>NC_064627.1:626518869-627882619 GCF_023864275.1 Schistocerca cancellata
AGTGGCTGGGGGCCTCGTTGCCCGTATGCAGCGAGCCACGCTTCACAGGGCGCTGCACGTACCCTTATAAAATAGGCAACACAGCGAGCGCGTGGTGCTCGAGAAAGAACTGCGATTGGATGGCGGCTGGCCCCTACCACTCAACTCAATGAAACGTCAATCACAGAGTAATTTTAATCGGAGTATATACAGTCTTAACACTGAACTGATTTGCAGCGCCGATGGCGGGACGCAGCGTTGCTTCCGGAGCGGCCGTCGTGTCGGCAAGTCACGTGGCTGTCGGCTCCCTTGCCCCCGCCCCGTCCCCGTCACGTCGCTGATCGGGCGGAATTAATTAAAGCCTCGCGGCAGCGTAACGCCCGAATGACGCCGCGCCCTCCGGCGCGCCTTTGTGGCGTGTCAGATCCATATTGGGCGCAATCATTTTTGTTGTTTTAGTTCTATCCCCCCTCTGAACGTGTCTGTTGCAGCGCTGAGCCGGCTCGGAAATATTGCGTTTAATTTGCAACGTCGCTGAGCGATATGTGTTTGGCAGGGCCAACGTAATGGGCGCAGGTCTTTTTTTTTCCTTCTTGTCTGAGAAGCGTAAACGTTTGACTCGTTACAGCTTCTGACAGTTGACACGTGCTGACACACACCATTCGGCTACTTGACACCACTATCAGCTTTAGTCTGTCAGTTTCTTGTTTATTTTCCTTTTTCAGCAGCTGGCGGAGAAGTGCTCTACGTTCGCTATTTTTTGCCATGTTTTGTATGAGGACCAAAGCGTGTACGGCACTTTTGATGGTTTTGTTACTGTTAACGAGTTAGCTTGGCGATTGCACCCTTTGACGAAAATCAGAGATCCGAATTTCATAACGGACGATATGACACATAAGGGCATATAATGAAGAGAGATAGACACTGTCAGAGTCACTAAATGGGAGAGATACAAGAGGTCTCCTACATCTAGTTTTCGTACCGAATGCATATGAGAAGAAACATTCCCCTCGCTGCTTGACTGCAAACTCATGCCCGTTGTCACAGTATCATGTCGTCCGAGAAGCATCATAAACAAACGACTGCTACAGCACGTCCTAAAAAAAAAGACAGCTTGCACACCAATGTGTGAGGTCATTGCACGTAGTCCGAAGCTGGTTCCCGACCTCAGCGCAATACCGTGAAGCCAGAGGGGTGGTCAATGCTTTGGCTCGTGAGCCGTGCCCTGGCTCACTTGTCATAGTGCACAGCCTGGCTGATGCTAAGGAAGGGCAACAGGTGGAAAGTGCAAATGTGCCGTATTTAGATGGCAATGCACTCACACTGTAAACGACTTGGTTTCGTATTTAATGTTTCTCAGTAACATAGATGACAAACGAAAGAATTTTTCAGTATTCTTTAATTATTTCTACTGCACTCAGGACATTACGTAAGTTTTTTCCGGTACAGGTGCAAGCTTATTTGTCCGTCGCTGACATAGAAGACCGCAAACCTTCTTTCCTTCCCGTCTGGGCAATCTGTGCAGTGACTAGAGTACATGTAAAGCTTACTGGGACAAGCTAAATGCTAGCTACAATGAAGTCGATAATTCGACTGTAATACTGGCATTTTAATTTGATATACCCCCCAACTGACAAAATTTACAAAAGAATATGAATTTCCTTGTCCACCCACACACTCCTGAGAAAGGCACATTAACAATTTGCCGTTTTCGAAGGGAGAGTACCGGCAGCTACGTTGATAAATACTCAGCACCTCGCAAGGATACCTACCAGATCAAGAATAGTAGGTAAGTTGTTGGAAGTGGTTAAGCGTTGGTGAAAATCTCGCTTCTGAGCACACAAAGAGCTCTAACCGCGGAACTCTGCACGGAACACGCGTTGGTGCAGTGCTGCGATACAGACCGTATATCTCCCTTCGAAAACGATGGACAAGATGCCGTCTCCAAGTCCGTACCGCTCGATGGCTGAAGGCGAAGTCCTCTCTCTCCACATTCTCCCGTCTCCCACGCGTACGAAAGCGCGGCGCAAGAATACTCAGTTTCGGCCAATGTCGAACGCTCTATCATCGCCGAAATCCCTCCAGCGGCATTTCTGAGATCCACCCAATGATCGAGTAGGTCATAACGCCCCTTGGCAAACGAAATTTCCGTCCACGTGTTGGCCAGCACAGGTGGCTCCGGATGCCGGGATATCCCCAAAAGTGCCGTATTGTCCCGCGTCTCCGGTGACCGCTACCTGCCGCCCACGGCGGCCCAGCGAGCTACGGCCATCTGCAGACTTTATATTCCACAATTCCCAACTTCCGACACTTTTCACCAACGCTTGAAGTTAGTCGCTCAATCTCGCAGACATGCAGGGAATACTGTTTGATAGTGTTTCATATTTATCAGAATTCAATAGAGTCATGATCTGATGCCCTTGCCAATCCCTTTATTATTAATACTAATTTTGGTAAGCTAACGTGTAAGTGCCCATGTCCTTCCACCTTACACAGACTGTCGGCAGCATATGACACGGGCAATTTCACAGACTTTTCACTCAGGTTTCCACTTAATCGTGAATTATTTAGTATCATAATCGGAAAAGGTCTTTCTCACACATATGTTTATTGAAATATTGTGGCATATTTGCAGTCTCATTATGCAGACATGGAAGTTCTACTAGAGGAAAATAGTGTAGAAAGTTTTAAAATAAAATATTTGTTTTTAAAAGGAAAATTAAGCTGCAGATCAACCAGTGCCTTTTGTAGATGCACAGGGTTAGTTTCAAATGAAACGGCAAGTGGTCTGAAAACTTTCCGAATTTTGGCAGTCCCTTCAAAAGTTTTATAATACTGTCCGTGGAATTCTTTCAAGCCACAATAAATTCTTCAAACTTCAAGTTTTTTAACTGACAGTAAGCATAGGGAAACGTCTAACATTATGTGTGTCCATCGACCGAATTTAACTGAATAAGTTCTCCAGAGAATGAAAGTCTGAGTGAAATTGTAAAAGTTGCGCGATATGACGTGACCTGTTCTGGCGCAGAGCGCCAAAGATTATTATTGCGATCCGATGTACTCAAAAGCGGTCAAAGACATCTTTTAAGCCCGACCGCGGTGAAACAAAATATGAGATACAATGTGAAAACAAAATGTGTACTAAATCCTATACCACTTATGTTTTGTCTGTCTGTATGTGTAGACGCACGTTATTACAATTCATTGTAATTTATAATTAGAAATGTGTAATATTAATAGTTTCGATGTGAAACGTCTCAGTATATCAGGAAGTACGACATATAAAAACAAGCAATGGATATTTCCGTTTCTGAGGAATCGTAATTATTACCACAAAAGCTCGTTTATATGGCATTGTCAGCCACGATAATGTGTGAAAAAATGTTTCAAGTAATTTTCTCTTTAGCTTATTAAAAATTAATTCTAAACTGAATGCAGTTATTTGACTTGTTATTTAAATAGCAATCAACAGTCAATTTCTCATGCCCCATGTTCACTAATGTTTAATTGTCATTTTAGTACAAATGTTCACAGGACGAAGGAACTTGAAAGAAGTTGTCGTAATCAGCAAACTACTATTCGTCACTGAATGGTAATTCGCTGTACTTTATTTCCAAAAGTAGGTCCCTTCCGTAATCCTGTTGAGATACAGGCTTAGAAGCTATCCGGCGAAAATTTGGTTACAGTCCCCATTTATGTTTCCCAGAAAAGTGTATCAGAATTACTGATCGCTTCTTTCAAGTATCCGACACGTCATTGCAAGGAACAAGGTGCGCTTATGTTGAAATCCGGCGTCCTCTTACGAGGCTTAAAAACGACATCTTCTAAAACATCAGTTAACAGCAAAATACTCTCTTCATTTCCCCCCATTAAAAATATTTATAATAATATAAATGCCCTCTGTTTATTTGTCAGAATTTGACCCTTCAACAACGTGATTTTCGTTTTAAATGCATCCTAATTCAATCAGTAATGTTTTTCACCTTGCAAACTCTTATTGTGGGGGAGTGTGCCATCAAGTCGACTTAAAATGCAAAGTCTTGCACTCCTTTTCTCTTCATAAATTCAACAATAGCGGGTTTCAAATCTGGAAATCGTTCCAGACATGCTCCTTGACTTACCTAACGTACTTTGCATTAATACATAAAGTAGCCGTGTCCTTCGTTCATCTCCATCGAAAAATGTTGCAACTGACAGCCGAAAAATGAGAGGGACTTCAGGGTTTTTACTGTTTGTACCACAAATCCTTCACGAGCCCCATGCCTGCAAATTTAGTAAGTGTTTCTTGATGTACAAAACAATGAATCCTTTATGTCGACCATTATAATTTTTTGCTCTTTCACTGTCAAATAAATCTTTAAATTTTTTTCTGCATGGTGCTGCAAAATCGTTTCATAGCAGGTCTGCAGTATCTGTTGATTACGTGACAACATAATAGATACTGAGAATTCTCAGAAATCCCCTCAATCCCATTCGACTCGGAAGAGTTATGACGACAGATTGCTACACTGCCTCTTTTTGTGTTCAAATGTGTGTGAATTCCTAAGGGACCAAACTGTTTAGGTCATCGGTCCCTAGACTTAAACTAACTTATGCTAAGAACAACATCCACACCCATGCCCGAGGGAGGACTCGAACCTTCGGCGGGAGGGGCCGCGCAGTCCGTGATATGACGCCTCAAACCGCACGTCCACTCCGCGCGCCCTTCTTTTTGTGCAAACAGCCACTGGGCCTGTGAACGTCCTTCAAACCACAACAAATAGCGAAGGGTGAACAGCCCTAACACTGTGATTCTACTGCACTGAAGAGGGTCGTGCCGACCGAAAAACGCCACACCGCGATACTAAATAAAAGGTCGCGTTGTACCGAGTACTTCCGAGGACGACCGAGCTAACCCGAGACAGGTCGGGGCGTGGGCCGCACAGCTGGCTAGCGTGGGGTTTGGCTCGCCGTGGGTTAAGGGATCCGGAACTAAAAAATTCGTAATGACATCGATTCGAGCTCCCTGGTAAATTATGGATCCGCAACATTTCGAAATTACTTGCTTCGTTTATACCTTATTTCACAGTACTTTTAAATTGTTTCTAAATAAAATGATATATGTTTATTGTCATGGTCATCTTCTGCAACAAATACCATGTATGAATTAATTAATACAGCTTTTTTCTCCATTTAAGCTTACTGTAATTTAAGAGGAGTGTTTCACTAAACGTATTTGCTTTTATTTGGAAATTTACGTTTAATCTTTCTTGTTTCTTGAGTTTATTGCAATTTAAAAGACATTTTTAACAAGATGCTTTCTGTATTTATAAGGCATCCTCTGTGATCATTCTTGTGTGTTCCTCTTCTTGTTTTTAAGTCCTCGGTCTTTTCCTTGTTATTAGTGGAAGTTGGAGTCGAAAGAAAACTCTGTTGCACAAGAGCCGAATGTGGAACAGGTGAAACAACAGTTCGACTTACATGAAACCAGTTTTCGTGAAATTCAAAAAAAGTGAAGCGCAAAAAATTGCCAGTGGCACAAAATAAATAGCGAGTTTGTAAAAGGTAAATATGCTACCAGGTATTATCAATTCCAGTCTCTGCTAACAATATAGGAAAAAACTGTGAACTTCAAAACGTGTAAACATGATGAAGAGATACCAATAACTGCAGAAGGCGCTTTAGAAACGTACTGGCCCAGCATTCGCTGCTTAGCTAGCGTGGAATGTGTGATCTGCACTTAAGCGTTTTTTTTTTTCTTTAACGGAAATTTTATGTTTCCACTAACTACAACACCTTCTCAACTTTTCAGGCTAACTAATGCTATGGATGCATACTTCCATAGGGAGCTTTTCCGAATGTATTTCTGAACAAAAAGCATTGATGGTAGCTGGAATCCCAGGTTTTTGTTAATCATGCCTTTTGCGCTCATGTGGAGCTATTTCCATAGAAATGTCCATCCTCTAACATAGATTTCTTTATTTCTAACCGAGAAGTGAAACACCAGTATTCATTTAACTTTAAACTCTCTTAAAAATTTTCATCCCCTTAGGGGTTGAATTTCGAAAAAACACTTAAAGACGAATTATTTTTATTTCTGACTGAGAAGTCACATAGTTTTCACTGATGCAGCTATCAAAATGCTTTGGTAGTTGCTTAATAATGATTTATTTTCAAAAAGACTTTCACCCATTGTTTTATCCCCAGAGTGCTTAAATTTCCAAAAATGCTGAAACACGTGTCTTTTTATTTGTGACAGTGAAATCAAATACCACTTTTCGCACTTCTAGCTTCGAAATTGCTTTTGTTTTCAAAAAGGCTTTTATCTCCTATTTCACCAGCTTAGCAATGGAATTTCGAACAGTCCCTTCTTAAACGATGTCTACAGCACAAGAGCCTCATCATCTCCAAGTTTGTATCCTTAGCAGTTTGACCTGGGCGATGGTGAGTCAGCCAATCAGGAAATCGCCTTAGACAGATGGGAAAGGCGTCTGGTGGAAAACTTGTTTGAAAATTGCTGTAAACATAAGACAGAGGTTATTGTTCTTTACAGTTCTTATAGCCTTCACTAAAAAACGTCTCTCCATTCAAATGTCCCACTAGTCCGAGCATGTCTGTTGTCGCCAGGCTTGCTTTATAAATTTCGTCGAATTCACTCTTGTTTGTAAGCTAACTGTATTTCCACCAATATTTTCAAATGTTGTTGTCATGTATCACATTACTGGTTATCAATGAAAATTTTAGTCTCTGCCTCCAATACTTATGAATAGAGAATGTTTTCTTTTTTATGCTGCTCACATTGTCAAAGCAAGAAAAATATAGAATGGTTTGCGTTGTCCTAATTTTCGTTGTAATGTATAGTTCATCATCATCTTCGTTTCCCTCTTTCCAACATCTGGTCGGGTTGGGGTATTAATGGTACTTCGCCGCTTTACTCTGTCTTTCCACCATTCTTCTTCCACAGTTTGTTTACATTGCAGGTTTCTCCTCCTTACACTCATTTTTATTGTATCCACCCATCTTGTTCTCGGTCTTCCTATTGGCCTCTTGCCCTCAATCTTGAACTCCATCATTCTTCTTGGTATTCTTCCCTCTCCCATCCTCTTCACATGCCCAAACCATTTTAATCTATTCTCTTTCTTTTTCTCAGTCAACTTCTCCACTCCAATTTCCTTCCTAACAACTTTATTTTTCACTCTGTCTGTCCTCGTCTTCCCTAGCATACTTCTCAGAAACTTCATTTCACTGGATTCTATCCTACTCTCCTCTCTTCTAGTCATAGTCCAAGTCCCTGAACCGTAAATTAGTATGGGTGTGAAGTACGTCTTGTATAGCACCAGCTTACACCTCATTGGCACTTCCCTTCCCGTCACCAAGCCCCTCAGACACTGATGAAATGCACTACTCTGTTGTATTCTTTTGCTAATTTCTGTCTCCAAACGAGCATTCTCCATTAATGCACTTCCCAAATAGTTAAAGTTGTCCCCTATTTCAATATGCTGTCCCTTGATATAAATTTGTCCCTTACCCTCTCTATCCCCTCTGGTTACCACCATGGTCTTGCTTTTCTCCACACTAAATTTCATTCCATATTTCTCGACCTTATCACTTCGGATGTATATTTGTTTTTGTACCTCTTTACTGCTTGTTCCCTACACCACAATACACAATATCATCAGAAAGTAGTAACAGTTTCATCCCCCTTCCTCTATGGGCTTCTTTCGTCTCTTTGACTATTTCACCCATCACCACAATACACAATATCATCAGAAAGTAGTAACAGTTTCATCCCCCTTCCTCTATGGGCTTCTTTCGTCTCTTTGACTATTTCACCCATCACCATTATAAACAATAGTGCTGATATCAAAATTCTTTGTCTTAGTCCCGTAACATTCTTAAACCATTCAGTTCTTCCAGCTGGTGTCTGCACACAACTAGAGCTTTTTTCATACATTGCCTGGATGACTTCAAGTGTTTGCTTTCCAGCTCCCTTTCTCTTCAAGTTTGTCCAGACCTTTTCCCTGGGAACACTGTCATATGCTTTCACTAGGCCGATAATGTCATCATCAGATCTTTACCACACTCCCAATGCCCTTCAACTGTCTCAAAGATTGGGTCCACTGTTAATCTACCATAACGAAAGCCATACTACTCCTCTTCTTACTGCCCTTCCACATTTCTCTCACTCTTCTTTCCAGTATCCTCGCCGTTCTTTTTGCTACTTGGGATATGAGTGTGATCCTTCGATAGTTGCCATATACTTTCTGGTCACCCTTCTTGAAAACTGGGATTATTATTCCCTTTCCCCATTTTTCAGGTACACATTTTTGGGTCCAGATGCATCTTATTAGTCTGTATAGCCACTGTAGGCCAACTGGTCTAGTTGCCTTTATCATCTCCACAGTAACTACATCTATCCCAGATGCCTTTCCTGTTTTCATTTTTCTCAGAGCTAGATCCACTTCTAACATCGTTATATCCTCCTCTTCTTCCAGACCCCTGCTCCCTGCCATTCTTGTATTCCCTTTCCATTGCCATTCTTCACATTTAGCAATTTGTAATGCATAGTTAAATTAACCTAATATTTGGAGCAAACAATGTTCATTCATTGCCTTCTTCATTATTTAAACACCTTTAACATCAGGGGTGACCAAGAATTTAAGTATATGTTACAAATGACAGCGAATGAGAAGTCACAGTTTTCACACTAACAGCTGTATAGCATCAGGCTGTGATTTTAGTCACAAGTAGGTCACAAGCAGTAAACAGCAACTAAAAGTAACATTGAATTATTGTAATATTAAGTGCTGTGTGCCATCTGTTGACCGGCGTTCGTACTTCGTTCTAACAACTTCGTATCTCATGTTTTGAATGTAAAAGGTACCTATGGTCGAGGAAATAAACCAAGGAGTTAATTTGCTGTGAGAAAATTTTTACACTTAGCAGTGGCACTGATGTGTTTTCCGATATCCAAAAATGTATAATGACAATAAACCCAACAGAAAAATAAAAAAAAAAACACGTAGAACAAGCACACACACATGCACAAAAGAATCCCTCACACTAGACACCTACAGAAATGTTCCATAGAAGTGATGGTGAAAAAATGTAATATAATTACTAAAAGATGTAGTTTTTCGTAGTATATTTTAAAAATTGGTACACTTTATGGAATATCGGTGAGGCCCTTTTGCATCCCTTTGTGTTTCAATATTCATACAAAGAAGATGACAGTGTTAACAACATTTAGGAAGTGTAGGGCACTTGCCTGTATGTTAAAGACTCTTTACATGAGGTTTTTGACACGTGTGATCACAGGTTTATTTTATTTGTATCTGGTGATAGATTATAATCATTTTAAAATAAAGTAGTTCCTGTCTTTCCATTTGCAGTGTTAATTTACTCACGATTTTTCCCTTTTGTACAACTCAGTGCCGGCTGGTGCTTATTTTTGTTGATGGGCCCTATGTAAAAAGGTAATAAACTTCATAATGGAATTGTTATGAAGTGTTTATTATATAACCTACGTTTATGTCATACTGCTTAAAATGCACTAGACAAATAGTAAATATGGTAATTACATAGTTATAACTGTAATACACGAAATAATATAGCCGTAAGGAAGTACATACAGAAGTGAACTCACCACTTTTTCCTCTTTTTTCTTTGTATTTGTGTGTGTGTGTGTGTGTGTTTGTATGTGTGCGTGTATGTAACATTGCAGCTGCTCAGGTGTGTGAGGTTATGTTGCGATGACACATTTCATTGAATTACGTTACGGATTTGGAGCTATTTGGCTCGAATCGAAGTTCGCCAGCTTTCCTCCTGCTGACGTTTGTACATGTTCTAGATGAGTACCTGCCGTGTGATTGTGATGTAAAAACAAAAATGGTATAACCTCCAGGCTTTTTCCACTGGAAAAACTCTGGGAAAAACCTTGGCTAGGTCTGGTTTCATGCGTGTTTTACTAAACTAAACGTTGACTAATGAGATTACTGTTCTTTCCTTATACAGTAGTTGTCCACGCCTATTCTTCTGACTGGCAAACACAGAACTTACTTCGTTGTTGAATCTGAGAATTTCATGTCTGGTACACACAACTAAAACGTTAACTAATGAGACTGAAACGTCCCCTTTGAAAAATTATACATGACTGTGCTTAAACTGACACACAATATTTTTAGCGCAACGCAATCTGACTTTCAAAAATCCCTACAAAAGAATGGCCCTGACTAACATTAACCTATACCTTTCACAAATCACTTACCTCACAAAAATCTTCATTACTAGAACTACTGCAATACAGCGAGCGCCACTACTGCCAGCTAAATAAAAGATTCAAACTACTGAAGGCACTAACTACTGATAGGCATAGTTAGCAAATGAAAGATTTTAATAGAGAACAAACAATGTATTTACCTTAATAATCATAATATATATGCCATCCAGTCTTACAAATTTCAAATCTCCGCCATTTCTCTCCCCACATCCACCACTGCTGGCGGCTCACCTCCTACTGCGCAACGCTACGCGCTGTTCACATCCAGCTGCCGCTGCCCAACACTACAATGGCAGACAACAATGCAAACTAGCCACAGACTGCACATAGCACAGCCAGTGATTTTCATACAGAGCGCTACGTAACGTTGCCAATAAGAAAACATAAACAGCTACTTACAAGATCACTGTTCTTTACTTATACAGTAATTGTCCACGGCTATTCTTCTGACTGGCAAACATAAATGTTACTTCGTTGTTGAATCTGAGAATTTCACTGATTTCCTCCTTGTGACTGGAACAAACAAGAAGTTCAGCCTTTCTTGACCCATACTATTCCTGAGGAACGTTTTAATTCTTTTCGATGTGTTGAAACTACTGTCTACTACTGCTGTAGAAACGAGAGTAGTTAGTGGAATTTAGAATGTTTAGTGTACTTCAGTGAACGATCCTTCAAGTTCCACAAAGAAATTGAGCAGATTAGAAACCGATTTAATGCATTTAAACGTATAATTACGATAAATCACTGAAACTTTATTTTTCAATGTATTGTGGCAAATAAATGAACTGTAACTTAATGAAAACGTATAGAGTGAAGTGGGTGGGATATGTACTCTGAATGAAGCGAACTTTTTTGTGTCAATAATTTAAAAGCTACTAAACGCATGAGACTTTTGGAACCTTTCTTTCAGTTAGATGGCTGGTCACAATGTCACACACTTTTTTGGCGTCTGCTTTATTCATTTTAAAATCGCTATCAGAACACTCGAGTTTCAACCACACAGCCACAGAATAGAAAACACTACTGAGAGGCGGCCTCATTTGCTGTTTGCAACATTCCCCTCCGGTAATGGCCTTGCCGCAGTGGTAACACCGGTTTCCGTCAAATCACCGAGTTGAGCGCTGTCGGGCTTGACTAGCGCTTGGATGGGTCACCATCCGCGTCTGCTGAATGCTGTTGGCATGCGGAGTGCACTCAGCCGTTGCGAGGCCAGTTGAGGAGCTACTTGATTGAGGAGTAGCTGCAGCGGTCACGAAAGCTGACAACGGCTAGGAGAGCGTGTGCTAACTACATGCCCCTCCGTATCCGCATCCCGTGTTCCCCGAAGGGCTGACAGTGACACAGCGGCCGGTCGGTACCGTTGGGCCTTCAAGGTCTCTTCCGACGTTTATTTGTTTTTGTTTATTTGCGTGGTATTTCTGTCTGACAAGGAAGGGGAAGGAATGCAGTAAGGAAGTAAGTGAACTACAGTTACATGCTACAGGCCCAAGAAAAACAAGTTGATCATTGTGGAAGGATATGCTGAGAGGGGGTGTGAGAGAAAAACAGCGGCAATATCTGGATGGCTACTTGCAGTGGTGGAAACTGAGTCTGATTACCTCTGGTCTCTGTCGTACTACAGCAAAATCATGTCATACTCAAACTGATATAATACTGAAAAAAGGCACAGAATAATCGATACCTGAAGAACATAAGCCAAGATCGCTAAAAAAGCATTGTATTGGATGCCTGATTTCGACAGAGCTATGCTGTCATCATCGGATCTCATGGTTTGAAATTTTTAGAACATATTGTCCATCAGTGTTGCCAGTCGCTTCACATTGCATATGCAGTTCCCACTCCCATGAAGATCACTATAAATTGGCATGTCTAATATAAAGGTATTATGTACAAACATAAACATAACTATACATATTGCCCCGACTACAAGTGTTCATGTTCACCACCAGCTGGTAACTGCGTACTAACGGAAGAGACGCTACAAGACAGACAGACGTTGTATGTCACAGATAGTTGTATTGAAGAAATTCCTAGCAACTGTGCTAAAAATAAAAATAAAAAGCGCATTGGTCATCATTATACTGTAGTTCGTAACCACAATGCGTAGTCCAGAATGAGATTTTCACTCTGCAGCGGAGTGTGCTCTGAGATGAAACTTCCTGGCAGATTAAAACTGTGTGTCGGACCGAGCAGGAGAGCTGCTGTAAAGTTTGGAAGGTAGGAGACGAGGTACTGGCAGAAGTAAAGCTGTGAGGAGGGGGCGTGATTCGTGCTTGCGTAGCTCAGGTGGTAGAGCACTTGACCGCGAAAGGCAGAGGTCCCGGTCTCGGTCCGGCATGCAGTTTTAATCTGCCAGGAAGTTACAATGCGCAGAGTTTCCACGTCACTGTTTTTGATCACACAACCGATCATCTCCAGACCTCTTATCTCGCACGAAAAGGGAGCATAATTCCATGACTTACTTTGCTTACCCAAGTCATGCATTTTCCCAGATGTAAAGAAGTTGAAAGTTATCGTACAGTCTCAATACAGCTTAGTAGAGTTTCTAGTCGTGAACGGGATAATGTGGCTTGTGTGCACTGCTCAGTCACTCAGAATGACGGGAAGCGTCACTTCAAGCGTAGGCAGTACGGGACTTGTTAATTTACGCCAAGATGGAATGGTTCCAATGGCTCTAAGCACTATGGGACTTAACATGTGAGGTCATCAGTCCCCTTGACGCAGAACTACTTAAACCTAACTAACCTAAGGACATCACACACATCCGTGCCCGAGGCAGGATTCGAACCTGCGACCGTAGCAGCAGCGCGGTTCCGGACTGAAGCGCCTAGAGCCACTCGGTCACAGCGGCCGGCCAAGATGGAATATTAACCAGGAAAGTTACCAGGCGAACTGCAGTAACAAACAACAAATTCGGCGTCTTAGTTACACCTCTTGCCAACAAACAGCGCGTTCGCTACGTGGAACATCTGTAAAACACACAGACCTCATTACCTCTGCTGTGCGCGTACCGTGAAGTGGAAGATTTGAATGTGGTTCGATATTCAGATTTATTTCAAACGCAAACGGTACATATACGGATACGGAACACCCTCTATATACAGTAATAAAGGTTAGCGTAGATTAGCTTTCTGTACAACTCCGCAATCAAAACCCACTGATCCATGGGGGTCGTATGGTATGGAAGCCCTCCATCTCCCATTCATAAATAACGTCTTGGTTTGAGACTGAATATGTAAGGACATGGGTTTCAAAGTAGGGTATCGTGCCAATGGACTTCTAATAGGGCGTAGGGAAGCAGCTGTGAATTGAGAGCCCAAATGGCCAAGACTGGGCAGAATGTTACTCCTAGAATGTTTTAGAGTGTTTTAGAAAGTTTCGCAGGAAGGTTCAAGGACGTCCTATAGTGTTCCAAGATGTCGGAGAATGTTCTCAAACGCACCATTATTCTGTTGTTATGGAGCTACGTCCCTACTCAGAAATTTATATACAGACGATGGGGAGGTAAGTGCGTCAGCTTACTTTTGGAAGTCAGTTCGAGTGGATCAAGAGAAAGTGATAGACAATCAAATAAATTTAAGTGAAAGCGTGCTTAAGGGAGTGAATACTGCGTTAAATGAACTTCAGTGCTTTATGTATTATTAAAATTTAACAGGATGACGAAAGGTAAGAGAGGATTTGTTGACATTGGTAAACTGAAAGGAAGTAAACAGAAATAATAGCAATAATTGAACAGATGAGGAGCCAGAAGCACATTTAGTTTGAAAAATAGATTGAGAAAAACGAGATGAAACTGTAGAAGAGGATGCAGACAGACACTCGGCAAGCACGTAGCATAAAAGTCAAGCATTCCGTTATGATCCCCCCTAAGGCGGGACTCAGGTACCAACCCGGTATTCACCTCCCGGAATGTGGAAAACTGCTTAAAAAGTACATCCAACCCCTCGTCATTAATCGGGCTGAGCGGAATCGACCCGACCCAGAAGTGGCGTTTTAACATGTACGGATAATAATAATAATCCCGAAGTACTAAGGTAAAGCTGATTGGGAGTCATAAATAATGTTAAGGTGACAACTGACCAAGAAAACTACCAATTTTGGTGTGTAACTTTTATATCACAGTATGAAACTTTACAGCAAGGGAACACCGAGTCAGTAGTCATATTGCTACTGCCTAGCATAATTATTTGCTCATTAGGGAAATACTAAACACAAATTTAATTGTTGAATGAGGGTGGTCCATCTGAAGTTTTGGATGAGATTATCTCGAAAACTATACATTGGGTAAAAATAGTGGGCAAGACAAGTTCGTAATCTCAAACGGGGACATCGAATCATACTACATGTGACGTCCAGCCCTCGCCCCCTTGGGTGGGGACTTCTAAATCTTAAATGGAAACACCAATTTTTATTGCATATTCGGATTCTCAATAAAAAAGTAATCAAGTCTTGTCTGAAACATTTTTTAAACCATTTATAGATGACGCTGCAATCGAGAGAAAAGTAAAATTGGGGGAGAACTCTGATTTATTTAGAATTATCCAAGAAAGACGCATCAAATCGATAAAAATGATGTGCACCAATTCTTTCGTTACGCCAAATTAAGCTATTTTTGTACTAAATGTACTGTATCCTACTTTTGGAAACAACGACATGGACGTAGTAGAGTGATGTTCGCAAGGGGTGCTTCTTTAGCGTGAGTCCCCTTGCCTCTCACAATTAGGGGTGCTTAATTAATGAAATTAGCCACGAATAAATTGTTCAAAAGTATCCCGGTTTGCTCCTATGCACAAAGTCAATCGTCTGCGAAAGTGATCCACAGTTTTGAGCAGCACATCCCGTGGTATGGCTGTACACGCTATTCGAATGCGTTGTCCATATCGTTTCGGGTTGTGGGCTGTCTTTGATAAACAATATTTTTTAAATAACCCCAAAACAAAAAACATGAGATGTTAGGTCTGCTGAACGTGGAGGCCACTGAATTGGTCCGCCGCGTCCTATCCACCGACCAGGGTACCGTAGATATAAAACGTTCAGCATATTTTTAGCATAATGGGGAGCTGCTCCATTCTATTGGAACCATATTCGTTGCCCAGTTTCTAAATCAACATCTTCCAGTAGCTCCAACAAATCATCACGAAGAAGTTGTAAATAAGATTCCCCAGTAACATTTCGGTCAAAAAAATACGATACTATCAAGTAACCGTTTGAAATTCCACACCAGTCCACTGACGACAATTTGTGTTGATTGTCAACGAGTCTGTGCCAGTGTGGATTGACAGGGGACCAATAATTACAATCACGACGATTTAATTCGCCATTGTTTTTGAATGTGGCTTCATCGGTGAACATATCATATCTAAAAAAATCATTGTCACCTCTTATCATTTTCGAGGCCCATTGGCAGAAATGCACGCGTATTTGCCTATCTTTTGGCGTTAATGCCTGTGTTAGTGTGATATGATACGCATGATAATTATGTGCCTTCAAAAGCCTAAAAACAGTTGATTTCGGTATTCCAGTTTGTCTCTGACTACTAATTTCGGGATCCAGTTGAACACAGGCGAGAACGGTGAGGGTACGAGCGTCATTTTCATTGTATTCGCGATGACGAAGTAGATGGTCCATGTATCCATTTCGAGCTCGTTGAGTGCAGTTTCGAATAATGTTTTCGCCTGGATCTCGTCTGTTTAGGAAACGATCCGCATACAATTGCGCAGCTGCAGCGTAATTGTTATGGAATTCACCTACAATTAACATTATATCACCAATCTCTGTAGGAGGATAGTGAGCCATGTTTCGCTAAAGAAGAATTACACAATCTGAATGTGAAGTGACGTCTGATCTCACGCATTTCACCGACCTTTATACTCAGCTATAGTTCACAGTTTGACCACGGTAGCGCCGCAGTCGGGTGAGTAATGCAATTGTGAAGAGTTCCCTATCGAGATTTAAATACCATTCCGCCTCCCTCCATAAAAAAACTGTGGCGGTTAGGGTATATTTTGTAAAAAAATATCGTAATGTGGCGTAATGAAACAATTGGTGCACATTTTGTATCGATTTGATGTGCCCTTCTCGGATCATTCTAAATAAATCGGAGTTCTTCGCCATTTTTTTCTCGATTTCAGAGCCATCTGCCAATGGTTTATAAAATGTTCCAGACGAAACTTGATTACTTTTTTATGAGAATCTGAATCTCCAATAGTAAATCAGGATTTATATTTAAGATTTTAAATTTACCTCCCACCTCACCCAAGGGGGCGGGGTCTGCGGGTCACGTGTAGTATCATTTGATGTCTCCCTTTGAGCTGACGAACTTGTCTTACCTACTCTTTTTATCGGATTATCCGATGTATAGTTTTCGCCAAGATCTCATCCGAAACTTCAGATGGACCACCCTGTATATATACGACCATTCACGTGACCTGATTTCGTGAGAACCGCCAAAAGATTTACGCCCAACAATTTTCATAGCTTATTCCACCACTCTTGGGAGAAAGATGTGGCGCAATATCAAAACGTCGCCGAGGCATGCTGTAAGACGCATGACCGGCTGACATCCTTAATAGCGTAATAAATGTCATTCTTAGCGAAGCAGCTTTCGCACTTATGCTGTGGCCGCAGGCACTGAGGTAAAATATTGCGGCTGTAGATTAAAATCGCGCATCGGCCACGGTTCGCCCGTCCAGCCTACCATCTGTTCACGGCAGGGGAAACCCGTTTCGTTGGAGGTAGAAGGCGGGCCCACGACGTAATATGTCTTGCGTATCGAGTTAAAAGTCGATGCCCCAATAGGTGTCCAATATGACTGACAGAAGCCAAGAATGTACCCAGGACCTGTGGTAGTACCGGGTTGGAGAAGGGAGGGTGTAGAAGCAGCGGAGCGAGTCGTATTAGTTGCATAGCGACAGGTGAATTAGTTTCTCGATTCATTTTCTAGCAGTCAGTATCCGTTAGTTTCTCGATTCATTTTCTAGCAGTCAGTATCCGTTAGTTTCTCGATTCATTTTCTAGCAGTCAGAATCCATTAAATGCTCTAGCTACTTTCAAACCGACCCTAAATTGTCACTTCTGTATGTATGTTGGGGCAGGGAGTGATGTAGCAAGGCTATCAAATAAAGATTTGTGCAATAATGCGATATACAAAAGAAATCTGTAACGTATGTTTCTAAGCGAGAATTCTACGAACATGAACCATTTAAAAAGTGATTGTGTTTTAAACGAAACAACCATGAATGTCAACAGAGAACAAATTCCTCTTCGTTTCATAATATTTAAAATTTTGATTCCTGCACAAAACATAACTTAATTTGTTAAACTCGATGAAATTAAAAGCAATAATGTATTAATTCGTATGGTGCTTTGTGAGACATCAATTGATCTGTTGATATAAGAGCTTTAGCAATATCTTTTATCGAACTAGGGGACAACCTCATAGAGTAAAAGGCTATAGGGAAACGCTGTTTTGACACGTAGATGGTGTTGATATAAATGAAATTTGTTTTTGTTTATGTTGACACATATTGTACATTAACGTGAAAAATATCATCCTGAGAAGTGGAGTAGTTTTATTTGCACGACAGGTTGTAGCAGCAGTTGAAATGGCTAAACTGAAGTATTGAAAAATAATGACATTATCTGTGGAGGAGCAGGAGGAGGCGATAAGTGTTTATCGTCCGGTCGACAACGAGGTTATTAGAGACGGAGGACAAACTCGGATTAGGGAAGAATGGGGAAGGAAATTGACCGGCCCTTTCAAAGGAACCATCCAGGCATTTGCCTGAAGCGATGTAGGGAAGTCACGGAAAACCTAAGTCAGGGTTTGACCCGTCGTCCTCCCGAATGCGAGTCCAGTGTGCGAACCACTGCGCCACGTCTCTCGGTAATAACATTGTTTGTCTAGAGCTTCAATGGGCATGCAGACGTATGCACAGTTACTGAATGGTTGTAAAGAGACTGCCCCTAATTTACAGCAGAAGAAACTGCGGGAGGGGATGAACCACGTCATGGATAAGCCAAACTTGCAACTGCAGATGTAAACATAAAAGAAGTACGCAATACGTTACTGTTTTTTTTTCTTTCACCAGTCTTTTGACTAGTCTGATATGACCAACCACGAATTCCTCTCCTGCGGGCTGTTGGCGATTAAAAAACACCTTTAGAGATAACTACGACATGTGATTTTGTGATTTTGCCAGTAATATCTCCTACCTTTCCAGACTATACAAATTTTTCTTACGCCAATGATAGACTATCAATATAGGCAGAAAGGCCGTGGCAGAGAAGAACATTGTCCACAGAAAGGGAAGTTACAAGTCAAGAGTCCAGCCCCGGCACACTGTTTTAAGCTTCCAGGAAGTTTCAAAAAAGTACACACACCACTTCAGAGTGGAAGATTCATTCTAGAAATTACGAGATGCTTATATGCAAGATGTGTGTAACATCTATGGAAATTGTGCAATCGAAGGTATCAGAAACTTTATTACTACTCTGAAAAGTATAAAACTGGTTTCGAGCTGTGATTTGTTACTGTGCGAATGGGAACGAAACAACAATGGAAGCAATAGGCAGGAGCTGGCTGACTAGGTATCAAGAAAGGTCAGTAAGATTGTGGCCAGATCTCTCAGAGACACAATACTGACTGTCTTTATCGACTTACGAAAAGAGATGACTTACAGATACTGTAAGCGAAGAAAGGCCTATATTGCATAAGCGAGAAAACACACTAACTGAAAATTTAGGAGTTGAATGGGCGTGTGATATTATTTCAATGATTACAAATTGAAGTCAAATTTACAAACAACTTGGCTGTATGAGCCAGCTTATCAATATGAGGCTGCATCTCTTCTGGTCTGGATGCACGCACTGATTCGGTAGGGAAGAGTCTCATAACGCTGCTGTATCCCTCTCTGAGGTAAGCTGACCCAAAACTGTTGTAACTGGTACTTGATATCCTGGATACTGTCAGTGGGATAAAGTCCGAGCTGGTTCCGTGTGTGTTCTATAGGGGACAGATTTGGGGATACTGCTTGATATGGCAGTACTTCAGTATCACGCAGATAGTTCATAAAAAACTGTGCCATGTGTGGACGAGTATTGTTAAAAAATTCTAGCACGGTACTGTAATATGAGAGGTAACACCTTGCCCGTGATGTACAGTTGCACCATCTGATTTTCCACGATCACCAAAACTAAATCCACGAATAAAGGCAGCACTAACTCGACGGAACGCGCCATTTGGACGCAAGCGGCTATAGCAGCGCTGTTGGCAGAACTGTTAAATTCTCAGTCACGAAGAAGTGAACGGAACTGTATGTACATGTAATGTTCTAGTGTATCAATCAAGCAATTAACGGCAGTTTTTAATTGTTTCCTTATTTCTACTAAAAATATAATGTAAATAAAATGGTGACTTTCATAAGTCCGTCAATGAAATCATGGAATTTAATTTTATAATAAATGAAAAGCACCAGGTTGCTTTTGTTCTACAAGATATTGTAAATATTGTAGAACAAAAGCAAACTAGTGCTTTTCATTTATTATAATGTTGTTCTACTAAGAACCGACGGAAGAGTCTGTTAATATGAATTTAATTTTCCTCGTAGTACTGATAATCCTCGCAGTATCTTTCATGATAAGTAATATGCTATAGATACAATAGCATTATACTGTACGTGATACCCATTCAGTGTGTTTGAGGATGGTATTTGGGAATTGCAGACCATAATGAAACGTCTTTAAAGTAACCTTACGGCATCTATCATGCCTGTACTTTTACTGCAGTTGCTCCCTTCTCTGTCTCGTGGTTGTATTTCCTCAAAAGAGTATATCATATTCAAGCAAAAATACGTGTACAATTTTGTGTGTGAAATCTTATGGGATATAACTGCTAAGGTCATCTGTCTCTAAGTTTACACACTACTTATCCTAAATTACCCTAAGGACAAACACACACACACCCATGCCCGAGGGAGGACTCGAACCTCCGCCGGGATCAGCCGCTCAGTCCATGACTGCAGTGCCCCAGACCGCTCGGCTAATCCCGCGCAGCGTGTACAATTTTCTCTGTAACAGCATGATAACAGGAAATAATGTAAGGCGTTTCTTAACTGCTTCACTTGCATCTCTCTCCACTACTTAAAGATAGAACTTCGATCCCAAAATTTATTTTTCATTGACATGGAAACCTTTATCCGACATTTTAATAATGTTAAACGCTGCTTCCGACATGCATTATATCTGTCCACGGTCGTACAATTTCCCAGATCGATTAATCTACGAAATCTTTCTCTTTCAGACGGTTCAGTTCCGGAAAGTAATACACAGCACGCATCAAATAACACGTATTTGCGTTTAACTTGTAATACATCTCTCTTGGTTGTATAACCCAGAGACTGTTCTTCCTCGTGTGAAATCTGATCTACGTTGCTTATGTATAAATTTGCACTTATAGACATGACTACATCTTTGTTGATTTCCGAATTATCACAGTTACATCTATAAGATATTTCTAGGGGCAGAATACTATTTATTGATTATGAATTGGAGATCAAAAGTGAAGAAATTTCAAAGATGAAGGAAATTAAGGGGATGGGATCTGAATAAGTTTGAAGTCCCAGAAGTCGTTGAGACTTTCAGAGGGAGCATTAGGCAGTGGGTCACTGAAATAAGGGAAAACAATAAAATAGGAAACGAATGGGTAGCTTTGAGAAGTGAAATAGTGAGGGCAGCAGAGGATCAGATAGGTAAAAAGATAAGGGCTAATAGAAACCCTTTGAAATCTCAGCGGACATGGAATTTAATTGTTGAAAGAAGAAAATTTAAAAATGTGAAATGAGATTGACTGGAAGTGCAAAATGGCTAAGCAGGAATAGTTAAAAGACGAATGTAAGGATTGCGAAGCATACATCACTAAGAGAAAGATCGATAACGCCTACAAGAAAATTAAAGAAACTTTTGGAGAAAAGAAAAGCAGCTGTATGAATGTAAAGAGCTCGGATGGAAAACCAGTATTAAGCCAGAAACGGAAAGCCGAAAGATGTAAGAAATATACAGGGTGGTCTATCTGATGTTTTGGATGAGATTATCTCTAAAACTATACATCGGGTAAAAACAGTGGGTAAGTCAAGTTCGTAAGCTCCAAGGCGGACATCAAATGATACTCCACGTGACCTCCAGCCCCGGCCCCCTTGCGTGGGGCGGGGGGCAACTTTTAAATCTTAAATGGAAACACCCATTTTATTGCAGATTCGGATTCTCCATAAAAAAGTAATCAAGTTTTGTCTGAAACATTTTTTTAAACCATTGACAGATGGCACTGAAATCGAGAAAAAAGTAAAATTGGGGAAGAACTCTGATTTATTTAGAATTATCCGAGAAAGATGCATCAAATCGATAAAAAATGTGCATTAATTCTGTTATTACTCCAAATTAAGCTATTTTTCAACAAAATGTACTGTATCCTACTTTTAGCGTTACCCAGGAACAATGACATGGACTTAGCAGAATGATGTTCCCATGGGGAGCTTCATTAGTGTGAGTCCCCCTGCCTTTCACATGTCGGGGTGCTTCATTAGTGTGAGTCTCCTTGCCTCTCACATGTTGGGGTGCTTCATTAGTGTGAGTCACCTTACCTCTCACAATCTGGGGTATTTATTAATGAAATTATCCACTAAGAAATTGTTCAAAAATGTCCCCATTTGTTTCAATGCATAAATCAATCGCCTGCAAAAGTTGTCCACAGTTTTGAGCAGCACATCCCATGGCATGGCTGCACACGCTCTTCGAATGTGGTGCTCTATATTGTTTCAGGTTGTAGACTGTCTTTCAGAAACAATATTTTTAAATAACCCCACAAGAAAAAATCAAGAGATGTTATGTCTGCTGAACGTGGAGGCCACTGAATTGGTCATCCGCGTCCTATCCACCTACCAGGGTACCGTAATTTTATTCCGCACATTTTTAGCATAATGGGGAACTGCTCCAACCTGTTGAAACCACATTCGTTGCCCAGTTTCTAAATCAATATCTTCCATTAGCTCCAACAAATCATCGCAGAGAAGTTGTAAATAAGATTCCCCAGTAACATTTCGGTAAAAAATAAAAAATAAAATAAAAATAAAACACGGTCCTATCAAGTAACCATTTAAAATTCCACACCACACCATTAACGACCATTTGTGTTGATTGTCAACGGGTCTGTGTGTGCCAGTGTGGATTGACAGGGGACCCATAATGACAGTCATGACGATTTAAGTCGCCATTGTTTTTAAATGTGGCTTCAACAGTGAACATAATGTATCTAAAAAAATCATTGTCACCTCTTATCATTTCCAAGGCCCATTGGCAGAAATGCACGCGTATTTGCCTATCTTTGGGCGTTAATGCCTGTGTCAGTGTGGTATGATACGCATGATAATTATGTGCTTTCAAAAACGTCAAAACAGTTGATACGGTATTCCAGTTTGTCTCTGAACCGGACGACTACTTATTTCGGGATCCAGCTGAACACAGGCGAGAACGGTAAGGGTACGAGCGTCATTTTCATTGTATTCGCGATGACTAGGTGGACGGTGCATGTATCCATTTCGAGCTCGTTGAGTGCAATTGCGAATAATGTTTCCGCTTGGATGCCGTTCGCTTGGGAAACGATCTGTATACAATTGCGCAGCTGCAGCGTAAGTGTTATGGCATTCACCTAAAATTAAAATCATATCAATAATCTCTGCAAGAGGATAGTGAGCCACGTTTCGCTAAAGAATAATTTACTTTCGTCAGTTGATGTTTACGGTTCACACTCTGAAAGTGAAGTGACGTCTGATCGCATTGCACTGACCTTTATACTGAACCATAGCTTGCAGTTTGGCCACGGTAGCGCCACAGTCGGGTGAGTAATGCAGTTGTGAAGACTTCCCTAACGAGAATTTAATACCATTCCGCCTCCCTCCATCAAAAACTATGGCGTGTAGGATACATTTTGCAAAAAAAAAAAAAAAAAAAAAAAGAGGCTTACTTTTTCCTAATGAAAGAATTGGTGCACATTTTGTATCGAATTGATGCGTCCTTCAGGGATCATTCTAAATAAATAGGAATTCTTCCCAAATTTTAATTTTTCTATTTTTCTTGATATCAGCGCCATCTGTCAAAGGTTTAAAAATGTTTCAGACAAAACTATCTAAAAGTAAACCCTCTCACCCCACCCAAGCGGGCTGCGGCTGGGAGTCACGTGTAGTATCATTTGATGTCCCCCTTTGAGCTTACGAACTTGTCTTACCCATAACTATTTTTACCCGATGTGTAGTTTTCAAGATAAGTTCATCCGAAACTTCAGATAGACCACCCTATATATATATATATATATATATATATATATATATATATATATATAGGAGCTTTACAAACGAAATGAGCTTGAAGATAATATTATAGAAAGGGAAGAGGACGTAGCTGAAAATAAGATACTGCGAGAAAATTTGACGCAGCACTGAAAGACCTAAGTCACGAAACAAGGTCCCTGAAGTAGACGACATTCCCTCTGAACTACTGATATCCCTGCGAGAGCCAGGCATAGCATAGCTATTTCACGTGGTTTGCAACATGTATGAGACAGACGAAATACCCTCAGACTTCAAAAAGAATATAGTAATTCCAGTTCCAAACAAATCAGATGCGGAAAGTTGTGAAAATTACCGAACTACGAGCTTGAAGAGTCATGGTTGCAAAGTGCTTTCACATTTTATTTATAGAAGAATGGAAAAACTGGCAGATGCTTACACAAATTATTTATAGAAGAATGGAAAAACTGGTAGAAGCCGACGTCGGGGAAGGTTAGTTTGGATTCCGGAGAAATTTAGGAACACGCGAGGGAATACGAATCCTAAAACTTATCTTCGAATATAGGTTAAGGAAAGATAAACCTACTTTTACAGATTTTGTAAATTTGGTGAAAGCTTTCGACAATGTCGACTGTAATATTCTGTGGGAAATTCTGATGAGAGGTGGTGTAAAATACAGCGAGCGACAGGCCATATACAAATTGTACAGAAAAGAGGAAACCGTTATAAGCGCCGAGGGGCATGAAAGGGAAGCAATGGTTGAGAGGGGAGTGAGGCAATTTATTCAAGCTGTACCATGAGCAAGCAGTAAAGGAAAACAAAGATTTGGACAAGGAATTTATGTACCGAGAGGAGAAATAAAATCTTTGAGGTTGGCCGATTACATTGAAATTCTGTCGGAGACAGCAAAGCACTTGAAAGAGCAGCATATTGGAATGTATAGTGTTTTGAAAGAACGATACAAAATGAACATTAACAAATGCATAAGAAGGATAATGGAATGTAGTAAAATTAAATGAGGTGATGCTGAGAGAATTATTTTAGGAAACGAAATGGCTCTGAGCACTATGGGACTTAACATCTATGGTCATCAGTCCCCTAGAACTTAGAACTACTTAAACCTAACTAACCTAAGGACAGCACACAACACCCAGCCATCACGAGGCAGAGAAAATCCCTGACCCCGCCGGGAATCGAACCCGGGAACCCGGGCGTGGGAAGCGAGAACGCTACCGCACGACCACGAGATGTGGGCGCTTTTTTAGGAAACGAGACATTTGAAGTAGCAGATGAGTTTTGATATTTGTGCAGTAAAATAACTGACGATAACCGCAGGCGACAGGATATAAAATGCAGACTGGCAATGGAAAGAAAAGCTTCTCTGAAGAAGAGAAATTTGTTAATGTCGAATATAGATTGAAATGTTAGAAAGTCTTTTATGTAGGTATTTGTCTGAAGTGGTTTTTTCTGGAGTGTAGCTTTGTATGGAAGTTAAACGCAGACGATAAACAGTTCAGACAAGAAGAGAACAGAAACTTTTGATGTGTGGTACCACGGAAGAATGTTGAAGATCATGTGAGTAGATCATGTAACTATTGAGGAGGTACTGAATAGAACTGGGGAAACAAGAAATTTGTGGCACAACTTTGGTAAAAGAAGGGATCGGTTGGTAGGAACAATCTAAGACGTCAAGCGAAAGGCAAAGTTCTCAAATTCGCATCTCAGTCCGACACACAGTTTTAATCCGCAAGTAAGTCTCATATCAACGTACACTCCGCTGCAGAGTGAAAATGTCTTTCGGGAAACATCCCCCAGGGTGTGTGGAGGTACAGCATATAATTGGGCATAACAGAAATTTATGGCATAACTTGATTAAAATTATTGATCGGTTGACAAGACGCATTTTGAGACAAGAAGGGATTAGCATTCGAGGGAACTGTGGAGATTAACAGTTGTAGAGGAAGTCCAAGAGATGAATACAGGAACCAAGTTGAAAAGGAAACGAAAACACTGTGGTACGGCAATAAGCTGCAGAATTGTCTTAAAACAAGTAATCTGGAACTGGATTAATTGCTCGGACCATGCTGAAAAGGTCTGATAGTCTGCACAGCAAAACACAGGACAAACCTATTTCATTCAGGAGATAATTCTAACTGATAACTGCTGTGCTTGTTGCAGGAACTACTGTTTTCCAGGTACCTCTTTTCCAAATTTTCAGTTTTTCAAACAGCGCAATGACACTTGTGAGGAACTACACAGCATCATTGTGATTGTCTTCAACAAATTTAAACTTTGAAATTTTTTATGTTCCTCGAGCTCATTAATTTAAAGCACTGGAAAATCAGTTCTATAAAATATGCAGGTGGTGCAGCAGAACATTAAACTATCTTTCGTTCTACTGCATACTTAAATGCTACGGAAACACAATGATTCAAAAGTGTGTAAGCAGAAACATCTTCCATTTTATAGTAAAGTCTTATTAAATTTTCTCGTTGGTTCCATGCAATGTTTCATTTTTTTTTCTTTTCGTCAAAATCATACTGTTTTGTAACAATCTCAATGGAGAAAATTAAGTGGCAACTTATTCTTTTCAACTATATATTTGGGAAGAATAACGAGATTATAAACTCTTCATTATATGGGCTACATCATGCATGAGTATAGTTTTATAACGCCGTCCTTGCGGTTCATCTCAAATTGATCTGGGGCAAAAGGAAGCTAATAAATGAAAATATATATTAAAGTGAAATGTGATATGGAATTTAAAGCACTTACAAGGGATGACTTTGTCCTCGAACGCTAGAAACCGCACACAACCTTGCTTAGGCTAACACTCGATCATAAAAACAGATATGATCTGTGCCATCTCCATGTAAAACGTCGCACTGATCTGCTAGTACCATCATACGATGGCGTGTTGTAGCTGAACCAACAAGTGCTCGAGTTGCGTCAATGATACAGCTGCAGTACGAATGAGTCTCTTGGAGTGTTCGCATGTGCGTTTCTGTGTAAACTGTGTGCATTAATGTCACGAAGAGACTTAATCCAACGAATGTAGGCCAAATATTAGAATCAAAATTGTCACGCGCTTCTTCAGAGCAGCAGGACCAGTCCAGTCAAAGAGAGTACGAATTATCTCCACCCAGACAGTCGAGACCCGATATATTAGAAGCTAGAGAACATCTATGAAGGCTGTTACAGTCGTGGCTTAAATTTCCATAGAAACTAATGAGGCAATATAAGTGCATCAATAGTAAACCTAATTGCAGATGAATTCTAAATTATGTGTCTAGCAAAAGGCGAGCAGAAGCTCGTTTCAAAGGCAGCAGATGTTGCAAATTACAAACTATAAAAGGGCATGTAATTTCGCAATTTGGTAGAGCAAGTTCGTGTAGATTTAAAGTTCACAGTTGCAATCTACAAATGTGGATACTTGAAGCGTCTAAAATTGTTAGCTTGAACAACTTCAAAGCTTCAGTTCCTTTTATGGCATTTCATCCAGATAAATTTCTACATTTGTCACACGTAAGGACACAGAAGACGTCAGAAGGCACAACAGAGTTTGTGGAAGAAGTGAACATATTTAAGATAGCGCAGGGTGTGGAGAAAGGAAATGTTTGGAACAGTGATCAGAGTTAATTCCAGTATGAAGTGTCTTCATCAACACTCTCTCTCAGAGGACAGAAAACCACAGGTAGTGTGTTGCAGTGTGTGCATAGCTATACACACAGCTACAAAACTGATGTTACTTCATCAATGACAGGCAGACTAACAAACAAGTTGTACATTAGAATTAAATATTCACTCTGCAACCGAATGTACGCTGATATGAAACTTCCTGGCAGATTAAAACTGTGTCCTGATCGACACTGGAACTCGGGACCTTTGTTTTTCGCTGGAAAGTGCTCTACCAATTGAGCTACTCAAGCACGACTCAGGACCCCTCTCCACAGCATTACTTCCGCCAGTACCACGCCTCCTACCTTCCAAATTACAAAGAAGTTGAGACGTGAGTTGTGAGAACGCCTCGTGAGTCGTTCTTGGGTAGCTAAGCCAGTAGAGCACTTGATGGCGAAAGGCAGAGGTCCCGAGTTCGAGTAGCGGTCCGACACACAATTTTACTCTGCCAGGAAAGTTGCACATCTGTTTTCAAGAGCACAAGGTACTTTCGGTCTACGTACTTCAAGGAAACTTGAAACAACCTGCCCACGAATCATTTACGTAGAGGCAAGCAAAAGTGGAAGAATGACTAAAGAACACACGAAGTGTTGTCTATCTTTAGTCTTTGGCGAACATGTAACAAGTGAAAAGAGCCGGTTCCTGTGTGATTACTAGTCAAGTGATACAAGTCTTATCCTTCAGATGAAAGTTTTCCAAACAAAGACGATATGCTGCAGATATTGATACCGAAAACAAAACTGCCAATCCCTTAATATATACCTCTTTTGGCAATACAAGCTCCATATCAGAAGTATTGGTAATTTTATAAGACTAGAATGTGTCAGACCATCGTGAAAATGCATGATCTTTATTTCATCATCAGATTTAAAATCAATTTTCTACGCGAAAGTATAGACCTATGTTGCAATATGCTTGGCGAAAGGCGGATTATGACATAGACATACCCATTTATCATCTGAAAATATAATTTGTGTGGCTTTGGTTTTTCTGACTCTTTGAATGCGAAAGTGATTTCAAATGTAAAAACGTGGCTTTAGTGAGGTGTGCTCACTGTTCTCTTCCACTCTGTTTTAACCACTTCACCTCAATCCAACATTTACAGTATGAGGACTGCTACAAGCAGTGTCAAATGCATAGGACATGGGTGTTTTGCGATATTATAATTACTTTAAACAAAGAGTATTTGGTACCATTGATTGAGAACGTAATGATACACTTACGTAATTTAATATTTATAATTTCCCTGCTGTGGTATTCATAGTTTGTTACTTCGTTCCTCACTTGTGGCGGAATGCAACATTTTCCATGGACATGACACACCACCGGTTTTTTTATGTGGTGGCCAGACATGATCTACTGGAACCCTGATGGTGAGCGTGCCTTCCCTCACATTCCCATGCAGGCCAACATCAGACGCCGTCTCATCCGAATGCCCCGGCAATCTAGACATTCCACGAATCGAACAACCGCCGTATGTAGTCCCACGATGAGGCGCCTCTCAGACGCGGTCTGGTGCTGATAACTCTGTCTCTCACGAATACGCTGCAGCTTGGCTTCCTTCACTACGAATACGCAATATCTGGCCCTATTCATGCCTCTTATATACCCTAACAGCTCTATGTATCACAGAGAATTTCAGCTCTTATCATTTCCATACCAAGCGACGGTGTGTAAGAGTACGAGGCTAAATTGATATCCCACGAAGTCTTCAGGGTGCTTTCCCTTTATTTTGTCAGATAGTATAAGTTGTATGAGAATACTACACGTGCACATGAAGTAGCCTTGGCTCGGTGAAACTGCACTATGCAAATTGTTGGGTCATCTGACCTATTGATCAGATTTTGGAATCTAACTTTCAGTTACTTTTACGCCTGAAATAATTTATTCCTGGCCAAAGTTGCTTCCCTAATGAAGAGGTTGCAATACTTGTAGGTAGACATTTTACAAACCTTCTACGTTCACACACCACGGATGGGATATAATCCCTGGGGAAAGATTGGATAAAGAATTTTAGCCACAAAGAAGATTCCGGTGAAACGTAAGGGTTCTTTTGCAGTCAAAGTTTCTCAGCTTGCCCTCAAAATCAATTTGGATCGTATGGCTTTATTGGTCAGGCGATCCCATGTAGGGTAACCGGGCCACCTAGTGCAAGTCTTTCCATTTGAAGTCACTTCGGCGACTTGTTTGTAGATGCTGTAACGATGATGAGGATAACAACACGCAGTCCACGAGTGGAGTGAATCTCCGATCCGGCGAGGAATCGAACAATGGACTCAGGTTCTAGAGGCAGCAGCGCTAACCGCTAGACCACGAAGTGTGGACTGTTTGAAGTGTAATTTGTTCTGTACAGAATCATCAGAAAATGAGGAACAGGTTTCATAATTTCAATGGTAATGGACTAATAAAGGACTAAAATTATGACCAGGCTGGATGTAAGTTCTGTGCTAGGCCACTGTGGTACAGTTGAACATTTGCAAAGGAATGACGATCCCACACGAAGAATTATTTTATCGATTGCAGTTCTTAAAATGGGAATCAAATGCTAAGATGCAACGTGCATTCCGCAGTGAATTCAATGAAAACTGCCTCACTTAAAATATGACGGCAGGAAGGGCATTTGCCTACCCTCTACCACTAACATGGCGACCTGATGAAGACAGGGGAGAAGGTCGGGAAAAAAGAGAAGCCAACATCATAATAAAAATTACTAGCACCTTATCAGTTTTATAAAAGATATTTGCGTACACAGCGTTCACCAAAAATGCTTCAAGTCTGATTTAATTCCTGGCGTATAAGGGACATCAGCGTAGTAACCCTGGTGGTAGCTTGAACTAACAACAGCCAGTTGTGAGCAGGCAGTATTAAGTCGTGGTAGCGCTGCCATAGAGAGTCAACGTTATTGTGTCACAAATTGCAATGCAGCAACATCCCTAAATCCAGTGTTCAAGTCATACTCCAGAAGCAGAAAGAACTGTGTGAAACTGTCTCGCACACTTTGACTCCCCGACAAAAACAACCATGTATGTTCATCTGCCACGACTTGTTTGAAATGCAAAGCGTGAACAATTTCTGCTCGGGAAAAACTCATTAAGGGTAACAAGATTTGATGTTGTCAATACGAACATACCACAAAACGACAAAAATGCAGAAATTCACATGAAGGAACAACGCTTTGATGGTCATAAATGACATTCAAGCCCATGCGAAGTGCGCTTTGAACAACATCACAAAGAAAACTTCTCTGACACTTTCGTATGGTTGTATGAAACATCTGTACGTTGTCTACAAGTGGAACGAGTTTACGAAGAACACATGAAGCATTAAAACCACCATCTTAACTTATCTCTGTCTTTTTTGTTAGCCCTGATCCAGTCCAGAAACTTTTTGGGTTGACGGAGTACAAAGAGGCAATCCCGGATGAAAATTATGGAGCATATTTAACACAAAACGATGAAATCCACAGTTGTGGCAAATAATTAACTTGATGTGCCTCACCCAACGACAAAAACTGATCTGCGGTACCGTCTCTCTATGAAATCACAAGTTGCAGCGGTTGCAAGCATTACATCGTAATAAAGGTAACAGATCTTTCGGATTTTGCGCTGCTGGTTAGAGAGCAGAGGGCTTAATTTTAACTGTTATAATGTACTAATGTGGGAAAGTGATAGTACTGCGGAATCCAATGAAAATGAAAAAGAGGTGTTAATATCTTCTGTGTTATTAACGTGACAGATGTTACAGCTGGAGAAAATTACGACAATTTTAACGTTTCCACAAGTCATAAAAATCAAATTATTTTCTAAATTTCTTGATAATTCCCATATTCTATGTATTCATCCGAATGTAACATGGCACACAGTCTACATTCACACTGCAGTCAGACTTCCATAAAACCGTTCTAGGTCACTTTAAGGGGAGAGGTGAAGTGGAAATATTTTTCAGTTCTATGCCACCAGATTCATACATTGCTAGATTTATCATTGTGAGCAACCAAATCGAGTGCGCCACCCGTGTCTGACAAAAGTTCAAGATCAATTAAATAAAATTCTTGGCTCTCAGTATCGGAGGACTAACAGATACTAGTGAGGCAGTAGATAGGCTCCCATGTCATTGGTGTTCCTGCTACGAGTAATGTAGTTTTTCATGTCCTGAATTCTGAAGTGTGCTCCTTCTTAATAATCCACCCAATATGACGTGACTACAAAGAAGATCTGCATATTTAAAGAAGAACGACGTTCTCAAAACAATATTTGCTGAGTTAAATCATATTCCTTGTCTGCTCGAACGCGCAACAGATGAAGGACAGGGGTATGCAAATCACGTCCCAGGGTTCCCTCAGGACGACCGATATTGGAAAAATAATCCACTGTATCTTCAATAAAAGTGGTTTTTGTAGCGCTACAAGGCTACCTGATGTATCACTATAGCACTGCTACTGTGCACAGTTTAGTTTGACCGCTTTCTCCGTGAAACAAAATGAATATTTTCTTTGTATTTGCTTTTTCCTCGCGAAACCGTCGGATGAAATGGAGAGACCGTGCTACAAGATTTATCCTCATTTTACTACATTAAAACCAGGCGACAAGCGTAATGGCTGTGAAAGAAAAAATATCCGGAAACAGAACAACGTAACTTAAACAACAACAATGCTTTTAACCGTATAGTCCACTTCAAGTCGTATAAGGACAAGAAAACTGAGAAGACAGGTAGTGGAAAAGAGGGAAGAACGTATGATTGGAACACAGATTAATGGCCAAGTGATGTTTAGGATTTATTTGTTTGGTCTCGAATGCTACAATGTAATCTGCTGCTTAACCTCTTTGCACGTTCTCTTTTCATAATACGAAAGAATTCCGAAGGTGAAGAAATCTGCGAGAAAAGCAGTAAAATGGTTTTTATGTGCGCCGTAATTTCATTTTACGACTGTAAGTGCAATTAAAGAGATAAATCACAATTCTCGAGTATTTCTGGTCCCACCTCACTCGCAGAACTCTGCTAAAGTGTATTATTTCCAGCGCAGCACATTTAGTAAATGAAGACTTTCCAGTTTTGGTGGGGTTGATACTATGACCTGACATTGTTCATAAAGCTACATACTAATCTGAAACTACATATCCACCGTACTTACTTTTACTGACCCTCATCGATGGATATTCCGTTCAAATACATCTTTTGTTTCCGTTATTGCTTTCAGCGTGATCATAGAGCTCTGGAAGCCTCTAAACACGTTAGTGCATATCGAGTGCAATGGCTGGTGACATTGTTCACGAATAAAATGCTGCCGGCAATAATTCACCGCATTTTATATCAGTAGAGATCGATTCCAAGCACTCAAATTGGTTCAAATGGCTATGAGCTCTATGGGACTTATCATCTTAGGTCATCAGTCACCTAGAACTTAGAACTACTTAAACCTAACTAACGTAAGGACATCACACACATCCAGCCCGAAGCAGGATTCGTACCTGCAACCGTAGCGGTCGCGTGGTTCCAGACTGAAGCGCGTAGAACCGCTCGGCCACTTTGGCCGGCTCCAAGCACTCGTTCGACACATTGTCTCATAGGCAATCCCTTTTGCTTGTCTTCGCGAAATTTTCTCGTAGTAACATTTGTTTTTGATTTTAGACAATAGACACTTTCGTGTCCAACATAACATTATCTATCCCTCTTCATATGAATTGTTTCACTTATACTTAACCTATCAGCTATCATCTAGTGACTGAAAGTTTCGTTTTTTTTTTAAATTATGCCAATGTTAACATTTGTTGAAAGTCAAAACAAGTGAGATGATGATATTTGGTGTGGAAGACCTGCACGATCTAGTCCTACCAATATACCTATATACGAGCCTTGTTCAAATTACACTTCATGTCTTTCACAAAACGCTTTTGAAGTAACTGAGCTACCACAGTCGAAGCTAGAGGTCAAAATACATCGAGTAAACTAATTTCACTGAAAAGACCATGCTTCAGACAACGTCGGTTACTTTCAAAACACATTGATTCTACAAAATCCTTTCCGAGTCGGTGCTCCCCAAACTAAATGCTATCGTTTCATGTCCTTAATAACACGTTATTAAATTTTTAATTTCTAAATTTTACATTTGTTTTTGTTTCTGCATAGTTTTAGTTGGCAGTCTAGAAGTGATTTGGAAGGCGAAACAAGGATCAGGACGAAGGAATAATTTGTCGATTATATTTTAATTCCTTCACAGACTGCTAACAGTTTGAAAAACTTATTGTACGGACTTGAGAGTGTTTTGATAGGAAGTTACAGGGCGAACATCAAGTAAAATAAAATAATAGTACTGGTGTGTAGTCGAATTAAATAATTCGATGGTAATCAAATTTATTAGGAAATGTAGCACTGCAAATGGTAATTGCTTTTTGCAGTTTATGCAGCAGACTGTTGAAAATGGGCAGAGCAAAGAGTTTATGAGATATGGACTGCAAGAAAAGATAAATTTGTGAATAATTAATGTAAATGTGTCAGAAAGTATTTTATGTATGTATTTCTCTGGAGCGTAGCCTTAAATTTAACGAAACGCAAGCCACAAAGAGTACAAACACGAGTAGGACACTAGCTTTCAAAATAGGTTGTTACAGAAGAATGCTGAAGATTAGATGTTTTTTTCCGCAAGGTTGGGGCCCCTCCACGCCCACACCAACGTGGTGAGCAAACCAAAAGTTCTACTGTCACCCCCGTATAAGATGTTAGTTTTTAAATCGTGAGTCACAGCCGGCATCCTGTGACGTTGTCCATGCGTATGGGTAGGATTACTCATTGAAATGGTCCATCAGGAGACATAAAGTGGACGAAAGCGATCGAAGGGTAGTGGTTTGTAAGGGCAGAGGTGAAAAAAGTGCCAAGGCGAGCGCCAAGGGGTAAAAAAACCTCTGCGACAGTAGGACGGTTAGTAAGGGCAGTAGCGGCTTGCTAGCTGCGACAGTGCATGCAAGGTGTGTTTATGTTAGTGCGAGGTATCGTGCATCGTTACCTTTGTCGTTGCGGGTGCTCGTTGTAGGGCCTGCTGCAGCTGCTGCGTCCCTGAAACAGTTCATGGTCGTCATACATTAGTGGGCGACCGGTCATAGATCAGCTCACAGTGTAGGGTGTGTGTGTGTGTGTGTGTATGTGTGTGTGTGTGGCTGGTTTGCATGCTGTGTACAGAACGGTTTCCCTTTTTTCGGCGGGTCGATCATCTGGGGTTGCCAGTAGTAGTTTTGTTACAGGGGCTCGCCAGTACTGTTGTTTTACCGTGCTATGGACCATAGATGTTTAGTTTCTTGCTAATAGTGTCTTTGGTCTATTATGTTTCCATCTATGGTTGCGGTCGTAGTTACCCCGCTCTGAGTGCAGTCTGTAGTCGTGAGTTAATTAATGTTAGAGGGCTTCCAATCCCGCGCAAGGATGGCAGTGTCATCCGCGTAAATTGCTACCGTCGTGTTGCGTGTAGCTGGGAGGTCATTAATGTAGAGGTTCAACAGTAAGGGCCTTAGGATGCTTCCTTGGGGTGTCCAGCCTGGATACCATATAGTGTCGATTGTTTTCCCTGCACGTCGGTGTTGAAACTCCTGTCCGTGAGATATGAGTGTATGAGACGTACGAGCCCGTTGGGAAACCCTGCGTCGCTAAGTTTGCGTATGAGGCCGTTGTCCCACAGACGATCGAAGGCCTTTTCGATGTCCAGGAACACCGCCCCAGTTGCTTTGTTTGTGTTGCATCCGTGAGTTACGTATTCAACGACGCGGAGGAGTTGTTGTGTTGTCGAGTGGTGATTCATGAAGCCGAATTGCTCCGGCCTCAGGGTGTCGTTTGTGATGCAGTGCCTGGTGAGTCGTTTTAGTATTACCTTCTCCAAGATCTTGCTGAGCGCGCTCAGCAGACTGATGGGTCGGTAATTTTGTGGGAGGGAGTGGTCTTTCCCCGTCTTCCTGTACATCAGGACCTTGGTTGTCTTCCAAACGGTGGGGAAGTGTTGGTGTTTAAGTTTGGCATTCGTGATGTGCGTGAGGTATTCTACTGCTTTATCCATGAACTCCTGGAGGACACGGGTTCAAAATGGTTCAAATGGTTCTGAGCACTATGGGACTCAACTGCTGAGGCCATTAGTGCCCTAGAACTTAGAACTAGTTAAACCTAACTAACCCAAGGACATCACAAACATCCATGCCCGAGGCAGGATTCGAACCTGCGACCGTAGCGGTCTTGCGGTTCCAGACTGCAGCGCCTTTAACCGCACGGCCACTTCGGCCGGCGGAGGACACGGGTTTGAATGCCATCTTTACCAGGGTCCTTCCTAGCTGTGGTATGCATGATGGCCCATTTGACTTCAGCTGTGCTATCCTGCCGGATGTCGCTGCGCGATGGTTGGGCCAAGATGCGTGTAACCTCCTGGTCGGTCGCAAGTGTGAACGCTAGAATTAAGGGATCCAGGTTCGGCGCGAATGATGCTGCAAGTGTGAGGGCCATCAGTTCCGCTTTTTCTTCCGCTGAATATGCCGGTCCGTTGGGCCCTTGTGGCGTGGGTGTGCACAGTTTCTCCCTGGTGAAGTGTCGGGCTATTTGCCACACCACAGGTCGCGTGGTGTCCAGCCCTTTTAGTTTCTGGTTCCACTGTTGTGTTTTAAATGTTTGTATTTTGTCCCGGATTATTCCAAGAGAAACTGTGAACCTGGAACTCTAAACAAAAACAACGATATCAACAGAGAGGATTGTGTATTGGGTGTTACGTGGATTTGGATACACACAAACATGCAAATTCATAGAGGCTTCGTGTAAATAAACATTACTTCGGTCTCGAATCCTACCATCGTTTCTCTTTCTTGTAAAAATACTAGTTTTTCAGCAGTGGCCCCTTGTTGTCACATTCAGGATAGCGAGGTATAATTTATGCTGCGCCATTATGTTTTGGCACCTCTAGTGACTTGTTGCGGTATTATGGCGCGGTGATATCGATGTATACCAGCACTATGTATGTGTACCTGCAAGCAGATAAACAAAAATTTAAGTGAGCAACTTTAATTTTCGGAGGTGATAGTTAAAACTTTACGGCTACCTGTCGTATGTAATTGCTGTAATTCTGTGCATGCCGATCCTTCCTTGAGGGAAAAATACCATCAAATTTAGAGCATGAGGTTCTACTACGGGAGAGTGGAATTAATAATCCTTTCGTCTCATAATGCCCCGGCATGCATAGGGAAGGGATATCCGCCGTTTAGCCATTGCCGAAGTCAGCTTCAAACGGCTGTAGCGGCGCAAGCAGTGAAAGCCCGACTACAATAGTCCCAGAACTGCGAATAATGCCCCGGCTGAAAAAATATAGAGGCGAGCAGGCCATATTGAAGTCTAGAAGACGGCTTACACAAAATTTGTAGTTGGTGTGATGTATGGGAGCTAGCTCTAAACGAAGAAAAATGTGTTAATGCAGGTGAGTAGAAAAACCAATCCCATAATGTTCGAATACAGCTTTGGTGCTGTGCTGCTTGACACAGTCACGTCGATTAAATATACAAGCATAACGTCTGAACTATTATTTTATCTAAAAGCTTCATTTTTCTTGTAATATTCAGCAGGAACCTGTTTCTTACGCCGTATGAGTGCTTTACTTTCTTCGAATACATAGACGATTTCCAAAATCTTTGTAAGTTGACAAAAGTTTAATATAAGAGTAATCGCAATAGCATATTCCAGAAAATCAGCGATGTAAAATTAGCCTGTGGCTGAAACAAAACAGGTGTATTCTGTTGTCTTTTCTTAAGAGCTTTGCCTTGGACATTTTTCATATGTATTCGCCCTCGGTTAGTGAGCAGACACAAGTGTAAATACCTTTCCTGGTTTTGCTCTTAGAATTAGACATGAAACAATTAATGTAGTGGGGTTGCAGTTCGGTTGATAGAGGGAATTTTTACGGAAATGTCTTTCATATGTGGAAGGAGGCCGCGTGTAGGACACTTGTGCGACACCTTGTTGAGCACTAATCGGATGTTTGGGATCCGAACCAGGTCGGATTGAAGGAAGATACTGACGCCATTGAGATAATTAGTTACATGTTCCAGAGATCAATTCAACGACTATTTCATCGGAATGACGTGGAACGAGTCAATTTACAGGATATGTATAATGATTAGTGTTAACATTAACGAACACATTATCATTTTATGCCTAGTCATGCAAAGACACTAAAAAAATTACATTTAAAGAGCAGAAGGAGTTGTCCAAGAGATATGCTTTTAAATTAGATTTAAACCTTGCCTCGCTACTTGCCAGGCATTTTATGTTATTAGGCAAATGATCAAAAATTTTATCTCTGCGTATTGAACTCTTCTCTGAGCCACTGACAGCTTTAACAATGGGTAATAAAGGTCATTTTTCCCTCTAGTGTTGTAGTGATGTACATCATTGTTCTTCTCAAATTGTGATGGATTATTTATGACGAATTTCATTAGCATAATATATATATATATATATATATATATATATATATATATATATATATATATATATATATATATATTGAGATGGCGCAGTTAAGATGCCTAGTACCTTGAAGAGGTGCCTACATGACGTCCGTGGGTGAACATCGCATGTTATTCTTACTTCTCGCTTTTCTGCAATCAGCATTTTCTCTCTAAGTGATGAGTTACCACAGAAAATTATTCTGTACGACGTATTGAGTGGGAGTACATAATATGTAAGGAGACTGATACGTTTGTTTCCAAGATAAGCAATTATGCGAAGAGCAAAACTAGCTGATCTTGGTATTATTGTTCCATTTCTTACCATAAGTTCTCCTAGTGTGGGCATTTACATGTTGGTGTACTAATTAATACTGTTTCAGATCACTTTGGCTGAAATAGCGAAGTCGGCAGATCACTAGGAAGAGAAATTAACGGCTGAACGCAGTGCGCGTAGCGCCATTACCTTGGAAGAGAGGTAATGGCGGAACGCGCATTGCGTTCAGCCGTTAATTTCTCTTTGCTTATACCAAATCCTGGCCCTCAGATTAGTTTCCGATGATTTTAATGTATCTTGTGGTTAATACATGTAAGAAATTATTGCGAATGAACCGATCATTTATATCTGATTAATGTTCAAATACAGGTCTCAATAAATAATACTAACTGCTGGTGGTCTGTTAGTAATATATACTTATCTGAGCACACTGCTTGGTCATACCACGAACAATAACGGTGCGTTACTAAGGCCACATTCGCACTATCTTAATGACATGTTGCTCTCTTCGCGCGATGGTTGCCTTTTCTTTGCTGAAGAATTTCAGTACTGTCAATTCCTATTAAATTAAACTCATTTGATAGCCTTACGCTCAAGCAAAGCTATAATTAACCTACACAGAGAGAAAGCGGAACAACGCGTCACATTGCAAGGCGACATACAATAAAACGAGCGGGTAAGGTCTGTAGTGGGGTTGCAGTTCGGTTGATAGAGGGAATTTTTACGGAAATGTCTTTCATATGTGGAAGGAGGCCGCGTGTAGGACACTTGTGCGACACCTTGTTGAGCACTAATCGAATGTTTGGGATCCGAACCAGGTCGGATTGAAGGAAGATACTGACGCCATTGAGATAATTAGTTACATGTTCCAGAGATCAATTCAACGACTATTTCATCGGAATGACGTGGAACGAGTCAATTTACAGGATATGTATAATGATTAGTGTTAACATTAACGAACACATTATCATTTTATGCCTAGTCATGCAAAGACACTTAAAAAATTACATTTAAAGAGCAGAAGGAGTTGTCCAAGAGATATGCTTTTAAATTAGATTTAAACCTTGCCTCGCTACTTGCCAGGCATTTTATGTTATTAGGCAAATGATCAAAAATTTTATCTCTGCGTATTGAACTCTTCTCTGAGCCACTGACAGCTTTAACAATGGGTAATAAAGGTCGTTTTTCCCTCTAGTGTTGTAGTGATGTACATCATTGTTCTTCTCAAATTGTGATGGATTATTTATGACGAATTTCATTAGCATAATATATATATATATATATATATATATATATATATATATATATATATATATATATATATATATTGAGATGGCGCAGTTAAGATGCCTAGTACCTTGAAGAGGTGCCTACATGACGTCCGTGGGTGAACATCGCATGTTATTCTTACTTCTCGCTTTTCTGCAATCAGCATTTTCTCTCTAAGTGATGAGTTACCACAGAAAATTATTCTGTACGACGTATTGAGTGGGAGTACATAATATGTAAGGAGACTGATACGTTTGTTTCCAAGATAAGCAATTATGCGAAGAGCAAAACTAGCTGATCTTGATATTATTGTTCCATTTCAAGTTTTCATCAATAAGTACACCCAAAAATTTGGGGCATTCTACCTTACTTACTGACTCCTCTTCATGTTCTACATCAATTGTTGATATGGCTCCACATGTTGTACAGAACTGAATGTAGTATGTTTTTTCAAAGCTTAGGGAGACTTCATATTCAGAGAACCACTTAATAATTATTTGGAACAAATCATTTACTGACACTTCTGTCGCTTTCTCTCTAATGGGTTTATTATAACATTAGTATAGTCAGCGGAAGTATCAATTATGCTGCTTGAATGTTGAGTGGAATGAATAGGAGTGGACCCAACATTTAACCCTGTGGGACTCCCTTTGTGATTTTACCCCAGCCATTGAAGTTTTATACCTTTCCGACGCTGTCTGAATTATTTAGGACCATCTTTTATGTTTTTTTGTCAAACATGATTCAAACTAGCTGTGTATAAAGCCATCAATTTGATAAAACTTGAGTTTTTCTAAATGAGTATCGTGATCTACACAATCGAAAGCGTTGGAGAGATAACAAAAATTACCAAGGGGTGATACATTATTATTTAGGACTTATGGTATTTTCTGAGCGAATGTATAAATAGCATTCTAAGTCGAACAACCTTTCTGGAATCCAAACTGTGATATGCTAAGTAAATTGTTTCCACTTAAGTGTGTGTCTACTCTTCAGTAAATTACTTTTTAGAATATTTTGTAAAAGGATATCAGTAAGGAAATTGGACGATAATTGTCGAAATCTGTTTTGGCCCATTTCTTATGAAGTGGCTTAATAATTGTATATTGACCTGTGTGGAAAATTTGTCTGTGCCAGTGATGCATATATCATGAAGGACAGTACTTACTAAGCTGGAACAACTTTTCATAATTCTTTTTGAAGTACCATCAACCCCACAAGAACTTTTGTTTTTTTAGGATTTTTATAATTTTATTAATTTAAGTGATGGATGTTCATGCTACATCTAGTTGCTTAAGTTTCGTAGAATGGCATTTCTAATATACTCTTTTGCTTCTTTAACAGAACCATTAAACCTTTGTTTGCTACTACGTTTACAAAGTGAATGTTAAACGTACTTGTAACTTGTGAATTACGAGTAACAGGGTTGTCATTTAGTTTAATTGTTACGAGATCATTTATAATGACTGGCAGTCTGTCTGCCATTTGACAATGTTCCATATAGTTTTGATCATATTATCTGCATTATTTATTTTTGTCAGGAAATGCATACTTGTAAATGTTTTATAACTTTCCTTAAAATACTGCAGTATTTTTTGCAGTATGCAATTAATGTCAGGTCTTGACTTACTCTGGCGTTTACATAAATTTCCCTCTTCCTTTTGAATGAAATTCTATTTCCCTTCGTTATCCAAAGCTTAATAGATTTTTTAATCGATCTTTTGGGTAATTTTTTTTAAGGAAAGCAGCTTTTAAATGCTGACATAAATTTGCTATAGAGTAAATTGAATTCGACATTATTAACTCTTTCTACGCCATGCCACCTCTTTTAGTTAGATCGTAGTATACTGTACCCTGTTCTCATTAATAAGCCTCACTGCTTTGTATGAATCTGCCTCCAGGTTGTGAGGTGGCACACCGTTTACTTCAATTAAATGTGCATCATGATGAGATAGTCCATTGATAATTGGTTACATGTTAATTGTTTCAGCCTGAGCACTGTCTATAAAAACTGTTGTTAATCACTGCCCTATAAGTTGCAAAATTTACTACTGAAATCAGATTGAAACAACCAAATAATAATTCTAGTTCATTTTTCGTGTGCGTATATTGTAATAAATTTACACTGAAGTCTCCACAAACTACTAACTCTTCTTCTTGTCTGCCACGTAGCTTAGTAACGCATCAAGGAAGGCAGGCTGCTAGATTTGTTACTATTAAGTTGGATCTACACGAGTGTATTATAAAGAGGCTTCGGGAACTGAAATGGGAATTCCTGGAGGGAAGGTGATGTTCTTATCGAGGAACCCTATTGAGAAAATTTGGAGAGCCGCCATTTGAAGCTCATTGCAAAACGATTCTACGGACACCAACGTACATTTAACATAAGGACTGCGAAGATAAGGTACGAGAAATCAGGGCTCGTTCGGAGGCATACAGACGTCATTTTCCCCTCGCTCCATTTGCAAATGAAACAGGAAAGGAAATGGCTAGTAGTTGTACAAGGAACCTTCCGCCGCGCACGATATTGTAGCTTGCGGAGTATGTATGTAGATTTAGATGTAGAAGTACTACCATAAAATGCTACGAGAATTGTAAGTCACGGAATGTTGTGCTGGACAAGGAGATGGTTTTGTTTCGACAATTCAAATGCTACAATATGCTGACTAAAAAGTATTTACCATTTTTCAATTGTAATGAGGCAATATTCATCCTTCCTTTCAGTTTTTGTTTTCTTACTTTCTCATTTCTGAAAAGAACGGTACCCTTAATTGTCAATATTTTAAAAATGTATCTGTAAAAAAATATTGAAATCTGAAATTTTAGCAAAATATCTTTTCTTGTTTAATATTCATGAGTGTTTAGTGTAAGGAAATCTCTATTTGTGAGGTGCATCTGTTGTCCACTGCTACTTTAAGATTAGATTAACTTTACAGTATGAGAGTTTGTTTTGTTCAACGGTACGTTAGTTTGAAGTTAATAGTTATCTTCAGGCACCAGACATTTTGATAGTATTGTGTATACGTAAATTCAGTAATACTGACTTAAGTGTCACTTTCCTATTAGCAGTACGATAGATAGCAACATATAACATTAATAATGGCAAGAAAAGCCAGACGCAGAGGCAGTGCCTAACTTCATAAAACATGGGCCTCATTCACATACACAAGATTCTTGATAGTAAGTCGGTGATTACGCATAGTGCACTGTGCTGAAGTTACAAACTTTCACGCATGCTGAAGAAGAATAAATGTACCAATTTGAGGAAAGGGACCCTAGAAAGCTATAAGCGAAAACCTCAGCCTCGCACAGCGTTCGAACTAAGAGCTGCATCTTCTGAATCCTGATTATGGCCTACAGAATACCCATTGAATACTCTCCAATGCCTTCAAATAATCTCGCTTATCGATGGACTAATAACGGCGCATCTAACTTGATGTCAAGGCGATCGAAAATCCTAAGTCTACGGTGCAGTAACAATGAATGCCATTTACCTGCACTAGTTTCACAAGCTGCAACATTCGCAACATTTGTTCGAAATGGCGTCTCCTAGCGTCTACGCAGGCACGGCAGCGTCGCACAAATGTCTATCGTGCACCTTCTAATATCTCGGTGTCGTCTGAACAGTGCCGAAGGCAGCAAGAATTATTGCCAGGAGATTCTCTTCAATTTCGACAGGCATTTCGTACGCAAGATTTTTCACACGGCTCCACAAGAGGAAACCAGAGGATGTCTGAACCAGGTGTTCACGAGACCTCTGACCAAAGCGAGGTGGGGCTCCATCACGTCGCTGAACAATAATAAGCAGTGGCTTATGTTCCAGGAGCCTGACTAGTGTGACTCCGAAAACATTGTGATCAATGGTGTATTTAAAAGGGGAGGAAGGAGAAACGGGCACAGTACAGGCATATTACGTAATCATTGACTGTACTTGTCTAAACGTTGGCTGACGGTCTGTGATGATGACTCTGGACAACTGTGGCGTAGGGATTCTCATCGACCAAAACATGATTACTGCGACTGTTTAGCATACAGTCTCTGAGGCACGCTTCGTCCTGTGTACATATGCAGGAAAGTAAGGCTCGATTATAATACGCTGCATGAGACTTTGGCTGTATATGACACAAGTGTCAGAGTCCCAAAAGCTAAAGCGTGCAGTTTCTTTGGATGGTAGTGGCTTAGTTGCATTTCCCGTAATAATCCTACGCAGCACTCTGAGGAACATACATCTCACGTGCAACTGATGGAATACTGACTACAGGCGTCTCATTGACTCGAAGAAGCACTGTGTCTTGTAAGTCACGATCCATGTGCGAGTATTTCACCGTATCCTCGTCGTTTGATTATAATACCAATCGCCCTGTTTCACCTAATCGCTAGAGCAGTCTTGGAAACATAGTATGAACCGGGTGTCTTCTGCACCGATATTTGATCCCGTACAACCACCCCAGTTCTCTATTGCTTCCCCTGCTTGCCCATACAGGAAAATCATACCTGCAGGTTCCGTCAAGGGGTACAACTCATTTTGGTTAAGGTATGATGGTCGTTGGTGCTTCAGCGTGCAAACACAGTCTACTCGAATACATACAGTAACAACAGGATTATTGAGCCGTGTTGCAGTTTGCGTTGGCGCCGTTGATACGTTGGCATCGTGTAATGGCGATAGTGGCGTCTCGTTTTCTTCTTGTGTTTACTGGCGCCACTAAGTTTGCTAGCATTGTCTGTGACAACAGCAGCGGTTAACGATATCTAGTACGGTGGTACTATCTTTGGAGGAATGTCAAGTGTTTTCCAGGAACTGAGTGTGTCAGGTAGTTCAATTGGGACGGAGCAGCAGTGAGGTCCGGCAGCACGTGGACATACCGGGGCCACTGGCGGCATGCAGGCACTGATGGATCGAGGGGCTGTAGTTGCTAGGGCCACAACCTCGTTGTCCACCGGACCCAGGACGTTCGTGTTGAGTGAACGTTAACCCAGTAGTGAAACCTCCACTACTTTGAGATCACGCCATTTGTTCGCGCATTGCTGGTCGCAGGTCGCTGACACGAAGAGCTACGAGTGGAGTGTTTGGAGTTGACGAAATTAATTAGCCGTCCTCCTTCTTATTATTAATCATTGAATTCCTTGTGTTTATTGATGAAGTTCAACCAACGGCATTTTTCTGCCTAGTGGTCGCTAACGCCCCAGTTACCTGCCCTAGAGGTTAGCGTATTTTCGCGGCAGTGTATCTTTCCTCGCCTTGCTGCTGCTGTCCAGTAAGGCGTATAGTTCGACAGCCTCCTTGATTGTGGTTCGGATATTTTGTTCTTTTGGACTACCTTGGTCGTGGTGGTTCCTTCTGCTACTGGATGCTCTAAACACCAGGTTCTGAAGACGCAGTGGTGTCCGCCTGGCTTATCCCATCGTTGTGTTGGTTACCAGACGTTAGGTAGATTTTATAAGAGGGTTGGTCTGCGTTTAAACTGTCACTAGTTTGAGTTGCCATCCGGTTAAGTGACTACAACTCTTGGCTGCCTGTCTCATCGGTTACGAAGTTGAGGGACTTTCCCAGTCTGATGTTTGGGGCACTGTCTGAGGCCCACTTCTCTCTTAGTTTGATCAGAGTGTGATGATTGTGTGTTTTTTTAAAATATTTTAGTATCTCTTGGAGAAGTGAACTGTTCTTAAGAATTTACTATCCAGGCCTTCAGCCGTTAAATTGTTTTTTGAGTTACTACTATTGGGGCCTTCAGCTGACAAATAATTTGAATTTCTGGCCAATAAGGCCTTCAGCCATGAGTGCAACTTGCTTTGGAATTCTTTTTTATAAGACATTGTGTCTTAACAGTCAAATATGATAACTTTACCTTATTGTCAACATCATTTGCAGTTGGTTCCAAATAAAGTGTACGTTATTAAAAAGAAAAAACAAATTGAGTAACCAACGGTAGCTGAGTAAGGCCCCGCCCACACCGAATCCTGCCTTTCCCTAAGTCCCATGTCTCAATTATTCATCTCAACACACCTTATACCATCTGCATTGGATTGGTTACATCATTATTCCAACCCCTGTCTGGAACCGCACGACCGCTACGGTCGCAGGTTAGAATCCTGCCTCGGGGATGGATGTGTGTGATGTCCTTAGGTTAGTTAGGTTTAAGTAGTTCTAAGTTCTAGGGGACTGATGACCTCTGAAGTTAAGTCCCATAGTGCTCAGAGCCATTATTCCAACCTCTATACCTAATTGCTCATCGGGATTGCCTATGCTATAGTCTTAACAACAACAAGACTGGTACCTGTATTCCATTGCTAAATGTATCAGAACGAATTTCCAGGACAGAAAGAAGGTCAGCATCAGTCGTAATTCCATCTGTGTAGCATCACAGATCACTACTACCTACTGGCGTTCTACAGTTGGTAACGGAATTGCAAGGTTCTGTTAGTTGCCGGTAACGGTCATGCAAGATCTTGTGGACCCAGTGATGTGTACCTGCTGAGCCATGTCTCCAGTGGCTCTGGACTACGAGCGTCCTCTGCCGCCGTGATATTGGACGGCCTCTCAGATTGCCCACACTTACAGCGTCATCGCGACGACACCATCGTTTGTGTTCACTATACCTAGTTGCTATTCTAGGAGCTGGACTCTAACTCTTGCTGCATTGTTTGTAACGAATCTTGGTTTGCTTGGAGATATACAAATTATGTAAGTCTGTTTGCTGTGTTAACCTGTTCGCTAATCATTTCTGCTCTTGTCCAGGTTTGCTATGACGACAGTTGCTATGCCACTCTGTAGACCACTTCTCCTAACCGTTTTGTACAAAATCGTACACAACAACCTGTCTTTTTTTTATTACAGATCTAGATTTCACCTAACAGTGCAGCTATCATCATTGCCTTATAGGTAGTTATGTAGACTGAACGAATTATAACGACACATACTACAATCCGACTTATGCATGTACAGGCATTTATCCCTCTAGCGCTTGCACACGCCTAAGATGAATTGGAATATGTGTCATTGCAACTACGTTGAGTCTGCATAACTACCTGTAAAGCACTGGTGGTAGCTGCACTGTTAGCTCAAATCTAAATCTGAAATAAAAAAGACAAGTTATGTTACGACTGATATTGGTCTTCTTTCTATCCTGGATTACGTCACGGTCATGGGGCACAATCATTCACGTGAAATCGAACATGAGAAGAACTTTCGAATCGGTCGTTCCCCGACCAGGGTCCCTTACCTCAAATTGATGTATTTATTCTCTACATCATACTTGAAAGTTTGTAACATCATCCCACTCAGGGGGCATGGCGCTCATGCCGTGTAACAACACCTTTGCCTCGATTAGAGCCTCAATTTCGCGAAAAAAAGCCAGTTATTGCTGATTAAATGCCACAAACTATCAAACTGCTTGAATGTTAACTGTTAAGTTTCGTCTGCTCCTTCGAATAGTACTCGACATTTACTGCGGGCTTATGGTTCAAATGGCTCTGAGCACTATGGGACTCAACTGCTGTGGTCATAAGTCCCCTAGAACTTAGAACTACTTAAACCTAACTAACCTAAGGACAGCACACAACACCCAGCCATCACGAGGCAGAGAAAATCCCTGACCCCGCCGGGAATCGAACCCGGGAACCCGGGCGTGGGAAGCGAGAACGCTACCGCACGACCACGAGATGCGGGCTGCGGGCTTATGATCGGGCGATTTAGCTGGCCATTCGAGGTGCGGGAGAGTATGGATGGGAAAAACTGACAGCTTAAAACCGATATCGATATTTTAGTTCTGAATAACTGGTATTTTCCCGTATTTGTTTTGTCTCGGTTATAACAGGAGTTTTTTTAAGTTTTTTATTTTTCCTAATAACAAAGTAAAAAACTGAAATATCATTTAGCTACAGCAGGAATGGTAAAATTTTTCGTTTTTTAAATAAATACTCTTTTAAAAAGGAGTAATTTTTATTCGTAAGATTTGCTTTGGTTTGAAATATTCCGTTCTTTTAGATAGTAGGATCAGTGCTATTTTAACATCGATGCCTTCAGAAACGAGCAACAAACACGTGGCCTAAAAATCGGTATAACATTGCTGACACAGCAATGGCCCTGTTGCCGTGTGCCGTGGCTTAGGTTATGCGTGTGTGTGCAGTTTTCAATACTTGCCCCCACCTGGTCCATGCGGTAGTTTCTCGCTGTCGTCTCCGGACGTCCGTTGCATTGCAGAGTGGCACCAGACCTAGTCTGGAAATATTTCTACGAAGAGAACGTAGCTTCCTTCGCTTTAAAACATTAAACATTTGTCTGTCATTTCTATGAAATAACAAAACAGGAAGAAAATTGTGGTAACAGTAATAAATTAAAAACTTAGCATCAATTCATTCACAGTGTACAATAAAAATAAAAAGTGGCGGACCTGCTGCCTGTGCCTGCATAATATGCCTTTATCTACTTGTAGTCCTTGAAAACGGACAAATTAAACGAAACACATAGTTCTTCAATCTCAGTTTCCACCCTTCAGCAATGGCTATTCGTAATGCCCAGATACTGGTATAATTCCCGATTACAACATGATTTTTGAGCAGATTTTCAGAAAAATTATAATCCATGGAAAACAGGTGATTTTTTAGCATAAATTAGTTTACTCACGTTGAGCTCTAAGGGGCGATCTGTAGTGATTACTTAGGAGAAGAAGAACTTCTTATGCGAGATCGCTGACTGTATCGTAGATAAGAGGTTTGGGTAAAACTAAGTTATCGTCTTTATGGAGATCTGATGGCAACTTAATTTTATCGAAACCGGTTATCTACAATAACATTTATTATAGCGATCTCGGCTAAGAAATTCTTCCTCTCCTAACTTTTTAGTATTAAAACACTTATCACGTTTTTTTTTTATTTTAAAAAATCAGCGAACGGTGGAGGGAATAAGTTTTCTCTTATTTACCTATTTAATTTAATTTTTTGATTCTACGTATTTTGCAATTTTTTCGACCTATATTCGATTTCTACGCTTATCACAGGAAAAAAAAATCGAAAATCGATTATTTCAAAAACCGGGTATTTTGAGCTGTTAGGTTAGGTTAGGTTAAACTGGTTAGGTTAAACTGGTGTGAAAAGAAAAACGATGTAACCGAAAACAGGTTGTTTCAGCAATAATCGCCATCCCTAAGAGAGTGTCTGAGTCTTCGTCAAACCAGGAGGGTATGCATGCAGCCCTGTGAAAATGGACATTGCCATTCTGGGATACGGGAGTGTCTACAGCACACCCTTCATGAAACTGTAGAGGAAATGACAATATTTAGTCACCCAAGATATGTAAATATGGTACCGGCATGACTCTTTATGGCGCTGCTGGCTGCAGGCAGACTATGTATCTCTTCCACAGAGCACTGGTACCAACATGAGATTCCTCATGCCGAAAGAACTCAATGAATTTGCTCGATAACCATGCTCACCCTAACCGTCAATATAATCCCCAACTGCAACCCTTACATTCGTTCTCTGCAAGCCACTTTATAAAGAATGGTAGAAGGTACTTCCTGCCAATGCCATTCATTCCGTTTCCCACTCCACTCTCAAAATGAGTGAAGGAAAAGGAACTGCCTGTATGCCTATGTACAAGCCCACATCTCTTCTCCATAAGTTTCCATGTAAGTTCACGAAGCATTTCCGTACCACTCTGGAACTGGTCGAGATGGCTGACAAAAAATATAATATTGGCCACAACGGCATTCTGTACGCTGACACCCTTAAAGTTGCCCACATCGTCTCCGAACTACCCTAATAGACTTTAGTAGCACCATATAGCTTCCCATAAGCGGCTTTACACCTAAATATTTATCGGCATGAATGAGTTCAATAGCATAGAGTTACTGCTCTACTTGTACGTTACAAAAATGTTTCATTTGTCCACATTTTAATCAAGGTGCCTTGCATCACAGAAAACAGAAATTACATCCATGTCACTCCAAGTCTCTGTACAGAGAGGATGTTTTCCAGTTCACAATAGTGCCACAGGCAAACATTTTAAAATTGCTGTCCATCCTGTGGGACAAATTGTTGATGCAGCATACATCGAGAACAGCAGCGGTCGCTTTACAATTCCCTGCATCATTCTAGAACAGTATTTCTCACTCTTTCTAAGACTATTACCCCTGAGCGAAGTCCAATATTGTACAGCCCCCCCCCCCCTCCATCGATCTCCACCATTATCAACATTATTGCTTAAATAAAATTTAGAATGGAAAAGGATTTACTTCTAAGATTTTTATTTTTAAAGTAGTGGAAGGTAGAAGGTATTTATATTTTGTCGATTTTTATTAAATTATTAACTAATGAGTCAATGAGACAATTGGTATTGCTTATTTCTAACAACGTTTTCATGAAATGATGAAGCAATTCTCAATGCATCGTGAGTGATACCTGAAACTCCTTCTCAGAGAAGAAAGCCAACGAATCACACTGAAAGTTCATCCTAGTTACGAAACATACATTCTCTGCAACATTGCTCTCCCTAGCATCATTGCTTCACGCACACTCTCACCACCATTTAAAATTAGTCAATTCAAACGTGTGTACTATACTTAATGTTCTTAAATCATTTGATTGCTAGACTCATTACTTCTCAACTGATAGAAATTGGAAGACTTCAGGTTGCCAATGCCTTGTGTGTGACCACTGCCACTAATGATAATAATAATAATAATAAGGGGAAATGTATCTACTTTAATTCTGGTGCAGCAGAAGGTACTACTAGATGTTGACCGATTTCCATATCTTAGCAGCCTTGTCTGTAATTCCAGGGATGGAGGTAAAGACGCTATTGTACACTACTGTATACTGTAATGCACTGAGACATTTTAAAGGGCAGTTCATTAGAAAACACACTGTTGTATACCTCCTTCCTAAAAGTGGTTATTAAAATAAAGATCATAGGTAATTTTTTGTTTGTTTCCAGCTACATGCCTGTAGTCCTGGTGCACTTTGAAATCTCCTTACCGATGCACCGGAGCACGGCGCTAGAGCAGCCAAATCAAAATCGCGCTGCCACTGATAGAGAGGCGTATTCTTTTCTGCATTTGGAGGGGAAAAACGCTGCAAAACTCCATGCCGAGTTGGTGGATGTGCGTGGCAACAATGCACTGTCATATAACGCAGTGGTTGGGCTAAGTGGCACAGAATACCCTGTTTGGTCAAATAAGTTTGAATGGCGAAGCATGAAGCCGGTGAGATTTCTCTGTGAACAAGTGGCAGTCACAAGTAAAAGCTCTGATGCTTTGCCTGGGGTTGCAAAATCGAAGGGATAGTGAAAAGGTGAAAATCAATTAGGGATCCGTTTTTAACATACTGCACATCATTTCGGACATGAGAAAGGCTGCCGTCCGCTGGGTTCCGTGATTTATCAGACTGATACTAAAAGTTGCTTTTTGAGGCCAAAGCAGATGGCTTCTTCAGCCACCTGTTCACCAAGAAGGAGCGGTATTTGTACTACTATGGCCAAGAGACAATGGAACAGAGCAAACAAGACAAAAGATCAAAACAAACAAGACAAAAGAGCGGAACACATAGTGGAAACAAGTGCACCGATGACGGCCGGAAAAGAAGACTCAGCCTTCATCCAAAAAGTTCTTGTACGTCCGTTCTTTTGACAGGCGGTCTTTGGGACTACGGCCGTTTACTATTGTGAGAGAATGAAACGCCTACAGCTGTCCTTAAGATTTTATTTATCTTGTTGTAACCTGTTTTGTCGCTTTAGAGCACATTGTTCAGGCTGTAGAAGATGTGGGAGGGATTGACACGATCCCTATACAGTATATATATATATATATATATATATATATATATCACATCAATGGCCAGCATAACTGGATACGCAGATTATCTGGAAACTTAGGATTATCTAGAAACGTAGGTGTCAGCACTGTAACCATCAACCACCAACTCATCCGGGAGGTGATGACACTAACTTTTGCCTCCAATGGTGCGGTATAATCATAATAATAATAACCATTTCACATGGCTCAATTGCCTGATCCATGTCTTTCAATTGGATGCCGCTTTGACTTCTTTGTGGCCCCTAACCTGTTTCACAAGAGGACCGCACCTACTCCTCATTACTGATATCGTCTAAATTTATGGTAGCTGCAGGGCTTGATCTCAAATGAAAGTAGCAGGTTCAGATGGCCAAGCGTTTATGGAACAAAGTATTTCTGGCGCTAGTCGGGTGAGGCATGAGCCATTTACGTCAGCGTTATTTCCAGACAGCTGTTGGCGCACCATAACGATAACCAGACGGTCGTGACGTTGAGTCTTTACATGGAAACTTATAATATTTGGAAACTCATAATATTTTCATGTTACCCACACCGCGAACAGACTGAAGTAATACTCAATGCAATGTGCTCATTAAGGTATTCATAAAATCCATTAAAATGAAAGGCAACGGAAAATTTGGGTTTGGAAATAAATTTCCAAGAAAGAATTATACTTAGAGCGACCATGAGCACTATGCAAGTAACTTTTTAAGCGGGAACCGTAATTAAAGGGGACAGGATTTCGTATTCAATTTGGTTTTAATTTGATCTTCGAACTGACTGCAACAGAATACACTGAGAAGCCAAAACATCATGACCACTGTCCATCACGACGTTGGATGCTGCCTGGTTGCGCTGCAGCATGTGACGCGATAACAAAAGTATGTAAGCGGACCAGACAAAGACGAGGGCCTACCCCAACAAAGGTATAGGCTGCAAATGGGGAAATCCATTGAGATAAGTGGCTCTGGCGAAGAGCAGATTATTATTAGACAGAGATTATGAACGAGCATCTCGGAAACGGCTAAGCTGCTCGAATGTTCACGTGCTACTGTCATGAACATCTACGAAAACAGGTAGAAGGACAGTGAAACTACCACTAGGCGTTAAATGAATGGACACCCACAACTCTTTAAAGAATAGGGGTTGGGAGGCTTGTCTGCTCTGTAAAGTACGTAGCATAGAGGGTGATCTGTTGTATCTCTGCTGAAAAAGCACAACACTGGTGCACCCAAAAGTGTTTCGGAGCACACCATTCATCGTACATTGCTGAGCACGGAGCTCCGCTCAAGACCACCCCTACGTGTTCAAGTGTTGACCCAACGGCATCGTCAGTTGCGAGTCCAGTGGGCACTGGGTAATAGGGATTAAACCGTCGTTCATTGCGAACGTGTCGATTCTTCATGTGAATCACATTTTTTGCTACACTGGGTCGATGGTCGTCTCCATAAATGCCTTCATTGCCGTGAACGGCGGCCTGAAACGTGCAGCACGCTACGAACGCAGGCTGGTGGAAGTAATATTATGCTGTGGGAGACATGGGACCTGTGGTAGTAATCGAATACACGCTGACAGCCGCGAATCACGTCAATCCCTTCATGTTTGATGTGTTCTCCGACGGCGATGTCATCTTTCAGCAGTTTAATTGTCCGTACCTCAGAGTCAGAATAGTGTTACATTAATTTGAGGAGCGTTATAATGAACTCACGTTGATGCCTCGTCGACTAAATTCGCCTGATGTAAATCCTACGGAATCGCTATTGGGTGCTATCACTGCGTAAGCAGATCAGCGATCCGTTATACACTCCTGGAAATTGAAATAAGAACACCGTGAATTCATTGTCCCAGGAAGGGGAAACTTTATTGACACATTCCTGGAGTCAGATACATCACATGATCACACTGACAGAACCACAGGCACATAGACACAGGCAACAGAGCATGCACAATGTCGGCACTAGTACAGTGTATATCCACCTTTCGCAGCAATGCAGGCTGCTACTCTCCCATGGAGACGATCGTAGAGATGCTGGATATAGTCCTGTCAACTGCACATACGGTTCACGTCCACGCTGTCGCGGCATGCTACCAGTGTTAAAGACTGCGATGGAGCTCCGTATGCCACGGCAAACTGGCTGACACTGACGGCGGCGGTGCACAAATGCTGCGCAGCTAGCGCCATTCGACGGCCAACACCGCGGTTCCTGGTGTGTCTGCTGTGCCGAGCGTGTGATCATTGCTTGTACAGCCCTCTCGCAGTGTCCGGAGCAAGTATGGTGGGTCTGACACACCGGTGTCAATGTGTTCTTTTTTCCATTTCCAGGAGTGTATATTCGAATTACATAGCCTGTGCTTAGGCATCTAATGCCACATAACCTCTAATACCACATACCTCCAAAAACCTGCCAACAAACTGTCGGATCCCTGATGCCGAGAATGAGTGATGTATTTCATTCCAAGGACGGTCAAACAAGCTATTAAGCAGGTATTCATAATGGTTAGGTTCATCAGTGTACGTTACGAGCTGTCCTCGCCAATCTTTTCCGAAATGGAGCGTTACGAGTGGTTTGCTGCCAATCTGTATGATGAGAGAGATAGAAAGAAAAATTTTTATGAATGTACACCACATTTGCTTCTCTATAGAAAGTTAGCAAATGTAAAAATTCAGCGTTTATAACGTTTGCTAGATACCAGGAAAATTACTGCTTCCCCTGTTTTAAGATAAATATCGCTCCGGAACGTACAAATCACCAACTGTAATACAATAAATGTATTTAATTTTATCCACGAAGTACTCGTGTACGTCTTACAACCTTTTCTGTGAGTGTATTTGCAATCCCAAATTCTTCTTTGCCTTTCCTTTTCATGCCTTTTCTGAAAATGTTCATAAATGCTTTGATCATTATTTCCGTTTATTTGAAGTGTATGCCCGCATCTCGTGGTCGTGCGGTAGCGTTCTCGCTTCCCACGCCCGGGTTCCCGGGTTCGATTCCCGGCGGGGTCAGGGATTTTCTCTGCCTCGTGATGGCTGGGTGTTGTGTGTTGTCCTTAGGTTAGTTAGGTTTAAGTAGTTCTAAGTTCTAGGGGACTGATGACCATAGATGTTAAGTCCCATAGTGCTCAGAGCCATTTGAACCATTTGAAGTGTAGGTAATCTAAAAATTGAAACTAAAAGAAGGCCGTTTAGATGCTTGAATCCGCCACCTTGGGGTATAAGTTCCTTACTCTCTCCACTAGGTGAATCTCTGCCTGCAAACAACGCCAAGGTTAGTGGCTCGTGCCCTCTCGACCGGCGCAAAAAATGCAATTTTTTCTAATCGGTAGGCGCTCCTGTCATTTTCATTCAGACGAAGCCATTGATCCACCATACATGTATGTGTGTGTACGTGTGTGACATGCGTGGTTGTTATCGAACTGCGCTATGAGAGACAGAACCGTTTATGAAGACAACGATTGTCCCCTGGCAGTAAGGTGTTTGTGCACTAAGTTTGGTTAATATTGGTCCAGTGGTTGAAGGGCAGATACACATGTACACATACACACGTACATACATTCATTTTTATAATATATGTGGATGTGTGGAACATAAATACACACACATACATACATACATTTTCATAATATGTGTGGATTAGTTCTTTACTACTAATTGTATTCACGACATATTTTGGAGACAGTATGCACTTACACCACTGAATTTAAGTGCAAAATTATATCATTGTACGCACATATTTCCGAGATATGACGTCAAAAACAGTGAAGTGCGTAAAAAACTGCCACGTTGTATATGACTTCGTTCCTTCTAACTCAATTCGCAACACATTTTGCAGACATTATCCACATATGCAGCTGAATGTACGTGCAAAATTATCACTGTATGACACACATTTCAGGATATGTGATGTCATAAACATTACACACAAGACTAGATGCTGCGAGGTACGGCCGTTGACGCACGGCTGTAAATAAATACGCCAGGTGTCTCCGGTAGTAGATTATAAATTCGGACGAAATCTATGATGACGTGTAGCTGCATTATAGATATAAAAACATTCATGGATTTTTTTATAAATGGTGAGACTATGTACATTAATAATTCAGTCAATTATCAAGGAGTAACAATATATTTAGAAATAACTACATAATAACCCCACATTCATTATTACAATAATAATAATAATTTATCTATTTCTAGTATTATTAGCAATAGTCAAAATTATTTCATTTATGTAGATTTTTTCCTACAAATAGTATTGCTGCTTTACGATTTATTTCTATTTATTTTAAATTTTTTTCTTTTAGTAATTTGTGTTTTAATTAGAGTAACTTTTTTAATTTTATTGGAACTTATGGTTTTAGGTTATATTCAAATTTGAAAAATTCGGGGGTCTCCTTATCAGTCACCGAACCTAGGTAAGGGGACCGGCAGCCTTATGTGTATCTTCGCATCACTGAGAGGTGAACGATAGCTGTAAGACAGACTGAAAAAATCCGTGGTCCAACCGGGTTTCGATCAGATGATTTTTCGATTTTCGTGGGTGCACTTCACTGCTAGAATATCGTGCTGGACTGCCATGGTGTGGCGCTAACAGAGAAACGCGCGCAGCTGTATATAACCGAGATTTCCTGACGAAGTTTGGAGGAAGCACAAACCGTCGGGTGTTTATGGTCCACTACAACGCCCCAGTTAGCTCGGTACGAGACACAGTCGTATAAGCTGCTTCTTTGCGTCATCAGATTTTTCCTATTTTCTTGACGTAGTATGCAGGGACATCTTTCTCTTTCCTCCAATGAAGAAAATACTGCGTGACCGGCATTTCAAGAATAACTACGGGGTAATTTTGGAGATGGGATATTTCCATTACAGCCAAGACGCAAAATTCTGTAAACAAGGTCTGCACCATGTCATCCATTCGGAGAAACTGGATCGCATCGAAGTGTGAACAGGTATAGGAGGACTAATGATATCAAAGAATTTAATAACGGTAGATATTTTTTCGGAATGATATTTGGTTCAAATGTCTCTAAGCATTATGGGACTTAACATCTGCAGTCATCAGTCCCCTAGATTTAGAACTACGTAAACCTAACTAAAAGGACATCACACACATCCATGCCCGAGGAAGGATTCGATCCTGTGACGGCAGCAGCCGCGTGGTTCCGGACTGAAGCTCCTAGAACCGCTCGGCCACAGCGGCCGGTGGAACGATATTTAAAATTTTATGACTACCGCTCGTACAGCCTGCCTGACAAAAAACAGAAACGAAGGCTGGCGTGTAGGGGACGTGTGTGCGTCCTGGGAATCTCCACACATGGACAAGAAGCCGCCCTAGAGGAGTGGAACATCTGTCTGCGCGACGCAGAGCTGTTTTGCAGGACAGCAGTTAAGCGCCGTACTGTTTTGCAGCCGGTGCGCTGCGCGAACCCGCCGCATCGCTCTTCGTTACGGCGACCACTGGCGGGGCCGCGGCGGACTCGGGCCGTAATTCCGCGAGCCTTGTAGCGCGCTGTTAACGCCGCGCTGCCCGCCGTCTGAATGACAGCTGCGAAAAATATATGCCAAAGCCAGGCATACTTTTTCATTTACAATTCACAGCTGAAAAACTGAAGGTATCCGTTACAGCTACAGAGGCATCCGGTTGTTAGTTGTGAACAGTGCTTTTTTTTCTAAAAAAAAGTTTGAGGGTACTCCGACACTGGATATAATGCAGCGAAAATTACTGATAACTAAAGCATGGGATACCACCCGTCTGCCTTTAGCCATGACGTCATCAAAATGTCGAACTAAAAACAAAAAAAAAAAAAAATATATCTGACTCTTCAGTTGACTTTACAGCTCAAATGCAGCAGGCGATACCGAGAAACATCCAAATATACAAGAGAATGTGGTATCGAACACTTCAGTTTACATCGCCTCAAATGAAGCATGCGATTCCCATCAAACGCTAAACAATAAAAGAAAATGGTATCGTACACTTCAATTGACCTATAATACACCGCAAATGAAACAGGTGAGTCCAATCAACCCTCCGACATACAAAACAATACAAGGAAATATTAATGAACACATATTTTAACCTATAAAACATCACTAAAAGACACAAACAGCAGAAACCATCCACACCTATCATCAACAACAATAGAAACTATACTACAAAAATCGTTTGCAACCTTGTTTGGCTCCCGAAACGGCATAAAGAACAACAAAACAAAGATGGAAATGATTCGTGAAGGATCATGGTAGCGGGACTGTAGACAGAATGATACCCGTGGTCTAGGGGTAGCGTCTTTAATTCATAATTAAAATGTCTTCGGTCCCGGTTTCGATCCCCGCTACCGCCTAAATTTTGATAAACAATCAGCATTGGCGGCAGAAGACTTCCGGCATAAGAAGTCAGCCTCATTCTGCCAACGGCCTTGTCAAAGAGGCGGAGGAGCGGATAGAGGTTCGGGGCACTCTCTTGTCCTAGGGGTGGGAAATTGCCCCTAATGGCGGAAGAATCAGCAATGATCAACGACATGAGGATGCAGAAGGCAATGGAAACCACTGCATTAACACATAACGTGTATCCACAGGACATGTGGCCTGTATATGAAGAAGTGTCATGATGATCTCTCCATTGGTAAAAGATTCCGGAATAGTCCCCCATTCGGATCTCTGGGAGGGGACTGCCAAGGGGGAGGTTACCATGAGAAAAAGATTGAATAATCAACGAAAGGATAACGTTCTATGAGTCGGGGCGTGGAATGTCAGAAGCTTGAATGTGGTAGGGAAACTAGAAAATCTGAAAAGGGAAATGCAAAGGCTCAATCTAGATATAGTAGGGGTCAGTGAAGTGAAGTGGAAGGAAGACAAGGATTTCTGGTCAGATGAGCATCGGGTAATATCAACAGCAGCAGAAAATGGTATAACAGGTGTAGGATTCGTTATGAATAGGAAGGTAGGGCAGAGGGTGTGTTACTGTGAACAGTTCAGTGACCGGGTTGTTCTAATCAGAATCGACAGCAGACCAACAGCGACAATGATAGTTCAGGTTGAAAAGTGGCTGCACTGAGCCACAGCGCCAAAGATCGCGCCAGAGAGGATTGTTCCGCCGCCTCCACTGGCAGTGATTATTGAGACGTAGCGGCAAGCGGTTCTTGCCGAGAAGTTGTGGTGGACACTGCTTGTCGCTGAAGTTGGAGTGAGATGGTGTAGTAGTGAGTGTTTGTTCCATGTTTTATGCAGCTATTTGATGGGAGAGATAGCAGATGTTATTCTAATGGAGACATTGTAATGATCAGAGTGCATTTCGTCAATATAAATTAAGGTAACAAACTACTTTTATTTTTCTCTCTCATTATTTCAGTGACCTAAATAATGCATCATTACAGGTTCAGTCAACAAAGCATCTGGCGTGTGTTCTTATATTAGAGTGTAATTTTGGTGTTCTTGCACAATTATAGTATTTGTAATTTTCTTTTATCACGTCAGTATAATTGGTATTTAAAAATTCTTGTCTTGTTGAAGAAGAACCGTGCCAGATGTGCGTTGAGTCATACTACCACATACAGAACAGCTACACTTGTGCTTTGTTGGTTTCGTAGGTTTTATAGTTGCTGGGGACTTAATTAATTAACTGTGTTAACGAAAATTTTCTTACATTCTTTGTTGTCATTCTAAGCAGTCAGATTGCGTACTCATACTAGTCAGGGCCAGCCGTTTACGAGACTTGCGTAATCGGACACACAGCTACAACAAAAAAAATATTTTCATTAATATTTAATAAAGCCCCCATGCACGTGGCGACCGCTGCTTCGGATCGTCCCTTGGAATTCTTCTGATTGTAAAAATTGTAGACAGTAGTATTGTTGTAGTAATTTGTAGTTTAGTAATTGTAGTCTATATTGCATGTGTAGATTTGGTAATTGTCATTCTTCTTATGGTATTTCATAATTTAATTTTGTTGTCTTGTATACGCGTTTGACGATTTAGTGCAATTATTTCAATTGTTCATCAATCGTGTTTGAAGGAAACATTTCGTGTGAATGGTATTGTTGGAGATAAAGTGTCATTGTGTGCAATTTTCATATAGTGACGAATTTGTATATTTTGTAAATGATTACGCGATCAATGAAAAAGGCAAAAATGATGAATAGTGAGAATAACGAAATTGTTGACATGGCGAATTCGCCAACAGAGGAAAATAGTATCATGAATAATGAAGTGGAAAACAATTTAATCAGTCGGGAAAATAGTCCGGAAACAGTTCAAAATTTTTCACAATCAAAAAATTCTCAGAATACGAGATTAACGACAGAAGATATGCAGCGGTTGATGAGTGCAATATTAGATTTGGGGTCACGGATAGACTCAATGGGATCTGAATTAAGTGCAATGACAACACGGTTATGCTCACAAATAGGATCTGAATTAAAAACAGTGGCAACCCGTTTAGATTCACGAATAGGGACATGTTTCAAAAACAAGAATGATGAATCAAAGAAAGAAATTAGAGAAGAAGTACAACCGATTTTGAATTCTCACAATAATAGTTTAATTTCAATAGAAATTAGACAAGAGAACAGGAAGAAAAAGATCGCGTGATAGTACAAAAATTTTCATAGTTAAATTTACAACGTGCACACGATAAGGAAGAAATACTTGAAAGAATCGAGGAATCCGTACCAAATGACAGAATAAATAACTTAACGCAACAGTGTGAACAGTTAACTACTAAATGTGACAATACCGAAACCCGAGTCGCGACACTAACGGAAGACGTAAACTTATCGGAAAGAGTTGAGGAGATTTCAGACAAATTGACAAGTCTTAGTTTAAATGGGGACAGAGATTCAGATGATACAGCACCATTGCCATTTGCAGAAACCGAAGAGTACCAGAACATAAATAAGCATGTTGAAAATGAGGGAAAATTTAATGAACGCGTTAAAAGGGAAGTGGAGGCATTAGAAAAGCAAGTCAAACAAATTGAAAGCAAAATCGTAGGAAAGGACGGTAGAAGAAATTTGGAATCACCGATAGCAGCGGGTTTTGAAGAAAGTAATTTATTTCATTTACGAGATGCAACAAGAGAGCGCCAGGCGCGCGAACTTGACAATAATCGACATTCGGACTGGGACAGACGCGGTAGGTCTTTGTCGCCACGAGGCGAAAACTTTGACTATAAACACTTTTTGACTGTTCGGAAATTTAAGATCTTCCGCAATTCTAAGAGTGACATACATCCATGTTCATGGTTAGCTCAATGTCTGTACGCACTTCCGCCAAATTTGCCACTAAGTCACAAACTGAAATTTATGTGCAGCTATTAATGTCCTCAGGGGATTCACTACTCTTAAGTGAATATGTGCCGTAGCGAGCATAGGGCCCCGAGCTGTAGTGGTGCTATTTCTCTTTTAGTTTTCTGTACCGCTGCCTACTCTTTCACTATTCTTTGCATCTATCAAAACAACTCTTCAACTATCAATCTATCTAAAAAAAATGGCTCTGAGCACTATGGGACTCAACTGCTGAGGTCATTAGTCCCCTAGAACTAAGAACTAGTTAAACCTAACTAACCTAAGGACATCACAAACATCCATGCCCGAGGCAGGATTCGAACCTGGGACCGTAGAGGTCTTGCGGTTCCAGACTGCAGCGCCTTTAACCGCACGGCCACTTCGGCCGGCCCAATCTATCTAGTGAGTAAGTAAACAATAACCGGATTTGACTAATTTACCCAAAAGTGATTTCGGAAATTATCATTTAGACTTACTGTACCTTCAGCAGCATTCATTCGTAGTTTAAATGAAATTTTACCTGTTTATCTTCGTGACAATATTACTTCTTATGTCGACGACATTCTTATTGCTAAACATTCTTGGAGTGAGCACAACAAAATTTTGGATTCATTATTACGTATTTTTGCAAGAGTTGGCATTACGGTGAACTTAGAAAAATCTGAATTTGGTCGTTCTCAGGTGAAATTTCTCGGTCACATTATTTCTACAGAAGGTATTCTTCCTGATCCAGAAAAACTTGACGCTATTCGTAATTATGCTGTTCCTACCACAAAACGTGATGTTCGTAGTTTCCTTGGTGTTTGTAATTTTCTTAGACGCTTTGTTAGATTGGACGATTTGGCCACACCTCGTTTATGTGAACTATCTGGAAAGAAATCTAATTGGTGTTGGGATGAGGAAGCTCAGTCAGAATTTGAACAACTTCATGATGCTTTAGTTGCTGCTCCACTTCTTTCACATCCGGATTTATCTAAAGATTTTTGTTTGGCAACGGACTCATCATACAAAGGGCTAGGTGCACATTTATTTCAAAAGGTAGAAGAAAACGGCGTTGTAGTACAAAAGACTATTGCATTTGGAAGTCGTGTTCTCTCTAAATCAGAAAAGAATTATTCGATTACGGAACTTGAAGCTTTGGCTGTTGTTTGGGCTTTTACAAAATTTCGCACATTTTTGTTGGGCAGACATACTAAGGTTTACACCGATCATCGAGCTCTGGAATTTCTCATCTCAACAAAATTAACTCATGGCAGATTGTCACGATGGGAGTTGTACCTACAGGAGTTTGATTTTAGTATTGTTTACATACAGGGTTCTTCAAATATTGTTGCTGATGCTTTATCACGTGCACCAATGGGTTTGAAACAAAGTGATGAAGAGGACTGCAAGGAAAACAATTATTGTTTGATGTATATTCAAGGTGTTGCGTTTGAGAACTTTATTTCGTCTTCACTCCAGGACATCGCTAAGGAGCAAATAAGGATCCAATCTGGAAGGACATTAAGGAGAAGTGGAGGAGAAAGGAAGCGTAGCGATTAGACAGAATTATTTAGTTCGCAACGACATTCTTTTTAAACGAAAATCGGTCGACAACTCTGTTTGGTTAGTTTGTATTCATGATGAGTGGGTTAATAAGCTGATTTGGTATACGCATTTCAGTTATGCACACATTGGTCCCAGAAGATGCTTTCATAAATTGCGAGAAAATTGCTACTTCAGTAATATGGAAAAACGTATTCGATCTGTTCTTGCCAAATGCAAATTATGTCATAAGGCTAAGCCGCCAACAATTTCTCATAGAGCACCGTTGTTTCCTATCATTCCAGCAAAATTAAAGGACATGGCTGCAGTTGATTTGTTCGGTCCAGTGGTTCGTTCTACTAATGGTTTTGCGTACATTTTCGTAGCAGTGGAGTTGACATCAAAATATGTGTGTTTTACACCGTTACGCAAAGCAACAGCTCGTTCAGTATCTAATAATGCTTTCATTAACATTTTCTTAAAGAAGTGGGCCATGTTGATAAGGTTATATCAGATAATGGATCACAGTTTCGTTCTAAAATTTGGCTTCGTACTCTACGGCGTCGTAAAATTAAACCAATCTTCATTTCACTTTTTCACCCCCAATCTAACGCTTCAGAGAGATGGATGAAGGAAATCAATAAATTGTGTCGTCTTTATTGTCATCAGAATCACAGAACGTGGGATCAGTATCTTCATATTTTTCAAAACATTCTGAATGAACTTCCTAATGACTCAACTTCTTTACCGCCTATACTGATATTAAAAAACAAAGCACCGACAAATCGCATTTCTGAAATCGTTCCCTTTCCGCCTTCACGGAAACTGCGGTATTCTGAAGTTGTCAACCTGGCTCTACAAAATATTGCATCTGTGGCTGCTAGAAGAGAGAAATCAGCTAAGCGTCCTGGTCGTTTAAAAATCTTGTCAGTTGGTCAAAAAGTGTTAATTAAGTCTCATCGATTGTCTCACAAAGGAAAAGGCTTGTGTCGCAAATTTTTTCTGCTTTATAACGGTCCATATAGAATTCGCAAAATTATTCATGATAACACTGTTGAAGTAGAAACTCTTAAATCTCGACGCTCTAAGGGAATACATCATATATCAAACATTAAAATTTTTGTGGAATGACATACTTGTGAGAAACTAACAGCTAGATGTAAACATGCGGAGAGTACAAAGGATACCGCGCTGTGTTTTGGCGGCGGCATATACTCAAAGCAACAGTCAAGTCTGCGTGCCGCACAGGGCAGTCGTTGACCGCAAACAATTGCTTTCTACGTCACGCGCCTACAGCTGATCGTGCGCTCGGTGCGAATGCACTGACAGCCGTAAACAAATACACAGTCTTTCTCCGAATAAAATCAGTATAAAGCTATAGTGACTTGATGAATTAGGTTATTAACATTCAGTATTTTTCAGGATACAGTTCTATAAAATATTTAAGAACTTCAGGTAAATTCTGTGCGTGTCCGACGTTAAGACGACTTGCTATCGAGAAATTTTCAGGAAGAATGTAATTTCCAAGAAGAAACTAATAAACTAAAAAAAAAGGTAACTGTTAATTGAGTTCATTTTCAGGTAACATATTTCCACTTAGGTACGTACTTTAGACGTAATTTGCTGCTCGCGATTATGTGATTCATACTTTGTGCTAAATTTCATGTTCTATGAATTTACTTGTGAAGCGACGTGCTTGCGTACGTTAACTGATTTTGACAATGCTTATTAATGAACTGAGTTGTAACTTGTGTATATTATGCATCGCTTGGCTGCACTGCTTTTTCACTGATGTCATATTTTTTAATTGTGTGCCTGCTGTGCTTATTTATTTAAATTATAATTGTCACCTGATTAATCGTGCTCATATGGTTATGTATGTAGATATACTTTGTGATTTATCTGCTTGCGCCTTCATGTTTACTTATTAAGATTACATATGAACATTTATTTGCTTACGCTGATACGATGCTAATGACCTGTTTAGTACGTAAGATATATGTTTACTGCTATGCGTATGGATTGCATATTTACACATTTTTGCTTGTTGTCATAACTATACTTTAATTTGGTATATAGAAATGCTGATATACTGTGTATGAACATAGAGTTTAGGTCACACTATTGTATTAATTATAGATTGTTTGCTTGGCAGAGCCTCGTTGTAAGAATTGTGCTGCATCCACTTGTTGACATTCTGTTCACTACTGGTATATTTACTCGCTATTGCTTGTTTTGCTTACGCTCAGTGCTTTATATTTTAACATAAGAAAATGAACTGCAGTAATTCGACGAGCGACTTTAGTACAAGAAACATCATAGAAGTCACATGAGCTGGAGGTTTTATGGAAGCTGTATAAATTTATGCTAATAGGAAGGAAGCTAACGGTATGACATACCAAAACTAGGTTTAGACCATTGACAGTTATTACACTGCATTTTTCGTGAGCAACTGAAATAGGAAGTGACACTTGACACAAGAAATACTCCACATGTTTGCTTCTGTTTGCCATAATTCTTGAATTGGTGTACACACTGTGAAATATTATGATCATTCACACTCCGTAATTGTACTTAATTACTGAGAGTTATTCGAACTAAGTCTGTTAGAGGTCATGTATGCATTCTTTGTTTATAATTCATAATGAGTAGAAGATTTTGGTCAGATGGATTACACAGAGGTTGTGTGTTGACAGTGTGTCTTCGGATTGTATGGGATGATGAGGTTTGCATTAGGATTTTATCTGTACTTATTCGAGGAGACTGACTAGAGGAAAGAGTTGTTATGGAAGTGAAATGATACTGGCAATAAGGTTTATATGTATCGACGTATTGAAGAGGTATTATTGAGGTATTGAGATTATATGAAGTTGATTGGAGTTTTGGTGTATAAGAGGTAAAGTAAGTGAGGTGCATTTTTTTTTTTTTGTTGGTCTATATGGAACAAGGAGGATGAAGATAGCAGACTAGAACACTAAAATGGAAGGAAGATTGTCTACACACACTTTGTTAAATCACTAAGCAGTATGTACTTTTTTTTTGAGAGAGGAAGTTGCATATCTTGGCACACTGACAGTTGTTCAGCAACCGTACATTTTGATCTGGCTTGTCAAACATTGGTCTTGACATGATGACTATGACGTTGACTTAACTATTATTGACTGTTATACATTGCTGCCACTACCACTTGATACACATGATGAACATCAAATTTTGACAGAATTGCAATTACACAGTAACACTATTCAATTACACAGTAGTACTTAATGTGGATGAAAGATGAGTGAGTGTGTTTTTTGTGTTTTCCTTTCCTAATCCTACCCACCTATTTCCTAAATATTATTTTATTTCCAGAATGAGATTTTCACTCTGCAGCGGAGTGTGCGCTGATATGAAACTTCCTGGCAGATTAAAACTGTGTGCCCGACGGAGACTCGAACTCGGGACCTGTGCCTTTCGCGGGCAAGTGCTCTACCAACTGAGCTACCGAAGCACGACTCACGCCCGGCACTCACAGCTTTACTTCTGCCAGTACCTCGTCTCCTACCTTCCAAACTTTACAGAAGCTCTCCTGCGAAACTTGCAGAACTAGCACTCCTGAAAGAAAGGATATTGCGGAGACATGGCTTAGCCACAGCCTGGGGGATGTTTCCAGAATGAGATTTTCACTCTGCAGCGGAGTGTGCGCTGATATGAAACTTCCTGGCAGATTAAAACTGTGTGCCCGACGGAGACTCGAACTCGGGACCTTTGCCTTTCGCGGGCAAGTGCTCTACCAACTGAGCTACCGAAGCACGACTCACGCCCGGCACTCACAGCTTTACTTCTGCCAGTACCTCGTCTCCTACCTTCCAAACTTTACAGAAGCTCTCCTGCGAAACTTGCAGAACTAGCACTCCTGAAAGAAAGGATATTGCGGAGACATGGCTTAGCCACAGCCTGGGGGATGTTTCCAGAATGAGATTTTCACTCTGCAGCGGAGTGTGCGCTGATGTGAAACTTCCTGGCAGATTAAAACTGTGTGCCCGACGGAGACTCGAACTCGGGACCCGAGTTCGAGTCTCCGTCGGGCACACAGTTTTAATCTGCCAGGAAGTTTCATTATTTTATTTGTTTGTAGTGGCTTGCACTGACACCCATAAATATTATAGGTTTACTGATGTTTGTGTATTTGTAATAGTAATATGACAATTATCTGATATCATTTGTGTGTTTGTTATGATTTGTATGTTTAGTGTAAGAGCATTGTAAAAGCATTTGTATGTGTATTCAAACTATTGTTCATGCTTGAACTGTCTGAGTAGTGATGATGAATATTATGAACTGTTACCTGCACTTTTCAACATGATGTGTGACACTTAGAAATGTTTAATTTCTGCTGATGAACTGCGTGATCAGTGATAGTAAATATTATGGACTGCTGTCTGCACTTGTACTTTTTCTACATGATTGGTGCCAATAGGACATGTTTACTTTCTGCTAATAAACGCTGGTGAACAGTGTGATCAGTGATAGTGAATATTATGGACTGCTGTCTGCACCTACTCAACATTGCTGGGTGCCACTGATGGACTGCTTCTACTGAAATGATGTCACCTGATGGAGTCTGCACCTGTTCCACAATGCTGGGTGCCACTGATGAACTGCTTCTACTGAAATGATGTCACCTGATGGTGTCTGCACCTACTAAACATTGCTGGGTGCCACTGATGGACTGCTTCTACTGAAATGATGTCACCTGTTGGAGTCTGCACCTGTTCCACAATGCTGGGTGCAACTGATGGAACTGATTCTACTGAGATGATGTCACCTGTTGCTGTCTGCACCTGCTCAACATTGCTGGGTGCCACTGACGGACTGCTTCTACTGAAATGATGTCACCTGATGGTGTCTGCACCTATTCGACATTTCTGGGTGCTACTGCTGGAACTGTCAACTACTTGTTATGAAAGCATTTTATGAGAATATTTGTATAAACTGGTTTTTTTTGTGTATTACTGTTGGTGAAAAGTTATGAGACTCTTACCTGTACATATTCGTCATTGCTGACGCTATTGATTGAACTGTTTAACCACATGATATTTGTGTAAACTATGTATTATGTAAAGTCATATGTATGAAAAAATTTGTATTCCTTACTGTATTTTATATATTAGGCTATTGTAAGGTCAGTGCAAAGCCAAAATTTTATCTAGTTCAGTGACCGGGTTGTTCTAATCAGAATCGACAGCAGACCAACACCGACAATGATAGTTCAGGTTGAAAAGTGGCTACACTGAGCCACAGCGCCAAAGATCGCGCCAGAGAGTATTGTTCCGCCGCCTCCACTGGCAGTGATTATTGAGACGTAGCGGCAAGCGGTTCTTGCCGAGAAGTTGTGGTGGACACTGCTTGTCGCTGAAGTTGGAGTGAGATGGTGTAGTAGTGAGTGTTTGTTCCATGTTTTATGCAGCTATTTGATGGGAGAGATAGCAGATGTTATTCTAATGGAGACATTGTAATGATCAGAGTGCATTTCGTCAATATAAATTAAGGTAACAAACTACTTTTATTTTTCTCTCTCATTATTTCAGTGACCTAAATAATGCATCATTACAGGTTCAGTCAACAAAGCATCTGGCGTGTGTTCTTGTATTAGAGTGTAATTTTGGTGTTCTTGCACAATTATAGTATTTGTAATTTTCTTTTATCACGTCAGTATAATTGGTATTTAAAAATTCTTGTCTTGTTGAAGAAGAACCGTGCCAGATGTGCGTTGAGTCATACTACCACATACAGAACAGCTACACTTGTGCTTTGTTGGTTTCGTAGGTTTTATAGTTGCTGGGGACTTAATTAATTAACTGTGTTAACGAAAATTTTCTTACATTCTTTGTTGTCATTCTAAGCAGTCAGATTGCGTACTCATACTAGTCAGGGCCAGCCGTTTACGAGACTTGCGTAATCGGACACACAGCTACAACAAAAAAAATATTTTCATTAATATTTAATAAAGCCCCCATTCAAGGTATGCATGCCGACGTCGCAAGCTGAAGATGAACAGATAGAGAAAGTGTATGGGGATATTGAAAGGGTAACGCAGTATGTAAAGGGGGACGGAAATCTAATAGTCATGGGCGACTGGAATGCAGTTGTAGGGGAAGGAGTAGAAGAAAAGGTTACAGGAGAATATGGGCTTGGGACAAGGAATGAAAGAGGAGAAAGACTAATTGAGCTCTGTAACAAGTTTCAGCTAGTAATAGCGAATACCCTGCTCAAGAATCACAAGAGGAGGAGGTATACTTGGAAAAGGCCGGGAGATACGGGAAGAGTTCAATTAGATTACGTCATGGTCAGAAAGAGATTCCGAAATCAAATACTGGATTGTAAGGCGTACCCAGGAGCAGATATAGACTCAGATCGCAATATAGCAGTGATGAAGAGTAGGCTGAAGCTCAAGACATTAGTCAGGAAGAATCAATACGCAAAGAAGTGGGATACGGAAGTACTAAGGAATGACGAGATACGTTTGAAGTTCTATAACGCTATACGAGGTGCATTCAAGTTCTAAGGCCTCCGATTTTTTTTCTCCGGACTGGAAAGAGATAGAAACATGCGCATTGTTTTGAGGCCGCGTTCATTGTCAATACGTCCCAGAGATGGCAGCATCGTAGAGATGCTCAATGTAGTCCTGTGGAACGGCTTGCCATGCCATTTCCACCTGGCGCCTCAGTTGGACCAGCGTTCGTGCTGGACGTGCAGACCGCGTGAGACGACGCTTCATCCAGTCCCAAACATGCTCAATGGGGGACAGATCCGGAGATCTTGCTGGCCAGGGTAGTTGACTTACACCTTCTAGAGCACGTTGGGTGGCACGGGATACATGCGGACGTGCATTGTCCTGTTGGAACAGCAAGTTCCCTTGCCGGTCTAGGAATGGTAGAACGATGGGTTCGATGACGGTTTGGATGTACCGTACACTATTCAGTGTCCCCTCGACGATCACCAGTGGTTTACGGCCAGTGTAGGAGATCGCTCCCCACACCATGATGCCGGGTGTTGGCCCTGTGTGCCTCGGCCGTATGCAGTCCTGATTGTGGCGCTCACCTGCACGGCGCCAAACACGCATACGACCATCATTGGCACCAAGGCAGAAGCGACTCTCATCGCTGAAGACGACACGTCTTCATTCGTCCCTCCATTCACGCCTGTCGCGACACCACTGGAGGCGGGCTGCACGATGTTGGGGCGTGAGCGGAAGACGGCCTAACGGTGTGCGGGGACCGTAGCCCAGCTTCATGGAGACGGTTGCGATCCTACGGTCTTGGCGTGCATCCGTGCGTCGCTGCGGTCCGGTCCCAGGTCGACGGGCACGTGCACCTTCCGCCGACCACTGGCGACAACATCGATGTACTGTGGAGACCTCACGCCCCACGTGTTGAGCAATTCGGCGGTACGTCCACCCGGCCTCCCGCATGCCCACTATACGCCCTCGCTCAAAGTTCGTCAACTGCACATACGGTTCACGTCCACGCTGTCGCGGCATGCTACCAGTGTTAAAGACTGCGATGGAGCTCCGTATGCCACGGCAAACTGGCTGACACTGACGGCGGCGGTGCACAAATGCTGCGCAGCTAGCGCCATTCGACGGCCAACACCGCGGTTCCTGGTGTGTCTGCTGTGCCGAGCGTGTGATCATTGCTTGTACAGCCCTCTCGCAGTGTCCGGAGCAAGTATGGTGGGTCTGACACACCGGTGTCAATGTGTTCTTTTTTCCATTTCCAGGAGTGTATATTCGAATTACATAGCCTGTGCTTAGGCATCTAATGCCACATAACCTCTAATACCACATACCTCCAAAAACCTGCCAACAAACTGTCGGATCCCTGATGCCGAGAATGAGTGATGTATTTCATTCCAAGGACGGTCAAACAAGCTATTAAGCAGGTATTCATAATGGTTAGGTTCATCAGTGTACGTTACGAGCTGTCCTCGCCAATCTTTTCCGAAATGGAGCGTTACGAGTGGTTTGCTGCCAATCTGTATGATGAGAGAGATAGAAAGAAAAATTTTTATGAATGTACACCACATTTGCTTCTCTATAGAAAGTTAGCAAATGTAAAAATTCAGCGTTTATAACGTTTGCTAGATACCAGGAAAATTACTGCTTCCCCTGTTTTAAGATAAATATCGCTCCGGAACGTACAAATCACCAACTGTAATACAATAAATGTATTTAATTTTATCCACGAAGTACTCGTGTACGTCTTACAACCTTTTCTGTGAGTGTATTTGCAATCCCAAATTCTTCTTTGCCTTTCCTTTTCATGCCTTTTCTGAAAATGTTCATAAATGCTTTGATCATTATTTCCGTTTATTTGAAGTGTATGCCCGCATCTCGTGGTCGTGCGGTAGCGTTCTCGCTTCCCACGCCCGGGTTCCCGGGTTCGATTCCCGGCGGGGTCAGGGATTTTCTCTGCCTCGTGATGGCTGGGTGTTGTGTGTTGTCCTTAGGTTAGTTAGGTTTAAGTAGTTCTAAGTTCTAGGGGACTGATGACCATAGATGTTAAGTCCCATAGTGCTCAGAGCCATTTGAACCATTTGAAGTGTAGGTAATCTAAAAATTGAAACTAAAAGAAGGCCGTTTAGATGCTTGAATCCGCCACCTTGGGGTATAAGTTCCTTACTCTCTCCACTAGGTGAATCTCTGCCTGCAAACAACGCCAAGGTTAGTGGCTCGTGCCCTCTCGACCGGCGCAAAAAATGCAATTTTTTCTAATCGGTAGGCGCTCCTGTCATTTTCATTCAGACGAAGCCATTGATCCACCATACATGTATGTGTGTGTACGTGTGTGACATGCGTGGTTGTTATCGAACTGCGCTATGAGAGACAGAACCGTTTATGAAGACAACGATTGTCCCCTGGCAGTAAGGTGTTTGTGCACTAAGTTTGGTTAATATTGGTCCAGTGGTTGAAGGGCAGATACACATGTACACATACACACGTACATACATTCATTTTTATAATATATGTGGATGTGTGGAACATAAATACACACACATACATACATACATTTTCATAATATGTGTGGATTAGTTCTTTACTACTAATTGTATTCACGACATATTTTGGAGACAGTATGCACTTACACCACTGAATTTAAGTGCAAAATTATATCATTGTACGCACATATTTCCGAGATATGACGTCAAAAACAGTGAAGTGCGTAAAAAACTGCCACGTTGTATATGACTTCGTTCCTTCTAACTCAATTCGCAACACATTTTGCAGACATTATCCACATATGCAGCTGAATGTACGTGCAAAATTATCACTGTATGACACACATTTCAGGATATGTGATGTCATAAACATTACACACAAGACTAGATGCTGCGAGGTACGGCCGTTGACGCACGGCTGTAAATAAATACGCCAGGTGTCTCCGGTAGTAGATTATAAATTCGGACGAAATCTATGATGACGTGTAGCTGCATTATAGATATAAAAACATTCATGGATTTTTTTATAAATGGTGAGACTATGTACATTAATAATTCAGTCAATTATCAAGGAGTAACAATATATTTAGAAATAACTACATAATAACCCCACATTCATTATTACAATAATAATAATAATTTATCTATTTCTAGTATTATTAGCAATAGTCAAAATTATTTCATTTATGTAGATTTTTTCCTACAAATAGTATTGCTGCTTTACGATTTATTTCTATTTATTTTAAATTTTTTTCTTTTAGTAATTTGTGTTTTAATTAGAGTAACTTTTTTAATTTTATTGGAACTTATGGTTTTAGGTTATATTCAAATTTGAAAAATTCGGGGGTCTCCTTATCAGTCACCGAACCTAGGTAAGGGGACCGGCAGCCTTATGTGTATCTTCGCATCACTGAGAGGTGAACGATAGCTGTAAGACAGACTGAAAAAATCCGTGGTCCAACCGGGTTTCGATCAGATGATTTTTCGATTTTCGTGGGTGCACTTCACTGCTAGAATATCGTGCTGGACTGCCATGGTGTGGCGCTAACAGAGAAACGCGCGCAGCTGTATATAACCGAGATTTCCTGACGAAGTTTGGAGGAAGCACAAACCGTCGGGTGTTTATGGTCCACTACAACGCCCCAGTTAGCTCGGTACGAGACACAGTCGTATAAGCTGCTTCTTTGCGTCATCAGATTTTTCCTATTTTCTTGACGTAGTATGCAGGGACATCTTTCTCTTTCCTCCAATGAAGAAAATACTGCGTGACCGGCATTTCAAGAATAACTACGGGGTAATTTTGGAGATGGGATATTTCCATTACAGCCAAGACGCAAAATTCTGTAAACAAGGTCTGCACCATGTCATCCATTCGGAGAAACTGGATCGCATCGAAGTGTGAACAGGTAAAGGAGGACTAAGGATATCAAAGAATTTAATAACGGTAGATATTTTTTCGGAATGATATTTGGTTCAAATGTCTCTAAGCATTATGGGACTTAACATCTGCAGTCATCAGTCCCCTAGATTTAGAACTACGTAAACCTAACTAAAAGGACATCACACACATCCATGCCCGAGGAAGGATTCGATCCTGTGACGGCAGCAGCCGCGTGGTTCCGGACTGAAGCTCCTAGAACCGCTCGGTCACAGCGGCCGGTGGAACGATATTTAAAATTTTGTGACTACCGCTCGTACAGCCTGCCTGATCAAAAAACAGAAACGAAGGCTGGCGTGTAGGGAACGTGTGTGCGTCCCGGGAATCTCCACACATGGACAAGAAGCCGCCCTAGAGGAGTGGAACATCTGTCTGCGCGACGCAGAGCTGTTTTGCCGGACAGCAGTTAAGCGCCGTACTGTTTTGCAGCCGCTGCGCTGCGCGAACCGGCCGCATCGCTCTTCGTTACGGCGACCACTGGCGGGGCCGCGGCGGACTCGGGCCGTAATTCCGCGAGCCTTGTAGCGCGCTGTTAACGCCGCGCTGCCCGCCGTCTGAATGACAGCTGCGAAAAATATATGCCAAAGCCAGGCATACTTTTTCATTTACAATTCACAGCTGAAAAACTGAAGGTATCCGTTACAGCTACAGGGGCATCCGGTTGTTAGTTGTGAACAGTGCTTTTTTTTTCTAAAAATAAGTTTGAGGGTACTCCGACACTGGATATAATGCAGCGAAAATTACTGATAACTAAAGCATGTGATACCATCCGTCTGCTTTTAGCCATGACGTCATCAAAATGTCGAACTAAAAAAAAAAAAAAAAGATATCTGACTCTTCAGTTGACTTTACAGCTCAAATGCAGCAGGCGATACCGAGAAACATCCAAACATACAAGATAATGTGGTATCGAACACTTCAGTTTACATCGCCTCAAATGAAGCATGCGATTCCCATCAACCCCTAAACAATAAAAGAAAATGGTATCGTACACTTCAATTGACCTATAATACACCGCAAATGAAACAGGTGAGTCCAATCAACCCTCCGACATACAAAACAATACAAGGAAATATTACTGAACACATATTTTAACCTATAAAACATCACTAAAAGACACAAACAGCAAAAACCATCCACACTTATCATCAACAACAATAGAAACTACACTACAAAAATCGTTTGTAACCTTGTTTGACTCCCGAAATGGCATAAAGAACAACAAAACAAAGATGGCAATGATTCGTGAAGGATCATGGTAGCGGGACTGTAGACAGAATGATACCCGTGGTCTAGGGCAGTCGGCTCTCAGCCGTGGCAGCGTGCGGACGGCCCCGTGCGCCGGCCAGTGCTCCGCTGCAGGCGTTGTGTACTTCCGCGCCGTAGCTTCAAGGCTTGTGTCCGTCCACCGTGAACAACATGTCGAGCGCTTACCGCCGTGCGACCCTTAAAGTTTCCTTCCCAGCTGAACATGCGCGACCTCGGGCACATGAAGTTGAAACGTTCATACGTGCAGAAGTTCGTTTAGATCCTAACCACGTTATCGGAATCCATTTTTCGATCATGAGTAGTGTCGTTTATATTAAAATGACAAACACCGAGGTGTGTGAAGATGTTATTCGCTGCCATGCCAATGGACTTAAGTTCAAATACTCTGATGGTCACGTTGGAGCTGTAACACTTGAACTCGCAGAGTACGGTCAACGCACGATTAGGGTGTTTGAACTACCTTTTGAAGTGCCGAAGGACGAAGTTGTCTCTGCGTTACAACCATACGGTAACGTCATCGGTTTCGTAGAGGAAAAATGGCAAACCTTCACGACCTACTACGTCCTTAATGGTGTGCGTCAGGTCAAAACTGAACTGAAGAAACATATACCATCATATCTGACAATTGGCGGGGTGCGAGCCCCATCCTTAATGGTGTGCGTCAGGGCAAATCTGAACTGAAGAAACATATACCATCATATCTGACATTTGGCGGGGTGCGAGCCCCATCCTTAATGGTGTGCGTCAGGGCAAAACTGAACTGAAGAAACATATACCATCATATCTGACAATTGGCGGGGTGCGAGCCATTGTCATGTACGACGGCCAACCCCAACATGTGCGGGTTGTGGACAAGAAGGCCACGTCAGATCCGCCTGCATGCGACGCCGCCTGATTCAGACGCCGGTCGGAGAGGAAGCGTCCCCAGCGGTGATCACTCAGATCCCTGTCACGTATGCCAAGGTTGCCAAGGAAGGTAGCACCTCTCCACAGGGTCTTCCTGCTTCGTTGACGTCGTCTGATCAGGTATATGCAATCGCTACTGAGAATCCTTCTGAGGTGCCGCAGACGCCAGATCCTGACCTACCGAATCTTCGCAGCGATGTGACTGAAAATACTACTGCGATGGACGTTGATCCGGGAGTGGTACCTACTTCTGCTTTCCTTCAGACTGGTCCGGAGTCAGACGAAAGCCACCCGCAATCAGACTCTGAACGACATGTTCGAAAACAAGGGACGACACGAAAGAGAAAGAAACGTAGCCGTACACCCCCTGATGAATCCATTCCACGGATGGATACCAGGGATGCAGTCCCGAAGATGGACGGCAAACCGCTCTTTGATGACCAAAAGTCTGATGCGAACGACCCGCCACAGGCGACCACTGACACCCCTCCTTACTGGCGCCGTCGCCCCCACAGGTCGACGTTGAAGAGAGCCTATCCGATGCGATGAAAACTACGTCTCCTCTCCACGTGGATGATGTGCACAGCCGATGCCCTACCGCAGAATCAGTCTCCTGGGCAGACGACGTGGAGATCGACGGGACTGGGGTGGACGGTGCTGATGATGGGGCGCCCCCATCGGTTGCGCCCGCGCCCGCAAACTCTCCACAATAGCAGCCTCCTCAGCGGACCAGCAAGATCGACGACCTCTCGCTCCTGAAGAAGAAGCCCCACCTGTGCCTTTGGGACTCCAACACCAGCATTATCGTGTCGCAACGATTAACCTTGCGACCATTCCTGCGCCCCACAAACTAGCGCTGCTCCGCGATATGATTTATGATGCGGACATAGATATTGCGCTTTTTCAGGAAGTGCATGTCGCCGATTTTTCACCACCACATGGCTTCACGGCGCATCTTTCTCCCGCTTCAGACACCGGTAGTGGTGTTGCCATCATCTTACGCGAAGGTCTTCCTGCCGAAGATGTCCTATACCTCCCCAACGGCAGAGGTATGGCCCTTACTCTCTTTGGTGTACGCATCGTCAACGTTTATGCGCCGTCGGGCTCCAGCCACCGTCGTGAACGCAATGCCTTCTTCGCGAATGAAGTTACACGCCTTTTGTGGGACCACACGATGACTGGGTCATGGGTGGAGACTTCAACTGCACCCAGCGACCTCAGGATCAATTGCCGCGTCACTCACCATGCGCCGCTCTGGAAACAGTCGTCACGCGGCTACAATTTGTTGACACGTGGCGACATGTTCACGGTGATCTTTTGGGCTTTACGTACTACACTGCGCATTCCTCTAGCCGCCTGAATCGCATCTACATCTCGCGAAACCTAATTCAACACACTCGACAGGCTGAAATCTGGCCTGTTGCTTTCTCAGATCATGAGGCTTACTTCTGTGATGTTGTTCTCACAAGACAGGCAGTATGGCACGGACGTGGTTTATGGAAACTGAACACGGCACTTCTTAACTCACCTGACTGTCGACTTCTAATAGAAGACACTTGGATCACATGTAATAGACGCCGACCCACGTATCCGTCTACCATATCCTGGTGGATCCAGTGTGCAAAACCTGCTCTTCGAAAAACTTTGATCCGGTATAGCAAAGATGTTGTCGCCTGGAGGAAGAGCACTATGGACTTTTATTACAGGATCCTACGAGAATGCTCCACGATGCCAGCCTCCCCTGAGCGCCATACAAGGATGAACCATGCTAAGGCCCAAATCTCCAATCTCATGCGAAGGCATTTGGAAGGAGCGATAGTACGATCTCGTACTGCTGATCGCATGCCTCATGAACATCCGTCGATGTACCATATCATCCAAGAACGCCAAAATCGACGCCGAAAATTGATTCACGTCCTAACAGATCAAGAAGGACGTCGCTACGTAACCCAATCTGCAATAGGGAATGTGCTTCACGCCCACTACCAGCAGCTATACGCCGCAATTCCACATTCCCCAGAGTTGATCGAGGAAGTCACACAGCTCAACTTCGGTGGTATCCCAGGAGATGCGGCAATTGACTTGATGTCAGAGGTGACTGATGAGGAAGTCCGCGATGCGATGCGATGCGATGAGCAGGAACCATCAATCGCTCCCCAGGACCCGACGGTCTTCCCCTCGAATTTTATCGCACCTTCCGTGATTCGTTAGAGTCCACCTTCACCTCCATCTGTCGGGAACTGATGTCTCCGGAAGTACCTGTGCCGGACGCTTTCATGGAAGGAATTATTATTCCTGTACATAAACCGCATGGTGGCAACAATATCAGTGATTAGCGGCCCCTCATCCTCCTTAACAGTGATATGAAAATCTTCACTCGCCTTTTGGCGGCACGACTTAAAAACGTTGCCCGATATGTTGTGTCGCCAGACCAAGCATCTTTGGGAGGGGATAATAATATCCGCACGGCTTTATGCCGCTACAGGGATATGATCGCCGTTACCCAGGCACAACGCCTCTCTGGGGCACTTGCGTCCTTGGACTTTAGTCAAGCTTTTGATAGGGTTGACCATTCGTTCCTTACGGCCGTTCTCCACGAAATGGGTTTCCCAGTCGCCGTTATCACGGTAGTGATGCGCCTTCTGCGGGGTGCCTCGTCCAGGATTATGTACAATGGCAGACTCACTCCACCGATAAAAATAGGTCGATCCGTACGTCAAGGTTGCCCTCTATCAGCATTTTTGTACGCCTTTTCCTTGGAATCTTTGCTATGTGGACTAAGACAACGTTTGGAAGGGTTGTCCATAGATCGCTACCGATTCTGTTGCACGGCCTATGCTGACGATGTAGTCATCTGTTTACGTAATGCCGACGAGGTTCGAGCTGTTTTGACGTGGGTAGCGACTTATGGTGAGGCGTCGGGTAGCTCTTTAAACGTACGTAAGTCACAAGTTATGTTCATTGGCACGGGACTTCCCGTGGAGTGCGTTACACCTCTTACCTCCGTTGATACCATCCGATGTTTGGGAATAGATTTTTCATCTAATCTCCGGCGTTCAGCCACCATCAACTGCCGACGCCTCCTTTTAATGATCAGAGCAGGTCTTATGGACCATCGCCTTCGATCCCTAGATATTCTCCAACGAGCTCGATATGTCAATATATATATCGCATCCCGAGTTCCCCATGTAGCACAAGTTCTACCTTTCCCGCTTACTGTGGCACGTCGCATGTTGGCAGCGATGGCTTCTTTCGTCAGCTCTGGGCTGTTGCTCAAAGTTAACTATGCAACCCTTACTCTTCCCCGTGAACGAGGTGGGATAGGTCTGTTTCACGTGCCGGATAGAGCTCGCGCCCTATTTGTCAGGTCCCAGATGATGGTATGGACACGTTGCCCAACGAGCCTCACTGGTCTCCTCCTGTCGGCATATTCGCCGGTCTCACTGTCAGCCTCAGTGATGATCTCGGATGTTCCGGCCCAGTTCCATTATATACGGTACTTCTTTATAGAACTCAGTTATCTACGCCTCACCTTACCAAGACCGCTTTTACTCAAGACATCCGGCGGCGGAGGTTTGGCACTTGGTTCGACGTATAGTGGCTTTTCTAACGCGGGACATTCCGGATCGGATTACTCCCCTTTCATTATTATTTCCGGAACGTGACTATTTTCCTCGGACAAAGACCAATGCTGTGAATTGGATTCGCGGACATGTCATTCACTACCTATTTGGACAAACTGTAGACTCTGTACTCGATTTTTGGACATACCTCAATGACCGTCATTATGTCGTTGTCCGTCACCCAAAATACAGACAATTTTTCTCGAACTTCCTTGGGAGTGCTTTCCACGAGCCGCCTCGCAGCTGGAATGTGTTAAGGCAAGAGAGAAGAAGGTTTCCTGTTTGAACCAATGAACATTTATGAACAATTCAACGGAACACATCAATTTCGAGAAGACGTGACTCAACATATTACCAGCGGGGCGCAGAAGGCCTCTGATCAAATACGCAACAAAACTACACAAAAAAAAACAAAATAAAATAAAATAAAATAAAAAAGGGGCAGTGTCTTTAATTCATAATCAAAACGTCATCGGTCCCGGTTTCGATCCCCGCCACTGCCTAAATTTTGATAAACAATCAGCATTGGCGGCCGAAGACTTCCGGCATAAGAAGTCAGCCTCATTCTGCCAACGGCCTTGTCAAAGAGGGCGGAGGAGCGGATAGAGGTTCAGGGCACTCTCTTGTCTTAGGGGTGGGAAATTGCCCCTAATGGCGGAAGAATCAGCAATGATCAACGACATTAGGATGCAGAAGGCAATGGAAACCACTGCATTAAAGACACATAACGTGTATCCACAGGACATGTGGCCTGTATATGAAGAAGTGTCATGATGATCTCTCCATTGGCAAAAGATTCCGGAATAGTCCCCCATTCGGATCTCCGGGAGGGGACTGCCAAGGGGGAGGTTACCATGAGAAAAAGATTGAATAATCAACGAAAGGATAACGTTCTACGGGTCGGGGCGTGGAATGTCAGAAGCTTGAACGTGGTAGGGAAACTAGAAAATCTGACAAGGGAAATGCAAAGGCTCAATCTAGATATACACTCCTGGAAATGGAAAAAGGAACACATTGACACCGGTGTGTCAGACCCACCATACTTGCTCCGGACACTGCGAGAGGGCTGTACAAGCAATGATCACACGCACGGCACAGCGGACACACCAGGAACCGCGGTGTTGGCCGTCGAATGGCGCTAGCTGCGCAGCATTTGTGCACCGCCGCCGTCAGTGTCAGCCAGCGTCGACGTGAACCGTATGTGCAGTTGACGGACTTTGAGCGAGGGCGTATAGTGGGCATGCGGGAGGTCGGGTGGACGTACCGCCGAATTGCTCAACACGTGGGGCGTGAGGTCTCCACAGTACATCGATGTTGTCGCCAGTGGTCGGCGGAAGGTGCACGTGCCCGTCGACCTGGGACCGGACCGCAGCGACGCACGGATGCACGCCAAGACCGTAGGATCCTACGCAGTGCCGTAGGGGACCGCACCGCCACTTCCCAGCAAATTAGGGACACTGTTGCTCCTGGGGTATCGGCGAGGACCATTCGCAACCGTCTCGATGAAGCTGGGCTACGGTCCCGCACACCGTTAGGCCGTCTTCCGCTCACGCCCCAACATCGTGCAGCCCGCCTCCAGTGGTATCGCGACAGGCGTGAATGGAGGGACGAATGGAGACGTGTCGTCTTCAGCGATGAGAGTCGCTTCTGCCTTGGTGCCAATGATGGTCGTATGCGTGTTTGGCGCCGTGCAGGTGAGCGCCACAATCAGGACTGCATACGACCGAGGCACACAGGGCCAACACCCGGCATCATGGTGTGGGGAGCGATCTCCTACACTGGCCGTACACCACTGGTGATCGTCGAGGGGACACTGAATAGTGTACGGTACATCCAAACCGTCATCGAACCCATCGTTCTACCATTCCTAGACCGGCAAGGGAACTTGCTGTTCCAACAGGACAATGCACGTCCGCATGTATCCCGTGCCACCCAACGTGCTCTAGAAGGTGTAAGTCAACTACCCTGGCCAGCAAGATCTCCGGATCTGTCCCCCATTGAGCATGTTTGGGACTGGATGAAGCGTCGTCTCACGCGGTCTGCACGTCCAGCACGAACGCTGGTCCAACTGAGGCGCCAGGTGGAAATGGCATGGCAAGCCGTTCCACAGGACTACATCCAGCATCTCAACGATCGTCTCCATGGGAGAATAGCAGCCTGCATTGCTGCGAAAGGTGGATATACACTGTACTAGTGCCGACATTGTACATGCTCTGTTGCCTGTGTCTATGTGCCTGTGGTTCTGTCAGTGTGATAATGTGATGTATCTGACCCCAGGAATGTGTCAATAAAGTTACCCCTTCCTGGGACAATGAATTCACGGTGTTCTTATTTCAATTTCCAGGAGTGTAGTAGGGGTCAGTGAAGTGAAGTGGAAGGAAGACAAGGATTTCTGGTCAGATGAGTATCGGGTAATATCAACAGCAGCAGAAAATGGTATAACAGGTGTAGGATTCGTTATGAATAGGAAGGTAGGGCAGAGGGTGTGTTACTGTGAACAGTTAAGTGACCGGGTTGTTCTAATCAGAATCGACAGCAGACCAACACCGACAACGATAGTTCAGGTATACATGCCGACGTCGCAAGCTGAAGATGAACAGATAGAGAAAGTGTATGAGGATATTGAAAGGGTAATGCAGTATGTAAAGGGGGACGGAAATCTAATAGTCATGGGCGACTGGAATGCAGTTGTAGGGGAAGGAGTAGAAGAAAAGGTTACAGGAGAATATGGGCTTGGGACAAGGAATGAAAGAGGAGAAAGACTAATTGAGTTCTGTAACAAGTTTGAGCTAGTAATAGCGAATACCCTGTTCAAGAATCACAAGAGGAGGAGGTATACTTGGAAAAGGCCGGGAGATACGGGAAGATTTCAGTTAGATTACATCATGGTCAGACAGAGATTCCGTAATCAGATACTGGATTGTAAGGCGTACCCAGGAGCAGATATAGACTCAGATCGCAATATAGTAGTGATGAAGAGTAGGCTGAAGCTCAAGACATTAGTCAGGCAGAATCAATACGCAAAGAAGTGGGGTACGGAAGTACTAAGGAATGACGAGATACGTTTGAAGTTCTCTAACGCTATAGATACAGCAATAAGGAATAGCGCAGTAGGCAGTACAGTTGAAGAAGAATGGACATCTCTAAAAAGGGCCATCACAGAAGTTTAGAAGGAAAACATAGGTACAAAGAAGGTAGCTGCGAAGAAACCATGGGTAACAGAAGAAATACTTCAGTTGATTGATGAAAGGAGGAAGTACAAACATGTTCCGGAAAACCAGGAATACAGAAATACAAGACGCTGAGGAATTAAATAAATGGGAAGTGCAGGGAAGCTAAGACGAAATGGCTGCAGGTAAAATGTGAAGACATCGAAAAAGATATGATTGTCGGCAGGACAGACTCAGCACACAGGAAAGTAAAATCAACGTTTGGTGACATTAAAAGCAACGCTGGTAACATTAAGAGTGCAACGGGAATTCCACTGTTAAATGCAGAGGAGAGTGCAGATAGGTGGAAAGAATACATTGAAAGCCTCTATGAGGGTGAAGATTCGTCTGATGTGATAGAAGAAGAAACAGGAGTCGATTTAGAAGAGATAGGGGAACATGGAAGAACCCTGGAGATACTAAAAGGTATCAGATAGACTATATAATGGTAAGACAGAGATTTAGGAACCAGGTTTTAAATTGTAAGACATTTCCAGGGGCAGATGTGGACTCTGACCACAATCTATTGGTTATGACCTGTAGATTAAAACTGAAGAAACTGCAAAAAGGTGGGAATTTAAGGAGATGGGACCTGGATAAATTGAAAGAACCAGAGGTTGTACAGAGTTTCAGGGAGAGCATAAGGGAACAATTGACAGGAATGGGGGAAAGAAATACAGTAGAAGAAGAATGGGTAGCTTTGAGGGATGAAGTAGTGAAGGCAGCAGAGGATAAAGTAGGTAAAAAGACGAGGGCTAGTAGAAATCCTTGGGTAACAGAAGAAATATTGAATTTAATTGATGAAAGGAGAAAATATAAAAATGCAGTAAATGAAGCAGGCAAAAAGGAATACAAACGTCTCAAAAATGAGATCGACAGGAAGTGCAGAATGGCTAAGCAGGGATGGCTAGAGGACAAATGTAAGGATGTAGAGGCTTATCTCACTAGGGGTAAGATAGATACTGCCTACAGGAAAATTAAAGAGACCTTTGGAGATAAGAGAATCACTTGTATGAACATCAAGAGCTCAGATGGAAACCCAGTTCTAAGCAAAGAAGGGAAAGCAGAAAGGTGGAAGGAGTATATAGAGGGTCTATACCAGGGCGATGTACTTGAGGACAATATTTTGGAAATGGAAGAGGATGTAGATGAAGATGAAATGGGAGATACGATACTGCGTGAAGAGTTTGACAGAGCACTGAAAGACCTGAGTCGAAACAAGGCCCCCGGAGTAGACAACATTCCAGTAGAACTACTGACGGCCTTGGGAGAGCCAGTCCTGACAAAACTCTACCATCTGGTGAGCAAGATGTATGAAACAGGCGAAATACCCTCAGACTTCAAGAAGAATATAATCATTCCAATCCCAAAGAAAGCAGGTGTTGACATATGTGAAAATTACCGAACAATCAGTTTAATAAGCCACAGCTGCAAAATACTAACACGAATTCTTTACAGACGAATGGAAAAACTAGTAGAAGCCGGCCTCGGGGAAGATCAGTTTGGATTCCGTAGAAATACTGGAACACGTGAGGCAATACTGACCTTACGACTTATCTTAGAAGAAAGATTAAGAAAAGGCAAACCTACGTTTCTAGCATTTGTAGACTTAGAGAAAGCTTTTGACAATGTTGACTGGAATACTCTCTTTCAAATTCTAAAGGTGGCAGGGGTAAAATACAGGGAGCGAAAGGCTATTTACAATTTGTACAGAAACCAGATGGCTGTTATAAGAGTCGAGGGGCATGAGAGGGAAGCAGCGGTTGGGAAGGGAGTGAGACAGGGTTGTAGCCTCTCCCCAATGTTATTCAATCTGTATATTGAGCAAGCAGTAAAGGAAACAAAAGAAAAATTTGGAGTAGGTATTAAAATCCATGGAGAAGAAATAAAAACTTTGAGGTTCGCCGATGACATTGTAATTCTGTCAGAGACAGCAAAGGACTTGGAAGAGCAGTTGAACGGAATGAATGGTGTCTTGAAGGGAGGATATAAGATGAACATCAACAAAAGCAAAACGAGGATAATGGAATGTAGTCGAATCAAGTCGGGTGATGCTGAGGGTATTAGATTAGGAAATGAGACACTTAAAGTAGTAAAGGAGTTTTGCTATTTGGGGAGCAAAATAACTGATGATGGTCGAAGTAGAGAGGATATAAAATGTAGACTGGCAATGGCAAGGAAAGCGTTTCTGAAGAAGAGAAATTTGTTAACATCGAGTATAGATTTAAGTGTCAGGAAGTCATTTCTGAAAGTATTTGTATGGAGTGTAGCCATGTATGGAAGTGAAACATGGACGGTAAACAGTTTGGACAAGAAGAGAATAGAAGCTTTTGAAATGTGGTGCTACAGAAGAATGCTGAAGATTAGATGGGTAGATCACATAACTAATGAGGAAGTATTGAATAGGGTTGGGGAGAAGAGAAGTTTGTGGGACAACTTGACCAGAAGAAGGGATCGGTTGGTAGGACATGTTCTGAGGCATCAAGGGATCACCAATTTAGTATTGGAAGGCAGCGTGGAGGGTAAAAATCATAGGGGGAGACCAAGAGATGAATACACTAAGCAGATTCAGAAGGATGTAGGTTGCAGTAGGTACTGGGAGATGAAGAAGCTTGCACAGGATAGAGTAGCATGGAGAGCTGCATCAAACCAGTCTCAGGACTGAAGACAACAACAACAACAACAACAGGGGATCCAGTATTGGAATCGGAATTTAAAAGAGCTTTGGAGGACTTACGGTCAAATAAGGCAGAAGGGATAGATAACATTACATCATAACTTCTAAAATCATTGGGGGAAGTGGCAACAAAACGACTATTCACGTTGGTGTGTAGAATATATGAGTCTGGCGATATACCATCTGACTTTCGAAAAAGCATCATCCACACAATTCCGAAGACGGCAAGAGCTGACAAGTGCGAGAATTATCGCACAATCAGCTTAACAGCTCATGCATCGAAGCTGCTTACAAGAATAATATACAGAAGAATGGAAAAGAAAATTGAGAATGCGCTAGGTGTCGATCAGTTTGGCTTTAGGAAAAGTAAAGGGACGAGAGAAGGAATTCTGACGTTACGGCTTGAAAGGTCTCTGTTGGATTCCTTTCATGTTTAATTTCTTAAATCTGTTGCCATTTATGGAATAAATTCCTCTTCTAAATGTACTGTGGCGTTTCTGACTATCTGGGAGGAGACTGAGCAGTGGAACGTGTTACTTTTACACATAAACAAGGACGATCTGTCACACTACTACACTTTAAAGCACAGTTTATATGTAATTCTTATATGTAATTCATGTCACACAGTCTCATACGGAACCTACATCCGCTTTCTTTTATATACTGTATATGATAAGATACTGTCATCCCCCTTCCCTTTTGTGTGAGAGGATGAATGAGCATATGTATTTCTAGTTGCATGCTTGAGGGTAGCAGACAAGGCTGTCTGCTAGAGAACAGTAGGACCAACGTCGGAACAGGTAGCTACGCTTCCTAAAAGCAAAGAGGTTTCCATCCTTAGTATGGTCCTGTCCGTCCGTTGTCATGTTGGTATAGGAAGCTGCCCCTCTGGCCACTTCCGCTGGTCTTTGTGAGCCACCGTCAGGAAGCACGCTCGGCAGTAGGGCAGTTGCAGTGTGGCCGTGGCGAGCGTCTGAAGTGGTAAGATCTCCGGCTAAGCGCGTGTCTGTTAAGTCCGTAGGACAATGGATTTCTTAAGTTCAGCCTAACTGAACAATTTAATCACCTTTATTTCGGGTTTAGGTCTAAAATATCCGATGTTATCTTAAATTGCAGCGCAGTGTAATTATTGTGTGAAGTTCAGATTATTTTCCGGTAGTTGCTTTGTTACTACTTTGTGAGTAAAGTGGAACCACGTGTTGATCAGTAACTCTAACTAAGTTCATCAATCTTAAATCCGAATGCGCGTGAGATTATAACGTCTCGTCTTGAGAATATTTTTTTAATATAGCAACTTTTCTTTATGCTTTTCTTTATGTTCAACCCACGTGGGGTGTACTTTGCGAGACCACTACCACGTGCTTATATAACTGTTTGACCCATCAGGTTAATAGTAAGACGTTAGTAACCAGTTCAAGGTGTTTCTTTTGTCAATTGCTTTTCGATCTAATGTATTTTAATTATCAAAATTATTGTGGAGTTGTACGCTTTGTGTAAACCAAGTTTACCACGTGAAGCATGTGGTGTAATCATCAAAGTAGCCCTCAGCTATTCTTTTTGCGAAGACTTCACAAAGAGTTAATATGAATTTAGTATACCAGTGTGTGGTAATTACATGACGGACAGGATTGTGGTATGAACGTAATTTCTTTGGGTAAAAACTGAATCTGTTGGTTGTGGTTAATTTCTTCTTGCTTATGTTTCAATGTTCTTCGTGTGTGATTTTATGAATGCAGTGTTGTATACAGTCTCCCAATCTTGGCTCCATATTTTATGTGTTCCGTAAGCTTACAATTTCACATTTTTTCAATCGTAAATAAGGCACCAGCTCAGTTATAACTCACGTATAATATGCTGAAATTTCAATGAACAATCTTAAAATAAATTTCCAAATATAAACTGATTTCTTTCTTTTTATTTAAATTCTCCTTTTTATATATATATATATTACCGGTTTTGTATGACTATTAAAAGATTATGATTAATGTTAGTCTGCTTGCTAAACCTAGACTAAATATCTGATGAAACAGTTGCCCAGTAATCCACGGTTAACGTCCCCAGACAGATCACGGCTTTTAACCCACTTTCATTGTCAATTAGCACCGAATTCAGCATACAAAATTAAAGTTACAATCTTACACACAAAAAAAAACATAAACAGCATTTTACTCGTTCACAAAGAAGCCTTTTATCTTCACGTTTGAATCAAACTAAATCCTAATTGCACAAGGAGAGAAAAAAAATTAAAACATCACTTCAATCCATCACATAGAAACATCTTTATCATTAATTTTTATCAACATATTATTCAAAATGCATTTATCACAAATGAAAACTAATCAATTCTTTCTCCTCACCGTCCTCTCTACTTCGCACTGTCCTTTCTAGTCATTTGCCATGTCGCTCATTTCTTCCGATTGGGTGCCTTCTGCGCTGATCGTTTGTCATTGCCGGTTTTGTTCATTTCCATTTGCCGGATTATTTCTAGGGTTGGCCGGCCGAATTTCGACATCATGAGGTGCTCCGCCTACAGTCCTATTCCCACCGTATTCATCGTAGTATCGATTCTGGTTGCCGTACCTGTAGCGTTCACGATCTTGTCCACGTCGCCGATCATTACCGTTGTTCCAGCAGTGTTCGCGACTGTTACCCCAGTTTCTATACGGCCGGTCCCGATTATTGTTCCGTTCACGATTCTGTCTACGTCCTCTTTGCATCGTCCCGCAAGAATGACGTGCCGCAAGTGCATCGGCAATTTGGTGATGCATATCCTAATTAGTTCCGCAGGCCCGTATGGGTCGTATAAAAATTGATTTGCCTGCAGCATGTGGTCGAATAGGCGTGCAGGGCTGCCGAAACCAGACTGGTTCAAATTTGGCAGCATAATTATGCCATGTTTGACCCTATCTTGTGCCGCTTCCGACCAATAGGCGGACAGAAAGGCTTGTCGAAACTCCTGAGTGGAGTTGCAGTGACGCGCTGCCGACCTCATGCGAATCGCCGGTTCGCCTTCCAAATAGCCACACATATATTCTATCTTATGTGAACTTGCCCAGTCGGGAGGAAGACAGAACTCAAATTGCTCGAGCCATGCTCGTGGATGTATTCCTTTTTGCGAATTTCGGAATATCTCAAACTTTCTTACCGTAAGGAAATGTTTGAAATCAAATCCCCGCATTTCCTCCTGGCGAGGCCCTTGAATGTTTCTGTTTCTCTCATGTCTTCCCCTTAAATTACATTCTTCCCTGTCGTCAAAATCTCCCTCGTGGCTGGAGTCCCTCTCTGCACTGTTCGTACGGCTATTTTTAGTGCTATTGACGAGTTCGGAATCACACGCCATGCGGTTTTCCAGATGCGCCACGCGTTCTTGCAATTCGCCTGTTACAGCTCTGTTTTGCCTGTTCACTTCGAACTGTCCCTTCTGAAATCTCAGAAGAGAACGCACTTCTTCAGTCTCTGCGGCTGCTACCGGTGTAGTATTGTTCTCGCTTTCCGTCAGCTTCATCGTGCCTACAATGTCCGCTAATGCCGCAATCTTATCATCAATTTGTCTCTTGTCCTCCGCCCCAGTCTGCTTCAATTGTTCTATTTGCTGTTCCAACGCGTGGATCGCTAAACTGTTGTCCGCTATTGTGTTTCTAACGGACGTGGGACAATGCGTTTCCGCCTCTTGGACACTCGAGAGTACCTGCTGGTGCTCCCTTTGGCATTCTTCCCTCAGCTCTAGGAAATTCCTAAGCAGCCGTTCTTCGCTTTCTTTAGATTCGGCATCGCCCCTCCGCTTGCTCTGTTCTAAGGCTTGCAGACGATCATCGATTTGTTCAAATGTACGGCCTAATTCTTTCATAATATCACTTTTTATCTCACTTGCCAGATTGTTTATTCTTTGTGAGATATCATCGGACACTCTCTGCATCGACTTGTCGACTTTATTTGTCTGCTGGATTAGTTTTTCGTCTATTTGTTCCCCTAGCTCCCGGATCGATTTTTCAGATTTCTGCGTCATTTGTTCCCCTAGCTCTTGGATCGATTTTTCGGATGATTCTTTTTGTTCTCGGAACGATTTTTCAAATGATTCTTTATTTTGTTGCAATAAGGCTTTCATGAGTTCTGCCAAATCAATTTGGTTAGTTGGAGGCAAATTAATTGGTGGCTCTGATGTGAGCCCGTTCGTCCTGTCTTGCATTTCGTCTGAAGTATTCCCCATTGCATTTTCGGAACCGCCCGACGCGTTAACATTCGAAATTAAATTATCCCCTTGGTCCATGTTGGTTAGGTTGTCGGACCGCTTACTTTTAGTTTGGTTACGTGTCTGCATTAGTGCAATTTATAACCGGTATGCGACACACTAATCAAAATAAATGTGTCCCACAAAAATTACGACAGTCACACGAAAGATACCCAACCTAGTACGCACTTTTTCACACGCAAAACAAATTTTTATCTTAGATCGAAACAGTGGAATTTACAAGCGAGAATAAAAAACACACAGACATATAAAACACACAAGTATAAAAAACACAACAAGACAAACAACGCAACGCCGATCAACAACGCCGTGAATCTTTTGAAAGTCTGCTCGGAAACAACACAGAAGTTGTTTGAGCGCTGTAGGAAAAAAAATTAAGATTATAACACGCTCGCAATCTAACGTTTCAGAGATTCCAGAGTCTAGCGGAATCACAGAACAGGGTCGCCATGTGTAATATTGTAACTTTAATTTGGTATGCTGAAGTGTAATATTGTTACTTTAATTTTGGTATACTGAATTCGGTGCTAATTGACAATGAAAGTGGGTTAAAAGCCGTGATCTGTCTGGGGACGTTAACCGTGGATTACTGGGCAACTGTTTCATCAGATATTTAGTCTAGGTTTAGCAAGCAGACTAACATTAATCATAATCTTTTAATAGTCATACAAAACCGGTAATATATATATATAAAAAGGAGAATTTAAATAAAAAGAAAGAAATCAGTTTATATTTGGAAATTTATTTTAAGATTGTTCATTGAAATTTCAGCATATTATACGTGAGTTATAACTGAGCTGGTGCCTTATTTACGATTGAAAAAATGTGAAATTGTAAGCTTACGGAACACATAAAATATGGAGCCAAGATTGGGAGACTGTATACAACACTGCATTCATAAAATCACACACGAAGAACATTGAAACATAAGCAAGAAGAAATTAACCACAACCAACAGATTCAGTTTTTACCCAAAGAAATTACGTTCATACCACAATCCTGTCCGTCATGTAATTACCACACACTGGTATACTAAATTCATATTAACTCTTTGTGAAGTCTTCGCAAAAAGAATAGCTGAGGGCTACTTTGATGATTACACCACATGCTTCACGTGGTCAACTTGGTTTACACAATGCGTACATCTCCACAACAATTTTGATAATTAAAATACATTAGATCGAAAAGCAATTGACAAAAGAAAAACCTTGAACTGGTTACTAACGTCTTACTACTAACCTGATGGGTCAAACAGTTATATAAGCACGTGGTAGTGGTCTCGCAAAGTACACCCCACGTGGGTTGAACATAAAGAAAAGCATAAAGAAAAGTTGCTATATTAAAAAAATATTCTCAAGACGAGACGTTATAATCTCACGCGCATTCGGATTTAAGATTGATGAACTTAGTTAGAGTTACTGATCAACGCGTGGTTCCACTTTACTCACAAAGTAGTAACAAAGCAACTACCGGAAAATAATCTGAACTTCACACAATAATTACACTGCGCTGCAATTTAAGATAACATCGGATATTTTAGACCTAAACCCGAAATAAAGGTGATTAAATTGTTCAGTTAGGCTGAACTTAAGAAATCCATTGTCCTACGGACTTAACAGACACGCGCTTAGCCGGAGATCTTACCACTTCAGACGCTCGCCACGGCCACACTGCAACTGCCCTACTGCCGAGCGTGCTTCCTGACGGTGGCTCACAAAGACCAACGGAAGTGGCCAGAGGGGCAGCTTCCTATACCAACATGACAACGGACAGACAGGACCATACTAAGGATGGAAACCTCTTTGCTTTTAGGAAGCGTAGCTACCTGTTCCGACGTTGGTCCTACTGTTCTCTAGCAGACAGCCTTGTCTGCTACCCTCAAGCATGCAACTAGAAATACATATGCTCATTCATCCTCTCACACAAAAGGGAAGGGGGATGACAGTATCTTATCATATACAGTATATAAAAGAAAGCGGATGTAGGTTCCGTATGAGACTGTGTGACATGAATTACATATAAGAATTACATATAAACTGTGCTTTAAAGTGTAGTAGTGTGACAGATCGTTCTTGTTTATGTGTAAAAGTAACACGTTCCACTGCTCAGTCTCCTCCCAGATAGTCAGAAACGCCACAGTACATTTAGAAGAGGAATTTATTCCATAAATGGCAACAGATTTAAGAAATTAAACATGAAAGGAATCCAACAGAGACCTTTCAGGCTAATAATGGAAGCAAGGCTAATGAAAAATCAAGACACTTTCATAGGATTTGTCGAACTGGAAAAAGCGTTCGACAATATAAAATGGTGCAAGCTGTTCGAGATTCTGAAAAAAAGTGGGGGTAAGCTTTACGGAGAGACGGGTCATATACAATATGTACAACAACCAAGAGCGAATAATAAGTGTGGACGATCAAGAACGAAGTGCTCGTATTAAGAAGGGTGTAAGACAAGGCTGTAGCCTTTCGCCCCTACTCTTCAATCTGTACATCTAGGAAGCAATGATGGAAATAAAAGAAAGGTTCAGGAGTGGAATTAAAATGCAAGGTGAAAGGATATCAATGATACGATTCGCTGATGACATTGCTATCCTGAGTGAAAGTGAAGAAGAATTAAATGATCTGCTGAAGGGAAGGAACAGTCTAACGAGTATACAGTATGGTTTGAGAGTAAATAGGAGAAAGACGAAGGTAATGAGAAGTAGTAGAAATGAGAACAGCGAGAAACTTAACATCAGGATTGATGGTCTCGAAGTCAATGAAGTTAAGGAATTCTGCTACCTAGGCAGTAAAATAACCAATGACGGACGGAGCAAGGAGGACATCAAAAGCAGACTCGCTATAGCAAAAAAGGCATTTCTGGCCAAGAGAAGTCTACTAATATCAAATACCGGCCTAATTTGAGGAAGAAATTTCTGAGGATGTGCGTCTGGAGTACAGCATTGTATGGTAGTGAAACATGGACTGTGGGAAAAACGGAACAGAAGAGAATCGAAGCATTTGAGATGTGGTGCTATAGACGAACGTTGAAAATTAGGTGGACTGATAAGGTAAGGAATGAGGAGGTTCTACGCAGAATCGGAGAGGAAAGGAATATGTGGCAAACACTGATAAGGAGGAGGGACAGGATGATAGGACATCTGCTAAGACATGAGGGAATGACTTCCATGGTACTAGGAGGAGCTGTAGAGGGCAAAAACTGTAGAGGAAGACAGAGATTGGAATACGTCAAGCAAATAATTGAGGACGTAGGTTGCAAGTGCTACTCTGAGATGAAGAGATTAGCACAGGAAAGGAATTCGTGGCGGGCCGCATCAAACCAGTCAGTAGACTGATGACCATAAAAAAAGAGACATCTATTGGTAGTTCGTCGTTTGAGCGTATGCATATCCGTTTAGCACTACCATCGCCCACTATTAGCGCGCGAGGGCACTACATGCTTGTCGAACTGGCTGCCAGCGATTCAGTTGTCGAGAACGGTTGCGGCGGCTTCAAAACGCTTGAAACAGTCAATGTCATCGCTTTTCCCACCACAAACTGCGCTGGCATCATTCTTATAGCAATTACCAATACGAAAAAATTAAATAAGAAATTTACGTCCGTGATACAAATCTTTGGCACATTTCCAAGTTCTCAACATCGTAAAAAAAATATGTTGTCGACAAAAAAGTTTAGGGGTACGCATCCCCCAGCGTTCTCCCAGAAAAACAGCAGTAGTTGTGAAGCAGGTGATAGTGGCAGCTGTCATTTATCATCTGCTGCCAGTTTCCGTGACGCTCTAATTTTACATAGGAGGAAAAACCAAAAAATTCTCGTTTCTTTCGGGGAATGCATGAGTCTACGCAAAGCACAACTACGCTTTATACCTGTATGCTTCAGGTCTTGTGTAACACGTGAGCTGACACAGTTGTAAGCTGGAGTCACGTTAGCACAAAATCCAGCAAGAACATCAGCAGTCCCGGTACAGCGAGGCTCTATTTGGAATGAATGTGTCATAAAATCTTCCGTTAACTTAATTAAGTAATCATTCTTCCCACCATATCAATGTTTAACCTGTAAAGGAACGTAATCATAAAGTGTACACGCAGAACGTTATCAAGAAACTAAAGCTCAATACTGTTCCAGATATTTCCACTCGTACTCGTATATGAGTAAATTATTTAACAGGGAGAAGACCTAGATAAAATTTACGGAAAGCGATCTAAGTAGACCACGGACAGCATCAAATGGCTTGGTTCAAATGACTCTGAGCACTGTGCGACTTAACTTTTGAGGTCATCAGTCCCCTAGAACTTAGAACTAATTAAACCTAACTAACCTAAGGACATCACACACATCCATGCCCGAGGCAGGATTCGAACCTGCGACCGTAGCGGTCGCTCGGTTCCAGATTGTAGCGCCCAGAACTGCACAGCCACTCGGGCCGGCGGACAGCATCCCTCAGGAGATTCAGCAATGCGTATGTTCCAACTTCATACGAGTGGAACATATAAATTAATAACATCTCTATGCAGAACAACGTGCCTTGCAGAATCTTGGTGAGAATTCTGATTTTCTCACTAATGGTAGATTTCATACATGAATCACATGTGAAATAAATACTCAACTATCAGTAACCATTTCATTTAGGAGGGAAAGTAAACCCGTCGCATTTACGATTTAATATAGATGGTTCAAAAGGCCTTGAGCACTATGGGACTTAAAATCTGAGGTCGTCAGGCCCCTAGAACTTAGAACTGCTTAAACCTAACTAACGTAAGGACATCACACACATACATGCCCGAGGCAGGATTCGAACCGGCGACCGTAACGGTCGCGAGGTTCCAGACCGAAGCGCCTAGAACCGCTTGGCCACCCATTTAATGTAGAGAATTACAGATTTCTGCCTTTATTGGCCATGTTAGATCTGAAAAACACCGAAGAAAAATAACAAATATCTCGAAACAGCAATGTTTTTTCTGCTATTTGATTTTATACGGAGCAATACAGCTGCCCCCACGGATGTCGTTATTTGCAACCCTTTGTATCCGGCCTTCAAAAACCACGCGCTAGATTTTCATAATCTCTCGCTCCCTACGTGCACACTAATAGCCCTACAGGAAAAAACTGGATGTAGGCAAATTTTGCACTGGGAGACGTTTTCGCTAGAGTCAGTAGTTTTCGAGTTATTCAAGAAAAATGCACGAAAGTGACCTTTAAACGCACCCCCACTCCAACACTCAGGACACATCGCTCAGGATTTCTGGTATATTGTTCATGGCACTCCCTAGTACGGTCGCAGGTTCGAATCCTGCCTCGGGCATGGATGTGTGTGATGTCCTTAGGTTATTTAGGTTTAAGTAGTTCTAAGTTCTAGGGGACTGATGACCTCAGAAGTTAAGTCCCATAGTGCTCAGAACCATTTGAACCACTTGAACTCCCTCGTACCACTGTGCAAAAATTTGAGGCTGCACGAATTATTTCCACATTCGATTTATTTTTGGTCCTCATTGACTAGCGTTGTTACACCACCGGTTTAGTCGAGCACTTACAAATTGTAAAAGTGACGTTTATGTACATTTTACCTAGCAACTTCGCGAATTTCAACGGCAGAAAATAAACGATTACGTCTTTCTATTATGACCTTCTGAATACGAAACTGTGCTCGTAAGGGTTATGTTTGGATCTAACTGTAAACGTGATTAGTTTTAATGTGACGTTCCCAAAAGTCGTTTTCTTTCATCACCCTCACAACTTCGTTTATATTTAGTTGTACAGGCATGACGCTATCAACGAAATAGCCAACTGTGCTGGTGGCATAATAGCCCAGTCAATAGAGACAAAATAAGGTCGAATACCGGGAATAGTTCTTGTAGTACAGTGGTAGGAGGGAGTGCCACGAACAACATAATAGATAGAAATCCTGACTGGTGAGAGATGAGCGTGCGGGTGAAGGTGCGTTTGAAAGTAACTTTTTCGCGTTTTCCTTGAATAACTCGAAAGCCATGGTCTCCAGCGAAAACATATTCCAGTATAAAATTTAACTGTATTAAACGTCCACCAAAAAGGATCTGTTCATTTTTCCTGTACTTTGCACGTAGCGAGTGAGAGAATACGACAATCTTGCAGTTGGTTTTTTAAGGTGTAACGTTACATATATGTAGGTGAGCAATTTGGCCGTCTAGAATTGGTGAGAGATGAGGTGAATATATTTGTACTGCTGGAAGCCGAGTGGCGCGGCAGGTGCAGAGATGTGAAGTGAGTAACAGGAACCACGTGAAATCTGGTTTGGCCAATGTGGCCAGCGGTGGCTCGCTTAAGAGTAACGGTGATAACCAGCAATAGTGGCCTCTCAGACAGTCTGAAATATGACTAATTACAGCTTTTAAACATTCTACAGTAAATCAAAGTCCAATAATGGAGCAAAACTAAACACATCGACGATTTCAGATAAATGAGGTGCATCCAATGGAACAATAATATTTCTATAAAATACAAAAATTAAAAGTTTACATTGATAAATGTTTTCACAATGAACCTTTGAATTAACGGCTTTGAAACACTTCATGAGATTTCACCAAACGAAATCTTAGACGATAGCATTGCACTATAGTTCCTGAACGCTACACATCATTTTCTGTTTTGTTTATTGACTTATGATGTATATTATATCTTTTTTTTACTGTGCAAACATTATATTCTCCACAATAATACAGGAAATGATTGTCCGCAGCTCGTGGTGGTGTGGTAGCGTTCTCGCTTCCCGCGCCCGGGTTCCCGGGTTCGATTCCCGGCGGGGTCAGGGATTTTCTCTGCCTCGTAATGACTGGGTGTTGTGTGATGTCCTTAGGTTAGTTAGGTTTAAGTAGTTCTAAGTTCTAAGGGACTGATGACCATAGATGTTAAGTCCCATAGTGCTCAGAGCCATTTGAACCATTTGAACAGGAAATGATTGCAGTATAAATACCACATACCTTGTCGTACTTACTTAATGAATACGTTACCGATTTTGCCAGACATTTGTTTAATTATTGATTACAATTGGTAATACAGAACCATGCTAATTTAAGAAGTGGCCATTCGTATGTCTTAGCTGACACCACTGTTGTAAATAGTGCAAAACACTATAATATCAAACAGACATAAATAATTGTTTAAACAATATAACGACACTCTGTTGTCATATATTGTGAACATACTTGCACAAGAATGCTGGGTAGCATATTTAAGTGAAAGTTTAATTCATATTTATTTTGCATTGTCTGAGGGTGATCGAATGTTCATAATCTTTATTTAAATATTGTTGTAATGTAGTAGTTTAGTGGGGGAAGTGGTTGAATCAAATCATGTCTGGAGAACATAGGAACAATATATTTTTGGTGGGGGTGGGCTTCAGCCGATGGAGAAGCAGACAGTGGTGCAACGCTGCTGAATTCAAGTGGTGTTGGACACTTTTGGAGTGAAAAGCTCAAGGAATCGATTATGAGGACTTTTTAGTTCTACATTTTTCTTAAAGAAGGCAGATCTGTCGGTGATACAGCGCGTTTTTCGATATAGTGGGTGATAGATTCTGGACTGTGAACAGCCGCTGTGATACGTTGAGATTTGGTGGAAGGCAGACCTGTCTCTGGTAACGTGGTTTATTGGATCATGTGGGTGATTGATCCTCGGTGGTGAACGGTCGCCAAAATATTTCAATTTTCGGAGGGATTTAGTTACCGTGAGAATAAAAAAAGTACAAGTTTCTACTCTTTGTCACTCACATGTTATTGTGACTCGTCATACTGAAGTCTGATCGATTTTGACCTGGCGAATGTTTCATGTACTGTTATCACGAAATGGACTTAGTTCTCTGTGTGACTATTTACCTTGGGGATTTCACTACCATTCTCGTAACGTTCTCGAAGCAACATTACTGCATTTAATAAAATCATTTCTGCCTGTAATATACTTAGTTATTGTAACACCATTTTCATTTGAGTTTTATTTTCTTGAATAAACATTATTCAACATAATTCTCTGTCGTCAACATCAATTACAAACTTTAGAATAGAACCATTTTTATTAAATTATTCATTTATTTTTAAATTGCTGCACATTTTATTTATTCGCAATTCTAGTCAATGCATAGACTATTTGACTGCGGATCGCAGCTTCAGGTTATTATTTGCAGCTAGGTATGAAAGCAGGTATGTGTCGCTCGACCTCATGATATCAAGCTATACTTTTTATTTTTTGGGTAAAATTCCAGTTGGTTTGGTTGTATGGACTACTGGTTACAGAGCAACTACTCAGCAAAATATCCGATAGGTATAATCGTAAAGGTCGAATATAACATTAAGCGTTGCATGAAACGACTTCAGTAAGAGCAGTTGTAGCACAATTATATACCGACAAACTCTCAGAGATGGTATTGTTTGCCAAAATAAGCAAAAATGTCCAGTAAGTATGGGCTCTAAAATGCATGCCTTAAGAGCTGTGAGCACATAATCGGTACAAGAGGCGTGTTACAAATAGCGAAGATGAACACGTTCTCATAGCTTTTCCCGTGTTTGCCATCTTCAGTGTAGTAAAGAAGCCCGTAGGGAATTTCTTCGGCATAACTTCTGCATTTAATCATTTATTTACATAGAATTTCAGTATCGCTTAGAGAACATGACTTCGATAAATAATATTTACGTGGAAATAACTGATAGTGGTCCAGATGTTCTGTTTAATTAGCGGAATATAATGGGTAGTTGTGTAGTGACACAAATTCCTATATTTGCGAACATGTTCGATGTTCAGTTTACACATCCACAAGAGAACAAGCTGAACGCAGTGAACTTTTTACCTTTGCGGATAATGGTTGCGTCGCTAAAGGATTTTAAAAACCGTAACAAGCTCTGCTGCAACAACGAGACAGTTTTTTTCCTGTATGGCAATGTTTCCATTGTATAGGGTAAATACATATCATGAATACTATTTATTACACAGAACATATCGGAAAATTTCTGTTTCCAGCTTCGTTATTGTCTCTGAAAACATACAGTTCTTCGTACAGTGTTTATGACACACATCCGCAGGAAACGTAACAGAATAAACAATACTGAACTAGATACTCAAAGCATTTTGCAAAGGACTCTGTCGGGCAGAGACCACACTTTAACTGCAGGCAAAGCATAGGAAAACTATCATTACTATAAAGCAGCGGTTACGACCGATCGCTTCCTGAAGTGTAACTGGTTGCCATTACGATCTTTTAAAGTCCTGATTGTTCTTCTTGAAGTCGACACAATGGTGACAATATCCCCACATAAATTGTGTTGACTGTGCACTCAAATACTGCAGTATCAGCTGGAACAACAGACCAAGCAGAGTTTCTAAAGTGGCATAAGACTGCAATGGCAAAGTAGAATTAAACCAGACTTTATGATTTCTCTTGTTCTGCAGGATACCCTATAGCAACCAAAATAACTGGTGCAGACGAATGATCCAAGGAATAAAATTGTCACAGGATTTCATTCATAGATCAGTACTTCATCGAAGCTGGTACGGTCGCTCGTGTTACAGCTGTACCTCTTTATGAAGTTACTGGAATTTCATTTTCTTGTAATCACAAATCGTTCCCGTTCTCTTAGTGCCCTAGCTGGTGTGCTACCAGCAAGAAATCTCTCAGTTCTACAAGAAAACCCTCTGGGATTTGGCAGAGCGAATAAAGCGTGCAAGAGGGAGAGACTGGCGTAGCTGAGTCTATGTGAAGCTTATATCACTGTCAAGTGAGGTCAGCTTCGAAAGATATTCGAAAAGAGGACAATCGTTCGTGACGGGGCAAGGCTGAGGGGGGGGGGGGTGTTTGTTGGGGGAGGCGGGAGAGGGGGGGGGGCAGATAACTTATTTCTTGGATAACCTATCATTTACGAAAGCTTATTTCTGCAGTGTACATACGAACATGAAATATTTTGGTTCATGTAAGTCATCGAAATTTGTTTATTCCATTAAAGCGTCATTGATTGGAAGACTCCCCTGTGGTTAGCAAAGGTAGCCTGTGTGTTTTTGCACAACGGTGAGTCGTGGTTTGCTTCCCTTGAACTTAGATGCTGACATTTCATCCAGTATTAACCAATTTCGTCTACATTGTAAACATTCGTACTTTTATAGCCCTACTTCTCAGTCACGATTTTTTAAAAATTTTTTTATAGCACACATTTAAATTTTGAAATGCTTAAGGATCATCCGACAGATTTTGTCTTGGATATGCAATTAATCATTTTCATGTCTAGATTTGAAACGCGTAAGTCAGCCGGTATAAGCTACAAAATAAATGCTACACCGCTGTTTCTTTTTGTCTCACGAGCTTTTTCTGCCTACCTGCATGAACCAAGTCTAAGCTGCAATTTATAAGGCCTCGTTTACTGCTATTTTCATCATTTTTATGTGTAAGGTCCCATTTGCACTGTCGAGTACATACACACATGCATAAATATATATCGGTGATCATGGACCCTGAACATCGTGCACCGACGTTACAGTGCTCCTCCATAGAGGGGAGTTTGCGGGTTGTGGATCCAGTCCTCGCGGACACTCAGTCGCCGAAGTTCTTTGTGCGGTTTTGGTGGTAAGTTCCTACGGATGGTCATCGATCCCTAGGCTTACACACTACTTAATCTAACTTAAACTAACTTATGCTAAGGACAACACATATCCATGCCCGAGGGAGGACTCGAACCATGGACGGAAGGGAGCCGCGCGAACAGTGGCAAGGCGCCCTAGACCGCGCGGTGTACCCTTCGCTTCCTTGGTCTTCCGTCAGATTTTTTCATAAGCACGTTTCTGGTCTCCTACCAATGTGCCCTGCCAGGCTTATTCTCCGCGCTTTCATTTCGTGCGCCATGTTGGCTTGTTTCACCAGGTCGTACAGCTCTTGGTTCTTTGTAACTCTCCAGGTATTCTGATAGCGGAGTGGTACAAAGGTCTTTCTTATAATTTTCCATTCAAAAATCAACTGTTTCTCTTCGTTTCTTGGTAGTAAATTACATTAGTTCAAAACAAAAACGCCTTTTGCATGGTGCATATTGTTTTTTTTTTATTTATATTGTGCACCCGCACACATTTCATCTTACTTACAAGGCTCCTTTTGTGGGTATCCTTACCTCTTTTAAGATAAAAATATTTACTTTAACATACCAGTAGCAAGCACGATAAACATCGTAGAAAAAACCTGAAGGATAACAGCCAACAAATAGAAGAATAAATTACCAGAAATACACAAATTGCTGGAACTGATAACTGAACGTAATAATAATGAGTAATATTTACAATAAGATGGCCTACCATTGGACTCCAGTATCAGGTACCCTAGCCAACATTTTCTAAGCCAAGTAGAAATCCTGATTTTTAGGAACATTATCAAAAAAATTACAGCATACTTTAATGGATATGGATGATATCCATTATTTAAGTGATGAACCTCTAGAAAAACTTGATGAGTTGCGTATGGATAGAAATGCAATACAGTCAGCACAGCACTGGTGTTTACCATTGACCTACAACAGCAGACACTATCGTACACCAGACTTCAAATCATTCTCATTCATAGAAGCAATCAGCACTCAGATACATGTTACGTAGACTCGACACAGTGCAACTCAGCACAGGAAACTACCAGAAAGAACTAGACATCACACAAATCGCAACAGACAATGAGTACAACAGTAATCTAGTCACAAAATTTAACAAAAAATTAAACAAGAAATGTAGTCAATAAACATGACACATACTCAGCGAAAACCAACAGCACAACAAAACACCGCAGAACAAGCACACACAATAACAGAACAACAATGACCCAAAAAATACATAAAACAAGAAAGAAGATTCCTGGTGGTACAGAGTGACGTACAAGCACAAACTCACACATAAAATAACAAACATTTTCAAAAGACAAGGCATAAACATAGCATTTGAATCCAAAAGTACATTCCAAAAATACCAAAAGACGCAGCTATCTACCAAGTAGCAGGAATATACCAGCTATAATGCGAGACATTTGATGGAAGACACGCAGGACAATCCAGCAGAACATTCAATACCCAAAGAAGATTCAGAGCATGGATATATGGGACAAGCCAGTCAACTTCTGCAGAAAATTGAAGAGAAAATAATCTCAGACCTACTAAAAGAGCGAAAGATATGAAAATATTTAGAGTAAATAAAGAAAGACACATCCTAACCTTACAAGTAAATTACCACAGACAAAAAACAAAAGCTGGAAGGAAGGTACTACCAAATGAGCAAGTGAATATAACTACTCACTGTTTACACTGATCGATTATATAACAGAGAGTAATCCCAGTGGCTAGCTATAAAATCCACTTTCTCTCCCAAGAATATAAATGTATGAAAAAAAGAAATTAATAAATATAAGAAATAAAGAGGAAAGTAAAAGTACACACACACACACAGTGAACTTTTACGCCAGCACACAATAGTTACAGAACAAACAGTTGAAAGCAAAATCTGAGACTGATGGCAACACTTACAGGAAAAAATGACACTATAAACACAAAAATGTCAGTTAAAATGCTATATGATGAAAAAAGTGATAAAAAGGGAAAGTGCAACCAGTTTGCCACCAAAGAGACTAAGAAATAAAGAATTAGATGCTGGTATCAGGACCTTTCCATTTTATTATAAAATCCCAAAGAACTGTTTTAAATCTATAACCTACAAGTACAAAGGATACCCTGTATGTCCAAACTGAGAAATCGTGTGATATTTCGCGACACCCACTGAAGATACCGTGTAGTTAAGGCGAGACGGATCTTGGTGTGCAAGATAAACAAAAAAATCTTAAAGAGCAGTATGCGAACGGCGTTTTTGTTTTGAGTCCTGCAATTTATTTACAGCTGCTGCCCAAATGGCCAGCACAAGAAAAATTTCTTTTTGTTGTAGTTTTGAGGTTTCTGTCCCACATAACGATCTGGTGCTATATCTGCATTGTAGGATTTTTTTAGTTTGTTCTCAATTATGACCTTATCTGCTTGAGACTGATTTAAGTTTTAGACCCATTGACAATACGTTGCTTAATTCTTTATTTAAAGTTATTATGTTTGTTGGCCCAGGTGCCAAGATATTTCCACTCTAACTACACTGACCAACAAACTTGAAGTGAAAGTGTGTAAAGGGCATGATTTTGAGTTAGTTATGTTTATTTCAGTATAAAATGATACAGAATCATAATCTTCATAAATATTTAGCTCTAGTTTTCTAGAAAGTAATGTACATTTTCGTATAAATAACTCACTAACCACATATGCATTCATGTTCCAAGATCTAGCATAACAAATTTTAAGTGAATAATTACCTGAATTTTGTTACGTGTTATGCACTGATAAATTTCAGTGCCATTCTGGAAGTATAAAAAAATGAAGATAATATTACATGAACGAAAATACTTTGTAAGTCTACTGTGTGCCAGAACTACGTAAAGCACAAAAGAAAATATACAAATTAACTGGTCACAAATGTATATAAAGGAATACAAATGTTAGATGTCCATATGTACACTATATACAGTTACATATTTTGTTTAGGGACAAATTCGCTTGGCTTGACGTATATACACATGCTCGGGAACGTTCCTTGACAGTCCAGCAGTAATCTGTTAAAATGGTAGAGCTCAACTTTCCAGCATACCTCTTCTCAAATGTGGCAATATCTCGAAGAAATCGCTCCCCATGTTCATCACTTACTGCACCACAATCTTTGTGGAAGAAGCCAAGATGACTAAGTGAGAAATCCATTTTCAATGACATGTTGCAACTAAAGTTTTCATAATATGACAACATGTTATCTACAATTTCCTTGTAATTTATTGCTCGTCTGTTCCCTAAGAACTGTAAACAGACTGTCTTAAAACATTCCCATGCATGCTTCTCATCACTTTGTGTGATTCCATCAAAAGTATGCTCTCTAAAAAGCTCTCGAATCTGTGGGCCTACAAAGGTACCCTCTTTTACTTTGGCATCACTTAAGTAAGGGAATTTTTGCCTTAAGTACTTAAACGCGTTATCATCTTTGTTCATTCCCTTAACAAAGTTTTGCATGAGACCCAACTTGATGTGCAAGGGTGGGAGCAGAATCTTTTTAGGGTCTACTAGAGGTTCACTCTTAATGTTCCTTATATCTGGTTGAATATATTTTCTGTTGGGTCACTCGTGTTTACTGTAAAGAGATGCACGAGCTCTGCTATCCCGTTCACAGACAAAGAAGCAATATTTAGTGTACACTAACTGCATACCTAATACAGTGCAACCACTTTCAAGTCACCACAAATCTGTCATTGAGAGTCATTATACTTTATGGCTTCTACAAGTGTTGGAACTTCAATAGAGGCGACTATTTATTCACAGATTGTACAAAATAGATAAGTGTTTCAAAGTCTTACTAACCTTCAAAGTAGTCACCAGCATTGTGTATAACCCGCTGCCAGCGATGTGGAAGTCGGAGGATACTCTTAGTAGTGCCAGTTGTGTTGACAGTTCGAGCGCCGCGGTCTATTGCCCTACGAATTTGTAGCAGTTCTGAATTGAATGCTGTGAAGTGTTTAGAAATCGATTTGAACTCACGAGGGCTTCAGTCTAGTAGGTGGTATAGCACTTAGCAACCCCAGCAGTCAAAAAAATCAGTAACAGCTTGCACTGTACGTGCTTGAGCATTGTCCTGCAAAATGATGGTCAGGTCCTGCAGAAAGTGTCATCATTTCTAAGCTGGTCGTAGGTTGTGTTCCAAAAATGAACAGCATAGAGAAAGAAGTGATGACACTTTCTGCAGGACTTGACCATCATTTTGCAGGACAATGCTCAAGCATGTACAGTGCAAGCTGTTACTGATCTGTTTGACTGATGGGATTGCTAAGTGCTATATCACCTACTGCACTCCCCTGAATTAAGCCCTCGTGAGTTCGACTCGATTTCTAAACACTTCACGGCATTCGATTCAGAACTGCTACAAATTCATAGGGCAATATACCGCGCCGCTGGAACTGTCAACACAACTGACATTGCTAAGAGTATCCTACGACTTACACATCGCTGGTAACGGGTTATACACAATGCTGGTGACTACTTTGAAGGTCAGTAAAGCTTTGAAACACGTATCTATTTTGTACAAGCTGTAAATAAATAGTTGCCTCTATTAAAGTTCTAACCCTCGTAGTAAAATTTTTGTTTTGGTACGACTTTTTCATATGCACACTATGCCCAACTGGAATAGAAGGAAGCTCAGCACGAATATGTAAAAGCACTGCTTTTAAGCTCAAATTTGACGAATCGATAAAGAGTCTCCAATCATCAGGGTTGTAATTAATTCTGAGAGCCTTCATTAGACCATTTATGTCTACACGTGCCGCAATCTTGCATGTTAAAAAAAGGAGTGAACTGTTGCTCTCTTCTGCGATAGAATGAAACATTTACATTGCTTTCCAGAAAATTACGCTGCTGCAATCTTGATGCTAAAATCTCAGCCTTAGCTTTAGAGAGCTCCAATTCTCTAATGAGAATACTTATTTTGAGACAATTTTTGTGGATCATAAGTTGATATATTTGGAAGAAACTCTGGATCTTGTGATGTACATGGTTCAGGACATTCAGAATCCAAGCAGAAGTAATCTCGTACTCTGTCGGTGGTTTAGGTATTGGCAATCCTTCCCCATGTAGAACTGGACGTTTGGCAGATGGAATGTTAAGGTATATCACTGTCCGCTTCTCCTTCTTAAATATTCCCTTCTTGATAGGAGGAACCATACAAAAGTAGCAGTCACTTACATGAACGTCCTTTCCTTTGCATCCATTTCCTGAGGTTGCTGGCACAAGTGTTTCAGATCACATGTGGAGCCCAGGGTTTATCCTGATCGCTTATTTTGCACCCAAAATAACAACTGTAAGCTTTTTTAATCAATGGAGTTACTTCCTGTTTTTGTGAAGCAAATGTCATTTCTCGACACACATAGCAGAATGTGTCAGCACTGTTAACACAACCTCGTGACTTTTTGTTCACTTCAGTAGCAGTCAACATCAATAACTGGTAGTTAATCTGGAAACAATTGTGCAAAAATTATTAAATGCATTAATAAAGTCACTGAAGTTGAAGAAGAGGGAGACAAAAATGTCACTAAAATTGGTATCAAAATTTTTATATCCAAAATATTGCACACAAGTAAGACCAGGGACAGTAATATAAACCATTACTACTAGTTATTATGACTTTTACAAACCATTATAATATTTGATTTTAAAGTTAACATAAAAATCCGGATATAATTATCTCACCGTAATAAAACGTTGTAAAATGAAAACTAGATCTAATTTGTGTGTGAAGTCTTCGTGATATTCGCGATCAGCAGATTAGAATTGATAGGAATTGGCTATTTTCATTCGATTTACATTGTCATTGCTGCACAGTGCTATTGTCCATATCTCTACCTGTAATGGGACGTTATTAGGCGCTTCCCTCTATACTTCTTCCAGTCTTACTGGTGTTCTTTACTAAGAGCCCTAGAGTTTCTGCCAGCTCTTCTTCTGACCCCGCTATGTCTGAAATGTCGCCCGCATATCTCAATGACTATGTTCTTTCATTTAAGTTCACCTCTTTGCCTTCCCTAATTGCTTTCTGCAGGAACAAATTGAAAAAGCAATGGTGAAATGACCTCACCTTTTCTTATACCTGTGCTGTTGCTGAATTCCTTGGACAGCTCAGAATCGTATTTCACCTAGACTTTTGTATCCACTTTACATTCCTTCACCAAGTTAATTAGCTGCCTTAGTATACCAAGTTCCCTCAGCATAGTGTACATACTTAATCGGTGTTTACTAACAAAAGTCTTGGAGAATTCCACAAATGTTACCTGAAACTGATGGTTGAATTTCCAGCACTTATCCCTTATTGGATTTAAGGTTGCCCTCCCTGGACGAAAACATGCCTGGTACTCTCCGAGAGCATCTTCAGCAACAGACTTCAGCTTTTCAAGAATTGTTAATGATAACACTTTTCGTGGTGCACTGAGAAAGGAGTATAGTTGCTAAAATTTCCTTATCTGTTTTTTTTTTTTCATTCATTGGGATAATGCAGCTGTCTTCGACTGGATTGGGATTCCGTTTCTTGGTATTTCACTTACGAAATTGTTTTCTCTTTCCGATGTGTTTTACTTCTTGATTTCAATATCGCAGCCATTACCCTGTGTTCTCCTAGTGTCTTGTTATCCTTCAGTCTTTTAATCACTTTTTCTACGTCTTGCGGAGTCACTTCAATTTCTTCTTTCTCTACACTCTCTGAGAAGGCACTCTCGACATTATCAGCATTCAGCATCGCCTTAAATATTCTCTCCAATTATCCAGCAAGCTTACGTAGTCTGTTAGCACATTTGCATTCTTGTCATTAATAACAAACGTCCCATTTCTTTGAGCGTCTCTTACATGCTCCATTATCTGAAACATTTTTCTGCTGTCACATATTGTGTGTTCACTTTCCATTTAATTGATCATGTTCGTCATATTTTTCGTTTCTCTGCTCTGTTTTCTTGTTCATTTCTCCGATCATATTCATGACTGCTTCCTGTTGTTCTGCACAATTCCTATCCAGCAATTGTTTCCCTTTCTCTATTTCCGGCCTTTACAGCTCGTTCACATTAATCTTTTCTTCTTGTTTGTTGGCTTCTTCTCTCCTAGAAGTTCCTTTACTGTTTCAGTTACAGAGGTCTTTGTATCTTCCCAGTAATGCTTTACACTTGTATCATCACCATGGTTTGATACTAAGACTTCAAATTCATTATGCACTCATATTTCACAGGTACACAGCTTTGGATCCTTGAGCTGCTCAACATCAAACTGTCTCTTGGTCATGTCATTCTTCTTTCTTTCATAATACAGCCTATTACTAATGGTCAATGCTTGTATCAGCCCATTTTTAAGATCTAATATCTGTGACATGCTTCTTGTACCTCTCATTTATAAGCGTACGATCTGTCTGACTGATGGTATTACCATATGGGGAAGTCCAGGTTCCTCTGCGTAAACGTTTGTGGGAGAAGGCTGTCGAGCTCACCACAAGGTTCTGGCTTATCGCAAAACCATGCGTTATCGTCTGTTTTCCCATGGCCACTGTCCTTCACGATTGTGGATCTATGCAAGTCTTCCTGTCCAAATTTGGCGTTGAAATGGTCGAAATGTCAGCGAAGTTGCCGCATAACGTCAGTGAAACTTCTACATGGGGCGCACGCAAAATTAAATTTGCCGACTGGAACGCTTTAGTTTAGGCAATGTTTCGCTCGATTGGTCAATAACTGATGCCCTACTGCGCAGTACTATGTACGTCCGAGCGACCGAGCTAGCGCTACCTCCAAAATTGGTGGCAGGCCGCATCAAACCAGAAACTGATGTCACCTTAACGCAAATTAATGCTAGTTTCTACTCAATATCTGTCTTTGTTATATGTACAGTTCATTTATAACTCAGTTTTATTTATAACGACAAATACTGTTTTCGGGAGTAAGAGTAGTGAAAGGAAACAAGGCCATCTTTACTAAAGAGGTACATATTGGCTTCTGAGCGGTAGAATTTTAAATAAATAAATAATCGAGTTCTGTTTTCCGCAACAAAATAATTAATGAGCTAGTCCTCAGTTTCTCTTACAGAGTTTTAATTTCTGATATTCGTTCTGCATATCTACCACTAAATCTCCTTTTTCTACTTCCTTTTGTAAAGTTATAAACCTATCTTGCAGTCTTCGTACGACATTCCTTACTTCTCAAAAGTTAAATGTAAAAGCGACTGTCAATTTGTGACTCGATAGTACAACATCTGATTGTCTAACAAATAAAATTCCATTATACAGAGGTTGAGTCTCTCTTCTTTGCAACAGTATGGTAGCACTACGCTCAGAAAAAGTTTTCTGATCGGCATCTTGGCACGCAACCTAAGAGAAAGCGAAACACCATCAATCCCCTCCTGCCTTTATACAGGTAAATAAACACAAAACACGACAAGTAAAGAAAATTAAGACTAACCTAAGTAACAAACGAATAAGATATGTGCATTTTATCCCAGAACTTAAGCTATGCACTTCTAGATCTAAGTGCATAAGATACGTTTCTGTGGTATAGCTGTTTCCTTGGTATTCCTGCTTTTTCCGTAACGGTAGAAGGAATTCGTAGCATTGCATCAATCTGACCTTTAAACGAGTTGACTCCCTTGTCTTGTGTTATAGAAGTTCTACTTGGCAACCGCAATTTGATGTTGCCTAGTGAAGTCATTTCTGTAACGTGGTAAGGCTTATGGTATTTCGTTAAAATATTTTTCGTTTGGCCCTTGGGGTATGTGGATTATCTGATAACACCCACCGTCTCATCCTGTAGTGAGGCAGTTTGCTCTCCCGTTGCCCAATATGTTCTTGCTTCTCTAAAGATTTTCTGTTGGAACGCTTTACTTTTCGCCAAATTTCTTTCAACTATTTCGCAAACTTCTTCACTGGTTCACTTGTGGGCCCATTTTAGGTTGAACTACATCAAAAGGTGATGGCATTTTCCGCACATAGACCACCTCGTACAGCGAGAGACAAGTTCCGGTATGAACTTTCGAATCATATGCGCGGACAATAAATGTATCCCAGTCTGAATGGTGTGCATTCACGAAATGGTGGACTCATTCTGTCCGTCCATTCGTTTGAGGATGGAACAGGCTGGTACATAACTTTGTAATTTTTAGTAAGCAACAGAGCTGTTTCATTCGGTCTGATACATAATTACTGCTTGTTCCGTAATAATGGCTTCTCGCGCACCAGACTTGAATAACCGGTTGTTTACCATTGCTTCTGCTAGTGTACTCGCCTTCTGAACTTGAATGGCTACCATAAGTAAATATCTTGAGAAATGATCTAACATCATAAGAACATATTTGTTACCTGCTTGTGTTATGTTAAAAGGTCCCAGTACGTCTAACCCTAACAAAGAGAATACTTCGTCAGTTTTTGGTAGTCATTGTAACGGAATTTTATGATGACAGGAATCTGCTTGTTGTGCACATGGGATGCAGTTCGTTACATATTGTTCTACATCCACTGTGACGTGTTTTCCACCAAAATCTTTCAGGTATATGTCTATAAGAAAAATGTTCAAATGTGTGTGAGTTCTTGTGGGACTCAACTGCTAAGGTCATCAGTCCCTAAGCTTACACACTACTTAACCTAAACTATCCTAAGAACAAACACACACACCCATGCCCGAGGGAGGACACGAACATCCGCCGGGACCAGTCGCACAGTCCGTGACTGCAGCGCCCTGGACCGCCCGGCTAATCCCCCGCGGCCTACATGTCTATCAGTTGACCGTTTCCCTCTGTAACCTGATAATGGTCGTTGTACGCTTGATGTAATGCTTCTAGTCTGAGGACTACAGAAATTACAATGCGAGGTCCGTATTTTGTAGATCTGCAGGGCAAGCCTTCTTGCGTTTCAAACTGAGGCTGCATTCGAAACAACTGACATTCTCTGTCACCTGCTTCTGTCTTTATCCAATCTGTCTGGCTTCCACTTACTACTTGCGAAGGTGTTGTCTTTCCACTTCGAACATCAGCGATTGCGCGTTGGCTTCGTGCTTATGAGGTACCTCATAATCAAACTCACTTAATTTTAATGCATATCTTGCTAATCGACTTGATGAATCTTATAACCCTAATAACCACTTTTAAAATGCGTGGTCGTAACTACTTTGAATTTACAACCATGCAAGTAGCAACAGGAGTAAGAGATTCCGTATATAACTGCTAACATTTCTTTTTCAGTTGTTGAACAATTAGTTTTAGCCTTACTCAGTTGTCTGGAACCATATGCCACGGGATATTCTTTCCCATCAACAGCCAGACTTAAGAAACCGCCAGAACCGCTGTTGGACGCATCACACGCAAGTACGAACTTCTTTTCGAAGTCAGGGATTATTAACACAGGATCTGATATTGATATCTCCTTGAAATTGTGATACCCACTGAAAACTAACACCTTATCGTAGTAGTTTAGCTAACGGTCATGCAATTTCAGCAAACCCTTTCACAAACTTGCGACAATTATTACATAACCCAATGAATGACTATATTGTTTTTTAATTTGTGGTGTCGGAAAATAACATAAGGTGGATGTAAGTTGAGGATCTGTCCTCATTTCATCTTGTCTGGTAATATGCCCAAGATAAATTACCTGTGACTGAAAAAATTGCATTTCTTCACGCTTTGTGTAAGGTGTGCTGCTCTCAATACAGTATAAACTTCACCCACACGTTGAACATGATCTTCTATATTTTTTGATAGACCATAAGTATTTTCGATTTTAATCCACGAAGTAAACTACTAATAGTTGTTGGAAGATATCTGGACCATTTTTCAACACAAATGGCATTTTTCTACACTCCTGGAAATTGAAATAAGAACACCGTGAATTCATTGTCCCAGGAAGGGGAAACTTTATTGACACATTCCTGGGGTCAGATACATCACATTATCACACTGACAGAACCACAGGCACATAGACACAGGCAACAGAGCATGCACAATGTCGGCACTAGTACAGTGTATATCCACCTTTCGCAGCAATGCAGGCTGCTACTCTCCCATGGAGACGATCGTAGAGATGCTGGATATAGTCCTGTGGAACGGCTTGCAATGCCATTTCCACCTGGCGCCTCAGTTGGACCAGCGTTCGTGCTGGACGTGCAGACCGCGTGAGACGACGCTTCATCCAGTCCCAAACATGCTCAATGGGGGACAGATCCGGAGATCTTGCTGGCCAGGGTAGTTGACTTACACCTTCTAGAGCACGTTGGGTGGCACGGGATACATGCGGACGTGCATTGTCCTGTTGGAACAGCAAGTTCCCTTGCCGGTCTAGGAATGGTAGAACGATGGGTTCGATGACGGTTTGGATGTACCGTGCACTATTCAGTGTCCCCTCGACGATCACCAGTGGTGTACGGCCAGTGTAGGAGATCGCTCCCCACACCATGATGCCGGATGTTGGCCCTGTGTGCCTCGGTCGTATGCAGTCCTGATTGTGGCGCTCACCTGCACGGCGCCAAACACGCATACGACCATCATTGGCACCAAGGCAGAAGCGACTCTCATCGCTGAAGACGACACGTCTCCATTCGTCCCTCCATTCACGCCTGTCGCGACACCACTGGAGGCGGGCTGCACGATGTTGGGGCGTGAGCGGAAGACGGCCTAACGGTGTGCGGGACCGTAGCCCAGCTTCATCGAGACGGTTGCGAATGGTCCTCGCCGATACCCCAGGAGCAACAGTGTCCCTAATTTGCTGGGAAGTGGCGATGTGGTCCCCTACGGCACTGCGTAGGATCCTACGGTCTTGGCGTGCATCCGTGCGTCGCTGCGGTCCGGTCCCAGGTCGACGGGCACGTGCACCTTCCGCCGACCACTGGCGACAACATCGATGTACTGTGGAGACCTCACGCCCCACGCGTTGAGCAATTCGGCGGTACGTCCACCCGGCCTCCCGCATGCCCACTATACGCCCTCGCTCAAAGTCCGTCAACTGCACATACGGTTCACGTCGACGCTATCGCGGCATGCTACCAGTGTTAAAGACTGTGATGGAGCTCCGTATGCCACGGCAAACTGGCTGACACTGACGGCGGCGGTGCACAAATGCTGCGCAGCTAGCGCCATTCGACGGCCAACACCGCGGTTCCTGGTGTGTCCGCTGTGCCGTGCGTGTGATCATTGCTTGTACAGCCCTCTCGCAGTGTCCGGAGCAAGTATGGTGGGTCTGACACACCGGTGTCAATGTGTTCTGTTTTCCATTTCCAGGAGTGTATATTGGTAATGACCTGAATTTGCTGTGAAAGCAGTTTTGGGTCTGTCTTCAGGAGCCACTTCTAGTTGGTGATAACCACTTCTCAGATCAATCGCTGAGAAATATTTACATTTTCCTAGGCTGTCTAATGTATCCTATATGTTCGGTATGGGATGTGCATCCATTGTGGTTCGGATTCAAGTAACTGATTTTTTTTTGGGTACAAGGGCAATATTTGCCGACCAAGAGCTACCGCTACGCTCGATAATACCCTTGCGCAACTGGTGGGCTATGAAATCGTCTACTAGTGGTTTTAGGTGTTTCACTGTCTTGTATGGTTTCCTATAAAGTGGTGGGATATCGTCTGTTGGCATGCGATGTTGTGTGATTGGTGTTGCTGGTAGTGGACCATCTGAACTGAATAAGTCTGAATATTTAAACAGTAAACCTTCCATGGTTTCTTAAAAGTGACGAACCTTGTCACGTAGTACAAACGCATTGAGGGTTAATTTGATGCTGTGATCACAGCATGAACCTTCGATATCTTCATCTTCGAGTATAAACTCGCTTATAAGTAATCCTTTCAGGATATGTTCTTCGTCTGTCCCGGAGTTATACAGTCTTACCGGAATCAACAGTTCCAAATGAACGCTGGTTACGTTCGCAATGCTTTTTCGTATAAAACAATGCATTTCATTTAATATTTCATTGTTCTGCAGTGGCTCAACCACACATAACCTCTGCTGTCGGATATTGACATTGACAAATGACCAAAGCAACTTCCCTTAAACCTTCCGTTAACTGTTGAAATGATGTTGCCTTACTCAGTGTCTCATGATACATCACGTATGTCTTGGCTTCATTCATAAGGCGTAAACTGGTCATCCGCAGAGTAATTGCGTCTGACGAATTACACATTCTGGCTGCAGAAGATACATTGTAAATGAATACCACGACGTCCTCTGTTGTTTTGCCTTAGAAAGGTGTGATGAGATTAGTTTTTGAAGAATCTATTGAAAAGTGGGGCATTGCTACTGACGACATCAGTTCTCTCGAACCTGGCTATGAAACTCGCACGGCCCGCGAAGGCTCTGTTGGGCATTTTCCTCTAACAACTTTGACACTTGACCCGTTAAAGGGGCTGTACTATCACTAGAAGTAACTGACCTGGTGCCTAGCGTATTTGTGCAACTGACCGCCATCTTATATGTGTACCAAAAATATTTGCACCAACATATACGGGACAGTAAAAATAATACTTGCACTGCACGAAATGAGACTCAATTATTCATCATCGCCCAGCGACACTCAGTACGCTCCTGTGCTGCACTACCATAGCGTCTACGAGTAGAACAAGTTCCCGGTAAAAACTTAGTGCATGGTTCAGTATGACACATTAAATTACAAATAGCACGTCTCATTGGTACCCTATGTTTCTTTACGATCACCTCCGATAAATTAGCAGGCTTCGTTGGTTTTACAAAAGATACTTTTGACACAGCACGTCGATGAATACACCTAAGTTCTGCCATATCACAAGGAAAAAAAAAACTGGTTTTTCCGCTCAGCGCGTTGCGGTTACTGCTGCGAAGTACCGACGCTGTAGAGGCAGACCGCTGCATCCGTATCCCAGGCGCCTGAGTAGTACTCCTCCGATGGCAAATCTCATCAGACTACACACTTCCGACACCAACCTACAGGGGGCCGAGCTGATATTTCTCTGTATTAAGTCAGGATCGCAGCTAGGAACCTGTGAAGCGTCTCTAACAATATTAAAACATTGTCAAAATTCAGTTATTTAGCAACCAAGTTTACAGTCGCCTTGTTGCACACCGGCCTTGTAGCCGACGTCCTATTCAGCTGCGTGTTGGACTGCCGCTGACGCTCCTGAGTCTGCAGGCCGAGGCGAACAATGAATGACCTCGCGCCGTGCTGCCGATGCGGGTTAGGTCCAGCACGATTCCAATTTTGACAATGTTTTAATATTGTTAGAGACGCTTCACAAGTGCCTAGCTGCTATCCTGACTTAGTACAGAGAAATATCAGCTCGGCCCCCTGTAAGTTGGTGTCGGAAGTGTGTACTCTGATGAGATTTGGCATCGGAGGAGTGCTACTCAGGCGCCTGGGATACGGATGCAGCGGTCTGCCCCTACAGCGTCCATACTTCGCAGCAGTAACCGGAACGCGCTGAGCAGAAAAACCAGTTTATTTTTCCTTGTGATATGGCAGAACTTAGACTATGCGGACGGATAAAACACGATGTCTGCTGGAATCTAGGGCTGACGGTGACTGGACAAGAGTATAACTTGGTTGTCGACGAGATGGTAAATTCTAATTTTTCTTACTTTAAGTAAAAAGACATACTTGTGTATCGCTGTAACATCGTCAGCGGAAATTTTCTTTTACTGTTACCTTACAGTGTAATCTCCTCACAATCTTGTGCCCTTAAAGATATTGTGCCGTCCTACTGTTGAACAAATAATACACACATTCACAGCAGCTCAGTTGGCTTCTTGTATATGTGGCATGGACAGTGTGCTCGGTCCCACTCTGAATTCTGCGTCGACCGTTGATAATCAGCAGTGTCCTCGGAAGTCGTGTGGTCGGTCGGTCTCCCTCCTGCCTTCCAGCTAGGTTTCATCAGCCAGAGGCACCTAAGTGTTGAACAGGACGTGGATCCCAAGAGGTCCTGCTGCCGGTTTTCGCGCTGAAGTTCGTTGCTGTCAGCACTCTCCGATGTGGTGCTGTCGGAAGACAGTCAGCTTCTCCATCAGCAACTGTAGGCGGCGAACAGTATGAAGTTCACGAGGCGAAGATCGTTATCTCAGGTACATCTTCTGCTGGTTCGTAGACTGTTCCGGAGTATCTGGGACACAGATTCACTACAGTGCCGTTATCGTGAAATCGAGTGCTATTACTGTGAATGCCGTCGATCCCAATGATCAACTCCTTGAGAGATGGAGAACTCGACTATTTAAAGTGAGCTAACGTGAGGCTATGAGGCGATGCTCGTTTCGTAATGACCGCCTGTGACCTTCTTATTCTGGTATATTCGCTTAAGAGGCGCTTGGCTGTTTAGGTACTGTGATATTGGTTCTTATGAAATATGTATACTTTCTTTCGACATCTCTTACGAGCTAACGAATATGCGTGTCACATTTCCGTTGGTTTTCTGTCCCGTGCTATTTTCTGCTGTGCTCCACCTCTCTCTCTCTCTCTCTCTCTCTCTCTCTCTCTCGCTCTCTGCGCGGTGTTGTAACGTGCTGAGGTCTGACCGACATGCAACATACCCTGGTTTCCTGCGTCTGTTTCTTCCTCTGACATGACTGCTCTTTGCTTGTAACAAGCTAAATGAACTTTAATAAAATTTTCTGATTTTCATCTACGTACTGTTCTGTGCCATAACAGCTATATTTTGTCCAATTTAGTTGACTGTTATCCTGAAAGGAATTCATCACTGAATTTCATTGCCAAAGCCTACATTCACACATATATTTCCATTGTTTTGATCACCAATTCATCTAAACGATTTTCTTAATCTTTTATGAAAAATAGTGCTCGTTGATTTGTCTCTTACCTGAAATATGTCATGCATCAGTTATAGAGAAACTAGAATGACGAACTAAGTGACTTATCTTACACCAGTTGCAGATTTACGCTGATCAAATGTGGATATGTGATATCATAGCATCTGTAGCTGTAATTACCCAAGCTTGCAGAACCATAGCTGCTCGGGGTAGCCACGCGGTCTTAGGCGTCTTGCACGGTCCGTGCAGCTCCCCCCGTCGGAGGTTCGAGTCCTCCCTCGGGCATGGGTGTGTGTGTTGTCCATAGCGTAAGATAGTTAGATTAAGTAGTGTGTGAGCTTAGGGACCGATGACCTAAGCGGTTTGGTCCTATAAGATCTTACCATTTTTTTTTCAGAACGATAAATCAAATATACGTCGAGAATCATATTCTTGCGAGAAATCAGTTACTTTCTTCTTCTGGTTTCGTAATACTTATTTTTAAGATTTGTTTCATGCCGTTTAGAGACGTGTTACTTTTCCTCCTATAGTATTTTTCAACAAATTTGTGTCTTTCCTTCGTCCACGAGAAACAAGATCATGTATTATATCTCGGAACAGATATGCAAGTTTTGTAGACACTAGTTACTTGTACAATTACTAACTACTGAAAAATGTGGGAGGTGCTACAGTTCGTAGTTGCCATCATGAAGAAAGTATGATGGAATACTAACGCACCTGAAAAGATGAAAAGAGTTAGTATCAAAACTGCACTAACAACATCTGTCCATGCCACATATACAAGTGTAAGTAGGCTGTTTATGATTTCTTTACGTAAGTAGGCTGTTTATGTTTTCTTATTGGCAACGTTACGTAGCGCTCTATATGAAAATCACTGGGTGTGCTGTGTGCAGTCTGTGGCTAGTTTGCATTGTTGTCTGCCATTGTAGTGTTGGGTAGCGGCAGCTGGATGTGAACAGCGCGTAGCGTTGCGCAGTTGGAGGTGAGCCGCCAGCAGTGGTGGATGTGGGGAGAGAAATGGCGGAGTTTTGATATTTGTAAGAATGGATGTTATGAACTGCTATATATATTATGACTATTAAGGTAAATACAGTGTTTGTTCTCTATTAAAATCTTTCATTTGCTAACTATGCCTACTAGTAGTTAGTGCCTTCCGTAGTCAGAATCTGTTATTTAGCTGGCAGTAGTGGCGCTCGCTGAATTGCAGTAGTTCGAGTAACGGAGATTTTTGGCGAGGTAAGTGATTTGTGAAAGGTATAGATTAATGTTAGTCAGGGCCATTCTTTTTTAGGGATTTTTGAAAGTCAGATTTCGTTGCGCTAAAAAAAAATATTGTGTGTCAGTTTAAGCACAGTCGTATATAATTGTTCTAAAGGGATGTTTCACAAGAAGCCAACTGAGCTGCTGTGAATGTGTGTATTATCTGTTCAACAGTAGGACGGCACAATATATTTAAGAACACAAGATTGTGAGGAGATTACACTGTAAAGTAGCAGTAAAAGAAAATTTCCGCTGACGATGTTACAGCGATACACAAGTATGTCTTTTTACTTAAAGTAAGAAAAATTAGAATTTACCATCTCGTCGACAACCAAGTTATACTCTTGTCCAGCCACCGTCAGCCCTAGATTCCAGCAGACATCGTGTTTTAGCCGTCCGCATAGTCATCGTCCTCATGTGTGATGCTATGCCGGATATCGATGATTGGCTATTACGATAGGCTCCTAATCCGTAAACTATATGCACAAAACTATGCGCCAGCGATGTACCCTGGTGTTATGTGCACAAGCAGCACTAACATGTGACTGCTAGACGGAACCGTTTATTGATACTTATATTTACGATTAAAAACCCAGTCTGCTGAAATGAAACGTATGGTGCCGTAAGTACATGCACCACTAACATGTGACCGCTACTCAGAACGGTATATCTATACTCATAAATGCATTTAAAAACCCAGTTTGCTGAGATGAAGCGTATCGTGCCCTGAACAAACAACGAACGATATCGCGTTTTAGTGCATGCCAAAACTACATTTCATATGTCGCTTACGGTGAAGGCCTTTCGCTATTGGTAGATTACCTGCAAACCTAGTTCCAAAAGATTCCTTAAGGGTTCCTGGTAATGACATGTAACAGCAATTACATGTGTCACATCATACAGTAGTGGAAATCGGTATAAATGGAGGTTCCATAAAAGTAATAGCGTGGTACAAACTAGTACAATGTCTGAAGCAGACACGAACAGAATTTACTATAAAAGTAGCAGATACATATGACATAAACAGTCATACAATTACATATAATAATTCTTTCGGTAACATAATACGGCGGTTGCCATTTCGTTAACGGAAATTGGTATAAAGGTACTCACTATTCTGTTGTGTTTTTGTTCTTTGTCCAACCTCCGTTCTTCCTAATTACCTAAAAATACTCTTGGGCATTGATTTTTTCAGCTTTTGCAGTTCTTGCAGCGAAATTGTCGCCCTTTCTTCTCGTGCCGCTCTTTTCAGCACAGATGGGGACTCAAATTAACTTCCACTGCGATAAACACGCCTTGCAGATATCCCACGGGGTTCAAATCCGGACTACTTGTAGGTCTGGACACAACATCGATATTTTTATCTTCAAACCACTTTTTTGGTTGTAGTAGAAAAATACACAGCTGCATTTTCTTGTTGAAACATTAGCCTTCGTTCCCTAGGTCCTCACTTATTCTAGTCTGTACTGTCTCTAGTATCTTAGTATACGCGTTAGAGTTCATCCTAATGTTGAGCCAAGCAACGCATGATCAGCCTTAGTTCAGAAGGATGCCCAAACCATAACATTTCCACCGCCAAAATTTCTGCTCATTCTTCCATGCCGATCTGGTGCCAGATCATGCCAATAATACTGAAATCTATCTTGCCCATCAAAATTAGAATTCTACTCATCGCTGAAGATCACTTTATTCCATTCTGAAGTCCATGACATATGTTTTTCAGCAGACTCCAATCTATCTACGAGGGTGAATCAAATGAAAACCTTAAATTTGTAATGACATCGAAATTTCGCGCCGTTATCCTGTAAGTTGGTAAGTGTGCTACAAACAGCGTGTAGAATGGCCTGTAGGTGGCAGCATAGTTTAGATTCACACACACCGTCGCATTATCAGTATAAAGATGGCCGCCCCACTTGCGACTTGCACCAGGGAAGAACAGCGTTCTGTTATTCGATTTTTGCGTAGTGAAAGTGTGAAACCAATTGAAATTCATCGACGAATGAAGGTTCAGTACGGTGATGAACGTTTGTCACAGCAGCAAGTCTACGAATGGAGTAGGAAGTTCGCAAATGGTGTGTCTTCAGTGGAAGATGCTCCTCGTCCAGGTCAGGCACACCGAGTTGTGACTCCACAGGACACTGCAGCAGTTTAAGCCATAGTGAAGGAAAACCGCCGAGTGACACTGAATGACATTGCAACATGCTTACAGATTAATCATGGGTCAGCACATCACATTGTGCATGATGTGCTCCAGTTTCACAAAGAGTCTGCAAGATGGGTGCCACAGCAGCTGACTCCTGAAATGAGAGAACGACGTGTGGATGCTGGTGAAGAGAAGGTGATGGCTCCCTTGCAAGAATCGTTACTGGGGACGAAACCTGGGATCACTTCCACCAACCGGAAACGAAGAGCCTTCCTGATCACCCCAAGTGATTTCCATATGTTTGGACAACTCAAAGACGCAATGGGAGGAAAGAAGTTCCGCTCTGATGAAGAGGTACGCCACGCGGTGCATGAGTGGTTGCGCGGACTACCAAAAGAATTTTTTTTAAAGGAATTTATGCACTTTGTAAGCGCTAGAGGACTTGTATTGAGCGTGGGGGAGATTATGTTGAAAAGTGATATAGCTTTGTACCACTTCTGCACAATAAATAATATTTAAGAAATATTTAAGGTTTTCATTTGACTCACCCTCGTATTTATTTTTGGGAGTTGGAGTGGTTTTCTTCAGTCATTTCTTGAATCCAAGAAGTTTATTATGTGATAAAATTTGTCGTACGCGTCTGGCAGCTATTGGTAACTGCAAATTCAGTAAGAAGTTAAGAAAATAACGGTTTGTGGTCCTTGCTTTGCGCAAAAGTAGCCCTTTATAAACTACAGATAATTTTTTTCTTTGCCTAATTTTTTCCATTCTGTCCATATCGTGCGCCCAATCTAACGAAATTACCAATCATCTACTTGAACTGTTCACTGTTTTGACAATTTGGCGATAGGAGAGTCCCATATATCTGTATGCACCGATATCTGCTTTTTAATCACACGATAACTGTTTTTCACATGGCGTATTCACAATCGTCGTTTATGTAAACAACCCGCACTGTCACTATTGGTGCCTGTTTCCTATTTGTAGTAAACGCACGTACGCGCATTCTAACACCGCACAGAGCCGACTGACTTTACACCGAGTTGCACTCTCTACCACCTGAATCGTTGATGCCTTGTTATATACTATACTAATAACATCAAATACATATCGTCTGACTACTTTGGTCGATCTACTAAATTTGATAGTACTGCATATACATTGTGCACAACTATTCCAGCCGACATGGTTAGTTTTCCCGCAAATACCCATGCCTCCATACTGATTTCCGCTACTGTTTTATATTCCCTGTTCTTTGGGTAAGCAATATCCTGCCACCTCGAATTTCTCAGGTCCTTGAAAGCATGTGTGATAGAGGTGGTCCAGGCATCTGCCTTGAAATTATAAACAATGTGATGATGTCATGTTTGGTACGTATTTTTTTGTATCTTGAAGTCATATCGACATAAGTAACCATTCTTACTTGGGTAATGCTGGAATTCAGTATGGTGTTGGCCCACCCTTAGCCTTGATGACAGCTTCCACTCTCGCAGGCATACATTCAATCAGGTGTTGGAAGGTTTCTTGGGGAGTGGCAGCCTATTCTTCACGGAGTGCTTCACTGAGGAGAGATATCGATGTCGGTCGATGAGGAGTGGCACGAAGTCGGCGTTGCAAACCATCGCAGAAGTGATCTATATGATTCAGGCGAAGACTCTGTGCAGGCCAGTCCATTACAGGGATGTTACTGTCGTGTAACCTCTCCGCCACAGGCCGTGCGTTTTGAACAGGTGCTCGATCGTGTTGAAAGATGCAATCACCATCCCTGAATTGCTCTTCAACAGTGGGCAGCAAGAAGGTGCTTAAGGTCTCTGCTGTGATAGTGCCACGCAAAACAACAAGGGGTGCAAGCCCCCTCCATGAAAAACACGACCGCACCATAACACCATTGCCTCCGAATTTTACAGTTGGCACTATACACGTTGTCAGATGACGTTCACCGGGCATTCGCCATAACCCTGCCATCGGATCACCACATTGCACACCGGAATTCGTCACTCCACACAACGTTTTTCCACTGTTCAATCATCCAATATTTACGCTCCTCACACCAAGCGAGGCGTCGTTTGGCATTTACCGGCTTATGAGCAGCCGCTCGTCCATTAAATCCCAGTTTCCTCACCTCCCGCCTAACTGTCATGGTATTCGCAGTGGATCCTCACTCAGTTTGAAATTCCCGTGTAATGGTCTGAATAGATGTCTGCCTGTTACACATTAGACCCTCTTCAACTGTTGGCGGTCTCTGTCAGTCAACAGACGAGGTCGGCCTGTACGCTTTTGTGCTGTACGTGTCCATTCACGTTCCCACTTCACTATCACATCGGAAACAGTGGACCTAGGGATGTTTAGCAGTGTGGAAATCTCGAGTACAAACGTGTGACAAAAGTGACACCCAACCACCTGACCACGTTCGAAGTCCTTGAGTTTGGCGAAGCGCCCCATTCTGCTCTCTCACGATGTCTGACGACTACTGTATCGCTGATATGGAGTACCTGGCAGTAGGTGACAGCACAATGCACCTAATACGAAAAACGTATTTTTTGGGAGTGTCCGGATACTATTGATCACGTATTGTATCTGTGACTTATTCAGTTTAATAAGTCACGGCTGCAAAATACTAACTCGAATTCTTTACAGACGAATGGAAAAACTGGTAGAAGCCGACCTCGGGGAATATCAGTTTGGATTCCGTAGAATTATTGGAAGACGTGAGGCAATACTACCCTACGACTTATCTTAGAATACAGATTAAGGAAAGGCAAACCTACGTTTCTAGCATTTGTAGACATAGAGAAAGATTTTGCAAATATTGACTGAAATACTCTCTTTCAAATTCTGAAGGTAGCAGGGGTAAAATGCAGGGAGCGAAATGCTATTTACAATTTGTACAGAAACCAGATGGCAGTTATAAGAGTCGAGGGACATGAAGAGGAAGCAGTGGTTGGGAAGGGAGTGAGACAGGGTTGTAACCTATTCCCGATGTTATTCAATCTGTATACTGAGCAAGCAGTAAGGGAAACAAAAGAGAAATTCGTAGTAGGCATTAAAATCCATGGAGAAGAAATAAAAACTTTGCGGTTTGCCGATGACATTGTAATTCTGTCAAAGGACTTGGAAGAGCAGTTGAACGGAATGGGCAGTGTCTTGAAAGGAAGATATAAGAAGAACACAAACAAAAGCTAAACGAGGATAATGGAATGTAGTCGAATTAAGTCGGGTGACGCTGAGGGAATACGATTAGGAAATGAGATACTTAAAGTAGTTAATGAATTTTGCTATTTTGGGAGCAAAATAACTGATTATGTTCGAAATAGACAGGATATAAAATGTATACTGGCAAACGCAAGGAAAGCGTTTCTGAAGAAGGGAAATTCGTTAACATCGAGTATAGATTTAAGTGTCAGGAAGTCGCTTCTGAAAGTATTTGTATGGAGTGTAGCCATGTATGGAAGTGAAACATGGACGATAGATAGTTTGGACAAGAAGAGAATAGAAGCTTTCGAAATGTGGTGCTACAGAAGAATGCTGAAGATTAGATGGGTAGATCACATAACTAATGAGGAAGTATTGAATAGAATTGGGGAGAAGAGAAATTTGTGGCACAACTTGACCAGAAGAATGGATCGGTTGGAAGGACATGTTCTGAGGCAAGAAGGGATCACCAATTTAGTATTCGGGGGCAGCGTGGAGGGTAAAAATCGTAGAGGGAGACCAAGAGATGAATACACTAAGCAGATTCAGAAGGATGTAGGTTGCAGGAAGTACTGCGAGATGAAGAAGCTTGCACAGGATAGAGCAGCATGGAGAGCTGCATCAAACCAGTCTCTCGACTGAAGACAACAACAACAACAACAACAACAACAACAATAGTGTATCTGTAACCTCTGCATATTATTATACGTACTTACTTCGATTAAAAACAAAGCAGATAAAATGACGATTTTCTCATTGCTAAAAATCACAGTCATGCAGAATGATCTAGGTGATAACAAGAACTGCTCAGTGTTAGTTTAAGTAGTCTAAGGATCGATGACCTAAGCAGTTTGGTCCCTTAGGTATTCACACACTTTCGGACATTCGATAATAACAGTCAATTATCACTGTTATTTTACAGTGAAGTGCCAAAGAAACTGGTACAGCCACGCGTTCTCAAATACAGAGATATGTAAACATAGAATACGGCGCTGTGATCGGCAACGCCTATATAAGACAACAAGTGTCTGACGCAGCTGTTAGATCGGTCACTGTTGCTACAATGACAGGTTACCAAGATTTAAGAGAGTTTGAACGCGGCGTTATAGTCGGCGCACGAGCTATGGTACTCACCATCTCCGAGGTAGTGGCGAAGTAGGGATTTTCCCGTACGACCATTTCACGAGTGTACCGTGAATATCAGGATTCCGATAAGATATCAAAGCTCCGACATCGCTGCGTCCGGAAGAGAATCCTGCAAGAACGGGACCAACGACGATTGAAGAGGACCGTTCATCATGACAGAATTGCAACCCTTCCGCAAATTTCTGTAGATTTCAGTGCTAGTCCGTCGATAAGTGACAGCGTGCGAACCATTCAACGAAACATCATCGATATGGGCTTTCGGAGCCGAAGGCTCACTTGTGTACCCTTGATAAATGGACGACACAAAGCTTTACGAATCGCTTGGGCCCGTCAACACCGACATTGGGTTGTTGGTGATTGGTAACATGTTGCCTGGTCGGACGAGTCTCGTTCCAAATTGTGTAGAGTGGATGGACGTGTACCGGTATGGAGAAAACCTCACGAATCCATGGATTCTGATTGTCCGCAGGGGACTGTTCAAGCTGTTGGAGACTGTGTAATGGTGTGGGGCGGGTGCAGTTAGAGTGATTGGGGCCCCTGATACGTCTAGAAACGACTCTGACAGATGAAACGTACATAAGCATCCTGTCTTATTACCTGCGTCCATTAATGTGCGTTGTGCATTCAGAAGGACTTGGATACTTCCAGCAAGACGATGCGACATCCCACCCGCCCAGAATTGCTACAGAGTGGCTCCAGGAACTCTCTTCTGAGTCTAAACACTTCCACTGACCACCAAACTCCCCAGAAATAAACATTATTGAGCATATCTGGTATGCCTTGCAACGTGCTGTTCAGAAGAGATCTCCACCTCCTTGAACTCTTGCGGATATATGGTCAGCCCTGCAAGATTTATGGTGTCACTTCCCTCCAGTACTACTTCAGACATTAATCGAGTCCCTGCCACGTCGTGTTGCCGCAATTGTACGTGCTCGTGGAAGCCCTACACGAAATTAGGCAGGTGTACCAGTTTCTTTGGCTCTTCATTGTATATCCTTCTGTAAACACAATTGCAACATCGGCTTTGTAAGCATTTTCAAGTGAATCTGCAATTAACATTTCAGTGGTAGTACATTATTACAACATTGCAATTTACAATAGGAAATGTCGTACCGAGATGTTAAAAAAGAACATTCCATTATTGTCTTTTCGAAATTAGTTACGTTGGATCTTACTACCAACAACGCCATTGTATACTTAACTGGAAAATCTATACTGCAGTTGTGGTACAGGTTTCTCTGTGGTCCTTATGTAAAGTTGCAGAAAACCTATGTGATACTTTCTCTTCATATTTTGATGTAGTATATAAGTGGGAATAAAATAATGATCCCTGTATGGTCAAATGATGAATTCTTGACGATTACTTCGATAAGCAATGTCACTAATTTCAAAAAGTCTGCTGTTATATATCCTGTCAACAGCATACTAGGTATGTTTTTTCCTGGTGTAAATTGTCATGTTGTAATCATGTGTTGTAGCGGTGGCGCGTACTGTGTGTTCAGTGGTTCAGAGAACCCTTAAAAAAAGCTGAGTGTGGGAATTATAAATATGCATATTTAAACATCTTTCTTTTTTTTCGTGTATTAGGTTATTTTATCTGCATTTTAAGAGTATTTTTATCGCTTGAAAACTCTTTAAGTTGTTCAGACAGCACGCATGTATGCTCAAGCGTTGGCCAGGCAGCGATGAGGTTCAATTTCTCTTCTGAACCTCTGTGATTAAGCTTATGGGTGTTCCTTTTGCGAGGAGGGGTGAGAGGAAACATCGCTAGCAATATGTGCATTTGCGCTGGTGGAAGAACCATCGGACTGTCAAACGCAGCCCACAACCGAAGCTGTTAGCACGTGCGTCTTCCCTGTAAAGGAATTATTTTCTTAGAATCGCTTAATAGTGTATTCATTTATTTATTGTGCTTTAGTGTACATATACATAGTCATGTGTTCATGGTGTTTGTTTTCAAAGAAGTATATCTCAGAGAAGTAGCTGGATTTGCAGCTGCATTTCTACAAACAAACTGTCTTGTTTTCCTTGCTTGCGGGTTTGCTAAAGGTAAAGACACAAGTTGAACATATGCCTGCGTGTCAGATCTATCTATCACGTAAGGTTAAGAAGCTAGAAGAATCTATCGCACAGAAGAACGTTTATTTATATTTATCAGTCCTTGGTAAAGCAGTAATTAGACAACAGCTTAACGTAGCTTTCAGGCAGAATATACAAAGACACAATCACAATGTAAATAAAAATCGCAACATTCTTTCCAAAATAATTGAATGTATTAAAATCCTGTATGAGTGTGAAATTGCTTTAAGTGAGCATAATAAAAGAGCAGAATCTAACAATCTTGGAATTTTCAAGCGGTTAATACATTTCACTTCAGCTGTAGATGTAGCTGAAAAAGAGTACATTAGGCTACATCCAACAATATACAAAATGATATATTAGTGTATGTTACATGTGTGTGTTTATTTGACACCACAATAGTGAAACCATAGTCACTGCACATAAATCTTTTCTTTAAAAATGGAGATTACGTTACCGGATTCAACGAACTACGTCGTCATTTTCAAATGTATTCCATCCATTTCAAAATTATCATCAGTATTTAGATTAGGTTTAGAATAGATTTTCCTTTAGATGAATCTGTTGTACACTTTCCTCCCACTAATATTTTCCTTCGACAATGATAGCCTTACTCACTGTAAAACTTCATTAGACATACGCAATCATGGCCAATTATCAATTATCAACAATCCAGTAGGCCAATTAAGAAGGGAAGGTTACAACGTATCTTCTAAATTTCGGTTGGTTGTGGTATTCCGTTATCTGTGTCTACTGGAGAGCCTATTGGAAGATTTTGAACATTCTCAAACCTGTATTGTAATGATGCTTCCTCCTGAGCACCTTGCATTCAAAATGTCCTTGTTGATGGTGTCTAAAATAAGAAGAAAAAGTAATATCTCAAAGTTATGACTGTGCTTCTAAGAGAATAGTTTCATATCAAATAATATGTGCATTAAGTGCACCAACTAACCTTAATTCTTGCCCAGTCTACAAGTCAAAATACATCAATAAAGGTATTTTTCAATAGTATGCAGATGTACTATTATACTTCTCTTCTTCGCCTCAAAGAGTGGCTATTCTAGATGCAATGTGAAACGAAGAGTTCCTTATGGATAAGCCAAAAGATGAAACTTCAAACAGAGCTCAATCCTTACACTTCATAAGAATACAGAAGCCATTCTAGAATGTCTTCAGCACACAGAAGGTACCAGCTATCACACGACAACTGTGACTCAGGCGTATGGTTTAAGGTTGTCAACAGTCAAAATTTTCATTTGCTTAGACGTATTTTATAAAATAATGTGCTACGGGGATATCTTGTGCAGCAAATTAGAACAGCGCACCACTGATCCATCATCATCATCATCATTATCATCATCATTTAAGACTGATTATGCCTTTCAGCGTTCAGTCTGGAACATATCCCCCCTTATACAGTTCCTCCATGATCCCCTATTCAGTGCTAACATTGGTGCCTCTTCTGATGTTAAACCTATTACTTCAAAATCATTCTTAACCGAATCCAGGTACCTTCTCCTCGGTCTGCCCCGACTCCTCCTACCCCCTACTGCTGAATCCATGAGTCTCTTGGGTAACCTTGCTTCTCCTATGCGTGTAACATGACCCCACCATCTAAGCCTGTTCGCCCTGACTGCTACATCTATAGAGTTCATTCCCAGTTTTTCTTTGATTTCCTCATTGTGGACACCCTCCTGCCATTGTTCCCATCTACTAGTACCTGCAATCATCCTAGCTACTTTCATATCCGTAACCTCAACCTTGTTGATAAGGTAACCTGAATCCACCCAGCTTTCGCTTCCATACAACAAAGTTGGTCGAAAGATTGAACGGTGCACAGATAACTTAGTCTTGGTACTGACTTCCTTCTTGCAGAAGAGAGTAGATCGTAGCTGAGCGCTCACTGCATTAGCTTTGCTACACCTTGCTTCCAGTTCTTTCCCTATGTTGCCATCCTGTGAGAATATGCATCCTAAGTACTTGAAACTGTCCACCTGTTCTAACTTTGTTCCTCCTATTTGGCACTCAATCCGTTTATATTTCTTTCCCACTGACATTACTTTCGTTTTGGAGATGCTAATCTTCATACCATAGTCCTTACATTTATGATCTAGCTCTGAAATATTACTTTGCAAACTTTCAATCGAATCTGCCATCACAACTAAGTCATCCGCATATGCAAGACTGTTTATTTTGTGTTCACATATCTTAATCTCACCCAGCCAGTCTATTGTTTTCAACATATGATCCATAAATAATATGAACAACAGTGGAGACAGGTTGCAGCCTTGTCTTACCCCTGAAACTACTCTGAACCATGAACTCAACTTACCGTCAACTCTAACTGCTGCCTGACTATCCATGTAAAGACCTTTAATTGCTTGCAAAAGTTTGCCTCCTATTCCATAATCACGTAGAACAGACAATAACTTCCTCCTAGGAACCCGGTCATATGCCTTTTCTAGATCTATAAAGCATAGATACAATTCCCTGTTCCACTCATAACACTTCTCCATTATTTGCCGTAAGCTAAAGATCTGGTCCTGACAACCTCTAAGAGGCCTAAACCCACACTGATTTTCATCCAATTGGTCCTCAACTAATACTCGCACTTTCCTTTCAACAATACCTGCGAAGATTTTACCCACAACGCTGATTAAAGAGATACCTCTGTAGCTGTTACAATCTTTTCTGTTTCCATGTTTAAAGACTGGTGTGATTACTGCTTTTGTCCAGTCTGATGGAACCTGTCCCGACTCCCAGGCCATTTCAATTATCCTGTGTAGCCATTTAAGACCTGACATTCCACTGTATTTGATGAGTTCCGACTTAATTTCATCCACCCCAGTCGCTTTATTGCACTGCAATCTACTGACCATTTTTTCCACTTCCTCAAATGTGATCCTATTTCCATCATCATTCCTATCCCATTCTACCTCGAAATCTGAAACATTACTGATCGCATTTTCACCTACATTGAGAAACTCTTCAAAATATTCCCCAAGGCATCCACAGGATTCACCAGCAGTTTTCCTGACCTGTCCAAAATACTTGTCATTTCCTTCTTACCTCCCTTTCAAAGACTGCTAATTACACTCCAGAATGGTTTTCCAGCAGCTTGACCCATAGTCTCCAACCTGTTTCCAAAGTCTTCCCATGATTTCTTCTTGGATGCTCCAATTATCTGTTTGGCTTTGTTTCTTACTTCAACATAACTTTCTCTGTCTACCTGGGTTCTGGTATGTAGCCATTTTTGATACGCCTTCTTTTTCTTTTTACAGGCTGCCTTGACTGTATCATTCCACCAAGCTGTTTGCTTCATCCTACTTTTACACACTACTGTTCCAAGACATTCTTTAGCCACTTCTAGTACTGTGTCCCTGTACCTTGTCCACTCCTTTTCCAGTGACTGTAATTGACTACATTCAACTAACTGGTACCTTTCTGAGATTGCTGTTATGTACTTGTGCCTGATTTCCTTATCCTGAAGTTTCTCCACTCTTATCCTCCTACATATGGACCTGACCTCCTGCACTTTCGGCCTCACAATCCCAATTTCACTGCAGATTAAATAATGATCAGTGTCATCAAAGAATCCCCTGAATACACGTGTGTCCCTCACAGCCTTCCTGAATTCCTGATCTGTTATTATATAGTCAATGACAGATCTGGTTCCCCTGCCTTCCCAAGTATACCGGTGAATGTTCTTATGTTTAAAAAAGGAGTTTGTGATTACTAAGCCCATACTGGCACAGAAATCCAAGAGTTGTTTCCCGTTCCTGTTGGCCTCCATATCCTCTCCAAATTTACCCATAACCTTTTCATACCCTTCTGTTCGATTTCCAATCCTGGCGTTAAAATCACCCATGAGCAGAACACTGTCCTTGTCCTTTACTCTAACAACTACATCACTGAGTGCCTCATAAAAACTATCCATCTTATCTTGATCTGTCCCTTCACAATGCGAATATACTGACACAATCCTAATTTTCTTGCTAGACACTGTCAAATCTATCCACATCAGTCGTTCGTTTACATACCTTATTGCAACTACGCTGGGTTCCATTTCTTTCCTGATGTAAAGCCCTACACCCCATTGTGCTATTCCTGCTTTGACGCCTGACAGGTAGACCTTGTATTCTCCCACTTCCTCTTCTTTCTCACCCCTTACCCGAATGTCACTAACAGCTAAAACGTCCAGCCCCATCTTACTTGCAGCCTCTGCCAGCTCTACCTTCTTCCCAGAGTAGCCCCCATTTATATTAAAAGTTCCCCATCTTATTACCATTTGTTTGCCAAGTCGTATCTTAGGAGTCCCTGGTTTGTCAGTTAGAGGTGGGACTCCGTCACCTCCAAAGGTCCGAGGCATTTTGCTCTGATTATTGCCAGCATCATATTTAGAGCCTGCATATTGATCCTATGCAAATAAATCACACAACATCGAAAATAAAATTTCTAAAATTAGTAACGATGTTGATAACACCATAATCAATGAATGACGTAATGTGGCAAAAAAGAAGATGCCAGGACATGTGTATAACAAGTAATGTAGCATCAAAGGAAGTATGTGACATAATTATTCGAAGGAGAGCAAACAGAAGTTTCAGTTCTCCACCTATTGGGCTCTAATTTACTTAACCACCACTTCTTCCCTTCACTGAAAAACAGACTTCCCCAAAAAAATTATTTCTGCTATTGAGCAGTCCTATGCATCTGTTACACATATAAAGCAGATTTTATGATTGTGTGTCTGGGATCTCCTTCCAAACCCATGGATCGATTTTAATCAGATATAGCACATAACCAGCATGCCTCACAGTTATCAGCCCTGTAGGGATTATAACCTCCTAGCTACAGCCAAAAATGTGTGCTTATAGCCACTGGCATACAGGCAGCCCTGTACGATAGATGTGGTGTGTGGGAACAGTATCAGGCTGCCAAATCAATCTGCTTGCCAGGGCAGCATATGTGTCAGTGGCAGAAAACAGTTTTCTGGGCCCCAAGATGTCATGACAACCTTATTCTTTTGGAGAAGTAGCGGCATGCTTTATCTACCTGTTTTGCATAGCAGCCAGGGGCAAGTAAATGATTTTCAAGCCCTGATGGGTGTCTTCCCTGTATGACAGATATCTTGTGGGTGTAGTACCAGCCTGCTTTACTGAACTGTGTTGCAGAGGCCACACATGCTGATGAGCATGGCTGAAGCAGGCTAAGGTGGACAGAGGAGGGGACTGAAAGAGTGTGGGTGGGGAGAAGGAATGGAGAGAGAGAGAGAGAGAGAGAGAGAGAGAGAGAGAGAGAGAGAGGGATGGAGGGAGGGAGGGAGGGGCGGACGAGAAGATGCATGAGGCCGGTGGAAGTTGTGGAGGGGTAGTGGGCAGGTGGGAAAGGAAGATGAGGAGGTAGAGGTAGAGAGAGGATTAGGAGGATATCGTCAGAGGGAGTGGGAGAAAGTCATGGTTAGAGATAGAGGTTAAGGAAAATGGAAAAAGAGAGGGGAGGAGGAGATGAAGAGATATAAGGATTGGGGAGAAGAATATAGAGGTGGGAGGATGAGGTGGAGGGACAGAGGGAGGAGGAGGAGGTGTGTTCAATAAATGTGTCAAACACATATGTGAACAAAGCTATGGAGAAAAGCCTAGTTTTCAAATAAAGCTAAGCTAAATCAGAATTAGAAATCATTTATTCACGCAACTATTTTGAAGAAATGAAAAGTCAAATAGCCGTTCTGACGCTTTTAATTCACAACAACATGCAAGAGCCTTTTGGTGACGTTAAGAAATAGGTTAAATTTGTAGTTACTTTCTCAGTGAAAATATATAAAGCAGAAAGGTGTTTCTCCACTTTGTCACGTATGCAAGTGTATTAAACTTCGCTGTCAGTGATATCACATTTCGCTGTGGGCCAGTATACTGAGGTAAACAGCCCATATCATGAGCTGTCTGCTCTTTCCATGCTATTTACTGGAAAGGAAATGATCAGCAGGCTTCCAGATTTCAAGAAGAGGGTCTACACAGATCTGCCACGAAGTAGGAAAGGGGGATGAACTTTTTCTATATCTCCACAAGAGATTCAACACAATCAACATCGTCATGCTCATTTTAAGGTAATTTCAGAGCTACAGAAATATTTTAAATAATTTGGAAAATAAACTATTTGGGAAGATAAATGGTATACAGCAGTAAAAGCAGTGAACACTCAGTTATTTTAGGAGCCAGTGGCCATTGGAACTATTACTGAAATGTGTATGTTAACAGCAAAATCACCCAAAAATAGCTATAAAGAACTGAAATAGTGTGTTCAGAAAGAAATAAAATATCAATCAAATGGCGAAAGCATTAGAATTTAGAAAAACAAATAGATGTTTTCCATATAGGTAATCGTACCCCAACTATTAATTTGAAGTATCATTGTGAAGTATTTCATTACGTATTAAACTTCGCTGTCGGTGATACAACATTTCGCTATGGGGCAGTATGCTGAGGTAACCAGCCCATATCATGAGGTGATGTGTAGAGACGACAGCCGACTAGACAGCAGCGCCACCTAAACTAAGACAGGCGGCAATTACCGGGGACACTGAACCTATTTCCTGACACATTATCTCATCCGCTTAGAGCTCCGGCACCCAGCCAGTCGGCCATCACGGCGCATTATCTCGGCAGCCGAGGCGGCACAGCGGGGGGCCTTAAGCCGGTCGTCTTGCCTGCTACGTTATCCCTTCCCGGAAGGGTGGCGAGGCGACCAGCCTCAGCAGTTGGCAGAACTGCGGCGCAAAGCCCCGCGCCGTGTGACAGCGCGAGGCGCCCTGCCACGGCGGCGTGATGAACTAAGCTTCCCTTTGTTGACGTGTCCTGAGGGGTGGGGCTAACAAGTGCTCGGCTCCCTTCTCGTCGACGCCGCCGCAGGCGGTCGAGTGACACAGGAAGAACGCCTGATGTCCTGCACAGTGGCTGGAATGCTACTGTGCAAGCGCACCTGACAGATCCACATTGAGGACTGCAATTATGTACTGTGCACCTCTCACCCACCTTTCTACAGTTGTTTCAAGTTGCATAACACTATCTGTGTAGTCCCTGTTGTATTTATTAAGTCACTTGCAAGTAACTCCACATTTGGCAACTGATACCAGAAAACAATATAATGTATGGGATAAATCTGTGCAAAATAAGAGGATTGATTATTCAAATATCATGGCTTACAGGGGCTGGAAGAATATGGAAACACCCAGATAAATGCATGCTTAAACATATAATGTTAACAAAGCCTGCGGGTTGCGATGTTGTATTTGTTCTCTAACGGCACCTGCGCAATGGCTTCAATGCATTGCAAGCGTCTGTCATGATCAGAACAGTGTTGTTTGTAGTTATGAGTCAATTATGCAGGAGATAAGTGAATCCGAAAGTGTGCAAACTGTCGGTGCTCGTTTGGTGCGAGATTTCGTAACCAATGTATCCAAAATGTTTGGGGTTAAAGGTGGTACCGTATCGAAGATTTATACCGCATACAAGGAAAGGGTGAAAAAATAATCCGCTTTGTCACAAATCGGATAAAGGGGCGTGTTGTGTGATCGTAGCGGACGGTTATTGAAAAGGATCGTGACTGAAAATAAGAGGACGGCAGCTGCAAATTCATTGTAGAACTAAATGTCGCGCTAGCTAACCGTATATGCAACGAAGCAACACGGAGGGAGTTCCATAAGCCGAGAATATATGGTAGCTGAAATACCAAAACCACACATCAGCGACGCAAACGCCCGTAACTGGAAAACATGGTGCAAAAGCCATAAAATGTGGTCTGTGGACTAATCAAAGAGTGTCCTTCGGTCTGATGAGCCTTGTTTCGCACTCATCATAACGTATAGGTTTTCGCGTGATCATGAAATATAATTTAGTGAGACGAGTGTGCTGGCCAGGACATCGTATTATTATGCACGTATGTATAGAGAAGCTATAGAAATTCAGAAACACCACAATAATTTTAATAGAAAAGAGGAAGGCTTAAAGTTGGAAAAGATATGGCGGTCGACGTTGCATCAAAGTTGTGACAATCGATTTGCTTCAATCGAGAATAATGACGTTACTCAGACTTCCAGTCGGCCCCAAAGTGACCTATTGTGGTGCCCTCTATGCGCTCTATATAAACGGGACCTCCACGGCCTGGTAGCCAGTCGTTGACTCACCTCGGAAGATGTTGCCGGCAGTTGGCAACGTAACGTCAGGAAGAAGTAGTTTTACAGATCGACCACGGCCCCTCAGCCTGAAAGTTTTAACGTGTTTCACACTGTGTGAATGCATTGTTTCGCAGCGATATGAATTAATGATATTTTCTCGGGCTTCCAGCCGCGTCAGGTGGTCGAAATCCCACGAGCTTTCGACCGAGCTCTCCCCGGTCATTGTCAAGTTGTAACACTGACTGCTGTGTCGCCGTGGCCGCGTCGTTACATAGCCGCACTGCTGGCTGTGACGTCGCTGGTGCTCTCTTCCTCGCCATATACGGTAATGTTTTCATCCCGCGTCCATCGCGCACGTTTTAACCTCGCGATGGCCGGGTCCCAGGCTGTGGTGAGCTGCAAACCGTCGTCCTTGTTGATGGTGTTTTCAGAGGTTTTTATTTCAATAGCTTCTTTTATGACACTATCCCAAAATCCCTTCGTCTTCATAACGACAGATGTTTCGTCGAATAGAATTCGGTGTCCATTTTCTAAGCCGTGTTCTGCGACGGCTGATTTTTCTGGATGGCGTAGGTGTGTGTGTCGGTTTCCTGTAGACACTGCGGCTGAGGTGCCCATTGGTCTACAGGAAACCGACACACACAGATCGGTATCTGCATGCTCTCAGCCACCACCATCCGGCACAAAAACGTGGCGTTCTGAATACCCTCGTCCATCGTGCTAAAGTCGTCTCAGACGCTGAAAGTCCGCCACTAGAACTGAGCCACCTCCGAAAAGTCTTCCGGGAAAACGGGTACAGCCACAGACAGGTGTCACAGGCTATATCTGGTGTGACACGCAAGAAACACACCAACAGAGGAGAGAACACCACCGAAGAAGAAAGCAAGAAACTTGTGTTTTTGTCTTTCTGTGGTACAGTGTCGGGAAAGATTAGCCGGTTCCTGAAGAGATATAACATTTCATCGGTGTTCAGGCCCCCAGCAAAAATTCGTCAGCTCATGAGGCCTGTGAAGGACGATCTAGGGCTTAGAACGCCTGGAGTGTACAAGATACCATGTCAGTGTGGGTGTTACTACGTCGGCCAAACAGTACGCACGGTGAAGCGACGCCGAACGGAACACGTGAGATGCTTACGCCTATGCTATCCAGAAAAATCAGCCGTGGCAGAAACGCCTTAGAAAATGGAGACCGAATTCTATTCGACGAAACATCTGTCGTTACGAAGACTAAGGTATTTTGGGATAGCGTCATAAAAGAAGCTATTGAGATAAAAACCTCTGAAAACACCATCAGCAAGGACGACGGTTTGCAGCTCAGCACAGCCTGGGATCCGGCTATCACGATGTTAAAACGGGCGCGACGGACGTGGGATGAAAACATTACCGTATATGGCGAGGTAGAGAGCACCAATGACGTGACAGCCAGCAGTGCGGCTATATAACGACGCGGCCACGGCGACACAGCAGTCAGTTTTACAACTTGACAATGACCGGGTAGAGCTCGGTCGAAAGCTCGTCGGATTTCAACCACCTGAGGCGGCTGGAAGCCCGAGAAAATTTTATTATTTGTTTCACACTGTTTCCAACTTCTGGCCGAATTTAGTCCCAAAAGTGAAATATGATTTGTGTTCAGTGATGAACTGGGCAGTCGTATCGTGTTATTCCATAGGCTCCATTGTTACTTTGCAAGGTCGCACTATTACTAAGGATTATGCGACCAGTTTGGCTGATCAGACTCATCCCATGGTGCTACGGATGTTCTCTAATGTTAATGCTGGTTTCCAAGACAGAAGGTCCCCTGTTCACACAATTCGCATCGTCCAGGACCCGTTTCGCGAGCATAAGAATGAATTGTAAGAACTCCCCTGCCCACGACAGTAATCAGATCCCAATATTATTGAGCCTATGTGATCTACTTTGAAAAGAAGGGTGTGTGATCGCTATCCATCTTCATCATCGTTACCTGAACTTGCTATCATTTTGCAGGAAGAATGGTGTAAGATTCCCCTGAAAACCGTACTGGATATATTTATCCATCCCTTGATGACTGGAAGCTATTTTGAATGCCAACGGTTTTCCTACACCTTATTAGGCATGGTAATCTGTTGACGTTTTGGTGTTTGCAAATTTCTGTCCCTCACGTGCCCATGTTACCTTTTGGCAGTGGAGATTTTCAACAAGTAGAAGCGAATGTAGTGTAAGGGGCATATACTAATTGTGAATGAGAAAAGTGTGTTACTGCTCCACACGCTCACTGTGTTTGTGTTGATCAGTCATTAACAACATGGGAAGCGTCATTCCATTCTTTCGGCTTTTAGCTACACGGGAAACGACACTCCATTCAACGCAGATCAAGTTTTGATGAACAATGAGATATACAGTGTCAGTCTCTAACTAGTGTCACCTAGAATAACTCCGAAAGTATGATACTAGCTGAAAAGTTTGTGGAACAAATGGTTCATGGGACAACGAGGGCCATAATATGACGTTGTTTTTTTGTTGCTAGGTGGGGTCGCGTCAGAGATATGAATGCCAACTTTGTTTTTTCTTTTTTTTAATGGGATGCTCTAGTTTGGTACTTATTTTTTGATAGCGGCTATCTAGACGAAGCCAATGATGTTTTACAGTAAGGTCTTTGAAGGTCAACGAAGGTGAGAAAGGTGGCATGAACGTCCATTTACAGAAGGTGTTCGAAGTGATGATCATTGGGATCAATGCAGTGCTGCAATCTTCTTATTATAGATTGAGTGGTATTCCTTATCACTTCGGCACTTATCGAAGCACATGCTCTGACAATTTTCTCGTATATCGTGCAAATAGTAAATATTCGCTGAATACGGCGTATCCACCTGAAGTGCCATTGACGTGTAAACACCTTCGACGGCTTCGCAATCCAACGCTAGTAGGAACGGTAAGACTAATATCGTCGAATCAAGCGAATGTGAATGACGAACTCCTTCGAAGAACAAGTCAATATGCTTCTCATTTACGCAGAATGCCAACGAAATTCAGTGAGAGCTAGAGACTTATACGTTGAAAGATATCCTCAACGTACTCACCCTACACGTTGTATATTTAAATATGTGTATGATAAATTGAGAACAACTGGATCTTGACGGAAACATATCCGGCAATGGAAAGTTACTAACGAGGCAACGGAAATTGGTACTCTTACCACTGTGGTTTGTGATCCTTGCGTTAGTTGCGTCAAATCGCAGGGGAATCTGGCATGAGCCCGAGTAGTATTGCTCGTGTTCCGCATTGGCATAAAAATCATTCTTACCATATCAGTCTCCACCAAGAATTAACTGGTACGGATTGTATGCGTAGCATTGAATTCTACCGGTAAGCTCAACTTCACATTCAGAGGGAGGACCCATTAATTTGATTTTATTTACTGACGAGGCTTTATTCCATGGAAATGTTAATTTATATAACATGCATTACTGGGCAACTGAAAATTCATGTTGTCTGGGGCAAGTTTCACACCAAAAACGATGGTCGGTGGATGTGGGTTTCTGGAGGTCAGAACTATAGGCCCCTATTTCATCGAAGGAAATCTTAATGGTAGGAAGTACACCACATTCCTGCGAGAAACATTAGGTCTAACATTGGAAGTAATACCTTTAGGAAAAAGGAACAGACTGTGGTAACAACACGATGGGTGTCCCGCACATTTTTCGCTGATGGCTAGAAATGAGTTGCAGAGACAGTTCGTAAATCGTTGGATTGCACCCGGAGGAGATGTGTCGCGGCAGCCTCGTTTGCCAGACTTGACGGCTCTGGATTTTTTCTTGTGGGGATTCGAAAAAGACATAGTTTATAAAGACGTTTCAACTACGCCTGAAAATATGTGAGAGAGAATTGTCAGAACATGCATGCGCTTCAATAAGTGTCGATGTGACAAGGAATATCACTCAATCCATGAATAGAAGATTGCAGCACTGCATTGAATCCAATGGTCATCATTTCTAACACGTTCTATAAATGGACGTTCATGCCACCTTTTTTGATCTTCGTTGACCTTCAAAGACCTTACTGTTAAATATCATTGGATTCGTCTCGATAGCAGCTATCAGAAAATAAATACCAAACTATAGCACCCTCTTAAAAAAAAAGTTGACTCTTATATCTCTGAAGCGACCCCAGCTAGCAGCAAAAAACCAACGTCATATTATGGCCCACATTGTCCCATGCAACTTTTGTCCCACAAACTTTTCAGCTCCTATCGTACTTTCGGAGTTATTCTTGGTGGCAATAGTTAGTGACTCACCCATTATACTAAATATGTAATGATGTAAAGTTAAATTGACCTAACTTATCCACGTGATGCTTTTTCCTGATTATCAGAATCAACTGCGTCAGCTGCTAGACTGCTTTCTGAGTTGTTCCTGTCTAATCCCATTTTCCCCCTTTTATAGTTTCAGATTCAGATACATTTGGAATTTTTAATGTCGCAATTTATTTGAGATGCGAGTGGTGGACCTCTGTTTGGCGTTAGAACACCTAGCTAGTACGAAATGCTCAGGATGATCCTTTGCTTATCAAAACTGTGAGCGAGCGCGTCAAATGAATAAACTGTTAATGAAAGGGAGTCTGCTTGCAGTTTAATGACTTTTGCCCATTTATCCACGGATAAGGAGTCCAGGAAAACCAATAAAGTCTAGTTCCTGTACAGGAACAAAGATATAAAGAAAATATCAGAAGAAAAGGTCTCTATGAAGGAAGAAGGTACCAATATTCAGAATCTCCCTGCCTGCTTACATTGAGCTCAATAAAGAGGAAAGAAGGAAACTCTGTGGGGTGTACAAGTTGAAAGAACAAAGGGTCCCATGGACTAATGTCTGAGAAATTCTGGAAGGTTTTGACACCATGAATTCTGCAGCGCTGTCCATAAATCCGTAAGAGCACTAGGGGGTAAAGATCACTTCTGAACAGCACGTTGCAAGGCATCCCAGATATGCTTAGTAACTTTCATGTCTGGGGAGTTTAGTGGCCAGCAGAAGTGTTTAAGCTCAGGAGAGTATTCGTGAACCCACTCGGTAGAAATTCTGGAAGTATCAGGTGACGCATTGTCCTACTGGAATTGCCCAATGCCGTCGGAATGCACAATGGACATGAATGGATGCAGGTGATCAGACAGGATTCTTACGTACGCCTCACCTGTCAGAGACGTATCTAGACATATCAGGGGTCCAATATCACTCCAACTACACACGCCCCACACCATTACACAGCCTGCACCAGCTTGAACGGTCCCCTGCTGACATGCAGGGTCCATGTTCATGGAGTTGTCTCCTTACCCGTCCACGTCCATCCAATCGATACAATTTGAAACGAGACTCATCCGATCAGGCAACATGTTTCCAGTCATTAACAGTCCAGTGACGCTGTTGACGGGCCCAGGCGAGGCATAAAGCTTTGTGTCGTGCAGCCATCAACGGTACATGAGTGAGCCTTCGGCCCCGAAAGCCCATATCGATGATGTTTCGTTGAATGGTTCGCACACTAACACTTGTTGATGGCTCAACATTGAAATCTGCAGCAATTTGCGGAATGGTTGCACTTCTGTGACGCTGAAAGATTCGAGTCAGTCGTCGTTAGTCCCGTTGTTGCAGGATCTTTTTCCGGCTGCGGCGATGCCGGAGATTTGATGTTTTACCGGATTCATGATATTCACTGTACACTCGTCGAATGGTCGGAGGGAAAATCCGCAGTTCATCGCTACCTCGGAGATGCTGTGTGCCATCGCTCGTGCGCTGACTATAACACTATGTTCAAACTCACTTAAATCTTGATAACCTTCCACTGTAGTAGCAGTAACCGACCTAGCAACTGCTTCAGACACTTGTTGTCTTATACAGGCGTTGCCAACCGCAGCGCCGTGTTTAGGCTGTTTGCATGTCTTTGTATTTGAATATGCATGTTTATACCAGTTTCATTCGCGTTTCAGTGCATAGAGACAGTAAATTAAATATAATACATCTATCTTCAACATGGATCATTTAATCTTATAATGGTAGAGATTGTAAATTAATGTATGTTAGTTACAGGGATGGAATCCACTTCAGAGATGAAGGTATACAACACTGATTTCGAAACAAATTAACAGTTTTGTGTAGGCCGCAAACAACGCAAGTGAATATTAAGTGATGTTCGACTTATAGGACTAATAGTCCATCAGGGTATGCACTATAACTCCCATCCTTCCTTTCCTGCAAATCGCAATGATCACGTTGCAGTAAGTCTAACAGTTCGCATAATTAGGCAGTCGGTGCGATATTACTTCCGAAACGAGATGGAGAAATGTGTTTCAAACCAACCACTACAGATAACTTCAGTAATATGGATATAGTACTCACTACCATATAATAAATAATGCTCAGAATAACATATTTGAAATAAAAACCTTATAGTTATGGTAAAAGATCAGTGAAGTTAATTAAACAGAGTTTTTCTAAATTTAGTAACATATTAAGTTGTTTGTGTATCTGTTCATATATCACTGGAACATCCCAAGATTGGGTAAAATATGCTGAAGTGAAATCTTTACATAAGAAAGGAGACAAAGAAACAGTGCTATGCTTCCGTTCACTGTCCTTTTGTTAGTATTCTCGAAAAAAATTGTAAAATTATTATGTAAACGCATTCAGATAAATCTGAGTACAAATAATATATTGTCAAAGTCACAGTCTGGACTTTTAAACAGTTCCGATACTGAGAAGACACTTTGTACATACAGTGAGAATGTACATAATCCATTAAACAACATCTAACAGGATGCTATTATACACTGTGATCTATCAAGCCGTTTTACAGAATATATTTAAAATATGACAGAATATTTCGGCAATTTTGAATTATGGTAATACAACCTGATAAATACATTATTGTTACTATCATACCACAGAACTGCTGAAGCAATTTTTATTTGCTGTTACATGTTATCACGCATAGGCCTTATGAAAATAACAAAGGTAGCAAATTTTGGCTATTTTTATTCCACACCCGATGATTAGTCAAGGTAAGCTAAATTTTTCCGAGTTAGAAACGTGTAGTACGAAGTATTTGTGGCGTAAATTCAAAACACTTCTGCATAGGCTTTTTTAAGGAGCTCTAGATATTATTACTGTGCTCTAATATATTTGTTACTGGATGAAATTTCTCACAAATAAATAAATGATTTCAGTTTTTGAACCCAACAACTGCATTATGGAATCTATATTAGAACTAATAAGAGTGTACATAAAGACTTAAATTCACTTACTTTTGTACAGAAAAGGTATGCACCTTTTAATTATCGATGATTAGTAACATCCGCAACAGTTGTAATACATTTTTGTTTTCCAATAAAAGCTAAGCACAACCTGGTTCCAGGAAAGCTGCCCCACCTTGAGGTGCATCTGAAAAATTGTAACTCAAATGTGACAACTATACAAATTGTCAACTTTCAGAAGCCCAATAGAACTTGATGTAACATTGTAAGGAGGATACCACATACACGCACAGAATGTCCATATGTGTCAACTAATAAGTATTAATGTAGCGACTGTCTAGTATATGATATCTAAGCAGAAAATCCATCTCATATATTCCTAGTTCGTATGGAAAGCCTTTCGAGCAGCACGGCCTAAATGAAACACGTTAGATCCCTATGCTGGCCGCTGTGGCCGAACGATTCTAGACGCTTCAGTCCAGAACCACACGGCTGTTACGGTCGCAGGTTCGAATCGTGCCTCGTGCATGGATGTGTGTGATGTCCTTAGGTTAGTTGGGTTTAAGTAGTTCTAAGTCTTGGGAACTGATGACCTCAGGTGTTAAGACCCATATTGCTTAGAGCCATTTGAATTTAGATACCTATATTTCAAAAAGGTGCAACAATCACAAGTAAAATCAAACGGTAAGCAGAGAGTATTAACGACTTCCACGACTTCCACATCACATAAACCACAACATAAACTTACCCAGGCTTAAGTGTGTCAGCAACGTATGTCCACATAAAGCGAGATAGTCGACTATTGCACACCGAAACCAGAAGAAGAAGCGATACATAGTCTCTAAATTTACAGGTGTCAGTGGGTACACGACATGTTCCCTTATATAAATAAAGGATTTTCAAAAACAATGATCTATTTCAAAACTCCATATATCGTGATAACAACATGGGATTAATTGCAAAATACATATATTACAATTTAACAACGCTATTACAAATGCTCTATATGTCCAGCAGCAGCAGCATGAGCAACAGCTAGACGAAAGCTAAATTTGTCATGAACTTTACGAAATGTATCTGCTTTCAGAGAAGTTATGGTGGCTGTCACTCAATTCGTTACATCTTCTATGCCACTTTTCTTCATGTATCCCCACAAGAAAAAAAATGTATGGGATCCCAATAATACAGGACTTTGTCCTGGGGTCTCATGCACCCTGTCCAGCGTTGAGGCAGAGTGTCATTGAGAAACTGACATATGTTGTTGTGCCAGTGCGGTGGAGCTGCATCCTTTTGGAAAATGAAGCCATTTAAGTCCTCCTGAAGTTGCGGAAAAAGACAGTTCTGCAGCATTTGAAGGTAACACATTCCAGTCACCGTGCTTTCCACAAAAAAGAAAGTACCGTACACTTTTACACAAGAAACCGCACAAAAATCTTTCACTGTAGATAAGTTTCTTTCATGATCATATCATAAGGAGCGTTACGAAGCCCCATATGCGTTCGTTATGCCGGCTTACTTTACCGCTGCCATGAAATGTTGCTTCATTAATGGAAATTGACCGTGGTAAAAATGTATCATGTCCTCTGGCAGAGAATTGCTGAAGTCAATCTGCTTCCATTTACCACCAACCCAAAGAGCTTGCACTTATTGTTTGTGGTTTATAGACCAAACGATGCCTTAACACTCGCCTTACATTCGTAGGAGGTATTGCCAGTCCTGTGCTTGCTCGCCTAGTAGACTGTCGTGAACGCCGCTCAGATGTTTGCTGAATTCATTCCACCATGTCATCACATGTGCGAGTTCGACCTGTACTCTTAACCCTTGCACAAGCTTCCCGTCTCTTTAAATTGGAGACACTAACGACGAATGTTTTTGGATGCAGCGCACAAAACATCTTCTGCTGAGCGGCCGACATCTTACTTCCGACTGATTGCAAACTGAGAAGACGCACAGACTGACGTCTATGGCGATTTTCTGAAACACTAGGTCATGCCCATTCAAACAACACACATTGCCTTGCTGCTACATCCCATGTTTCGTAACTATTTCCGTCCAAAACCAGGTCATTCTTTCAGAAAGACTCTATATTTTGACTTACCAGTAGCACATACTCGGCCTCATACACCACACACAAGGGCTGGACTGTGCTGCCCCCATCTAAGCGGGTGCACAGTGTGCACCATAGGGTCCAACTTACTGTTCTCGTTATTGCAAAATCTACACTAATAATACAACTCTCAAACGTTATGTCTGTGTGTTTAAACACGCTTATCTCAAATCCTACTGGACGAATTGTCATGAGGTTTCCACACGTAACTTGAGCGCAGTTTGGAGTAACGTACAGGCTTTATTTCATCAAAAGCAAATCACGGAAACAATATATCGTCATTTAAAGTTTTATGTAAAACTGTTGTGTCTGTCATTTTCTCTGTTTGAGCACGATAACCTCCAAAACTACTTGACGAATCTTCACAAGGTTTTCATTGATAACTTGAGCGTGGATTAGAGCAGCAAAATATAAGCTTTATTTCATCACAATTAGAACGCAGAAAACATTTTAACTCAAAGTTTCATGTAAAATCGTCTGTTGGGCTTCGTAGTTGCGATGTTTAATCACCATAGTGTAATACAGCGAAGAACGAATAGATGACTGTTGTTTTCGTAGTACAACGAAGAAACAATAGATGGCACTGTTAGTTTTCCGTACTAAGTGACTGATGTATTTTCGGAGGTTTACGTCATTGACAGAATTAAGTGAGGCAATCTAATTTTTAGGAATGAAAACCAACATCGAATTAATTGGCTGGTATACACAGATAAAGATTTGCTTATTTCGCTTTCTGTATTACAAACTGCTTCTTCCGGTATACTTTATTCCTATTATTCGCTAGAAAAAGCAGATTTGTAAAGTTTGTTTTGTGATTTGGCTGTCTACTCATTAGATGTTGATTTCGTTTTGCTTATGTATACAAACGCCAAGAAAATGTTCGAGTCTTTATGAATGCACCACAATGGCTAAATGACTGAGGTCCATGTGGTACATTGAAGATCGTGAGGCAAGACTTGCTACACCTTGAGAACATCAGGCTTTAACTCCATCTTTGTAAACCTCCTTCCGAAGCGAGACGCTATGCATCTCTGGTCGAGACTATCATGCATTATCTCCCTCGTCAAAACCGTTCGCTCACAGAAGCTTGAAGTTACTTTCCTCTGAAGTAGCATCATAGAAATTTTGATGGAAGTGGTTCAGGCGAGTGATGTTCCATAGCCAGTATTCCGCTTATTCCTAACACTCTTTGCCTTTGAATAAGTCTGCTTGTGTCTGTATATGTGAGTGTGTGCGAGTGTATACCCGTCCTTTTTTCCCCCTAAGGTAAGTCTTTCCGCTCCCGGGATTGGAATGACTCCTTACCCTCTCCCTTAAAACCCACATCCTTTCGTCTTTCCCTCTCCTTCCCTCTTTCCTGACGAAGCAACCGTTGGTTGCGAAAGCTAGAATTTTGTGTGTATGTTTGTGTTTGTTTGTGTGTCTATCGACGTGCCAGCGCTTTCGTTTGGCAAGTCACATCATCTTTGTTTTTAGATATATTTTTCCCACGTGGAATGTTTCCCTCTATTATATATATATATATATATATATATATATATATATATATATATATATATATATATATATAACCTCCCGAATATCAATAAACGCAAAATTTGGAAAATTAAATGTCCCTCAAGATAACAGTAGAAAGACGTAATATATATATATATATATATATATATATATATATATATATATATATATATATATATATATATAATATAACGTCTTTCTACTCACCCTGCACATTGTGAGGTGTCTCTTATCTTGAGGGATATTTAATTTTCCAAATTTTGCGTTTATTGAAATTCGGGAGGTAGTCGAAATCAATTCGTTGCATGAAGCAGTGATGAAGAATAAGCCGACAGTGAGTGGGAAGTCGATTCCCAAGGAGACAGAGATAGCATCCTGACCACATGGCTCGAAGGTGGAACATGCGAGTCGAGAGGTCAACGCGCTCTCTGAGAGCGAATCTCACTCGACAGTAGATATGTAGGGGAGTCATTAGCGCCCTGACTTCACTGTATTGGCTATTCATGATTAATGTTCTCTTTGTGACATAACTAATACTAGCAGGAACCGACCGGTCATCAGGGCCTTATTGCAATAATAACGCTGTGTAGTAAAACTGTAAATTCAATAAACAGGGGCTACGAAATGTTAAGATGTATGGAAGAGATTCTGGCTGCTCGAAAAGCTCACCAGTCTGCGACAGAACATATTCTGAAGCTGTTCATAATTACAATCGGCGATAGAAAGTATTCAGATACTGTTCAATAATAATATTCGATTTTATCTTGTTCTCGGAACTTATTAACTTTGTGTGTTTGGAAAGAAACGCACTGTAATGGCATCCCGGAACTTATTTCACAGAAACCAGCTGCTTGCACCACTAATTCAAGTCACAGGCCACTGCTTTTATCTTCTGCAGAATCCATGGCGCTTCCAGATCTGCTTCTCCGAACACCATCTACGAGAGCTTCACAGAGTATACACTCCTGGAAATGGAAAAAAGAACACATTGACACCGGTGTGTCAGACCCACCATACTTGCTCCGGACACTACGAGAGGGCTGTACAAGCAATGATCACACGCACGGCACAGCGGACACACCAGGAACCGCGGTGTTGGCCATCGAATGGCGCTAGCTGCGCAGCATTTGTGCACCGCCGCCGTCAGTGTCAGCCAGTTTGCCGTGGCATACGGAGCTCCATCGCATTCTTTAACACTGGTAGCATGCCGCGACAGCGTGGACGTGAAACGTATGTGCAGTTGACGGACTTTGAGCGAGGGCGTATAGTGGGCATGCGGGAGGCCGGGTGGACGTACCGCCGAATTGCTCAACACGTGGGGCGTGAGGTCTCCACAGTACATCGATGTTGTCGCCAGCGGTCGGCGGAAGGTGCACGTGCCCGTCGACCTGGGACCGGACCGCAGCGACGCACGAATGCACGCCAAGACCGTAGGATCCTACGCAGTGCCGTAGGGGGCCGCACCGCCACTTCCCAGCAAATTAGGGACACTGTTGCTCCTGGGGTATCGGTGAGGACCATTCGCAACCGTCTCCATGAAGCTGGGCTACGGTCCCGCACACCGTTAGGCCGTCTTCCGCTCACGCCCCAACATCGTGCAGCCCGCCTCCAGTGGTGTCGCGAGAGGCGTGAATGGAGGGACGAATGGAGACGTGTCGTCTTCAGCGATGAGAGTCGCTTCTGCCTTGGTGCCAATGATGATCGTATGCGTGTTTGGCGCCGTGCAGGTGAGCACCACAATCAGGACTGCATACGACCGAGGCACACAGGGCCAACACCCGGCATCATGGTGTGGGGAGCGATCTCCTACATTGGCCGTACACCACTGGTGATCGTCAAGGGGACACTGAATAGTGCACGGTACATCCAAACCGTCATCGAACCCATCGTTCTACCATTCCTAGACCGGCAAGGGAACTTGCTGTTCCAACAGGACAATGCACGTCCGCATGTATCCCGTGCCACCCAACGTGCTCTAGAAGGTGTAAGTCAACTACCCTGGCCAGCAAGATCTCCGGATCTGTCCCCCATTGAGCATGTTTGGGACTGGATGAAGCATCGTCTCACGCGGTCTGCACGTCCAGCACGAACGCTGGTCCAACTGAGGCGCCAGGTGGAAATGGCATGGCAAGCCGTTCCACAGGCCTACATCCAGCATCTCTACGATCGTCTCCATGGGAGAATAGCAGCCTGCATTGCTGCGAAAGGTGGATATACACTGTACTAGTGCCGACATTGTGCATGCTCTGTTGCCTGTGTCTATGTGCCTGTGGTTCTGTCAGTGTGATCATGTGATGTATCTGACCCCAGGTTAGTGTCAATAAAGTTTCCCCTTTCTGGGACAATGAATTCACGGTGTTCTTATTTCAATTTCCAGGAGTGTAGGTAGGAGCAAAACCTACGCGCTGATCCACTACGGTCATTGTAGAGCGGGTCATCTTAACTAGCGCACTATCTCGTAGGAGGGTTCGACCAATATACTGTACATCAATTACAGCACATTCTACGGAATCGTTGTTGAACTGAGATACTTTTATGGAAGTCAAATACGCAAGGGGAATTTGCATTGTCATGGCAGTGATGTACGTACAACTACATGCAGACATAACCACAGTCGTACTGAGAGTTCGAAGTTCGTCGTCTGTTGTACGACTAGACTGTTTGCAATTAATCTTTTAAAAAGATTATACTGAAACAACATGTTCTCATCAGACACTGACATAAAAATTGGCCGTTGTGTAATAATTATTGATTTATGCAGAACGCAAACGGTTGCTGATGTTCTGAGTGTTAATAGGATTTATGGTGTACTGAAATTGGAGTGGTCGTGCAGTTACTCAGTAAATTATCTGTCGTGGATATACGCAGAAGAAGCAAAGAAACTGGTATGCCTACCAAATGTCGTGTAGGGGCCCCGCGAGCTCGCAGAAGTGCCTCAACACGACATAGTACGAAGTCTAATAATGTCTGAAGTAATGTTACAGGGAATTGAAATCATGAATCCTATAGGGCTGTCCATAAATCCGTAAGAGTACAAGGAGGTGGAGATCTCTTCTGAACAGCACGTTGCAAGGCATCCAGAATATGCTTAATAATGTGTTGCCTGAGGCTTTCCCGACGGACATGTTGTATATATGGTTCTCGGGCAAGACGTCGGATGTCATAATGAAAACTCCACAATATTTCGTCAGCGCAACTGGCTGACATCTTCAGGTGCGACGAACACACTGCTAAGGCAAGACTAGAGCTCCCTATTTATGCCAGTCTTAGACAGGAAGTGCGCATGCGTGGAGGCGCCAAATTCGATGGCCAATAGCGACGATATGAACCGATAGCTGGCAGGACAGCAACGCCACCTACAGGATGAAGAACCAAAGACTTGGGCGCACGAGAGGCTGCCGCCGCTGCTCTGCGCTGCCATCGGCCGCCCCAGCGACCTCTGTCGGAAGCCGCAAGCAAAAATGCCCGTCCACGTAGGCGCCTTGATTATCCTCCCGTTGTTAACAGAATATTTATGTTGGTGGCGAATCATCATCCGTCTTATGACCAATAGTACTCCTCTCTGCTGGAAGTGACTTCAATATGGCCAGTGCTGGATCCCAAGCTGTACTAAACTGAAAGCCCGTGTCTCTGTTTACAAGATTCGTTGAGCTACGTATTTCCGCTGCTTCCTTAATAACACTGTCCCAGTACGAACTCGTCGATGCGAGAATTTTTGTATGTCGATAATTCATAGAATGGCCTGTACTGAGACAATGCTCGGCCACTGCAGACTTTTCTGGTTGCTCCAGACGAGTGTAGCGTCGGTGTTCAGTACATCCCTCTTCTGCAGTGTGACAAGTTACAAGGAATCTCGTAAACACCGGGTCTTCTTAGGCCAAGGCTGTCCTTAGATGAGCCCAAGAGAGCTCACTCGGCGCACGAAAGACACATTTAACTTTATGCCTCTTCAATAGTCTTCCTATTTTTGAAGAGACACCGCCGATGTATGGCAAGATGACCATTCCCCTTTGTTCTTCGCCTTCTTCCACTTCCTCACGTTAGGTAACCCGCTTCGGTTGTAAGGCACGGCGAATCTCCCGTTCGGAGTATCCATTTTGTTGGAAAGTGGTACGCTCACTGGATAAGCTGTCTGAGTCTGATATGGCTCGTGCTCTGTGGACCAACGTCCTCAGTACGCCACTTCTTTGCGAAGGATGGTGACAGCTGGTGGCCTGTAAGTATAAGTCCAATTGCGTTGGTTTACGGTACACTGCGTGACCTAATGTGCCATCTTCTTTTCTTCGTACCAACACGTCCAGGAATGGAAGTTCGCCGTTTTTCTTCATCTCCATCGTGAACTTGATGTTGGGATGAAGCGAGTTAAGATGCTCAAGAAAAACATTCAACGATTCAATGCCGTGAGGCCAGATAACAAAGGTGTCGTCCACATATCGCCAAAAAGACGTAGGTTTCAAATCCGACGTCTGGAGTGCTCTCTCCTCGAAGTCTTCCATGAAAAGATTAGCCACAATGGGTGACAGGGGACTACCCATTGCGACGCCGTCAGTCTGTTCAAAGTATTGTCCATTAAATAAAAAGTACGTCGAGGTGAGCACATGTTGGAATAAGCCTGCAGTGGCCGAGCATTGTCTCAGTACAGGCCATTCTATGAATTATCAACATACAAAAATTCTTGCATCGACGAGTTCGTACTGGGGCAGTGTTATTAAGGAAGCAGTGGAAATACGTAGCTCGACGAATCTTGTAAACAGAGACACGGGCTTTCAGCTTAGTACAGCTCGGGATCCAGCACTGGCCATATTGAAGTCACTTCCAGCAGAGAGGAGTACTATTGGTCATAAGACGGATGACGATTCGCTACCAACATATTCTGTCTGACAACGGGAGGATAATCAAGGCGCCTACGTGGACGCGCATTTTTGCTTGCGGCTTCCGACACAGGTCGCTGGGGCGGCCGATGACAGCGCAGAGCAACAGCGGCAGCCTCCGCGATTGCAGCTTCCGACAGAGGTCGCTGGGGCGGCCGATGGCAGCGCAGAGCAGCGGCGGCAACCTCCGCGCGTGCGCCGAAGTCTTTGGTTCTTCATCCTGTAGGTGGCGTTGCTGTCCTTCCAGCTATAGGTTCATACCGTCGCTATTGGCCATCGAATTTGGCGCCTCCACGCATGCGCACTTCCTGCCTAAGACTGGCATAAATAGGGAGCTCTGGTCTTGCCTTAGCTTCTATCTCACCATCTATGGCCGTCCTATCACCCTCACTCCCACCCTTAAGTACCTTGGCGTCACCCTCGACCGTCGCCTCTCCTGGACTCCCCACCTCCGGACAATCCAAGCCAAGGCACGCTCCCGACTCAGTCTCCTCAAGCTCCTCTCCGGCCGTACGTGGGGTCTGGACCCCTCCACCATCCTCCACACCTATAAGTCCCTCATCCGCCCTATCCTTTGTTATGCCCATCCAGCTTGGATCTCCGCCCCCCCTACCTTTTATAAATCCCTCCAAATCCTTGAACGTCATGCTCTCCGCCTCGCCTATCGCATCCGTCTCCCCTCCCACACGCGGATCCTGTACGATCTCATCCCCCTCCCCCACCTCCTCCTTTTCCTTGAAAGGATACGGATCCTGTACACCTCCCGCAAACTCGATCCTCCTCACCCGCTCGTCTCCCCGCTCCTCTCCCACCCCCGCCCGCTGCCGCGCCTGTATTCCCACGTCCCACCCGGTCTCCATCTCTCCACCCTCCTTACCCTCTCCCAAGGTGGCTTCCGCCAGCTCCCCCTCCCTGATGACGTCCTCCTCCCCTCCATCTACCCCTCCTACCAACTTTGATCCTCCCTCCCTCTTCCTGTATCTGTTCCTTTGGGCACCCTCCATCCCTCCCCCCCCTCCTCACCACTTCTGCCTCCCCTCCCCTGTCCTTCTACTCCTCCTCCCCTCTCCTCAGCCATTGGCATCTCTGTTCTCTCCTCTTCACCCTCTCCACCCACCCTCACCCTGCTTCCCCTCTTGGCAGGTCCCCGGACTCGCACACGCTACGTAGACTTTCGCGCGCCGGAGATCTTCGCCATCTGTGTCTCGTGTGTGTGACGTCGTTTAGTGTTTTTAGTGTCCGCCGTCACGCTTCTCCGTTCACTTGTGCCATCGGATTCATCAGTGTTCTGTGCGCCGTGTCAACATGTTTTCAGTGTCTTTCTCGTCGAGTGTCAACGGCTCCGTGTTTTTTTGTGTAACTGTGACCACTATTTTTTGCCCGTCACTATTTCATTTTCATTCTTCATTTTTTGTACTGTGATTGTCAACTCTCTGGCTGAAGAGCGGCGTAGCATGCCGCTGCCAGCCTACCTGTTTGCTCAGGTGTTAAAATAACAATAAAGTAAAAAAAAAACTTGCCTTAGCAGTGTGTTCGTCGCACCTGAAGATGTCGGCCAGTTGCGCTGACGAAATATTGTGTAGTTTTCACTATGACATCCGACGTCTCGCCCGAGAACCATATACATGCCCAATAATGTTCATTTCTGTGGAGTTTGGTCGTCAGCGGAAGTGTTTAAACTCAGAAGAGAGTTCCTGGAGCCACTCTGCAGCAATTCTGGACGTGTGGGGTGTCACATTGTCCTGCTGGAATTGCCCAAGTCCGTCTGAATGCACAATGGACAAAAATGGATGCAGGTGATCGGACAGGATGCTTACGTACGTTTCACCTGTCACATTCGTACCTAGACGTATCAGGGGTACTATATCACTCCAACTGCACACGCCCCACGTCATTAGAGAGCCTTCACCAGCTTGAAAAGTCTCCTGCTGATACGCAGCGTCTATTGATTCATGATGTTGTCTCCATACCCGTACACGTCCATCCGCTCGATACAATTTGAGACGAGGCTTGTCCGACGGGGCAACATGTTTCCAGTCATCAACAGTCCAATGTCGGTATTGACGGGTCCAGCCGAGACGTTAAGCTTTCTTTTGTGCAGTCATCAGGTGTATACGAGTGGGCGCTTGGTTCCGAAAGCCCATATAGATGATATTTCGTCAAATGTGTCGAACGCTGACACTTGTTGATGGTACTGAAATCTGCAGCAGTTTGCGGAAGGGTTGCAGTTCTGTTACGTTGAACGATTGTCTTCAGCCGTCGTTGGTCCTGTTCTTGCAGTATCTTTTTCCGACCGCAACGATGTCGGACATTGGATCAGTACCTCTAAGATGATGTGTCCGATTGCTCGTGCGCCGACAGTAACACAACGTTCAAACTCACTTAAATCTTGATAACATGCCACTGTAGCAGCAGTAACCGATCTAACTGCGCCAGACATTTGTTTTCTTATATAGGCGTTGCTGTCGGCAGTACACATGCTTATACCAGTTTCTTAGCCGCTTCGTTGTATTTCTCATTGGAATAATTGTGATGTATGTAACCACCTAAATCTGGCTTTGGAGAGTAGATCTGGGCAAGGTCACGACGAAAATTAGCCGTAAGGAAAGTAGTGATGCTCACAGAAGTCTCTAAAAATTAGGCAGCTAGCAACCATAATGGAATACATGTCATACAGTTTGTCAGCTTTAACATTATTATTAATCTTTTATACTATGCTCCGAAATTTAGTAAAGTAATATAACGTGATAAGTTCATTTGAATGTCAAAATACTTCATAATTTGATGCAAGTACGTCAGATATGTCAGTCCAACAACGTACCTTGGGAGCATTAATTAAATATGTGTAAAGTGATTTGCTAAATAACGGAAAACGTTTTGTCTGTTTTTAAATACAGTTATTTAATTTACGCCTGTGCTTAGTAACATTGCAATACAGTGTCATTTGCAGTTGATACGTGACAGAACGCTGACATTATTTACGACACAGCTTTCATATGTTGAACACTGAATATCTCAGAGCATTTGGAATGAAGCCGGGCATCATTACCGTAATGACAATGCGAACTTACATTTAGACTAACAATGCAGAAAAGGTGCGTTTCATTCGGCCAGTGGCTACGTGTTTTGAATTATAGTTAGTGAGGCATCTAATCTTATGGGAAGTGATAACACATATCAATAATTTTTAAATTTTCTTTGTTCATTCAATTCACTTTACTTTGCTGTTGATTTACTTTTTTTTCAGATTGTGATATCCATTTGTTTGCTACTATCTGCAATTGCGCCCAGCAGGTAGCACTGAAGAGCAACATAAATGTAACGAGAGCCTGACTAGCCGTCGATAACAAACACAGTTCAGTCTTATGCCGCATAACAGAATGAAACAAAAGAGTTTCGAATTACTGTGTACTCATCTCTTCCCTTTGATAATTGTTTTCTTAATTGATGTATCTAAAGAAAATTAACTTCACCGTTTTTAACACTAAATTGTTGAGGCAATCAACAAACGTGACCTGTTCCTCAGCTGCATTACAACACGATGTGTAAGCACAAATTACATAACTTGATAATGGTAAAATATTTAGAAATTTATGTTTTTTATCAGCTAAAGGCAATGATAATAATAGCAATGTCAATAACAATTCGAAAAGTGTCAGAATATCAATATGGATTCTTAACCGGAAGAGTAGTACGCGAGACTTTCGCTGAACACTCAAGACTAGCTCAAACATCAGGATTAAGAACAAGAACTGAAAGGTAGTATTCGGTGACACGGCAAACCGTCAAATCTTGGTCAAGTACTTTCCAGAGCTCCTTACCTGTGAAGCACCTTTGGAAACATTCATCTGTAATCATAAAGAATCAGATCAAGACTAGAAACCACCAAATGTGTAAGAGGTAAGGAGCATAGTAAATTTATTTTCACCATTAAAGCTTCTTGGGTACACAGTATTGTTGCAGAGCCCCTTAAGTGTGCCTACGAGAAAGGGAACATCGAATACATACTGTACGTATGGTTTAGGGAGCAAAGATGGTTCCAAAAGAGTGAACGACGGCACTAATTCATCCCATACGTCAAAACTACAAAGGGTTACCATTAACAACAGTGACATCTCAAACGAGTTGCTGAACAGAGTGCAAAAGCGACACAATCCACGAACTGGTGCTTACCAAAGAAGGTACAGAAAGGGCAGACAACGCACGGAACAAACTTACATCAGAACCTGGTAATCGCCTATCGAAAACAGAGAAGCAAGCCTATGATTCAATAGTTAAACACTGTTCTAATTTTTAAGGAAATGAGTCTCGATACAGCGAACTTGTTCAACACACCTTAACCAACATGACGTTCAAGACCAAGTTTAGAGGAAGGCTTCCAGACCCATTCAAGGTTTGAAAGCGGGGTCAGACAGAATGACACAATCACTTCCACGTTGCTTGATAAAGTAATCAGGGTATGGGCACGAGAAATAAAGGAGTAGGTGGAATGTCATTGGGATGAAAGAGAAGAAAATGTAGAGAGACTGTCGGGCATCTGCAAACGACGTTTTGACGACAGAATCTTCAGAAGGTGATATTAATGAAACCATTCAGCTCCAAAGTCAAGCAGGAAAAATTGTTTACAGACCTCTATCGAGATGGCACAGTTTATGAGGAAAGGCAAGACAGCTGCCTGATGGATGACATTATAAGTAGAGAAAGTTCAAAAGATAGAGGGGTTTAAATAACTAGAAGAATTGACAGAAACTAGTCTAACAGAAATAGGAGCCGTGCGAACTCGACAAAAAAGGCGAATGCGGTATACAAACTCAGTATGAACATCTACAACAACAATAACCTTTCGATCAATGCAAAATTAACACATTTCAGACAGTGACGCTCCCTGAAGTTTTATACGCATCAGAAAGGAGGATTCTGCGGAGGATATTGGGATCCCGAAAAACAGGAGACGGTCAGAAAAGTATTAACTACAGAGGATGAGTCACCTAAAACTTGCACTGCAATTTTCGCAAATGGAAGGTGCTGTTGATGTACGGTTTCCACAGAATGGATTCGCAGCCAGCCAAGCAACAGATTATTCTACACAGAGTACGCGAAAGAACTTGCCCCCCTTCTAACAGCCGTGTACCGCAAGTCTCTAGAGGAACGGAAGGTTCCAAATGATTGGAAAAGAGCACAGGTAGTCCCAGTCTTCAAGAAGGGTCGTCGAGCAGATGCGCAAAACTATAGACCTATATCTCTGACGTCGATCTGTTGTAGAATTTTAGAACATGTTTTTTGCTCGAGCATCATGTCGTTTTTGGAAACCCAGAATCTACTATGTAGGAATCAACATGGATTCCGGAAACAGCGATCGTGTGAGACCCAACTCGCTTTATTTGTTCATGAGACCCAGAAAATATTAGATACAGGCTCCCAGGTAGATGCTATTTTCCTTGACTTCTGGAAGGCGTTCGATACAGTTCCTCACTGTCGCCTGATAAACAAAGTAAGAGCCTACGGAATATCAGACCAGCTGTGTGGCTGGATTGAAGAGTTTTTAGCAAACAGAAGCATGTTGTTCTCAATGGAGAGACGTCTACAGACGTTAAAGTAACCTCTGGCGTGCCACAGGGGAGTGTTATGGGACCATTGCTTTTCACAATATATATAAATGACCTAGTAGATAGTGTCGGAAGTTCCATGCGGCTTTTCGCGGATGATGCTGTAATATACAGAGAAGTTGCAGCATTAGAAAATTGTAGCGAAATGCAGGAAGATCTGCAGCGGATAGGCACTTGGTGCAGGGAGTGGCAACTGACCCTTAACATAGACAAATGTAATGTATTGCGAATACATAGAAAGAAGGATCCTTTATTGTATGATTATATGATAGCAGAACAAACACTGGTAGCAGTTACTTCTGTAAAATATCTGGGAGTATGCGTGCGGAACGATTTGAAGTGGAATGATCATATAAAATTAATTATTGGTAAGGCGGGTACCAGGTTGAGATTCATTGGGAGAGTCCTTAGAAAATGTAGTCCATCAACAAAGGAGGTGGCTTACAAAACACTCGTTCGACCTATACTTGAGTATTGCGCATCAGTGTGGGGTCCGTACCAGATCGGGTTGACGGAGGAGATAGAGAAGATCCAAAGAAGAGCGGCGCGTTTCGTCATAGGGTTATTTGGTAACCGTGATAGCGTTACGGAGATGTTTAACAAACTCAAGTGGCAGACTCTGCAAGAGAGGCGCTCTGCATCGCGGTGTAGCTTGCTCGCCAGGTTTCGAGAGGGTGCGTTTCTGGATGAGGTATCGAATATATTGCTTCCCCCTACTTATACCTCCCGAGGAGATCACGAATGTAAAATTAGAGAGATTAGAGCGCGCACGGAGGCTTTCAGACAGTCGTTCTTCCCGCGAACCATACGCGACTGGAACAGGAAAGTGGCACGTAAAGTGCCCTCCGCCACACACCGTTGGGTGGCTTGCGGAGTATAAATGTAGATGTAGATGTAATAGTACTTAGTGTATTTCTGTGCAAACGTGCACCTTTTTAAATGGAAAAATGCCTATTGACATTAACAAACGAGAAGTAGGTTACATTAGAATGTCAGTTGTGTTTGTTGCAGGATTCTGGTGCCAGCCTTTTGCGAGATATCGTATTTAGGTAAGTTCTCTCGCCACCATTTGCACAATACCTGTCGTAACACAAGCTAAAGAACAACACAAGTACATGCACTAGTTATATAGATTCTGACCAGTAACGAGACAATTGACCATAACACGTTACGTAGAAAATGACCACCGACAGAGGCAATACACTCTTCCAGTTTGGAACTAGTGGTCCACACGTGCTAGCATTTCAGCAGAGATGTCCCAGCAGGCTGCAGCAATAGGTCGTTCCTTATCATCGCGAGTAGTTGGTATGTCCTTGTAGACAAGTTATTTAAACCTTCCTAAGAGAAAAATGTCTACGGGCATCAAATTCGGTGAACGGACCGACCAAGGTAGCTATCCTCTGCGTCCAGTCCAACGATTTGGAGATAATTCTCAGGACATGCTGTAGTACTTTGTGCACTATGGGCTGGACAGCCATCATGTTGTTACCATAGGTTCCTCCTAGTCTGCAGAGGAAAGACGTCTAGTATGTGCGGAAGTAGGTCTGATGGGGGGCTGTGATACTTGTGCATGTACATTGTTCCATCTATGGAAAACGGGCCTGTGAGTTGATGGTTCACATGGAAGCTGAAGCTCCACCTGACGAAGCCATTGGAGCTGCCAACAGACCAATAGGGCATGTTTCGGTGGTGTACCTAGCTATGATTGATAAATGTGGGTTCATCACTGAACAAGATGTATGATATATCTGGAGCATCCTGTGTTAATGCCCATGTACAAGAGTTATTCTAACACATTTCTCGTAATCGTTTCCACGCAGCTCTTTAGACAGAGAGCTGTGATAGGGATGGAACATACGTCGATGGAGAATGCGGAGGACACTTGCCTAATTTATGCCACTTCCTTGAGCAATTGCTCGGGAGCTAACGTGCGGATAAACAGCGACAGCAGGAAGAACATTGATTTACCCCTCTTCTGCGTTGAAAAGTCCCCTTAGAAAAATTATAACTTACTGTGCTGGTAAACTTCTACGTTACTTGATACAGCTGGGTAAAACTGGACGTACTCAGACATTTCTCTCTTTACTTATTTTGAACATTATTAAACTGACACACAATATTTTTAGCGCAACGCAATCTGATTTTCAATAATCCCTCAAAAAGAATGGCCCTGACTAACAATAACCTATACCTTTCATGAATCACTCACCTCACAAATGGTTCAAATGGCTCTGAGCACTATGGGACTTAACTTCTGAGGTCATCAGTCCCCTAGAACTTAGAACTACCTAAACCTAACTAACCTAAGGACATCACCCACATCCATGCCCGAGGCAGGATTCGAACCTGCGACCGTAGCGGTCCCGCGGTTCCAGACTGTAGTGCCTAAAACAGCACGGCCCTCACCTCACAAAAATCTTCGTTACTCGAACTGCTGCAATACAGCGAGCGCCAATACTGCCAGCTAAATAAAAGATTCTAGCTGCGGGAGACACTACTGATAGCCATAGTTAGCAAATGAAAGATTTTGATAGAGAACAAACAATGTATTTACCTTCATAATGTTCAAAAGTCATCATATATATATATATCAGTTCATAATATCCAGTCTTACAAATTTCCTCTTTCTGACGGACGCACGTCCATATCGTCCGCTCTCAAATCTCTGGCATTTGTGTCCCCACATCCACCACTGCTGGCGGCTCACTTCTACAATAGCAAATATTCCAACAATGCCAACCAGATACTGGCTGCACAAAGCACAGCCAGTGATTTTCATACAGAGCGCTACGTGGTGTTACCGACATAAAAACCTAAACAACCTACTTACACCGTCACTTGTTTCCTTCTGTTACATTCTGTAGGTGTTAGACTACCACTTTCACGTAACTGGTTGAAGCTGTTGATACATAATTGCCAAGATGATGGACATCTATTTGTATACCTTGCTTCATACACCGTACAAGAACTAACTGCATTCTTTCTACACTCTCCATAAACTATAACAATTCTAACAACCCTACCACAACAAATGTCAAAAATTAATTATGATTGTAGTGTTGCTCACGCTGCTAAATATTGCATTTTCGGGAAACAACAAAGTTATATTATGTGGCAGGTGTCAGCACAATTAATAAAATCATTTCTTGAAATAATGGATAAACTAGGCACTCATGTTTTCGTGTTTCCCACACTGATCTCGTTGTGAACTCATGGCTCAATCGTCGAAAATCTAGGTAGTGATGATTCCAAGCTCGGATGCCAAGAGGCCTATAATTTTAGTTGTTATTATGCGATATTCAAAAGTTTTATAGATGTGTTTCATAAACCATTCTTGAAGATTAAACTTTAGCAAGTTACGACAATGGTGATGTAAAAAAGTAATCAGCACTGCGAATTTAAGTTACACTTCTTTTTTATTACTTTTGTTGCAGCATCACTGCACAATATAAAACATACTCGAAAATATCTTCCTCAATGTTAAAGTTCACATTTCATAAACTGACTACAATTTGCGTCTTTTCAACATGACGACCAAGACTTGACTCTCTAATAACCGCTTACGCGCCAAAAAATCAGAGTTCCAAGTACGTCAAAGATCATAGTGACAAAAGAAAGAATACACATAAGAATAATATCATTGCAATACAAACATATCGATGTATCAAAGTACCTCTACATTAATGAAATCAAATCTGAATGTTGTCACAGAAATATGTTAACTATTGTACGGAAACACAGTAGAATATTGCTGGTATCGAGAGGCTGAGGTGAGGTGCCGTAATGGTTACGTAATTCAAGTACCATTACACAATGTCGGCTTTTTTGTACTGGTAAATTCCATCGTCCCCTCACGACCTAGTGCTTGAAATGTCACACACTAACTGACCAGCAGGTCGCAAAGCACTCAACGAACAGACAAGCACAGTGTAAGAAAACATAACAACTTCTTACCTAGCAACTACTCAGGTTGAATGGTACAAACAAGTGTCGGTGTGAAAACTTTTCAGAGTATGATATCTCGTAAATGACTCCCACTAGAATCCTGCAACAAACACCATTCATATTCTGATTTACCAACTTTCATTTTGTTAATGTCAATAAACATTTTTCCATTTAAAAAGGTATGTTTGTACAAAAAATGCACTTTCTAAGTATTATTACAATCTGCAGATTGGCTAACAATACTAGCCCTTGACTACCAATCCACTCTGCGAAAACCGCACGTCAACAGCAATTTCCGTTTCCGAAATATTTGCGGTGCAAGTTTTAGGTGATTTACCCTGTATTCCCAGACACAGACGATCATGTATGCTGTCAAAAAACGAAAGATTATGTGTTTTAGATACATCCTCTGAATGGAGCAGGGGTGACTGCCACGGCAGTTAATGCAGTTTCCTGTCAAAAAGAGAACCGCACTACGCTCAGCGCTGTATCCGAGAGATGCAACGAAATCTGAAAGAAGCGGGAACGCAGTGAACAGAAATTTACTAATGGTTTTCATAACGAAAATTTCGGCTGTAATATTTTTTCAGGACAGAATTAGACCTATAACAAAACATTATGGACAGAAGGATGAAGAAAATTGCAAAAGTACAGGATTGGACAATAATATGGAAACATCAAAAACAACATATTACCACGCATAATACGATGTAGGGAAATCGATGGCAATCAAAACAGCTTCCAGTCGTCCCGAAATGGATAAATACAGATCCTGTATGATTTTGAAGAGACGCTTATACCATTCTTCCTGCAAAATAGAGGCAAGTTCAGCTAACAACGATAGCAATCACACAACCCTCTGTCCTAAGTACAGCAGAAAGGCTCAACGTTATTGAGATCTGGTGAATGTGGTGGCCACGACAAATACTACAATTCATCCTCGTGCCCACAAAACGAGTCATGGAAGAAGCGTGCTGTGTAAACAGGGTCCCTGTCACAACGGGGAAACAAAATGATCAAGTAATCCCTGGCAGTAAAACGATCTTGCAGATTAAACCCCGTGGCCTATCGAATATCACGATATGGCAGCTCAAATCATCACCGAAAACGATGAATCACTCTTGGCAGCAATTTTAGTCTTGGGACGGGGTTGTTCTCGGTCAGTGTGACATAAAACTAAATGATTTTCTTTCAGTACTAAATAGTGCAGGTTTTATGACTCCGGCATCACGTTTTCTTGTTACAGGCATTTAAATCATTAATGAGTGGTGTTGGAATTCCAGCTAACCCTATAATTTCCTGTCCTGAAACTCACTTCGTGTTGTTTTAGTGCTGACAGTATTCTCGACTGAGACATTCTGTTCTGCAGTGAGTTTTGCAGCTGTCCTCCTCTTATGTTACGGCGCAATCCTCTGGAATAACCGTCGGTCAAGATCACTCAGCACACACTTTCGTCCACGTTGTGTTTAGCGGATGATGTTTTTCCGCTTTTCCTCTGTGCTGCACAAATCTTCGATACTGCGGCTGCCTTGTATATGGAAGTACTCACCGTACGAGTAACTCCAATTTGCCCATGTTCGAATTCACTTGGCTAATGCTGCGACAGTAAACACTGTTTTGACCAAGACTGACACTTGCAACATACTGAGATTGCACAGGTGCCGTTCGTGGTCACATACGACATTACTACTTGAACTCTTGGCTAGCATCTGCATCAAGTTCATGCACGCATTTCTCGCGATGGTTTCATATTTTTGCCCAACCACTGTATGAGCATGAAGGAATACTAGAGGAAGATTAATAGCTGAAGCATAAAGTTGAACCGAATTAACGTTGTTAGCAGGTCGTCAAAGCAGAAAGCAGAAGACGAAGAACTAACAACGTGGCCAACCATTTTTTCCTCTCGGCTGACAATCTGTGTACCACGAAATAACACTTGCATCCTCAGTTATTTGTTGGATGTGTACCATTTTTTGTCTAGCCCAACAGATTTTACCTTATAAAGCTCCATCTAGTATTATGGAGGTTATTCCCTGATGTCTTAATGAATCTGTGCATTTCGTTCTCGGTCTTTGTTCCCCCTCGTCCCTGTACACTCTGTATATTACTCGCCTATGCCTGTAATTTACTACTGTATTTCTCAGAACTACGTAGTGGAAGCGTACTGGTCCCATAACCCAAAGGTCCGTGGATCGTAGCCACGCTCTGCTTCCAGTTGAAACCTGGTTTCGCAGGACAGAGCGGATGAGGTTGTGGAAAGGAGCGAAGACCAGTTACTGTTAGTTACTCAAGAACACACAACTTTGTAGCTTTTAAAACACAAACGCATTTCTCTTTAAAACAACAAGGATCAATTCACGGCTGAAGGCCCAAGTAACTTCTCAATAACAAAGGGTTAGGATAATTCATTTTAAAACACAAAGATTTAGAAGGCCTTACTTAAGTAAAATTAAAATATCTTCTCGGCTGAAGGTCCAAATAATATTCCAGATGGCCAAAGGACATACTTTAAAAGGCAAGCATTTACAAATTTTCTGCTAAAAGCCATATTAAGGAAAATTTGAAATAATTCCTCGGCTGAAGGCCCAGTAATCTTTCAAAATAATGAAAGGCAACCTTTAAAGACAAGCATTTACACAGTCTAACACAAAGCCATCTTAAGAAAACTTGAAATATCTTCACGGCTTTAAGCCCAAAGAATTATTCAAATAATTAAAGACTAACCTTAAGATCAGAATTTACACAGCACGGCTGAATGCCATTTTAAGAATTCTAGATAATTAAAGAGAAACCTTACATTCAGAAATTTACACAGTACGGGTGAAAGCCACAAATTTTAAAACAAACGCGGCTGAAGGCCTAAATACAGAGCAAACAAAAATTTTAAATAAAACATGGCTTAAGACCTAATTTGAATCAATTAAAACAGCATTAATACACTAGAGAAGGCCAAGCACAGTACTTACAAATTAAAAAGGGGAAAAACACAAATTAAAACAATCCCAAGTGGAATTTAGAAAATAATCCAGGGTCGGCCTGAGAAGGTCCTTTAAGGGTGTAGTGAAGCGAGACAGGCAGCCAAGGCTTAAGGTCAGATAAGAGAAGGCAGCACAACCTAGGGACAGTTCACGACCGACCGACAATCTGACAGATTTGCAACCGTCAGATCGAACTGCATAAATAACGGAAAATATCGCCGGATGACGAGTAAACCAAGATACCTATAACTTCAAACTCGGCCTCACCAAGATCAAGGCATCAAACACCACTCGAGACAAGTTTAAAGAACGCAGAAAACACAAGTCACAGCTGTCAAGTCACTACGGAAGAAGGCTGCAGGTTCTAGGCAACTACATGCAGAAGTAGTTATCACACGCGTCAATGGCTGAGGAAACAATAACTCACAAACAATGAACAAATCAAAACAGTGGAGTTTTAAAAACAGGTAACTAACTACTCAACTTGAGGATCCTGCTTCGGAGGAAAGCGAGAAGTCGCTCACACAGCTAGCGCCTCCAAATGCAACAGCGCGTGCCCGCCGCCAAAAGCGCCGGCCTGGCTTCGCGCTGTGGAGACTACGTCGCTGCTCAATTCCAATGAATGAACAAGGTCCAACCACATCCCGACTCGGAAAATGGTGTTCGTCCTGAGGATCCAAGACGTCGTCGCGGGAGACGACCGGCCGAGCAAACGACCAACGGTAGCCCACTTTCGCCAACAGCGGTCCCGGCGAATACTAACACCATACGGACCCGACCGTTGCTGTCTGTCAACTCTTCCCCGACTGATACTGGTGTCAGTGCTCAGCAGACCACATGTCGCCATCCGACGACCAACCGACCGGCCAACTGCCTTCCGTATGCGTCGACCACGGTCCCGGCCCACAATTGCACCGTGCGAACGTGCCTGCTACTAACTGCCAACTCGCTCAACAGCCGAGTAACGACGAACCCGACTCAGTCCACAACCCAAAGGGGACTGAGACTCAGAGCCGACTCACTAACATGCGACTGTCTGCCTTCCGAGTGACTTTGCCGACTCAGTGCTCCGACTCACTCCATCGACTCCGTCACACAGCTCCGTTCATATCAGAGCAGAACCCGGAAATACTCGCGGTGGCTCCACAGATAGTAACACGAAACTACTATCGATAATTTTGCAAAAACAGACATAATGTCTTATGGGATAACAGCAATCAGTGATTTTATAATGTTACTTAAAATGCTGCGTGACGTAGCATGTGAAAGTTGCTGGATTTGGATGGGTTACTCCTGTAACTGAAATATCAGATCTGAAGATGGTTCTGAATGAACCGAAACCGGTCATATGAATAAAAAATCTGCAATCAAGACGGATTTTAAGTAACATACTATCGATAACTCTGGTGCTGCCACTCACGGACAACGAAGGTGAGTAAGGATAGTGGTGCCAGAAGACATTAACACAACTCCCCCACCCCCCACCCAAGAAAGAATATTCTTGCTGTTTCTGAAATGCAGGAAGGACAGGTCACAATCGTGAGCCACGCACGGCTCAATCTTGCAATATTTTAAACGATTGAGCGCTTTTTATTTGTCGCAAGTAGTACTCGTATATCGAGGTACAATCCAGTACGCTTTGTTTACATTTGATCTACGAGCTATCCATGACGTCACAGGCTACGCTTTCCTTATTAGCATCATCATCTCTCTTATCAGCGTTTTCATCATTCTTATCAGTGACATCATCTAACCACTACTCCTTTCCCTTCCCATCGACCCCTCCCCTCTCCAGCTAATTACAGTCTAGTATTTTAGGAACCACAGAAATGAAACAGCGAATCAGAATCCAAGGTGGCTAAACTAAACCACTTATAGTAGTGGAAAATTAAAAAAAAATCCACGACGGCAGAACTAGCCTAGTTGTGCTTTGTATATCACACTAATACGCCTGAGAACCATTTCACTCACATCTGGTCGATGACGGCCCTGGTTTATGCCTACAGAATTCATGGGCAAAGTGGAACTCTTCTGCTTTAGTTCTTGGAATAAGAATTAACAGAAATTCTTCATTTGTCTTGTCTAGTAATGCCTAAACTTCACATTATTTTAATGGAATAGCTCAGTTTTTGCTTTTGTCTCTCCTAGTTATGACCATTTCATATTGTTTTATTAAAGTTATTTTGGATAGAGGCTCTATGTAAGCTCTCATTTCAAACATCAGGTGAAAATGTCTCCATATTGAATTATTAAATTTGCTACTTTACTTACATTTAAATTTCATGTGTTTAAAAGGAGAAAAGTAAACAAAATTTTTGATAAATAAAACCTTACCTGGATGTTGTGTTATGTTTTTGTGACTTGGTATTTTGCTCGCTATGGTATTTCACAAAGTAAACGATTCTTTCCTTATGTCCATTTGGTGTAGTTTTAATGACATACAGCTTAATGTTTACCTTATAATTTAATTCTATAACTGGATAATATACTTCTTTTGCAGTCAGTAATTTGAAAAACATAAAGAAAGTAACTTCTTGAATTCCAGTAGATATCTATTTTTTTCTGTAAAGTATCTCCCTTTTGGCTTTGACAACTAGCTCTGTTCTTTCATACAATTCTTCTGTCGGAGAGTATTCATGGAATTTAATTTTGCGTTTATTTCCTGCATTTCTCAATTGTTAAAATATTCAATACCTCCTTGGGTGTAAGTTAGAAGGTCTTCTCCATTACATTTTTTTGGAATTTCTATATAAATTCACAAGTTAAAAATTTTAACAAACAATTGCTCATTATGTGTAGGCATTCCGTCGGATTTAAATTCTGCAAGTTCCTTTTCTGTTGCTAGATGCACACTGTTTATGCACCACATTTAGATACTATGTAACCAGTCTTTTGAGGCAGATATTGAGATTTAAAAACAGATTTTTCATCTAACAGTTAAGACAGTATTGCCTCGTAACCATCTCGTTCTGTGAGTTCTGCAACACATGGCCGTATTTACAACAAATACTGATATCTTTATTCCACAGTCGTCAGATTTTACCACACAATATGTTCGAAATAACACTTAAACCTTGCTTCCAAATCTGCAATATCTTCTTTTTCTTCTTCCAATTGCAGTTTATATTCTTCCGTTGTGACAAATGTTTACGTAATACACTCCAGCTTATATTTTTTGACTGTCATCCATTCCATTTCCAGTTTAGTTTTATGCGCACACAACACATTACGTACACTTAAAGGTGTAATTTCTTTACTTGGGAATAGTTTTTATCTGTGCGATACATTTACTCTTGTTCTTCAGACGTATAGAGCAACATTATTCGTGGAAACGAGTTCTAATTCGGCAATATCTATGTCTGACAGTATTGTGGGAAACAGTGTAATACTTATATAATCTTTTCAATACTTATCTCATCTGTGTTAACAATTTCCATGTAGCTTGCATGAAAATCGAAAGAGCACACCTAAAATATTTTTCCATCTTGGCTGTTGGAAGGTGAACTTGCACACTAGTCAACTTCTACGTATTATTATTGAATCGGTAGACAAATTACAGAACTCAGTTAAATAGAACACAGCCATTGTTCTGTAAGCTGTCCAGTAATTTACACCACATAGAAGCATCTGACACAGAGTACAGTGTAGCAAATTGCAAATACTCTTTGTTGGCATTTATTACACTTAAGCTAAAACACATCATTCATTTTGTAGTTGTATACTGTAACTACCAAACTGTTACTACCGTGTTCCTTAGCCGAGAAAGACACGAAAAATTCTCATAGTCATGTCTCAGGGCACTTAATAAAATTCATAAGATGGTTGCCAATAACTTTATCCACTGCTCAGCTAGTGATCTGACACACAAATTATAGCACTGAACCGAGGGAGGTGGTGCAGTGGTTAATACACTGGCCTCGCATTCTGGAGGACAACGGTTCAAATTCTCGTCCTGCCAGCCAAATTGAGGTTTCCGTGATTTGCTGTAGACAAATGCCGGGACGGCTCCTTTAAATGGGGCACGGCCGATTTCCTTCCCTATCCTCCACAAAATCTGAGCTTCTGCACCGTCTGAAACGACTTTGATACCAACGGAACGTTAAACCTAATCTTCCTTCCCAGTGTAACACTGTAGCCGCCTCATGCGGATGCGTGTTTCTTGTGCACTACATTTCACGATGTTTTCGTGAGATAAACTAAAGCTGCAGTGTTCATTTTTGGCACGATAGTGTGTATTTATGTATCTAAGTCGGCTCCCAATATTTCCTTTGTCTCCAAGTAAAATCACGTAAATTCACTTCGAAACGTTAGGTGAAATTTAAACGTGATTTTCATGTTGAATGTATTAAAACTTGTACGGGTGTCGTGATATACTGTGCAGCATTATCGTCAGTTGCAAACATTTATTTTGCTTTTCAGGAATGTGATCTGATAGAAACCCCCAAAGAGATTCTGGTCATATGTACAGAATATAGGCGGTAAGGTACAGTCAATACCTCCAATGCGTGAGAACAATATGATGTCACTGGTGACAGTGCCACTAAAGCAGAGCTACCAAACGTAGTTTTCCGGAACTACTTAACCAAAGAAGATGAAGTAAATATTCCAGAACTCGAATCTAAAACAACTGCCAACATGAGTAACTTAGAAGTAGAAATCCTCAGTGAAGAGAAGCAGCTTGAATCGTTTAATAAAGGCATAGTCTGTGGTTCGGATTGTACACTACTGGCCATTAAAATTGCTACACCAAGAAGAAATGCAGATGATAAACGGGTATTCATTGGACAAATATATTATACTAGAACTGACATGTGATTACATTTTCACGCAATTTGGGTGCATAGATCCTGAGAAATCAGTACTAAGAACAACTACCTCTGGCATTGAGTCAAACAGAGCTTGGATGGTGTGTACAGGTACAGCTGCCCATGCAGCTTCAGCACGATACCACAGTTCATCAAGAGTAGTGACTGGCGTATTGTGACGAGCCAGTTGCTCGGCCACCAGTGACCAGACGTTTTCAATTAGTGAGAGATCTGGAGAATGTGCTGACCAGGGCAGCAGTCGAATATTTTCTGTACCCAGAAAAGCCCGTACAGAACCGGCAACATACGGTCGTGCATTATCCTGCTGACATGTAGGGTTTCGCAGGGATCGAATGAAGGATAGAGCCACGGGTCTAACACATCTGAAATGTAACGTCCACTGTTCAAAGTGCCGTCAATGCCAACAAGAGGTGACCGAGACGTGTAACCAATGGCATCCCATACCAGCATACCGGGTGATACGCCAGTATGGCGATGACGAATACACACTTCCAATGTGCGTTCACAGCTATATCGCCAAACACGGATGCTACCATCATAATGCTGTAAACAGAACCTGGATTCATCCGAAAAAATGACGTTTTGCCATTCGTGCACCCAGGTTCGTCGTTGAGTACACCATCGCAGGCGTTCCTGTCTGTGATGCAGCTTCAAGGGTAACCGCAGCTATGGTCTCCGAGCTGATAGTCCATGCTGCTACAAACGTCGTCGAACTGTTCGTGCAGATGGTTGTTGTCTTGCAAACGTCTCCATCTGTTGACTCAGGGATCGAGACGTGGCTGCACGATCCGTTACAACCATGCGGGTAAGATGCCTGTCATCTCGACTGCTAGTGATAGGAGGCCGTTGGGATCCAGCACGGTGTTCCGTATTACCCTCCTGAACCCACCGATTCCATATTTTGCTAACAGTCATTGGATCTCGACCAACGCGAGCAGCAATGTCGCGATACGATAAACCGCAGTGGGTGTGTGTTTGTGTGTGGTTTGAGGTTTTCGGGGCTAAACAGCGTGGGCATCAGCGCCCAAACGCATAGAAACAGGAACACATGCGGTGAAGGGAAGAAGACGGCCAGTGAACAAGGAGAACGGCTAAAAGACACAGACCTGACGCAGTTCCAAATCCTCACATACAGAGGCAAAACAAGAGGAGAAGAAACGCACTAAAAAAGGAAAGGAAACATAAGGAAAAGAGAACAGAAATCGAGGTGAAACAAGTAGGTAATCGTGACTGGCGGACCTCTTACCTAAAACCTGGGTGAGCCCGTCATCCAGCAGCACATTAAAATCCTCTCCCTAAAATCCGAGGTAAGAAATTGGACAGGACACAAAACCGTAAGTCCTTAACCACCGTCATTGCGTCGTCTTGCAAAATAGAGGGCAAATCCGGTGGCAAGGAAACCACCGCCCTCTGGTCAGAGAATAAAGGGCAGTCAAGTAAAATGTGGCGGACAGTAATCTGGACGCCACAAGCACTGCAGATTCGGGGTCCACCCGCCGGAGTAAAAAACCATGCGTTAAAGGACTGTGCCCGATGCGGAGGCGAGTGAGGAGAACCTCATCCCGCCTGTATGACTGGTAGTACGTACGCGATGGCCGAGTGGTGGCCTTGACCAGACGCAGCTTATTTTCACCGACTGCCAGCCACTCCTCTTCCCATTGACTTATAACACGAAAACGCAAAAGGGAGGTAATAGCATGGAGGGGGACGGCACATTCAACGTGAGGGAGGGAACATGCATCTTTGGCAGCCACATCCGCCAGTTCGTTTCCCCTAATACCCTCGTGCCCCGGCACCTAGCAGAAAGAAACCTCCTTCCCCTGCCGTTGCAGGTGGAGTAGGGCATCATGGATGTTCTGGACGACCGTATCCGCTGGGTACAAGTGTTGCATGGTCTGAAGGGCACTCAGGGAGTCAGAACAGATGAGAAACTTAAGACTGGGAACACATCTCATCTGCTCCAATGCCCGCAAGAGCGCAAACAATTCGGCATCAAAGATGGTAAACGCCGCAGGAAGCCGTAACTTGACGACTCGATCAGGGAAAACAACAGCACAACCAACAGAGTCCCCCGGTTTAGAGCTATCCGTAAATACTGGTACATGGTCGGGATGCTGGTTTAAAATATCTTAAAATAAGGAGGTCAAAACAAACGCAGGAGTGCAGCTTCTCCAGTACTCTGACAAGTCTAAAAGGACGCTGGGCCTCTGTAGCAGCCAGGGAGGCAGGCGGGTAAAACCCTGGAGTTAGGGTGTCACACGCTCCACACCAAGGGACTCTAGCAAATGCTTGGCACGAATCCCAGATGGTCTCGTTACCCTGGGACGACTCGAAAAGAGACGTTCCATAGGCGGTCGCGCAACAGTAGGCTACGCAGGGGAGGTAGGACAGGTAAGGAATTGACACACCCGTCGCACCATGAGGAGTTTCCGCCGGATGGCGAGCGGCGGTTCCCCTGCCTCAGCACACAGGGACTGGTACGGAAGGCACCAGTGGCCAGCCTGATGCCCTCATGGTGTACTGCGTCAAGAATCTTCAGATACGAAGGCCTCGCTGACCCATACACGGTGGATCCATAGTCAAGACGCGACCGGACGAAAGCCCTATAAAACTGCAGCAGACGCGACCGATCTGCTCCCCAGGACCGATGGCTCAGACACTTCAAAATATTCAGTGCCTTCAGGGCCCGCAGCTTGAGGTCTTTCAGATGCGGCAACCACGACAACTTGGAATCAAAAGTGAGGCCCAGGAACCTCACAGTGTCTCTAAAAGGAAGAATGGTGTCCCTCAGACGCAATTCAGGGGAGGTAAAAGCACGTCGAGAACGATTAAAATGAACACACACATATTTGTCTGCAGAAAAGGTAAAACCCGTCTTCGCAGTCCATGCCTCTAATCGCTTTATCGTAAGTTGCACCTGCCGACTAGCAGTGACAAGACTGGAGGAAGAACAGAAAACTGGAAAATCGTCCACAAACAAGAAGCACTGGGCCGGACTCCTTATAGTGGACGTGATACTGTTAATGGCGGTGGCAAAGAGGGTGACACTTAAAACGCTTCCCTGAGAAACACCATTCTCCTGCACGTACAAATCAGATAGCACATTACCAACCCGATATCGAAAGAGGCGGTGGGAAAGAAAGGACCGAATGAAGATGGGGAGATGGCCACGAAAGCCCCACTAATGGAGTTGATTGAGAATAAGGCGGCGCCAAGTAATGTCATACGCCTTATTAATGTCAAAGAATACACCTAGACAATGCTGGTTACGTAGGAAGGCCTGCTGGATGGCCGCCTCAAGCAGGGTCAAGTTGTCTATAGTTGAACGACATCTCCGAAAGCCACACTGAGAGTGGCTAAGGAGCTGCCTGGTCTCGAGCAGCCAAACCAGGCGACGGTTGACCATGCGTTCCAATGTCTGCCCGACACAGCTCGTCAAAGCAATATTCCGTTAACTACTGGTTTGCATTCGGTCCTTTCCCGGTTTGAGGAGGGGAATCAAAATCGCCTCCCTCCACGAGTCAGGGAACGTGCCGGATGGCCATATCATATTAAAATTCAGGAGAACTTCCTTAGATGGCAGCAACAAGTGCTGCAGCATGCTGTACAGGATTTGATCATCACCTGGCGCAGTATCATGAGCCACAGACAGCGCCGAATCCAGTTCCCACATTGTGAAGGGGCAGTTGTGGGGTTCAGAATTTGGAGACCGGAAGTCCAAGTGATCCCTATCGATCGCTGTGCGGTAGCGGCAGAAAACTGGATCACAGTTAATGGTGGTAGTAGATTCCGCAAAATGCATGACCAGTGTCTGGGCAATGTCTCTCGGCGCCGTGAGGAGACATCCCTGATGCAGCAATGCCGTGACAGGTAGTTGGCTGCGTTTCCCGGAAATGCTCCTGACGGCTACCCATACTTTCGTAGAACTAGTGGAGCGGGAGATGGAGTTCAAGAACGATTGCCATGACCATCGTTTGCTCTCTTTAATCACTCGCCGCGCCTTGGCCCTTGCCACCCAAAAGGCCGCAAGATTATCAGCTGAGGGACGGCACTTGAAGCGGCGCAGAGCTGCACGGCGGGCTCGGATGGCTGAGCGGCACTCAGTGGTCCACCAAGAGACAGGACGCCTCTTGGGATGACTTGAGGACCGTGGGATCGACAATCCAGCAGCATGGGAGATCGCGGCTGTAACATGGTCGACCCATTCGTGAACGCTGGCACGGTGTTCCAAAACAGCTAAATTGCTGAAAAGTGTCCAGTCAGCTCTGCAGAGGTGCTACCTGGGCGGCACTGGTAATGCCACAGCCTCATCCAGGAGGCGAATCCAAAGGGAAAAGTGGTCACTAGAATGGAGGTCAGCGGCAACCTCTCACAGAGCAGAATCCGCGAGTGTTGGAGAGCAAAAGGAAAGGTCAATAGCTGATGACGACCCAGAAGCAGTACAGAAATGAGTGAGAGCACCAGATTTGAGGATGCACAGTTCTTCGGACGCCATGAGGCTCTCCAGAATGCGACCCTTAGTCGTAGAGCCCCATAAGACATTATGGGCATTGAAGTCCCCCAGAAGGAGAAATTGGCGGGGGAGTTGGCTAATAAGGTCTGTGAGAGCCTCAGAGTCTATTGCATCCTGAGGAGGTAAGTAAACGGAACAGATTGTGAGCCTCCGCCCCACAAGAAGGTCAACTGCAACTGCTTGCAAGTCCGTAACGAGAGGGAGCTGAGTGGTGCATGTCACGGACAAAAACCGCAACACCACCTTTTGCCCTTTCCCCCATCAAGTCATCTTTTCGATACACGGTATAGGCCCGCAAAGAAGGAGCATCACTGGCCCTAAAATGTGTCTCTTGGAGACATAAGCACAAGGGGCGCTCTCGTACAGGGAGTTGTAATTCGGCCACATGCGTCCTGAACCCATTCAGGTTCCACTGTAATATGGGAGCTAGTGATCAGGGTGGCTGAATTTTCACCCTGCCTCTGTGCTTTGGAGGAGAGCCCGTACTGGCCGGAGATTTATTCCTGGGGCGAGAATATCGCCCCCGGTCGACATCAATGTCCATCAGCTCCGATGGCGACCCAAGGGAAATGTCAGACAGTACGATGGCATCGTCATCGGACTGACCCTGACTAGTCTCCTCAGGTGGCAAAACCTTCACCTTCGGCGTCTTCGTCTTGGGGGGCTTAGAATGCAGAACCTTGTCAACAGTTGGAGCTTTACTCGCCTGGGCAGAAGGCGCCATATGGGGAAGAGGCAGGAAGTACCCCAATGTCAGCAACCACGGTCTTGTCCGACGTTGTGGGGAGAGCTGCAGGTTGCAAAACAACCGCAGCAGCATAAGTGCACTGGCAAACGCAGGTATTAGTGCTGACACTAGCAACCTCCGTTTGTGTAGCAACAGTGGCCAACTGTATCGGTTTCTGCAGAGCGGAAGCGAAAGATGTTGTAAACACAGGAGGCTGCATGGCCTTAAAGAGCTTCTTGGCCTCACCATAGGGGATGCATAGGGGATCTCCTGTATCTTCCGTTCCTCGAGATAGATGTGGCAGACCCGGCTCCAGACAGGGTGACTCCCAGAGCAATTCACCCACTTCACAGGCGATGAACAATCGGCTCCTTCATGGGCTGGCTGACCACATTTACCACAAGTGGCTATCCCATTGCACCCCAACGTAGTATGCCCAAAGCGCTGACATTTAAAACAGCGCATTGGGTTGGGGGAATATGGCCGTACTGGCAAACGTAAGAAACCCGCTTTAACATGCTCTGGGAGTCGGGCAATTGAACGTGAGAATAAACGAGTCGGATTTGACTCGTTTCATAATATGCTGCACGTCGACAATACCATCGTCAGCCCACTCAGATTTCAACTCGTCCTTGTGGGTATCCACCAAGTCCCTACATGTCACAACACCCTTACTATAGTTCAAAGTGGAGTGGAGCTCGGTCTCAATAGCGTACTCTCCGAGACAGGTTGCTTTCGAAAGAGAAGTGACTTGACGGGAACTAGAAGTTTCAACTAACAGAGTCCCATTGCGCAGTCGCTTCACAGATTTCAGTGTTCCTGCAATTCCCTCAAGACCTTTGTGGATGTAAAAGGGAGAAACCCTCTCAAAGCTACCTTCCTTCCGTTTGGCAATCAAAAACACATTCTGGTTATCAGAATGTGCTCAAGACAGTCTGATAAATCTCTAGTAACATCAGGCGCTGGAGGACTCTCAGCACGAAGTCGGTTTTTCGATGGGGTGTGTTTTCCTACCAGTGGCCCACCCAATCCACTGGTAGGGGGAAACGTAGGGGTCGAAGGGTCTATTGTGGTCCCACGAGCAGCTAGGGAACTAAAGGTCCGCTCAGACAGAGCCCCGCGTGCCTGAGTAAGCCTTATACAACTGGGGTGCAGCAGGTGCCCCAGAGGTTGCCCGCTTGCGACTGTTCCACCCCAACAGCCATGCATCTTATAGGCGCGCAGCACACCGTAAGATTGAGGGGTTTTTATAGAGGTTTACCTTCCTCGCAATCCAGGCGGTCAAGCCAAGATTACCATTCCCCGCAGCACACAACATTCCACCGCCGCGCCATACGGTGGTCGCTGAAGCATGTTCGGGGGTTACGGTGACAGGAGAGTGGCGGCGCTGACCAGTCCCCATCTCAGGACCCCGGGGTCGCCAAGCCCGTACTCAGCAAATGAATGCTGAGCCCCTGGGGGGCAACCGCATTCGGGATAGGCTACAATCCGACCTTTATCAAAGTCGGAAACGTGATGGTACGCATTTCTCCTCCTTACACGAGGCATCACAACAACGTTTCACCAGGCAACGCCGGTCAACTGCTGTTTGTGCATGAGAAATCGGTTGGAAACTTTCCTCATGTCAGCACGTTGTAGGTGTCGCCACCGGCGCCAGCCTTGTGTGAATGCTCTGAAAAGCTAATCATTTGCATATCACAGCATCTTCTTCCTGTCGGTTAAATTTCGCGTCTGTAGCACGTCATCTTCGTGGTGTAGCAATTTTAACGGCCAGTAGTGTATATCACTCAGGTTTCATTCAGAGTATGCTGATACAAAAGCTCCACACATGTGCTCGCTCATGGAAAGACCCGTACCTAAGGACTGGAAAGTTGCACAAAAAGTCACAACAATACCCAACAAAGGAAACAAAAGTAATCCACTGAATTACAGACCCATATTACTAACTTAGAATTTCACTAGGAGTATGGATATACTGTGTTCCAACATTAAGAGATACCTGAAAAAAAACTGTTATTGACAAATATCACGGTTTCAGAAAATATCGTTCCTGTGCAACGCAACTAGCTCAAAGAGTAATGAGTGCACTCTGATTCCGTAGTTTCAGATTTCCACAAGGTTTTCGATGCCTTTTCTCACAAGCGACTTCTAATCCAACTGCATTGCTATGGTCTATTGCCTCAGTTGTGCGACTGGATCCGTGAGTTCCTGGCTGAAAGGTCACAGTTCCTAGAAAGTATTATAGGCCTTTGCTGTTGCCGGCCGGTGTGGCCGAGCGGTTCTAGGCGCGTCAGTCTGGAATCGCGCGACCGCTACGGTCTCAGATTCGAATCCTGCTTCGGGCATGGATGTGTGTGATGTCCTTAGGTTAGTTAGGTTTAAGTAGTTTTAAGTTCTAGGGGACTAATGACCTCAGATGTTAAGTCCCATAGTGCTCAGAGCCATTTGAATCATTTGATTTGAGCCTCTGCTGTTCCTGATCTACATAAACAATTTAGGAGACAATATAACCAGCTCTCTTGGATTGTTTGCAGATGATGCTGTCGTTTCCCGTCTTGTAAAGTCATCAGATGAAGAAAACCAGTTCCAAATGATCTCTACAAGATATAATCTGTATGGTGAGAAAAGTGTGAAGTCATTCACGTGATAGTAAAAGAAATCCGGAAAATTTCGGTTACTGGATAAATCACACAAATCTAAAGGCCGTAAATTTTTAGGGATTGTAATGAAGAATAATATCAAATGTGGCTGACGAAGGGCGTAGAAAAAGTTCAAAGAAAGCCATCTCGTTCCCAAATATCGCGAACTAGTGGAGAGAATGAATGCCCCGGACACGATACGTGAATTGGGACGGCAATCGTTAAAACAAAGGTGTGTTTCGTTGCGGCAGGATCTTTTCGTGTAATTTCATTCACCAACTTTCTCCTCCGATTTCGAAATATTCTGTTGGCGCTTACCTACATAGCGAAAAACGATCGTTATGATAAAATAAGAGAAATCAGAGCTCGCATACAGATTGAAGTGCTTTTTTTACAGCGCACCATTCGACAGTGGAAGGGCAGAGAAATAGCTTGAAGTTAGCTCGATGAACCCTCCGCCAGGCAATTTAGTTTCAATTTCAGAATAATCATGCAGATGTAGATTTAGGTAGTGTGTCGTATTGTGTCGTCAACTGTGCATCTCAAAAAATTTGGCCGCAATACCGTCGATCACAGCTAACAGTACCCGACTTTAGTTATACACACATTTATATGTGAAAAAGGGTAATTAATGAGTAGTTTCGGACGCTTGCACAGATTTTGGTGAATTTAGAGTGGTTTTCATAACCTTTTTCGTATTAAATCGATGTTTATGATTTACAGTTTCCGTAAATTAATAACATATTGTGCGACATTAATTCGATCTTTTAACAGGAGGAAATATTGTCTTCATTTATCGTGAATTAATGCTACTGTAAAACGTTTCTTAGTGACCGTAACCTGAAAAAGGTTTTTCTGTTTGCTGTTCACGGGAAGGAGACGAGTAGGTTGCTGTTCGTAAGCAGCTGCAAATCGTACTGGCTGATGACAAGTGATTGGAAACTCTGCGAATGGATTTGATGGAAGGGTCTCCAACTGTCGTGCACCAGCAATCACGCTATTTTCTCAACCAGACCTATGATCGGAAGCGGTGCCATGTCACAAATAATCAGTATCTGCCAGACATCTTACTCGTGGTCAGGGGAGAGAACAGTTCTCTGATGCTGAGGAGAAGAGTTTGATTTTGTGTGATATAGTCCATTACTACGTTTTATTTTCCTCCAGGAACGTCTTTGATTGCTTAGGGGTACACTGATTCGACACTTCTCTACTGTGGACCCATCTGGAACCTGTATACGGGGTGGTGAGACAGTCTGAAAAATCATATAAAGGTGTCTGAGGGCAGGTTGTGATGAGTTATAAAACAATTCGATACGTTGCACCGTTTCCGAGTTAACTAAGTCAAAGTTAGCCAATCAGGCCGTTGCTCGCGCAATATCAAGCGGTCCGCCAGATAAAAAAAAAAAAAAAAAAAAAAAAAAAAAAAAAAAAAAAAGTGTGAAATCTCATGGGACTCAACTGCTAAGGTCATCAGTCCCTAAGGTTACACACTACTTAACCTAAATTATCCTAAGGACAAACACACACACCGATGCCCGAGGGAGGACTCGAACCTCCGCCGGGACCAGCCGTCCTGCAGCGCCTTACACCGCTTGGCTAATCGCCAGATTTAATTGGTATCATTTGTTCTCATAGCGTGGCTAATGGCACACGAGACTGCTCAGCCTTTGGCTCTGTTTAGATCTTGACTACGGTCTCATGTCAAATTTTTTGTATCATTCTTCTTCGGTTTTAGAAAACCAAACGTACAACACGTTTAGCGACACCGTCTATGGAGGGCCGCTTGAATTTGCCGCCTGCGACATCCTGATTCACTAACTCCAATGCTAATTAACTCGGAAACGGCGCGTTGTAACGAAATTTTTCTTAACAGTTATTTCACAGCACAGCCAACCGTGCAACACCCTTTCAAGCTTACCAGGTTGTTCCTGACCACTCTGTACAAGCTGCAAATCAGTTCGTTGTTGTATACTTATTGCAGGAGACAGACATGTTGCTCAAGCCAAGGCGGAAATCACTTCTCTTATGATTAGGAACCTCCCCCATGAACCATGGACCTTGCCGTTGGAGGGGAGGTTTGCGTGCCTCAGTGATACAGATAGCTCTACCACAGGTGAAACCACAACGGAGGGGTATCTGTTGAGAGGCCAGACAAACGTGTGGTTCCTGAAGAGGGACAGCAGCCTTTTCAGTAGTTGCAGAGGCAACAGTCTGGATGATTGACTGATCTGGCCTTGTAACACTAACCAAAACGGTCTTGCTGTGATGGTAATGCGAACCGCTGAAAGCAGGGGGAAACAAAAGCCGTAATTTTTCCCGAAGGTATGAAGCTTTACTGTATAGGTAAATCATGATGGCATCCTCTTGGGTAAAATATTCCGGAGATAAAATAGTCCCACATTCGGAGCTCCGGGCAGGGACTAATCAGGAGGGAGTCGTTATCAGGAGAAATAAAAGTGGAGTTCTACGGATCAGAGCGTGGAATGTCAGGTACTGTAATCGGGCAGGTAGGTTAGAAAATTTATAAAAGGAAATGGATAGGTTAGATATAGATATAGTTGAAATTAGTAAAGTTCGGTGCCAGGAAGAGCAAGACTTCTGGTCAGGTGAATACAGGTTTATAAATACAAAATAAAATAGGGGTAATTCAGAAGTAGGCTTAATAATGAATAAAAAAAATAGGAACAAGGGTAAGCTACTACGAACAGCATAGTGAACGCATCACTGTAGCCAAGATAGACACGAAGCCCACGCTTACTAAGGTAGTACAATTTTAAATGCCATCTAGCTCCGCAGATGACGAAGAGATTGAAGAAATGTACGATAACAAAAATAATTCAGATACTGAAGGGAGACGAAAATTTGGGGGACTGGAATTCGATAGTAGGAAAAGGAAGAGAAGGAAAAGTAGTGGATGAATATGGAAGGAGGGTAAGGAATGAAAGAGAAACCAGGTTTTAAGTTGTAAGACATTTCCAGGGGCAGATGTGGACTCTGACCAGAACCTGTTGGTTATGAGCTGTAGATTTAAGAAACTGCAAAAAGGGGGGAATTTAAGGAGATGGGACCTGGATAAACTAAAAGAACCAGAGATTGTAGAATTGCAGAGAGAGCATTAGGGAACAATTGCCAGTTACGGGGGAAAGAGATACAGTAGAAGAAGGGAGAGATGAAATACGGAAGGCAGCAGAGGATCAAGTATGTAAAAAGACGAGGGCTAGTAGAAATACTTGGGTAACAGAAGAGATATTGAATTTAACTGATGAAGGGACAAAATATAAAAATGCCGTAAATGAAACAGTCAAAAAGGAGTACAAACGTCTCAAAAATGAGATCGACAGGAAGTGCAAAATGGCTAAGCAGGGATGGCCAGAGGAGAAATGTAAGGATGTAGAGGCTTATATCACTAGCGGTAAGATATATACTGCCTACAGGAAAATTAAAGAGACCTTTGGAGAAAAGATAACCACTTGTAAGAATATCAAGAGCTCAGATGGGAAACCAGTTCTAAGCAAAGAAGGGAAAGCAGAAATTTGGAAGGAGTATATAGAGGGTTTATACAAGGGTGATGCACTTGAGGGCAGTACTATGGAAATGGAAGAGGATGTAGATGAAGAGTTTGACAGAGCACTGAAAAGCCTAAGTCTAAACAAGGGCCCAGAGCTAGACAACATTCCATTAGAGCTACTGATAGCCTTGGGAGAGCCAGCCATGACAAAACTCTTCCATCTGGTGAGCAAGATGTATTAGACAGGCGAAATACCTTCAGACTTCAAGAAGAATATAATAATTCCAATGCCAAAGAAAGCAGGTGTTGACAGGTGTGAAAATTACCGAACTATCAGTTTAATAAGTCACGGCTGTAAAATACTAACACGAATTCTTTACAGAGGAATATAGAAACTGGTAGAAACCGAACACGGGGAAAACCAGTTTGGATTACGTAGAAATTTTGGAACACGTGAGGCTATACTGACCTTACGACTTATGCTAGAAGATAGTTCAAGGAAAGGCAAACCTACGTTTCTAGCATTTGTAGACTTAGAGAAAGCTTTTGACAATATTGACTGGAATACTCTCTTTCAAATTCTGAAGGTGGCAGGGGTAAAATACAGCGAGCGAAAGGCTATTTACAATTTGTACAGAAACCAGATGGCAGTTATAAGAGTCGAGGGGCATGAAAGAGAAGCAGTGGTTCGGATGGGAGTGAGACGGGGTTGTAGCCTATCCCCGATGTTGCTCAATCTGTATATTGAGCAAGCAGTAAAGGAAACAAAAGAAAAATGTAGAGTAAGATTTAAAATCCATGGAGAAGAAATAAAAACTTTGAGGTTTGCCGATGGCATTGTAATTCTGTCAGAGACGGCAGACCTGGAAGAGTGGTTGAATGGAAAGGATAGTGTCTTAAAAGGAGGACATAATATGAACATCAACAAAGCCGAAACGAGAATAATGGAATGTTGTCGAATTAAATCAGGTGATACTGAGAGAACTAGAGTAAGAAATGAGGCACTTGAAGTGGTAGATGAGTTTTGGTATTTGGGGAACAAAATAACTGAAGACGGTCGAAGTAGAGAGGATATTAAATGTAGACTAACAATGTCAGGGAAAGAATTTCTGAAGAAGAGAAATTTGTTAACATCGAGTGTAGAATTAAATGTCAGGAAGTCTTTTCTGAAAGTATTTGTATGGAGTGTAGCCCTGTATGGAAGTGAAACGTGGATGACAAATAATTTAGACAAGAAGAGAATAGAAGCTTTCGAAATGTGGTGCTACAGAAGAATGCTGGAGATAAGATGTGTCGATCACTTAACTAATGAGGAGGTAGTTAGTAGAATTGGGGAGAAGAGTAACTTGACTAGAAGAAGGGATCGGTTGGTAGGACATGTTCTCTCGCAGCAAGGGATCACCAGTTTAGTATTGGAGCGCAGCAAGGAGGGTAAAAATCGTAAAGGGAGCTCAAGAGATGAATACACTAAGCAGTTTCAGAAGGATGTAAGTTGCAGTAGGTACTTGGAGATGAAGAAGCTTGCACAGCATAGAGTAGCATGGAGAGCTGCATCAAACCAGTCTCTGGACTGAAGACCACAGCAACAACAATGTTTAAGAACAGAGATTTTGTTTAAGGCTGCTTATTGCTACGTTCAGTTTTTTTATGTTTGACGTCCTCTTTGAATGTCAAGGATGCTGTGTCACAGGCAATCGATTTGTTCCTAATGACCTAGTGTTTTGGATGTTGGATAGCTTTCAGGGTAGTGTGATTGCTTCTGGCGGTTTCATTCCAGAGTGGACAAAGCCCTGCTATGAGTTCGAAATAACTTACTCAAAATATTTATTTGAATATTGCCACCAACACAGCATTGGTTATACTGTTATATCACTGGAGAAAACGCTGAATAGAGTATTCACAGTTATTCCACCTGTCGCGTGTAAAAGTGAAGGAGTTGGTGATAACAGTAACAGAATACGCGTAGTTATTCCACGTGTCGCGTGTCTACGTGAAGCAGCTGGAGAAAGTGAAGCGGATTAAATAATTGTTGATGGAATATGATGTGCAGAATACTGAGGAAAAGGGCCGCCTCTCACTTCGTGCACTCTGAATGAAAATGTGTAGCGACAAAAACGTAACAGTAACTGCAGAGTTCAATATATGGTTGTTGGAACAGTTGTGGAATGATCGACACCTTCGAGGATTCCCATATGATGCCAATGAGTGAAATGGCTCTTGTAGTTGAATACTGAAAGAAATGTAATTTTGCTGAATAATGAAAGTAATGTAATGTTTTCATAATAAAATTTACATAAGGGATCGGAATGAACATTGTTGTTGGACAATGAAAGAATTCTAAAGATTTTATAATGGAACTAATATCTACAGTAATTTTTATTGTTTCCTTCTGTAATATGTTATGTAAAAAAGTATGTAATCATTGATACATCATTGTGACGAGATCTTCCTGTTATCACTGACTGTTGCAAACAGCTTAAAAGCTGGGAAAGCTTAAGAACACATGCAGCATGCAAAGTTTACCCGAGGAAAGCAGTTATCAAAAAAGGAACTGATGAATTTCATCAACCTAGTTTGGTTGACCTGATTACATTTCCAGATACAATTCACGGTATAAATATTTATTAATAACAGTTGATGTGTGCTTTAAAACCCATGCATTGCTGCTCTAAAGACTGAATCTTGTGCTGAGGCTGCACAATGATTTAGAATAACGTACAGAAAAAGTAATGTGACTTCAATTCACTTACAAATATAGGAAACTAATTTTACTATACCCATTTCATGAAGCTAATGGAGAAACATAAGGTAAATCATCGTTTTGCATCTTGAAAGCTACGGTTGTGGAACAGATCAGTAGGACTCTTAAAGCAAAGATGTTCAAACTGCAAAAGGTTCTCTCATATGAATTGGTATTGCACAAGATCTAGTAAGTCAGTACAAACAAAAACATAGAACAATTATGTGAGACCTGTAAAGGTGAATGATTAGTATTTTTGTTATCACATATAGTATGCTCAATACGGTAAACATATAAAAAGAAAATTAAAAATCAGCTACTATGAGTTATTCAACAGTCAAGCAGTTTATGAGCTCAACACAATAAAGTACCTTATGGAAAATTACGTATCATAGTCTACAGCATAAGGTTCCTAAAGCACAGAACTACAGAAAACCAGAGATGCATACTCATATCTAGCTGAAAAATTCATGAAAATAAAGGAAATAAAGCTTTCATAGAGTGGCTGAGTTTTGATAAAACACACAGTTCCCTCCTGGATTAATCTAAGTGTTCATTTTAGGAGTGAGCTATATATGGAGGCCAGTTTGTTACGTTTTGATATAACATGAACACTTTGTTACAGTTTCACGGTAATACAGGGAAGTATTGAGCACAGTGGATTGATGATCAGTTAGGGGGGACGCTGGTTATTCTGTAAACTGATCATCATTCTTCACTGATCATCATTATTCACTGACCGTAAGTTTCCACTGACCATTCTCCACTGACTAACATTTTCTATTGACCGTTACTGCATTGACCATCATTTACCATTGACCACTGTTGTCCACTGATCATTATTCTCCAGTGACCATCATTATCAACCGACTGTCATTCTCCATTGACCATGAATCTCCACTGGCCGTCATTCTGCACTGAGCATCATTCTTCACAGACTGTCACTCTCTCTAGTGCCCATCATTCTCCCCACTGACCATCATTCTCATCACTGACCACCATACTCCACTGAACACCGTTATTCAATGGTATCTACTCAGCTTAATATCACTGAAGTGAATGTTACAGAAATAATGCACCCTGAGAACATTTTTACTCTTCATTTTAACATTCTGGTGATTTAATACAGATGTATGTATGTATGCATATGCATTTTTACAGAAAGTTTTTTGACTTTCACAGAAATAATAGCTGTATTTGTTCTTAGCACTTTCTGAGGTAATGGTTATGTAATTTTGTATTCAGCACTTCCCAACTAGGTACCAGAAGCTTATAATGGCATTCCAATTGGCTGCCACGTCTTAATTTTTCCTTGAGAGTGTCTAGAATAGAGAAGGGGCAAGGGGGTATGGGAAACCACAAGTGACCTGGTTCAACATACATGAACTCTTTTCTTTTTTTTAAATTGACACTAGTACAATTAGGCTAGTTTCACCATCTTGATTGATGATCAGCTGGAGATTGGGGGAATATGAGTGGGTGGGGAAGGGGCTGGGGATTTGGCTTGATGACATCATTCATATGGACAATGGGGACTGCTGCCATCTTAATGTTGTGCATTGAAGGTCACTGACAGCATCATGCCTCTGAAATGCAGGCAACCTGCGTGACTTGTCTCAGGTGTTAGTAGTGGGGGAAGTAGCCTGGAGTCCTCATAGCTAAACTTCTATCAGAAAAATCTACTAATATGTCTTCATTTCTCTTATCTGTTTTTTCCATTATCTACGCCAGAAATACCTCTTTGGTAACTTTAGCATTCCAAAAGCCAATCTTATCATCATATAACGGCTCTTATTTTTATTCCTCCATATATTATTCTGGTCAACAACTTTGTTGCATGGAATGTTAAGCCGATGGTGCGACAATTCTCATACTTATCTGTTGTTTCAACGAGTAACTTTGGGCTTGACCAGATGATATTCCTCCATCAGTCTGGTGGTATGTCTCCAGTCTCATATATTCTACACATAAACATGAACTGTTATTTGGTTACCAGTTTGTCTAATGACTTTAGAAATTATGAAGGAATGTTATTTGTCCCTTCTGCCTTATTTGATCACAACTGTTCTAGCTCTCTTTTACCCTCCATAATTTTGGATCCCCTGTGTCTTCCATATCGACTCCCATTTCTTATTCTATAACATCGACATGCTCTCTCTGATGTATAGACCTCAATGTGCCCGTTCCACCTAATTGTTCTCTCCTCTGTCTTTCATAGTGGAATTTCCACGATGCCTCTATGTATCCTATACTGCTGTATTCCTGTCTTTCATTGGACATTTTTGTACTTCCATCCTTCACAGATCAATTGAAATATATCTTCTGTTGCCCAAGGTTTCTTGGCCGTTATCTTCTTGTATTTATTTTTATACCTGTGTTTTTGTGTCTAAATTCTGTGATTGGCTGCATGCCAATTACTTTTTAACTGAACTGTCTGCTGTGATATTCGGTACCGCAGTATATGCAGCATTAGATAATTTCAAATGCATCTCCTCAGTCCTCTCTATTTCAGTATCCATCTTTTTTCCAAACCGTGTCTTCCAGATGTTTCCCATAAATTTAAGTTTTTTTTTTTGATAATTGATAAATTGTGATCTAAGTCTTTATCGACTCCTGAGTGTGTCTCCACATCCATTAGCTGGTTTTGGATTCTCTTTGTGATCATATCGTAAACCAACAAAAATCTAGCCATGTCTCCTGGCCTTTTCAAAGTATCTCTCAACCTCTTGTGATTTAAGAACAGTATATTTGGTAGTATTAACTGCAGTTTTGTGCAGAATTCAAACAATGTTTCACAACTCTCATTTATACTACCAAGCCCATATTCTATTTTTGCTAGTCCCTCCCCTGTCAGAGCTTGCTCCTCCTCCTTGAGAATAATCCTATCAATGAATTATTCGTAGTAACTCATACTCTGACATACCTTCCATTCTCTTTATAAAATTTTCTCCTACTGTTAATTTTAACCTTTATTAGTCTGACAAGAAATTCTTATCTTCTTTATATTTAACTTCACTGATCCCCATTATATCTAGACAGAGTCCTTACATTGCTCTTTTCAGAATGTCTACCATCCAAAACACATTCAATATTCTGATATTCCACGTTTTGACTAGTAGGACGATGCCCTTTTGTTGGTTATTGTATCTCTTTGTCATGGATACTTTCCTTCTGGATGTCACCAACCAGAAATTCGGATGGAGGATAATAAGTAACCTGTTGCCAATGGAGATACATCTCGACTCTTTTTCATTTCCATGCATACACATTAAATGTTTTTAATGCAGTGGTTTCCATTGTCTTCTACATCTTCATGCATTTAATTATTGCTGTTTTTTCTCCTTTTAGGTGAAGTTTCCCACCCCAAAAGCAAGAAGGTGGAGGAGCGTTACTAAATGCGCTCCTCAACCCTCTTTGACAAAGCCTAGCCGGAAGTCTTCAGCCGTATTTTGTTATAACTACTTTATTAAAAATTTAATCAATGGCTGAGGCAGAGCTGAGACCAGGGCATTTTGATTAGTACCCACCAGAAGCTGTCCGTATACCACAATAGTGGCTCACTTGAAGATCAATAGACATTTTAAAAGGCGGACAAACATAGGTACCAGAATCGTAGCTACTGAGTAATGGAAGGAATACGTTAATTTTTAAAGAAAGAAGTAGCAAAGTGCCCAGGAAAGGACGGAAACATAGCAATATAAGTCATTTAGGAACGAATGAATAGAGTAAGTGCAGGCAAGCTGGGATGAAATGGCTACTTCGAAAACGTGAAGAATACGAAAATGTTATTTGGGAGGAGAGATTCAGCATCTAGAAAGGTCAGACAACCATAAGTGAAATTAAATGCAAAAGTGTCAGCAGTACAGGACGAATTTTGGTGGTACACATAGAGTGAGCGGGTAGGTGGAAAGAATACACTGAAGGCCTCTAATGGGGACAGGCACTGTTTACAACGTCAGAGCAGAAGGAAAGGACGTCGCTTTGTAAGTCATAGGGAAGCCATTATTACAGCCAGACAGCGATTTGCACGAATTACCATCAAACGATCAAATAAGGCAGAAGACATAGACAATATTCCTACGGCATTTCTAAAAACATGAGAAACAGCAACAAGACGGTTATTCAAGTTGTCTTGTAGAATCCATGAAGCTGGACATTTACCATTAGACTTTTTCAGCAATATCACCCGTGAAATTCTGAAAGTACCAAGGGCAGAGGAGAACGAGAATTATCGAACAACCGGTTAAATAGGTCATGGATCGAAATTGCTGACGAGAACAATATAAATGCTGGAAAACATATATGAGGATCTGTTACGTAACGATCATTTTGGATTTAGGAGAGGTAAAGCATCAGAGAAGTCACTCTGATTTTTCTGTTTATAAGAGAAGCAAGACATAATCAGGTCACATTCCCAGGAACTGCCGAACTATAAAACGCGTTTCACGTTGTAAAATTCTGAAAAATGTTCGAAATTCACAGAGAAGTATGTATAAGGTATAGGGTAAGACGGGTAATATATAAAATGCATAAGAACCAAAAAGGAACAATAAAAATGGAAAACCAAGAACGAAATTCTTGGATTAAATAGCATGTAAGACGAAGATGCAGTATTTATCTTCTGCTGTTAAATCTCTACATAAAAAACACAATTGTGGGGATAAAAGATAGGTTGAGGAATGTGATTCAAATTCTGGGTAAAAGAACACCAGTGATAAGACTCTCTTATGGCATTGTTATCCTCGATGGAAGTGATGAAGATTTGCAGGAAATGCCGGATGTTATGGGCAGCCTGCTGAGCACAGAATAGGGACTGTGAATCAACTGAAGAAACATGCAAGTAATGAGGAGCACCAGGAATTGAATTAATGACATTTTTACCGTCAACTACGAAGAAGTGAAACATGAACTGTGGGGAAACCAGAAAGAAGGATGCTCGAAGTAAGGTGGACTGAGAAGGTAAAAGATGAGGTATTTCTCCACAAATTCGGTGAGGAAAGAAGTGTGCAGAAAAGACTTCCAAGAAGAAGGGACATGATGACAGGACACGTATTAAAACATCAGAAGGAAGGATGATTTGGGTTTAACGTCCAATTGGTAACGAGGTCACTGGAGACGGAGGACAAGCTCAGGCCGAGCGGTATAGGGCGCTGCAGTCACGGACTGCGCGGCAGGTCCCGGCGGCGGTTCGAGTCCCCCCTCGGGCATGTCTGTGTGTGTTTGTTCTTAGGATAATTTAGGTTAAGTAGTGTGTAAGATTAGGGACTGATGCCTTAGCAGTTAAGTCCCATAAGCTTTCACACACATTTGAACATTTGACAAGCTCAGATTGTATCAAGGTTGAGGTAGGAAACTGGCCATGCCCTTTCAAAGGAACCACCCAGGCATTTAGTGATTTAGGGAAAACCGAAATCAGAATATTCGGACGCAGACTTGAACCATCATCATCCCGACTGCGAGTGGAGTGTGCTTAAAATTGCGCTACCACGCTCGGTGATATCAGTGAATAGTATTTATGGTGATAGAGCATTCTGTAGATGGTAAAAGCAGTAGCTGTTGTATTTCAAGAAGAAAGGCGCCCGTGAAATTCCGTGAATGCGTAGTGTCAGTCGTGGTCAGAACGGTTCTCTGTGAAGTTGAGAGTGCATTAAGTCGGAGCTAAGTGAATTCGAATATGGGCAAATTGTTGGTGGTGATATGGTAGGTGCTTCCGTAAACAAGGTAGTGGAAATGTTTGGTGTTTCAAGAGGGTCCGTATACAGGCAATATCGTCTGCTGCGTCATAAAGCGGACCAAGGTGTGTGCTGAGTGACGGTGATAGACGGTCAATAAGAGGATTGTGGCGAAAAATAAGACGACAGCTACAGTTGCATTTACGTTGTACACTTCATTTCTGACGGACAATGCTGATATTCAAACGTGCTATCCATTCAGTAATGAGGATGATGGACCGTGCATAAACGAAGATAAATTATAAGCCAGAGGCAAGAAACTGAAAGGAAGTGGCGAGGCATGGATCGGGAGCGAAATCGATCACTCCTTCTATATCTCGTATGACGGAAGGTCTTGGCGTTTTCCTTCAGTGAAAACACCTAAGAACTATGTCTGGATGATTTGATCCGCCGTCTGCCTGGTATAGGAACCTGGCATGCTAATAACTTCGTCACGTCGCTCGGTGTAAGGCAACGGTGTCTGACCAGTTGACAAAAACACGCGATTACACGTACAGTATAGGTTGGGTGAAAGCTGGGTGAAACATCACGATATGCAATCCAAGGTGCAGAAACACTGCGCAGCTTTTCCCCAGAGATGTACGCTGTGCGAAACCGGCACAGTTGTCGAAAGTTTAGCGGTGCCGAGGCTGAAATCTGGCCGCGTTGGTCGACGCAGCGCGTGTCAGTCAGGCGGCGCTGCGTGGCGCTGTGACTCGGCAGTGGGAAGTGGCGGCTGCATTTAGCCTAATTGGTGTGCGGATGTAATGAGCCGCGGGGCGGGGTGTGGGCGCGCCAGTGTTTACAGAGGACGGCGCCGGCGGCCAGTCAGAGCAGACCAGAGCAGAGCAGACCAGCAGCACTGGGCCATGCCACTGTGCGCGGGCCGTGGGGTCAACAACGCTCTGTCCAGGGCAGCGCGCGCGACGCCGAGCACACTCAGACCCACGCAGACCTACAACTGGAGCCAGCACGTCCCTGGCGCATGATCGAATGCCATTTTGAAAAACACGTACCTTTGTGAAGAAATATGAGAAGGTTAGGTAGGTAATCCATTTTGTTCTCGGCCAATTCCGGTTGAAAAAGTGCGGAATTCGTTGTGGGACATTGCGGAATATTCCCGTTTCAGCCCATATAGTTTCATGAAGTTGCGCAAGTTGGCGCCGCTACACATATCCTTCAAAATGGCATCTGTAACGGAGATGCGTTCCAAACAGAGGACGGCCGCTGTGGCCGAGCGGTTCTAGGCGCTTCAGTCCGGAACCGCGCTGCTGCTACGGTCGCAAGTTCGAATCCTGCCTTGGGCATGGATATGTGTGATGTCCTTAGGTTAGTTTGGTTTAAGAAGTTCTAAGTCTAGGGGACTGATGACCTCAAATGTGAAGTCCCATAGTGGATAGAGCCATTTGAACCATTTTTCCAAACAGAGATCTGCCATTGAGTTTCTTTTAGTGGAAAACCAGAGTATCATAGATATTCATAGGAGCTTGCAGAATGCCTGCGGTGACCAGGCAGTGAACAAAAGCACAGCGAGTCGTTGGGCGAAGAGGTGTCTGTCGTCATCGCAACAAGGTCGCGCCAACCTGTCCAATCTCCTTCCCGCCTTCCAATGTTGGAACGTGCTGACACTCTCTTTGGATTTTGTATGTCCATCCTTTTGGCAGGAGGGCTTTGGGACGACGGCCGTTTACTATACTAAGACGTCCTTATGATTTTATTTATTTTATTGCAACAAGTTTCGGCGCTTCAGTGCGCCATCCTCAGGCTGTAGTTGATGCGGAAGGGGCTGATACGATCCCCTTATAAATCGCATCAGTGACGAGCATAATTGGATAAGCAGTTAGCCGGCCGGTGTGGCTGAGCGTTTGTAGGCACTTCAGTCTGGAACTGCGCGACCGCTACGGTTGCAGGTTCGAATCCTACCTCGGGCATGGATGTCAGTTATCTCCTTAGGTTAGTTAGGTTTAAGTAGTTCTAAGTTCTAGGGTACTGAAGACCTCAGATGCCTCATAGTGCTCAGAGCCATTTAAACCATTTGATAAGCAGGTAATCTGGAAACTTAGTTGTCAGTGCTCTAACCATCAACTACCAACTCAGTTTCAGATCTGTATACAGTTATGCTGGCCCTCTAAAGATAAAAGATAATGTGATTTCGTGCATTCATCGAACTTTTCGGATTGAAATTGTAACACAGCATACCTAGAGGACGTTGCACTACAGCTTATCCGCACCTCTCGGACTCTCAAAAACACCAAACCACGGTTATGGACACGAGAGCTTGATTAAACCGTATCACATGGCCTGTTGGCTGCATTGCAATGATTGAAGAACGAGTGGTAAGTGTGCTAAGAAGTATAGGCACAGATCCTCCCACATGAACCATGCACGAGGTAACCTTAAGTTGCGTTTTATTAAGCTAGAGACTAGGTCCGACCTACTAAGTTCGTTATCGAATCAGGCCTATTAAAGCTAAAATACAAAACATGTATAACAACACATAAAAACAACATTTGGAAAACGATATACATTTCTTAAGTTTCAGTAGTTCTTCAATGAATTGTAACACACCTGCACTAATAGTGCTCGGTTAGGTGACAGTCAATTCACATAAAGGCAGTACACTCATGATACATAGTAACATGGACTGACAGCAGTCCATGAGAGAAAAGCAGTTGCATCTTTACCTGTAGTAACTTGTAATTTAAGTACTTTGGCTTGTAACACCGAAAATGCAGGATGCATGGCACCTGCTACCGAAATATAAATTTTTTTGTTGAATTGTATGTAAGTATTTGTAATTTAAATGCTTTCTTTTAATAAGTAAGGACATTGCTTCACTGTATGTGTAAATGTAGTTAGAAGTCTGTTGATATTTCATTTTATTTATCTGTGACTCACTGTGAAGCTTATAAGCTCTGAGAAAAAGCAAAAGGAATTATTTTTTGCATCGACTAGCAACGACAATAGCAGTGCTTGTGCATTGTAAAATCTTAGGGTAGGGAGCTGTTGCGCGGAAGTGTGGTGTTAACGCTCTCGCAGTAGAGCGTACCATTTCGGCGGCATCATGTATGCTCGCCGGCCAGATGTCTAGTAGCAGGAGTACGGACGGGCGGAAGAGGCTGTAGTAATTACAACCGCCTATTCCTGTAATTAGCTGTGCTCCACAAGATGCTACCGTCTTCAACAACAGCAGCAGTTCCAGCAACACAGATTCGTCGTCGGCTCTGAATTTCGTCCTATGCACAGCGCTGAAGTAAGACTGTTCATTGGTAGAAAGTATTAACGGCTGACCCAGCAGCACAACTGAATGTGATTTGATTGATAAAATTTATTTAAATAATAATCAGTTAAACTCAGGGTGATTGTGTCATCTTTGCCAAAAAAATGGTTCAAATGGCTCTGAGCACTATGGGACTTAACATCTGTGGTCATCAGTCCCCTAGTACTAAGAACTACTTAAACCTAACTAACCTAAGGACATCACACATATCCATGCCCGAGGCAGGATTCGAACCTGCGACCGTAACGGTCACGTGGTTCTAGACCGAAGCGTCTACAACCGCACGGCCACACAGGTGGGCGGCATCATTGTCCTCAGACATTGCTACCAAGCAGGGTCCTTGTTCCTTTTTTTTCCTTGTATGCCAACCGAGTTTCATAAGAAACAAATTGAATATTTACAGCCAGTTTATTAATGAATAATTTCACTTTTAAGAATTTTAGCCTCAGTCTACTTTCAATTAACTGTTGTACAACAGAGGCTTCAATAAATGAGTAAAGTAAAGCAATTTCATTTCTCATGTTTGAGAATCAATCACTGGGAAAAAATCCAAATCTAAAGAAATGCACAAATTAAGAGTGCAAAATTTTTTTTTTTTTTTTACATATAGCATGGAGCACATGGCTGTTTGGTTTGGTACGTATTCTATTATTTATTTCTGTTCAAGTCAGTAAAAAAGAATCAGTTGTTCACACAATAATTTGAAATCCAATTTGCAAAATAAGTAACTGCAAAATAAAAGTGCTGGCTTTTTTCTAAATTTCTTTGACGAAGTTACGTTGAGGTCACTGAAAGTAACCGTACACGTAACGAAGTTCAGTACTAACATACGGTTCAAGTACATATTTTCAAATCAGTACTTGATTGTTTTTCTCAAAATTTAATGACAAACATAATGTAAGAGTGACTTTTCAGTTTTCTTTATCATTACATACTCACTTAAAATTGGTGTCAACCTTCAGTTGTCACGTCAGTGTATAATAATACATGTTCTTCTTTCCCATCATCTTGTACAGGATTTTGATGTAAATTACCCTAGAGGGCTGGCACCCGTTAATTATTTCCTTTTCATTCATTGTGTAACTTTTGGATTCAAGATCAGTGGTACTCCTTTTCTGTCCAGTGTTGTTCGTGAGTGAATGCACAAAATAACTTTCATTTTTCCAATTTATAACCCTGTTCGTTTTAATTACTTTGTAGTAGACTTTTCCATCAGAAGCGTCTGGTGTACACTTTCTCCTAATTGTCGGTATTATTTATTCGGGAAAGATAGCCTTATCCAACAAGTGAAAATCCATTAGACATACACACGATCCACGGTCATATTTTATATCGCAAGCAGGATAGGCCGATCAGTAAGGGGGAGGTTACAGGCTATGCACAGCTCTGTTTAAAAAGAGTAGCTCTATGTAATCATAGGATCGAGCAGCGCACGTCTGCTTTCATGCCCCGCAGCTAATTCGCTGCAAATAATAATCTGTAGCTGTGATACTGCAGTCAGTAGTCTGTCCGTTGGCTAAAATTGCGAGTTATTAAAATAGACAGAAATACAAAATAAAAGTTAAACGAATACTTTAATGAGTTCTTTTCTAATGTTTGTAATTGATGTAGACGACAGAGAATTATATTGAATAATGGTTATTCAAGAAAGTACATCTCAGATAAACTGGAAGTGGTCCTAAGGTATCAAGGTACAGATAAAAACTATCCTTATCAATGCAATAAAGTTACGTTGAGAGCGTTACGCGAATGTTAGCGAAGAATAGTAACCCATACTCTGTCTGTTCTCAGTTCCGTAAATAAAACGAGCAAAAGTTAAGACTACTCTGGAGCACATTCAGACCTATCAAATACAAAGTTCCTTAAGAAGTATGGGAGCGGCCGTTAAACAGCCAGAGTCGATCACCTGTACGACCAATTGACGCACGTTGCACATCGCTCTCCCGGCCGTTGTCAGTTTTGGTAACCAGACCAGCTACTTCACAGTCAAGAAGCTCCCCATTTGGCGTTACAAGGGTTGAGTGCACTCCACTTGCCAACAGCACTCGGAAGACCCGGCCGGTTACCCACACGCGTGCTAGACAAGCCCAATGGTTCTTAACTTTGGTGATCTGACGGGAACCGGTGTTAACACTGCGGTAAGGCCTTTGTTAATTGAACGTCGAAGGGTTTGAACATAGTTGCCTTATGAACAGGATACTGCAGGTTGCTAGGCGGCCAGTGTTAATATACAGCCGACAATTATTGCATTAGACTAGTGTTATTCATTCGTGAGTGAGACCTGTGTCGAAATTGTTTTGTGTATATCATTCCGATGTAAGAATGTAAACATTGAAGCCCAAGTTTTCAATAAGGTTTCGTCATTTTAACGAATTAACTGTTAGAGACACGTTAATATCACTGTAAACTATGAAACTACAATTGTGTTAACGTACACTACTGGCCATTAAAATTGCTACAACAAGAAGAAATGCAGATGATAAACGGGTATTCATTGGACAAATATATTATGTTAGAACTGACATGTGATTACATTTTCACACAATTTGGGCGCATAGATCGTGAGAAATCAGTACCCAGAACAACCACCTCTGGCCGTAATAACGGCCTTCATACGCCTGAGCATTGAGTCAAACACAGCTTGGATGGCGTGTACAGGTACAGCTGCCCATGCACGATACCACAGTTCATCAAGAGTAGAGATTGGCGTAATGTGACGAGCCAGTTGTTCGACCACCATTGACCAGACATTTTCAGTTGGTGAGAGATCTGGAGAATATGCTGGCCAGGGCAGCAGTCGAACACTTTCTGTATCCAGAAAGGACCGTACAGGACCTGCTGAAATGTAGGGCCTCGCAGGGATCGAATGAAGGGTAGAGCCGCGGGTAGTAACACATATGAAATGTAACGTCCACTTTTCAAAGTGCCGTCAATGCGAACAAGAGGTGACCGAGACGTGTAACCAATGGCACCCCATACCATAACGCCGGGTGATCCGCCAGTATGGCGATGACGAATACACGCTTCCCATGTGCGTTCACCGCGATGTCGCCAAACACGAATGCGACCATCATGATGCTCTAAATAGAACCTGGATTCATCTGAAAAACTGACGTTTTGCCATTCGTGGACGCAGGTTCGTCGTTGAGTACACCATCACAGGCGCTCCTGTCTATGATGCAGCGTCAAGGGTAACCGCAGCCATGGTCTCCGAGCTGATAGTCCATGCTGCTGCAAACGTCATCGAACTGTTCGTGCAGATGGTTGTTGTTTTGCAAACTTCCCCATCTGTTGACTCAGGGATCTAGACGTGGATGCACGATCCGTTAGAGCGATGCGAATAAGATACTTGTCATATCGACTGATAGTGATACGAGGCCGTTGGGATCCAGCACGACGTTCCGTATTACCCTCCTGAATCCACCTATTCCATATTCTGCTAACAGTCATTGGATCTCGACCAACGTGAGCAGCAATGTCGCGATGCCATAAACCGCAATCGCGATAGGCTACAATCCTACCTTTATCAAAGTCTAAAACGTGAGGGTACGCATTTATCCTCCTTACACGAGGCTTCACAACAACGCTTCACCAGGTAACGCCGGTCAGCTGCTGTTTTTGTATGAGAAATCGGCTGGAAACTTTCCTCATGTCAGCACGTTGTAGGTGTCGCCACCGGCGCCAACCTTGTGTGAATGCTCTGAAAAGCTGATCATTTGCATATCACAGCATCTTCCTCCTGTCGGTTAAATTTCGCGTCTGTAGCACATCATCTTCTTGGTGTAGCAGTTTTAATGGACAGTAGTGTAGATTGGTTAATACGAACGTCACATAATTGTTTTTTTATATGTACAGGTCTCTGTCAGTTTTGATAACGGAGCAAATATTGTTACTTGTCATGTGACGCGCTATATAAAGATGCACAAGAACATTTTGGATTTGAGAAGCGACGCGCCATTGGCTGTAGGCGCGCGCACGGATACCAAACCAGACACTAGTGACTTTAGTTGTTTTCCTATGGAAACCTCCCCAGCGCTATTGCTTAGCTCAGTTCAACTGCACTTCATAAATACAGATACAGTGCGAAATTGGTCTGACCTTCCATGGGACTATGTATCATGTGTGCACTACTTTCGTGTGAATTTATTGTCCCCTAACCAAGCACTATTACTGCAGGTATGTTGAAGTTCACTGAACAACTATGGAAATCAACTCAATTTTGTTTTCCAAATGTTATTTTTATGTGTTATTACAAATGTTTTGTATTTTAGGCCTGTCTTGAAAATGAACTTGATAGTTATAAACTAGTGGCCGGCTTAACAAAACGCAACTGTGACGGAATTACAAGAAACAATTTGCTATTCAAGTTGCTGGTTCTGCCCTGACGTCATGTTGGAAGTGCGTAGATCTTAAGAATGGTTACACTCAGAGTGTCTCCACAAATCACTGAGAACAAATTATGGAAACTCGAGTTGCCTCGCGTCGTTTATCGCTGACACTACGCCACAGATAACAAGACTTGCATCTTATATAGACCGAGTGCAGCAGGATATTGATATGTTGTTCAGCGGCAGGTATTTGTTCCGTTTGCACTGATCTGATCGACCATGGCTGCAGACGACCTAGGGATACGTCAACGAAACAGCGATTCTTTAGATGCATTTGTCTCCATCTCGTAAAATCACGACATCGGTTTCTGTTTGATATGATATCAAGATTTGATGATGTTAACAACGATTTTGCTGAAAGCTCGTGAAGTTCTTGTTTGAGTAACAAACAACTGGTTTCACGCCCTGTAGCTCTGTCACCAGATGCAAGAGGCGTAACGGAGGGCAACCCTGTGTTGAGAATGACCGAAGCGCCGCGCACAAGCGACTAGTGCGTTCCAGTCGCCTTTGTGGGCCGCTTCTACCCTTCCCAACACGGCGTTCCTTGGTGTCATACCGGTTGCCCTTGATGGTGCGGATTTAAGCCAGAAAACCAGTTGTGTATTAATAAAACAAGAATTGTACCAGCTGTCAGAGGAAGCCTTCTTAACATCTACCTTCCAACAGCTGCGGAGACCCAGAACATAAAGTACTCTGGGAGGATGTGACATTGGTAGTTGTTGAAAGGAGGCTCAGTTCTCGGCAATATGTGACAAGAACAGCAATTCTTCTCATAACAAAGATGCTAAATGGCATATTCCAGCAGGATAATGCATAATACGGTTCACACTGGTGAGTAATGTACGGCTTGCTATATCTCCTGAATTTTCACCAATGTCACTAATAAGGAATGTCTGTGATGCAATTTGAGAAATTATAATTTAATTCTGGCTTCCAGCAAGTGATATTCATATACTGACAATGCAGTTGCTACAGACATGGCAAAATATTCTCAAAATGACACTCAGGTGCCATTTTGTTCCATGCCACAACGACTGCAAGACTGTGTACGTATCTGTGGGGATCACACCTCATACAGATGTTAACCCTGAGGTGCATGAATTTCACTGCAGTGGACAGCTTGTAATAGTCAGTTTTCTGGCATTTTCAATCACCATATTCATGTGATTCGCAAAAATCACATGAATATGGTGCAAAGCATCTACAACATGTCGTAATGAACGAATATTAAAATTTACTGATTGGTTAAGAAGTTTTTGTTACTGTAGTTAAATTATTTCTCCATCCCACAGCGTTTGAATAGAGTGATAACCGCTTATCTCTCACTGCCCGTTTTTCCTTTTACAATGGCAAACTAACAGCCTACTTTACATAATCTAAACATTGACTCTCTATGTATATTCACTTAATTTTTATTTTACCGCTACCTCCATAGTCACATTTGCTGCGCTAGATGGTTACATTACCATTATTTCTTTCATTTTAATACCTTAGTGCTTGAATATGATGATGACGATATTATTTCTGTCGTGTAATCATGATGCAGCACAGAAGTTTTCATGTTCTCTCGATTTAGTTATATGATAAGCTATACCAGAATGATTAATTTAGATAATGCATTATGTAAAGTAGGCTATTATTTTGTGAGTGTACAAGAGAAAATGGGGATTGAGAGATAGTAAGTTATCAGTCTGCTCAAATGCTGAGGGCTGGAGAAATAATGATTCAGAGTCATCAGTTCTTCTGATAAGAGATTCATGTAGACTTATTGCTACGCTCTCTCCATCAAAACTTTCTGATTTCTGCTTCATCTGTGAAACTATATTAGTATTCTTCCACATCTAGGCATTTGAAATTATACCATATACTTTTTCATTTTATTGATCTGTTAGCTTTTTGATACTAAGTTCTCAATATAATGACACTGCTTGCCTACCTTCTTACCCGTAAATTCAATTAACAAAAACATTTAGCGGTAACCTATGATTTACGGCTATATTTTCATTTCTATCCATCACATTTTCATTGCACCTTCTTTTAGTTTTACACATTTGCATTGTTCCTTGTGCTGTTGTTATTACTCATAGGCCAGTATCTATGTAAGTAGATCATTCTAGCCGACCGCGGTGGCCGAGCAGTTCTAGGCGCTTCAGTCAGGAACCGCGCGACCGCTACGGTCGCAGGTTCTAGGTTCTAGGGGACTGATGACCTCAGAAGCTAAATCCCATAGTGATCAGAGCCATTTGAACCATTTTTTAGATCATTCTAGTATAGCATATCATATTACTCAAGCGAGAGAACATGAAGACTTCTGTGCTGCATCATGATTACACGATAGAAATAATGTCGTCATCATCATATTCAAGTACTAAGGTATAAAAATGAAAGAAGTTGTAGTAACTATTACACACCTAACATCCGTCAGCATAAACATCAGGTCGTCTTTGTAAACTGAAAGGATATTAAACCTCATTGTTGATATACCTGCTTGACACTCATAAATTAGATTTCAAAGAAGGAAAAGTAAAGGAACAACTAAATCAAATCATCTCAGAATTGCATTAGACCCATAATTTGTTTCAGCGACGGCAGTGAAATCAGATTCTTAATCGAATCGTCTTGAGTCTGCATGATTGGGTAAGCTTGCCTGTAGAAATCTTCGGATAAAATCTCCACTTTGCGTGTTTTCCATGGTCGTACAAAAAAGCTTCACGGAGTCGCACGCGATCTTTAACAGTACGGCAGGGAAAAGCGCCCGTCAGTAGAGCTCTCTAATGTCTCTCAAAAATGTGAGAGCACAATTAATAACTATGAAGTACTTGTCTACACACCGCTAATGTGTCGAACTGATGATATTTATCAGTGCTGAGCACTTCTTAAAAAAAGTTTCTAAAGTAGAGCTCTTGTTCCCACAAAAAAGAAAGACGACGCAGGAAGAATTCACATATCTTTATTGGAATATGCTAACATCTTTGTGTATGATGTCAGGCGTACGAATGGTGTGTTTGTGTGTGCTGAGTGTGTAGTAGAAGAGTAGAATGAAGTAGTTATAACTGTAGCTAGTGTATTTAGCTTCGGTTCCCACAGCTTTCCAGCATTTTTTGAAGTAGTTTTAGAACTTGTTGTTCGCTGTTGTGAATAAACTGTTTCGAATTTTTATTGTTCTTTTAGCTGCTACCAGCATTGAAATCAGCGTCGTATACTCCGTCTCAGTTCGTTCTTCTACTTTAAGGTCACGTTTTCTAGGCAACTGAGGTCTAGGAGACTAAGTGATATGGAAAACTATAGGTCAATTAGGAGAGTTTAGAGGAGTGTGGAGGAACGCTAATTCAGAGTCTATTAGAAACCGACAGGCGAAATGAGGGACATTCGGGGGTTGGCGAGGAAAAACAAGGCACGTAAGTGGCTGATACGCAAAGTGCACTGGAACAAATTCTTTTGATATTAGGAACCCAACCATCTCAGATAATCGCCATAAGCCAGGAGAATAAAGCATGACTGGAAGCCGAGCTAAGACTTTACAGTCAAACGGTCCATGGACAGATTGCTGAATTTAGGCTCGAATTGGGAACCGAGACAAAAAGAAGCTGACAGAGGTCACTAGAACCTGGGAGGGGTGAGAAAAGCGTGTGCAACTAAGGTTGACAACCTATGAACACGGGCAACAAGAAAACGACTGACATCTGCAGTCTCATGGATGAGAGTGTAAGTCCTCGAGACAAGAAGTGTCTATAATATGACAAGGGAATGTCCTGGTAACAAAGGTCGCGCCAACGAATTTGCAGCTCGAGTTCCTAATGCACGGCGTGGACATACCACTGACTAATTTGGTCGACCGTGCGTATCCGCCAGAAGGTTACGTAAACTCTTTAGACACGTACCTGCGTGCGAAAGGAGTGGTGGAATGCAACGCTTTACTTGCTGCATGGCAGACGCTCAACCACGAAGAAATTGCCTAGTTTGACGTAACAAGTTAATAACATGGGAGAACGGCAGTTACAAGAATTTCTACACGAAGTTTCTGACAATACTCTGAAACCTGGTCGCACAGACAGTTGCAAAGAAGGGGGTATATCTGGGACAGTCACGCCAGTCTTTAGCAATATATGCTGCTCATTTTGTCTTTCAGGCGGGATTCTCGGACGACAAAATGATAGATGGGGAACGGTGCAACACTATCCGCTGCCGGCCGGTGTGACCGAGCGGTTCTAGGCGCTTCAGTCTGGAACCGCGCGACCGCTACGGTCGTAGGTTCGAATCCTGCCTCGAGCATGGATGTGTGTGATGTCCTTAGGTTAGTTAGGTTTAAGTAGTTCTAAGTTCTAGGGGACTGATGACCTCAGATGTTAAATCCCATAGTGGAGGAGGAGGAGAAGATTAGTGTTTAACGTCCCGTCGACAACGAGGTCATTGGAGACGGAGCGCAAGCGCGGGTGAGGGAAGTTTGGGGAAGGAAATCGGCCGTGCCCTTTCAAAGAAACCATCCCGGCATTTGCCTGAAGCGATTTAGGGAAATCACGGAAAACCTAAATCAGGATGGCCGGAGACGGGATTGAACCGTCGTCCTCCCGAATGCGAGTCCAGAGTCCCATAGTGCTCAGAGCTATTTGAACCACTACCCAATCACATTTTCCTGCTCCGTATAACGTGCACTAGTAGGGACACTGCCAAGGGAACTGTCTCTGGATATTGTAAGGTCTTTCGACGGCACTGAAGAGCAGGAGAAACAAAGAATAGCACACGCTGCCATAATGAGGACAGAAAATAGGGTGCCACAAGTGTTTGCGCAGCATAATGACAGGAAGAATTGGCACAATAACGGACGAAGGAGAGAAGCAATAGATGAAGTAGGATGGACACCATGATCCACACCAAGGAGAGCAAGGCAGGATCAAAGCGCCTTCTATGCACGCCACATGAATTGCCTGCAAGCGTCGCATAATGAAAGAGGGCGAGAGTTATGGAGGTTCACCAACTCTGGCCCCACCTTAGGCAGAGGTGCGTGAGATCGCGCTAGTAAATAACCAAAGACAACGAGACATCGCAAGGGATCCCTCAGTAGAAAAGGGACTTAATGTATGCCATGTGCGGTACTTGCAACCGCAAGTGCAAGAGAAGGTTTACCAAAATTGCCTGAGAATACGGACAGTGAGATAACTGTGAAAGGAATCAATACGAGAGCGTGTGTGAATTCTGGGTGGGACTTTCGATGCCTTTTTATCAAAACTGGTGGAAAGTTGTAGCTAATTAGCTGAGATACCTATAAAAGAAATCTCACTAATTCCCACTTTTCGGGCAAAAGGAAAAAGATACGAAAGCTTGTCTCGGTATTGCTAAGCGACGAAATGAGTGGCTTTCAGGTGAATGTAACTGTTATTGGTGGGTTGTCGCTAGATTTTATAATCGGTAATGACTTACTCTCGACTAGAGTGGTGATCATGGACTGTACCACCAAAATTGTGCTTAATTTGTCCAAAGATTCGGTCCACGGGTGCAGGGGACACTAATGGTGCAATTAATTTGGTAAAATGTAACGAGGACAAGAAAATTTTCACAGATGGGCCACGGGTGCAAAAACGTGATTTATTAGAGGCAACATCGGTTCCTGAAGAAATCAGTTTGCCGTCCGCAAGTCGTGATCGTAATCCCATATATCTAGCTGACTGAAGGGACTATTACGGACATAGTGTGACTGGTCGTGGGTTAGAGACACTCCAGTCGTACCTTTAGGATTTAGAGGGCAGTCGGCCATTATTGATTACGCTCCCTTGACACTCCATGCTGCCGATGCGAGTATGGAAGACACGGTCTAAAAGAAATGTAATAGTACGCAGCGAGTGACGACAGTCAAATGTCTTGACGACAAGTTCGCCGAGCCAGTGACGAAGGTTGAAGAAAGACCACACAGCAACATATAAACATATGTGGAGCAGAGAATGCGAGGGGGATTGAATAATGGCTGAGAAACACTGTGAAGTACGTCACGAAAGTAGGGTAACGGCCCACTCGCCAGTAAAGCCGTGTACCGTTGTGCGATCGATATGCCGCACAGTCGTCTCTAGAAGAACATCTCTGTTTCCAAGGGCGTGGTTCGCCCGGAGGCTAGGAGAGTGACAGTAAGACTGAGAAGGTGATGAGACGGTCGTGTTGGAACCTTAGGACAAGACGAGGAGTGTGCCGACAGTTGACTGCTAGTACAAGTTCGGCAGTTAACAGTCGCTGGTTCTAGCAGAGATACCAGGAAAAGACTCTCAGACGGGTTCCTGGACTAAGAACCATTGTTACCCACTCTCAGACGGGTTCCTGGACTGAGAACCATTGTTACCTTGGTTGCGGCCGGCTGCAAACCGTAAGACGTTTGGGATGCATACCGAGGGGAAGAGCGTGTTGTGCGCTTCAGAGATCAGCTGGACGTGGAGGTGGACGGTGGCCCGCTTCCATGTTGAAGTTGTGTGTCGACTCCACGCCGTCTTTCCTGGATCGTCGCACAGCTATGTCTTACGAGCTTCCGATTTGATCTATCAGATACGAGTGAGTCGAGCATCGGCAGTAACTATTGCTATAACTGCCATTTTCTGTACCAGTACTGTGACCGTTTAGTTCGGTAGTTTCCTGGTTGTTTGTTCGAGGTTCACGTCCGGTTTTATATCAGATATTTATGGTTATTCATTCCGCTTCTGTCTCTAGGAAAGAAAGTGCACTCCTATAAAAATATTGAATTTTTTCTTCATTTAATTCTTCAATCGGAGTCTTATTTGCCAAGTTCGCTCTCAATATCCTAGTTAGCTGCTGTAAGGCGTCGGATTTGTGACGGCGCGTATTTACATATTAAGTTGGTTCATTTCACGTACAACATCCTGCGTGTACATTTTCATCTGTTGTCTTATTAGAACTTTATGCTAACAAGTTTATGTTTCTTTTATTGTTTGTAAGGGTGGGGCCTCTTACAAAATGTTCAAATGTGTGTGATTTCCTGAGAGACCAAACTGTTGAGTCATCGGTCCCTAGAATTACACACTACTTAAACTAACTTATGCTAAGAACAACACACACACCCATGCCCGAGGGAGGACTCGTACCTCCGACGGGAGGGGCTGCGCAATCCATGACATGGAGCCCTAAACCTCACGGCCAATCCGTTCGGCTGGGGCCTCTTAATCTTAAGTATAAGTCTCCCTCGGTGCGGACTTAATTTTGCGTTTGTTATTACTACATTCGAGAAAATGGAAAACGAACACATTGGTGCTAGTGAATAAGGCCCCCCATACTTGCACCGGGCACTACGAGAGGACGCTGCATGCAATGATCAGATGCTCAGCGCTGCGGACACATCAGGAACCGCGTTGTCGGCCGCGGAATGTTTCTAGATGCGCAGCAGTTGGTCACCGCCAGACGCAGTGGCAGCCAGTTTGCCGTACCGTTCGTGTCTGCAACATTGTTAACATGCCACAACAGCGTGTAGGGGAACCGTTTGTCCAATTGACGGTGTTCGAGCCAGGGCGTGTAGTGGGCCTGCGGGAGGCCGGGTGGACGTACCGCACATTTGTGCAACACATGGGGCGTGAGGTTTCCACAGTGCATCGATGTTGTCACCAGTGATCAGCAGAAGGTATACGTGCCCGTCGACCTAGGTCCGGAAGTCCGGACAACGGAGCCGAACAGATGCACGTCAAGACCGTCGAATACTGCGAAGTACCTTACTGGGCAGAACCACTGCTTCACAACAACTTAGGGACACCGTTGCTCGAGGGGTATCAGTGAGAACCATACGCAACCGTCTCCATGAACCGTCCCACGTACCGTTATGGCGTCTTCCGCTCACGCCGCAACATCGTTTAGCCCGTCTCCAGTGGATTCGCGATAGGCGTTTATAGAAGGACGAATGGAGACCTGTCCTCTTCATTGATGAGGGTCGCTGTGCCTTGGTGCCAATGATGGTCGTACGAGTGTGTGGCGTCGTGCAGGTGAGCGCCAAAATCAGGAGTCTATACGACAGAGCCACAAAGGACCAACACCCAGCATCATGGTTTGGGGAGCAATATCCTACCCTTGCCATACTCTTCCGGTGACCGTCGAGGGAACATTGAACAGCGCACGGTACATTCAAACCATCATCCAACCCATCATGATACCTGTTATGGGCCGTCAAAGTGACGTGCTTTTCCAACAGGACAATGCACGTCCACAGTTATCCCGTGCCACCCTACGTGCTGTTGAAAATGTACATCAACTACCCTGGCCAGCAACATCCCCGAATCTGTCCCCCATTGAACATGTTTTGAACCGGATTTAAACGCCATCTTGCGCGGCATGCACGTGCGGCACCAACTCTGGCCCATCTGAGGCACCGTATGGAAATTGCATGGCAGGCCATTCAGCAAGACTACATTCAGCACCTCTACGATCGTCTCGAAAGGAAATTCCAGCTTGCATTGCTGCAAAAGGAGGCTATACACGGTACTAGCGCTGACATCGTGCACGTGATCGTGACTGTACTCAGGTGCGCATGGCTCTGTCTGTTTGATCGTGTGTTGTATAAAAACTAGAGAGGAAGACAGTAAATAGAATACATCCAGTAAATCAGTAAATAACTGAGGGCGTAGATTGCAAGCGCTTCTCTGAGATGAAGAAGTTGGCACAGGAGAGGAACTCATGGCGGGCCGCCAGTACCAATGGAGATGTTTTTCCAGTACACGTTTAAAAAATCTAGTTTAGTGTGTTCTGTTAAAATAAACAGAAGTATCACGACATTAATGATGTTCAGTCCCCCTGTGGTCCCGTCTTTCCTACCATAGACACCCTGACATGAGTATTGTTCCGTCAACAGTCGAAAAATTTGCAGGAGTCGGGCGGCTTTCTGAGGACTGCAGGTGTTCACATGCGTCGAAGTGGTGAGGTAAATTGATCACGTCTCATTCGGAATCACGGGACACGGTACTTTGTAGATGTCCAGTGTACAGACGATCATCCAGAAGCGGATGTGGAGAACTCAGAGGCTGATACGTTGGGAATACTTTGAAAAAGTATCGCACAAAATCATTATTGAACGGAGAGCTGAGACATGAGTTGGAGAGAACAGTCAGGGAATTCAGGGATAAATTCCTGCTCCTGCTGGGAAGATTTCTGGGAGCGGTACACAAGTTTAGAGTAGCGTATGATCGGCCGCCGACAAGGAAAGCGTACTCAGTGGGCTGGAAGAACGGTAAAGTAACCAGGGAAGTGATACAGACGATGTAGGCACCGGGGGTAACATAGCGGACCACGCCGGAATACCTGAATCCTCTTGCGATTGTGTCTAAAAAGGACGGGTGGATCAGTTGTTGCCTCGATGCGAGGGTTTAAGATGGTCACAATTAGGTAAACGGAACAAGGTCGGAACCGTTCTAGGACATTACCAGTTCCTCTCAAAAACTGGGCAGGCAGCCTTTGACATTTTACTGGTTTCAGTCAAACTGACCTCGATGCATGCTGCCGGAAGTGCATAGCCTTCTATTCGAGGGGGAACAGTATGCGAGCAGCCCGCACTTGAGTTCGGGAACAGTATAATCACATCAGAGATGAGAGAATTTTGTGCTGCTTGCATTGACAAGTAATTTTTTTGTCCGCAACACTTCAAAAACATATGTGCCACATGAATAAACTGCTGGAGGTGCTCCCAAGATCCGGCTGGACGGTCAGGCATGACAAAGATGGCTCTGAGCAGTATGGGACTTAACATCTATGGTCATCAGTCCCCTAGAACTTAGAACTACTTAAACCTAACTAACCTAAGGACATCACACAACACGCAGTCATCACGAGGCAGAGAAAATCCCTGACCCCGCCGGGAATCTAACCCGGGAACCCGGGCGCGGGAAGCGAGAACGCTACCGCACGACCACGAGCTGCGGACGCATGACAAAGAGAACCTGTGCACAAACCTGCAGTGAATATTGGGCTCGAGGTCTCGCCATAAGATATACCTCCAAAAAAGCGAAAGCTGACGGAGATCACGAAAAATGAAACGGCCATTCCGCACGTAAGAGTAAGACACTTCTAAGGCTTGATTTCATTTTACAGGCAGCACGTAGTTAACTTCGCGCACGTATAGAGTTCCTTACACGTGCTGCTGAAGAAGGACAGGAAGTGGAGCTGTCGAAAAAAGGAGAGAAATATGCACGAGAAGATAAAGATTGATTTCCGTGACAGTATTTGTGTGGTGCACCCTCACTTCTCTGCCCCTTTACAGCTCTTCACACAAGCAAGTGAGGAAGGCACAGTGAGGTGTCTGCAACAGGAAAACAAGGATGAGAATGTGTGTATTGTGGCCACATGTAGGCGGAAATGTTAGATCCACAATCACGGTATTTCTCTACTGAACTATAATTTCTGGCCATTGTCTATGCGAGAAAGCAATTCAGGAGTTACCTGCTCGGTTGTAAAACTTGTTTACATGCAGATCATCACGCCTTAACGATCATGACAGCCATCACATACATATGCAACAGTGAGGTGGTGGGCCTTAGTGTGCATCCCACAATATAGGAGGGAGTTAGCCTTAGCACAAGATCAACAGGCAGAAATACTGAAAGTAAAGTGTGTGTTCTGCAGTACGGCATTGGTGGTGAGGATGCGCGAACGACAAATACCGCTGTACGGTGTAGTCGAGTGGAGGGTATGTTTTCTGTGGCACGTGAAAGAACGTAGGCGGAAAATTTGGCTCCCTGACGTACTTTTGGAGGACTGAATCGAGCGCTATCAGTTGGTCACTGTCGAGCAACGGATTTGCATGTGACAGTCGTCAAGAAGTGAAAAGACGCCTTTCTCAAACGGAAGGTTGCGGAGGTGGTTAGGAAATGCCATATGTGCCGGCGTATGAAACACCCGAACGCGAATGTACTGGGTGAAATGCATACCATCATACCAGAAGCACCAAATGACCTGGTACGTGTTTATCATTATGGCAGCAGTTTTTTTTTCGTTGTCATGGACGCAATTGCTGCATACATCAGGCTTTATGCCACAAACCACACCACAAAGAAAGGCTGTGTAAAAATTTTAATCGAAGAGTACATGCATTCATGTGGTAAGCCCAAAACGGTCCACTGCCACCAAGCTACGAGTTTCACATCCTAAAGATGAAAGGCTGGATTGGAAAAGGAAGGGATCGGAATGACCTCCTCAGTCCGACACCCTCAGTCTAATAGAACAGCACGGTACAGGCGACAGCTAGGGGTGTTATTTAGGATATTTCTTTCTGACACTCATTGGATCTGGGCTACCTACTGGAGATAGAGATGTACTTCAGTTAAGTAGTGCACTGCAGTGCAGAATACCGACCAACAGATCTTCAGCTGCAGAAACCAGAGAAGTTCATGACCGATAGCATTGTTAAACTCCGACGGGATTAGAAACAGACATACACCATTAACACGTATATCAGGCATCAGAGTTCATGAGGAAGAAGGCGACAAAAATAATCGAAAAGGAGGGGAAAACGACGAAGACTTACGAGGTCGGCGACCGAGTCCTCGTGAGAGTGCATAGGACATCAGATATAGGAAACAAAGGGCCCATACATGGTATGACATATGGTAGCCCCAAAAGCCTATGTTGTTTAAGATGATGAGCCCGAGGCTAGGATATTTAATGCTCGCAGCCTGAGAGCATATATGGATCAACAGTGTACAGTAGTAGTGGTACAGACAGTTGTAGATAGCAGGTAGCAACACGTTATATAAATATACAGGGTGTTAGGGATCCAAGTGCCAATATGTCTATTGATGCTTGTGGACAGTGTACTGAACTACATTACGTCAGTATTTACTACTTTTTCAGGCGAATAATTACGACTATTATGAATGGTATGTTTCTAGGTTGGTTAGTCCATCCATGTCTGCACGGCACAAGCAAACATTAATGTTATTTCGCCTTGGCAGCAGGTTATGTACTCAAGTGTGGACACTGGTAGTAAATTATGTGACATGTTTGTGTGAAGACTTTCAGCACAGAGAAAAAACAACCAACTCGCCAAAGTGGACAGGTATTAAGATTCCAATGATCACAGTATCTGTACCTATACCCCTAACAGCCCATATCTTGTGAACACATTTTCTGTCATAGTGATTAGGTGTGTGTGTATGTGTGTGTGTGTGTGTGTGTGTGTGTGTGTGTGTGTGTGTGTATGCACATATGTACATGTACTGTGTGACACTTGGTGTAGAGGTGGAGAGGTGATACGGTGATCACATGTGTGTGAGCATGTGTTCAGTGCACTGATGCGCCATGCATTGCAAGTATGGGATGAGGCGCTTGCCTTTGATAACATGAGACTTACCTTTGCATGGTGCAGCTTACATTACCACATTGCCATTTCCATATATTTTATTTTTTTTTTTCCTTTATTGTATTTCAATTCCCCATCGGGGCGGACTGGCAGCAGCATAGGCGCTGCTCTTCAGCTGAAAGACATAGAACAAAACAATAGAAGACATTTAAAAACAGCAAAGGAGAGAATAAGGTGAACATAGATATAAAAAAGGGGGAACATCATGGAAGGCAATAGACAAAAAACGGGGTGACTGTAAAATGGAGATAAAAAACTGTTTAAAAGGAGCACACACAAAAAGCCACACACTGCGACGGTTAAAAGAACACAAGGCACAGTATGACAGGAGCATAAAGGTAGCGACGGATGGCATAGCACATAAAGTAACACTGACGGCGAACCTCAAGGCAGGACACAATTAAAATCACACCTCTTGACGCACGTGAGAAACAGCACTAAACACAACACTGATGTGGCACACTGATGATGATCAATACAGAGGATCTGCCAGGCGCTAGGAGATGAGGGAGACCTGAAGAAGGGAGGGAGGGGAAGAGATGGGGGAGGAGAGCGGGGGGCGCGCGGAAGAGGGCAGGTAGGGAGGGATGTGGGAAGGAGAGAGGCAAGTATGGGGTGCAGGGTCTCAGGGAAGGGGGGGATGGAGGAAAATCCGCTCTGGGAGAAGGAGGAAAGAGGAAAAGGGGGCCCTGGGGAGGGGGGGGGGGAACAAGGCCAGGTTATAGTTGGAAGGAAGGGTAGATGTCATGGCGAAGTTCGTCATCCGGGAGGGGGAGGCGTTGGAAATTGCCCTGATGAAGGAGATGGAGTGTGTGGAGGTGGGGAGAGGGAGGGATACAGCGATAGAGGTGCGGCAACGGGCGGGGGTGGAGAGGAAGGAGGAAACCAGAGGGTCGGGGGGATCAAGCCTACGAACAATGTAAAGGATGCGGAGATGTTGGAGGAACAGGAGGAGGTGGGGGAAGGGGATCAGTTCATACAGGAGCCGTGTGGGGGAAGGAAGGCGGATACGGAAGGCAAGGCGGAGCACATGGCGTTCAAGGACATATATTTTATCTTTTGTGTTGTTTTTGTTGTGTATGCTTAATTGTAATACGATGAGTACTTTTCTTTTATTGTAATGACATATGATGTGCTGAGTTGAATGAGGTTAGCCTCTATGGCGAGAGCCACCCACACACATACACACTCACACACAAACACACACACACACACACACACACACACACATACACACACACCAATATTTGCTGAGATTTCTGCTGCAGCATACAGAGACCCACCTGCAGTACCCTGTGGTCGGTGATGAAGACATTTTATTTGTCTAAAGTAGTGCATGGCGCGTGGAATGAAGGATATTACGATTATTCTACATTTTAGAAATTAAGAGAAGGCTAGAATTGCTTGAGTGTACGAAATTAGGTAAATGCTCGATATTTCTTTTTTTTTAGCGTTGACATTAGAGTCCGATCTCACAGCTGACATTATGACACTTTGTGAATAAAAGGGAGGCCTCCCAAAGGTCGGTGATATGTAGGTTGTCTGGTAGCAAGGTAGGCACGAATATCATTTTTGTATGTTTTATGGTGGGAACCAAACTCAGTGAGGAAGAACGTAGTGCACTGTTGGTAAACACGTTAAGGTGTTACCATCCCATCTTATTAGGCTTGGCCCGCTGTAGTCCAAGAATGTATATGTCGGTATTTATAGCTCTGTGAGGCCAAGTATTTGGACTGACATAACTTTTTATTCAGTTTGTACAACTAATTGATGATTATTATTACTGTGTAATGTCAAATTTTGTGTCACATGCCTTAATTATAAGTATCTTGTGTGTCTCATGTTGACATTTGTGACGTGTAACTTGTTGACGAACATCATTAGTGGGTAAGGTTTGGATTAGTTGTGCACATTCTAATTCTATGTGTCTTTTATGTGTACAGTATTTTCATTTGTTACCTACGTATCCATGATGGACAATATTTCTGTGGATGTTTTATGTCTTCATACTCATACATCACAGTTCCATGATTGTTCTGTATAAGTCTTACGTACGTCCACGATATTATCATCATGTTCAATATGAATTGTATTCCTCGTGTGGGTTGCTGATTTGTTCTCGATTTGTTTACTTGTGCATGTCTTGTGCCGACTTATCAAGGACAACAATTTGTCTAAATAGTCGACTAGTCTTGACACATGAGGGCACAACCAAAAAAGTAACATCCCCACAAAACTCCTCATTAGTGAGTGACGTATTTGTGTTATTACTATGGAGTGAAACTGTTTTTATCTTTTTATTTTGCGTGTCTGACGGGTCAGGTGAAATAAATTGTTCAAATGGCTCTGAGCACTATGGGACTTAACTGCTGAGGTCATCAGTCCCCTAGAACTTAGAACTACTTAAACCTAACTAACCTAAGGACACCACACACATCCATGCCCAAAGCAGGATTCGAACCTGCGACCGTAGCGGTCGCGCGGTTCCAAACTGTAGCGCCTAGAACCGTCAGGTGAAATAGATGGACCACTTTGCCATGATTCTGAACCTTCTCTATCAGAAGCTTAATAGTCATACCAAAGAGCCAAAAAATACCTGTGCCAGTTGACATTTTCTCCGCCTCCCAGACCCAGTGGCTTAGGAAGAAGGGAAAGTCGGACGTCTTACAGCGCTACCTCAGATGCAGACATGGGGGCATTCTGTACCCATTGCAGGGGATGGAAATGCTGAGACTCTGGGCTCGCTTAAGAACAGACGTCTTTTCAAGGGTCTGACAGACAATAAGAAATATGCCGATTTTCGTGGACCCCTGCAGGTAATGAGATGGAGCATAGGCATGAAAGGGTCAGAAATACACACATGGAGGCGTGTGGAGCTCCATGCAAGCTGCAGCAGTTTAGGTCACACTTAAAAAGCGAGCAATGTGCTGAAAATTCATGGACTGTGCAAGCACTGAGATGGAGCTTACTTAGACACAAAAGCGTCAATAATTCACATAGGGATGTGTGTGAAACTATGAAATCTGATTCAGGCCTTAGCGCCCTTGGGATTTCTGGGGAAGCACCCAAATGGAAGGACTGGATCCCAAGCCGGGCGGCATTAGCCGAGCGGTCTGAGGCGCAGCAGTCATGGACTGTGCGGCGGGTCCCGGCGGAGGTTCGAGTCCTCCCTCGGCCATGGGTGAGTGTGTTTGTCCTTAGGATAATTTAGGTTAAGTAGTGTCTAAGCTTAGGGACTGATGACCTTTGTAGTTAAGTCCCATAAGATTTCACACACATTTGAACATTTTGAACTGGATCCCACGGATTTTTTCCTCAACAGAGTTCAACATCTGATAAAAATACAGGTGTTTATTTCATAAATAACAACCGCCAGTGATTAACAAGAGCAGCTGATGAACAAAAAAATTGAAAGGGCCCATTACAATTATCTGCTGATCCAGATCTGACAACAGGGAAAAATTTAAAGCCAGAAAACACTGTTCCATAAAACTAAGAAAAAAACAAGACAAATAATATTCTAATTAAAGCACAATATGTCTGCAAAGAGGTTAAAACCAATATATAAGATTGTACTCACGATTGCCTTTATCAGGTCACTAACACGCAAAGCATTTACTTCCACATCTTCTTCAGCATTCAATATTATTTTAGAGAAAAGTATCCCTCTGAAAAACGAACACATAATTTATTTGAGAAACTCCAAAGACGTCCTAGGAATAATTAGCTGGCACAAACTTAACAACAAGAAAAAGGTTAGGAACATTAAATACTAAAATTTTACTTCTAAAGAAACGGATAATTTGAACAACCTCTTTTGCTGATACATTGTAACAGGAGATACATCATAATCTGACAAGATACTAAATACAACTACCAGACCAAATCTCAAAGCCACGGAGCCAAAACTGTACACACTGAGAGAGACAGGCTCTATGTACAGATTGAGAACTCGTTGCCGCCGTTACACACACCGACCAGCATTTCGGATGTGTACGTTAACGTTGCGGAAACCAGGAAGTCGGCAGAAGCGACCAAACGCTCCCAAGGGACCCGAGCTTGCTCCCGTAGCTCTGGCGGGGGTGATGGGGGGAGGGGGGGGGAGCGTGAAGCCGAACTTAAATAAATCTGAGATAGGAAAAACGTATTAGTTGAGATACAAATACCAGGTTTTGACATGGCCCGTACAGAGCGAAAAAGCAAACTGCTGAACTACAGCCTAAGGTTAAACAAGTCTTAGTGATTAATATTTCCATTTAAGACTGACAAAGCCACAAGTTATCGGCTGAAATACAAGAGCGTCTGTAATTCAATCACCTTAGTAACAAGTATCGATTACCAAATATAAGGCAACAAGAAAATTTAAACAAATTACACCCTGGGCGACATAACAAGTAAGAATAAATACAAAGGGTATTAAGTCAACTTCATTAGATGGGATACTACAAACAACTCAGAGTCCTGGGGGGTTGTCTTCCAATGACAAACATCAGTAAAATTTAGAAATGAAAAACTCTACTAGCTTACAGTTTGCGTCTCTCCCGCCAGCAAGCAGATAGGTAAGTAACATGCCCTGGACATCAACTGGCACAACCGCAGGGAAAAGCATGACGCGTCTTCGATTCAGTGAGCTCCTTGGACAACACTAATGCCAAAATAAACATCAGTTTCTTTTTGAAACAAAGTGCTCTGGTTTAAATTAAGCCGCTCACATGTGGTCTTAAGAACAATAGGACATCACACACATAAATATTACACTTTCGACGAGGTAGCAACGCTCTAATCGTAATGGGGAGGCTAGTTTCTTCTAACACCACCAAGAAATGAAACATCAGGACAAGACGGTCACAAAACATAGTCTGAGAGTGCAAGGACATTTCATACCTAAGTTTCCAAAATAATAACCTTCATTCCTTTCAAGTTAGGCTAGAGACACCAAGACCGAATAAAATAAAATTTTGAATCTTAGGCGATGTGCGACAACTCCACGGGTCCAGTTCAAGGATGGTGACGACAGCAGTGCACTGCCAGGCCCAGAACAGCAGGGTCGACAACTGCCGTGCTGGGCGCTGCAGCACCGGTCTTCACGAGCTCTCTCGCCAGACCCCGGCTCCACTTCACAGACCCAACCACACTAGCTTCTCGCGAGACACCTCGCCTTGTCGAACGCCATCTGCCTTACTCGCACTGCTCCCGACCAAAGATTCTGCTTTCGGTAGAAGATCGACTCTGAGCGAGTCGCTTCGGCTCACAACTGTGGGAGAAGAATCAACCTGATGCTGAAGTCTTTTTGGGTTATCAGCCGAGTGAAGGCCGCAAAGTTTCAACAAGTTTCCTACTTGTCACCTTCAGGCGCCTGAAGATGATAAGTACGAAGCTTATTGAAACGTTACCGCAGAACTACGCCTTGACTCGGAGAAGACTTCACTTTCGAGAGTCGCCAAGTAAATCTAAATTCGCATAAGAATGGTTAAAAAATGTTTCCTGGACAGTAAGAATGTTGCTTGCAAATCATGAACGCCGTCAGATTCCTACACAAGGCAGACACGTAAGACTGTCCAGGGCTCACGCAGAGATAGTCATTACAAAGAAGTGCTGTTTAGTTGCTTTCACAGCAGCTAAGGAACGCGGAGAAACATTGAAACGATATCCTGGATTGTCATCAAAACTGGAAACATCCTCGACAACACATGACAAAAACACCAATTTCCTAGCCGCACATCAGCCCAAGCAAGGCAGAAAATTTCCACCCTCCACTGGGTGGCGTGATCACGAAATGGCGATCAGTCATGGAGTGCCATTCCAAATGAAGTCCGCCAATAACAACGATGACAAGAGGAGGAATCCGAGGAGTCTTTGAGCTAAGGAGCTGGAAAGAGAGGAGACAGTCGGTGAGAAAGCGCAAAGACGAGAAGAAATGGAGGCTGTTCCATCCATCGTCTTCTTAGTATACAAACTTTGATTCTGATACTCCCATCGAAATGTTCAGTTTTGTTGCTCCATATTAAATAGTCGTTTGATTATGGTCCAGTGCTTGGGGACGAAGCATTACAGTTTCCTTGCCTGACATCCACCTCCCTACGCTGCGTTAAAGTTACTTCTGCTACGTAATCCACGGCGAGCAGTCGACGCGGAGACCATACTGGCGCCTTACTGCAAAGCCACGGGATGAAGATAAGAGCTGCCGACACGATGTCGCACAGCGACGATGCGACGCGCCGTACCGACTCATCCTCTGCCGCCGTCGTCACCACACGACAAATGACTAAGAAGAATAGTGAAATGATTCATTTTCCCTGACTCATGTTCACTCCCAGGGAAATCGGTAGTGAGATTTGTAATTTGTGTAAAAGATAATGTAGAAGAAGGAAACTATTTCCTAATATGATCCTCTGATTAACCTCTTCCATTCTCATATCAATCTCTTAATCTGATAACCTTCTGATGTTCGATTTCAGTGCAAGTTCATAATAGTCAACTTTTGGCTCCCAGAGTGGGGCTATCTCATTAATAATCTGCCAGTCATTTCATTCCAGAGATGAGAATTTTGAGTTCACTACAGTGTCTTACTAGAAGCATTGAAAAAGTAACAAATATCACTTTTCACTTCCCCGGACGTAAGAGTGTCATGTACCGATGACATACAGTCATTTGTCTAACAGGTAAGTCCTCTGGTGCCGGTCATCTCATTGACGCTGTCGTGAAGGTCAATTAGGTTTCCTTTTCCGTTTCGTCTACTTGCTTTGTAGCACCTGTTAACCTACCAAAGATGTATTGACATCATCACAGCATGTAGCTGAGATTGCTCCCGTCAGTTCACAAATCACAAGTCCATGAAATTTTGGAGGAACGACTTGCGTGCTCTATTTGTTCTCCTGCAGAGTATAACGAAAGTGGTAGAGATAGATATTCTCTTGGCTGTAGTGATATCGATAATTGGTAGCTTACCGAAGGGAGCCGTTGCAAGGCGTTTTCATGACAACAGAATAGAAGGGAGGCTGTAACATTAAATGAGTGTGACTTTTCAAACAAGTCAAAATATTTTAACGCTTCATATATATATATATAGACTGTAAAGTCTCGTTATCGTATAAAAAATAAAATTATTTTACACCTATGTCTGGCCGTTATATGTCCATTACCTGTAAGCCGAACTATTCTCCTCTGTTTTTAAGTACTGTAGCTGCCAAGTGGCTGTTGGCAAATACCTTAACAGGCAGTGGTGACAGTGCAGATGAATAGCTCTTATACTCTTTCCCACTGAGTTCACGCAGGCCACAAAAACTTTATGAGAACTTTATAATGAACTCTGTAATGAAAGACATTTCCTAACGTTTATTGCATGTGGTGCCTGCAGTTACAGCAGCTTTTTATGTGAGATTTTCCTGGAAACCCGTCGTTCGTGCGGCACTGAGAAAGCACTCATACACTCCAGGAATGTGTCCCTTGAAACTGCCAGTAGATCCTACAACAAACATTTTCCAATGATGAAAAACGTTCAAGGTCTGAAATGACTTAGGCCCTGTCAACGAATGTACGAATTACGCCTTCAAAGTGAGCCGAATTATGGCATCCATCAGATTGTAGACAGAACTGTGTGTCAGTTACCCTTTTATAAACGGCATGCCCAACGTATAATCAGCACTTCTACTGATCAGCATATCAAGGGAGGGAAGGCAATCATTCTTTTTCATCTCCATCGTGAAGCTAATACTCGGCTAGGTTCAATTCGTATGTTTTAAAAAGCCATTTGAATACTCATTTCCTTAAGCCAAATAAGAGAATTATTGACCATTTATTAAAATATATCTAACCTCAAATACCCATAATGAATTATCAGCCCTGAAACTTGCGTATATTTTTAGCTATGTGAACGATACTTTCGTTGTTTGGTGTCATGGAAGTGAAAATTTGAAGGGCTTTTTAGAAAATATGAATGCACTCCATCCGATTATTCACTTCACGATGGAGTTAGAAAAGGATGGCTGCCTTCACTTCCTTGATGCGTTGGTCAGGAAGGAGATTGATGGTGCGCTGGGACATGCTGTTTATGGGAAACCTGCTATCACTGACTGATATCTACAGGCTGACGGTTATCATCACACCGTAAAAGGGTTGTAACGTTACACGTATTTGGGCGGACTATTCTGCCATCTAGGGTTGGTGTCATGATCTCTACATTGGCAAAACATTTCGGAATAGTCCCCCATTCGGCTCTCCGGGAGGGGACTGAGAAGGGGGAAGTGACCACGAGGGAAAGATTGAATAATCAACGAAAGGATAACATTCTACGAGTCGGGGCGTGGAATGTCAGGAGCTTGAACGTGGTAGGGAAACAAGAAAATCTGAAAACGGAAACGCAAAGGCTCAATCTAGATATAGTAGGGGTCAGTGAAGTGAAATGGAAAGAATACAAGGATATCTGGTTAACAGCAGTACAAAATGGTATAATGGGAATAGGATTCGTTATGAATAGGAAGGTAGAGCAGAGAGTGTGTTACTGTGAACAGTTAAGTGACAGGGTTGTTCTCATAAGAATCGACAGCAAACCAAAACCGACGTCGCAAGCTGAAGATGAAGAGATAGAGAAAAGATATGAGGGTACTGAATGGGTAATACAGTACGTAAAGGGAGATGAAAACCTAGTAGTCATGAGGGACTGGAATGCAGTTGTAGGGGAAGGAGTAGAAAAAAGGTTACAGGCGAATAAGGGACAAGGAATGAGAGAGGAGCTAGGATAATTGGGTTCTGTAATAAATTTCAGCGATTAATAGGAATACTCTGTTGAAGACTCACAAGAGGAGGAGGTACACTTGGAAAAGGCCCGGTGAGACGAGATAATTTCAGTTAGATTACATCATGATCAGGCAGAGATTCTGAAATCAGATACTGGATTTCAAGGCGTATCCAGGAGCAGATATAGACTCAGATCACAATATAGTGGTGATGAAGAATAGGCTCAAGTTTAAGACAGTCAGGAAGAATGAATACGCAAAGAAGTAGGATACGGAAGTGCTAAGGAACGGCTATATATGCTTGATGTTCTCTAAGGCTATAGATAGAGCAATAAGGAATAGCTCATTAGGCAGTACAGTTGAAGAATGGGCGTCTTTGAAAAGGGCCATCACAGAAGTTGGAAAGAAAAACATAGGTACAAAGTAGGTAACTGCAAAGAAATCATGGGTAGCAGAAGAAATACTTCAGTTGATCGATGAAAGAAGGAAGTCCAAAAATGTTCCGGGACACTCAAGAATACAAAAATTCAAGTCGCTGAGGAATAAAGCAAACAGAAAGTGCAGGGAACCTAAGGCAAGATGGCTGCATAAAAAAGTGGAAGAAATCGGAAAAGAAATGATTGTCGGAAGGACAGACTCAGCATACAGAAAAGTCAAAACAATCTTCTGTGACATTAAAAGCAAGGAAGTTAACATTGTCAGGGGAATTCCACTGTTAAATGCAGAGGAGAGAGCGCATAGGTGTAAAAAATACACTGAAACTCTCTATGAGGGGAAAGATTTGTCTGATGTGATAGAGGAAGAAACAGAAGTCGATTTAGAAGGGATAAGGGCTCCAGTATTAGAATCAGAATGTAAAAGAGCTTTGTAGGACGTAAGATCAAAAATGACAGAAGGGATGGATAACATTCCATCAGAATTTCTAAAATCATTGTGGGAAGTGGCAACAAAACGACTATTCACTTTGGTGTGTAGAACGTGTGAGTATGGCGACATACCATCTGACTTTCGGAAAAATATCATCAACACAGTTCCGAAGAATGCAAAAGCTGGCAACTAAGAGAATCACTTTAACAGCTCAAGCATCCAAGTTCCTGACAAGAATAATATACAGAAGAATGGAAAAGATATTGAGGATGTTCGAGATGACGATAGGTTTGGCTTCAGAAAATGTAAAGGCACAAGAGAGACAATTCTGACGGTGTGGTTGATAATAAAAGTAAGACTGAAGAAAAATCGAGACACGTCCAAAGGATTTTTGGCCTGGAAAAAGCGTTCGACAATGTAAAATGGTGCAAGATGTTCGAAATTCTGAGAAAAACGGGGATAAGCTATATGGAGATACGGGTAATATACAGTATGTACAAGAGCCATGTGGGGATAGTAAGAGTGGACGACCAAGAACTAAGTGCTCTGAAGAAAAAGGGTGTAAGACAGGGATGTAGTCTTTCGTCCCTACTGTTCCATCTGTACATCGAAGAAGCAATGATGGAAATAAAAGAAAGGTTCTAGAGTGGAATTAAAATTCAAGGTGAAAGGATGTCAACGATACGATTCACTGATGACATTGCTATCCTGAGTGAAGGTGAATAATAATTACATGATCTGCTGAATGGAATGAACAGTCTACTGAGTGCAGAGTATAGATTTAGAGTAAATCGAAAAAGGTGAAGGTAATGAGAAGTAGTGGAAATGAGAACAGCGAGAAATTTAATATCAGGATCGATGGTCATGAAGTGGATGAAGTTAAGGAATTCTGCTACCTAGGCAGTAAAATAACCAATGACGAACGGAGCTAGGAGAGCATCAGAAGAAGACTAGCAATGGCATAAAGGGCATTTCTGGCTAAGAGAAGTCTTCTAATAACAAACATAGGCCTTAACTTGAGGAAGAAATTTCTGAGAATGCACGTCTGGAGTACAGCGTTGTATGGTAGTGAAACATGGACTGTGAGAAAACCGGAACAGAAGAGAATAGAGGCATTTGAGATGAGGCGCTACAGATTAATGTTGAAAATTAGACGGACTGATAAAGTAAGGTTCAAAATGGTTCAAATGGCTCTGAGTACTATGGGACTTAACTTCTAAGGTCATCAGTTCCCTAGAACTTAGAACTACTTAAATCTAACCAACCTAACACACATGAATGCCCGAGGCAGGATTCGAACCTGCATCCGTAGCGGTCACGAGGTTCGAGACTGAAGCGCCTAGAACCGCACGGCCACACCGGCCGCCTGATTCTACAATCTGCATTGTGCTTAATCTATACTTCTAATCTACTTCAGTGGCATGACGCATAGATGCACATTCCTGCCCGTGCACCTCTGTATGCACTGCTCGGCAGCAATGCTGTACATATCGGCTCATCATGTGCTGGGACAGCCTGGCAGCGAGGAGGGCAGGCACCACATCATGAACTATGCTTATCCGAACACGCACACACCACAGGGCAGCTTGTTTACTCCTAAAGAAAATACTGATAATCGAGTGCAGCCGCAGGTAACATATAGTAACATGCAAATTTTTTACAATAATAATTTGTTTACATCCGTGGTTAGTACATCATTTTAGCGAAACTACCTTGCAGTTCAGAGATGTACAGCTTCTGATAAATATTCGTGAGATAGTTGTAGAAGTTCGTGCAATTGATTTAAGAACTATAATAATAACAAACGCTTACAAAATTAGCAACGTTATACTTTACGCAATATAAAGTCAAAGGGCGCCGCACCTTCATCAATACTCCACTAAGCACTACGGCTGGGTACACAAGTCGGCATAGTGTGGTTATGTGAGCGTGTAGAAGACGGAAATAATATGTCTTTCAGTCTCTCCCGCTTATGATGTGGGAATAATTTCAGGCTTGCGTTACTTGACTTCATGTAATTCACTCCCGAGAAATTTGGATACTGATGTGCTGCGGTCCACCCGAATTTACTGGTGTGAAGGCTGATTGTCTTACTCCATTGCTAATTAATTCATAAACGGTGCAACGTTTTCTTTCTTAACAATTATTTGTCAGCACAACCTAACCGGGATCTTTCTTACAAGCTTTGTAGACTGTTTATGACCATTCTGCGCATATATTTTGCTTATTATTTACGTCGGAGGGATGGGAGTCAGGACCCCATGACGCGAAAGCCTCTTGGATCCTGGCTGTATCATTTGAGAGATACAAAGACGAGCGAGTGTGCCAGAACTTACCCCAGTTCACTGCTACTAGCGCCACGTCACCATAATGCGTCTGTGCGTAGCACACAAGTATTGCACCATACTTTAAGAATCAAATTAAAAGTAAAATTGCTTTTCCAAACTTAGTCAGCATGTGCTTTAGTATATTAATGTTTAAACTATCAAATCTGAGACTGATCAAACGAATAGCTATCCCTAAATACATGGTTTTACGAAAAAAAAACAAAAACAAGTGGCGCCAAATAATAAAGCTAGAAAGCCAAAAATTTGTATGACGCTTCATTTCGACATAAAAATAGTAACTACGTGACCCTCATTTGAGCTACCTCTAATAGTTCAAATGGTTCAAATGGCTCTGAGCACTATGGGACTTAACATCTATGGTCGTCAGTCCCCTAGAACTTAGAACTACTTAAACCTAACTAACCTAAGGACATCACACAACACCCAGTCATCACGAGGCAGAGAAAATCCCTGACCCCGCCGGGAATCCAACCCGGGCGCGGGAAGCGAGAACGCTACCGCACGACCACGAGCTGCGGACCTCTAATAGTTTTCGAGTAATTCACTGAAAACTGAATTTGGAACAAAAACGTCCTTATTTGTAGTAGATTAAGCAAGTTATATTTGTGGTATCAACGTTCGATACCACACTTCTTAGGGGTTGCAGTTATCGACCGCGGTTCGTACTAGTATCTCTGGACCCGCGAGTCGGGCCTCTAGCGCGCGCTCGGCCACTCTTGTTCGGGACGTCAAGCAGGAAAGTAGCATAGCCTTCAGCTGATATGAAGCAACCTCTAACAAGGCGCTTAGTTAAACTATGGCGTATGTGATGACTCTATAGCTGTCTGTTTGTAATTATATTCTTCCTCACTGTGAAAATTCTTGTATCACCAGTTAAGTACAATATATCATTTTTTACCAACGACTTTTAATTATTTTAGTCGTTGTAGACCCAGACCATGCAGCCATATCCTCATTGACTTCACTGACAAACCTGCTGTATATGCAAAGAGGAGATTTGTATGTTTCTATTTAGCACTGGCCACCAGTCATTCACATTGGCGAGAATTCGTTCGTTGTCATCGTAACAGTATTAATGCTAGAAAGTTCTGATTACATCACGTGGTGAACCCTATTAAATAACAGAGCTGTAACAAGTTTCAAAGCCTAAATGTAAATAATAACAAATAAAAGGTCTCTTAAAGTTGTAGTTCAGAGGTCATGTTCTACTGTGAGTTCTGTTCTAAAAATTCTAGACGGCAAAGTTTAATTCAGGGCTTAACAACTGGCCAGTTTTGAGCGCGAACACTCGCGTCTGCTCAGGCGCGTGCTCGCGAGCAGGTGCAAGGTCGCGGAAGAGGGAGGGAGGGGAAATGCGCGCGCACGTATGAATAGGACCGCAGCGTGCCTATTGAAATCGCGCCGACTGTGTAACGTTAAAAGTACTACGATCAGCTCTAACAGTCACTTCGCTGGTTAAGAATCATGTCAAGTCGCCGTTGTGTAACCCCAACCATGCTTTCGCAGTTCAACCCCCATTGGGAGGAATTGTATCTGTTTACAGAAAAAGATGGTGTTGCAAAATGTTTAGTATGTCACAAAACGCTGAATACTTTTAGGAAATTTAATTTGCAGCGACATTATGTGTCATACCACTCGAAAGACTACGGAAGTGAAAAATGTGATGCACCAGATCGTGCACAGGAAGTTATTAAACTTAAAAGGAAGCTACCCGAAGAAGATCTGGATGACGAAGAAAAATCAACTTGAGGCAGCTCTCAGAGTGAGCTACAAAATTGCTTTGTTTTTAGCAAAATCCCTGCGCCACTTCACTGATGGCGATTTAATAAAAGATGTTTGGTAGTTGCAGCGGAACATTTGTGTCCATCTCAAGTTGAACAGTTTCGGATTGTGCCATTATCTGACATGGCCATTATGCGTCGCATACAGGACATGGCAGACGACGTCCAGAGCCAGCTTGCAAATATCTATAAAGATTTTTTGGCCTATTCTCTAGCTCTGGACGAAAGTGTTGATATCACTGGAACAGCGCAGCTTTCCATGTTTATTAGACGTGTTAATAGAGATCTTCAGGTGAGGAAGGAGCTCCTCGATGTAGTAGCCATGAAGAACACTACAACCAGAGGTTATATTTTAAGTAGTGTTGAAGAAAGTGTTGAAAATATAGGATTGTCGTGGAATTCTTTAGTTTCAGTGTCTACAGACGGTGCACCAGCGATGACAGGGAAAAAATTAGGTTTCGTTGCACTGTTGAAGGAGAAAATGCAAAAACTGACAGTGCCGAATTAAATAAGGAGCGTTCACTGTGTGATCCACCAGGAAAACTTATGTGCAAAGCATATCACTCTAAAAAATGTGATGAGTGTTGTTGTTCGAACAACCAATTATATAAGGAAGCATGGCCTACAACACAGGCAATTTAAAAGCTTTCTTGAGGATGTAGAAAGCCAGTATGGTAGCCTGCCTTATTACAGCGAGGTCTGCTGGCTTAGTCGTGGCGAATTATTAAATCGAATTTTTGCCTATTAGATGAGATAAATATGTTCATGGAAATTGAAAGAGCCTTCATGGAAATGTGATCTCGCGTTCTTAGCAGATTTAACTAGCAATCTGAATGCTTTTAACATTTCACTACAAGGTAAAGATCTGCTAATTACTCATTTCATAGATCGAATACGAGCTTTTAAAATGAAATTGACACTTTGGGTGAGTCAGCTGGAAACAGGAAATATAGCTCATTTTCCTAAATTATCATCCATGCAAGATGTTCACAAAGACTGTGAACGTTATTCACATTTAGTTGCCCTTAAGGAAGAATTTGATCAACGCTTTCAAGATCTGACAGCACTAGACTTGATTCTGATCTGTTTTCCTCTCCATATTCAGCAAATATTGAAGAGATTCGTCCTGAGCTGCAACTAGAAATTATTGACCTGCAGTGTGACAGAGAATACAGAGACAAATTTCAGAACAAGAAAAACATTTTGGAATTTTACAGACACTTCCCTCAGGATAGATTTCCTCATTTGCACAAACTGGCGGCTACAATAATATCAATTTTCGGTTCCACGTATGTTTGTGAATAACTGTTCTCTGCAATGAAATGTAACAAGACGCGCCTGAGAAACGCATTGTCTGATCGAAATTTAAACTGCACGCTGCTCCTACGATGCACAAGAACAATTACTCCGAACATAGACGCAATTGTAAAGGGCAAAAAGTACAAGATAACAGAGAATCCCACACTTCAGTGACACCTTTTATTGTGTAACAGTTCACAAATTAATACGAATGTAGAGGCATACACTAAGCTAATAAAATTATGTGGCACGTGTACATTCTCCTTTATTTGTTTCATTTGTCACGGTAATAATTCGTGAGTGATATCGCTGCAGGTGGCTGCGGATTTACACTGACTGGCGGCAGCTGTTGTGTGCCCCACGCGACTCGCCCCACTCTCCGCTCTGGTCCGGTAGTGGGGGTAGCGTGCTCGCGCTGCTCCGTGCTCGCGCCTTGCTGCTCACAGCTTGCTCCGCGAGCACGTATGTTGTGAAGCCCTGGTTTAATTGCAGGAGATCTAAAACTTTTTTGTGATTTTAACCAACCTAATTAGATTCACACGAAACTTATGAAGATTCTAAATTAATACACAACAGTGTTATAAAATTGGTGTCCATGAAAGTGGCCGTTTAGAGGCTACTACCGTGGACATGGAGCGGATAAGAGCAGATGTTCCCTCGACCGTCCGCTGCGCCCGTATGCTGTATAAATACGGCCTGAGAGGCAAGACTAGACTTAACTTCACACCCAGCAACCGTACGATCCATGTCAGTCAAACGTGCGAGTACGCGAGGACTGTACACCGTCCTGGATCGCTTAGATTTCGCAGAAGTAACTGTTAGTGTGCCGCCCGCAGTGTTAACAAATCCACGTGGCAAGTGGCGATAATTATTTTCCAGTTTTGTGGCGAGCAATTATTTTGATTATCAGAAGTCAGGGCGAAAGTCCATTTATTGGGAACTTACGTAGAGGTCGCCTCTGAGCTGCTCATGATGCTATTTGGCCTAGAGAGATTTATTGCATGAATTTTACGAAGTTGTGCTTGTGAATCAAATATATGTATATCAATTAGAACTCAAAATCTTCATTTATAACCACAGTTCCTGACCCTGTTGAGTAAATAGAGAACAGAAACATTTCTTTCAGAGCGGTGGACAAGAAAGTGGACTTGCAGACTGGAAACTATGGTCAGTATGTTCTCCATCGCTTTCTGGCTGCCTCTCGTAGAAGAAGACGGCACCCACCGCCCCACAGCCTCATTCCCGCTCTGGCTGCGGAGGTGAGCTGATCGCTGCATGTTAGCGCTAGCTCCCCAGCATGTATGGACGACGCGGAAAGGGAGGCAAAGCTGCTGCCCTGCTGCAATTGCTGAGCCTCGTGCTCGGCGCATCAGAAGACGGGGAACGCAAGAAGACGGCGGAGCGGAAGGAGCAGTGCTATCGCTGCCAGAAACTTGGCCATGTTGCCAAGTACTGCCGTAATGCAGTGGCGTGCCTTCGCTGTGCGCAAGCACACGATTCGCGCCACTGCACCAAGAAAGACGCCACACGCTGTTGAGCCAATTGTGGCGGCCCTCATGCGGCGAATTACCGCGGGTGCAGCTGTATCAAGAACTGGAGTCGCGGCGACAAAGCTAGACGGAGACACAAGACCACCAAGAACCTGGATACAGCCGAGGCCGTTGCGTCCTCGCCACCTCCCGCCTCTGGCGGATCCGTGGTGGCCGATGACGTGGCTGTACCACCAGACGCAGTCAGCGAGGCGTGCGCCAGGGTCCGCACCGCCGCCGATGAAGAAATTGCTGCCCTCAAAGCCGCAATGGCGGAAGAGAGGGCAACACTCCAAGCCAAACTAGCCGAGGCTCGGCTGCTGGTGCACAGTCTCCTTGATGCATTGGCCAGCCAGCCCCACACAGCACAGAAGAAGGATGCTGACACGCAGACTGCCGCTCCCGTGGAACCTGTAGTAATACAGGAAGCCACGAGGGTGGGAACACAAGACGCAGCCGCACAGACAATCATGGCGGCGAAGAACATGGCAACCCAAGTCATCATCGAGGAGGCTCCTTGCCCCCTCTCCAAGACGCAGTTGGAGAAGGTAGTGTCCATTCATTTGGATACTCTCAGGTCCTACAACGCCCGCCCTCCTCTCACGCCTGTTCAGTGGGAAGCTCTCTTCGACTCAATAGAAAAACAAGAAGAAGAGAACGCAAGCCAACAACAAGAGGCGAGGACCGCCGAAGACGCTGAAGCTGCCAACTGGGAGGATGTGACACATCCTAAAGTGGCATTTGCAGACACATACCACAACAAGAAAAAGAAGAAGGACAAGAAGAGGTACCCAGACGCCAGGAGGACTTAGAAGACTCTCCTCCTCACTGCGCCCGACATCCATCATCCATCACCATCATCATCTAATATCCGCTCTGTCAGTCGCCGACTGACAGTCCCAGGCGTCGACAGGGCCAGTCAAGTAAAGGCCCCTAGCCGATACATATTTGTCAATTCACGTGACCTATCGCCTGTCTCTGACCGGCAATCATATGTACCCAACGTGCACAACCGTCCCAGTTAATCCCAAACGTCCCAGTAACTTCAACCCATCTAAGTGGAGTAAATGTCTAACGACAACAAACTCCCCATCAATATCCTCAAGAAGAGGAATTCAAGTGCAAAGCAGGCAGGCCCCACAGCCTGTCGGCTTGTGCCGTAAAGAGAAACGCTTTTACCTGAAAATGGGAATTACGTGTAGTTTTCTAAACTACAAGGTTTTTGCCATAGACCACTCTATTTATTAGACTGTATACAATAGGGGTTTCGGTTTCTAGCTCTTTATCACGGTTCTGAAGCTAGTTTTCACTCCTCACCTGCTCTCACCCTCTCCGCCTCCCACATTATTTCAGTGTACGTTATTGACCTGTGCAGAAACCACGACCGCAGTTTCATGAGATTTATTTCTATCCGTTGCGTACTATGGTGTATTTGACGAATGCTGATATGAGCCAGACAAGCCTCACATCGTTTCCACTTGTTTTGTTAACGTTGCCAACACTAAGTTTTCAGTACTTTCACCACTTGGAAGTGACTTAAACGTCGAAACTGCAGTTGGCGAAACTGTAATAAATCGTGCATTCCAAAAACTTTGTCATTTAAAAAATTCTGCAAGGATGCACACCTGAGACAAATAAAGTCATGTGTAGTTTTAAAGTTGCTTGGCACAATGACAGCTTTCCGAACTAGTTTTTCTTCTTCCGCTCACTCTGAATCGCAAGCATAATACAAAGATGTTTCTGAACTAAGAAATCGATTACTGAAAGCCGGCCGGTATGACCGAGCAGTTCTGGGCGCTTCAGTCTGGAACCGCGCGACCGCTACGGTGGGCAGGTTCGAATCCTGCCTCGAGCATGGGTGTGTGTGATATCCTTTGGTTAGTTAGGTTTAAGTAGTTCTAAAGTTCTGATGACCTCAGATGTTAAGTCCCATAGTGCTCAGAGCCATTTGAACCATTTGGTTACTGAAAGCATCACACACATTGACAAGCTTGGGAGAATTACCTGAAATGAGGCTCTTTGATGAGCAATGGCATTAGGCAATAGGACACGAGCGCAGCCGAATTTTTCTCTGGACGCAGGTCATTTAATCGGCACAAAACATTGTGAACTTACACGGGTTGGGCGCGGGAAAGGTCGCATCGATTTGGCTCAGACGGAGTGAGTAGAAGCAAGTATATGACCCTTTCAGGTTCCTAAGATATTTGCTCTGGGTGGGTCGTAGGAAAAGAGGAAGCACACTCGAAAGTTTGTTGATAAAGTTGTGAGCGATATTTGAATAACGACTGCGCCGTCAGTGACGGTGTAGCTGCCAAGCCTACGGAGTGACAATTCGATGCGTGGCTCGAGTCCGATTCCCGGTGCTCCTCCTTTTTTCCACCTTATTTTATTCCTCGCAGTGTTAAACTATAAATTATAAAATTTAAATATAGTTTAACAGTTCTGCTTGTATACGTAAAATTAATAAACTCAATTTACAATTAGTTATGATTGCTTTAATTTGAATAATGAGTACAATCAGTTAATTTTCGTAGTTGGATGAAGTTTTGAATGAAACTAATATTTCCGAAAACTGTAGCAAGGAATTATCTGTGTTTTTATTAATTAGGATGATAATCGTCAAAGAAACATTTAAAAAACAAATATTATCTAAACCAAGACATTTTATGAACGCATTTTGTGAGCAAGAAAATTTTTCGGGAATACGCTTCAGTGGAAAGCATATTTCATTCACAATTTTAAATGAAGGTCTTTCCTGTGTCAGTTTTGATGCGTATCAAGCATATAGAATTATTGGGGTGAAAACAAGAGCCTTGAATTGATGCAGCACTATGGAATATATTTTAATTGCATCTTCTCTTGACGATAATTCTCGCTGTTGTAGCCGGCCACTGTAGCCGAGCGGTTCTAGGCGCTTCAGTCCGGAACCGCGCTGCTGCTGCGGTCGCAGGTTCGATTCCTACCTGCCGGGCAGAGTGGCCGTGCGGCGCTACAGTCTGGAACCGAGCGACAGTTACGGTCGCAGGTTCGAATCCTGCCTCGGGCATGGATGTGTGTGATGTCCTTAGGTTAGTTAGGTTTAATTAGTTCTAAGTTCTAGGCGACTGATGACCTCAGAAGTTAAGTCGCATAGTGCTCAGAGCCATTTGAACCATTTGATTCCTACCTGGGGCATGGAGTGTGTGATGTCATTAGGTTAGTTAGGTTTAAGTAGTTCTACGTCTAGCGAAATGATGACCTCAGATGTTAAGTCGCATGGTGCTTAGAGCCATTTGAACCATTTCGCTGTTGTAGCAAATCTTTTAATTAGATTTTTGACTTTGAGACAGAAATACACATTACAGGATTGAGCAAGAGGAGTACATTGGAAAATGTTAGATTGTGATCAAACCACTGTAAATAATACTGCATATTGACAGTACCAGATTGGCGGGAACCGCGGATTGGCACCAAGAGCAATCATAAATTTTACCCATTATCTAGGGTTAACACACTGCGTCACGTATGCTTATTGCATACAGCGGGAGTACAAGGTGCGTTACCTACACGGTTATAAGATCAGATTACGAACTTGTAAGAAATGAGTGCGATCATGCAATTTTCTGCACTATGCATTTAGAGCCCTGGAGGCTCATCTTCAGGTGCTTTTTAGTAATTTACATCAGGTGTGTTTAGTTGTTTGCCTGTTGATATTACATTTTTGTGTTACAACATGGTATATTGTAGATATAAGTTTAACAGCGTTAATAATATGAAACTAACTTACAGTTTAACATTGTATGATGTCTGCTTCTGTTGTGCAGTTGGTATACACAATACACATCTTCAATTTTGCAGTACATACTGGGATATATACATTGTCACACACTTTTTCGCACATTGTAGTAGCAGAACGTAAACATGGCAAAGATTCTCGTTCATAGAGATGTTCTACTTCTAAATATAATCAATTTTATTGTTTCACAGAAGATAATATGATACAGTATTACTAATACACAGGTATTATTAAAATAATTATTTGGCTCCATGTTGTAGGTTGTCAGCTGTTTGTACTATTATAGATTTGATTCCTCAGGAAAAGATAAACTTTTAAAGGTGTAGAAAAAATTGTGGCTGATGAACTCTGTTGTTCACTCAACAAGTTTTCGGAATATTTTTCTTTGTGTAGCATTATTTCTAACTGTTCTATTACATTAAGTTTTTTACTGTTGGGTTCTGTGTGAAGTACAGTTAGGCTGTTGTGGATGTCGTCAAGTCTGTGTTTATTAATATACATGTGGTTAGATACTGTAGATTTTTCAAAATGGTTTAGTCTAAAGGCGTCAGTGTGTTCTTTATACCGTGTGTGGAAGGTTCTTCCAGTTTTTCCTATGTAAAATGCAGGGCAACTGTTACATTGTAATTTATATATTCCACTGTGTTGTGTCATTGGCTTGTTTGTGTTCACTGTGTGAGGTAAGTGGTATCCAAGTTTGCTGTTTGTGGAGAAAGATATTTTAATTTGGGTTTTTTGAATAAGTTAGCTATTTTTTGTGATACTGTGCCCAAGTATGGAATGCGTGTGAAGATTTTTTTTGTGTCGGTAGTTTTCTTTTCAGTGTTTTTGTGAGTGATGTTGGTCTGGAGTTTTTTAGATAGTTTATCAGTTGATTTTACAGAGTAACCATTATTTACTGCAATTGTTTTGATAGTATCTATTTCTTGTATTAGTGCTCTGGGTTTTAAAGGTAATGTATGTGCCCTGTCAACATTGATCTAAATGTAGCATACTTATGTGTGTTCGGGTGGTATGAAGATTCATGTATTGTGATGTCAGTGTAGGTTGGTTTTCGGTAAATGTACAAGTTATGTTCTTGTTGTTCATTCACAATTGTGAGATGTAAGAAATTTATGGATTGATTTGTTTCATGTTCTATTGTGAACTTCATTTTATTGTGGAGTGAGTTGAATGATGTGAAGAGTTCTTCAAGTTCATCTTTAGTGCCATCAAATAAGCCCCCATAATTATAATGGACATGACATTTCCGGCCGTGAAAGTCTACATTTTAGTATTTCGATATTGCTTGGAAGACAGTTGGGTAGCCGCTGAGAGAGGAAGAGAGAGAGAGAAAGCTAGAGATTATGGAGAAATGGAGGCAAAGCGACGTAGAAGGGGGAAGGGAATAAGGTGGTTCTTTTGTTACCTTCCAAGATCGTAACATGTAGCAGCCATTATTGAGTTTTTCGCTTGTGAAGTAATTTAGGGCCTTGTGATATGAAGGAAAATGGATAATATCGGATGAAACAGGGAGCAATCGGATATTTCAGAGCTGCTCTCTCTCTCTCTCTCTCTCTCTCTCCCTGTGTGTGTGTGTGTGTGTGTGTGTGTGTGTGTGAGTGTGTGCGGGCGCGCGTGTGTCGCAGGAACTCTCCGAGATGAAGAGGGCAGAACGCAACAGGAATGAAGGACGCTTCTATCAAGGTGAAAGTGCGGCGTTTGTGTGCAAATAAGGCGGGCGATGCGAGGGAAGGAACGCGAGGGCAGATTGCTGGCTCGTCGCTCAGGACGCAGCTCCCATCCGCCGCGGAGGAAAAATGGCGGCGCTGCGGGACCCCTGGGGCAATCTCTGGCCGCGATGGCGGCCCCTGCGCAGGCTTTTGTGGCGCTGCGCGACCGCCTCATACTTGTGGGGGGCCACTTCCCCCGGGCTTCCCGCCCCTCCCATGAACTACTCGTGACGACACGAGTTTAATTTTCGGCCCGGCCGCGGCGTGTCGCGGCGCGCGCTGCCGCAGTGTTTTATCTCGCCAGCCGGCGCCGCTTTAGGCGTAATCGCATTACCTCCGGTTCGCCGGCCGTAGGTGGCGCCGGGAGTGCGGCCGTTATTGTACGGATTAATGGATGAGCCGGCTGGCGCGGCCGGCCGGAGGTAAATAATCCCCGCGAGTAAGTACGGCCGGAAGTGCGCCAGCACGCTTCGCCCGGCGCGTTGGCTGGCGCGTTATCGCCGCCGCAGACGGCACTTGTGCCCTTACTGGACTCTACGCGGCACACGCATCTACTTCTGAACAACAGATGATGATGGGGGATCATGGTTGCATAGCCGTACTGAGGTGGCCATAGCTTCTGGCAGCGCTGCCGAACCTGGACCACCCCCCGCATTCTCCCGTAAATCTATTTTTTTGTAATTTTTTCTTCGCATATTTACCAAAATTTATAATTTAGTGAATAAATTTTTTAAAAATAAATTATTATTGGAAAATACTACTTTGGGATAAAACACAAGGTGAATATTAATAAAGCCGGAAAGTTGCAGGTATGATTTCCCGACTGGAAATGGAGGAGCGGCTGTAGTGACCGTGAGGTACTAGGTGCTACAGTCTGGAGCCGAGCGACCGCTACGGTCGCAGGTTCGAATCCTGCCTCGGACACGGATGTGTGTGATGTCCTTAGGTTAGTTAGGTTTAATTTGTTCTAAGTTATAGGCGACTGATGACCTCAGAATTTAAGTCGCATAGTGCTCAGAGCCATTTGAAGCATTTTTTGAAGGCAATGGAGGAAAAAAAGGACCTTCGAACATGTGTCTGGAAATGCAAAGTTGCCATGGTAGATAGCGCAGAGGAATGACAGTTCCTTTGACCACGTGCTGTGTGTTCCTTGTATATTGCGGACTGTGTGATTGACGCAGCACACTGTAAGCAGCAGAATGGTCCGTTATTCATGTCGGGAACAAGGCGAGATGGCGTTTGTGTACGGCCAAGCAGATGCGAACGGTCGACATGGAGCACTCCTATAAAGCACTCCGTCTTCAGGCCACGAGTGGCCTACCGGGACCATCCGACCGCCGTGTCGTGGTCACTGAGGATGCAGATAGGAGGGGCGTCGAGTCAGCACACCGCACTCCCGGTCGTAAGATGGTATTCTTGACCGAAGCCGCTACTATTCGGTCGAGTAGCTCCTCAATTGGCATCAGGAGGCTAAGTGCACCCCGAAAAATGGCAACAGCGCAAGGCGGCGTGGATGGTCACCCATGCAAGTGCCGACCACGCCCGACAACGTTTAGCTCACGGGAACCGTTGGATCCACTGCGGCAAGGCCATTGCCCAGCACTCCTATACCAGAACAAATAAACTCACAGACACCAACCACGTCACTCAACATTTCAATCCCTTTTTGGGCGCTCGTGCGATGACGGGTCCTTGCAGACGGGCGAACGCGCACGGAGGCGGCGGACTGTTCATATCCCAGTGTTTGGTAGCGGGTTCTACAGGATACTAAGACGAACCCTAGCACAACCTCCAGGCAAGTGGCCCTCGACACTGTGTAAGCCGGAGTACGATTATGTGTGTCCTGCATCACAACCGCTGCTATCCCCATCACCAGCAATCCCATGGAGGCCACTTTCAACATTACCAGATGAAATAAAATGTCTGGCAGACAACAATAACAGTTTTAAAAATAAATTGAAATCGTATGTCCTTGACAACTCCTTCTATACCAAAGAAGAATTTTGGAATAGAAATAAATAAATCTATAGGTATAATACATATATTTTGTGCCATTTAAGGTCATGGGGTAGCTTTTTTTTTAAACCTCCATTCATGTGTGCATTTCTTATGCACCTGACACGTTCCAAATCATTACGGTTACCGTGAGATTGATCAATTCAACACGTAACTGACTAACTAATTAACTAACTCTGTTGTGATGGGGATGCGATGCAGCTGTGTACTGCGTTCCGGGCCGATTTGTTCTCGTTACATGCACACCATCCATTTCTGGACACATGTTCACGCGATCTTTTTTCCTCCATTCCCTGTCAGGAATCCGTCCTTGCACTTTGTCAGTTTTATTAACGTTCACCATGTATATTGCGCACAATGAATTAAGTGTCATAGAAAACGAATTACAATTTTCAAAATTTTTACAAGTAAAACACAATCTATATATTCCATGTACAATTTACGTTATCTGGACATTGTATACTCCTAGCAGAACGTAGGTCTCACTATATATTGTAGCGTACGAAATTTATTTGTTATCGGTTTTAATCTGTAGTGAAATTGGTATTGTGAGGCCGAAAGTGCAGGAGGTCAGGTCCATGTGTAGGAGGATAAGAGTGGAGAAACTTCAGGATAAGGAAATCAGACACAAGTATATAACAGTGATCTCAGCAAGGTACCATTTAGTTGAATGTAGCCAATTGCAGTCACTGGAAAAGGAATGGACAAGGTACAGGGACACAGTACTAGAAGTGGCTAAAGAATGTCTTGAAACAGTAGTGTATAAAGGTAGGATGAAGCAAACAGCTTGGTGGAGTGACACAGTCAAGGCAGCCTGTAAAAGGAAAAAGAAGGCATATCAAAAATGGCTATATACTAGAACTCAGGTAGACAGAGAAAGTTATGTTGAAGAAAGAAACAAAGCCAAACACATAATTACAGCATCCACGAAGAAATCTTGGGAAGACTTTGGAAACAGGTTGGAGACATTGGGTCAAGCTGCTGGAAAACCATTCTGGAGTGTAATTAGCAGTCTTCGAAAGGGAGGTAAGAAGGAAATGACAAGTATTTTGGACAGGTCAGGAAAACTGCTGGTGAATGCTGTTGATGCCTTGGGCAGGTGGAGGGAATATTTTGAAGAGTTGCTCAATGTAGGTGAAAATACGGTCATTAATGTTTCAGATTTCGATGTACAATGGGACAGGAATGTTGATGGAAATAGGATCACATTTGAGGAAGTGGAAAAAATGGCCAATAGATTGCAGTGCAATAAAGCAGCTGGGGTGGATGAAATTAAGTCGGAACTCATCAAATACAGTGGAATGACAGATCTTAAATGGCTACACAGGATAATTGAAATGGCGTGGGAGTCGGGACAGGTTCCATCAGACTGGACGAAAGCAGTAATCACACCAATCTTTAAACATGGAAATAGAAAAGATTGTAACAACTACAGAGGTATCTCTTTGATCAGCGTTGTGGGTAAAACCTTCTCAGGTATTGTTGAAAGGAAAGTGCTAGTATTAGTTGAGAACAAATTGGATGAAAATCAGTGTGGGTTTGGGCCTCTTAGAGGTTGTCAGGACCAGATCTTTAGCTTATGGCAAATAATGGAGAAGTGTTACGAGTGGAACAGGGAATTGTATCTTTGTTTTATAGATCTAGAAAAGGCATATGACCGGGTTCCTAGGAGGAAGTTATTGTCTGTTCTGCAAGATTATTGAATAGGAGGCAAACTTTTGCAAGCAATTAAAGGGCTTTACACAGATAGTTAGGCAGCAGTTAGAGTTGACGGTAAATTGAGTCCATGGTTCAGAGTAGTTTCAGGGGTAAGACAAGGCTGCAACCTGTCTCCACTGTTGTTCATATTATTTACGGATCATATGTTGAAAACAATAGACTGGCTGGGTGAGATTAAGATAGGTGAACACAGAATAAGCAGTCTCGCATGACTTAGTTGTGATGGCAGATTCTATTGAAAGTTTGCAAAGTAACATTTCAGAGCTAGATCAGAAATGTAAGTACTATGGTATGAAGATTAGCATCTCCAAAACAAAAGTAATATCAGTGTGAAAGAGATACTAACGGATTGAGTGCCAAGTAGGAGGAACAAAGTTAGAACATGTGGACAGTTTCAAGTACTTAGGATGCATATTCTCACAGGATGGCAACATAGTGAAAGAACTGGAAGCGAGGTGTAGCAAAGCTAATGCAGTGAGCGCTCAGCTACGATCTACTCTCTTCTGCAAGAAGGAAGTCAGTACTAAGACTAAGTTATCTGTGCACCGTTCAATCTTTCGACCAACTTTCTTGTATGGGAGCGAAAGCTGGGTGGATTCAGGTTACCTTATCAATAAGGTTGAGGTTACGGATATGAAAGTAGCTAGGTTGATTGCAGGTACTAGTACATGGGAACAATGGCAGGAGGGTGTCCACAATGAGGAAATCAAAGAAAAAATGGGAATGAACTCTATAGATGTAGCAGTCAGGGCGAAGAGGCTTAGATGGTGGGGTCATGTTACACGCATGGGAGAAGCAAGGCTACCCAAGAGACTTATGGGTTCAGCAGTAGAGGGTAGGAGGAGTCGGCGTAGACCAAGGAGAAGGTACCTGGATTCGGTTAATATGATTTTGAAGTAATAGGCTTAACATCAGAAGAGGCACCAATGTTAGCACTGAATAGGGGATCATGGAGGAATTTTATAAGGGGGACTGTGCTCCAGACTGAATGCGGAAAGGCATAATTAGTCTTAAATGATGATGATCATGATGATGATCGGTTTTAGTGTCATACACAGCAAATAATAATTTTGTTTGCCTCTCACAAGTTAATAGAAATGCTTAAATTGCTATTGTTAGTGAAATAGAGCCATAATTAAGAAAAAAGTGCCCCTTTACATTTGTTCTCATGAGGGTTCAATTTATGTATACAAAGCATACCTGTCTCCAGTCACAAAGATTAATTACTCCCGTGATATTATTAATCACCCATGGAAGATTTATTCTTTAATTTTTTATTTAGACAGCGGATCTTACCAACTGAAACTTGGGAGCAGAAAATTTACTAGTTGAAGGGCCAACTAAATGATGTATCAGTACATCTACATCTACATCTACATGATTACTCTGCAATTCACATTTAAGTGCTTGGCAGAGGGTTCATCGAACCACAATCATACTATCTCTCTACCATTCCACTCCCGAACAGCGCAGGGGAAAAACGAACACCGAAACCTTTCTGTCCGAGCTCTGATTTCTCTTATTTTATTTTGATGATCATTCCTACCTATGTAGGTTGGGCTCAACAAAATATTTTCGCATTCGGAAGAGAAAGTTGGTGACTGAAATTTCGTAAATAGATCTCGCCGCGACGAAAAACGTCTTTGCTTTAATGACTTCCATCCCAACTCGCGTATCATATCTGCCACACTCTCTCCCCTATTCGGTGATAATACAAAACGAGCTGCCCTATTTTGCACCCTTTCGATGTCCTCCGCCAATCCCACCTGGTAAGGATCCCACACTGCGCAGCAATATTCTAAGAGGACGAACGAGTGTAGTGTAAGCTGTCTCTTTAGTGGACTTGTTGCATCTTCTAAGTGTCCTGCCAATGAAACGCAACCTTTGGCTCGCCTTCCCCACAAATTATCTATGTGGTCTTTCCAACTGAAGTTGTTCGTAATTTTAACACCCAGGTACTTAGTTGAATTGACAGCCTTGAGAATTGTACTATTTATCGAGTAATCGAATTCCAACGAATTTCTTTTGGAACTCATGTGGATCACCTCACACTTTTCGTTATTTAGCGTCAACTGCCACCTGCCACACCATACAGCAATCTTTTCTAAATCGCTTTGCAACTGATACTGGTGTTCGGATGACCTTACTAGACGGTAAATTACAGCATCATCTGCGAACAACCTAAGAGAACTGCTCAGATTGTCACCCAGATCATTTATATAGATCAGGAGCAGCAGAGGTCCAGGACGCTTCCCTGGGGAACTGATATCACTTCAGTTTGCCGTCTTTTACTACGAACTGCGACCTTCCCTACAGGAAATCACGAATCCAGTCGCACAACTGGGACGATACCCCATAGGCCCGCAGCTTGATTAGAAGTCGCTTGTGAGGACGGTGTCAAAAGCTTTCCGGAAATCTAGAAATACGGAATCAACTTGAAATTCCCTGTCGATAGCGGCCTTTACTTCGTGCGAATAAAGAGCTAGCTGCGTTGCACAGGAACGATGTTTTCTGAAACCATGCTGATTACGTATCAATAGATCGTTCCCTTCGAGGTGATTCATAATGTCTGAATACAGTATATGCTCCAGAACCCTATTGCAAACCGACGTCAATGATATAGGTCTGTAGTTCGATGGATTACTCCTACTACCCTTCTTAAACACTGGTGCGACCTGCGCAATTTTCCAATCTGTAGGTACAGATCTATCAGTGAGCGAGCGGTTGTATATGATTCCTAAGTAGGGAGCTATTGTATCAGCCTAATCTGAAAGGAACCTAATCGGTATACAATCTGGACCTGAAGACTTGCCCGTATCAAGCGATTTGAGTTGCTTCACAACCCCTAAAGTATCTACTTCTAAGAAACTCATGCTAGCAGCTGTTTGTGTTTCAAATTCTGGAATATTCCATTCATCTTCCCTGGTGAAGGAATTTCGGAAAACTGCGTTCAGTAACCCCGCTTTCGCGGCACAGTCGTCGGCAACAGTACCATCGGCACTGCGCAGCGAAGGTATTGACTGCGTCTTGCCGCTTGTGTACTTTACATACGACCAGAATTTCTTCGGATTTTCTACCAAATTTCGAGACAAATTTCGTTGTGGAACCTATTAAAGGCATGTCGCGTTGAAGTCCGTGTCAAATTTCGCGCGTTTGTAAATTTTTAGCCAATCTTCGGGATTTCGCGTTCTTTTGAACTTCGCATGCTTTTTACGTTGCCTCTGCAATAGCGTTCGGACCTGTTTTGTGTACCATGGGAGATCAGTTACATCTCTTACCAATTTATGAGGTATGAATCTCTCAATTGCTGTTGCTACTATATCTTTGAATTTGTGCCACATCTCGTCTACATTTGCATAGGCAGTTCGGAAGGAATGGAGATTGTCTCTTAGGAAGGCTTCTAGTGACACTTTATCCGCTTTTTTAAATAAAATTATTTTGCGTTTGTTTCTGCTGGATTTGGAGCCTAGCTACAACGACCTTGTGATCACTAATCCCTGTATCAGTCATGATGCTCTCTATTAGCTCTGGATTGTTTGTGGCTAAGAGGTCAAGTGTGTTTTCGCAACCATTTACAATTCGCGTGGGTTCGTGGACTAACTGCTCGAAATAATTTTCGGAGAAAGCATTTAGGACAATCTCTGAAGATGTTTTCTGCCTACCACCTGTTTTGAACAAGTATTTTTGCCAACATATCGAGGGAAGGTTGAAGTCCCCACCAACTATAACCGTAAGAGTGGGGCATTTATTTGTTACGAGACTCAAATTTTCTCTGAACTGTTCAGCAACTATATCATCGGAGTCTGGGGGTCGGTAGAAGGAGCCAATTATTAACTTAGTTCGGCTGTTAAGTATAACCTCCACCCATACCAATTCGCACGGAGTATCTACTTCGACTTCTCCACAAGGTAAACCACTACTGACAGACACAAACACACCACCACCAATTCTGCCTAATCTATCTTTCCTGAACACCGTCTGAGACTTCGTAAAAATTTCTGCAGAACTTATTTCAGGCTTTATCCAGCTTTCTGTACCTATAACGATTTCAGCTTCTGTGCTTTCTATTAGCGCTTGAAGCTCAGGGACTTTCCCAGCACAACTACAACAATTTACAACCACAATTCCGACTGTTCCTTGATCCAAGCACGTCCTGTATTTGCCATGCACCCTTTGAGATTGCAGCCCACCCCGTACTTTCCCGAGGCCTTCTAACCTAAAAAATCGCCCAGTCCACGCCACACAGCTTCCGCTATCCGTGTAGCCGCTAGCTGAGTGTAGTGAACTCCTGACCTATTCAGCGGAACCCGAAACCCCATCACCCTATGGCGCAAGTCAAGGAATCTGCAGCCAACACGGTCGCAAAACCATCTGAGCCTCTGATTCAAACCCTCCACCCGGCTCTGCACCAAAGATCCGCAGTCGGTTCTGTCAACGATGCTCCAGATGGTGAGCTCTGCCCTCATCTTGTAAGCAAGACCGGCAGCCTTCACCAAATCAGATAGCCGCTGGAATCCAGAGAGAATTTCCTCAGATCCAAAGCGACACACGTCATTAGTGCCGACATGTGCCACCACCTGCAGCTGGCTGCACTCTGTGCTCTTCATGGCATCTGGAAGGACCCTTTCCACATCAGGAATGACTCCACCCGGAATGCACACGGAGTGCACACTGGATTTCTTCCCCTCCTTAGCCGCCATATCCCTAAGGGGCTCCATTACGCGCCTAACATTGGAGCTCCCAACTACCAATAAGCCCACCCTCTGCGATTGCTCGGACCTTGAAGGCTGAGAATCATCCTCTGGAACAGGTCAGGCGGCTGCATCTGGCTCAGACAGAGACAGTACATGAAACCTGTTTGTCAGACGCACTGGGGAGGCTTTCTGATCAGCCTCTGGGGACGTCTTTCGCTGCCTGCCACGCCTTGGAACGGCCTCCCAATCAACCACAGGCTCAGCGCCACTGCGGGCAGCAACCGGGGCAACCACAGCGGCAGACCGATCTGCGGACAGACGGGACGAGTTTGACATCCCCGTGATACCCAAGTCCGGCTCCCCACAGTGGTGCCCATTGGCAACAGCCTCAAGCTGCGCGACTGAAGTCAGCGCCGCCTGCAACTGTGAGCAGCTGTGAGCGAAGGGATGCCAACTCAGCCCTCATTTGAACACAGCAATCACAGTCCACACATTATTTGCTCCATCTTTGCATATCGTCGAATCCTCAGTTGGCAGGAAAAGGCAAATCTCGGAACTCTTTATTCAACAAATACCCTATATGCTTCAGCATCCGCTAGCAGATCCTACAGTAATGTACCTGTGTAGCAGAGAGAACTGCATTGTTGCATATGAACGAGATGTCTCATCCAAGACATCATGCTATGATTCGGTAGTGCTCATTACCTTATTCTTCTGTTTGAACAAAATGACACTGCAGAAATGGCACTGTGATAACAGCATGCGCTGGAAGTCGCGTGCCGAGGGAAAGGAATCTTGGAGGCAGAATATAGCAAACAGGGGGTGAAAGAGAAATCGCGTACTTTTCCTGGTTAATTCTAATATCTTTATTTCTTGTTTATTTTTCGGTCAGTTTGTGCGCCTCCTCTGTGCCTGAGCCTTTGGCTGGAGCCTATTTCGCCATCTCCTCGGAACGGCTCTGTTGATTAACTAATTAATAAATCCGTAGCGGAGACTGAATCTTTCACTCTGCAGTGAAGCAGACTACGTTTTGAGCTTTCGTGGAAATTAAAACTGAACGCCTTTCTAAGATTCCAACTTCTTTTTTTTATTCTGACATCGTCAAGACGTACAAGAAAATTAAATACTGAAAGAATACTCAAGCAGGGTTGCATCAGAATAATAAAAGACATGCGGCGTTAACATTTAGTGGTTAGCACTCTGAACACATTGCTCGCAGTTTCAAGAAAACTAATTTAGGTATAGACGAGCTAATGTCAGTGTAGGCTTTGAAATCAGAGGTAGCCTGGGAAATGGATGAAGCCATAAAATTGAAAAAAAAGGGGACAAATGCGATCGAGAAAAATGATCAAATAAGTTGCAGAGACCATGAGAAAGTTCTATATGAAACAAACGGCGAGGAGGTTAATGAATAATGAGCGTATGGCATTGGTGGCCGGGAGACCCCTCGCGGGGTGGTTCGGTCGCCGCTCCACAAGTTCTTTAACGCCACTACGGCGACTTGCGAGTGAATGAGGATGAAATGATGATGAAAGACACACAACACCCAGTCATCTCGAGGTAGAGAACATCCCTGACCCCGCCGGGAATCGAACCCGGGACCCCGTGCGCGGGAAGCGAGAACGCTGCCGCAAGACCACGAGCCGCGGACGGCGAGGAGGTTTATGGCTATATTTAAGGAGTAGTGACATCGCATTAGAAAGGCAGAAGCTTAGGTTAGACCAGATAAGTGAAAGCATTGAAGTGCTACATAGAGCCCGAAAATGAAATGCCTTAAACGGACTAGGGGCCCAAGAAATTTTACCTACGTTTTACCTACGGGAACAGAGCTCCAGAAGTAGTTTTGAACGAAAAATTGAACTCAGTCCTAACAGTTTTTTGACATTTTCCGAGAACCGCTGGTGTTAGGTGTGCCGATTGTGTTTACTCTCCCTCTGTTGACCGTTTATATACATTTATAAGTCCCGGTGGGAGGGGTGGGGAGGGAGGATGATGTGGGCACGAGCTGTGCTCGGAGGCCTGCCCACGGTGTGCCCATCTCTCGACAGAATAATGGAAAGGCAGCGGGAAGGAAACATTGTACCTTTATTTAATTTTTTATTTTAATTTGTGTATCCTGGAAAATAATCAATCTGAAAAAGAAAACAAAGTAATCTACGGCTGAAGTGACATCCTCGTCATTCCAATCGGAGGAATAGATACAGACAACAACCCGCGCCCGATATCACGGAATGCGAGAGCACGTAGTACGATGCGTTTCCTGCAATCCAGCGGATAGCCGACATTTTCTGTAGGGGGAAGAAGACGGCGTCCGGAAAGAAGAAACGTCCGTCGTGATCGCGGAGCTGTCGGTGCGCTGGAGTAGTGCCATGATAGGTTGCGTCAGCCGCCAAACATCCTTCACCTCATCGCACCGTAGACAATTTTCGCTGGTGTCCCGCGTACCACATACAAGACACAGGTGGGAATCGACCATGCGAATGTGGTTCAACCGTTGGCTTGTGACTGTCCTGTGCTTGATAAATGTATACCAAGAGGATCTCGCATCCGTGGTGAGCAGAGGCGTATGGACAGCTCGCCAGTTTTGTCCCCAATCACTCGTTGCGTATTTATGTTCGACAACATTGCTGACCTGATGACGTCTCAAGTATCGATATATCTTATGGGTGATGGGGTTCCTCGTGAATGATATTTGTAAATGAATATAACTAGAATCAACAAAGAGTCGCGTGACGTGAGAAAAGGAAAGCGATATTGTGCCTACCACCACCGGCGGTTAATAGGACGGATGAAAGAAAAACGACCAGAATCGCCTCAGAAAGCGTGTTGCCATCAGTTCCAGGTCAGTACCGTCTCTTGCAGGTGTAGAGCGAGAGCCTTGTTCCACACATTCGTGAGATTAAATACTCCAGAACGACGTGGGAGAGTTAAAGTCTTGTACTTAACGTTAAACAGCATTCCTTGGCTGGCATAGTGACCAAAGGCCTCCATTAACCTGTCAGCAACACCCTGGGGCCTTGGCAGCACATGGGCCAGGTATGACAGTCATGAGACAAGATGAACATTAGAATTTTCCACCCTTTGGAGCAGGTTGTGGGTTCGGACCGAATTGTTGCGTATGTGTAGTAGGACTTCCTGGAACAATCGCCAGTAGCTCGCCCCCGCTGATCGCCGTAGCGATCGGTTGAACAAAACCCAGTTGGAATTTGATTACTCGATAAATACGAGGTGTATTCAAGTTCTAAGGCCTCAGATTTTTTTTTCTCTGGACTGGAAAGAGATAGAAACATGCACATTGTTTTAAAGTGAGGCCGCGTTCATTGTCAATATGTCCCAGAGATGGCAGCACCGTACGGCAGATGGAATTTTACCACCAGCGGCGAGAATGAGAACTGTTTTAAATACTTAAAATGGCGAGGTTTTCCTTACTTGACCAGCGTGCAATCATTCGTTTTCTGAATTTGCGTGGTGTGAAACCAATTGAAATTCATCGACAGTTGAAGGAGACATGTGGTGATGCAGTTATGGATGTGTCGAAAGTGCGTTCGTGGGTGCGACAGTTTAGTGAAGGCAGAATATCGTGTGACAACAAACCAAAACAACCTCGGGCTCGCACAAGCCGGTCTGACGACATGATCGAGAAAGTGGAGAGAATTGTTTTGGGTGATCGCCGAATGACTGTTGAACAGATCGCCTTCAGAGTTGGCATTTCTGTGGGTTCTGTGCACACAATCCTGCATGATGACCTGAAAATGCGAAAAGTGTCATCCAGGTGGGTGCCACGAATGCTGACGGACGACCACATGGCTGCCCGTATGGCATGTTGACGCGCAATGACAGCATGAATGGGACTTTCTTTTCGTCAGTTGTGACAATGGATGATACGTGGATGCCATTTTTCAATCCAGAGACAAAGCGCCAGTCAGCTCAATGGAAGCACACAGATTCACAGCCACCAAAGAAATTTCGGGTAACCACCAGTGCTGAAAAAATGATGGTGTCCATGTTTTGGGACAGCGAGGGCGTAATCCTTACACATTGCGTTCCAAAGGGCACTACGGTAACAGGTGCATCCTACGAAAATGTTTTGAAGAACAAATTCCTTCCTGCACTGCAACAAAAACGTCAGGGAAGGGCTGTGCGTGTGCTCTTTCACAAAGACAACGCACCCGCACATCGAGCTAACGTTACGCAACAGTTTCTTCGTGATAACAACTTTGAAGTGATTCCTCATGCTCTTTACTCACCTGACCTGGCTCCTAGTGACTTTTGGCTTTTTCCAACAATGGAAGACAGTCTCCGTGGCCGCACATTCACCAGCCGTGCTGGTATTGCCACAGCGATTTTCCAGTGGTCAAAACAGACTCCTAAAGAAGCCTTCGCCGCTGCCATGGAATCATGGCGTCAGCGTTGTGAAAAATGTATATGTCTGCAGGGCGATTACGTCGAGAAGTAACGCCAGTTTTATCGATTTCGGGTGAGTAGTTAATTAGAAAAAAAAATCAGAGGTCTTAGAACTTGAATGCACCTCGTAGTACAATTCTCAAGGCTGTCAATTCAACTAAGTACCTGGGTGTTAAAATTACGAACAACTTCAGTTGGAAAGACCACATAGATAATATTGTGCGGATGGCGAGCCAAAGGTTGCGTTTCATTGGCAGGACACTTAGAAGATGCAACAAGTCCACTAAAGAGACAGCTTACACTACACTCGTTCGTCCTCTGTTAGAATATTGCTGCGCAGTGTGGGATCCTTACCAGGTGGGATTGACGGAGGACATCTAAAGGGTGCAAAATAGGGCAGCTCTCCCAATAGGGGAGAGAGTGTGGCAGATATGATACGCGAGTTGGGATGGAAGTCATTAAAGCAAAGACGTATTTCGTCGCGGCGAGATCTATTTACGAAATTTCAGTCACCAACTTTCTCTTCCGAATGCGAAAATATTTCGTTGAGCCCAACCTACATAGGTAGGAATGATCATCAAAATAAAATAAGAGAAATCAGAGCTCGAACAGAAAGGTTTAGGTGTTCGTTTTTCCCCTGCGCTGTTCGGGAGTGGAATGGTAGAGAGATAGTATGATTGTGGTTCGATGAACCCTCTGCCAAGCACTTAAATGTGAATTGCAGAGTAATCATGTAGATGTAGATGTAGGCATCGCATGATATCGGCCGTCGTAAGCGGACTGTGCAGAAAGTGTAACCATCCTCCGATATGCATAATCGGTTTTATTCATATTGACTCTGTTACGCGCCGTCACGCGGTATGTAGTAAGAAGTTCAAGGAAACGCTTCAAATGGCTCTAAGCACTATGGGACGTAACATCTGAGGTCATCAGTCCCCTAGACTCAGAACTACTTAAACCTAACTAACCTAAGTACATCACACACATCCGTGCCCTAGACAGGCTTCGAACCTGCGATCGTAGCAGCAGCTCGGTTCCGGACTGGAGAGCCTAGAACCACTCGGCCACAGAGGCCGCCATAGTAATGAAGGGAAACAATCAGTCTGTAAGTAGGCTGTTTATGTTTTCTTATTGGCAACGTTACGTAGCGCTCTGTGTGCTAGTTTGCATTGTTGTCTGCCATTGTAGTGTTGGGCAGCGGCAGCTGGATGTTAACAGCGCGTAGCGTTGCGCAGTTAGAGGTGAGCCGCCAGCAGTGGTGGATGTGTGGAAGGAAATGGCGGAGTTTTGAAATTACATATATTATGACTTTTGATGATATTAAGGTAAATACATTGTTTGTTCTCTATTAAAATCTTTCATTTGCTAACTATGCCTATCAGTAGTTAGTACCTTCCGTAGTTTGAATCTTTTATTTAGCTGGCAGTAATGGCGCTCGCTGTATTGCAGTAGTTCCAGTAACGAAGATTTTTGTGAGGTAAGTGATTTATGAAAGGTATAGTTTAATGTTAGTCAGGGCCATTCTTTTGTAGGGTTTATTGGCAGTCAGACTGCGTTGCGCTAAAAATATTGTGTGTCAGGTTAAGCACTGTCTGTCAGGTTAAGCACAGTCTGTCAGGTTAAGCACAGTCTTGTATAAATTATTCAATTATTCAAAGGGGACGTTTCAAGTCGTACTTCGTTCTGCAATCGAACGAGTATGACCAAGGCATCAGCAAACGCCAAACGACATTATTGCCTAACTGAGGCGTACCACTACTCTCGCAGTTGGAGGAGCGGAACGAAGGAGACGTATGAGGACGGTAACGAAATCCGCGGGTACCGCCATGTGTCGTATGGTTATCGTATGGTCTGTCAAGGAATTCTTGGTTGATACTGTCAAAGGCACGATCAAAGTCCACTGACATGGCTCCCGCTCACATGACACAAGCTTCCATCGTGGCAGTGATGTCACGGTTTTCATCTAGGACAGAGTGGATGTTGCACCGAATCCCTAGACAAGCCTGGTCTGGGGGTAGTGTCTTGGATATTACAGCCTTTGAGTCCAGCTGTCAAAATTCGTGCAAGGATTTTTTAGTCAATATTGAGCATCGTAAGCGGTCGATATTGATGGGCACCGACCCAGGCTGCCGATGTCGGTATTGATATAAGCATTGCCTCCATGAATTGCGACAGTACGTCCGTGTCAGGGCGCAATAACTCATTATGCATTAATACCCATTGGGATGTCATTAGATCTGCAAATTCGTAATAAAATTCCAGTTTCAACCCATCTAGTCCTGGGGTTTTATGCACCGCCCCCCTCCTTCAGTGCCGTCCTGATGTCATCTTCTGTTAGGGGTTCAGCAACGTAGAACCATCCAGCCCCGTACGCATCTGTGGCAATATGTCTTATTTCATCCGATCGTCACTTAGCGTCCCAGAGGAAAAGAGGCGGCAACGCTCTAAGAACTCAGGAGAGATGTCTTATTTTGACTTCAAGGGCCGACCATCCTCATCATGGAGCACTGCGGTCAGCGACTGGCCATTACGTGTGTGTTCAGATGGCTCTGAGCACTATGGGACTTAAGCGCTATGGTCATCAGTCCCCTAGAACTTAGAACTACTTAAACCTAACTAACCTAAGGACATCACACAATACCCAGTCATCACGAGGCAGAGAAAATCCCTGACCCCGCCCGGAATTGAACCCGGGAACCCGGGCGCGGGATACGTGTGTGTCCCTTGGACACATGTTGCGTGGAAATACGTTCTCCATCGACACTGTCCAAGCGCCTGACACGGATCGAAAGTCCCTTCAGTTCAAGTCTCGTGATCGGTAACATGCTGTCTGACTGCGATGGACTTCCACTTGACGCTCAGGCGATGGGACCCTGAAGGACAGGTTACGAAGCACCATGTAATAACATTCAAGAGTATGTCGGACCATGCTGATTTTTCCTTACTGTACTTCATGAGACCCCTTCGCAACGCCGGTTTTTGTGGCACCATGAATGAACCGTAAGGTGCACCGGGAGACGGCGAGTGCATGTCTGCCACGCTTCTGTTATCCGCAAGAGAAATTCTGGATCTACCAGTAGGTTCAAAAAAATGGCTCTGAGCACTATGGGACTTAACTTCTAAGGTCATCAGTACCCTAGAACTTAGAACTACTTAAACCTAACTAACCTAAGGACATCACACACATCCATGCCCGAGGCAGGATTCGAACCTGCGACCGTAGCGGTCACGCGGTTCCAGACTGTAGCGCCTTTAACCGCTTGGCCACACCGGCCGGCTCTACCAGGAGGGATGAATTAAGTTTTCACGAACTACGTGAGCCGTGCACGGCTCGTATTCAAGCCATGTATTCTTTGTCATCTTCTATTACGGTACTGCCACCTCGTTTTATTGTTCCATTTACTGGCGTCACTAACTTCCTGCCTTACTTGTCTGTGACCGGCAGCAGCAGCGCGTATCGATAAGTGCACTGTCGTACCATCTCTGCAGCGACCGATGGCATTTCCGGGTCGTCGTGTGTCTGGAAGTCAGTTGAAGACGGACCAGCAGTGCAGTCGGGAACCATCCCGATATTTGAGGCGGTTTAGGGAAATCATGGAACCCCTCAATCAGGACAGCCGGACACGGGTTTGAACCGTTGTCTTCCAGAATGCGAGTCCAGAGTGCTAACCACTGCATCACGTCGCTCGGTACGCGTGGTCCACGTCAAATGTCTTTTCGGCTCTAAGATCTTCCGAATCACCTAGGTTAGGGGAGGACTTGTTGCCAGAAATATGGCGACGCTTCTTACGACACCTCAGCGATCGTTGCTCATCAGGTGCTCGTTGATCCATTGCTGCGGCCAGCCTCTCGACCTCCAGTTCCACGCCACGTCCTACACGCGAGGCTGCTTTGGGTTCCTTCCTCATCTGCCGTAGCGGCATCCTCCCCGTCCCCTCCCTGCTCCTCTCTGTCCACTCTTGCATCAACATGTCCGAGTCAGGCTCCGAACACGTCATCGGCAGTTTCGTGGGAACTTCCCGCTGTGGCGCTTCTCCACGTGGCAGTTGCATGATGTGGCGTTGTACGCACTCCGAGCGGATATATCCTCCTCCACCAAGGCCAGAACATTTTGCGGCTGGCCGTCGTAAATCACAATAGCTCGACGCCCTATAACATATAAGTATGAAGGAATATATTTGTTAAGGACGATCTGCTTAGCACGGGATAGGTGCTAAAACTCGTCTTAAATAGCCTACATTGCGCTGTTTACGGTGGATAGGTGTATCCCAACGAGGTTTGTAGCAGGTAAACAAGCTTCATAACTCAAAAAAATGCTCTATTTCAAGAGCCTTGGGTGTGGCTTATTTATTGAGAAATGTAAATTGGATCGTAGTGTTTCTGAAATTATGTGCTATGGCGATCTGTTCAGACAACAACACGCGCGACTGTCAGTGGCGTACACACTTCCTCTTCCGCTCGCGGCCGGAACATGCCTGAAACGCGCCAATACCAAATGCAGGCTCCAACTCAGAACCCCGAATTTCGTAGGCAATGCTCTTGCGGAGTAAGCTATCTAAGCACTATTATGACCCCACCATCAGCACAGTAACTGCGTTTGTTACTAGTTTCAGTAAAAAGTCATTTTAGTAGGCACAATGTTAAACTGTATGCTGGAGTGTACTGAGTTGCTGCCACGATAGTGTGGAAACTTACGTGAAATAATGAGGCTCAAACTGTACACTTGTCAGACTACACCACTCGAATTAAATGCCTAATTTGTAACATAAAAACTAATCATGTTAATAAATGCATATAATGTTATGGCGCGTGAACTCACAATTAAAGATACCGAAATAGATGATTTTCCTATTATCGAGAACAATTTTGACATTGACAGTGACCACTCTGCGGCGCAACAGTTGCAAAGCGCCACAGAAAAAATGAGTTCCGTTTCTAAAAATAAGGAACGAATTCCTGACAGTATAATTTCACCCACTACTTTGGCTAGTAATGAGACGGCAGAATCCGGTATTGCGGACGCCGCTGATCTGCACATGGCTGTTGTGCACAATTCAAAACTTGATTCTTTACCCAGTGAGATCGGTGATTTGCCTACTTTTCACACAATTGGTCTGATTGCCAATAGTATGTCAGAGGAAACAACAGTGCAAAGTACTCAATCTGTTTTTAAAAATCCGTCAGATTCCGAAAACTGTATTTATGCAGTTAATGCAACAAACGAAACGTCCATGGCTGTAGATGATGTCTCCACATCACAAAGCACAACACAGGTGACACCTGACGTATCAATTCCAAGTATTATGGAAGTGATATTTCAAACTCCCATGCGCATGTTTAATGAACGGTTTAATAAGACTGATGAAATGATGGTTAAACAAAATACTTTGTACAATGAACTGTGTAATAAAAAGGACGAAAAATTTTCCATCATAGGAGAAATACAATTTGACAGCCCTACGCAGTTCAATGAACGATTTAATAAAAGTGATGAACAGTTTTCCACCAAACGTGACGACCATAAATCATACACAGAAACGACTGATAACTGGTTCAAACAATTCTGAGAAGCAAAATTTTTCTAACAACACTTCTGTTGAATCTACTGTTGCCACGGATTCCTGTGAAACCATGCAATGTATCACCATTCCGTTTTTCTCTTTCAGAGCAGCTACGTATAATCATGGCAACCTACAGTCAGAACCCAAAATTAACAGCTACAAGAAGAGGATGTCCATTACTAAAGAAAATAAAACACAGCAGTTTCGAGGAAGTCACATTCAGAATTTCGGCATGGATGCAGATATTATTTTCAGTAAACAGAATTTTACTATCGATGGTAAGCCAGCCCAATTTGATGTCACAGCCCGTAACAATGATGGTCACAGCAGTTCGAATTTATTTCAACAGCCCACTTCTAACTCTAACGAACAGCATATGCACTATGATTATGTTATAGAACTACAGTTGACAGCAAATTTCATAACAAAATTATCTTCTGACACAGCTGCCCTGACATTGTCAAGCAACTTTTCTCATATTTCAGATAAAATTTGTGAAACCGCTCGAATTAACTCTTTCAGCACCAGTACAGAAAAGCCTAAGCCATGAAAGCAGTGTTGTAGGAAACATATTCAGAAGACCGTTATACATGAGATGTCATTTGATGAGAATAGGATTTTACTATCTACGATCAATCAATGCTATCTAACGACACAGCCCGTCAGGATCATGCCGTTTCCAAATCGTTTTCGCAACAGACTACGCAAGAGGAAGAAAATATTTTATATTCAATTCACCATTTGTTTAATACAAGCAAACATACAGATTCCATTATACCGAACCCGCACAGTCATCCTATACAAACTGAAAGCAGTTCTGATAATGCTAAGATTTCTCAAGTGTTACAAATTAGTCAAGGTCAAGGGCAATTGGTGCCCAGCCTACTGAAAACATACAGGCCACAACAGAGGAAGTGCCATGCCGTCTTTGAAATCAGCGGTAGCGCGGTCAACAATACCACGTGCAGCATGCCACAGTTCACTTTAAAGCAATGAAGCACTACGCCGATCAAAACGAAACTCTGCTCTCCACGTTTGAGTGCCACTGACGTGAAATCTACTTTGTTTTACTTGCGAAGCCAATCTGATTTAACAGCAGTGTGCAGATCTTATGAAATTAGTCGGCAAATCATCAACAACAAATCAGCCCACAATAAAATAACCAGAGGTGAATATCACCAACGCCACACTGTCAAGCATATTTTTTTGAAAACATCGATTTCCAAAACTAATCACATCCACATTCAACTCAAAAATATTGTGCCAAGCAAAACACAGACCTGGATCAATTATATTGCACTACGTAAATACAACATAGCAGATTCTGCCATCACATAACTTACTTGCTTTAATTACTTTGCTTTCCTGGACTGTGACATTACACATGATTTTGACACTGATACACTGAACGTGTCCATTTTTTTATGTCTATTGTAGCTATGCATCAAGTGAATGGTATGTAGTGAATTTCAATTTCCATCGTATACCAATGATGAAAATTACTGAAATACAAGTGAGGTAAGTTTTGGCGCCAAGGATATGGACGAGATTATGAATGAAATTATACGCACTCTTACTTCAACAGCAAGAATTTCAGGAGAAACTTTTACAGAATTTATTCTGCATAATTTCTATGTAACCAGCTACTTTATTTATGCTACAAACATGCACCGATCTTGAAGACATAAATTATTTCTTCAGTTCGACGTCTTGCATTGTCGAGCCATAACACTCCTGCTATTAATATCTCTTTTTTCGCCACTCAGTTTTGTATAAATGTTTTTGTTACTTTTCAGGAACTATTATAATTGACAAATTTTTTTACAGATATGCGTATTTATATTGTCGGCTTTTATATGTGTTTATTATTTACATATGTGTACATAATAATATGAAACAACACAGATCCTTTTACCTGATGCATTTCCCATGCTTATACTGATTCAATTGGTGCCCTGTTATCACGTTTCCTTGATTATTCAGCATTTTATTGGTTGGCGATGTGTCCAGCAGGGAGAACCTTACAGATAGCTTCTCTTACTGTAAGTTTAGGCTTTGCACATTTTTCTATTTTCATACAGGTGTGCAAGAATACAACAACTGAAAGAGACAACATTTATTTTGACATATGTCCAGCAGATCACATCGCAAACCGTAACTCAAACATTTTTTTATATAATAAGAATATGCGTGCTTTCTGTATATAGCCTCTACATAGCTTATGTTCATTTGTTTCTGATGCTATTTTGCCTTTACTAATACCATGAAATGTGCCATTATTTGACGCTATGCTACTCCACTTTGCCATTATTGCACATACTAAGCAAGATAGTATTACTACTGAAATGTATTCTATTATCCAATGAATTACCATTACATTGTTTGTTAGGTTAGTCACTCTTTGTATTTTATAACGTTGCCATGTTTCATTTATCCCCAGTCTTGTATTCTAATTTGTGGTATATATCTAGCAATTGATGAAATCACTAGTGTACTTGCTTTTCACCTACATAGATTTAAGAAATCAATGTACCATGTAACTCATGTAAATTACATGTTCTCATCCATTTCCTACATTTTGTAGTGCAAATGTAGCAAAGTGTGACTTTATCCTAACGAAACATTATACTCATAAATAGGACATGAAAGTGCAGGAAATGCAGTACATGAAAAGCATGACATAAGTAACCTACATAGAATTAAACACCATTGACACTTCTCAAACTATTTCCTGGCAGGCCTTTTATAAACACTTTCCTCTTGGTGTACCTGGTAAATTAGGCAGATCGCCTATAAAGATTTAGGGTTAAATATATTTTTTTCTATTTCGTGTTAGGTATAAGAGCATTGGTTAATGAGTGTTCATGCCCCGAGCTGCAAATTTTTTTTGAATACTGATGGATAACTGATTCTTAGTGAGTGCTCATGCCATGAACTGCAATCCAATGATGTGGATTATATTATATATTGATGAGTTTTCTTAATGATATTCTATGATGTTAATGTGTATTTTGTGTATATTGTGTCCTTTCTAGGAAAATCTGTCTTACCATGTGCCACATAATTGGAGGTGTTTGTGGGAGATTGTCACAGAAGCTTACACCTAATGAGATTTATTATGATACTGCCTTCTTCTGTTAACATGCATAACTGCCTGTTTCTTGTTTCCAGGTTAATAATCACATTTACAGGTTCCACTATTTCTGCAGTTCACCCTCATATTTAAATTTTTTATCTCTTGAGTTCTTGTAATATGTTACATTTGTCCAATTACTTAGGTATATTGGTTTTAGTACTCCTGTATTTATTCTTGCATATACTATAATTACATTTTTCTTTACTTTGGCAATAGCAGTTCTCGACTCAAGATGAATGACGATTGACTCTTAATCATTTTCTTCACAGGTAAAGTGCAGTGCCATTATCAATCATTCCTATATCCTTCCCTGTAGAAATCGCACATTGTTAGAGAATATATGTCATTTAATAGATAGTTTAACGAAGCCCTGAGGGTGCTATACAACCTATAACTATTGTGTCTGTGCTCTATGATTCTCTTTGTCTAATATGTACTCGTACAGGCCATACAAAGCCATAGTTTTATATAATACTTCTATTTATGCACTTTGGGTAGAAAGCCATGCCGAGTTATGCATTCTCATTATGAATCATGCATAGGCCTCTGAGTGCCATATAAAGTTACAGGTAAATGATATGTTACGATACTTTCTGAGCTTTGATGTTTATGCTATGTAAAACTAGGCCACCTTGAACGAGAAAGATGTCTTCTGTCACAATAGCAATTAAGATCAGCTTTTATTTCATGTAAGAATAGGGCTACTGTGAGCCTCAAAGAACATTTTTGTCACTTTTGAGTTATTAAGGTCAGTAATTATTTCTTCGTAAACCTTGGCCACTTTGAGCCACAAATATGATGTCTGTAACATTTTTATAGCTACCAAGATCAGCATTTATGTAAGTGGGAAAGCAACTTGGCACCTCTGGTTGACATTTTCTATTCAACTGTTTCAGATATTAAGATTTGCATGTATTTCATGTACTAGGCCACATGGAACCACAATCATTTTATACCTATTAAGACCAGAATTTACGTATATAGGAAGGCTACTTGGAGCCTTTGATTGACATTCTCTCTACAGTTGTTTTAGTTATTAAGATGTGAGTGTATTCCAAGTAGAAGGGCACTTGGAGCCATTCAGTTCTTCATTTTACTGTTACGTTTTCTTAAGTAATTATGTCACAATATTGCATAAACAATGGCACTGAGAGCCAGCATTCCAATTTCCATGAATTTATGAGGAGTTTGTCTAAGCATTTATGTCAGACGGCCACTGAGAGCCAGGAACTTTAAATTTACACTACGCTTTTAGCTATAACGGCCACTTGTAACTAACCTATGGTCTTTCATTAATATGTATACTTTATATAATGACCACATGCAGCGATACCATCAGTATTTCTTATTACCTTCTTAAATATTTTGTCAGGATGCTTACTATGTAAAATGAGCTTGTAGCCATCTCGCTATTTTTGTGATATGTCTATCCCCTACTATATGCATTATGATGGGTATACAGGCCTCTGTAGATTATGAAGGATTATACATTACCAATAAAATTGTCTTGCCTTGATTGATTGAGTCTTTATGTCTTGTTTATTTAGCATGTACGCTAGTATTGATATAATCAGAGACAGACTGATGCCACATTTCTTGAGAATTATTATACTTACAGGCAGACTGTTAGCAAACTTTTCATTATATTGTATAGAATTGACATGTCATAATGCACAACACTGTGGCTTAGTCCAGTTCATGGTTTTATTAGGATATTGTGTCTTTACTGTTCACTGTTCCCACATTTACTAGATGTTGTCATGTTGCAACATACAGCGTAGGCTGATTTAGAATTTCCATAGACATTTTCCTACATTTATTACGATATGTTCCACTACCTAACCTGTTTTACTGCTTCCCACCTTGCATCATCCAATTTCCTACCTCTGCTCATGTCATCGGAGCTATTGGATATCAGCATTCATACTTCAGTGTGGCTATGCGCAATATGGATCGATGAAGAATCTTCAGTTTTAAATGTAGTGATGATGATGATCATCACAATACTCATGTACTGAGAACAACCAACTTTGGGTGATGGTAAATATGGTGCCTGGTACCAACAGTACCTACGTACTGGAGTGAGACTATGGAGACTGGTTTATCTGTTGTTGGACGCTGGACCAACCTACTACAGATAATGCTCTGATATGAGCCCGAAAATAATTGGACTTTGGAATGCATCTATATCTACGTGCTTATAAGATTCAGCCATGCAACAACCTTTCCTTAACCATTTTCCTACTATTTTCTTGACAACTAGAGATATACTATACTCGTAGTTTCACTAATGTTATGCATCATCTAACAACATGATTTAATAACGTTTTGTGTATGAGACGACTACTTACGCACCAGAGCACCAGCTTGCTCAAGAGCTCAATGTTTTATACTGTCTTTAAGATTATACTGTACTGATTATGTAATACCTATTATTCATATTTACTGATGCAAAAAAAAAAAATTGCCCTACATTTGGTGTCCATTGCACACCCAAACGGTATAGCAAATTTAACAAACCCCGCTGGAGGGTTATGAAGTGTCCACTTGAACGTGGATTTCCTAGTACATTTCATGACAAATGACATGAAATGGGTATCACATGTAGAAGACATTTGACACCGCTGAACCAAAGATGTTACCTGAGTGGCAGAATCGATTGTAAGTAGGGGCGTATGGAGTGCAGTGGCATTGTCATTGCACTCTCTAAAAGGTAGGATGTAAGACTTCAGGCTAGTGGCTTGCTGTGAGAATTTAACTCTTGGCCTATGGACGCAGCATAATACAGTTTTATATGTAATGAAATTTTGTGTATTTAGTTTTAAGTATGCAGCAACGCAATGTAGGTTTTGCTAATTCTAACAGTACCATCCCTTGAATATAGGAACCAAGTATCTTACATCAGATTTAATGTATAGGTTGATTAGGTATACCCGATTTGTAATATTTTGTGTATTTTGTAACACTGATACAAGGAAGTTAAATTCTGGAATCTATTTTCTCAGACGATGTCAGATTTTTTGTCATGTAACAATCCAAGTACATCTACATCTACATCTACATCCATACTCCGCAAGCCACCTGTGGTGTGTGGCGGAGGGTACCTTGAGTACCTCTATCGATTCTCCCTTCTATTCCAGTCTCGTATTGTTCATGGAAAGAAGGATGGTCGGTATGCTTCTGTGTGAGCTCTAATCTGATTTTATCCTCATGGTCTCTTCGCGAGATGTACGTAGGAGGGAACAATATACTGCTTGACTCCTCGGTGAAGATATGTTCTCGAAACTTCAACAAAAGCCCGTACCGAGCTACTGAACGTCTCTCTTGCAGAGTCTTCCACTGGAGTTTAGCTATCATCTCCGTAACGCTTTCGCGATTACTAAATGATCCTGTAATGAAGCGCGCTGCTCCCCGTTGGATCTTCTCTATCTCTTCTATCAACCCTATCTGGTACGGATCCCACACTGCTGAGCAGTATTCAAGCAGTGGGCGAACAATCGTACTGTAACCTACTTCCTTTGTTTTCGGATTGCGTTTCCTTAGGATTCTTCACTGAATCTCAGTCTGGCATCTGCTTTACCGACGATCAACTTTGTATGATCATTCCATTTTAAATCACTCCTAATGCGTACTCCCAGATAATTTATGGAATGAACTGCTTCCAGTTGCTGACCTGCTATATTGTAGCTAAATGATAAGGGATCTTTCTTTCTACGTATTCGCAGCACATTACACTTGTCTACATTGAGATTCAATTGCCATTTCCTGCACCATGCGTCAATTCGCTGCAGATCTTCCTGCATTTCAGTACAAATTTCCATTGTTACAACCTCTAGATACACCACAGCATCATCCGCAAAAAGCCTCAGTGAACTTCCGATGTCATCCACAAGGTCATTTATGTATATTGTGAATAGCAACGGTCCTACGACACTCCCCTGCGCCACACCTGAAATCACTCTTACTTCGGAAGACTTCTCTTCATTGAGAATGACATGCTGCGTTCTGTTATCTAGGAAGTCTTCAATCCAATCACACAATTGGTCTGATAGTCCATATGCTCTAACTTTGTTCATTAAACGACTGGGGGGAACTGTATCGAACGCCTTGCGGAAGTCAAGAAACACGGCACCTACCTGGGAACCCGTGTCTATGGCCCTCTGAGCCTCGTGGACGAATAGCGCGAGCTGGGTTTCACACGATCGCCTTTTTAGAAACCCATGCTGATTCCTACAGAGTAGATTTCTAGTCTCCAGATAAGTCATTATACTAGAACATAATACATGTTCCAAAATTCTACAACTGATCGACGTTAGAGATATAGGTCTATAGTTCTGCACATCTGTTCGACGTCCCTTCTTGATAAAGGGGATGACCTGTGCCCTTTTCCAATCCTTTGGAACGCTACGCTCTTCTAGAGACCTACGGTACACCGCGGCAAGAAGGGGGGCAAGTTCCTTCGCGTACTCTGTGTAAAATCGAACTGGTATCCCATCAGGTCCAGCGGCCTTTCCTCTTTTGAGCGATTTTAATTATTTCTGTATCCCTCTGTCGTCTATTTCGATATCTACCATTTTGTCATCTGCGCGACAATCTAGAGAAGGAACTATAGCGCAGTCTTCCTCTGTGAAACAGCTTTGGAAAAAGACATTTAGTATTTCGGCCTTTAGCCTGTCATCCTCTGTTTCAGTACAATTTTGGTCACAGAGTGTCTGGACATTTTGGTTTCATCCACCTACCGCTTTGATATAAGACCAAAATTTCTTCGGATTTTCTGCCAAGTCAGTACATAGAACTTTACTTTCGAATTCACTGCACGTCTCTCGCACAGCCCTCCTCACACTACATTTCGCTTCGCGTAATTTTTGTTTGTCTGCAAGGCTTTGGCTATGTTTATGTTTGCTGTGAAGTTCCCTTTGCTTCCGCAGCAGTTTTCTAACTCGGTTGTTGTACCACGGTGGCTCTTTTCCGTCTCTTACGATCTTGCTTGGCACATACTCATCTAACGCATATTGTACCATGGTTTTGAACTTTGTCCACTGATCCTCAACACTATCTGTACTTAAAACAAACCTTTTGTGTTGAGCCGTCAGGTACTCTGAAATCTGCTTTTTGTCACTTTTGCTAAACAGAAAAATCTTCGTACCTTTTTTTAATATTTCTATTTACGGCTGAAATCATCGATGCAGTAACCGCTTTATGATCGCTGATTCCCTGTTCTGCGTTAACTGTTTCAAATAGTTCGGGTCTGTTTGTCACCAGAAGGTCTGATATGTTATCGCCACGAGTCTGTTCTCTGTTTAACTGCTCAAGGTAGTTTTCAGATAAAGCACTTTAAAAAGTTTCACTGGACTCTTTGTCCCTGCCACCCGTTATGAACGTTTGAGTCTCCCAGTCTATATCCGACAAATTAAAATCTCCACCCAGAACTATAACATGGTGGGGAAATCTACTCGAAATATTTTCCAAATTATCCTTCAGGTGCTCAGGCACAACAGCTGCTGAGCTGTTAACTACGTCGGTAAGTGAGAATTGTAGAACAGTTGAGAAGTTCACTGATTTTGAAGTTGATGTAAAATGTTTCATACTAGATTTTGTGAAGGAGAAACTTTATTTTGAATGCAATTTTCAAAATGAAGACTTCGGATTAAGCACTCCACTTGCTCAACAATACATTACACAGTAACTGTCCGCAAGACAAACACTACGCATTGTATATCCATTAAAAAACACAAATGATATTTTTTATTAAATAACGTTACAAGTTTTATGATATAATGAAGCTAATAATGAACGTCTGACTTCAGCATTACAATAACAGACATAAATCGTAACTTCAAACTCAATTATAACCGCGAAGTTGTATCAAATCTCGCTGCCCCTTTGCAGTTAATTCTCGATGAAAATGCGATCTTTGGCCAATATCCACAACTGTTGTCATCAGGAAAGCAAATGACTGTGTAAGAAGTAAAAGAAGTATACAGTAGAAGTCATGGAACAAGTGACCAGTGTGACCAGAGATGACATTGGTGCGAACTACAAACATTACTCAGTTGCGTCTTTGCTTCAGTTTCGATGTTTACAAAATGGAACATACAGTCACAAACTTCTGGTATGATGTATTCACCCAAACACACTTCTGAGCTATGAATCTAATATCTCTGAATAATTTGTTCAATGAGATTGTGTAAGATAGAATGTAATGCTGCTTCATACTACTTAAATACAGTCTTTGGCACAGCTGCTTTTCCACTGGACTCAAACCTGATAAAAGTACAAAATTAATAAAATACTTGTAACTAGAATAAAAGGAATTTCATAAGAACAAAGAAGAAAAGCATAAATTTTTGTTTCTGGAGCATACACAACTGTTCTGTATTATGTCCATGGTAATCAAATCCGCCACATTTGTAAAATAAAATTTTACAGCTGTGGCAGATTTGTTTACCGTGAACAAAGCGGAAAGGTAGTATTTGGAGACACGGAAAACAATCAGATCTCCTAAACTGTGATGCGCCGTATGAGACGTTCAGCTGCAGTTAGAAAGAACCAAATCTCGTCTCAGAACAAGCAACTGTAGAAGAGGTTAGGAGCCTCATAAATGCGTTGAAGAATAATAAAGCTCCCAGGTAAGGCGGGATCACTGCAGAAGTACTGAAGTATGCGAACGGGAATGCGATCATCGAACTGACGTAAAATTATCGGTAAAATTTGGAAAGAAGAACAGCTTCCAGAAGGATAGACATCGACACCAACACATCCTAAACACAAAAACTGAAGTATGTCGGAGCCTGGGAACCACAGAGGAGTATCGTTGACAACAGTGACAGTAACCTATAAGGGATTGTCAAAACCATTGCTGAACACAGTGGAAAAATAACTAAACTGGAGAGTACATATTTTGAATCTAAAACGTAATCGCGTATAAAAAAATAGAAGAACAAGAGGTCCGTGCTCATATCCGAGGACTTCAAGAAAGCTTATGATTCAGTAAACCGACGAACACTGTTCCAGATTTTAGAGGAGACGAGTTAGGATGGAAAATTCACTGAAAAGGTTAAACAGACCTTAAACAACGCAACATCCAAGGTCAAGTTCGCAGGAAAGCCTTTCGAGACTAACTCCAGAGTGAGACAGGGAGACGAATTCCCTTTGGTCTTTAACTGTGTACTTAATAAGGTGGTCAGGGAGTGGCGGCGAGAAATGAAGGGAGTAGGTGGAATAAGACTAGGGTGCAAGAAGAAAGGAATATGGGGAGATCGTGTAGCATTCGTAGATGGTATAGTGATACTGTAGGACTCATTAGAAGATGTGGTTAATCAAACTTTGCTACTATAGAGACCGGCATCTACAGAAGACTTACAGACATCTGTCGAGAAGACGGAGTGTCGGTATATGACAAACATCAAGGCAGCTCTTACATGGAAGACAACTGGAGAGAAAATTTACAAAATAGAGAGATTTAAATACCTATGAGAATGGATAGAGACTGGGCTGACACAATAAGAAGCAATGGGGTACGAATGAACAAAATTAATTTAGCATAGAAACTAACAATATCTGCGATAGGAAGAGGATGTTAATCGTCGTGAAACTGAGATTACCAGACGCTCATGCGCCCTGAAGCGGTTTACACCGCAGTCAAACTGATGGAAGATTCTCAGGAGGATACTGGAGTCTCTAGGAATAGATGATGGTCAATATGGAAGACCAGCTAACCAAGAACTAAAAACCAAGAGAGAATTGGGCACGTCATCAGGAAAATATGTAATCCGCACCCATCGTTAGAGAGAACCGGGAGAGGTTAAAACAGCAACTAATACAGTCTGCTGAATAAGAGAATCAAAGTACGCTGGATCCAATTGCAAAAGGAATCTGGAAAAACTGGGAACACGAGAACCGGAGACATACAACAGGGTGATTACTAAATCAAAAATGGAATAAAAAATCCGATTCACTCGCTAATAAATTCTTGTTTATAGCGCTCCCGTTTTCGAACCCTAAAGCTTCATCTTCAGGTGTCGCCAAATAATTGTGGATACATAAATGTGTGACGATCGGGGCAGTCAGTAATGGGGCGACGGTGGGAGGGGGGAGGGGGGGAGGAGAAGGGGAGGGTGGCTCTCACTGGTTTCAAGGACAGAATTAAACATAGAACAAAATCAGCACTGGCAGAAGAGTGAAGAAGTTTGTGAAGTACGGGAATGAAAGAATATTGTGGAAAGAGAAAGATCATAAGAAACGAAACTGATGTAAATTAACATGGTCCTCAGATGGCCAAAATAAAAAGTAGAAGAAGCGGAAGAAAATCATTTTTTTTTCACTACGAATAAAAGTTTTATTTAAGTATAAACATACAAACAACGCTTTATTACATAGGTATTATATGTCCATTGTGTTTTATTTCCTTGCATATCTAATACAAGTTTTGTCTCCAGTCATCTGCCTGTAGTACGTTACTATTCAGTGACCAATGGTACTGTAGTATCATACTGGTATCCAAGCAGCGCTCTTTCCATCACTTTGATGTCTTTGTAAAAGCGTTCACCTCGATCTTTGCTGCCAACATTTAAACGTTCACAAAATATATGAATCTTGAGGCTCATCAAACAGCCTAACTTCTTGAAATTTCCAGCATGTTGGCTACAACGGAGATATTACGTAAACATAAATGAGCAGTTGATGACAGGTGGCACTTCACCCGTACAACGGGTCCACTCATCGAGTTCATACGAAAACAATCAAGACACATACTGGTCTGAAGTTCGTCTGCCTATGACTGAAACCGGTTGACAGAAAAATAAACACAATTTGCGATCTAGACTGATTATTTTTAATGCATTATGACACAAGTTCACCGTGCTCCATTTATGACTTAAAAAATCTCCATCTTCTACTAGTGACATGTATACCTGAAACACTTTTGGTGCCGATGGTTTCCGATTACAACTAACCATGTCGCTGACAAGTTCACAGTAACTCACTTTCTATCCTGTTCATCTTCCTATTAAGAACGAATCCTAATCTCGTTATACCATTTTATGTTGTTGTTTTTATTACACTACATTCACATGACTTCTTTCCACTTTGCTTCACTGATTCCCACTGTATCACAGTGAACCTCTGTATTTTTTTCTTCAGATTTTCTAGCTTCCATAGCATCTTCAAACGTCTCACATCCTACGCCTCCGACTTACAGAATGTTACCCTTTGGTTGGTTATTGAATATTTTTCTCGTGGCCATCTCCTTCTTCGCAGTCACCTCTCAGAGACACGGATGGTGGACTAATCCGGAATCTTTGCCAATGGAGAGATCATCATGATACTTTATCAGTGAAAGGCGACGTGTCCTGCACATATACTTTATGTGTCTGCATTGGTCTCCACTAGCTTCTTCATCCCTGTGCCGTTGATCGTTGCTGTTTCTTTCGCGTCTTAGAGGCTGTTAAACACCCAAAGGGAAGAGGCTGCCCTGAAAGTCTGTCCGCTCCACTGCCCTGTTCTACAAAGCGGTTGTCAGAACGTCAGAAGCCTTTGATAACAAGTCCAACACAGTGCCCCTGGATTACGGGTGGTTATCTGCAGGAATAAAAATGTAATCCATTTTCTGTAGTCAGCAGGGTCTCACAAGTGTATTAATTAAATTTTCTCTCCACTTGTATCTTCTGTCACGTGCCTCTAGTAACATCCCTTCTCACTTGTCATAATGTCACATCTAGTAAGCAGGCAGTTCATCGTTCCATCTAGGACCAAGATTTATTATAAATGGTATGATTTTCCTTCTAGAGTGCTATTGAATATATTTACGAGGTTCGGATTCCAATCTCATGGTGTAACAGCTGACTCGATAAAATTGGAACCTGAACATCAACGACACAGAACGTTGTTTCAAGTATTCGACAGAATATGTAGTTCATTAGAAACAATCAATTGAAGACATGAAGTCTGAAAATAAGTCCGTCATCATATTTTTGGCACTTTATTTTACAGGTCCGTCTTCAAATGTAAAAGTTTGTGTGATCAAGACGGACCTGTAAAATAAATTGCGTTAGGAGCACGTAAATATACTCTCATTGCCTACAAGTTGTTCACTCACAATTTTTCTGAACCAAAATAGCAGATAATTAGGGAAAACTGCACGCCCAGAAGTCTGTGAAAATTGTAGAACCAAGGACACATGTGACGGACATGAACATTGTATCCCTGAGATGATAAGCCTCAACGCACAAATGGTTATGATTACAGAGATAGTAAGCTGACAGGATAAAATATTAGTCACCCTCTCACAAAAGCACACTGGGCCTATGGAGCACTGTAGACTACGTGTGTCTGGTATCAGATGGACATTTGATCCACCACCACTGATGAAAGTCAAGGAATAGAAGTGGTGTGTATGTGCAAATCGACTGCACGGAATCATAGCTTTTAAATCAATCGACGAAGAGACATGACAGAATGGTAGGTAGGAACTATACTGTCTGGGCATGCCCATCAAAATACCGTGAATGAAGTAGTCTAATTTCATGGCGTATCAATACGAATGTCTAAAGTTTTTCCCGACAGCCGCTAAAGTGTTTAGCTTAAGTGCCCCAAGGCACAATAAAACCCATGCAAGCAATCCCAAAAAACGTATAAACACCTAGCCATTCCACACTAAAGTCACTCAGTATCTCAGCTCTACTGCCACGGGATTATGGCGCTTGGAGCGCCATCCAGAATGTTGTTCATGGACCACCATTTCGACTCTGCAACAGGACAGTTCGCACTGAGATGGGCTAGCACAGAACGTGGATGCAGTTTGCCGGCCATCAACGCGGGGCATTGGATAACTGACGTCATCTGCCTGCTGCCTGCTAGGCAGTGCTGGGCGCACAAGTCACGCCACCTTACTTACGGGCTTATTAACTGGAGGCCATTGGAACTGGAGCCGTCACTGACACAGGCAGCTAGGTTACGAGCCGCTGCTTCGCCGATGCTGCTCTCTGTCATCATTGCTGGATGTCAGGAGATTGCTGGATACCTGCTGCATGCCTCAGCCACTCCAAACTGTATTAAACCATGGCGGGGAGCTGAAATGAAGCCAGTTTGGAACTTATCGCTATCTGACTACCACCATATGGCGTCTCGTCTACATTCCAAATCCGCTATTCATCTTACCCTATTTTCTGTGGGATTCGCGAATGGTGCATGGTAAGAACGACAAGGGATAAATCTCCATGGACCTACGAGCACTAATTTCTTCTGTTTTACTCTTCTGGTCTAAGTGGCGTAAAAAGTAGTAAAGAATGGGTAACGGATGCCAGTGTCAAGGCTTGTCAAACGCGACAGGATTTGCTGGTGTCAGTGATCGTAGGTCACACTCTACCAATTTCCGAGCTAACGTTTGAATGGTGGACATCTGGGGTCAGGTACCTCGCCAAAGGTCTTCACTGGGCTAAGCATCACAGCAACTGGACAGTAGTGGCGATCTTGTCTGTTTTCAAATGACTCTAGACGTCGAGTGCAGCGACAGGCTGGAGATGCATTTACCTTGCAATGTCAGAGAAACTGGTATACCTGTACAGTATCGTGTAGGGGCCCATGAGAACGCAGAAGTGCCGCAACACGACTTGGCATGGACTCAACTGATGACTGAAGTAGTGCTGGAGCGAACTAACACCATGAATCCTGCAGGGCTGTCCGTAAATCCGTAAGAGTACGTGGGGATGGAGATCTCTTCTGAACTGCACATTGCAAGGCATCCCACACATGCTAAGTAATATTCATGTCTGGGGACTTTGGTGGCCAGCGGAAGCGTTTAAACTCAGAAGAGTGTTCCTGGAGCCACTCTGTAGCTGTTCTGGACTTGGGGAGTGTCAAATTGCCCTGCTGAAATTTCCCAAGCCCGTCGAAACGCATAATGTACATGAATGGATGCAGGTGATCAGATACGTGTCACCTGTCAGACTTATATCTAGACGTATCATGAGCCCCATGTTACTGCAATTGCACACGCCCCGCACCATTACAGAGCCTCCACCAGCTGCTGACATGCAGGGTCCACGGATTCATGAAGCTGCCTCCATACCCGTACACGTTCAGACTCGTCTGACCAGGCAACGTGTTTCCAGTCATCAACAGACCAATGTCGGTGATGACGGGCCCAAGTGAGGTGTAAAGATACGTGTCGTGCACAAGTGGGCCTTCGGCTCCGAAAACCCATATCGATAATGCTTCGCTGAATGGTTCACACCCTGGCACTTGTCGATGGCCCAGCATTGAAATCTGCAGCAATTTGCGGAAGGGTTGCACTTCTGTCCCATTGAATGATTGTCTTCAGTTGTCATTGGTCGCGTCCCTGCAGAATCTTTTGCGACCGCAGCGATGTCGGAGATTTGATGTTTTACCGGACTCATGATATTCACGGTACACTGGTGAAATGGTTGTACGGGAAAAGCCCCACTATCTCGGAGATGGTGTGTCCCATCGCTCGTGCGCCGACTATAGCCCCACGTTCAAACTCACCTAAATCTTTTAACCTACCACTGTAGCAGCAGTAACCGATCTAACAACTGCGCCAGACACTTGTTGTCATATATAGGCGTTGCCGACCGCAACGCCGAATTTTGTCGGTTTACATATCTCGTATTTGAATACGCGGGCCTATGCCAGTTTCTTTTGCGCTTCAGTATATTTCACGTAGCAAGTCATTCTGTGATTTTTGAAATTGTTTTTCCTACAGTGACATGGACCTATCCATTTATGTTATCTTTAACATGAAACAAAAATCTCATATTTTCGGTGGCTATGAAACCCTCTCTTCTACCTCTTTATGTTGAGAATGCGGTGGACATTTCTTCTTTTAACCTCCCTCCCCACCCTAAGTTGAACAGTTTTCTGTAAGCTGATAAGGGGGGCGGGGGGGGGGGGGGTCAGGTTAACAGAGAGAACATGCTTTGTGTGAAAATTGATCTTGTTGCCTAAAGTAAACACAGTGATTGAGTTCATAAGTAACACACTTTCTAACATTTTTTATAACCAACCACGCTCATATTTGCTTTTAAATTAACATTTACTTTCACACAGAAATTTTCCATTGCTGTACTGCTTTTCTAAATTAAACTATAGCAGTTCACGGTAGCCTTCGTGATTGTTGAGATCATAACAGAGCCAGCCAACCGATGCTACTGTCTAGGAATGATAATAGAGCCCGCCAACGGATGCTACTGACTAAGAATGACGACATTGTTTTCGTGGCTAGTACAGTGAAGCTTCTGTGAATAAACCCATTAAACATTCACTGTTTCCTACCAATCGACGTAAAACTTAATCTCCAAAATTTTTTGGTACGACTCAAGGAAATCCGCTCAATTTCGATTACGCGATAAGTCACACGAATCTGAAGGCTGTAAATTCAACTAAATACTCAGGTTTTACAATTACAAATACCCTAAATTGGAACGATGACATAGATAATGTTGTGGGTAGAGCCAACCGAAGACTGCGGTTCATTGGCAGAACACTTAGCAGGTGCTGAGCGGATTTCCTTTAGTACTCATGTGAATAATTTCACGCTTTTCTTTATTCAGGATCAACTGTCACATTTCGCACCAAACAGATATCTTATCTAAATCATTTTGCAATTCGTTTTGGCCATCTGATGACTTTAGAAAACTGTAAATGATAGCATCATCTGCAAACAATATAAGACGGCTACTGAGATTGTCTCCTATGTGGTTAATATAGATCAGGAACAATAGAGGGCTAACACTTCCTTGGGAAACACCGTATGTTATTTCTGTTTTACTCGATGACGTTCCATCTATTACTACGAACTGAGACCTTTCTGATAGGAAATCACGAATCCAGTCGCACAACTGAGGCGATATACATTAGAAGACGCTTGTGAAGAACGGTGTCGAAAGCCTTCTGGAAATCTAAACATATGGAATCAATTTGAAATCCCCTGTCGATAACTCTCATTACTTCATGAGTACAAAGAGCTAGTTGTGTTTCGCAAGAACGATATTTTCTGAATCCGTCCTGACTACGTATCAATAAATCGTTTCTTCGAGGTACTTCATAATGTTCGAATACAGTGTACGTTCCAAAACCCTAGTGCAAATCGACGTTACTGATATGGGCCCGTGACGGCCAGAGTGGCCGAGCGGTTCTAGGTGCTACAGTCTGGTACCGCGCGACCGCTATGGTCGCAGGTTCGAATCCTGCCTCGGGCATGGATGTGTGTGATGTCCTTCGGTTAGTTAGGTTTAAGTCGTTGTAAGTTCTAGGGGACTGATGACCTCAGAAGTTAAGTCCCATAGTGCTCAAAGCCATTTGAACCATTTTTGATATGGGCCTGTAATTCAAAGGATTACTCCTACTGTCCTTTATGGGTATTGGTGTGACTTGAGAAATTTTCCAGTCTTTAGGTACGGATTTTTCTATAAGCGAACGGTTGTATATAATTGCTAAATATGGAGCTATTGTATCAGCATACTCTGAGAGGAACCTGACTGGTATACAATCTGGACCGGAAGCCTTGCCTTTATTGATTTAATCTGCTTTGCGACACCGACGGTATCTATTTCTATGTTTCTCATCTTAGCAATTGTTCTTGGTTGGAATTCAGGAATATTTACATTTTCTTCTTTGGTGAAAGAGTTTCGGAAATTCGTGTTTAATAACTCTGCTTTAGTGGCACTGTCATCAATGACTCCACAGATGTTATCGCGCAGTGATGGTATTGATTGCGTCTTGCAACTGGTGTGCTTTATGTATGAACAGAATCTCTTTGGGTTTTCTGCCAGATTCCAAGACAGAGTTTTGTGGTGGAAATTATTGAAAGCGTCTCGCATTGAAGTACGCGCTATCTTTCGAACTTCTGCAAAACTTTGCCAGTCTTGGGGATTTTGCGTTATTTTAAATTTGGCATACTGTTTTCAGTGCTTCTGCAACAGTGATCTGACCCGTTTTGTGTACCATGGGGAATCAATACCATCACTTATTAGTTTATGTGGTGTATATCTCTCAATTGCTGTCGATACTACCTCTTTGAAATCATTCCACAACTTTTCTCCGCCTTCATGATCAGATCGGAAGGAGACCAGACTGTCTCTTAAAAAGGCGTTAAGACCATTTTTATCAGCTTTTTTAAATAGACATACTTTGCATTTCTTTTTGATGATATTCAGCCTAGCACAACTGCCTTGTGGTCGCTAATTCATGTATTCGTCACGATACTTACTATTTGACCAGGATTATTTGTAGTTAAGAGGTCCACTATTCCTTCAAAACCATTTACGCTTCGAGTGGGCTCATGAACTAATTATTCAAAATAATTTTCTGAGAGTTTCGGATGACGTTTTATGCCTGCCGCCGGCTTTAAACGTATAATTTTTCCAGCATATCGAGGGTATATCAAAGTCACCACCGACTATAACTGTATGAGAGGGATACCTATTTGAAATGAGACTTAAGTTCTCTTTGAACTGTTCAGCAACTATATCTTCCGGGGGCGGGTGGGGGGGGCGGCGTTCGGTAAAACGACTCAATAAATAGTTTTGTCCGATTGTCAAGTATAGCCTCTACCCATACTATTTCACAGGAACGATGTACTTCAGTTTCACTACAAGGCAAACTGCTTGTGACAGCAAGCTTGTGACTGCACCACCAATTGTATTTAATCTATTCTTTCTCAACACTGTTACATCGTCAGAAAAAAATTCTGCTGAACTTTTTTCCGGCCTCAGCCAGCTTTCTGTCCAGTAAACTATTTGAGCTACAGTACTTTCTATTAGAGCTAGGAGCTCTGGTTCTTTCCCAACACAGCTACGATAGTTTACAGCTACAATACCGATCGTTTCTACAACTAACTTTGTGTGTTTTAGCTGCCCCCTTTTAGACGGACGCCCTTTTTGTGATTCCCTGAGGCCCTCTAACCTAAAAAACCGCACAGTCCCTTACAAACAGCCCCCGCTACTCGTGTAGCCACTTCGTATTTGTAGTGGACTCCTGACCTATTAAGCGGAACACGGAAACCCACCACCCGATGGCGCAAGTCAAGGAATCTGCGGTCTACACGATCACAGAACCACCTGAGCCTCTGATTCAGACCTTCCACTTGGCTCTGCACCAAAGGATCACAGTCGGTTCTGTCGATGATGCTCCAGATGGTGTTCTCCGCCTTAATCTCGCAAGCAAGACTGGCACTCGTTACCATTTGTGCTAGCCGCCCAAAACCAGAGAGAATCTCCTCCGATGCAAAGCGACATATGTCATTGGTACCGGCATGAGCAACCACCTGTAGTTGGCTACACCCTGTATTCTTCATGGCTTCCGGAAGCAGTCATTCCACATCCGAAATAAGTCCCCCCGGTATGCACAAGGAGTGCACACTGGCTTCCTTCCCCTCCTTGGCAGCCATGTTCCTAAGGGGCCCCATTACGCGCCTAGCGTTGGACCTCCCAACTAACAACAAACCCACCCTCTGTGAACGCCCAGACCTTGTGGGCCGATAAGCTTCCTCTGGAACAGGGTGGACGACTGCATCTGGCTCAGGAACATCGTCAGCCACAGATAACGCCAGAAACCTGCTCGTCAAACGAACCAGTGAGGCCCTACTATCGACCCCTCAGATAGTTTTTCACTGCCTGCCAGACTTTGGAATGATCTCCCACTCGACCACGGGTGAGGGGTCAACCTCGGTGTAGACAGTACCTGGGGTGGCCACAGCAGTGGACCGATCGGGGGACAAGTCGACGTGCTCGACGTCCCTCACAACCCCGCGTCCGACCCCACACAGTTTTGCCCCTTGGCAGCAGCCTCAAGCTGTGTGACGGAAGCCAACGCAGCCAGGAGCTGCGAGCGTAGGGTCGCCAACTCGGATCCCATCTGTACACAGCAATCACAGTTCCTATCCATTACTGCAATCGCTCCCGTTTGAATCTCATAAAAATATACAACCAACGAACGGTGTACTCCTCTTATTAGCAACAGGGATTCGAAGTGCTCTCTTACTAACGGTCCAACCGACACTGGGCTACAATAACCAAAACAAACAAAAGCCTGTACGATCCGAAGGTCGATATAAGGGTCGACAGCAACAGAGGTACGGTACGCTGCACTGTTATTAAAATAAAAGCTTGTGCTTAGTAAGCAGTCGAACACGCAAGAAATTACAAAAATAATCTAGTAACTACACAGATATCTGTAAATAAATAATTCGGTCCTGCTGGAAGCTCGTAAAAATATACAACAAACGAACAGTGTACTCGCCTTCTTAGCAGCAGGAACACGAGGGCCGTCACAGACTGATGTGGCCCGATTGTTTAATGTGAATCGTTCTGTTGTTTCTCGGATTAGCGACAGTTTACAGAGGCGGAAAGTATATCCCAAACACCAGGGGAGGGCCGGTTATGTGTGACATCAGAAAGAGAGGACGTTTATTTGGCCGTAAGGGCACGACGGTACCGCCTGAGTACTGCAGGGCAACTGGCGTATGACTGCGGCACCCTCTGGACGTGTTGTACTGAGACAAACAGTCTGCAGAAGTGCAACCAGTCACTTTTTTTGAATAATAATGCTTTATAACATGAACCAGTTTTCGAACCTTTTCAGGTTCATCTTCAGATGGTTTCGGGAGGATCCGGGAAGTTACATCATTACTGGTAGTAGCATAATGCTGCGTGCTGGTTCTATGGCAGAAAGATGGGTCACACTTTAATGTATCCCAATGACTATAGCTTATCTGTCGATATGGATGTAAATTTAGTTTTTACTTACGGCGACAGTATAGGCGGCTTCTTTCGGATCTGCCTGCCTCCATTTTGATGTCCAGAACACTTTCACACAAACTATATTAGTTTACACTTTGACAGTGACACTTTACCAGCATCCAACATGCGCTTTACAACTGTTGCTTGTAACAAAGATCTTGACAGAAAGATATGGCATAAGCCTACTTTGTACAGAGATGTAATTTGTTGTTCTTTACATGTGTTAAAGTCGATATAAGGGCAAGTATTTTAATCAGAATGGCGATAATATGAGAGCACAAGATAAAATAAATAAGTAAATTACTACAAGAACAAATTTCAGGTGATCTGATATCTTATTTCTGCTTTTTTTAGCAATTATCATGTTTGACATTAATATGAATCCCAAGGAATCAATAATACAGAGTTATTGTATCTGCAGTGAGATGCAGCTGTCTGTATGACTAAAACCTGTATATTTAAATTAATAACAAATCTTCAGATGAACTGTTGGCTTATTTCTGTTGTTACATTAACATGATCTGGGGTATTATGAAGAGCAGATTCTGTTTATTTTAGCTATAGGTATGTGTATAAGAGTTATAGTGATTGTAATGCATTAATGCTGTTTGTATGGCTGAGCATTTAATACTTAAAAATTCACTAACAAAAATTCTTTAACTGTTGACTAATTTTTATTCTAACATTAGAGTGATCTGGGATATTGGTAAAGGCAGCTTCTGTTTGTTCCAGCTAGAATTAATATGTATAAAGTGCTGTTTTATGTTAGCATTGGAGGGCTTTAACATTTAGAGATATGGTACAGGTCTTATTCTGTGGTAGTATACTACATTAACACCGGTGTGGTTATGATGTAAGGAGAGGGAGGGGGTGTGTCATTGGGAGGGTGGGGGTTTGGGAGCCGCTATAGGGTTCGTTGGGTGGTTACTTGTTTTGAATTAGTAGATCATCAAAGTTCTGAAGGAAAAATTTGTTTCTCAGTTCAGTTTGATCACTGAGTAGGTAGTCAGGTGCTGTATTTGTGTAGATAAATATTTCAATTTCTTCAAGAAGGTCAAGTATTGTGCCTTTGTTGGCAAAATGTAGTATTTGGAGATTCTGTTTTATGTTGTTTGCAGAATGATTGTGTTGGGTAAGATGTGAGGCAAAGCTGGACTTGTTCAGGTTGTTAAGACGGAGTGCATCTATGTGTTCTTTAAATCTTGTTGTGAAGCTTCTACCAGTTTGTCCAATGTAGAAGCTTGGACATGAGTTGCAATGAGCTTGTATACACCTGACTTTTGATATTGTTGTATAGTGGTTTTGGTGCTGTGTATGATTTTATTTTGTATTTTGTTGTTGGTGAAGAAACTTATTTTTATGTTGTATGTCTTGAAGAGATTGACAATCTGGTGAGAAATCTTCCCTAGGAAAGGCAGGCTAACAAATATGGTTTTCTTGTTTGTGGGTGGTTGTTCAGCAGTTGCTTTATTTAGTTTTCCTGTATGGATTAGTTTATCTATTATTGCAGGGTTGTACCCAATGGTGAGGCAATTGATTTGATAATTTCTGTTTCTTTTCGTGTTTCACTTGTGTCCATTCTGAAGAATGCTTTTTTATGTTGGTCTGCCAACAAAGGCACAATACTTGACCTTCTTGAAGAAATTGAAATATTTATCTACACAAATACAGCATCTGACTACCTACTCAATGATCAAACTGAATTGAGAAACAAATTTTTCCTTCAGAACTTTGAAGATATACTAGTTCAAAACAAGTACGAACCCAACGAACCCTACACCTGCTCCCCAAACCCCCCCTCCTCCCAATGACCCACCTCCTCCCTCTCGTTACATCATAACCACACCGGTGTCAATGTAGTATACTACCACAGAATAAGACCTGTACCATATCTCTAAATGTTAAAGCCCTCCAATGCTAACATAAAACAGCACTTTATACATATTAATTCTAGCTGGAACAAACAGAAGCTGCCTTTACCAATATCCCAGATCACTCTAATGTTAGAATAAAAATTAGTCAATAGTTAAAGAATTTTTGTTAATGGATTTTTAAGTATTAAATGCTCAGCCATACAAACAGCATTAATGCATTACAATCACTATAACTCTTATACACATACCTATAGCTAAAATAAACAGAATCTGCTCTTCATAATACCCCAGATCATGTTAACGTAACAACAGAAATAAGCCAACAGTTCATCTGAAGATTTGTTATTAATTTAAATATACGTTCGTCCTCACATGGAGCACCCTCTGTTTCAGCATGGCAATCCCATACCACGCACGAGCGCTGTGGTATCCAAAACAGTCCGGTGCATTGTGTTCAGTGTCATCGATCATCCTTCATACAATCCCGAGTAGGCCATCCGATTTTGATCTGTTTCTAAGACTTAGAGAACACCTTCGAGGACTTCACTGTGATGGTGATGAAGCGGTGCAAACAGAGGTGAGATTGTGGCACCGTCAACCAAGTCAAATATTCTTCAATGACGGTGTGGACAAACTGGTCTCTTATTGGGAGAAATGTGTTCGTTGAGAGGGTGAATCTATTGAGGAATAAATATCTAAGGATGAAGAAAAGAATGAAGAAAGTTAATAACGTTTGTTTTATTTAAAAATCTTTAAGAGTTTTCACATAAAAATAGGAGGCATTACTTTTCAGCACTCTCTCGTGAAGCCGTAAATAGTATATTGTCGGAGAATATGTCAAGCGTATTAAATAACTGGAAATAAAACTACTTTAGAAGTAAATTTATTGTATTCAATTTACCACACGATAAAAGAAAATACCCACGTGCCCATTGAAGTTATAGGAATGCAACAGTACGAATTATAAATCATGGACGTGCGGAGTGGCCACGCGGTTAGAGGCGCTATGTCACGGATTGTGCGGCCCCTCCCGGCGGATGTTCGAGTTCTCCCTCTAGCATGGGTGCGTGTGTTGTTCTTAGCATAAGTTAGTTTAAGCAGTGTGTAAGTATAGGGACCGATGACCTCGACAGTTTCGTCCCTTAGGAATTCACACATATTTGAACATTTTATAAATCGTACAAATAGTAACTGGTCTAAGCTCAGGCGGAAACCTGAAGTCTAGATCATGCGATCTTTTGACTCGAAGAATTAAGAACGATCAGATAACAAGACTTTAGAAACGTGGTGTGAAGCACCTATATTGATTCGACATTCATCCTGCGTTTTAAATAAAGTACCCCATAAGCCCTGTCGGCGTCGATCCACGTGATCTTACTACTCTCTTGCATTACATGGCACTGATTAGTACCAAGTTAATGCACATAATTTATCAAATTTTCGAAGAATTCGACTGAGGAAATATTAGCTGGCAATATGACGGATTGGAGTCAACAAGACGAATAACGTGAATGAGCTATGCACCTGAGGCTTCGGCTCTATACAGGGTGTTACAAAAAGGTACGGCCAAACTTTCAGGAAACATGCCTCACACACAAATAAAGAAAAGATGTTATGTGGACATGTGTCCGGAAAAGCTTAATTTCCACGTTAGAGCTCATTTTAGTTTCGTCAGCATGTATTGTACTTCCTCGATTCACCGCCAGTTGGCCCAATTGAAGGAAGGTAATGTTGAAATTGTGCAATCACGTCATCAGCACAGATTTTCTGTGAACGTTTGGGTAGGCATTGTTGGTGATGTCTTGATTGGGCCCCATGTTCTTCCACCTTCGCTCAATGGAGCACGTTATCATGATTTCATGCGGGATACTCTACCTGTGCTGCTAGAACATGTGCCTTTACAAGTACGACACAACATGTGGTTCATGCACGATGGAGCTCCTGCACATTTCAGTCGAAGTGTTCGTACGCTTCTCAACAACAGATTCGGTGACCGATGGATTGGTAGAGGCGGACCAATTCCATGGCCTCCACGCTCTCCTGACCTCAACCCTCTTGACTTTCATTTATGGGGGCATTTGAAAGCTTTTGTCTACACAACTCCGGTACCAAATGTAGAGACTCTTCGTGCTCGTATTGTGGACGGCTGTGATACAATACGCCATTTTCCAGGGCTGCATCAGCGCATCAGGGATTCTTTGCGACGGAGGGTGGATGCATGTATCCTCGCTAACGGAGGACATTTTGAACATTTCCTGTAACAAAGTGTTTGAAGTCACTCTGGTACGTTCTGTTGCTGTGTGTTTCCATTCCATGATTAATGTGATTTGAAGAGAAGTAGTAAAATGAGCTCTAACATGGAAAGTAAGAGTTTTCGGACACATGTCCAAATAACATATTTTCTTTCTTTGTGTGTGAGGAAGGTTTCCTGAAAGTTTGGCCGTACCTTTTTGTAACACCCTGTAGAACTTCAGTACCCTTTGCCCGTCGGGTAACGTGGACTGAAGCCAAGACGATTGTCCAAACCGTCTTGCTTTTCGTGTAAATCTTCTGTGCGAACGGTCCACCTGATCATTGTGCGAGTCTTGTCATGAATACGAAAAACTGAGTGGAACAGTGGCCTGACGCTAGAATTGCTACGATCTTAGGTAGGAACTAACCGCGCCTCAATTCATGCGTCAGAGAATGGAAGATAAAATAGCCTCCATTCAAACTCTACCACCCTTGGTTTTTCTTTCATACAAATTTTCTCTGGCATACGCTGATCTACATCGTGGAGGATTGCCACATTGTATACTTCATCTGAGTTTATCTGACAAAAGACGCACCTCACGGCTTTTTCTCAGCGAGTGTGTTTATTTTAAAATTCAATGGCGTAGCAAACGGTGAAGAGAGTGGGCGATAATTTCGGTGCGTCTTTTACTTAAAATTTTTACACGCGGAGTAAATGGGAAAATCCGTCACTCTCGATTTTAAAAAACGAAAAAAAGGAGAAATAATAGCTAATCTGATGGCTCTATTGTCTAGATTTCAAGCGATAACTTATAAACAAAGTGCCAAAACGCAAAAAAGCTCCTACCAGATCGTCCTTCTAAAACAGGGGCGGGCAAACGTTGCACGCGGCTCGTGAGCGCACAGCGCTGCACGTGTGCTGCTCGCGTGCAGGCGTCGAATGCGGCAGTGGCGACAGCCGGCAGGTTGCGGCAGTGTAGTGCCAGGCTTTGTAAGCCGCGGACGTTCATGCGAAGCGACCACTACGTAGTGAACGTTGTATTTCAAGAACCGGAAAATGCAGAGTGAATCAAGGAAAAAGTAATGGGAGAATCATTTTTTCTTTGTGCAAAGACGTGAAAATTCGAAATGTTTAAAATGTGGCAGTATTCTCGCTGGTCAGCGGAAGTTTAGTATTGAAGGCATTATAATAAATTTCACAAGGACGAGTACAATTTATTGTCGGATTCTGAGCGGATGGGGAAATTGACTGAGCTTAAGAAGAGCGACCTGACGATATTAGATGCATCTGTCCTAGTTGCCGTTGTCACGAGAGATCTGCGACTTTTTATGGAGCACTGTTTTCAATTTTTCAGGACGACAACAATAATAGCCCAGCGGTACGTGCAAGCTATAAAATTGCGCTTAATATAGTGAGAGCTGGAAAACCATTTGCTGAATTAATAAGCGTCGGTTAAGAGCAAATATAAGTGATGAAAATTTACGTAACTGTTTGCGTTTGTCTGTATGCAGAAATTTTGTTCCAGATATTAAACGTATTGTAAACTGTGATAATTAAATAAAACTTATCGTAGTTAATAGGTACTCTTTCAAACCATGATTTATTTCAAGCACTCCTGCTAACCTTATTCCATCATTCAATAAAGCAAGATTACAGAGGAAGGAGTGGACAGAAGGTATGGTGGGGAGGGGAGGTAAGCAGGTGGCCAGCTTGCCCCTGTGTGCACGCAGAACACCTGTTAACTGCACGCGTGCAAGTGCACCGCACACGTGCAGGATTCCTGCCCGCCCCTGTTCTAAAAGGTCACACGCTCTTCTGAGTTTTAAGACAATACGTCTGCCTGCAACGTAACTGCATGTTTTACGGTAATGTCTGGTGATCAAAGATGTTTGCGTGTCGAAACGTATTTACACGGTGTAGGTCACGATGCATAGTCGTCAGTCTGCTTTTGTGTGTGGTTATGCTGGGCTGTGACAAAATAGATATGCGAGCGCGTCATGCACGAGTTTAGCGATGGCGCAGTCTCCTTTGTAGTGAGAACAGGTTTCGCTTTGCGGGTGCATTACACCGTGACCACGATTGTTTGCACTTCGGCCCAGAGCCGCATCAAAGGCACCGGCTATTCACTTAGAATCCTCCGAGCGCCTCTACATCCGATGCGACAGAGGGGCGCATAGTAGGGTGCGGGTATGTGTGGAAGTTATGAAGCGACAAAGGCGCGCTCATGGTAAACATTCTTTGTACACAGCAGACAAATATGGTAGGCCCCGCCGTTCACCAAAAACGCTTCAGTCTGGGAATATCAAACGCGTCTCCTGCATAAGATCAATTTGTAGCCGTTCAAAGCTGCTCTAGAAGCGATATATTCTCTGAGTTGCTTTTCATGGATCACAGTTTTTTGTCTTTAAGGATTGAGAAGAGTTGTTCTGAACAGTCTCTTTCTGGAATATATGTCGATCGATATCCATTCGTAGCAATTTGATGTTTTACACTTTGGGAAAAAAAGAAAATCGTCCTAGAAAGTAATGCAGGTTGCGTAAAAAGTACAGAACTCTTTTATCTGACGAGTTGCACATTCAGGGGTACGACGATTCGAATCCGGCTCACCAGCTGATGATTCTGTGATTTCCCTAAGTCGTTTAAAGTGAATACAAGGACGCTTCATTTGAAAGATCATAACTTGAGCTCCGTCTGTAATGACCGCTTCGTCGACGGGACGTTAAATCTTAAACTTCCCTCTTATCAGTTCTCATTTTTGTTTGGTTTAGCTCGTATTGTAGAATGTCCGTTGAATTTTCATCATTTCACGTCTCCCGAGATCTCCGGCTAATTATTCAGAATGAGGCAAGCAACCGATAGCTGTAATTTTGCTTCAGTAATGAACCCAGTTATAATCGATGATAATAGTGCATCGATATAAACCTCTTTATGTGTAGCTACAAGTTGTATAGCCTTCTGTAAATTCCTGTTTCCACCTGTTCTATTCATTTCTTTTGGCACACATAGTGTACAGACACATTTTGTGTACAGTTATCTAAAATACTGTTTGTTCCTGTGGACGTGTTACATAAATCAGTGTATCGAATGGTATTCAACTATCTGATGATTTAAAAACGCCAGTCGAGAAGACATAGCTCATTTTGACTGCAATAACTCGACGGTGCCTCTTGAAACAAGAGGCACCGTATCTCAGAGTCATACCGTACACGGGGAAAGGGGAGAAACAGCATCCGCTACGTCACTGCGCGGACAAAAGTGTGTGTTGAGTGATCGTGACAGACGGTTATTGATCATCGTGACGAAAAATAAGGGACAGACAGCTGCAAAAGTCACTGCAGAAGTGAACGTCACACTCGCGAACCCTGTCAGCGCCAAAAGAACACGAAGAGAGCTCCAGACTGCTGTTGTTAGCACGAGGATGAATTGTCACCCCTCCACTGATCACAAGTGTCACCAGATCTCACCGTTATTGAGCCTCTGTGCTTTAATTTGGAGAGAACGGTACGTGATCGCTATCCAATTCTGTCAGTGTTACCTGAACTTGCCATAATAATGGTATAAGATTCCTTTGAACACCATAATGGACTTCTATTTATTCTTTCCGAGACGACTAGAAGATGTTTTGATGCCAACGGGTTTCCCACGCCGTTTAAGCATTTTAATGAATCTTTGGGGTTTCCATGTTTTTATCCAACCTGTGTACGAACTTCCTTTGTCACTTAAACAGCGGATGGAGTCATTTTAACCTTGTTACACTCAAACACACTCTAGTGATATAGAGTTTTGTGCTGTACTACTGAAGGATTCGTTGACAACACGGTACGCTACATAAATGACGTAGTAAATGGTGGGGTTACTGATAATACTGGTAGTAGTGATTGCGAAAGAAACATAAATGAACGTGTACGAGAGAAATTGGGAGCCGACGACTGCTCTTTGTTCTTTGTTTCTTTGGTTGTATGTTTTGCACATAATTAGAACCGTATGTTATTCAGTGTTAGTTCATTTACATTACAGACTATAAATTGCATTTCATAAGCAATAAAAATTATTCGATCGTGTAACTTATCCAGTTTTACGTACCCAAAGTAAGTGCTTTTGATGCAAGTACAGTTTACACTCACAAACATAAAATATATAATACATATAATATATATTATATATATTACTGTTTTTACTTTGTACTTAACAGAACGTTCTACATCATGATCAAGGGCAAGAGTTACCCACTATTACTGATAAAATCGAAAGTTGTTTATAAATTACAGTAACTTGTTTTATACACACATAAAAAAAAGTTTTGCATCACCGCGTTTCCCAGAACTCCTGAAGATAAACGTTGAATGTCCAGTCATTCCACCAGGAAGGAGGTACACGGTTCGTGTTGTCTTTAGTTCAACCATGCCCAGACGGTCAATACCGCGGTTCGATGGCGTCCGCATTGTTACTTTGTGCCGGGAAGGGCTCTCAAAAACAGAAGTGTCCAGGCGTCTCGGAGTGAACCAAAGCGATGTTGTTCAGACATGGAGGAGATACAGAGAGACAGGAACTGTCGATGACACGCCTCGCTCAGGCCACTCAGGGGCTACTACTGGAGTGGATGACCACCGCTACCTGCGGATTATGGCTCGGAGGAACCCTGACAGCAACGCCACCATGTTGAATAATGCTTTTCGTCCACCCACAGGAAGCCGTGTTACGTCTAAAACTGTGCGCTATAGGCTGCTTGATGCGCAACTTCACTCCCTACGTCCGTGGCGAGATTCATCTTTGCAACCACGACACCATGCAGTGCGGTACAGATGGGCCCAGCACCATGCCGTATGCACCACTTAGGATTGGCATCACGTTCTCTTCACCGATGAGTGTCGCATATGCCTTCAACCATAGAATTGTCGGAGAAATGTTTGGAGGCAACCCGGTCAGACTGAACGCCTTAGGCACACTGTCCAGCGAGTGCAGCTTGGTGGAGGTTCCCTGCTGTTTTGGGGTGGCGTTATGTGGTGCCGACGTACGCCGCTGGTCGTCATGGAAGGCGCCGTAACGGCTGTACGACACGTAAATGCCGTCCTCCGACCGATAGTGCAACCACATCGGCAACATATTGGCGAGGCATTCGTTTTCCTGGACGACAATTCGCACCACCATTGTGCACATCTTGTGAATGACTTCCTTCAAGATAACGACATCGCTCGACTAGAGTGGCCAGTATGTTCTCCAGACATAAACCCTATCGTACATGCCTGGGATAGATTGAAAAGGGCTGTTTATGGACGAAATGACCCACCAACCACTCTGAGGGATCTACACCGATTCGCCGTTGAGGAGTGAGACAATATGGACCAACAGTGCCTTGATGTACTTGTGGATAGTACAAGAATACAGGCATGCATCAGTGGAAGAGGACATGCTACTGGGTATTAGAGGCACCGGTGTGTACAGCAATCTGGACCACCACCTCTGAAGGTCTCACTGAATGGTGGGACAAAATGTAATGTGTCGTTTTCATGAGCAATAAAAAGGGCGGAAATAATGTTTACCTTGATCTCTATTCCAATTTTCTGTACACGTTCCGGAACTCTCGCAACCGAGGTGATGCAAAACTTTCTTTGATGTGTGTATAAGTTCGACAAAGTATTGAAGCAATGTTTGATATATTCTTGTTTAGCGTTTTTTTCTTACTTTACTTTTTTGTTAAGGAACTTGAGTCTTTTAGCGATGTATTGTTTTCTTTACTTTTACTCCAAAATCCCTCTGTATCACGTTACAAATCTACCATTTTCGTATAAACCATAATTAAACACTGACAATTTAAGTTTTGTTATAAGTTCTGTTCATTCTTAAACATAGGCAGGAGGATAACACTGTAGAATAAAACTGTTCCATAGGTAACCTGTCCTTTATACAGCCTCAATCAGTTTCTAGACTGTTCACCGCTTCCGGTTTATAAGGAAATGGGTAAGACACTGATCACATAGGTGAAGAAAGCGATCGTTATGAGATAACGCCCAGTAAGTGTGCAGCACACCTAATGTACAGGTAATGTGGGTACTACCTTAACTGAGCAAAGCTACTAGGAAAACTACAGTAGTCTACGCTTACATATGGTAGTCTATGACAGTCAACGGTAATTTTACAACTCTGCAGTTAATATAGTGTATACTAATGTTAATTATTTTTCATCACAATAATTGTTTAAAGTAAAACTACGTAGCAGCTTTTTGTTTTTTACTTTGCTGCATGAACGTCGTTGCCTTCATGCGGTACAGAAAATTCGAGTCGCCGGATTCGAACTTCATCTTGTAGACGGCCGTCAATCATAAGAAGCAACGACTGTTATTGATGCAATAACACAAAATAAATATGAAAATACACCACTGGATGTTGTCAACATTGCAGTCAGGCGTTGTTCTGACCACGATGAAATTACATGTATGTTATTAAGGCTTGAAGACTTAATACGTGTCATTGGATGATATTTTCTGATGTTCAGTACATCAACCAGAAGACATTTTCAAGGTAAAAAGTACTAAAGGTGTTTTACATTATCCATGAAATACCGACGTATTCGCCGTTATGTCTTGATGGAGGTTTAAATTAGTTACAAGTATTGAACAAAATGTTTAAATACTAAACAGTAGTATAAGTAAGAAATGAAATTTCCGGATTTAAAACATTTCGCTCAGATGTATTTTCATAACAGTGGTGTTTTTTCAAAAATGGAGTGAGCTACTAATTGAATCGAAATGAAAGCTATTTAGCTCCAATTGACTGAAAATAATCACCAAGTACACTGAAATGGAAAATATTTAATTTCGTGTTCAAGTGCTAGCATAGAAATCAGAGATTCGACGAATGCAGCAGAGCGCAACATTAAATATTATCGTTGCTTGTCCAAGCAACGCGTATAATAGACGACTAAATTCACGACGACTTCGGATCCATCTGAAACATGACGAACCTGCACAATGTTATATAGGGTGAGTCAGGAGGAAAGGTACGTCTTTTGACGAGTGATAGCATTCGTGACTCTGAACAAAAAACTTGACGTGAACATTTGCCCTATTCCGAATAGTTTCCGAGATAAAACACTTTTAATGTACATTTCTGTTTATTTTCTGTATTATTCATTGTCATTGTTTACAACGTACCGCAGTAGTATAGAGGAAGTTGAGGCGGACATTTTGATACGGGATTCCAGTGGTCTATCAATTCGGAAAATTACCTCAAACTGGCCTACAGAGTCCGCAGCTCGTGGTCGTGCGGTAGCGTTCTCGCTTCCCACACCCGGGTTCCCGGGTTCGATTCCCGGCGGGGTCAGGGATTTTCTCTGCCACGTGATGACTGGGTGTTGTGTGCTGTCCTTAGGTTAGTTAGGTTTAAGTAGTTCTAAGTTCTAGGGGACTTATGACCATAGATGTTAAATTCCATAGTGCTCAGAGCCATTTGGCCTACAAAAAGTACCTAAGCTACAGCGCACTCGCGTCGCGCGAGATTTTCAATATTCTCGCGACCTCTACGCGCGAACTGTTAGTCCTAGACAAAAAATAAATAATATCTTTTTTTGTAGAAAATTTAATTTAGTTTAATTGTGCACTGAGACACTATTTTGGAGTGTGCTATTTTCCAGTTAGTAAAGAAAAACGTACAAAAATGATATTAAACGTGTTCTATCTCGCAAACCATTCGGAATAGGGCATATGTCAATATGAAGTTTTTTTGTTCAGGATCACTAATACTATCGCGTTTTAAAGCATGTATCTTTCCTCCTGATTCACGCTTTATATTTAAAGAAGTCGTAGTTTGCATGTAGCAGTACACGAACAAAAGTGAAGTTCATTTAAATTCTTTAGTCGTAACGACATCATTTTGCGCTACGCGTAAAATACTCACTGCAACATATACATAAGAATACTCTAATTAATTTGATGGGCATTCACTTGGGTTTGTGTGAGGCCTGTGATAGGAATCGAAGGCACATAGACAGCAGTGAAACATGCGAACCGAACTGCGTACCAAGAGCATCCCTTCGTGCATGATACCTTCCCCGATGTCGAAGGTGTCATCTAAATTGGACAGGTGTCCGTACCACAAGGCCAGAATCATGCCACGGTGATTGGGTTGTTGGGTTGTCTGGGGGAAGAGACCAAACTGCGAGGTCATCGATCTCATCGGATTAGGGAAGGATGGGGAAGGAAGTCGGCCGTGCCCTTTCAAAGGAACCATCCCGGCATTTGCCTGGAGCGATTTAGGGAAATCACGGGAAACCTAAACCAGGATTGCCAGACACGGGATTGAACCGTCGTCCTCCCGAATGCGAGTCCAGTGTGCTAACCACTGCGCCAACTCGCTCGGTATGCCACAGTGGTTTGAGGACCATGACAATGAACTCACGATGATGTTCTGGCCACCAGAATCGTCATATCGGAAACAGATGCAACACACACGGTACGGAATGGGGCAGAGCGGAATCGGGCACCAGCTCCGTATTCACAAACCATCCACACTTAACTTACGGGAATTACGTAACGTGCGCATAGACATCAGGTGCCACAGACCTCTTGAAACCTACTAACGAATTGATGGACCTATGAGACGAAGAATCGCTGAGGTACTGCGTTCCAAATGTGGACCAACCAAAGAACAATGATAGCTCTACAGAGTGAGGAACTGAACGGGACGAACCCGTGATATAACGTTATATACACTCCTGGAAATTGAAATAAGAACACCGTGAATTCATTGTCCCAGGAAGGGGAAACTTTATTGACACATTCCTGGGGTCAGATACATCACATGATCACACTGACAGAACCACAGGCACATAAACACAGGCAACAGAGCATGCACAATGTCGGCACTAGTACAGTGTATATCCACCTTTCGCAGCAATGCAGGCTGCTATTCTCCCATGAAGACGATCGTAGAGATGCTGGATGTAGTCCTGTGGAACGGCTTGCCATGCCATTTCCACCTGGCGCCTCAGTTGGACCAGCGTTCGTGCTGGACGTGCAGACCGCGTGAGACGACGCTTCATCCAGTTCCAAACATGCTCAATGGGGGACAGATCCGGAGATCTTGCTGGCCAGGGTAGTTGACTTACACCTTCTAGAGCACGTTGGGTGGCAGGGGTACATGCGGACGTGCAATGTCCTGTTGGAACAGCAAGTTCCCTTGCCAGTCTAGGAATGGTAGAACGATGGGTTCGATGACGGTTTGGATGTACCGTGCACTATTCAGTGTCCCCTCGACGATCACCAGTGGTGTACGGCCAGTGTAGGAGATCGCTCCCCACACCATGATGCCGGGTGTTGGCCCAGTGTGCCTCGGTCGTATGCAGTCCTGATTGTGGCGCTCACCTGCACGGCGCCAAACACGCATACGACCATCATTGGCACCAAGGCAGAAGCGACTCTCATCGCTGAAGACGACACGACTCCATTCGTCCCTCCCTTCACGCCTGTCGCGACACCACTGGAGGCGGGCTGCACGATGTTGGGGCGTGAGCAGAAGACGGCCTAACGGTGTGCGGGACCGTAGCCCAGCTTCATGGAGACGGTTGCGAATGGTCCTCGCCGATACCCCAGGAGCAACAGTGTCCCTAATTTGCTGGGAAGTGGCGGTGCGGTCCCCTACGGTCTTGGCGTGCATCCGTGCGTCGCTGCGGTCCGGTCCCAGGTCGACGGGCACGTGCACCTTCCGCCGACCACTGGCGACAACATCGATGTACTGTGGAGACCTCACGCCCCACGTGTTGAGCAATTTGGCGGTACGTCCACCCGGCCTCCCGCATGCCCACTATACGCCCTCGCTCAAAGTCCGTCAACTGCACATACGGTTCACGTCCACGCTGTCGCGGCATGCTACCAGTGTTAAAGACTGCGATGGAGCTCCGTATGCCACGGCAAACTGGCTGACACTGACGGCGGCGGTGCACAAATGCTGCGCAGCTAGCGCCATTCGACGGCCAACACCGCGGTTCCTGGTGTGTCCGCTGTGCCGTGCGTGTGATCATTGCTTGTACAGCCCTCTCGCAGTGTCCGGAGCAAGTATGGTGGGTCTGACACACCGGTGTCAATGTGTTCTTTTTTCCATTTCCAGGAGTGTACGAGGTGCATCCAGCTGGAGTAATCGGTAGAGCACAGCCCATAATACGTAGCGGTCCCGATTCGAGTACTGGTTACGTTGTGGTCCCGTATCCGATTCGAATGACCTCTCACATACAAACAGTCCGAGGATTTCTATATTAAACCGAGCGAGATGGTTCGAACATTGGACTTGATTCGGAAGGCCAACGCTTCACGAATTCCCCTCCGGCCATCCAAATTTAGATCTTCTTTGGTCTGCCTAGCTCGCTTAAGTCACCTGCGGAGATGATTCCTTTGAAATTGCACGGCCGATTTCCTTCCCAATCTTTCCACAATCAGAGCCTGCGCCCTCGTCTGTTATGACGTCGATATCGACGAGACGCTAAATCTCACCCCTCTTTCCTTCCCTTTCCTTCTTAATTGAATATGAAGTGAAATGATCGTATGATATTACTGGCCGATAGACCTCGTCTGGAATTGCTTGGCTCCCTAGTTCATGTCTTTCCACTGGCTGGCATTTCAGCGACTTGTGCGTAGATGATGACGAGATGAAGTGATTAGGACAACACACAATCATCGAGCGAAGAAAATTTCCAACCCGGCTGAGAGTCTAGAGGCAGCAGCGCTAACCACCAGTTCAGAGAGATGTATGACATTAATAACGAGGTTGAATGAAAGGAAAAGGCATTGGTGTTGTGTGATTTACATACAAATAGCAGAGAGACCTGACGTAGTTAGAAAGGTCGCCACTATCAGGTGCAATGCAACAGGATACGGTAGGGAACGTGGTCGATGTGCCTGTGGCTGTGGTTGCAGTGTGTGAGGGGCGGTTGGTCGGTACCGCCCCACGTTCCAGCCGGGCAGGCACGTGCTTTAGTGGCCAGGGGAATCCGGAACACGACACCTGCAGACAGCTGCGCCGTGATTAATGAACGTGCGTGCGACGGCGGCCGCTACGTGTGCGTGCGTGCTGTGCTATACGCGAATAGCACATCGCGCTCCGCTCATCCTAGTTACACGGCTGGCTCGCATCGAACCGTGGCCTGTCGGTACCGCAGCCGGAGTGGATACAAGCTCAAAACATCTTGGCCAGGCAGAGAAATACTCTCACTCTTAACTTTCAATTATTTCTTTCATTGCCTTTTAGTGTAAGTTAAAATACGTATTTTCTACACAGCAACCTCCCGCGTAAATGAGCTGTGTCCAATGTTTTTCTAGTGAGTGCGATTCTGATTGGTCTCCAAAGTACCATACTTCGGCTGCCAAAGCTACATCATTAAACTCCAAATGCTTTCCTGTTTGGATGTGCGAACTGGTGGAAGTTAGAGTTTACCGAATCTGGAAGCAAACAGGGGGGGGGGGGGGGAGGGGGAGTTTGGATATTCCAAACATTTGCAGCATGATATTTCTTAGAGCTTGAACAACCTTTTGTTCCTAATGAAATTGCCGGCCAGTATGGCCAAGCGGTTCTAGGTGCTTCAGTCTGGAACCGCGCAAACGCTACGGTCGCAGGTTCGAATCCTGCCTCGGGCATGGATGTGTGTGATGTCCTTAGGTTATCTAGGTTTAAATAGTTCTAAGTTCTAGGGGACTGATGACCTCAGCAGTTAAGTCCCATAGTGCTCAGAGCCATTTGAAACATTTGAACCTAATGAAATTTGGAGAATGTAGTCAACATTATCATAATCTACAGAGCTTGAAATGGTACAGTAGTTTCCGCTCGCACAGAGAAATACAAACACAGGCGGCTCTGCCGCCAATTTTATTGCACGACGCGGCCGGCTGCGGGTGCAACAGAACCCATGTGGACGGGTGGAAAGAAATGTGTCAGGCTTCATAGTACGTATTTATATGTGACATATATTATGCATTTCTTGTACATGAATGTGAATCTGTACATGAACTTTCCTAATCCTCCTCACACGTTTCCGTAAAGCGTGGCCAAATCTTAGTTGGGAAGTAGTTCTGTAGAATAGTAGTGCCAACCTCACTCCTGGGTAGGGGATCAGAGAGACATCACAGGCAGGTAAAAGTGAAAGATGTTCCAGTGTCACAAGATTTGGGGTGGAGTGGTTGGTCACGGCCAAGTGGTTCGACCATCCCCTCCACCGGGGCCCAGGAGGACCTCCGGGTGCCCGCCATATTCGAGGTGTTACAGAAGACGGGTAAGTAAGCAGACGTGCCCTCAGTGCATCTGTCTCAATGTTCAAGAATGGAAGAGAGATATTTGGATATTTGAACTAATTCTTTCATTTCCAGCTTTGGATTGTGTAAGGAAATGAATGCTCTCGTTTAATTTCGGAAATTTGACCCCCTGTGTTAATGTATCTGGTCCCCAGTTTACCCGTTATCCTTCTCACATAGTGAATGTCCTATGTAAAATATTGGGAGGCTTTGGTGGTATACATTTGGCCAACGCAATTCCGTCTTGCTCGTAGACATGTGCTTGCAGGTTAGTATATAATATACCCGAGCTATAAGTTGTAAAATTGTAATATCTGTGAACTGGAATAATTGCTGCAATCGCTGTAAAGTCGAGTGATAATGTTTAAAATTAATAGGTAATCAATTGTCATCAATCTTTAATATACTTTAAAAATCAAGTTAAAGGAATTCATTTAAAATAAAAGATATAGAATGCAGGGACCTACACATTAGCGTGTGAGCCCTCCAGTCCCTTGCCTAGTATCGTACAGAAAGGGCACGCTCTCTAAGTAGCACTCTCAAGCTCCCCTCCCCAGTTATCCGTTGCGCAATTTTCATTCAGGGCTTGACTACATCAACTTTCATCTGGCGTCCCTAGGCAAGGAGATTTGAGGGGAAACTTTCAATCTTACATCACGTTTTTGACTCAATTTCTACATCTACATACGTTCTCTGCAACCCACCGCATGGTGTGTGGCGGACGGTATTCCATCGTTTCTTTCCCCATTCCGTTCGCAAATATAGTGAGGGATAAACGACTATCTGTATGCCTCCTTATCAGTCCTAATTTCTCTTACCTTATGTTCGCGGTCATTAAGCGAAATAACCGTTGACGGCAGTAGAATCGTTCTGCACTCAGCTTCACATGCCCTGTCTCTAAATTTCCTCAGTAGTGTTCCACGAAAAGAACTTCGCCTTCCCCCTAGGAAGTATCTGAGTTCCCGAAGCCTTTCCGTAATACTTGTGTGTTGTTCGAACCTACCACAAATGTGGCGGCATGCCTCTGAATTGCTTCGATGCCTTTCAAACACTGTACAGTATTCAGTAACGTGTAGCACTACTGTACTATACGCGATCTCTTTTATAGATGAACCACACTTTCCTAAAACTTCCGCAATAAACCGAAGTCGGCCGTTCACCTTCCCTATAAGAACCCTTACAAGTTCGTTCCATTTCATATCTCTTTGCAACGTAGCGTCTAGATATTTGACCGACGTTCCTGTGTCAAGTAGAACACTACTAATGCTATATTCGAACATTACGGTTTTTTTTTCGTACTCATCTGCATTAATTTACAATTTTCTACATTCAGATCCAGCTATCGTTCATAACACCAACTAGAAAAAGTCGTCTTATATCCTCCTACAGTCGCTCGAGGACGTCACCTTCCCGTACACCACAGCATCATCAGAAAACAGTCGCAAATTGCTGCTCACTCTCCGCCACAATATTTATATGTATAGAAAATAGCAACGGTCCTATCACACTTCAATGTGACGCTCCTGATGATACTCTTGTCTCTGATGAACATTCGCCGTCGGGGACAACGTACTGTGAAAGTCTTCGACCCACTCACATATATGTGAATCTAATCCTGATGCTCGTACATTCGTTAACATTCTGCAGTGGGGCACCGTGTTAAATGCTTTTCGCAAATTTAGAACTACTGAATCTGCTTGTTGCCCTTCATCCATGCTTCGCTCGATATAGCGTGAGAAAAGGCAAAGCTGAGTTTTGTGTGAGCAATGGTTTCTAAAACCGTGCTTATTCGTGGACAGAAGCTTGTCCATCCCAAGGAAATTTATCATATTCGAACTGGGAGTATGTTCAATGATTCTGTAGTACACCAATGTTAAGGAAATTGTTCCGTAATTTTTCACGTCCGTTTTTTTATTCTTCTTATATACAGAAGTCACCTCCGCTTTCTTCCATTGGGTTGGGACTGCACTCAGTGAGAGATTCGCGATAAATGCAAGCTAAGTAGTGGATCAACTCTTTGTAAAACTAAACTGGAATGCCATCGGGACCTGGATACTCATTTGTTTTTAATTCTTTCAGTAGTTTCTCTAAGTCAAGGATGCCTATCACTCTGTGATCTATACTGGGAATTTTGCCATGGCAAAGGACGGAATGCCGGCCGCGGTGGTCTCGCGGTTCTAGGCGTTCAGTCCGGAACCGCGCGACTGCTACGGTCGCAGGTTCGAATCCTGCCTCGGGCCTGGATGTGTGTGATGTCCTTAGGTTAGTTAGGTTTAAGTAGTTCTAAGTTCTAGGGGACTGCTGACCACAGATGTTCAGTCCCATAGTGCTCAGGGCCATTTGAACCAAAGGACGGAATGTTTTTACGATTATCCTGCATGAACGATTTCTTAAAAGCGAAATTTAAAAATTCGGATTTCCTTTTGCTATTTTCTACTACCACACCATACCAATCAACCAGTGACTCGATATAAGTCTTACACTTTGAGCCGCGTTGGGTAGCAGTGCGGTCTGAGGCGCCTCGCCACGGTTCGCGCGGCTCTCCCCGGCGGAGGTTCGAGTCCTCCCTTGGGCATGTGTGTGTGTGTGTGTGTGTGTGTGTGTGTGTGTGTGTGTATGTGTGTGTGTGTATCTTGTTATTAGTGTAAGTTAGTTTAAGATTAAGTAGTGTGTAAGTCAAGGGACCGATGACCTCAGCATTTTGGTCCCATAGAACTTACCACAAATTTCCAAATTTACAATTTGACCAGCTTATCGGTTTGCGTAGGACTAGTATTTTCTCGGTTTCTCAGCAAGATCTTTTGCTATGGTACGACAGTGGCAGCTGTATCCTTCGCGCATCGATCTGCTATGAGTTTCTACTTATTTTTGGCTGTCGTCATTTGCACGATCTCTTTGTAACAGAGAGAGCAACAGCCTTTGCTTCCTCACCGATTTCCGAATTTCGTTTTTAAACTACGGTGGGTATTTTCCGTCCTTAACCCACTTACTCGGCACAGACTTGTTTATTTAAGTGTGATGCTAACAACTGCTTATCTGCCCTTTCTGGCAGAAACACTCTCCTAGTCTAGTTTGACGTCACTAAAATCTTATCACGTGACCATAAGCTACGTGTGAAAAATGGCGCCGGCCGGGGTGGCCGAACGGTTCTAGGCGCTACAGTCTAGAACCGCGCGACCGCTACGGTCGCAGGTTCGAATCCTGCCTCGGGCATGGACGTGTGTGATGTCCTTAGTTAGGTTTAAGTAGTTCTAAGTTCTAGGGGACTGATGACCGCAGATGTTAAGTCCCATAGTGCTCAGAGCCATTTGAACCATTTTTTTGCTGAACCACGTAAGAACAGCTGCAAGAAATCATCAGTGCTAAATACGGTTTTAGTTAACAAATGGACATTGACATATTATATTGATCTAACTGGTAGTTCGCAGCAACAACTCGTAATGTTGGTATGGTATTATGAGTTTTTCTGTGTGTGGTATATGACGAGGAAGGAACAGTTTTTATTAGTCCTGTCATTAACATAAACAAGAAACGACAAAAAGTTCACCAAAGCGGTGTCTACCTTCAATACATAGTGTGCAAGAAGTACAGGCAGAGAAAGTATACCACAAGGAAGAAAATGTAGCAAACGGTCACTCGCTTTGATCATAAATATACGTCTGAGTGAAGCTACTCATGTACCACCACAATAAAATAAAACTAGTGAATAGTAGAGGGAGTGTGTATGATAACAGTGGCGTCTTTAAGTTTACAAAATGTTGACAATTTTCATTAAAATATTAGTAACCACATAGCTGACTGATCTTACACGAAAATGTCAAACACAAATCAGATTAGGAATGGCGTTTGACAGGAAAAACACACGTTGGAGTGGAAGCTATACAAATTCTCCCCTGAATTAATCCACTTTACAACGCATTCCACTTCGTTTGCATGAATTCACATTGAGGCTCAATCCTACTCGAATGGAATTAACTACGGTCAACTATAACACAAACACCTGCTGTGGAGCCGTGAATATCATTTTAACAACCCTGCACAGGTGCAGTAGTACTTTAACCTTTCACCTTGATTCAGGCCACAGCAGAAAACGGTGCGTTGAGCGCGAGGAGCGGCGCCCTGCGGCCGCTGTAATGTTTTAACGCTCCACGAAAATATGTGAACTACACAGTGTGGCGTTCTGATTATCACATCGCGGGAAACTTCCCAATCAGAGCTCTGAAATCCCGTCAGATTTCAGTGTGAAGTGCAACCGCTCACTGTTCTGGCCAAATCAGTTTAATACTCGTAACTTACGGGCACGACGGTGCGTGCTGGAATTGTCAAATGTCGGATGGGCAACTCAGGACGAATACGTCCAAGATGATATGTAGTTCCTCTATGGGTAATGTGGGCAACTGCCACTGGCTCTTAGTCCATCACAAGATATGGACCAGAAGTCTTATCCACTAGGGAAAGACCTAACGTTCGTCACCTGGGAAGGACCAGAAGACGAAGCCTTTGAAGAATCATCACCACTTTCCACCAAGGCTTGGTATGGGAGCTAAATTTGGAAAACGAAAACCGCCCCCAACGTTGCACAATTCTGCTCATTAAATCTCCCCTTTTTACTGTTCTGTTGGCCAGATAGCCAATCCAGACACAGCACCAGGGTCCTCAAGCGGGGGTAGTAGCAACCCTATAAATTGCATATCCTGAGAGGAGCCAATCAGGATTCCAGATCTCTATTGTAGGCATCGTTCGCACGGTAACCTTGGCCATGTTTTGGCCAAAAAAAAAAAAAAATCACTATCTACACGCGACCACAATCTCTCTTTTACAATTTGATTTAATCATTCCGGGATGACCATTTCCAGTTACTCAAAGAAGGCTGTTAAGTTTTCCATTCAGTTATACCCATGAAATACATATTTATGTCGCTCACTAAAAGAGCCTGGAGCCTCCTTAGCGTTAGGGGCGGGGGGCTACAGTCCTACCTCCAGTAGATAAGTACGCCAGCGGCTCGGTCCGTATCGGCCCAGCTTGTAACCTGAGAATTCACGTAGTTTAAGTTTGGTTACCACCATTTGCACAAAAAGCTGGGTCTCTCTTAAACGACTTCCTCCACCCACTTTTAACCATCCAGCACTCTTCCGCAAAAGACTGGTGCCTGGCTCAGGTAAAATGTGATGTGAACAGGCGCCCTTCCTCCTGACCCTAAGCAGAAGGATGAGAGAGCTTCGGCCAAAAGTTCCTCTGCAGGTAAGAACCACTGAACACTATGTCCGGAATCAAGCTACGTAGATGGGACCTCAGTCCCTCATTTACAGAATGATATAATCTTTTCAGGCTGACCGTTTCCGAAAGAAGGCTGTTAAGTTTCCCCAACAGTCATGCCCGTGAAATGTATGTTATTATTACTCACTAAAAGAACCTGGCTACTTCCTGGCATCATGAGGGGGTGGGGCGTAGGGGGTCACAGGCCCACCTACAATAGACATGTACACCAGCCACTCTGTCCATATCAGTCCAGCTTCTAACATGAGAATGCACGGAGAGGGTAGGGTTGCTTGGTGAAGGAGACCAGACAGCGAGGTCATCGGTCTCATCGGATTAGGGAAGGGTGGGGAAGGAATTCAGCCGTGCCCTTTCAGAGCAACAATCCAGGCATTTGCCTTGAGTGATTTAGGGAAATCACGGAAAATCCAAATCAGGATGGCTGGACGTGGGATTGAACCGTCGTCCTCCAGAATGCGAGTCCAGTGTCTAACCACTGCGCCACCTCGCTCGGTAATGCACGGAGATTTATGACCTGCCCACCATTTACACAAAAGCTCAGATTACTGCAGTCTCGCTTGAGTGGCTTCCTCCACCCACTTTCAACCATCCAGCCATCTTCCACGATGGACTGGCGCCTGGAGCAAGTGAATTTTTTTGTGAACAGGCACCCTTCTGTCCAACCCTAATCACAACGATGAGAGAGCTTCAGCCAGAAGTCCCTCTGCAAGCATGAATCACTGAACACTCTTTCCAGGAATCACTCAAACGGCCAGGTCACTGCCTTCAGCATTTATGGACCCCAGTTTTTATTGATCCCTGTTCTTGATCGCTTCCGCTGTGGTCCGTTGGGTACAAGCTCTCTACAGGTTACACATGCAGTTGTAAGAACTATGCGCACAATTTCCTCCTGCAGAAAAAGCCATTAACCACACATGGCAAAAATAGTACCGGGGAATCCCGAAATCATGTCTTAAAACATGAATGTTAACCTGACTGACGATGTTGTTAAAGTGAGAGAGTGGCGTGCCACCTTTCAGTGTTTTGGGCACAACGTCACTAAGTGCAGCTCCACCAGTGCCGAAACTCAATTAATGTTTGCCACAGAATGGATGACCATTAGCAGCATTTTATTGAAATAGACTGCTTGTTCTCAGTGTTGTTACAAAAGTTATCGATGTGAAATGGAAACCTGGAGGAAAATAAATAGTCGACATCATACTAGCTGTAAGTAATCTACCCCACATTAAAACTGTCTCAGAATTATCCGCTTATACATTGGTACAATCTTTAATTTTCTTTAGTCAAGAATAGAAATCTATATTTCAGCATTTGTGACAACTAAGCAAACGTTTATTCCCAGTACTGAGAAATTAGGTTCAGTTCCTGTCGCGAAATTTTGGAGGTTGTTCGGACATACACAATGAGTCTGTTGCACCAAAACGCTTAAAAACCATTCCTGAATTAACTCCGCAATTTTGTTGTTAAGTTTGGGTTCCCCCTTTAGAATAGTTGGATGGCCACTTAATCAGCCTCGTACATGTTAAGTAATCAGATTCAAGTCGACTGTTACGCTGTTCTTACCTTCAGCGCTGCAGTGCTACACTTAACTATCATAAGAGGCTGGAAATTAATAATGTTTCCAGCTGGACAGGTTTAATAAAGATAACATCTGTGATGAGCGAATGAAATGGAGTATTTTCACACATACAGGGCACCAAGGTTACGTGACTAATAGAAAACCCTATGGTATACTGGACGGCAAGCTTTCAACAGAAATATCTGTAGCAACTGGCGTCCCCCCCCCCCCCCCCAAAAAAAAAGATAACAGAATCTCTAAAATTCTCATTACAGCTAAATCATTTATGAGGAAGGGTAAACAGCCCACCAGATTGTCCCCTGGCGATGCTGTCGTCTACAGGAAAGTATCGTCATAATACAAAAGTAAGGAGGCGCAGAAAAAGAAAATTTGGAAAAATTTCTACGTAGTGTAACCCATGGCTGGTCTTTTAGTGTGGAAAAAGCAGGATAATGCCTGTAAAACAGCGAAACGACACGATGGAGCACGATTATGAGATTAACTGTAAATTTATGAAGCCTGTCATGCAAATTTAGAATTCAGTTATAATATCGCTAAGCAAAACGAAGTGATAGAAGCACGCACAACAAGTGGTATCGATGGTGAATGAAGATGTAGATATACTGCAGCGGTTCTGACAAAGACGGATATGTTATGGAAACAACCTACAAGACGGTACAGCGCACAGTTCTAGACATTTAGTCCAGGGGCCGAGCCTGATCGCACATTGGTTAACGCACTGCATTCGCACTCGCGAGGACGTTGATTCAAATCAGCGTCCGGCCATCCGGATTTAGATTTTCCGCGATTTCCTTAAATCGCTCAAGGTAATAGAGAGATCGTTCCTTTGTAAGGGCAACGCAGATTTCCTTCCCCACTGTCGGCACATTCCGAGCTTGTGCTCTAATAGCTTCGATGTTGTCGAGACATCAAACCCTAATCTTCCTTCCTTGCTTCATTCCTTCCTTCCAGTACTTGAATCTCTTATCAAGTAAGCACAATAGCTAGCATCGAAAGCATTCAGCACAAAAGCTTACAGCACAAAAGCGTACAGGCCGACCTCATCTGTTGACTGACAGAGACCGCCGACAGTTGAAGAGGGTAGTAATGTGTAATAGGCAGACATCCATGTAGACCATCACATAGGAATTCCAAACTGCATCAGGATCCACTGCAAGTACTATGACAGTTAGGCGGGAGGTGAGAAAACTTTCGATTTAGTGGTCGAGCGGCTGCTCATAAGCCACACATCACGCCGGTAAATGCCAAACGACTCCTCGCTTGGGGTAAGGAGCGTAAACATTGGACGATTGAACAGTGGAAAAACGTTGAGTGGAGTGACGAATCGAGGTACATATGGTGGCGATTCGAAGGCAGGATGTGGGTATGGCGAATACCCGGTGAACGTCATCTGCCAGCGTGTGTAGTGCCGACAGTGAAATTCGGAGGCGGTGGTGTTACGGTGTGGTCGTGTTTTTAATGGAGGGGGCTTGCACCCCTTGTTGTTTTGCGTGGCACTATCACAGAACAGGCCTACATTGATGTTTCAAGCACCTTCTTGCTTCCCAATGTTGAAGAGCAATTCGGGGATCGCGACTGCATCTTTCAACACGATCGAGCACCTGTTCATAATGCACGGCATATGGCGGAGTGGTTACGCGACAATAACATCCCTATAATGGACTGGCCTGTACAGAGTCCTGATTTGAATCATATATAACACCTTTGGGATGTTTTGGAACGCCGACTTCGTGACAGGTCTCACCGACCGACATCGATTCCTCTCCTTAGTGCTGCAGTCCGTGAAGAATGGGCTGCCATTCCCCAAGAAACCTTCCAGTACCTTATTGAACGTATGCCTGTGAGAGTGGAAGCTGTCATCAAGACTAAGGGTGGGCCAACACCTTATTGAAATTTAGCATTATGGATGGAGGGCGCCACGCACTTAAGTCATTTTCAGCCAGGTGTCCGAATGATTTTGATAACGTTATGCATACTTGTTTTGATCCATTGTGCCTTTCAGATCCAATAGATCACACAGGGAATGCAACAGAAACATTTCCCATACCATGAAGCTCCCCCCTCTCGCGAGAACACTTTAGACGTTTGTTGCAGCAGTTTGCTTTCAGATGTATCACACCGTACACGCCAATGGTCATCTATCCGATGGAGCACAAAACGTGGTTGAACTAAAAATATCACCTGTCGCTACTCAGTCGACGTCCAATTGCGTTCGTCGCTGATGAAGTGCAGTCAGAAGAGCGCATGAACCAGTCATCGGCTGCGGAGGCGCATACGCAGCAACGTTCACTGAACGGTCGTTGGGGAGTCACTGTAGGTGACGCCTTGAATCATCGGGGTGATCAGTAGCTCAACAGTTTCTCGTGTATTCGTCCGTACACACCTCAGCAGCCGCCGTCCGTGCCTGTCACCTACAGTCCGTGGTGCACTGTAGCTGCCTCGGCGCCGGTTTCGAATAGCGTCGTTTTTTCATGTCCTCTAACCACAGTAGCAAGCGAATAGTTTACAAACTTAACCGTTTGGGAAATGCTTCCACCCTTCACCCTACAGCCAATAATTAGGTCCTATCGGACGTCAGATCTATCAGTTTCCGCATTACCACAGCGACTTCACACTGTTTTCTGCGTCCCCCGACACGCTTTATATAACCTCCACTGCTAGTGCCATCTGCCGTCTGTGAGCGACTATTGCACGTTGACTTGGAACATAGACGGTGGTCACATTCATGTGACTGGACCGTGTAATATACCCATCGTCGTTTAAACTGTGGTTCGGAACGCATATAAGTACACTGGACAAAACATTTTTTACCTTCTGTGTACTGCTCTGATACCGATGTAGAGGGCGTCCACAAGTTTTCTCAAATATACCATATCCGGTTGAAGTCACTCATTGTCGATTAGATCTGCGTAAGTACCAAAATGTGAGCTGTTGGTTGGTATGTTTCATCTGGTGTTTGAAAGAATGACTGACATTTTCTGTAAGATTAAGAACGGACGAGCCAGTCCATATGTGATAGACTGCGTGAGTTTTCGAAACAGATGCGCTTTGTCACTGACATTGTCGAAATAAACATCGCGATTGACATTGACCGTAAGACCCGTCCAGAATGTCGAAAGCGGTAACGTGCATAATTTCGACACATGGGGATGCACTGGGATTTATCCGTCTCGTGAAATAACGAACTCTTGTAAGACGAGCAGCCTGGATGTGATATTTATGAGGTTTCCCACTGACTACTGGGTAAATAAAGGACTAGTATACACATCCCACCTCAGATATACGCTCTGAAAACAATCTGAAAATCCCATCACACTCCAACATTGGGTCTACAGTAGACGCAAACCGCTGGGTACGCAGATTCTTCCCGGGGTGAGTGGTGGCGTCAAGAGGGACACCCGGCCATCAAATGCCACTAACACAGATGTACACTGTGCTCTAAAAGTCAGTGACAAACTCCTAGCACTTGTTGATGGGAGTGAGTAGGTAACATTCTGAGCTGCAACCCATGTCATGGAACGTACGCTACTGATATCGTGCTACGGCCGTTAGAAAACACGTTTGCTAGGTAGGTATGCTGCGGGGGGGGGGGGGGGGGTTGCTTATTTCAGATCGGCTGATGATATTTGGCGTCTATCCTACCTCTATGACCTGCTTCGAGTCACATTCACGTGTCTATGAGTGTTAGAGAAAGCTTTTGACAATGTTGACTGGAATACTCTCTTTCAAATTCTAAAGGTGGCAGGGGTAAAATACAGGCAGCGAAAGGCTATTTACAATTTGTACAGAAACCAGATGGCAGTTATAAGAGTCGAGGGACATGAAAGGGAAGCAGTGGTTAAGAAGGGAGTAAGACAGGGTTGTAGCCTCTCCCCGATGTTATTCAATCTGTATATTGAGCAAGCAGTAAAGGAAACAAAAGAAAAATTCGGAATAGGTATTAAAATCCATGGAGAAGAAATAAAAACTTTGAGGTTCGTCGATGACATTGTAATTCTGTCAGAGACAGCAAAGGACTTGGAAGAGCAGTTGAATGGAATGGATGGTGTCTTGAAGGGAGGATATAAGATGAACATCAACAAAAGCAAAACGAGGATAATGGAATGTAGTCGAATTAAGTCGGGTGATGTTGAGGGTATTAGATTAGGAAATGAGACACTTAAAGTAGTAAAGGAGTTTTTCTATTTGGGGAGCAAAATAACTGATGATGGTCGAAGTAGAGAGGATATAAAATGTAGACTGGCAATGGCAAGGAAAGCGTTTCTGAAGAAGAGAAATTTGTTAACATCGAATATAGATTTAAGTGTCAGGAAGTCATTTCTGAAAGTATTTGTATGGAGTGTAGCCATGTATGGAAGTGAAACATGGACGGTAAATAGTTTGGACAAGAAGCTTTCGAAATGTGGTGCTACAGAAGAATGCTGAAGATTAGATGGGTAGATCACATAACTAATGAGGAAGTATTGAATAGGATTGGGGAGAAGAGAAGTTTGTGGCACAACTTGACCAGAAGAAGGGATCGGTTGGTAGGACATGTTCTGAGGCATCAAGGGATCACCAATTTAGTATTGGAGGGCAGCTTGGAGGGTAAAAATCGTAGGGGGAGACCAAGAGATGAATACACTAAGCAGATTCAGAAGAAGGTTGCAGTAGGTACTGGGAGATGAAGAAGCTTGCACAGGATAGAGTAGCATGGAGAGCTGCATCGAACCAGTCTCTGGACTGAAGACCATAACAACAACAACAACATGAGTGTTATAGCAACATGGTTAAGTACACGTTTGCAGAATACGTCGACTTGATCCTTCCGTGTGGCGAAGTCACAGTAACAGAAGAGCGGTTCGTCAGCTTCATCAATATCGTTATCCACAACATACGACTCCACACGCTTTCAGCCACAATCACGCAACGGCTTCGGGAAAGGAGTTACCCTCAGTAGGCGTGACAGTGGTGCCCCAAGCAGTAGCCGCGCATCCGAATCAGAAGAGGTTGAACAACATCACGTTGAAGAGAACCCGTCAACGAGTACAAGAGTACGTTTGCGCGTGCATTGTACGTTGCTCCCAGCACCGTCTGGTATGTTATGCAGTCACCCACAACTACATGCATAGTACGTCCAAAGGATACAGTCACTGATGCAGCCGATTGTGCACCACGCGTTGAGTTCTTTAAGCAGTTTCTGCGCCGTTCCATCCCCGACCCCTAGTACTTCAACGGCGCGTTCTCTTCACAGATTAATGTAAATTTACTAGGGACTGTATTCTCGGTTCTCGAAACAACCGTGCCTGGTAAGGCGAAAATCCAGATGCCACCTATATACATACACTAACGGCCATTAAAATTGCTACACCAGGAAGAAATACAGATGATAAACTGGTATTCATTGGACAAATATATTATACAAGAACTGACATGTGATTACATTTTCACGCAATTTGGGTGCATAGATCCTGAGAAATCAGTACCGAGAACACAGAGTACTGAGAACCTCTGGCCGTAGTAACGGCCTTAATACGCCTGGGCATTGAGTCAAACAGAACTTGGATGGCGTGTACAGGTACAGCTGCCCATGCAGCTTCAACACGATACCACAGTTCATCAAGAGTAGTGACTGGCGTATTGTGACGAGCCAGTTGCTCGGCCACCATTGACCAGACATTTTCAATTGGTGAGAGATCTGGAGAATGTGCTGGCCAGGGCAGCAGTCTAACATTTTCTGTATCCAGAAACGCCCGTACAGGACCTGCAACATGCGGTAGTGCATTATCCTGCTGAAATGTAGGGTTTCGCAGGGATCGATTGAAGGGTAGAGCCACGGGTTGTTACACATCTGAAATGTAACGTCCACTGTTCAAAGTGCCGTCAATGCGAACAAGAGGTGACCGAGACGTGTAACCAATGGCACCCCATACCATCACGCCGGATGATACGCCAGTATGGCGATGACGAATACACGCTTCCAATGTGCGTTCACCACGATGTCGCCAAACACGGATTCGACCATCATGATGCTGTAAACAGAACCTGGACTCATCCAAAATAAATGACGATTCGCCATGCGTGCTCCGAGGTTCGTCGTTGAGTACACCATCGCAGGCGCTCCTGCCTGTGATTCATCGTCAAGGGTAACCACAGACATGGTCTCCGAGATGATACTCCATGCTGCTGCAAACGTCGTCGAACTGTTCGTGCAGATGGTTGTAGTCTTGCAAACGTCCCCATCTGTTCACTCACGGATCGAGACGTGGCTACACGATCCGTTACAGCCATGCGGATAAGATGCCTGTCATCTCTACTGCAAGTGATACGAGGCCGTTGGGTTCCAGCACGACGTTCCGTATCACCATCTTGAACCCACCGATTCCATATTCTGCTGACAATCATTGAATCTCGACCAACGTTAGCAGTAATGTCGCGATACGATAAACCGCAATCGCGATAGGCTAAAATCCGACCTTTATCAAAGTTGGAAACGTGATGGTACGCATTGCCCCTCCTTACACGAGGCATCACAACAACGTTTCACCAGGCAACTCTGGTCAACTGCTGTATGTGTATGAGAGATCGGTTGGAAACTTTCTTCACGTCAGCACGTTGTATGTGTCGCCACCGCCGCCAACATTGTGTGAATGCTCTCAAAAGCTAATCATTTACATATCACAGTATCTTCTTCCTGACGGTTAAATTTCGCGTCTGTAGCACGTCATCTTCGTGATGTAGCAATTGTAATGGTCAGTAGTGTAGATTGCAAAACAGATTTGATATCAAAATGTAGGCATGTATTCTCAATGGTCATGTGACTGAACCGTATATCCAAGCTCACGTGTACCATCAGCTTGACCTTCGTACAAGAAGTATTGGGTGTGTTTTTGGTTGTCAGCCCGCTGAACGTGCATCAACACATGTGAGTGCGGAACGACGGCGCATCTGCTCACTTTTCACGTCATCTTCGGGAACTTCTGGTCCAAAGATTCGGACAGACCGGGATGGTCAGATCGGATAACCTCCACGAACACTGCAACTGGCTCCTCTGGACTTTTTCCTCTGGGTTTGGATGAAAGGTTTCATTTTTGAGACTCCTTTGGCTACAGAAGAAAATATCGTGGCTTGGCTTGCAGTCGCTGCAGGACAGGTTACGTAGGCAGCAGATGCGATAAAGCGTTTTTACCGCATTATTCGTTGGTCACCGCACGGAACCTTACATGCAGAGGAACAAAATGCTAACCCTCCTTTGAGAAGGACAAAAGTGGCTCTGAGCACTATGGGACTTAACATCTGAGGTCATCAGTCCACTAGAAGTTTTTTTTTTTTTGGTCATCAGTCTACTGACTGGTTTGAAGCGGCCCGCCACGAATTCCTTTCCTGTACTAACCTCTTCATCTCAGAGTAGCACTTGCAACCTACGTCCTCAATTATTTACTTGACGTATTCCAATCTCTGTCTTCCTCTACAGCTCCCTCTAGTACCATGGAAGTCATGCCCTCATGTCTTAGCAGATGTCCTATCATCCTGTCCCTTCTCCTTACCAGTGTTTTCCACATATTCCTTTCCTCTCCGATTCTGCGTAGAACGTCCTCATTCCTTACCTTATCAGTCCACCTAATTTTCAACATTCGTCTATAGCACCACATCTCAAATGCTTCCATTCTCTTCTGTTCCGGTTTTCCCACAGTCCATGTTTTACTACCATACAATGCTGTACTCCAGACGTACATCCTCAGAAATTTCTTCCTCAAATTAAGGCCGGTATTTGATATTAGTAGACTTCCCTTGCCAGAAATGCCTTTTTTGCCATAGCGAGTCTGCTTTTGATGTCCTCCTTGCTCCGTCCGTCATTGGTTATTTTACTGCCTAGGTAGTAGAATTCCTTAACTTCATTGACTTCGTGACCATCAATCCATATGTTAAGTTTCTCGCTGTTCTCATTTCTGCTACTTCTCATTACCTTCGTCTTTCTCCGATTTACTCTCAAACCATACTGTGTACTCATTAGACTGTTCATTCCGTTCAGCAGATCATTTAATTCTTCTTCACTTTCACTCAGGATAGCAATGTCATCAGCGAATCGTATCATTGATATCCTTTCACCTTGTATTTTAATTCCACTCCTGAACCTTTCTTTTATTTCCATCATTGCTTCCTCGATGTACAGATTGAAGAGTAGGGGCGAAAGGCTACAGCCTTGTCTTACACCGTTCTTAATACGAGCACTTCGTTCTTGATCGTCCACTCTTATTATTCGCTCTTGGTTGTTGTACATATTGTATATGACCCGTCTCTCCCTATAGCTTACCCCTGCCAAACTGATCGTCACCTAACGCATTCTCAATTTTCTTTTCCATTCTTCTGTATATTATTCTTGTAAGCAGCTTCGATGTATGAGCTGTTAAGCTGATTGTGCGATAATTCTCGCACTTGTCAGCTCTTGCCGTCTTCGGAATTGTGTGGATGATGCTTTTCCGAAAGTCAGATGGTATATTGCCAGAGTCATATATTCTACACACTAACGTGAATAGTCGTTTTGTTGCCACTTCCCCCAATGATTTTAGAAATTCTGATGGAATGTTATCTATCCCTTCTGCCTTATTTGACCGTAAGTCCTCCAAAGCTCTTTTAAATTCCGATTCTAATACTGGATCCCCTATCTCTTCTAAATCGACTCCTGTTTCTTCTTCTATCACATCAGACAAATCTTTACCCTCATAGAGGCTTTCAGTGTATTCTTTCCACCTATCTGCTCTCTCCTCTGCATTTAACAGTAGAATTCCCGTTGCACTCTTAATGTTACCACCGTTGCTTTTAATGTCACCAAAGATTGTTTTGACTTTCCTGTATACTGAGTCTGTCTTTCCGACAATCATATCTTTTTCGATGTCTTCACATTTTTCCTGCAGCCATCGTCTTAGCTTCCCTGCACTTCTTATTTATTTCATTCCTCAGCGACTTGTATTTCTGTATTCCTGATTTTCCCGGAACATGTTTGTACTTCCTCCTTTCATTAATCAACTGAAGTATTTCTTCTGTTACCCATGGTTTCTTCGCAGCTACCTTCTTTGTACCTATGTTTTCCTTCCAAACTTCTGTGGTGGCCCTTTTTAGAGATGTCCATTCCTCTTCAACTGTACTGCCTACTGCGCTATTCCTTATTCTTGTATTTATAGCGTTAGAGAACTTCAAACGTATCTCGTCATTCCTTTGTACTTCTGTATCCCACTTCTTTGCGTATTGATTCTTCCTGACTAATGTATTGAACTTCAGCCTACTCTTCATCACTACTATATTGTGATCTGAGTCTATATCTGCTCCAAGGTACGCCTTACAATCCAGTATCTGCTTTCGGAATCTCTGCCTGACCATGATGTAATCTAATTGAAATCTTCCCGTATCTCCCGGCCTTTTCCAAGTATACCTCCTCCTCCTGTGATTCTTGAACAGGGTATTCGCTATTACTAGCTGAAACTTGTTACAGATCTCAATTAGTCTTTCTCCTCTTTCATTCCTTGTCCCAAGCCCATATTCTCCTGTAAACTTTTCTTCTATTCCTTCCCCTACAACTGCATTCCAGTCGCCCATGACTATTGGATTTTCGTCCCCCTTTACATACTGCATTACCCTTTCAATATCCTCATATACTTTCTCTATCTGTTCATCTTCAGCTTGCGACGTCGGCATGTATACCTGAACTATCGTTGTCGGTGTCGGTCTGCTGTCAATTCTGATTAGAACAACCCGGTCACTGAACTGTTCACAGTAACACACCCTCTGCCCTACCTTCCTATTCATAACGAATCCTACACCTGTTATACCATTTTCTGCTGCTGTTGATATTTCCCGATACTCATCTGACCAGAAATACTTGTCTTCCTTCCACTTCACTTCACTGACCCTTACTATATCTAGATTGATTCTTTGCATTTCCCTTTTCAGATTTTCTAGTTTCCCTACCACGTTCAAGCTTCTGACAGTCCACGCCCCGACTTGTAGAACGTTATCCTTTCGTAGATTATTCAATCTTTTTCTCATGGTAACCTCCCTTGGCAGTCCCCTTCCAGAGATCCGAATGGGGGACTATTCCGGAATCTTTTGCCAATGGAGAGATCATCATGACACTTCTTCAATTACAGGCCACATGTCCTGTGGATACACGTTACGTGTCTTTAATGCAGTGGTTTCCATTACCTTCTGCATCCTCATGTCGTTGATCATTGCTGATTCGTCCGCATTTAGGGGCAATTTCCCACCCCTAGGACAAGAGAGTGCCCTGAACCTCTATCCGCTCGTCCGCCCTCTTTGACAAGGCCGTTGGCAGAATGAGGCTGACTTCTTATGCCGTAAGTCTTCGACCTCCAATGCTGATTATTTATCAAAATTTAGGCGGGGATCGAACCCGAGGCCGAAGACGTTTTGATTATGAATCAAAGGCGCTACCCCCCCTTTTTTTCTTTTTTTTTTTAATCTCATTTTGTTCGTTATAGTTCGTTGCAATTGTTCGTGGCGGACGTCCCAGACGCCCTTTGAAGTTCGCTATTGATACATTCACTCAGTTTTTTGTTATTACAGAGGGCAGCTAACCCTATGACCGAACACGCTGAGCTACCGTGCCGGCTCCCTAGACCATGTGTACATTACCCTAGAACTTAGAACTACTTAAACCTAACTAACCTAAGGACATCACACACATCCACGCCCGATTCAGGATTCGAACCTGCGGCCGTAGCAGTCGTTGAGAAGGACAAATACAGTGTAAATTGAACTGTAAACAACTGTGTTTGTGAAAACTGATTGAGTTTCTTTTTTCTCCTTTGGTTGCGTGTGAGTGGAATTGTGAAATAAGTGATGAAATTGGTCACGCTTAATAAATGACTTGTAAAACTTGTCGGGTTACCAAGACGTTTTCAAATGTTTGTAGCAAGGAAACAGTAAGTTTCGAGACATGGGTACAAATTCAAAATATTGTCTACTGAGTACTCTGTACAAGTCCTACAAGTTTATAAGGGGAATTTTAGAGGACCATGTATAACAACCCTGACCCCTTAGAGAAAGAGAATGAACGAAGAGAAAAAAGTGGCACTTTGTTAGTAACCCGAATTAGAGGACTTAAGTCACTGTACAAAAACCATGATGGTACATAACGAAACCTCCTTCATCCTTAACTGATACAGAGAGACCGTGGTAGAGTGAAGGGAGAGGGAGAGGGAGAGGGAGAGAGAGAGAGAGAGAGAGAGAGAGAGAGAGAGAGAGAGAGAGAGTGACAGGGAAGGTAGGATTAGAGAGGAGAGGGAGGATTAAAGAGGAGGATAGAGGGAGAGACGGGCAAACAGGGAGAGAGAAACAGGTAGGAGGGGAAGAGGGTTCAGAAAGATGGGGGGAAAAATGGTAGGAGAAGAGAGGCATGGGTGGGTGGGAGAGACAGAGAGGGGGGGGCAGTGAGAGGGAGAGAGACAGGAGAAGTTATAGGAAATAGGCAAGTGGGAGAGGGGGAGAGATTTCCGTGGATCAGCAATGAGTGCGCTAATGTGAGAAAATATACTGCATCCAATTAGTGGTTCATCCGAGCCAATGAGGCTGTAGTTGTACCCCATTGCCGAATTTGTCAGGCTCGCCCAGTAATCGTAAGGTTTGTTATGGACTACAGTGCCAGGAGCCATAGAGAGCAGGTCAGGCTCCGTGTCCATCGTGATGAAGCCGAAAGACTTCCCAGCAAAAAGGAGGAAAATAAAACACGCTACGAAGTGGAGAAGAGAGGGCGAAATGCGCAGCAATCTCCTGTGATTTCTCTCATCGCCCCGGGCCCCAGTTACGCAGCGGGCGCGCCCCGATTCCGGAGCTTCTTCCCCTACCCGACCCGCTCCACCCAAGCGTTTCTGTAGCCCCGCCACTGGCGTCACTTCGTTTTCTGTTCCCGTCTCAGCCATCGCCGTCCCACGCGATGTCCCGCGTCGCGTCATTCTCCCGGAATTGCGACTGCGGGGCCGTCGCCGTAGCCGCCGCCGGCAGCCCCCCACGTCTCCTTTCAAGGATGCCCTTGGACACACTCCAGGGCAAACCGTTTCACACACAGCTTGAGAGAGAGCTTGAGGTCTACATCGTCCTGAACGCTCCCCTGCAGAAGTGTGCTGACCTCTGTGATCACTGAGGAATGCCGCCGCCTAACGAGACACGTATTGTGCTGTAAGAGGCGTTTTATTAAACGTTTAACGGAAATGAGGTAGTTTCATATATTTTATAAAACTAGGAGTATATTTGTAGTTTTCTTAAAAGATATGTCAGATATATTAGACATTATAATAAAAGTACTCGCTCTCTGAATCCCGCCTCTAACGTGTGCATCGTATTGCAGTATAATTAAGATGCTCTGGAAGCTGAAAATATGTTAAATGAAAAATTGAAAATAAGTGCTAATACCCACACATATTTGTGTTATGAAAACATGAGTGTAGAGACAATCCCGCACCAGACCAAGTTGTACCAGCCAAGGGGAAGAAGGGACTTAGGAAGACCCAGAACGAGGTGGCTGTAAATGTGAAGACAGTAAAAGGTGAAGACGGAACAGGTACAGGTTCTTAAATCATGAATCGCAAAAGAAGGGGAGAAGGGGAAGAAGAAGAATAACTACACTGGCCGGCCGGAGTGGCTGAGCGGTTCTAGGCGCTACAGTCTGGAACCACGCGACCGCTACGGTGGAATGTTCGAATCCTGCTTCAGACATAGATGTGTGTGATGTCCTTAGGTTCGTTAGGTTTAAGTAGTTCTAAGTTGTAGGGGACTGATGACCTCAGAAGTTAAGTCCCATATTGTTCAGAGCCATTTGAACCATTTTTCATAACTACACTGACGGAAAAAAATCGCAACAACATCAAAAAATAATTAATGTACAGTAATAAAATTTCGGGAATATAGTTGTCTAGGTAACATATTTAAATGCTTAATATTGCACGATCTTAGGTTAATGTAAGCGGGAGATAAACCATGGAAAATTTGAGATGATAGTACATTAATGACAGGTGTAACCACCATAATATCGCATTCAAGAATGCAAACGAGCATGTGTTGTACAGGTGCCGGATGTCAGTTTGTGGGTTGGGGTTCCATGCCTATTGCACTTGGTCGGACAGTACAGGGACGGTTAATACTAATTGCGGATGACGCTGGAGTTGTTCGCTAATATTGTCCCATATATGTTCAATTGGAGACAGGTCTCGTAATAGAGCAGGCAGAGGCAACTTGTCGACACACTGTATAGCATCTATGGTTACAAGAGCGGTATGTGGGCGAGCGTTATCCTGTTGGAAAACAACTCTCGGAATGTTGTTCATGAATGGGAGCACAAAAGGTGGAATTAACAGACTGACTTACAGACTTGCAATCAGGACACATAAGATAAGCAGGAGAGTGCTCCTGCTGTTATACGAAATAGCAGCGCAGACCATACGTTCACGTGAATGACCAGTGTGTACAGCACACAGAAAGGTTGGCTGTAGGCCCTCAAATGGTTCAAATGGCTCTGAGCACTATGGGACTTAACGTCTGAGGTCATGTCCCTAGAACTTAGAGCTACTTAAACCTAACTAACATAAGGACATCACACACACCCATGCCGGAGGCAGGATTCGAACCTGCGACCGTTGCGGTCGCGCGGTTCCAGACTGCAACGCCTAGAACCGCTCAGCCATCCCGGCCGGCTGTAGGCCCTCAACTGGCCTCCTTCTAGCCAACACACGGCCATCACTGACTCTAAGCCAGCCAGAACCAGCTTTCATCAGAAAACAAAACAATCCTCCACTCCGCCCTCCGAATTCTCGCTTAAAACCACTCAGCTCGCCAACGGCAGTGGTTTGCGTTCAGTGGAATGCGTACTACAGGGCGTCCGGCTTGGAGCTGTCCTTCAACTTCTTCTCGTAGTCGTATTAGATGATCTCGTTCAAACTCAGTGAGGTACTGATAAAGGCGTCTTTGTCACCTTAAAGGCGTGCTTCATTAAAATCAGTTCAGCACGTCTACACTCAAAGGTAACTAACGCTCACGACCGTTACAGCGCGTATTTAAGGCTAACCTAATTTGCATCCTCATAGTGGTGCCACTAGCACCACTAGTTTTCGACTGGCACGAAACGAGAGTAGACATCACCTATCAGATGTAGAAACACGCCCATCCACTTTAGTTTATGTCACTCAACTTCTTCTTCATGATACGATTTTTTTCTTCCATCAATGTGTTGCCATACCAATCCGGATAGCCTCAAGCGTTACCTTGCCCCTTTCGGGATTCGGGGAGGTGCACCAGTATCGGTTAGAATCAACGCATCGGATTAACGACGAGGGCCGCTGTGTCGGCGAAACGGGATGTGGTTTTTAAGGGATTTACCACATTCCTGTTCGGTGAATACCAAGAATGTACGCACATCCCACCTCAGTTATACGTTTCGCAAACATTTAGAAGACGTTCGCTCACCTTCTCATGGTTAACAATAGACGTAAATACTTTTATGGATATGGTGTCTTTTCATTCGGACATGTCCAAAAGAACAGACACAATAGATGACCTGAAGCCGTCTATAACGAAGTTAGAATTATATTAATGCCTTCAGCTGCTAACGGTCGTTGATACATATATCAACGGGGACACGTGGAAATGTGTGCCCCGACGAGGACCCGAACCCGGGATCTCCTGCTTACATGGCAGACGCTCTAACCAGCTGAGCCACCGAGGGCACAGAGGATCGTGCGAGTGCAGGGAATATCTCGCGCACGCCTCCCGCGAGAGCCACATTCTCACCTTGTATGTCCACACACTACATTCGTAGTGTCCCACCCCAACACTCATTACTCGTGGAACACGTTCTTATCAAGTCCCGTAAGAGTTCGGGGAATATGTGTGCATCCGCACAGAAGAAGAAGGTCATGGCCGGTGTTGCCAGAACTATATACTTACATGGATGGAAAGAACAGACCCCATTTCCATGTAAGTATGTAGTTCTGGCAACACTGGTCATGACCTTATTCTGTTCGGATGCACACATATTCCCAGAACTCTTATGGGACTTGGTAAGAATGTCTTCCAAGAGTAATGAGTGTGTTGGGCTGAGACACTACGAATGTAGTGTGTGGACATACAAGGTGAGAATGTGGGTCTCGCGGGAGGCGTGCGCGAGATATTCCCTGCAGTCGCGCTATCCTCTGTGCCCTCGGTGGCTCAAATGGATAGAGCGTCTGCTTTGTAAAAGGAAATCCCGGGTTCGAGTCCCGGTCGGGGCACACATTTTCACCTGTCCCCGTTGATACACTCCTGGAAATGGAAAACAGAACACATTGACACCGGTGTGTCGGACCCACCATACTTGCTCCGGACACTGCGAGAGGGCTGTACAAGCAATGATCACACGCACGGCACAGCGGACACACCAGGAACCGCGGTGTTGGCCGTCGAATGGCGCTAGCTGCGCAGCATTTGTGCACCGCCGCCGTCAGTGTCAGCCAGTTTGCCGTGGCATACGGAGCTCCATCGCAGTCTTTAACACTGGTAGCATGCCGCGACAGCGTGGACGTGAACCGTATGTGCAGTTGACGGACTTTGAGCGAGGGCGTATAGTGGGCATGCGGGAGGCCGGGTGGACGTACCGCCGAATTACTCAACACGTGGGGCGTGAGGTCTCCACAGTACATCGATGTTGTCGCCAGTGGTCGGCGGAAGGTGCACGTGCCCGTCGACCTGGGACCGGACCGCAGCGACGCACGGATGCACGCCAAGACCGTAGGATCCTACGCAGTGCCGTAGGGGACCGCACCGCCACTTCCCAGCAAATTAGGGACACTGTTGCTCCTGGGGTATCGGCGAGGACCATTCGCAACCGTCTCCATGAAGCTGGGCTACGGTCCCGCACACCGTTAGGCCGTCTTCCGCTCACGCCCCAACATCGTGCAGCCCGCCTCCAGTGGTGTCGCGACAGGCGTGAATGGAGGGAGGAATGGAGACGTGTCGTCTTCAGCGATGAGAGTCGCTTCTGCCTTGGTGCCAATGATGGTCGTATGCGTGTTTAGCGCCGTGCAGGTGACCGCCACAATCAGGACTGCATACGACCGAGGCACACAGGGCCAACACCCGGCATCATGGTGTGGGGAGCGATCTCCTACACTGGCCGTACACCACTGGTGATCGTCGAGGGGACACTGAATAGTGCACGGTACATCCAAACCGTCATCGAACCCATCGTTCTACCATTCCTAGACCGGCAAGGGAACTTGCTGTTCCAACAGGACAATGCACGTCCGCATGTATCCCGTGCCACCCAATGTGCTCTAGAAGGTGTAAGTCAACTACCCTGGCCAGCAAGATCTCCGGATCTGTCCCCCATTGAGCATGTTTGGGACTGGATGAAGCGTCGTCTCACGCGGTCTGCACGTCCAGCACGAACGCTGGTCCAACTGAGGCGCCAGGTGGAAATGGCATGGCAAGCCGTTCCACAGGACTACATCCAGCATCTCTACGATCGTCTCCATGGGAGAATAGCAGCCTGCATTGCTGCGAAAGGTGGATATACACTGTACTAGTGCCGACATTGTGCATGCTCTGTTGCCTGTGTCTATGTGCCTGTGGTTCTGTCAGTGTGATCATGTGATGTATCTGACCCCAGGAATGTGTCAATAAAGTTTCCCCTTCCTGGGACAATGAATTCACGGTGTTCTTATTTCAATTTCCAGGAGTGTATATATATCAACGCCCGTTAGCAGCTGAAGGTATTAATATAATTTTAATTTCATAGATGTAAATCGTTGGAGTAGTCAATTTCCGAGGGAGGGGGTGGCGACACCAAGTATATTTGGCCACAGTCTAGATTAACATGCCGAACTCGTGAAGACACAAGATAAAGCCCAGAAAAGTGAAGACTCGTAGTGTCAAAAAAAAAAAAAGTTTCAAATGGCTCTGAGCACTATGGGACTTAACTTCTGAGGTCATCAGTCCCCTAGAACTTGGAACTACTTAAACCTAACCTAACCTAAGGACATTACACACATCCATGCCCTAGGCAGGATTCGAACCTGCGACCGTAGCGGTCGCTCGGCTCCAGACTGTAGCGCCTAGAACCGCACGGCCACTCCGGCCGGCCTCGTAGTGTCATCCATGTAAGGTAGTGTACTGGAAGAAATGTATATTCGTTTTAGTTTTATTTAGAGCAAATGTCGTCTCGAGCCTTCAACCATTTTCAGTTGGCTTAATTTACTTATTTATTTTTCTGTAATTATTTGTTGCATTCTTTTGGACCTACTGTCTAGCGTGGAAACATCGCCAACTTGATTTCATATTTGTAGGGGAAAAAAGGACAATCTCAGGATATCAGGACAACAGTCGATCCTCCGTGAAAATTTGGTTCATAATTCTGGTAGTACATTATTTGGTCTTCTGACAGTACACATGTTAATCTTTCGCTTCTTCCCACTGCATCCGCCTAACTCTCGAGCGCGTGGTGTTGCACAGTTGGAGCATAAAGTTGTAAGTTTTGTAGAGAGACTAGGTAAAAGTTCTCTGAAACTTCCTGGCAGATTAAAACTGTGTGCCCGACCGAGACTCGAACTCGGGACCTTTGCCTTTCGCGGGCAAGTGCTCTACCATCTGAGCTCCCGTAGCACGACTCATGCCCGGTACTCACAGCTTTACTTCTGCCAGTATCTCGTCTCCTACATTCCAAACTTTACAGAAGCTCTCCTGCGAACCTTGCAGAACTAGCACTCCTGAAAGAAAGGATATTGCGGAGACATGGCTTAGCCACAGCCCGGGGGATGTTTCCAGAATGAGATTTTCACTCTGCAGCGGAGTGTGTGCTGATATGAAACTTCCTGGCAGATTAAAACTGTGTGCCCGACCGAGACTCGAACTCTGGACCTTTGCCTTCAGCGGGCAAGTGTTCTACCATCTGAGCTCCCGTAGCACGACTCACGCCCGGTACTCACAGCTTTACTCACAGCTTGCAGAAAAAGGTGCCAGAAGCTAACGAAGGCACTCACCTGCCGCCTCCACCCTTCCGGCAGTTCGATTAGATTAAGGAACCATGGAAAGAATACATAACACAGCTGATCAACATTTCGACGCCTATAAAATCAGAGATGAATCACTTCGTGCAATTTTCTCTTCATTTGTAGCAGTGTACCGCCTCCTAGTGAAATCGTTTCCTCCAAGTGAGTCCCAAACCCAGCCCTATGAGGTCTTAATTGCAAGATTAGACTAATTTATTGAGAGTCAAATACAAGTTGCTACTGCATAACATAAATTTTGTCATACGCGACGTCGTAGTAATCATTTCTATAAAGAAAGATTGCGGAATTGCAGGGCACGACTAGAGAGTGTAAATTCACTTGTGTCTGTTGCGCAACTTATCAGGATGAAATGCTTCGCGATGCTGTTATTCAGAATCTATCAGATCAGAAGTCCTGGGCCAAAATTCTGAAACATTGCAACCCCAGCCTCAGTCAGGTGCTTAACGTTATCGATGCAAGCGAAGTTCAGGATTTAGCCGAGCAAGATTTCCGTCTAGCAGTTATTACTTCACTTGAGACAAACAACCCGTGCCCCAGTCATTGCCCTGGCCCCAGTACTCGCAAGTCTGCACATACTGCATATTTCTCTCAAGATGGCGGCCGAGTAGGTTGCAGTGTGATGTGGCTCCGCATTCAGACGCAGATTTTCTCGGTAAAAATTTGATTGTGGACACTGATTTTTTATTATCGTGTACCGGGAGTGTTATCTTACACAGTCCGTTCTCGTTTATTCTTTAAATACTGTAAATAAAACAGAGAGAGTGATTAAAGTGCTTCCAGTACGTTCGTCGTGTTAAACGCGTCAACGGAGAGGCCGTCGCCCTCCCGCTGGCCGAGCGCGTGTCGGTTTCGCCATTCAGCCGCGTCGGTTCTCGCGTGTCAGCACTCCGCGCCGCGCGCTGCGACACCTCACCAGCCGCAGCGGAATCCGACGCGTCGGCAGCGGCCACCAGCTGCCCCGCGCCCCGCCGTCGACGTCAGCAGTAGCGGCCGCCGGCTGTGCTCCCTGCTGTTGGTAAACAATCGCTTGCCTTCCTTCGGCCCTGGATTCCAGCCGACGAAGCAGCGACACCTCCACACCAGAGGCCGACGGAAGAAGAAGGAAAGCATGGGGTAAGACGCTAGCTAGAGCCATCAACGTCACTCCAGGTATGGAACACACGGAGGAAGAACTTGTGCCCATGTCCCCCAGTCAAAAGATAGCAGCCATAGACAAAATATTGAGTGAAATAGGAGCAGAGTTAAAAGCTAAGCATGTTTCATCTGCCCTGTTAACCGTCATTAGAGACAAAGTGTTTCCCTTGGCTTTCGAAATAACTAGCCTTGAAGCTAAACTGTCCTGCCTAAACGATGAAAATAGGCGACTAAGACTAGAACTACAGAGAGCCTCGAATCCAGTCAAAGACTTACAAATACAAACTTTGCAAGAGAAGGCCGAGAAATTAGAGAACGAAAATAGGGAATTGAGTGTAGCGAACCAAGACTTGCAGCAACAAATAAGAGAACTAACTAATAAAGTCACACAACAAGCACAGACACAAGCACAGACACTGACATATGCTGCCGCCTTAACTATAGAGCCCAAAACCAAAGACGCTCGAAGAATAGAACAGGCTAAAACAAAACAGGCCACAACCCTCTACATCAAATCGACAGAAAATCAAGACGCCAAAGCTGTCCGACAGACCATCACCAAGAATATAAATCCCAGGAAAGAGAATATACATATAAAATCAATCAGAACCACACAGACTGCAGTTATAGTAGAAACGGAAACACAGGAGGACTGTCGAAAAATAATAGAAAAGACTAAAGACCTGCACACCATTGTCTGTGAAGGGCCACGAAAACGCAAGCCACTCGTGGCAGTATATCACGTGCCAGATACACTTACCGACAAAGAGTTTCTAGAAAGTCTTTACGAGCAGAATCTAAGCGGTGACACCACGAAAGAAGACTTCGACAGAGAGGTCAAAATAAGATTCAAAACAGGGCCTAGGGGAAGGGGTTTCAGTCACCAGATACTGGAGGTCAGCCCACACCTGTACAGAGTTCTTACAAGAAGACAGAGAGTCTACATAGACTTCGAATCACTTTCTGTGAAAGACTATACAGTAGTAAACAAGTGTTTTAGGTGTTGCGACCTAGGACATACGACTAAAACCTGCAGAAAAGCCGACGTCACGTGTGCCAAGTGCGGCAACCAAGGACACAAGCGCAGTGAGTGCAGGTCCGCGATTTGCGTCTGTATCCCCTGCAAATACAGAGGCCGCGTCTGCAATAAAACAAAAGGAGGTGATTGTCAGACCTATAAACAGCTGCATGAACGGCTCCTGGACAGTATAGACTATGGCAGCTAAAATCAGCACACACGCAAGAAACACGAACGCCCAAAGCCAATCACCCAAAACACATAAATACAAATCACCGTCAACAATACAGAGAAGCTACCAAAGAGCAATTTCCTGGAGAAGACAAATGAATCTTCTGCCGGAGAATTACGTCGATAGTGAACCCATCCCGCCCCTAACACACTCAACGACGTTACAGGATAGCTGCATTAATACGATAGAATATATAGATGACATGACAATCTGTGGTTCCATCCACTACGAGGTGGCAAAGCAAATTAAAAGACAATTACACCACTGGATAAACTTCCAAATAACATTAATGCAGAGGATAGATGAGTTGGAAGATGAACTTACATATATTGTGCACAAGAAAATGTACAAACAAAACCGACATACGCTCTCACAATTTCTCCCAGCAGAAGTACATCACACCACACATACACAGGATGAACACAAACTAGAATCATCATCACATGGAAAACCCTACGACACACGTAAATGTGAACAGTACATCAAACCAGTCAAATTTGTCTCGGGAGGCACTCTTCACCCCGGGGAAAAGGAACAAGGAACAAACAGGCATGCAGTCCCTGAATCAAAACACATCGAAACACTCAGGCTGCAGACCAATACAAAACTCAAAACTACTGGACCCAGACTTATAAAAGTAGACCAATTAGATGAGGACAAATCTGAGGGAGAGACATGTGACATTTGCAACGATGTCAACGTGCGTCTAGCAACAACCTCCACTCCAAACACAAACAAAGACAACATAACACATACAGTCAGTCCCATACAAATCACCACCATCGCCGACACCACGCCAGCAAGCACCACCAACATCAGTGAAAAACGTGTGATGGCAAACAGCATTGAAGAGGCGTGTGACAAAACGGAAAGTAACCGTGTGACATCCCAAAGAGGTCTTAAAATGTCCCCCAATCAGCGGCCAACACCAAGCCACAATCCGTCCAGTACTACCTCAGAGACCGCAACAGAAACCAGCACCAACAGCAGGCCAGCTGCACCTAATTATGATAATTTAGAACGTAACTTACTTTTAAGTAGGCTAGAGAAAAAAGAGATACTGCAGACAGCGCAGCGGATGCTACTTAGATTGTGCCATCCAAAGGGAGATTCTCTCTGTTTTCCAGTAACTGAGCAAACAGACAGAATCATCCTAAAGACAGAAAATATTCCTACATCAGCAGAGCCGCTGCTTGATCTCATGCTCCAGGTCTGCCTGCGCAGGTCAGAATCTTTCGACTTGGACAAAATATATATAGATCATGTAAGAGCACACGGACGAACATATTTTGATTACTCACAGACTGGCAGTAAATGTTTCGTACACGTAAAACACCCAGAACACATAGACAAAAAATGAATATCTTACAACATAATACAAAAAACAGTACGACAGTCAGCGCGGAAATCCCTAAAATAGCACTAGACCTGCAGGCAGACATCATGTGCTTACAAGAACCCTATAACAGAAACGGGCAACTAATATGTCTACCAAAACATGCTACCACAATAACAGGCAGCAATGACTGTAAGGCTGCAATAGTAATTTTAAATAGAACTTATAACATAGTTAAGGTAACACAGTTATGCAATCAACACTTGGTTACCATAGAGATAACTAACGGGAACGTCACATGGGTTATTGCATCCATGTACGCCCAATACAGCCATCAAATACAGCCGTATGCAGACTACATCAGAGATCTAGTAATGTATGCCAGAGGCAAAAAATTAGTGATAAGTGCTGACATTAATTCCAGATCGACCCTCTGGAACTCAGACAGAACAGATGACAGAGGACGCATAATCACCGATCTAATACAAGAAACACAATTACATGTAATGAATACGGAAGGACCCATACCAACATATGCAGGGTTCGATGGTACGAGCAGTAATATCGACTTCACGCTAGCAAATAATGCAGCCATGGCATACGTAACAAACTGGACTGTACACGACAACATAACCAGTAGTGATCATAATGTCATAACATACACACTAACTCACACTCAGAACACAATGACCAAATCACACACCAGACACTTGCTGTTGCACAAAGCAGACTGGAACAAATTAACGGAAATTATCCAACGTCACGATCTACAAAACATCAATGGAAGTATCGATTATAGAGCACACAAGTTAACACAGGTGATACAACATGCACAAAACACATCAATACCGACAGCAAAGAACACAAATTGCTCACCAGTACCATGGACCAACGAACTTACGAGACTCAAACAAGACGCAAGACGCAAACGAAAATTATATCAAAGGGCGATAGCAGATAGGGACCGGCGAATAAGACTTGAAGCATATAGGCATGCACAAGACTTATATAGACAGACCCTATACAACACGCGTAGACAACAGTGGGAGCTATTTGTAACAACACAAACAGAGCAAAATATATGGGGGGAACCATACAAAATACTGACAGAGAAGATAAAAACCCCACTAGTTCTGGGAACGCTAAGGCAGGATGACGGCACGATGACGAGGGGATGGAGGAATACAGCGGAGTTTCTGCTGTATAAACTGCTCCCTGACGATGTTATCGATACAGACACACAATATCATGCAACACTAAGAGAAAACCTACACACACCATATAACACTGCAACTGTCACCTGTCCTTTTGCGCAAGAAGAGGTTGCGCTAGCAATCTCAGAGCTCAAAAACAAAAAAGCACCTGGACCAGATGGTATCCACTCGGAAACACTGAAAAAACTAGCACCGCAGATCACCCCGTTCCTAACAACGTTACTGAACGATGCCTTACGGCTGGGCAGGGTACCTACAGTATGGAAAACCTCCAAAGCAGTCATTATTAAGAAATCAGCGGACAGGGATCCTTCAGATCCAAAGACTTACAGGCCAATATGCCTAATAAACACCCTAGCAAAGATTCAGGAGAAGCTACTGTGTAAGCGCCTGCAAACACACAGAGCTCTCAGAGGTATGAACCAACACCAGTTCGGCTTCAGATCTGGCAGATCAATAGATGATGCCATCAACCAGGCCCTGCACATAGTTAACACCACAAAACAGAAATACGCCATGGCAATAATGATTGACATTGCCGGAGCATTTGATAATCTTTGGTGGCCAGCACTGTTTCAGAGGCTAAGACATCTGGAGGTACCGCAGTCACTGTACAACAGTTTTCTGGACTACTGTAAAGACCGAGTAGTCGAATGGCAGATGGACAGTCGGAAAGTAATTAAAAGAATTACCAAAGGCTGTCCTCAAGGGTCGATCTGCGGCCCCATCTTCTGGGACATAACAATCGAACCCCTCCTACAACTTCTGGATGGGGATGACAGGTCAGACGGAATTGTCGCCTACGCAGATGACCTATTAGTTGTAGTCACTGCAAACAACAGAGCCCAGTTAGAAGAGAAAGCCAGTGGATTACTACAAACAATTACTCAGTGGTGTCACAACAACAAACTCAGGATAGCCGAAAACAAAACAACATACACTTTACTGAAAGGATCACTCCAAAGGAATCCTTCGGTTAAAATTGGGGACACAAACATCAAACGAGCACGCATTACGCGCTATCTTGGGGTACACATAGATGAAAAATTGAATTTCCACGAACACATAAGGCTAACAACAGACAAAGCAGAAAAAATACTCCACAAACTGGTGAGGCTAAATTCAAAACAGTACAGACTACCTCTACCAGTCATACGTACATACCACTGTGCGCTCTTCGAATCAGTACTCAGCTTTGCAGCTAGCACGTGGGCACATAGACTGAACGTGGTCACCAACAAAGCATCCGTCAGACGAGGGCAGAGAAGTGTCCTACTTAGGCTATCTGGAGCCTTCGGTACCACCTCAGCGGATGCACTGTGTGTGGTGCTCGGAATATGCCCCATAGATATCACGATCAAATACAGAGCTGCAAGGTACTGGTTAAAGGTGGGGAGACTAGATAAGGTGCACACAATAACCGGTGTGCCCATAGAGACGATACGTCACCTTAAAAGTTGGCGTTTGGATACATGGCAAGGTGAGTGGGATGTAAGTGATAAGGGACGTAGACTGCACGACTTTCTCCCTGACATAAGGGAGCGGTTGAGAATGAGACATATCGATCCCAGCCGCGGTATGGTACATTTCTTAACCGGGCACGGACCTTATCCCACGCACTTAAACCGCGTGAGTCTGAGGCAGACACCTACATGCACATGCGGGGAAGAAGGTTCCCCAGAACACACTGTCTTTTTCTGCGGGCAATACGCGAACAATAGACATACACTACACTTAGATTACACAGATACAGACATAGACATATACACAGCAATAAGAGACGAAGAACAATGGGCACAATTAAACGCACTGACAAACAGTATTTCTAAAACAACACATGAAGAGTATATGCGGACACGACATCACAGACATGCCTATGTGCAGCGTCACAGAAATCTCCAGAGGATGGACAGCGATACCCACAGCGACAGCGAAAATAGTGACAATGAGGAGGAACAGGAGGAAGAAGCTGAGATGTGAATGTAAATAAGCAAATTGCTGGCAATCTAGCCAAGAAAACACCAAATGCTGTACATGGATGCGCACCTAATGTAGTTAATACATAGGATTAGTAACAAATAGGATAAGAAAAATTATTTCTCTTCTAATAACCATTTGTGTGTGTCTGTGTGACTGGCGGTCAACGGCTCGATGAAATCATTCCGAGGTATTCACCGTCAGTCACACTCGGTGATGGTACTAACAAATCTCTCATCTATCCTATCTTCTTTTTATATTCTTCTTAAAAACAACAAAATTTTATTTATATTTCAACCTCAAATTATTGTTATTTTGAATCATTCTTTGTAAATGTTGTAGATAAAAAAAAAAAAAAAGGAAAGAAAACTGTAAAAAGATGAAAAACGAAAATTGTAAGATGTACGACCTGTTTTAAACATCAGGTAACAGGTCTATAATTTGGCAATAAATAAATAAATAAAAATAAAATAAAAAGTCTGCACAGCGTAAACAAAGCACACTACCTACGCTAATCACAATTCTTCAGCTCCGCCCAGAGCGAGGTGATGTGTGAGATGCTATGTCACCCACGACCGAGGGAATTTTTGTCATCACAAGAGACATGCTAAACCAGTCTGCCTGCAGAAGACTGGATGGAAGTCAATGTTTTATGTTCAGATTCTGCACCTCCTCCTGATCGAAGATCAGATCAGCCAAACACGCGAACACCGACGGATTGTCTCGTTTGCGTGATGGCACAGATGTAGCATTCGAAGCATCGGAAGCGTCTTTTTTACATATTGATTCTTCTGATTCGCAAGCACTGGATTCTTTTCATATTGATTCATGACGGATTGTACAAGCCACGGAATCTGTCCAGTTGCTATGATTGCTAAAATGTCCCCCCGCAACGATTGTCTGCTCTCTCCTAATTGTATTCCCGATTCCTTTGTGGGAAGATAATTTGTGTTCTGAATTATGTGATTCAGCTTTACACGCGTAACTAATAGCCAAGGGTGTTAATCCCCACCTCGTTGCAACAGCAGGTATCACGTATTCTACATAGAGGTCATTGGGGAACATTTTGCACTAATCAGCTGGCGCGCTAACCTTGTACGTGGCTAGGTTTAGATAAGCAAACATAACAATTAGGTAGTTCCAAGACAGCAGTTTTTCTCCTTGTCACAATCTTATGATGGCAACGCCTCCATATGGACTTTGCTGGTCCGTTTTGACAACCACGCTGGTTGATTATCGGCGATGACTACAGAAAATACACTTACATTATCCGAGTGCATTCGACGAATGCCGCCAACGCTATCAAGGCTCTCGCTTCTACACTAATGGCCATTAAAATTGCTACACCAAGAAGAAATGCAGGCGATAAACGGGTATACACTGGACAAATATATTATACTAGAACTAACATGTGATTACATTTTCACGCAATTTGGGTGCATAGATCTTGAGAAATCAGTACCCAGAACAACCACCTCTGGCCGTAAAAACGGCCTTGATACGCATGGGCATTGAGTTAAACAGAGCTTGGATGGCGGGCACAGCTACAGCTGCCCATGCAGCTTCAACACGGTACCACAGTTCATCAAGAGTAGTGCCTGGCGTATTGTGACGAGCCAGTTGCTCGGCCACCATTGACCAGACGTTATCAGTTAGTGAGAGATCTGGAGAATGTGTTGGCCAGGACAGCGGTTGAACATTTTCTGTATCCAGAAAGGCCCGTACAGGACCTGCAATACGCGGTAGTTCATTATGCTACGGAAATGTAGGGCTTCGCAGGGATCGAATGAAGGGTAGAGCCACGGGTCGTAACACATCTGAAATGTAACGTCCACTGTTCAAAGTGCCGTCAATGCGAACAAGAGGTGACCGAGACGTGTAACCAATGGCACCCTATACCATCACGCTGGGTGATACGCCAGTATGGCGATGACGAATACACGCTTCCAATATGCGTTCACCGCGATGTCGCCAAACACGGATGCTACCATCATGATGCTGTAAACAGAACCTGGATTCATCCGAGAAAATGACGTTTTGCCATTCGTGCACTCAGATTTGTCGTTGAGTACACCATCGCAGGCACTCTTGTCGGTAATGCAGCGTCAAGGGTAACCGCAGCCATGGTCTCCGAGCTGATAGTACATGCTGCTGCAATCGTCGTCGGACTGTTCGTGCAGATGGTTGTTGTCTTGCAAACGTCCCCATCTGTTCACTCAGGGATCGAGACGTGGCTACACGATCCGTTACAGCCATGCAGATAAGATGCCTGTCATCTCTACTGCTAGTGATACGAGGCCGTTGGGTTCCAGCACGGCGTTCCGTATCACCATCTTGAACCCACCGATTCCATATTCTGCTAACAATCATTGAATCTCGACCAACGTTAGCAGTAATGTCGCGATACGATAAACCGCAATCGCGATAGGCTAAAATCCGACCTTTATCAAAGTCGGAAACGTGATGGTACGCATTTCTCCTCCTTACACGAGGCATCACAAAAACGTTTCACCAGGCAACTGCTGTTTGTGTATGAGAAATGGGTTGGAAACTCTCCTCATGTCAGCACGTTGTAGGTGTCGCCACCGGCGCCAACCTTGTGTGAATGCTCTGAAAAGCTAATCATTTGCATATCATAGCATCTTCTTCCTGTCGGTTAAATTTCGCGTCTGTATCACGTCATCTTCGTGGTGTAGTAATTTCAATGGCCAGTAGTGTATGTTTGCTGTCGAAGGTTTCCCACAAACAATTGTTTCTGACAACAGACATTCTTTTTCCTCCAAAGAATTTTCACAATTTTGCAACCACAATGGAATACAGCATGTCAGGACAGCAACATTCACGCCACAGTCTAACGGCGACGCCGAAAGTTTCGTTCGTATGTTCAAGGCACATATGTGAAAACTTCTATTTCACATTCACGTGGAGATGCCTTATTGATGTTTCTGAGTTCATGTCGTACTTTAGGTGCTCCTGACGTTTCGCCGGCGGAACTTATGCATCGGAGACAGCAGCGGGCCTTGGTGCATTTACTTCGTCCTTACCGCTCTGTTCCAGCGTCAGAAATGATCGAAAAGTTTCATCTGAATATCCAGTGTATAACAAGCCACATTTATGGGATCTAGCATCCTTTTCAGATCAGCTGGCAGAGCACAGTGTACTATTCGTGACAGTGCTGGTACGCATTAGTTCCGCCGATATCAGCTATGCCTCCGCGACTTTAGTGATCCTGTCGTAGATCTAACTTTTTCAGATTTCTTCACTGCACGACACCTAGCGCCGTGACGCAGCCATATCCGTCCGCCGCAGCCCAGCTTCCTACGCAGCTAACCGAGCCGATTTTTACACCCGCGGCCGTCAACGATTTTGGTCTCAGGTTGCCTACCTGCGATGCCGTTGCCGCCCACGCTGCCGGTCACCTCTCCCGCGGACGTCGACGCCATCACCGTCGGCTAGTCTCCGGCACCCTCTGCTGCACGCTCCATGGTCCTACCTGTGCTGTCGGATGCTTCCTGCGCTTGATTTTCCGAGGCAGTTTCGCGGCATTCCGAAGGAGCAATGTCGGGATCCGGGTTGGTCTGCTCTGCCCCAGCCAGCAGCCAGCCTCATCGCCATTCACGCACTGCCCTTCAACCCTCCACCCTGCCTCTCTCTCGTACCTTCTAAGTTGGGTGGAGAGGGTGTGGTGTCAGCCGCACTTTCAAATATGCGTGCTGCCAACAAAGCCGCAGCGTTTCCTACAGCTGCCACGAACTATTATGCTGCTGCTAATGAGATGCAAGCATCCCCTCTCCGGAGCTGCAGCGGCGGGTGTAATTGGTGTGTTTGCCAGTGGAATAACTATTTACAGGGCTTCATAATGGCCATGGCTCGACATCTTCTGCGTAGACATTGTGTTGAAAAGTGGCAGATTTATAATTTTTTGTATCTGTATGTATTGCTAGATTCGTACTTACTGTTAGCAACTGACGTTCTAAATCCACCAACAAAGTATATATTATTTTTACCATTTGATATTAGATCTTGAATACATTAATGTCCGAATTCTCAGTTCATGAACAGCATCTGTTCCTCGCTCCTGTAGCCACTAAAGGACCACACAGAGTGCAAAGGAAGACATAACAGAAAGAAGAACAGAATTCAATGTCTCGTTAAAAAGGGCGTTGGAGACAGAGCATTAGAAATCGGGAAAGAAATGGTAGAAAGTCGGCTGGGTCCTATGAAGGGAAATCATGTTAAACCTAAATCTGGATGACCAGATGGGTTTTGAACTGGCTTCATCTTGAATATGAGTGTAGTGTACTGATCGCTGCACCACCTCGTTCAGTTAATGGTCGAGCTTAAGACGAACTGGAAACGGGGCGGCGATGTGTGAGGAGAGGAGGCGTAGATGATGATACCAGCCCCTGCGCCAGTTTTACGCATTTCCAACTGCTGTCATTGTTCTTTACAGCTGTAGAACAATACGTATTGGCTGCTAGGATCTGATATAAGGTACACCTAACCAGGGGTGGAGCTGAAAATAAGTACGTGATGCAGAAATATCTGCAGATATTTCAATGCCCCTTGCATACCGGAAGCAAGAGCTCAGTAAAAGAGTGATTTGGTGGTGTATTAGACAATATATATTACGCAGATACTACAATGACATAAACACACAGAAGAGAATATTGACTACATTTTAACAGTGATGTAGTTTACACCTCACTTAGCAATCCTAGCCTATTTATAATTTACCAACACATTAATTTATCATCAAAAAGAGTTTGTGCACGCCGGTTTACCAACAGGCGGGGACGTTGTGTTTGGGCACATGTTCGGCTTGCTACGGTACTGTGCCGGTGGCATTTCACCTAGACCCACCTATTTGCAAACTGCTAATGGAACATTACTCTGATGCATGGGAAACAGATTTGTATTCATTATTTTAAAAAAAAATTAAATTTTAAATTTACACAGATATGAAAAATAATTAAGATGTAAAATCTCTTTCTTTATTCAAATGTGATAGTTCACCGTACGTGAATCACTTGCATCTACAAAATGTAAGTAAGATAATTAAATGGTGCTAATGCAAACGCAAATTTCACAGCGTCTACTACATTCTACTAAACCATTAATGTAGTAATTAAAACTGTCCAGAGTCAGTAAGCGTTAAAATTACAACGCCACAATGAGGTGGGATCAAACACAAAGTGGCTTTAAGCTGTGTTCAAAACCTAACTCTAGAAATTTGAAACGACAAATATAAATTGGCACGTAATCAGTAATGAATGACCTACACGCTGCAATACGCTATGGCTAGTGGCACATACTCTTGTGCATGGGATAACAGATTTGAATTCACTATCAAAAAAGTATAAATTTAAATTAAATATCTAAATAATTATGATGTAACAATGCACAGCCTATTTCATATATACAGGGGCAAAGTTCACTATTAATGAATCTCATGCACCCACAAAAATGTAGGTTAGATTAATTTTCTGGAATGTAAAAATCTTTAAGATAAAAAAAAGTTATGTTATAAACTATGTATTGTTTGTAGGCTATGGTATGAGAATTCACAATGTAGTCCGAAACTAGTCACCACACACAAAATTTTTTGAATGCAATTGTGACAGAAACTGGGAAAAAATTAATACAAATCTTCAAAGCAAAGAGATTTCTGGCACGAACTACGGGTTTGAAACCGAGCACTCTGAATGAAATAATGAACAACCTAACTAACCTAAGGACATCACACACATCCATGCCCGAGGCAGGATTCGAACCTGCGACCGTAGCGGTCGCGCGGTTCCAGACTGAAGCGCCTAGAACCGCTCGGCCACCACGGCCGGCCCGGAAAGTAACAGTTTCCTCAGTCATCACCTTATGTGAGTCCCATGCAACGGCTAATTTAGAGTTAACATGCATTGATTTGAGTTTGTGTACACTAGCTCCTTGTTTCGCTATTATTTACTTACATTTCATACCCACCTTTACACAATCGAGAATACATCAGAAGTGCATCAGTCACTATGTATCAAACATTTACCTTTTTTTCTGGTCACAGACGATAAATGAAGTCTAATTACAGTTTTCAAAAACGTTCGGAAATTATCTATGAAGTTAGTTGCATTATTGTGGCTAGTGTTTACAACACGAAAATATTATCTAAGTATGTGTGTTTTCAAAAATCCCTTGTGCGACACTAACAATAAGTCAAGGTTTTCTTAAAGACGGATGAAAACTACGCAGACAAGGACGTAATTACATTTTAACCACAAAGATCAATTTTTTGATTTGCATAGAAATAGGACGTGCCTGAAGTAATATTCGGTTATTTCTTTCAGCATTCACAAAACAAATAAAACACTATATTTCGCACTGTTTTAACACTGTTGCATACACTTCACAGTTAAACTAGGCACATAATGCGTCTCTCGAAGGAGAGTTGCCACTTGTACCACAGATTGAATTTTACTAACTTGTACACTATACATTACTCAAAGAGATGAACTGAAAAGTGAACGAGACATTCTGCGACAGATTTGACATGAAATGTGTGACAAGAGGCTACGACAAAGCATATACAAGACCAATATAGTGGTTATCACACTGGACTCGTATTCGAGAGGACAATGGTTCAATTCCGAGTCCGGCCATCCTGATTTAGGTTTTCCGTGATTTCCCTAGATCACATCAGGCAAATTACGGGATGGTTCCTTTGAAAGGGCACATCCGATATCCTTCCCTAATCATAGCTTGTGCTCCGTCTCTAATGACCTCGTTGTCGGCGGAACGTCAAACACTAATCTCTTCCTCCAAGACCAACAGCCTCGGACAAGTCTGTCGGTAGCCAAAGTGAATCATTCAATAAACGAGAAAGTCAGATGAGAGTCGCACAAACAAAGGTGAGTGTAGGTAGATGTTACCGTTAAGTGGCTCCAGACTTGCACCATTCCACGAACACTGAGCCGAATGCCTAATGCTGGGGATGGACTACCACATACTTCCTGCGAAATTTATTACCTTTTGCACTCCACCGGTTGTTGTAAATCGCTAACACCAGTAAACTTTTAAACCAAATGAGATTACAGAATCGATATTGGTCATACCATTCGCCATTTAGATGGCCAAGTAGTCTATAACTAAGCATGATATGTAAGGGGAAGGAATGATGGAATCTAGTCGGAATCAGAGTAAACTTAATCGTATCTGAATTCCAGTTATCCGCAACTGAACACCTGGGACTGATGTTACATGTTTAATTATGATCCCAACTGCACTGAAATTGTGGTAACAGCGGAAAACGCACAACGCTAACCACGCTGTTAGATCAGTACAGAGGTTCAGAAGTTCTCTGACCTTTAAGATAACTAGGCTGCAACCACAATGTTAAAAAAATGGAACTTGTGTTTCTGATATCAATTATTTGATCTCTAACAGTATCCTCTGATTGATCAAGTGAAGGGGAAACCAGTTGCAGACTTTTCACACTCTGTTTCACTAGACATTAAGAGTTTGTACTCCAGTATTCCCATAATAGAAAAGACTGAATCATCAGAAGGAATTACCTTAAATACAATAAAACGCATAGTACTTATATAGATGATTACACATTTTGACTCTTGCACTTTCAACCACTAGTTTTAAATTAAAAATAATGGGTTTACCACGGGTAGAGGTATTTGAGGGACCGTGACAACCATTTTTGTTGAATTTTGACAGGCTATAATGGGTAAAACTGACAGCTGTGAATGTTATGTAGACGAATGCTTTGCTTATTGGTGGCCTGAAGAGAATATAGAGGAAAAAGTGAAAAAGTCTGCTGCGAAAAAATAGAATTCACGTGGACCATGAAACTGATGACAATGTACAAATCCGTGATATGACCACTAAAAGACTGGGTAATAGGCATGTGTTCGGAATGTGTAGGAAACCAAAAACGACTGATGCAGTAATTCCTAGACCATTCATGTCATACGTGTGTAACCTCCCCCTCAACTATCGACCTTAATGACAGTGAAAAATTAAACCGCGTGTACCTAATGGAAATTTGGGAAAAGCAATCGTCACCGAAGTTAATTTGTCGGTAAAGAGGGAGGAAAGGGTTACATCTAAATGAAAGGAAAAATGCAAATGAAACTGGTGGAAATTAATTTTGAAAAGGGGTAAAGTTAATAAAGAAAGTAAATGTGCGGCCGTTACGTTAACAATTAACTGGCGGTAATTAGATATTTGAGATTTGGGGAAATTACGGTCCTAAGGACAATTACTATAGTAACCGAAAAAGAAAGGTTATTACACATATAATTGGCACTAGAAGCGTGGCAACTGAAGGTTGACACGTGTAGTGTGAAAACTGAAAGTTTGTCAGAAGTAATAAATTTCGCTACACTCTGACTTAATTTAGCAAAAGAATTAATAAAACCGGAAAATCGAAAGTTAATTTAGTGACTGAAGTTAATAGTGAACTTTCTTTCTGAAGCACATTAAAATTCAGTAAAATACGGTTAGTCTTGGACTACCTCAACAATCATTTCAAAAGCTACTTGAATCTACGCAATTTAGAAATAAGAGATTTAACTTTGAACTTGAATTAAATGATTCTGAACAATTAACAATAGTAAAATTTAGTACGTACCAAGCTGAGCTGCAGTCACAGGTAAGCTAAAATACGGAACAAAACTCGCACTCTTAATTTGTGCTTGTGTAATCTAAATATTGTAGCCAGCTATGAATACCTTAACTGAACTTTGAAATAAAAGCAGTGAAATCGAATGATGCTGGCGTTTGAATTTCAACGACACTAGGGTTCATTCCGGAAAAGGAAGGGACCGTGCTTGGTAATGCAATTTGGACAATAAGCAACAAAGGTTCATGCTACGTTGCTGTATTTTTGTGATGCAAATGGAACAGTTTGAAAAGCTGAGGTCTGCCATACAGTTCTAAAACTTTACGTGCTTCCAGTCTTCCTTGTTGGTTGATTGAAGGTTTGAAGCCTTCGATCGAGGAGGTGGCGACAGTCACTCATTGTCGGCCGTCGCTGTTGCAGAAGCTGGATGTTGGCGTGCCTTCTTCTCGACACGGTCACCAGGCGAAACGGGCTCTTGATGTGCGCCAGCTAATGCTTCCCGTCCGCGACACCGTGTTAGAAACTAACATAGCAAGTCGAGCACAATTACATGCTGACAAACCCCGAAAGTGCGGCAACTCGCGAGAGCGTCACACAACACACCTGCTCCACTGCACTACCCCAGCCAGACTCTCTCTGCCCGCGCTCCACGCGACAGAGTTAACACTACCAAAGATCCTAAACACTTTGGTTCTCCACACGACCTATCGATGTATTCGTTCGATAGCATAGTTTTCCCTAGGCCAGACCCAGCGTAAAAATACAAATAATATTTACAAAACAAACCAATTATACATCGGCATAAATGCATAAATATATTCAAATAGTAAAACAATTACAGTATACAAAGACACAGAAATGTTATATCTTCAGGTAACAAAATAAGGAAAAAAATTTGCAGTGCAGTAGATGGAAATAGGAGGATATGCATTTCCGGCGTTACACGTGGACTTATGAGCATTCATGCAGCCAATGAACAAGCATATTAAACAAGTTGGTGTAAACATTGTTAGAAAATCAGTGGCTAGCAGTGCTTGCAAAGAAGATACAGTTAATAAATATCTGCGAAAGAATGATAAGAAAGAAAGAAGGAATGAAATGAGGAAAATCGTCACTATTCCATACAATGGAAGTGCTTCGCAAAAGAAAGCGGATATTTTCTAGTCTCCTGCCGTAAAGTAGCACTCCAGACGAGTAATTTAGTGAGATATAATCTGGGAGATGATGTTGGTAACGGTGTGAGCAAGTATGAAAGGTCGGGAGACTATAAAATACTCTGCGCACCCTGTGATGCAAAGTATGTTGTAATGCCTTGAAGGTACCTAATACATTTCATGGAAAAAGAGATATTCATAAGTACATCTGGAGCAATAAAGATACTAGACCAGTCATAAACCACAAGTAGCTAATCATCTGATGGGCAATGTGCTTCTATGAACTAGATGGTAAAATGCAAGAAACAATTATTACTAGAAAGGGAAATGAAGGTAAATTGCAGTATTACACTGTTGACTGAAAAATCAATAGCAGATCTCTATCTGTAAATATTAATCATTTATTTTTTAGCAAACGAAAGAAAGAAGGATATTGATGAATAATGGCAGGGATAAGGAACGGTATGAAAAGAGCAGCGGATGAAGTATTGGGCAAACGTACAACCTAGAGACGAAATAAGGGTTTGAGAATATGGAATGACGAAACAGAGACAATCAAGTGGGGTACACATTTACAGCTAAAACGCAGCAAGCTAGACAACATTACAATGCAGCATTGGTATATCACAGAACGATCGAAATATCGATCGTGGAAATTCCATAGACTGATTGCTAGGTCGATTCAACAGTTAATTTCATATACTATCCGTGTAAAATTACTACTTTGTATAACAACTTCTGGGCAATTTGGAGAAGCGATGATTATTGTGAAAAAGCCTCGAAGACTTGATTTTTCCAAGGTGACGTCTGAAATACGCGTTTTAAATTTCACGAGTAGGGAAATAACCGAGAAAATGGCAAGTAAATTTATAGTGCTGTAGCTGCATCTGTAATTCACATCAGAATCCTGGTCACTGTTTTTCAGTTTCGTAGGCGAGGCACAGAGTCCTTCCGAACAGATCTCATTGCCATATCTATTGTATGTACTCTTTGATGACATACTGCTTCTACGCCGCGTTGGATACGATTCTACCTCTTCTGTCCGAGCACACTTTATTACTGCTAGTTCTTACTTGAAAGACAAAACTTTACACTATAAAATCACAGATACACTATGAGAGACAATAACACACACACAAATCAAGATTCGAAGTGGAAGAATTGTGTTGCTCATACACGGAGGCATGCTGATGCCAAGCTAACTTATTATAGTCGTGAAACGGTTCTAACTATACACAGACGCTACAGGGGGTAGCGAGTTGGCGCATGTACACCGTTTCGGGTCATCCGAGTCGCTAGAGGAGGCGATAGAACAGTTTCTTTTTTGCCTCAATAAATTTTTGAAGGTTCATAGCACCTTTTAAGTCAATAAAATGATTTTTGAAAATTATGTTGTGGTGTTAATCCTTAACGTGTGTTGTCGAAAGACAGGTATCGTCGAAATTAAATTGTGTGTATATCTGCAGAGAATAAGTTGCCGGATGTTCTCTGAACATCGTCAGTTTTCTAATCTCTGTTATTTGATTGTCTACGGTGACATGTTGATATGAAATCGCAATATTTTATCATCTCTTCTTTAGGACGAACTGGAATAATCATGTTTCTTCGAGTTCCGTTTCATGTGCACTTATTAAGAATATAATTGCAGTAGCGATGGCACGAAATTTCTGCGCTGAAACGGTTGACGCGCGCGACATGATATGAACCCAGGCGGCAGTAGTGTTACGGAATACTGGCTACATCGACGGCGTCTGCGTCGTCAGTTCAAGCGGGAAGATTACCAGCTTTAACTATTTAAGGCTTTATTATAGTGTCTACTAACGCTGCAAAGGTAGCTTGGGGTACTTCTAGAATGTAGCTACCAAATACATTATTCAATAATTTGGTAATAGTGTTGGTACAACTCTGCGTGGTTCCCCGTTGGTTGACTTGGTGACCGACCTGTTTGGTTCTCTCGAATATGTGAACAATCTTTTTCTTGTTTTTAATTTAATGTTCGCTTAAGCTTTGGCATGAAAAAGTGACAATCAGAAGAAACACAATCTCTCACCAGCAACCGTAACATTTGTTGTTCCCTGATCAATTCGGCATGGCAGTTTGTGATCATGTTCCGAGGAGTAAAGTGATCTGTACTGTTAATGATGTAAAGGGTGTGCGGAGCATTAAGTGCTGAACAGTTTCATACTTCGTTGGTCATTGGAGTTTACCGAAAATGTCGCATAACCATAATATAATCTGCATACAGCTCTAACTGAGATGTCTCGGAAAATACGGCTTCATTAAACTTCCCCTCCTACACCGTCATTATGTCATCGGTGCATCTTTTACAGAGCCGAAGAATCATGAAAAGCAGGCTGAAGATACTTATCGAACGTCGTACAGCTAGCTAGTTCATTAGACGCTAATGACAATCTCGCCCCTCTGAGGTACAACTTTTAGCAGAAGAGTAAAGCTGTTATAAATGTGGCGGGTCATACGGAACGACCAATCTTTTTCAAGAAATGTTTATTCCTTTATATCTCGGATACGAGTCATTCGTTCGTTTAGGCGACTGGCCGTTCCTCAAGAACTCCGATTCATTATGAATGGAGATGAAAGTGTGTCTTTTATGAGGATGAAAAGAATCATTGACTAAATAGTGTACCAAACTAAGGTGATTTGAGAAACCGTACTTAGTTATTTGGCGTTCGACATGTGCTGGATGCTTTGTTTCGTAATTATGATCGAAGAATCAAGGTTAAGATATAATTTTCTGTTGGAATACTAATTCATCTTGACAACGCTGGGATACAGAATCAGTTTTTGTCCGATTGTGAACCTATTGCAGCAAACTGCAAATAATCGTAGGAAAGCAGTGAGAAATAGAAACATCTCTTGAGGGACGTGATCGCTTTCTAACCGAAAACAGTCGAAAGTCGTAATAACTCTGTCGTCTCCCTCTTCGTTGTGAGCGTAAACTTACACACATTGTCTAAAGCAAGCGAGTTAAGAGTAAGGTACAATTTACATGTAGTGATGAAAAAAACCTGAAAAATAGTCACCAGATCTTAAGATCTTAATGATTCTGCAAATATTTGCATGCGATTGTCAATCAGTTGATTTATCTTGGGGTCGAGATGTGAAAAGTGGCGCAACATTTTTTTTCTTATTTTTTTTTTTATAGAGATACATGATTATTTCAGCTATTTAAGAGTGGCGACGATCGTGTCTCATATTTTTGCGTCTTTTGCGTCTTTGTCACTAGAACAGAAACGTTACTACAGGCTATTCTTCTCCTGCTAATGTATTTCAGAGTGAACATTTATGATTACAATTTTATTCAAGGCTGTCAATCAGCAGATAGTGAAGCACGTTTCAGGAATATAAACTGTCAGTTGCAGATATTTTTATTAACTAACTTCTTGACTAGTTTCGGTAAATTACCTCGATTCTTAAAATTTATGATTACATTTGGCAGCCTGAAGTAATGGCGAAATGACGGTAACTTTGGGTACGACATTATTAGGAGTAAGGTCCTCCTGTCACAGTCTTTTTACTCATTGCGCTAATTCACCACTATACACCTAACTCCAAATAGTGTAGCCCAATGTAAGACAATCACGTAAAAACGTGTTAATGGATTGTTTACCTTATATTGTCAAATGTGAAAGTGAAACTCGTTAACCCAGTGGGACCGAGAAGAGTGGCTCGCATTATATAAATGAAAATTTAAAGTAGGCGTATACCAATTCTGGAGGTTGAATATTCATGCGCATTAAACAGATGCAACCATATTATTAACTGGAGTTCCAGCAAATATGTAAAGGGCTGCAGCGAATTCAACATTAAACATATTTAACAGAGAAAATGGCCCTTTGACTTTGTGATAGTAACAAGCTGCATTTTGTGTAAAAACTGGTCGCTACTTACGTACTTATTTCATAACTGGCTGATGATATGGTTCTACATGTTTTGGGAAGTTGAACGTTATGGTGAATAGAACATCATTCCCTTGTGTTTTTACTTAAAGAAAAACATTGAAAACTCTGTTTATACAGAATATGTGCAAATATGCACATGACAGTGGATTTTATTGATTCTGTTGTGAGAACGATAAACGGCACTGACCTTACAACACTTAGTTTTTCTCCTGTCTATTGAGTTTGCGCAAATTTTATAATAGATATGACTTCCGTCAGCTGCCCACCGTGCAGACAATGATTCTGCTGTGAGAAAAGCGTTGTGGCTGAAGGCGCAGAGGCAAGGTAGTTTTATGACACTTGTCTGAGCTATGATAACAGATTCTAAAACCAGGAATTGTAAAGAGAGTCAACTTTGTTCATAATATAAGGAGATACTTATCCAATAATTGAAAAATTACGTTTTTCATGTTTCGACTTTTAGATCCTAGTCCCACCAGATTTTGAAACCGCCACTCTCTAAGTCCCGCATTTCTGCGAATTTGACCTGACAACACCTATATAATACTTAACGTCATTCAGCGTACAGCGCAACCTGGTGGACATCTTAGCGCACATCCTAACACGTGGAACCAAATCCGAATTTGAGTTGGACGAGGAAAAAACTGGCCTTGATCAACAGAACGTCAGATGTCACAATAAATATCAAACAGAGACTCCATCCAGAGTGGAAGCTGTTGCCCGACCAAAAAAAAAAAAAAAAAAAAAAAAAGCTATGCATGGAACGTTTCACGTACATTAAAGACGTATTGAAAATTTAAAACGTTCTTTAGTGTAATTACGTAATATAGCTAAGTAGTATATGGTCTTTCTGAATTTTTTTAATAAAAACTGTGTTTCTAAATAGATAAATTCTCTGTAAATTACTTATCAGAAGTATTAAGTGACGTGCCAAAATCAGTCGCGGCCAGTCACTGTAATTCTAGAGTTATCGCCTACATAAATGTACTCACCATAACATATAACTATACCGTCATAAATACAGGGTGTAAAGGACAATTCCCTACAACGTACTACATGAGAGTAGGGAAAGTAGAGACGAACAATCGGATACGGGATGCCTGTGGTCTATGAAAAATGAAATGTCGTGTGGCTAGGGCCTCCCGCGGGTAGACCGTTCGCCTGGGTGCAGGTCTTTGGAGTTGACGCCACTCCGGCGTCCTGCGCGTTCTATAAATCTAGGAAAAGACATTCGCTTACAAAACTGTATGAGCGCCGCGCGATGTTTTCGGACATACTCTCACACTCTTATGGCATCGAATTAGTCGTGAACTTACAGACTGTAAACTGGCCTTGTGTACATTTTACCTCAAAATTTTGTAAATTTTAATAGCTTAAAACTAAGAAAAGAAGCATTTTGTTTTTCTGGCCTTCTTACAACGAGATTACTGTGATTTTAAGGGTTAAATTTAGATCTAATTGTAAACATAATTAGCTTTTGCCTGACGTGTTCAAAAGTTAAATTACTAGTGTCAACAAAAGCCGACGGCTAAGAGTACGAGAGGGTATGCAACATCTCGCGCAGCGCACATGGGCTGTATAGCAGGTGGCTTTTGGAGGCTAATTTAAGATTGCTTCCCGGCTTCATAGACAACAAAGGTCTTAGGTCTAATTGTTCGCCTCGACTTCCCCCGTGGTACGTTGTAAACATTTATCGTTTATGTCCTGTGTACCATGTCTTATTTTGCATAGTTTTAGTCATAAATGTAATGTAGACGATGTAAACAGAGCCTTTCCCTGTACCTGCTAAGAGTTTTACAATATACGTAGTTATATTTCATTTTTATTATCCAATTATACGGAAAATTATAGCAGTTGAATTCAGCAAAAACATTCACAAGTAGTTTAATCAGCTCCTACAGTTATTAATTGCCACCTTGACACTGAGCCATAAGAACGCAAGAAATGCATATTCATTTCTTAATCAGTCTCCTACACGCAATGATTCTGTTTTGTTAACTCTTTGGTTTTACATTTCTTTGGCCAAAAATGTAACCTCTTTTTCATATAACAACAATGTCTAACTGATATCCAGTGGGCAGCAAACGCGATTTTCAGAGGCAGAATGCTGCACAAATACTGCTGCACTTGCTCTTAGGTCAATTGATAATATATCGATAGATCGACAGAATCTTCAAGAAATATCGATACAAGTAGGCTACATCCTCCCCCGATATGTTGATATACGAGTTGGTAGCAAAGTCGCCAATTTTTTTCAAAATTTTCGGTTAATATTTGAAGTTGTTCTTTTGAGGTTGTGTCGGAACGGAACTTTATTTTCATCGTGTGAAGCAGTCTTATTGCTTGTTGAGTTTCCTTCACGTCCAGTCCTTCCTTTTGACTATGTGAAGCCAGTATATGTGGCACTTACAAAGAAGTCCGATGTACTGGGGGTTGGCAGTGTGAATGGAATAACAAGATTTCCGATGGGAAGAAATAGCACACAAGCTGCGTTAAAAACGCGAATGGGGGCTGCGTGGCGTCTCTGTGCTACGTAACCCACACTTCATGCTTCAGACATTCGCTGTTCCTGGGGAACACCTGCTTGCATGCTTCTCACCGACCAGAACACTATTTAACTAAATATGCTAAAACAAAAATATCTAATGCCCAGTGCAGAAAAAAGAACTAAACTTATTCCTTCACAGCCCCTACAACATGCCAGCGAAGCAACATGTCTTACGTCTATGTAAATATTACGTCCTATTCCCTTTTTAAATACATATATCTTTCAGATTAAGTTTATGCCTCTGTAACTTACAAAACAGGAGTATTTATTGAGATAAGTCCACATAAGAAACGTTACACCTTCTGTGGGGTTATGGATATACACTACTGACCATTAAAATTGCTACACCAAGAAGAAATGCAGATGATAAACGGGTATTCATTGGACAAATATATTGTACTAGAACTGACATGTGAGTACATTTTCACGCAATTTGGATGCAGAGATCCTGAGAAAGCAGTACCCAGAACAACCACCTCTGGCCGTAGTAACGGCCTTAATACGCCTGGGCATTGAGTCAAACAGAACTTGGATGGCGTGTACAGGTGCAGCTGCCCATGCAGCTTCAACACGATACCACAGTTCATCAAGAGTAGCGACTGGCGTATTGTGACAAGCCAGTTGCTCTGCCACCATTGACCAGACATTTTCAATTGGTGAGAGATCTGGAGAATGTGCTGGCCAGGGCAGCAGGCGAACATTTTCTGTATCCAGAAAGGCCCGTACAGGACCTGCAACATGCGGTGGTGCATTATCCTGCTGAAATGTAGGGTTTCGCAGGGATCGAATGAAGGGTAGAGCCACGGGTCGTAACACATCTGAAATGTAACGTCCACCGTTCAAAGTGCCGTATATGCGAACAAGAGGTGACCGAGACGTGTAACGTGTAACCAATGGCACCCCATACATCACGCCGAGTGATACGCCAATATGGCGATGACGAATACACGCTTACAATGTGCGTTCACCGCGATGTCACCAAGCACGGAAGCGACCATCATCATGCTGTAAACAGAACCTGGATTCATCCGAAAAAATGACGTATTGCCATTCGCGCACCCAGGTTCGTTGTTGAGTACACCATCGCAGGCGCTCCTGTCTGTGATGCAGCGTCAGGGGTAACCGCAGCCATGGTCTCCGAGGTGATAGTCCATGCTGCTGCAAACGTCGTCGAACTGTTCGTGCAGATGGTTGTTGTCTTGCAAACGTCCCCATCTGTTGACTCAGGGATCGAGACGTGGCTACACGATCCGTTAAAGCCATGCGGATAAGATGCCTGCCATCTCGACTGCTAGTGATATGAGGCTATTGGGATCCAGCACGGCGTCCTGTATTACGCTCCTGAACCCATCGATTCCATATTCTGCTAACAGTCATTGGATCTCGACCAACGCGAGCAGCAATGTGCGATACGATAAACCGCAGTCACGATAGGCTACAATCCGACCTTTATCAAAGTCGGAAACGTGATGGTACGCATTTCTCCTCCTTACACGAGGCATCACAACAACTTTTCACCAGGCAACGCCGGTCAACTGCTGTCTGTGTATGAGAAATCGGTTGGAAATTTTCCTCATGTCAGCACGTTGTAGGTGTCGCCACCGGCGCCAACCTTGTGTGAATGCTCTGAAAAGCTAATCATTTGCATATCACGGTTAAATTTCGCCTCAGTAGCACGTCATCTTCGTGGTGTAGCAATTTTAATGGCCAGTAGCGTAGTTTACTAGGTAATTTTTCAGAGAGCTACAGCAACAAGATACTACTCTTATTAACACAACGTTCGTTCATTTCTACAATGTAGCTGATGTAATTAATATAGCTGTGTACAAATCAACTTAAATCATTTTGGGAGCTAGAATCCTTCAAAGAGCTAGAGATGGATGTAACATGCTGTACATAATTCATGGATGTGTGCAGATGGTTGTTGTTGGCGGAATTTTGACGTAAGTGAGATGATCAGATGTGCGTCCTTGTTCCTGAATGAAAAACTCAATGCGTATCCTAAACTACCTGCGCAGGAGAAGTAACGTTGCTGATATCACAGAGAAACAAGCTTGCAGTCATCGAAGTTTTTGGTTTCAGTGACATACACCATTCTTGAGTTGTACCCTCGAAAAGGAATCTGATGATGTTAAATATGGCGACCTTGCGCGATATTCCTGTGGACCAACCCGCAACAACTATCTTTCAGGTAATCTGTTGTTCAGTTCCTTCACAACACCACGTGTAGAATGGACTGGTTGACCGTTGTGCTGCATCCAAATACGTCGTCTGATGTATAGACGAACATTTTGAAGGAAAGCAGCTAATCTGTCGACGTTAGATCTCGATACATCTAACCTGTCTGTGTTTGTGCGAAGTGGTGTGGACCCATAATTTTATCCCCAAGAATGACACTCCAGACAGTGGTACACCTCCGTTGACGATAAATAGGATTTTTTGTAATCCTTGATTTTCTGTAATCTTGCAATGTGTATTATGACGGTTCACGGCATCATAATTTGTGAATATCGATTCATCGAAGAGCATAACATTTTGTAAGGCGCCTGGCGTGAAATTATGCATGGCCCATTCTCTGATTGAAATCATTCCCATGCAACTCCTATGTCAGCAACAGGTGGCTCGGGTGAAACCTCTGATCCTGCACTACACGCCACACGCCTATAAGGCTAAGAGTGACCGCAGCAGTGGTGGCTGTTGGATAACAGTATAAGAGCACGTGAACACACTAACTTTTGACACCTTGCGGATTTATTGGTTATTATTCTCTGAGAGTGCTGTAAAGCGCAATGTAGATACGGTAATGTGAGATACACGTCCCTAAATCTACCGCACTATGCTACATTGCTACTCCCTTAGACTCTGTAAAACTTGGAATCAGGGTCGCGAGCACGCTTTCAGTTGAGCAAATTTTAAGGATCTTTGCACATGCGCAACTGGCGTATTTGGCCTGTAAGTCTACAGGCCAAATACATACGGGTTTGATAAACAACGTGCACAGTTCACGATGTGCACAGCTAGCCCTCAGCACTCAACTACAAGTTTACGTCAATGTCACCAGGTGGTAGTGTGGTGTCACCGCCAGACACCACACTTGCTAGGTGGTAGCTTTAAATCGGCCACGGTCCATTAGTACATGTCGGACCCGCGTGTCGCCACTGTCAGTGATCGCAGACCGAGCGCCACCACACGGCAGGTCTAGAGAGACGTACTAGCACTCCCCCCAGTTGTACGACGACTTTGCTAGCGACTACACTGACGAAGCCTTTCTCTCATTTGCCGAGAGATAGTTAGAATAGCCTTCAGCTAAGTCCATAGCTACGACCTAGCAAGGCGCCATTAACCATTTCTAGAGAGAGTCTCACTTGTATCATCAAGAATGCTGTATACAAATGATGGATTAAAGTTAAGTATTCCAGCAGCTACGTACTTTTCTTTATAGCATTCATTACGTATCCTGTTCCAGATCTCACGCCAGTCTGCGTTAGATTATAGCGTGCATTTCGGCCTCCTCTAACTACAAGGTGTTGGCACATCTGCCAACACATCAGGTAGCACACTGAAGTGGACTTTTACCTGCGTTCATTAGAAAGGGCATGGCCGACTTCCTTCCCCGTCCTTCCCTAATCCAATGGGACCGATGACCTCGATGTTTGGTCTTCTCCCTCAAATCAACCAACCAACCAACCAATCCGTTCCCTTGGCATAAATCTCGCTAGACGATAGCACACGCCTCAGATAGGCCAATTCACTCACTACATAGTAAAATTAGATCGGACATAAGTATTATAGTTATATTGATAGAAGAAAACCTATTTTGTGGTGTTCCGAGAGAGATGTAGTATTTTAAGTTTTGGATTTCATCATATAGTAATCCATTTTAGGCGCTGATAACCATGAAGCACATCATCGTCGATGGTGAGTCTCTGGCATTTATTCACGTTTCTGACATTTGTTGATCTTATGTTGGATCAGCTTTATCTGTGCTGCAGGCCCACCGATATCGTATACACGAACATTCACGAAAAGCTGTCTCACTGGTTTGTCTGATATCCTCCTAAATGTGGGATCGAAGACGGTGTGTTTTTCACCCTTATGATTTTCTGGGCCTCATTTGCATTCTAGTCAAGTAACCATGTTGGTAGAGAGTGCTATTAGAATTTAATCTTTTGCACAACCGGCAGTTTGTGTTTGGTGCTGGAATCATCTTTCGTGTGCAGCGCTAACGTGAACACTATTTTAAGTGCTATCAGAAAAGAAAATTATCAGGAAAGGTTTGCCGCAAAGGAACTAAGGCCCCCCCATACCACGTCCGTTGACTGAGAAAGTGTCGACATCAAATAAGTGTGGCTACAAGCGAACCTTTAACGAAGGAGTGTATAATAAGCATAAGATTTTGCATGTCATTTTCAGCCCTGAAGTTAACTCGTTAATTAATACATGTTTAGAGATCTTGTACATTTGCACAAAAAAAACCTACAAAAATAAAAGCACGAAAACTTCCAATTACACAATAATGCGAAAGAGAGAGTAGAGACAGCTTAAGCATTACTTCGTTCTTGACCTAAACTGTACCGTACTTAATTATGTACAAAATTCCACAAAAGCAACTAGGTCTTTTTCGAAACAGGTTACGCATATTTTAATTATTATTATTATGACTGCTATTATTATTAAAATTATTGACAGTGGCTGTAGTTGTATAAAAATGTTGATAATCATAACTGTTATGCAGCAGATGCTATTAATTTCACGCTCTCATATTTATATGAAGCTAAAAATTGGTGAACACCTGGAATAAATGCTCACGGGCTGCCACTGGACTCCACCAATATCTCGTAAGCACTGACTTGAGGATCACGTTGTATTACAGCTAAAATAAAAGCCTCCAGTATCGAGGAAGCTTGTCGCTCCGTGACACCGGAAACGTCTGTAGGACATATTGCACTGTCCATTTAGGACCATTTTGAACACCTTATTTTCATCAACATTCCGCCACCAACGGAAAGTTGACTTACACTCACTGCCAGCTTATGAACGTAGTTCACTGAGCTATTTTCCAGAATTTTTTTAAATAGAACTTTTTTTCCTAGCGTGTATTTAAATCAGCTATGTACAAATCACATTTCCATCAGGTTTAGTGTTCTCCATCTGCTCAAAGCCAAGTGTTTTCTTCATTCTGCATCCACCCCTAACGCTGACGGTTTGTAGCCCCCAAACTAAACCTGATGGAAATGTGATTTGAATTGATTTGTACACAGCTGATTTAAATACACGCTAGGAAAAAAAGTACTATTTAAAAAAAAATCTGGAAAATAGCTCAATGAACTACGTTCATAAGCTGGCAGTGAGTGTAAAGTTTCTTATGTAGACTTACCTCAATAAATTTTCCTGTCACCTGCTCAGAAATGATCAAGGGTGTGTGAATTCCTAAGGGACCAAAATGCTGAGGTCGTAGCTCCCTAGACTTACACACAACTTAAACTAACTTATGCTAAGAACAACACACACAGCCATGCCCGAGGGAGGACTCGAACCTCCGGCAGGAGGGGCCGCGTAATCAGCGACATGGCGCCTCAAATCCCGCGGCCATTCAGTGCGGCTGTAACCTATTATTTTGTTAGTTGGAGACACACAATTGGAAATTTGTGGTAAGGTCTTATGGGACCAAACTGCTGAGGTCATCGGTTCCCTAAGCTTACACACTACTTAATCTAACTGAAACTAATTCACGCCAAGGACGACACACACCCATGACCGAGGGTGGGTCGAACCTCCAACGGGGGGAACCGCGTGGATCGCGACAAGACGCCTGAGACCGCGCGGCTACCCCGCGCGGCGGAGAGACACACATTTTATCTGAACCACCCTGTGAATTCAAGGAAAAGTAGGTAAAATTAAGGTGTGTTTCCATATTTCACACATTTCAAATCTGCCCTACAGCTATTATATTTCAGGTGATGTGGCTCGAATGGCATAACGAACACTTGATAAGTTGTCAGCTTGGCCAATCTAAATCTGCCGGTTGACTATAGTATGATATAAGATTTCCTGGCTCTATGTAATTTGTGAAAAATAGGTATAGTTACCAAGTAATACTATTAAGAGAGATGCTTGTTCCATTCTCTTTTCAAAGATTCAGATATAAATCACTAGCTGAAGTATCAAAAACCCAAATTAGTAAATTTATTTGTAAGTTCACTGTTTTTCATTTTTCCTCTCTCAACTGCTGCAGTCTAATGGCTGATGAGGTGTTAAGTCTTATGTCAATAATTTTTTTGTTTAATTGAGTGTACAACATTTAAGAATTTCTGACAAAATAAAACTGAGTCTAGCCGTGTCTGCGTAAACATATGGTTTCTTTTACTTGAAAAAATGAAATATTTGAGACAATATTGTGTTAGGAACCCCTTATCTCGTTCTATACTCTCTTCACCATAAGAATAAACCTGATGTAAACATTACACTATGTATTCTTACACGTTTGCTGGAATTTTTCTAGATTTCGTTTAACGTAGAGCGGAAGCCAAGCTGTCTCTAATGCAGTCAAGTTCAATTATAAGGATACGTTTTATGTTCTGTGTTACGCCCACATCAAATGAGCGATAAGACGGGGCAAAGGCATTACCAGCGCATTTAACATGGACAGCACAGCCGACCCAGCTGGTCCAACTAACCTGCAGTGATGGAAGCAGTAGCAACTAAGACGTAAAAAGAGACGAGAAGAGAAACTTTGAAGGTTATTTAATTTTTAAAGGGAATGAAATAATATTCGGCAAAACTGCAGCAATACCGCACCCTTCTTAATGGACCAGAAGGAAAGCATAATATTCTTTCGTTCGTAGCTACCATAGTATTGTAATTAAAAGCAAGAGTGATGAAAATTTCTAACTTAAAAAGAGATTAATTTTTCTGAGGGCGCTATGAGAGACACAGAGGCGTATTACAACAATTTCACCTACGGTTATATATTGAAGCCACTGTAGGTATTACAGTTTTGTGCAACTGGTTACTGATTACTTCTTTATAATTTATATTTGCTGAGCAAATTGGAAATTTGTGTGCAATATGTAATTAGAAACAAGACGAAGCCTATTGTTCATAAAAATGATAATTAGATATGTTATTTGGCATACATTTGATGAATTAAATATTTAAAAGATATAGCCATTCCTAACAGAACGAGAAAAGACCAAACAGATTGAACTACTATGCGTCGCGTTTTATAAAATATCTTAATTGTAGAAAAAACAGTTTCACGGATAGCTTAAGACCATTTTCTTTTTGGTTTCTCTCCTTTTCTTTGTTACTTGAGAGAAGCGTTTTGTTTCAACGTATCTCTGTCACAACATGTAATCCAGTTATCTATATCTCCTTCTGTTCTAAAGAAGACGCTTTCATAAATGTTGAAACGTAGTAAAGAGGTTTTAATAAACCCTCCTGTTTGCAACTGACTGGCTGTTTACGATTTCTAAAAGAAGATCCCAGATATTTTACGGTAGATGCAGTTATTAGAAATCTGTAATCAATAGTGTCGTAGTACAGTAGTGGATTTCTTTTGTTATGTATGCGCAATATGTCACATCTATTTACGTCCAGGGGCAACTGCCAGAACGTGCACCATTTCTGCAAATTGAAATTGTCCTTTGCCACTGCTACTTTCTTGTAGACAACCACATCGTCTGCAGACAGTCTTAAAGAGCTTCCATCGCTTTCTACTAGATCATTTATATATATTGTAAACAGTAACGGTCCTATAACTCTTTTGTGAGGTACTTCAGAAATCAGCTTTACACATGTCGATTTCGTTTTGTTAAGAGCGACCTGTTGAGTTCCATCTGTAGGAAGTCTTGAATCCAGTCTCAAATATGGTCCGATACACAGTAAGGTCGTATTTTTTTCACTTAACAGCAGTGCGGGACGGTTCCAATTTCCTTCCTGAAGTCAAGGAACAAGGCAGGAAACTAAGCGCTGTTGTCTACGAGACAAGCATTCCTCTAAAATTTTTAGAAGTTATTGTGTCACTCAACAGATTTAACAGTTGATCTGATGACAGCAACAAACTCTCACAGTTCTGACAGAAATACTCTCCTGGAAATTGAAATAAGAACACCGTGAATTCATTGTCCCAGGAAGGGGAAACTTTATTGACACATTCCTGGGGTCAGATACATCACATGATCACACTGACAGTACCACAGGCACATAGACACAGGCAACAGAGCATGCACAATGTCGGCACTAGTACAGTGTATATCCACCTTTCGCAGCAAGGCAGGCTGCTATTCTCCCATGGAGACGATCGTAGAGATGCTGGATGTAGTCCTGTGGAACGGCTTGCCATGCCATTTCCACCTGGCACCTCAGTTGGACCAGCGTTCGTGCTGGACGTGCAGACCGCGTGAGAAGACGCTTCATCCAGTCCCAAACATGCTCAATGGGGGGACAGATCCGGAGATCTTGCTGGCCAGGGTAGTTGACTTACACCTTCCAGAGCACGTTGGGTGGCACGGGATACATGCGGACGTGCATTGTCCTGTTGGAACAGCAAGTTCCCTTGCCGGTCTAGGAATGGTAGAACGATGGGCTCGATGACGGTTTGGATGTACCGTGCGCTATTCAGTGTCCCCTCGACGATCACCAGTGGTGTACGGCCAGTGTAGGAGATCGCTCCCCACACCATGATGCCGGGTGTTGGCCCTGTGTGCCTCGGTCGTATGCAGTCCTGATTGTGGCGCTCACCTGCACGGCGCCAAACACGCATACGACCATCATTGGCACCAAGGCAGAAGCGACTCTCATCGCTGAAGACGACACGTCTCCATTCGTCCCTCCATTCACGCCTGTTGCGACACCACTGGAGGCGGGCTGCACGATGTTGGGGCATGAGCGGAAGACGGCCTAACGGTGTGCGGGACCGTAACCCAGCTTCATGGAGACGGTTGCGAATGGTCCTCGCCGATACCCCAGGAGCAACAGTGTCCCTAATTTGCTGGGAAGTGGCGGTGCGGTCCCCTACGGCACTGCGTAGGACCCTACGGTCTTGGCGTGCATCCGTGCGTCGCTGCGGTCCGGTCCCAGGTCGACGGGCACGTGCACCTTCCGCCGACCACTGGCGACAACATCGATGTACTGTGGAGACCTCACGCCCCACGTGTTGAGCAATTCGGCGGTACGTCCACCCGGCCTCTCGCATGCCCACTATACACCCTCGCTCAAAGTCCGTCAACTGCACATACGGTTCACGTCCACGCTGTCGCGGCATGCTACCAGTGTTAAAGACTGCGATGGAGCTCCGTATGCCACGGCAAACTGGCTGACACTGACGGCGGCGGGGCACAAATGCTGCGCAGCTAGCGCCATTCGACGGCCAACACCGCGGTTCCTGTTGTGTCCGCTGTGCCGTGCGTGTGATCATTGCTTGTACAGCCCTCTCGCAGTCTCCGGAGCAAGTATGGTGGGTCTGACACACCGGTGTCAATGTGTTCTTTTTTCCATTTCCAGGAGTGTATATACATAATATAAATTAACGGTACGCTTTGATCACTGTTAGTTTTTCACTTAGCACTACGTTTTTGGACACAGGTGTGCAGAATACGTCTACGCGAGTGTGTAAATGAGGGGGTTACTGTTCCTTTCAGTGGTTTCCTTCTGTATAGCAGAACCGAGTCTCTCTGTAATTCTTGTGGAGAGGGGGTTCTTTCCTATAGTATCTCGGCTCGATTAATTTCCTGTTGTTCCATCATGCGTGCGGAAACTTGAGCCTTATAGGAGTTCAACTGTTAATGGTGCACCGCAACCAACCAAAGATTGGTTTTACGATTCTTTATTCAGATAGTACCTTTACCTGTTTCGAAATTTTCGCAATTCTTTATCAGACGGTTTTAGTGCTTTCATTAGAACAAATGATACACTAGTTTCTTGTACACTAAAGTGCCAAAGGAACTGATATAAGCGTGCGTATTCAAATGCAGAAATATGTAAACAGGCAGAATACTGCGCTGCGGGCCGCAACGCCTATGTAAGACAAAAAGTGTCTGGCGCAGACGTCAGATCGGTTACTTCTGCTACAAAAGTAGGTTATCAATATTTAAGTGAGTTTGAACGTGGGGTTACAGTCAGTGCACTAGCGATAGGACACAGCATCTCCGAGGTACGATGAAGAGGGGTTTTCCCGTACGAGCATTTCACATGCGTACCATGAATATCAGGAATCCGCTAAAACATCAAATTCCGACCTCGCTGCGGCCGGAAAAACATCCTCTAAGAACGGGAGCAACGATGAATGAAGAGAGTCGTTCAACGACCCTTCCGTAAACTGCTGCAGATTTCAATCCTGGGCCATCAACAAATGTCTGCGTGCGAACCATTCAACGAACCTTCATTGATATGGGCTTTCGGAGACGAAGGCCCCACTCGTGCACCATTGATGACTGCACGAGACAAAGCTTTGCGCCTCGCCTGGGGCCGTCAATACCGACACTGGACTGTTGATGACTGGAAACATGTTTCCTGGCAGGACGAGTCTCGTTTCCAATTGTATCGAGCGGATAGACGTGTACTGGTATGGAGATAACCTCATGAATCCACGGACCCTGCATGTCAGTAGGGTCTGTTCACATCTACATCTACATTTATACTCCGCAAGCCACGCAACGGGGAAGAACGACTGCTGGAAAGCCTCCGTGCGCGCTCCAATCTCTCTAATTTTACATTCGTGATCTCCTCGGGAGGTATAAGTAGGGGGAGGCAATATATTCGATACTCCATCCAGAAACGCACCTTCTCGAACCCTGGACAGCAAGGTACACCGCGATGCAGAGCGCCTCTCTTGCAGACTCTGCCACTTGAGTTTGCTAAACATCTCCATAATGCAATCACCCTTACCAAATAACCCTGTGACGAAACGCGCCGCTCTTCTTTGGATCTTCTCTATCTCCTCCGTCAACCCGATCTGGTACGGATCTCACACTGATGATCAATATTCAAGTATAGATCGAACGAGTGTTTTGTAAGCCACCTCCTTTGCTGATGGACTACATTTTCTAAGGACTCTCCCAATGAATCTCAACCTGGCACCCGCCTTACCAACAATTAATTTTATATGATCATTCCACTTCAAATCGTTCCGTACGCATACTCCCAGATATCTTACAGAAGTAACTGCTACCAGTGCTTGTTCTGCTAGTATATAATCAAACAATAAAGGATGCTTCTTTCTATGTATTCGCAATACATTACATTTGTCTATGTTAAGGGTCAGTTGCCACTCCCTGCACCAAGTGCCTATCCGCTGCAGATCTTTCTGCATTTCGCAGCAATTTTCTAATGCTGCAACTTCTCTGTATACTACAGCATCATCCACGAAAAGCCTCATGGAGCTGGTGGAGGCTCTGTAATGGTGCGGGGCGTGTGCAGGTGGAGTAATATGGGACGACTGATACGTCTAGATACGACTCTGTCACGTGACACGTAGGTAAGCATCCTGTCTGATCACCTGCGTCCATGCAAGTCGATTGTACATTCCTACGGACTTGGCAAATTCTAGCAGGACAATGCAACACCTCACAATTGCACTTGCCGGAGTACGGTCAGCTAGTGGGTAAATTTTTCCGGTAGGAAGTTCTCCTTAGGTCAAGAGGGCGCAAATCCATCCACGTGGGCAGGAAAGTGAAAACTAGATCGCAGTTTTCTGCAATTCCTTGTTATTTTCGAGACTCTTAGTTGTAATGCTAAATTATTCTCCGAAAATTAGCTCAAAAATTAGGAGATTTATGTATACAGGCTTTTACTGAAACGTGTTTTTGTGTGTGGGTGGGAGGGGGGGATGGTTACGACCACAAGATCCCCACCGCCCCCAATCTCTCCAACCACTAGGATCCGCGCGTCACATCAGGCAGCGAATTTGTGGGGCTTATTGAGGAAAGACTGATGACCTCAGATGTTAAGTCCCATAGTGCTCACAAGGGAACCTCCCCATCGCACCCCCCTCAGATTTAGTTATAAGTTGGCATAGTGGATAGGCCTTGAAAAATTGAACACAGATCAATCGAGAAAACAGGAAGAAGTGGAACTATGAAAAAATAAGCAAAATATACAAACTGAGTAGTCCATGCGCAAGATAGGCAACATCAAGGGTAGTGTGAGCTCAGGAGCACCGTGGTGCCGTGGTTAGCGTGAGCAGCTGCGGAACGAAAGGTCCTTGGTTCAAAATCTCCCCTCGAGTGAAAAGTTTAATTTTTTTTTATTTTCAGACAAGTATTATCTGTCCGTCCGTCCGATGCAAGGTAACTGTGCCGTAGTATGGGGACGCTACACCTAAACAAACATCGAAACATCCACAAGAAAACCCAAATCGGGCAAGGTAGAAGAATCTTTTTACCCATTCGCCAAGTGTACAAGTTAGGCGGGTCGACAACATATTCCTGTCATGTGACGCACATGCCGTCACCAGTGTCGTATAGAATATATCAGACGTGTTTTCCTGTGGATGAATCGGTTGAGCCGGCCGAAGTGGCCGTGCGGTTAAAGGCGCTGCAGTCTGGAACCGCAAGACCGCTACGGTCACAGGTTCGAATCCTGCCTCGGGCATGGATGTTTGTGATGTCCTTAGGTTAGTTAGGTTTAACTAGTTCTAAGTTCCAGGGGACTAATGACCTCAGCAGTTGAGTCCCATAGTGCTCAGAGCCATTTGAACCATTTTTTGAATCGGTTGACCTATGACCTTGCGATCAAATGTTTTCGGTTCCCATTGGAGAGGCACGTCCTTTCGTCTACTAATCGCGCGGTTTTGCGGTGCGGTCGCAAAACACAGATACTAAACTTTTTACAGTGAACAGAGACGTCAATGCACGAACGGACAGATCATAACTTTGCGAAAATAAAGAAAGTAAACTTTTCACTCGAGGGAAGTCCTGAACCAAGGACCTCTCGTTCCGCAGCTGTTCACGCTAACCACGGCACCACGGCGCTCCTGAGCTTAGACTGTTCTTGATGTTGCCTATCTTGCACATGGACTACTCAGTTTGTATATTTTTCTTATTTTTTTCATAGTTCCACACAACTTCTTCCTGTTTTCTCGTCCTAAAGAAGAATTTAAGCCTTTTGACTCAAAAGTTAAATTCAAAAATTTATTTAGAGACTGTGTTCAGTTTTTCAAGGCCTATCCACTGCGCCAACTTATAACTAAATCTGAGGGGGGTTCCCTTGTCAGAGCCATTATTGAGGAAAGTGACCAGTAAGCAGGAACGCTGATGCGCTGACTCGCCCTGCTGTGCAGTAAACACGCACGTACACGTACGGAGACGGCCTGTTTCGTTGCGTGCAGCCGTGTAACACTTTTCGCGTCGGGGCCGTCTGCGATGCCTTTGCACGGAATGTGGTGCGGGCCCGCGCGCCGCCTGCAGGCTTGTGAATTCCGTGAGGCACGGCGCCGCTACGGGCCGTCCCGGCCTCCTATACGCCGGAAATAACGTCCTTCCGGCTTATTCAATATCGGCGTTATACGCGCGCGCTGCAGAACAGCGCTGCGGCACGGCGCGGGGGAGAAAGGCGGCCGGCGCGTGGCCTGGCTGTAGGACAGGTGGGCGTGTGCGGCCTAGGTGTGGAGGAGGGGTGACGTTTCTGTCTAGAGTACTGTAAAGCAAAAAGAATTAGAAAAGAAGATCGAAATTTAGACAGGGGGTAGGGGGCGGGAGAAATAACGTTGGTAGGGAAAGGGGAACGACAAAAAGAGAAGCTAAAATAAATATAGAGGTGAGGGGGGGGGGGAGTAAAGAAAAAAGAGTAACTGAAATTTCCCTTGTATGTGCCTTTGGTGACAAAGCGATAAACAACGTGTTTTCTGTTATGAATTTAATAGCCCTTGCGTTTACGCAGTACCGTCGCTTAACACATACTTGGTGCATATTATGGCAGCTCTCTTCACACTTATACGACCCTAATATAATTCCCATTATGGAGAGTAGGTAAGCCAAAGATTGCTTTGAACATAACAGCGCTCTCATAAGGCAAGATCGCTAAAATTCCCTTTCTGATTTCTAGTTATGCCTCATTGACAAGCCATCTTCAGATCTAAAAATTGTAACCTAATTGAGTGTATATCAGCCACCAAGCATTACACATCACCATAATCTGTTTAGCTGAATCGCCCTTGTAGTCATGTACACACTAAAATAGGTCGTCATGTTTCTATAGTTCGCAATGTTGACCATACACGTAAAGTGCTCATATTGGCTATCGTAGCAAATTACGTAACGATGGCAAGTTACGTAGTGTCTACGGGAGCAGCTCCAAATCCTCCCGAAACCAGGTAGACAAGCAGGTGACAGGCCCGAATCCCCGCGCGACCGCTACGGTCGCAGGTTCGAATCCTGCCTCGGGCATGGATGTGTGTGATGTCCTTAGGTTAGTTAGGTTTAAGTAGTTCTAAGTTCTAGGGGGCTGATGACCTCAGAAAATAAGTCCCATAGTACTCAGAGCCATTTGAACCAAACCCGAATCCCCCCCAAACTGACACAATGCGACAGAGCATTGTGTGGGCTAATGACCACAGCTGCCTGCGGCCACTTCGCAGTTCGCGGCAGATCGTTGTAGAGTGAATATGTCCTTAGGCGAGATTACAGTTTCAGTAAGTAGGAAGGGAAGGAAAATGTTGGTTTTTAAAGGTAATACCTTCGGTTTTCAAAAACTGCTGAAAGGTGGCCTAGCGCGATGGACGCACAACATTAATGGCTGCAGAAGTTTTGTTAAAACTATTTCTATTGAGGAGCTGGATGTCGTGGAGTGTCAAGAAGAGCACAATCATGAAGAAATGCCTCATAACAAAACATTTTACATTAGACCCGCAACAATATAAGTGTCAAAACAGCATCCAACTTCGTGCATTACTTTTTGCATAATGCGGGTACAAACAGGCACGCAGAAGAAATTATAAAAATATTTTTTGCCGTCTATTGCGCTTCTATAGACCATTCAAATTAAGTTTTCTTAACCCTCTCCTATATTCAGACACCGGACACTTATCAGTTTGTTGTATGTATAGATTTGCTGGAAATGTAACCATAATTCATAAAATGAACACTGAGGCAGGATATGTGTTGAGAAATCATGATTTGCTATTTTAATAAATTAATTATGAAGATATTAAGGGTATAAATGGTTCCAGTTTCTAAAAATAAATATCTAAATAAGATAAAAGGTAAAACTTTAAAACATACAATACAAGCGAAAATTTTTTACATCTTCTACTGTAACTTCATATGCTTTCCTTTGCCTGCTTGGAGTATTCTTAACGTTTATAAATGCTACGTGCTTCAAACGGGAGGATTCGGTCCCATCGTTTTTCAGACCTTTGCGGGCTCGTGAGGACTCTGTACCATTTTTCTGACCGCGGGAGGATTCCGAGCAGCCCCCGTGTGTACATGACAACAAGAGCTGTTCACCTCTACAGATATGACGATGTGTAATGCCTGGTGGCCGGTACACAGTGAGTGAAGTAACAATTCTTATTGATATGAAGATGGCTTGTCAATAGGCTGAAACTAGTAATCAGTAAAGAAATTTTAACGATCTTGAGCTAGGATTTTATCCACACATTGCACTATAACAGGTCGTCAATCTCCCGATTTGACAATGACAAATATAAGCCCTTTTATTAGGCATTGTCTTCTGGAGATGGTGTGACATAACAGTCCTCAGAAATTCGAACTATTCTGAAAGAGTCCATGTTTCAAGAGGAGCACTGTGCACGCTGTATTCACAGTTGGTAAGTAACTCCGTCGCAGTACCTGAGCACAACTAATGCGGAACCATGCATGTTTAGAGAAATGAAGTTAACTGAATTAGACCTCGTCATAACTCAAACACATCTTTGAGATTCAGAGCTGGTAAAAATGAGGGCAACAAAATTAAAGCACTATGAAAGTCGCGGTCCTGGTATTGAACCTAACAGTGGGAAATTAAAATTTTATTAGTCAGAAATATGAGATAGGAATGACGCGGCGTCTATACACGCCAATGAAAAGTAAGTTAACCGCGAGGGATTAGCAGAGCGGTCTAAGAGGACTGTGCGGCTGGTCCCGGCCGAGGTTCGAGTCCTCCCTCGGGCATGGGTGCGTGTGTTTGTCCTTAGGATAATTTAGGTTAAGTAGTGTGTAAGCTTATGGACTGATGACCTTAGCAGTTAAGTCCCATAAGATTTCACACACAATAAAAAAAGCAAGTTAAATGAACTAGTGGGTTTATTACAAAAATATGCATCAAATTAATCAATTTACAAATCCACACAACATTCGAGTGATGACGATCTACAAAACTCACAACCTTAAATCATTACTGAAGCTATCGGTTGGCAAAATAATAGGATGGGGTTGGAATTTCACTGTCCGTCAGGAATTTATAATGAGAACGTTGCTGCTGTTCCCTACACATTGATTACAGTGGCTGAAAGACTGCTATAAAAGGTTATAAGCGAGCCCATGGACATGACCCTGTGTTGATAAACTGAAAGTTGCATCCTAAGACATCTGATGGAACTATAAGTACTGACAATTAGGAACAACTTCAATTGGAAAAAACATATAGAAAAAGTCAGGGGAAAGCTAACGAAAGACTACGTTTTATTGGCAGGACACTTAGAAATGTAATAGATCTACTGAAGAGACTGCCTCCACTACGCTTGTCCGTCCTCTTTTAGAATACTGCTGTGCGGTGTGGGATCCTTACCAGATAGGATAGACGGAGCACAACTGTAATAACTACAGTGGCTTCAATATATAACAGTAGGTGAAATTTTTCTAATACGCCTTTGTGACTCTCATAGCTTCCTCAGAAAAATTAATCTTTCTTCAGTTAGAAATTTTCATCACTCTTGTTTTTAATTACAATACTATGGTAGCTGCGAACGAAAGCATGTTATGCTTTCCCTCTGGTCCACTAAGAAGCGTGCGGTGTTGCTGCAGTTTTGCCGAATATTAATTCATTCCCTTTAAAAATTAAATAACCTTCAAAGTTATACCGTTTCTCTTCTCGTCTCTTTTTGCGTCTTAGCTGCTACTGCTCCCATCACTGCAGGTTAGTTGGACCAGCTGGCTCGGCTGTGCTTCCCGTGTTAAATGCGCTGGTAAAGCCTTTGTCCCGTCTTATCGCTCAGTTGGTGTGGGCGTAACGCAGAACATAAAACGTATCCTTATAATTGTACTTGACTGCATTAGAGACAGCTTGGCTTCCGCTCTACGTTAAACGAAATCTAGAAAAATTCCAGCAAACGTGTAAAATACATAGTGTAATGTTTGTATCAGGTTTATTCTTGTGGTGAACAGAGTATAGAACGAGATAATGGATTCCTAACACAATATTGTCTCAAATGTTTTATTTTTTCAAAAAAATGGTTCAAATGGCTCTGAGCACTATGCGACTTAACTTCTGAGGTCATCAGTCACCTAGAACTTAGAACTAACCTAAGGACATCACACACATCCATGCCCGAGGCAGGATTCGAACCTGCGACCGTAGCGGTCGCTCGGCTCCAGACTGTAGCGCCTAGAACCGCACGGCCACTCCTGCCGGCATATTTTTTCAAGCAAAATAAACCATAACTTTATGTAGACACGGCTAGACTCAGTTTTATATTCTCAGAGATACTTAAAAGTTTTGTTTCTCAATTACCAAAAAAATTATTAACATAAGACTTAACACATCTTCAGCCATTAGCCTGCAACAGTTGAGAGAGGAAAAATGAAAAACAGTGAACTTACAAGTAAATTTACTAATTGGAGTACTTCAACTAGTGATTTATATCTGAAATTTTAAATAGAGAATGGAACAAGCATCTCTCTTAATAGTATTACTTGGTAACTACACCCACTTTTCACAAATTTCATAAAGACAGGAAATCTTATGTCTTACTACAGGCAACCTTCAGGATATAGATTGCCAAGCTGGCACAGAAAGATTTAGAAAAGCTATCTGAATGGCGCGAAAATTGGCAGTTGACCCAAAATAACGAAAAGTGTGAGGTCATCCAGATGAGTGCTGAAAGGAATTCTTTTAACTTCGGTTACACGATAAATCAGTCTAATCAAAAGTCGTAATTCAACTAAATACCTAGGTATTACAATTATGGACAACTTAAGTTGGAAGGGGCATATAGAAAAGGTGTGGGGAAGGCTAACCAAAGACTGTGTTTTATTGGCAGGATACTTAGAAAATGTAACAAATCTACTAAGGAGACTGCCTACACTATACTTGTCCGTCCTCTTTTAGAATACTGCTGTGCGGTGTGTGATCTTTACCAGATAGGACTGACGGAGTACATCGAAAAAGTTCAAAGAAGGGCGGCACGTTTTGTATTTTCGCTAAATATGGGAGACAGTGTCACAGAAATGATACCGGATTTGGGCTGAAAATCATGAAAAGAAATGGCGTTTTTCGTTGCGGCGGAATCTTCTCACGATATTCCTATCTACAACTTTATCCTCCGAATGCCAAAATATTTTGTTGACACCGACCTACTTAGAGAGAAACGATCATGACAATAAAATAAGGGAAATGAGAGCCCGCACTGAAAGATATAGGTGTCCGTTGTTTCCACGAGCTATACGAGATTGGAATAATAGAGAATTGTGAAGGTGGTTCGATGAACCCTCTGCCAGGTACTTAAATGTGTATCCATGTAGATGTAGATGTAGATATTCCTAACACACCGAAGATGTATCCATACTCACCCTCATATTCGTCGCCTTATAAGCTGTGAGGCGTTGCCGCGAATATCCGTGATCAAGTACAGCACTGATGGAGACTACAATTCAAACCATAGCCAGCGCAGCCCCAAGGCAGATCGTTCCGACCCAGCGATAAAGACAAAGTGTTCTCTGTGAAGTCTGGAGACGAAGTTCTTCCCAGCCTCATGAAGAAGAAAAAATGTCTTTTTCAGCACGTGCCAAGACTGTCTGCACGCTCCTTCCCGCCAAAAACAACGACAGCCAATATATTTTAAAGTTAAAGGCGCTCTACAGCAGTGTGAATGTAAGAAACTCTCACCTAGAGATGTAAAATTTTCCCCTGTTTGAAAAACTGTTTGCCGTCTTATGATAATCTGACGTCAGGGAGCAATTGACCAATCGGCGCCTCCTATTAAAATAGCTGGCCTCGGTACACAATCCGTGTGAAACATGAGAAACTGGAGGAGAGGCCGTTTTCTCCCTCTCATAGTTCCTCCTAAACTGTTTGGGCTCTTTTGCGGAAGTTTTCTGAGTGTCGGCAGATGGTAATCACAGAGGCGACTTCTCTTTGACGTACTGCTGATGCCTGTCACCCTCCGAACAATGATTTACGTCGTGCGATGTTAAGTGTTCTCGCATCTTACAGTGCTTGGCTCCATGATGGCGTACAATGCTGAAGCTTACAGGTTTTGCATAATGGCGAAAGAAGCCAGAGGCCACTGCACTGCCGTCTGGCTAGCTAATTCCACAGAGGCAATATCCCGTGGGGTCACTATTTTCCTTTCCAGCCAGAGAGGCCTCATACTCGCCTCTACAACAAAAGAAATGCCCCGCATCAGGTTTTACTGTGACCGTTAAAATAAATAAGAAAAAGTTAAAAGAAAGAAATGAGATCACACCGTCCAACTACTGTAATGTGAATAAATTATTTGTCTCTTTACTAAAAATCAGCATATACAGGGTGTTTCAAAAACGACTTTACATCTTTGAAAATTCATGTAAATTAATTCATAGTATCTACAGACCTGATTGTAGTGACAATTTGTAGGGAAATACACTCCTGGAAATAGAAAAAAGAACACATTGACACCGGTGTGTCAGACCCACCATACTTGCTCCGGACACTGAAGGAGGGCTGTACAAGCAATGATCACACGCACGGCACAGCGGACACACCAGGAACCGCGGTGTTGGCCGTCGAATGGCGCTAGCTGCGCAGCATTTGTGCACCGCCGCCGTCAGTGTCAGCCAGTTTGCCGTGGCATACGGAGCTCCATCGCAGTCTTTAACACTGGTAGCATGCCGCGACAGCGTGGACGTGAACCGTATGTGCAGTTGACGGACTTTGAGCGAGGGCGTATAGTGGGCATGCGGGAGGCCGGGTGGACGTACCGCCGAATTGCTCAACACGTGGGGCGTGAGGTCTCCACAGTACATCGATGTTGTCGCCAGTGGTCGGCGGAAGGTGCACGTGCCCGTCGACCTGGGACCGGACCGCAGCGACGCACGGATGCACGCCAAGACCGTAGGATCCTACGCAGTGCCGTAGGGGACCGCACCGCCACTTCCCAGCAAATCAGGGACACTGTTGCTCCTGGGGTATCAGCGAGGACCATTCGCAACCGTCTCCATGAAGCTGGGCTACGGTCCCGCACACCGTTAGGCCGTCTTCCGCTCACGCCCCAACATCGTGCAGCCCGCCTCCAGTGGTGTCGCGACAGGCGTGAATGGAGGGACGAATGGAGACGTGTCGTCTTCAGCGATGAGAGTCGCTTCTGCCTTGGTGCCAATGATGGTCGTATGCGTGTTTGGCGCCGTGCAGGTGAGCGCCACAATCAGGACTGCATACGACCGAGGCACACAGGGCCAACACCCGGCATCATGGTGTGGGGAGCGATCTCCTACACTGGCCGTACACCACCGGTGATGGTCGAGGGGACACTGAATAGTGCACGGTACATCCAAACCGTCATCGAACCCATCGTTCTACCATTCCTAGACCGGCAAGGGAACTTGCTGTTCCAACAGGACAATGCACGTCCGCATGTATCCCGTGCCACCCAACGTGCTCTAGAAGGTGTAAGTCAACTACCCTGGCCAGCAAGATCTCCGGATCTGTCCCCCATTGAGCATGTTTGGGACTGGATGAAGCGTCGTCTCACGCGGTCTGCACGTCCAGCACGAACGCTGGTCCAACTGAGGCGCCAGGTGGAAATGGCATGGCAAGCCGTTCCACATGACTACATCCAGCATCTCTACGATCGTCTCCATGGGAGAATAGCAGCCTGCATTGCTGCGAATGGTGGATATACACTGTACTAGTGCCGACATTGTGCATGCTCTGTTGCCTGTATCTATGTGCCTGTGGTTCTGTCAGTGTGATCATGTGATGTATCTGACCCCAGGAATGTGTCAATAAAGTTTCCCCTTCCTGGGACAATGAATTCACGGTGTTCTTATTTCAATTTCCAGGAGTGTACATCAAGTTTTGTCTCGCGTAGTTCAATAGTGCGGAGTAGCACCGTAAGGAACGTTAGCAACAGTTGCGTTAAAGATGGTTGCCTTCACTGGACCGGAGCGTACTAGCTGTTTTAAGAATCAAAGTCCGCGGCAACGGTTTAGCGTAATTTCCGAATCAAGCGCGCTAAGGATCCTACTAGTAGGCCTACAGTTTATGTGGGGCTAAAATGTTTTGTAGAAACAGGTTGCTCGGTAAGACATGGGAAATGATCAGGTCGTCCAAGGACATCTGACGACGTCGCTGAGCGAGTGAGACCGCGTTTTGTCAACAGCCCTACGAAGTCGACCCGGCGTGCAACTTGCGAACTGCAAACCCCACACACGACTGTTTGGCGTGTGTTGAGAAACCTTTTGCATTTGAAACCGTAGTACAGATTGACGACCGTACAAGCAACAAAAGACACTGATAAAATTTCTCGCAAGTACTGCTGTGCATATATGTTAAATTGATTACGTGAGGATGAACATTTCTTGGACAAAATCATATTTTCTGACGAGTCGACTTTTAACTTAAGTGGCAAGGTTAACACACATAACTGTAGGATTTGGGGCAATGAAAATCCACATCAATCATTGCAACATGTTCGTTATAGCCCAAACTGAACGTTTTTTTTCTGCATTGAGCAAGAACAGTGTCCGGCCCCTTTTTCTCCCAGTGAGAGGACCATCAACGGGAAAGTGTACCTGGATATGTTACAACAATTTTTGATACCACTGATCGATAACGATGACAAAATACAAAATGGTTACTTCATGCAAGATGGTGCACCACCCTACTACCCTGCTGGCGTAAGGGAATTTCTCAGGTTTCTAGGTCGATGGATTGGCCATGATCCGCCAATTGCAAGGTCCCCACGTCCCTTAGACATGACAGCACTCGATTTGAAACTACCTGGCAGATTAAGACTGTGTGCCGGACCGAGACTTTCATATCAGCGCACACTCCGCTGCAGAGTGAAAATCTCATTCTGGACCACTCGATTTGTTTCTATGGGGATTCGTCAAGGATATCGAATTTCTACCTTTTGCGTCGGGTTCTCTACCTGAACGTAGAACAAGAATTTATGCCGCCAGTGAGCAAGTTAAACCTGCAATGCTACAGCGAGTTTGGGAAGAAATGGTTCAAATGGCTCTGAGCACTATGGGACTCAACATCTTAGGTCATAAGTCCTCTAGAACTTAGAACTACTTAAACCTAACTAACCTAAGGACATCACACACACCCATGCCCGAGGCAGGTTTCGAACCTGCGACCGTAGCAGTCCCGCAGTTCCGGACTGCAGCGCCAGAACCGCTAGACCACCGCGGCCGGCAGTTTGTGAAGAAACTGACTTCCGATGCGACGTGTGCAGGATAACCGACGGAAGCTACCTACAATATCTATAATTTAAGGTAAAAAAACTGTGTGTTTCCCTACAAAATAACACTAAACCCAGCTCTGTATCTTCTTTCAATAAATTTTTTATTAATTTTTAAAGTTGAAGTATTTTCTGAAACACCCTGTTTGTATCCTACTGTTTACCAGTTTATTTTATCAAAAGAGACTAGCCAAACGGCTAGCCACTTTTGAGTATCAAATAACTATTTCGCAGCAATCGCAACTAATGTACACATTTCTCTTTCTTACTGTGTCGCAGGTATTATTTTCCAAAGCGAAAACTTTTTTAGTGTTAATTGGTGACATTTGTTCTGTTGATTTTACGTTTCTCTTGGTATAAGTTCCTTAGATCCTGGGTACATAGTAATAGACATCAATAATGTTACAAAAATGCTACTGTAGTTGCGGCCCGCTTAATTTCGCCAAGAAGAAAATGTGTACGAGAGTGCAAGTGTGGTGCGGAGCTGCCTGCGAAGTGGTTGGTGTCTGCATCGCCGCCTGCCGCCCCCGACGACTCCACGTTGCAGACCTTCATCTTCCGGAAGCCGACGCAGAGCGGCGCCTGGAGTCGACGTAATCCCGCCGTAAGAGGATTACGTGTGCCGGTTGCTGGGTGCGCGTTGACCGGGCCGGTAATTCGCATCCGCCCCCCTGCAGCCGCCCTGGGCTCTGTCGCTGTAGCGGTGCCGCCCGCCTCCGACATTCAGAGGGAGTTGTGCGGTCCGGCAAGCGCCTGCTCCCCACCTGGGGCCCACCGCCCAGACTGCCTGCTCTGTGTAGGCGGCTTACCTGCCGCCTTAACGGCACAGCTGCCTGAATGAGCGGCCGCTCTTCACCTGCTGTTCGTGACGTTTTACGAGAGGCGTCGGTCTCTATGTTGAGAGCCGTACCAGGCGCACTAAGCCGTCTCTAGTTGGAGGAAGAAATGAAGGTGTGCTGGTCGAATTAGGACAGGCGACGGAGAACGCGAGATGCAAGATCCGTTGCAGTTACTGTTTACCTACTGTCATTTTTTGTTTGTAATTCACTGTTTCTATTTAAGTTTACCTAATGTCGTTTTGTCATTTGGAGATAGTGAGTGGAGCTGTGAACGCTAGAAAATGGACTGCCAAGTGGAGAAATCGGAATACTTTCGACGTATTCTTCTGTTTGAGTGCAGTAGAGGGTGAGGGCAACGTCGACAACCAGATACAATTGCGCCATGTGTGGGAATAATGCCGTTGAACAGAGCACGGGATGAAAGTGCTTTCCTCCTTTTGAGATTAGTGACTTTCCAAGTTCAGGAAGACCTTCGGAGTTTGATGAAGATCCTTTAAAATCTTTAATCCACAATGAATCACGTTATTCTACTCGACAACTAGCAAATGTGATGAACTGTTATCATTCTACCGTGGTGAGACATTTGCATGCAAAGTGGAAGGTTCGAAAATCGGGTGTACGGTTACATAACCATCGAAGCCAAAACCACAAAACTGAGCGGGTGGCCATACGTGCATCTGTGCTTGCTCGTGATAGATTGCTTCGTTGACGACACCGACCATATATGAATGCATTCTTTCGCGGCGATATCTACTGATGAAATTTTTTCGGGCGCTCTGTAGAACACGAGGGATTCTTCCGCCTTCGGCACCGTGAAAAATCAGCAGTAGCGGAGCACGCTCTAGAAAACGGACGTAGTATTGTATTCGAAGAGACATCAGTTAAACACACGGACTAGTATTGTCCGGGATAGCGTTATTAAAGAAGCGATCGAGGTGGTAAAAATTTGTGACAAAACGCTTCATAAAAGACGACGGTCAACAGCTAAGTACGGCTTGGGACCTGGCCATCGGATGGTAGAAGCGGGTGCTATGGGGGGGAGGGGGGATGTAGAGGTGCGCAATAACAAAGCAGCAACTCGCTGCACAAAGAAACACTGCGCATATCTACAGAAGTAATGTTATGCATCTAGTGGAGTAGCGACGGTGTGGTGTACCACGAATTGCTTCCGATAGGTGTAACCATCACTATTGACATTGGTTAACAGCTCCCGCAGATGCAATCCAAGAACAATGAGCAGGAAGACTACGTGAAATGATGCTACTCCGTGATAACGCCCGCCCACATTCTGCTATACTGACAAAATGACGAGATGGTTTGGCAAGTCATCCCGTACCCTCCTTATTCATCTCAGCTTGCGTCCTCAGATTTTCGTCTTTTCCGCTTTGAACGTGGCATCGTTCAAAACCACGTGGTTTCGACATTAGAGGAATCAAAAAGTTACTCCAGCGTTGGCAACCTGTGCAAGATAGAGGAGGAAAATATATTTTTGATGACTAAAGCCTCTGTTATGTGCATCCATTGCATTTGTCAAACTTATGCGGACACGCTACGAATCTATGAACCAACCTAATATCACACTGGAGTGAAAGGTTTACGTCGCTTACAGGACGTGTCACATGTTTCCAGAGACGCATTTCGAATGATGAGGATATGAGGATATCATCTGGTTGACTCCACGTCTCTGAAAATATTATCTGTTGAAAGATGTGACTAGGATTCCGGCTGGCTCTTCCTACAAAAATTAGAGACTGCAAACCATTCTTTCCATGTGAAAATGAATCACTACCCACCTCCCAAAACCTGCGTCACATCCAATAATCCTTTACCATATACAATACAACAGTTTTCATCTCCAGTCTCACAATATTACCATATACAATACAGTAGTTTTCATCTCCAGTTTGCCGGCCGATGTGGCCAAGCGGTTAAAGGCGCTACAGTCTGGAACCGCGTGACCGCTACGGTCGCAGGTTCGAATCCTGCCTCGGGCATGGATGTGTGTGATGTCCTTAGGTTAGTTAGGTTTAAGTAGTTCTAAGTTCTAGGGGACTGATGACCTTAGAAGTTAAGTCCCATAGTGCTCAGAGCCATTTGAACCATTTTTTCATCTCCAGTTTCACAAACTTACCCAAACCTTCCGCTTAGTATTATAAAGAGACACCTCATTCAACATTTTCATAGAACAGAGAAATACAGACTTCTTCTGGCGAAACATTGTTTACAGAACCGGCGTTTCAACTGCCTGCAGAACGAATCTACTGCCACCAATGCACATCTCTCTTAAGGACCACGAAGGTGTGATAAAACAAGTGCGCGTACAGAAGCATATGCAGGGTGGTTAGAGACAATTTCAGAGCATGGTTCAGATGGCTCTAAGCACTATGGGACTTAATATCTGAGGTCATCAGTCTCCTAGACTTAGAACTACTTAAACCTAACTAACCTAAGAACATCACACACATCCATGCCCGAGGCAGGATTCGAAACTGCAACCGTAGCAGCAGCGCGGTTCCGGACTGAAGCGCCTAGAACCGCTCGGCCACAGCGGCCGGCAGTGACAATTTGCTTGTAAGGGTGTTGCAGGGTAGGTTGTGCTAAGAAATAACTGTTAAGAAAAAGAGTTCGACAGTTTTCACGTTTCCGAGCTGACTAGACTCAAATTCTCAGAGGGCTCTGCAGTCACCTGTTGGATGCGGGCTTGGTGAACCCTGGTCCCTAGCTGGTGACTGGTGACCGGTGCGAGCCCTCTGTCACCGTAACCTCAGGGCGTGCTTCAACGACCACCGTGCGACGCGGCAGTTTAATGTTGTGCCTCACTGGCGCCAGGTATCTTGGCCTAACCGCCTGTGTCGCTAGACTGATAAAGACCGTTCTTCAAAAAAGCCTCAGTCCTAAGGTGAGCAGCGCTCTGGTGGGATGCATGGCTATTGAGGTGGAATAATCGCTAGCTGGCGACCTCTGGGGAACCTGCCGCACCCTAGTTGTACAAGGCGTACCCTGGCAAATGGAGCTCTGTCTGGTTGGACATCTGTTTCCTAGCTGCTCGTAGGACGAGCATGGAGCTTATTAATTCCTCGAAACCTGCTTCCAGTGGATCGGGTGGGCCGCTGGTAAGAACTCGTACCCAATCCAGCAAGAGAAGCCGTGAGGGTACCTCTCCTTAGAAATGCAGAATCGGTCATAGTAATAGGACACAGATGTGTCAAAGTGATAGTTGAAAAGGCCCCATTCTACATTCAGAAAGGTTTAGATGGTATTACGTATGGACTGAAGAGAATAACAAGGCTTCGTAACGGTACATTGTTGATTGAAACGGCCACTTCAGGGCGAGTACAGAAACTTCTGAAAGCAACAGAATTGGGCGATTACCCTATTACTGTTGAACTATGTAAGACCTTAAATTCCAGCAGCGAGGTGGTAACATGTGAAGATCTCACAGATGAGGCAGTCAGTGTGTTACAACAGGAATGGGCAGGCGAAGGCTTTGTGGAAGTAGAAAATGCGAAGAAGATTGGAAAGCTTGAAACAACACCTAAATTCATTCTAACTTCCAGCACGCAAGACCTGCCGAGGCACATTAAGGCAGTTTTCTTGCGCTTAATAGCTCACAATTTTTTCCAAATCCGATGCACTGTTTCAAGTGTCATAGATATGGTCGCACTGCCGTTGTATGTAATGGTCGTGCTACTTGTGGAAACTATGGTCAAGCAGTCTATGAACCAGGTGTGGAACGTACATTTCCACCAGTGCGTGTTAATTACTCTAATTCACAGCCAGTCTAGAGCAGAGAGTACCCCATCTTAAATTTACACATCGCGTATCATATGCAGTTGGAAAGAAGCGGTTTAAAACCACGCAGCCCCATTATTTTATATCTCATCTGCATCAGCTGTGAAACAGCCCGTTGTTAAAGTTAGTTGGTTGGTGCGTTGATTTGGGTGAGGGGACCAAACAGCGAGGTCATCGGTCCCATCGGATTAGGGAAGTATGGGGAAGGAAATCGGCCGTGCCCTTTCAAAGGAACCATCCCGACATTTGCCTGAACCGATTAAGGGGAATCACGGAAAACCTAAATCAGGATGGTCGGACGCGGGTTTGAACCGTCGTCCAACAGACTGCGAGTCCAGTGTGCTGACCACTGCGCCGCCTCGCTCGATGTTAAAGTTACTGCGACGACACAAATGGAATAGGCAACTGCTGTTATCATCACTTGCTCCTGTTGCTGCACATCCGACAGACAGCTTGCCAGAGACTCTATTACAGAAACTTCTTAGAAGACAATGTGCAGCCATTGCTCCGGATAGCAAATGTCTCACTGGTACCGACTGGTACACTCATTAAGGGATGCCTCGGTGTTTCAGTCCAACAAGGGAAAACCGCAACAAAGAGCAAATTGAGTGGAACGGTATCTAAAGCATCGGCAGTGAAATCGGCTGCTATTGACGATTTGGTGATTAGATGTGGTTCCAGTCGGCGATCCACCAAGTGCTACTAGTTCACCACCAATGACCATGCGCTCCCCGTCAAGGTGTAAAGAGAAAGGGAAAACGGACTTTCCCAAAAGGTAATGGACATACTGCAGTGAACTAAAATTACTCACAAAGACCAGACCAGTGTGCGTTTGTCTTCAGGGAACACATTTTTACGGATTCCCATACCCCTGTGTTTAGGGGTTATCGTCCGCATCCAAAAGTTGACCTTCATGCTGACAGAGTTCAGGGAGGAGTGGCAGTGTTCGTGCTTGACACACTTTACTCCTCACCTGTCACCGAAATCACCACATTACAGGCAGTTGCGGTCACTGACCTTTCAGGTCAACTTATGTTCCCTTTACTTTCCGCCACAGGCACTTTCGAGGCTGATCGACCAGCTTCCGCCACCGTTTGTATTCTTAGGAGACTTTAAGGCCCATAATAATGTGGTGTTCATACTGTAAGAACTTCAGTACACACACCATCAGATTATTCGACCTGTCGCTCTAACGAAGTAGGCGAGTGTCAGCAATATGTCTCGTGGTCTTATCGTGGCGTGTTTATCTTCTGCCGTTAGGTCAGATGATAGAAATGCCACTTGCACGCTTAGAGTAGCAGGTGGACGGTGACCAACTTTAAACAGAACTTGATTAATTTTCATACACATTTATTAAAATAATAAAATGCATAAAAATTACTTAACTTGGTTCTGGATGCTATTTACAGTTGACAGTCTGAAGTTCCTTTGGTATTGGTACGTTAATATTATTCCCACATATATCTCTGATACTTGACAAAAGTGTTTATACATTTATCTTCATGGCTATGTACAGGAATATGGTGATCTTATTAGGTGCAGACTGAAACTTGACTGTAGACTGGTACAGACAACTTTAGAACTCGTACAGACTGGTACAGACTAATGCAGACTGGTACAGATTGATGCAGACAAATGCAGACTGACTAATTGGAGGTCTGTAGACTCGTGATAATACCTCGCGCGTTCATGTATCACTGCACGAGTGTGATCCGTGAGGAGAAAAGGTTCTACGTTAGCAGCAATTTCATTGGCTGCGTTCATATTAATACGCGGATCGGCGGAAGCAGAATTTGGTCCGTCTCTATGGCAGCGCCATCTTGTAGTGCGGAGACGGACGAGCGCTGCGCCTACGCTGTTGTGCTTAGCGGGGCGCGCTCTAGTGGGAAAGTTGTGTACGCGCTGACTACGCGGAACTATGTACACAACAAATACTCTATCGGGTAGTCTCTCCATCTGACCAAGGAGACGAGTGGCTGAAAGCGCATTACGATATGACACCACGCTTTTCCTGAATATGGGTGCAATGACCCATTTTTACACAACAACAGGGACATTCTCGGCCATTGATTTGTCAGTTTTCTCTGCTGCTATCGAATGGGAGGTGGCTGACGACCACTGCCACTGTCTCTCTCTTTCTCAATAAAAAAGAAAAAAAGCGCGAGTGTGGTTGCAAGCCGAAATTTTTTGGAAAAATTTTATAGGTGCTCAGGAAATATTAGTATGAGGCAGTTGGTACTCCACTTTTGAGGCATGAGCATATTCATCTTTTTTGTCCTGTGACAGGAGCACTTTTCCGCGCATTCCCTTCTTTCTTCTATCAAAGCAGGACATGCCACTCATATCTCTCGTATAAGAAGAAATTTATGGGCCAGTAAAATAGTTTACTTATGCGAAACTAATTTTACACCTCAGACCGTATTTAACGTGCACAAAAGTTTTGCATTTGCTTCAGTACTACAACATGTGGTTCCCAGAATCCTTCTGATGATAAAGCAGAAACTTTATTTCATACTTCTCCGTGCTATATCACTTTATAAACTGCGTTTTCGCACCACGGCGAATTCTACGTGCGTGTTTTATGCACACAAGTAGGGTAACTTTGAAACTCTGTATCTCAAAAATGTATAAAGATATCAAGAAGAATTTCAAGTTTGTTCGATATTGGGTTCTTAGGAATATCGTAAGGTTTCAGCCATTTGCTGTGCGTAGCTGTCCTGGAATCCGCACCTCGGTTTTGGTGCGAAGAAATGATGCCTCCAGTAGCCTCTTAAGGCCCACCGTAGGCCACATCAAATGCAAAAAGAATCAATCAATGTGCTCCATTTGACAGCAATGAAATGAAATATCGTGTGGCTAGGACCTTCCGTCGGGTAGACCGGTCGCCTGGTGCAAGTCTTTTTAGTTGACGCCACTTGGACGATTTCCGTGTCGCTGGAAACGGTGAAGACAACACAAGACCCAGCCGGGAATCGAACCCGAGCCCCTTTGAATGGAATTCCGTCGCACTGACCTTTTTTTTTTTAGACCATAGATAAATCATCATGTAATATAAGCTGCAAACGGGAGAAAAAAATAATTATGATAACAGAATAATAATAAAAGTGAAAAAATAAAGAGAAAAAAAGAAAAAAAAAACCGAAAACATAGACGACAAACCACCAGCAAGCTCACATGAAATGTGTAACAATTATTTTTCTATGGGTTTTTTTGTAATTTTCTATTTTTTTGTTATTTTGTCACCAAAACCTCGCAAGGGAATAAGCTTGCATTTACCTTCATAAGTTTTTCATCTGAACTCTGACAAAAATCTTCGATTACATCCTTCAGTCGAGATATTTCAGCAAGATCGCGAAGTAGAACCATCATGTCATCCGCGTATGCACGAACAGCTATAGTTCCGCCGAAAAGCGTCCAACCTGTCATCTGGGATGCCAGCACCCGAAGCAGGGACTCCAGAGACAACACAAACAAAGTCATGGTCAGCGGGCTTCCTTGAGGCACTCCCATAAAGATATTTATTGGGGGCGTCAGTTGGCCATTAACAACTACCGAAGCCGAAATACCCGAAAACAGATTTGAGAGCACTTGCCGTGTGTCAACAGTGAAACTAATTGCCTCCAGAATCCGAAGTAGAAATTCGTGATTAACACGATCAAATGCCTTATCGAAGTCTAGAAGAGCAAGGGCCCAAGGAACGGACGTGACAGCAGCAACGGAAACCACGTCACGACACTCGACTATAGAGGTAAGAATGGTACGATCAGGTACTTAGCTTTGATGTTTTGCAACAATCGTCTCCATCAGAGCCGACATTCTACTGTTTACTGCCCTCACCACAGTCTTATAGTCAAAGTTTAACAAAGTAAGTGGGCGAAAGCTATCAGGTCAGCCGGTCCAATAAGTTTCAGGATTAAATCCATTTTTCCCACTTTGAACGAGATTGGCACTACTCCACCCTGTAACACTTCATTCTTAAGGGAGGTAAAGTAACACCCAACAATGGCCAAAATCGCACGTAAAATTCCTTGGGAAGTCCATCTGGACCCGAGGACTTTTGAGAAAGCGATCCCATAATACGTTTGTAAACTTCCTCAGGCTGAAAGGCAGCTAAGAGCATTGCACTATGTGCAGATGTAATTGTCGTATCCAAGATGCTGATAAGTGGGTCGTTATAGATTTCTACAAAGTACTGTGTAAGACACGCACTGTATCACCTTGCGCCATTACGGTATGGCCATCATTTGTCGTGGGAGAATGAATACAAGCGCGTCGGTGACGGGTCTGATGCCGAAGCAAATGATATAAGGATGTCAGTTCTTCCGTCACCAATGAACGCGGCTTCGATCGGATTTTCAAACCTTCCATTTGTATTCTCTTCAAGGTCAGCAGTTTTGGTTTTAGACGCCTAACATCCGCAATTCGCAGAGGGGCTTGATCCGAAGCAGCATAATGTTCAGGCAGGATGGAACAGTAACATTCATAAGTTCTGCGAAAGTCTCGCGCTTTGGCAGCACAGAAAAGTATCAAAGTTTGCCTGAGCGTCGGTTTTGCTAGCTGTGACCACCAGTCCAGGGTGGAAGAGCATTTCCCAGTGGGCTGTAGAGTACGCTCCCACACGACTAGCATGACGTCATCGAGAGAGGGGTGAACAAGGTGAGCGACGTTTGACATCCACGGAGGGCGAAGCATTTTAACTGGTTGCCGTTCAAGATTGAGAGTTGTGGCCACAGTACAGTTATCCGTAAAGGAAGCAGGGGTGACTTCAACGATAAGAATACTATCGCTCAGGCAGTCTGATACGTAAAACCCATCTAACCTGCTACTAGAAGTCGCAGTAAAATGGGTAAATTTAATTAACGTCGGGTATTTAAGTATCCAGACGTCTTTTTGGAGTAAGGAGCGGACCAGTTCATGTAATTCAAGAGAGAAATTAAAATTAGGAGATTGATCTGCAGGACGCAATACACAGTTAAAATCACCATCCAACAGAGTACCCGGAGGACCCTTACGCAACAAATAACAGGCCGAGCGGTTCTAGACGCTTCAGTCTGGAACCGCGCGACCGCTACGGTCGCAGGTTCGAATCCAGCCTCGGGCATGGATGTGTGTGATGTCCTTAGGTTAGTTAGGTTTAAGTAGTTCTAGGTCTAGGGGACTGATGACCTTCGATGTTAAGTCCCATAGTGCTCAGAGCCATTTGAACAAATAACAATGTCCTCTTTATAAAAACGCGAAAGATTCACTGCGTGACCAGTGCCAGAAGGGGCATATAAAAGAACGAAGATAAGATTAAAAAGTTGACAACCTATGCCCCTGCCAGAATCCAACATTTTCACCTCAAAAATAGGAATGCTTTCCCGAAAGAATAAGGCGGTCCCCGTAGAATATTCGGGTGCCACATTAAAGATCATACGAAAACCAGGTAAGGAGAAATTACAAAATAACACCTCCTGTAAGAAGGCTATGTCCGCACATGAATCATAAATGATCTGACGCAGCGAAGGCAATCGCAATTCTGATTCCACACGATTATCGTTTAAGGAAAGGAATGTGTAGGCTTTGGTCATTGATCACGGATGGACATGGATGTACGGACCTCCAAGTAGAATTAGGTAGACAGCTGACAGTCAAGGTCCACTGTGGAATCCACAGAGGAATCAGACATCGGAAGACCAGAATCTCCGTCATCGCAACCTTTTTTCTTAGGTTTCTTACGTGCCACAGCACTGTCAGGTTGTATACGCTGTTTCTGTCCGCTACGTGGGATGGCGGCCTCTGCAGACGTAGATGTGGGAGGGGTCATAAGAACAGCTTCCAGGATCATGTAATGCAGTTCCAGTGGCGGCGCGGTTAGAGGCGCCATGTCACTGACTGCGCGTCCCCTCCCGCCGGAGGTTCGAGTCCTCCCTCGGGCATGGGTGTTTGTGTTGTTCTTAGCATAGGTTAGTTTAAGTTAGTTTAAGTAGTGTGTAAGTCTAGGAACCGATGACTCTGCAGTTTGGTCCCTTTAGAACTCACAGACATTTAACATTTAACAGCCACTAAGGCGGAAACATTCTGTAGAACTGTCAATGCAACAGGTGATGCTTGGTCGCTAATTTTATTCTCCTCGGGAGTTGCTGTAGTCAGCAAATGCAGGAAACCGTAGGCGGCTGAAGATGAAGGAGCAGGAGGAGATTGCATCGTCTCAGACTGTAACGGAAGACACAAAGACGAAGGGGAGCGACTCTGCTCCCTCTCCACACACAGGCAGCTCAGAAGGAGCCACTTCGCTCGCAGGAGGGATGCTGGAGATAACTTCTGCGCCACTCACCGTACCACGGACGGGAGATACCGCATCATCGAGAGGAGCAGGGGATACAGTCGATGCGGAGGAGGTTGGTGCAGAAGGCACAGCCAAATCCTCACCATCACCATCCTGAGTGCGACGTCGCTTCTTGGTCGTCATTATACGTTCTGTCCTGGGGCCAATAGGATTCTGAACCGGTCGTGGAGGTAAAAGCAGAAATTCATTGACACGATCATCAGAACTGGCTGTTTGTTCACTATAATCTGAAGCAGAAGTAGGCTCAACGGCCGGAGTGGAAGGAACAAGATCAGCAACCGCCAATTTGCGACGTTGCATCAATGACGGCTTTAATACAGAAACCTTCCGCGGACAATTAGACCGAAAGTGTCCACTTTCATCACATAGGAGGCAGGTTCCCTCTTGACCAGTATACATGACACGGACGCGGTAACCACACAGTTGTAAATGTGATGGAATGTTGTGTTTGACTTTCATTTCCACGGAACGAATTCCACTATAACTCTTTAATCTGAGTAGACCAGCGTTCAAAAAAATGGCTCTGAGCACTATGCGACTTAACTTCTGAGGTCATCAGTCGCCTAGAACTCAGAACTAATGAAACCTAACTAACCTAAGTACATCACACACATCCATGCCCGAGGCAGGATTCGAACCTGCGACCGGCGCGGTCGCTCGGCTCGAGACTGTAGCGCCCAGAACCGCACGGCCACTCCGGCCGGCCAGACCAGCGTTCACGTCGGACGTTTTTCGCGTTGCCATAAGGTGTCAATATGTTTTTCAGAGCCGGCCGGGGTGGTCGAGCGGTTCTGGGAGCTACAGTCTGGAACCGCGCGACCGCTACGGTCGCAGGTTCGAATCCTGCCTCGGACATGGATGTGTGCGATGTCCTTAGATTAGTTAGGTTTAAGTAGTTATAAGTTCTAGGGGACTGATGACCTCAGAAGGTAAGTCCCATGGTGCTGAGAGCCATTTGAACCATTTTTTGTCTTTCAGAAAGTTGTCATGAACCTTCGGCGGGAGGTTGAGCACTCGAACATTGGTATACTTGATTTCAGCATATGCGACGGGCACCATACTAACGGAATTATCGCAATTCTTGAACGGGACATGAGAGCCATGCTGCGACAGTAATCTTTCAACGTTAAGGGGATCCATAAATTTCACGTAAAACACGTACTCGTCTGCATCAAAATAAGCAGTGTGGACCTGATCAGAGTTCACATGAATTGAATCGACAAGCTATTCGTGGATTTCTAGAGACCCGGCCTGCACGTGTTGCGTTGGTTTATCGAAAGTAAACAGTACCTTTCCGTGGAACATGCGTAGAAACCATGGTAGCCATAGCGGAGCGGCCGACTCCGCTGCAAGTAGACGAACACAAACAGACAGTAAAGGCGGAACGGAGTCGCTAGACTTACTCGGCATACAGAACAACACTAACAAGGAAAACTCCACACAAGCGACGCTGCGGCAAGTGAAATAAACAAAAGCCTTCCCGCTCGGCGCTCTAAGCGGAACTAGTGAAACTTATTTATTTAAATGTGTGTGTCTGTACTTAAATTGCTAAATGACTGATAATATGAAACTTCTACGTTATTTGATTCTGAAACAGCTAAGTAAAACTGAACGTACTTAGCCTACTTTCTCTTTACTTTTTCTTATCATGTCAATTATGACCCACAATATTCTAGCGCAACGCAATCTGACTGCTCAAAAAAATTACAACCTGACTTCAAATAATTAATACAAAAGAAAGGCCCTGAATAAGAACCAATCCTGGCAATAACCTATACATTTCATTAAGCACTTACCTCACAAAAATCTTCATTACAAGAACTACTGCAATACCGCGAGCCTCAATACTGCCAGCTAAATAAAATATTCTAACTACTAAAGCCACTATCTACTAATAGGCATGTGGTTTGCAAAGGAAAGATTTTTTTGCAAACCAAATAATGTATTTTTTTACCTTAATAATGTGACACCCAGTTCAAACACCAATATAAATCGTCATTGACATCCAGTACGAAGATATATAATCATGAATAATTTTCAATTTCCAAGTCGGATACTTCCAGATCATTAGCCTGCGCTAACACTTCAGACCTCTACCCTCCATCAATGCTAACTTCTCACATTTAACATGCATCACTGCTGGCTGTTCACCTCCAACTGCCCAACAGTACTTCCATCACTGCTGGGGACTAACTTCCAACTACCCAACACCACTGGCGATAAACTTCCAACAAGTCCTACCAGCCACAGAGTGTCTTACAAAGAAGGCGCAGTCAGAGATCCAATGCGAGGCGCTACATAGCGCTGCCAACACAGAAGCAGTCCACTTACACTACCACTCAGCTGTCTGGTCGGACTCCGTTTAACTAAGCAGGAGTAAGTGTGTAGTATTCATATTTTGACCCTGTACTGTAGGATAGTACCACTAAGATGATCCCTTCATTGAGTATGATGATGTGTGTGAAATCTTATGGGACTTAACTGCTAAGGTCATCACTCCCTAAGCATTCACACGACTTAACCTAAATTATCCTAAGGACAAACACACACACCCATGCCCGAGGGAGGACTCGAACCTCCGCCGTGACCAGCCGCACAGTCTATGACTGCAGCGCCTGAGACCGCTCGGCTAATCACGCGCGGCCATTGTGTATGAGAATTGTCCCTAGCCAAAGGGCTATTCAGAACTCTTCCGTTTTTACGTGCTGTTTAATTTGGATCGTAATAGGTAGCGCATAGTGTCTCACCCGTTCTAATACATAGTAATAAAATTAATACCCCTCTTGCTTTCCTTTTTCTGTCACTCAACAATGTATGCTTGTGTCATATATCCTCATTCATTCTAAATTATACGCGGTAGTAACATTAAAAGATACATGTTAGAAGCTGAAAAAATGAATTAAAATTTGTGCAGGTGGGCTAGCCATAACACCACCACAACATAATGGTTAACATACCTTCGTAGACTACTCTAGTTCAATGCCCTCCCTAACACTAATTTCAATTCACGTCCTCACCTTATTTTCTCCTTCTTAGATCGTCACCATTTTACTTACTTTCTTTGGCTTCTATCACTATCACAGATGAGACTCAAGTGTGTCAATGAAAATTTAATTATATCAGACCTATAGATCAGCTATGCCTGAGGTTCAGGCAGGATTTCCCAATTACGTGCAACACTGGGGTGCTGTTCGAATACCGTAGAGCTTTCGCAATAGTGACGACCTAAGCTCAAGATGTGAATTGAAGTTTGTGTTAGGGAGGAAATTGGATTACGATAGTCCCTACAGCTGTATTAGTGGTACTGCTGCGGTTGTGTAATGTATAGCCCACCAGCCTACTAGGCAAAGAGAACCAGGGTTCATGTATTGGCCGTGGTACAAATTTTAATTCATTTCTGCAGCTCCTATCATCATCGTAGGTAAAAATGAGACTCATATGTCACAGGGAAAATTTAATTATATCACAAAAGGAGACAGATTGGTAAAATTCAAGTAAACTGTTTATTATTTCGAAAGTATTTGACATAACAGTTAGTGCATTAATCACACTTTGAGACTAAATGGCCAATGCCTTCATGAAAAATTGTTTGCAGTTTCCCAGGAATCATAATTGTACGCAGGTATTCACCTCTTCATCTGAAGCAAATTGATGGCCAAAAATGCCTTACTTAGGATCCAAAAAAATGGAAATTGCGTGACGAGAGATCGAGAGTGCATGGAGGACGTGTAAGGGCTTCCCGTCGAAACGTCTGTACAGTAGTCGAAACAATCAATTACGTCTCGATTTCTCCTTATGCACCCTAAAGAAACACATCAGTGGCCAACGATTTGTTTCTGACGGAGAGATGTACACCTGAGTACAAACACAGTTGCGTAGGCAGCTGGAAACATTTTTCCATGAAGGCACTGATTGTCTTGTTTCACAGAAGAAGAAGTGTATTAACAGCTATGACGATTGATTTTCAAATAATAAAAAGTTTACTTACTTATTCCATCGGTCTCATTTTCGTTTGACAATCTCTTATAATTTTAGGGGGAATAAAAGAAACGGATTTAATAAGCCAATTACATCTTCTATATCTAACCTGCCTTTTACCAAGTGATAAATGACTAATAATGAAACACTCAGTGCATGGTTGCGAGTAGTAGATGAATGTCAACATCCGTCTCGTTTTCTACAGTTGCTGTCATTAGTGTGGAGTGGAAATCGCTAGCATTAAAACCACGGACGTCAGCACCTATCTTCAAAATGAGGACATAGAAGGAGTGCCTACTGCCTACAGCAAAACGGCAGCATCAGAGTGGGGCAACTGAAATAGCATTGCTATGCTGCATGGTGGACACAGGTATTCCGAACCATACCAGTAACTGCGCAAGGTTCCAAATTGGCCACAGAAATCGACGAAATGCATGTGTGTCCTCATCGTCATGAAAGATAGGGTAGTAATCGGAGAAAAAGTAAATGTAAGCAGAAACAGTGGAAAACAGAGTACATAATGAGTATGATGAGCGTAACCGGTACGCAGAGATGATGACAGCAAAGGATAAATACAAACAGTAGTTGTCTGTCATTAACCCTACCGAAATACTGGTACCGGTAAAATACTATTACGGTATTTTCGTTCGGCGTTCTGCCATCGCCGATCTGTTGCGCTCACAGAGACCAACACTCGCGCCACGTTAGGTGTGTGCTGATGGATCTTCTAGCCGTTACCTGCTTAATGCAATCCGCAGCGCAGGTGACCTAGTAAAGCGCCTGTTGCGTGTACTATATCGACGGCATCTTTAGTACCGCCAGGCAGATGTCTGATGTTATCACTGCTGTAATAGACTGACTCGATGCCCACTCGACGAATAATTTAACTCAGCCAGTGATTAACGCTCTGTACGAGCTGCTAGTCTCACGTTACCTAGCCTCTTTCTTGTTGTCGGGAAGTATTACGTCTTCCTGTCTAGCTCTCTCACCCTAATCATCGACCTGCCTATGTCAAATAATTCATCTTCTAAGCTGTGAGCATCGTTGTTGTGCACTTGTGACTGCCAGAATTCTTCTGTTCTGTCCGCCGGATACACTTCATTATTTTTGCTCCCGTGAATGGATTTCCCAAAGAGTCTGACGCTATTCCAACTTCACTAGCTAGGAAAATCAACGCACCATCCCGTTCATCACCTTTCTCCCTAAATAATTATATTTCTTATTTCTGAACGACTGACTCATATAGTACTGATAAGTCAGGCCAGCTGTGTTGTGTTTGAAGGATACAAAAAGAAATGAACGATGTGAGGTCACTGGAGACGCGGTATGAGCTCGGAAAGGGCAGGGAGGCGGAAGGAAATCGTCATTTTCCAAGGGACCATCCTGATATTTCCCGGAGCGGTTTTAGGAAACCATGGATGGCTCTGGATGCCCTGATCACGGTAGATCCCGCTCCTTCTAACCCTAGACTACTGCGCCGTTTCGCTTAACACCAGAAAATTATTTGCGTGTAAAGAGCAACTGCAACAAGAGCAACGCAGAAAGTGACAGTATTTACAAATATTAATATAAAAATAAAACAGAATGTGGAGAATACAGTAAAAAAACTAACAAAAATAAAAGAAATTTTATTACATTTGTAAGTTAAAAATAGTAGATACGCTAGTGGCAGCGCTCGAGGTCTGCCGAATAACAAGTACACCTACAGCCAGACATAGTTTTACCTCACTATTTTACAATTCCCGACTGGTAAATAGCAAAACTCATCTCCTACTTTAAATGACTTATTTTCTAATCTAATTCTCTCAGCATCACCAGATTTAATTCAACTACATTCCATTATCCTCGTTTTACTCTTGGTGATGTGCCTGGCTTATCTTTTTTTTTTTTTTTTTTTTTTTTGAATGTAGTCAGCCAGTGATAACTGCGTGTGCCTTTCTTTATATCCCTTATCGTTTTACTTTTAGTCTTTCTCCGTTGATTTATAGCATGCGCGGTAGAGTGATTGTGTGGTCGATTCGAGTGTATGTGTATGGAACAATTACCGAGCTTTGAGCTACATTTATTTGTTTTAATGAGTATAAGGGCGCTGATAATCACGCCGTTGAGCACCCTTAAGCTCCAAATACACACACACACACACACACACACACACACACACACACACATACACAGGTCACAGTGGTTCGATACTAAAATCCTAGAACAATTGACGTCTTATGGAGGATTAGGGACATCCTTTGTAACCATAGGAATATCGAATATCATTTCGTGGGTGACGCTGAGTGAGGTGGTGAACCCACAGATGCTATGGCGTTCAATTACTCGTTGCGCCACTGAGGTTTACATTTATAATGTTTTCCCATAACTTCATAAGCTGAATGCCAGGATAATTCTTTTGAAAAGGACACGGTCGATTCCCTTCCACGTCCTCAGTCTGTCGCAGCTCGTGGACTGTTAATAATTACCCCGTTGAGACTGTAACGTTATACCATCTATCATCTTTCGATTCAGGTATTATTAATTTTAATTTTTTATTTTTGACTAAACCACTTTTTTAATGATAGAATCATAATCGGTTTGAAGGCGGGAACCGGTTATGACTGTATCATAAAAAAGTGACAGAGTTAAAAATGAGAAAAAATAACAATACCTGACATTAAGTAAATCACCGTCTCCGCAAACGGAACGTCGTTTTTACCAAAGTCTTTTGTTTTCCTGGGTGATGCAAGCTTTGTCAAATTAGCCATACGTATTTTGCATCATGCAGAGTATTTGTGGGCAATATGATGCCTATTATTTTATTTTTGTACGTAAGCTTATTTCGGCTTTATTCCGTCATCAGTACATCTGCAAAACATCGCATTTATTTGTATTTTACATGATACATAATTTACAAAGGTCTTTTACGTTGGATGTTGTACTCATGACCTGGCGTTGTGAAAGGACATATGCCAACCATGAGGGAACTGTTGCTTCTGTCCGCAGTTGTTGAATGTAATATTTTTCAGTAGCGTTTATAAGTTGTCGACGATTTTATGTTGCACATATACTGACAGTCGTACAAACTGAAGTCCGACAGCCAGCTGTTTACTGAAATATATTTATGTTGTTGCATGTCAGATATGTATGGAACTGTTATTGATGGGTTGGTAATTTCTGCCGTTTTGGTTATCCGTTATATCTACATAAAATTTCAATAATTTTCTTCTGTGTGTGCTTGAAATCAGTGTGTTCATTTAGTATATCGCGGGTGATGATCCTTAGTGTGTATGTATATTTCAAGTTCCTCCAGAATATTCATGATTGGACCTTTTGCGATTGCGGGCAAGATTTGGGGTCCGTTTTCAATGTTGCCAACTTCGCGTTTTTTGCATTTGAGGTTTGTAAAGAAGGCAGGTTGATTGTTATTTGTTTCTCTCGTGTGTTTGCTGAACCTGACGATGAACTTTCTTCCAGTCTGTCCTATACAAAATGTTATGCAGTTACTGAAGTTAAATTTGTAAAATCAGGGCTTAAGCGTTTCGGGAGTGTGGCTTCTCCTGAACGTAATTTTGTGCTAAAATTATTTGTTGTTATGAAGGTTAATTTCACGTTTGTGTTTTTTAGAAGGACGTTTATTTTATCGGATTGTTTCTGTAGGATAAGATAAGATACAAAACACGACCTTGGTAAAGGCAGAGTGGGTCCTATGGTATTGTCAGCTGACTGGGAGATACCAAGGCGTTGTTCAGCCGCCTAGTCGGACAGGGTTTCTTTCCTCGTCGCGTGCGCACACACACGATGTACCAGAATTGTGTCTTGTACATCTGTTGAGTCTAACGGATATGTATATGAAGTACAATATCGTATTTGTGTTGTAAGACGATGAGGTAAGGAAAGGGGAAATCCAGTGCCGACACGTAGGATACTACCTAAAATGAATACAATGTCTAAATCTAAATTTATCGCTGAAATAATTATTTCTGCTACTATACGAAACTACCACACCATATGAAATATAGTAGCAAGAGGGACGCCATCTTTAACGTGCCGGTACTAGGGACGGGGATCATCATCAACAGTGTCACAAGCGGTCACACTATGAGATACTCGTAAGAGGTTTGGAATTAATACTGGACATTGGTCCAAAGACCTATGATTACGAACCTTACGCCACCACCACTTCTAGGCGGCCAAATATTGGTGAAGGAAATTTCCATTGGCACCAGGATTCGAACCGCACGAATGTGTGTTAGGATAGGGATCAACATTCAGTTATTATCAACTAATTGATGTTAGAACATTTAATATTTGTCGAATATTTCATATGGTATGGTAGTTTCGTATAGTACTAGAAATAATTATTTCAGCGATAAATTTAGATTTAGACATTGTATTCATTTTAGGAAGTATCATCATAATTAGTCGGTTAACTCACTGTGAAGAAAAACAAACGCTGTATCGTGTGTGAGATACAGAGGCGAGCAAGTGTGCCGGGACTTACCCCAGTTTACTGCTAGTAGCGCCACGTCACCTTAACGCGTATGGGCGTAACGCACAATTATTGCACCACAATTAAGTATAAAATTAAAAGACAAATTTTACGTTCAAAACTTTGTTATCATGTATTTTATTGAAATAACTTTTCGAATATCAACTGTCAATGTACCTGGACTCGATAGTTTTTGTATAAATGCAGTTTTAAGAAAAAATAAGTGGCGCAAAAGAATAAAGCTAGAAAGTCATAACTGGGTCAGAATGTTCCCATGAAGCTTATAAATAAGTGGTGCAAGTTTCAAAGCTAAAGAACAAAAATTACAACAGGAATCGACGTTTTTAAGAAAAATGAAGGGTGCTAAAAACTGGACTTAGAAACGTAAAAATTTGTTTTCTACTTCAGTTCTCCATAAAAAAATCATAACTAAGAGACCACATTAAGCTACCTCTATAGTTTTGAGGAATTAAGAAAAAACCAGATTTGTAACTAAAATATATCCATTTTTAGTAGATTAAGTACCAGTAATTTTAATGGTAGAGATTTTTTTTGGATTCAGCACATAGTAAAACCTACTAAATAATGGAGCTATACCAAATTTTAGAGTTGTAATATTAATAATAGCAAATACATGTTCTAGTAAAGGTATGTTTGAAAGGTAACGATCTACTGTTAGTTCCACTATAAAAATCTAGAAAGCGAAATTTTTATTCGAGCGAGCTTAAACTTTTTCTTTGCTTTCAAACAACTTAACTAAGTACATGTAACAATTAAGAAGATTCTGAATTAATTCAAAACTATGTTATTAAAGATTATGTGTCCGAGAAAGCGGTCGTTCTGAGGCTGCTGCCGTGTTTTAAGGCAGTAGACAACAGATGTTTCCCTGGCCGTCCGCTGCAGCACCTATGTAAACACAGCCCGAGAGGCAGCAGGAAGGTTCACTTAGCACTCAGCCACTGTTACGATCCATGTCTGTTAAACATCGGAGCGCGCTCTGCCTCGGCTGACGTCAGAGACGGACTGTGACAAATCGCGTATTTGTGGTAATAGCGGATAGTGAACTCGCGAGGACTGTACACGGACCTCGGTCGCTTAGAATTCGCTAAAGTAACTGTTAGTGTGTCGTCCGTGATAATTACAAATCCGCGCGGCAAGTGGTTACTATTATTTCCACTTTTGAGGTGAGCATTTATTTCAAACATTTATTTGAATATTATTCATCAGGGCGAAAGTCAATCTGGTTGGAACATACCGTAGAAATAACCTCTGAACTACTAGTTGTACTGTTTAAGCCGGCCGGTGTGGCCGTGCGGTTCTAGGCGCTTCAGTCGGGAACCGCGTGACCGCTACGGTCGCAGGTTCGAATCCTGCTTCGGGCATGGATGTGTGTGATGTCCTTAGGTTAGTTAGGTTTAAGTAGTTCTAAGTTCTAGGGGACTGATGGCCTCAGATGTTAAGTCCCATAGTGCTCAGAGTCATTTGAACCAATTGTACTGTTTAGAATAGAGAGATTTACTGTCTGTTGAACCTAGTGACTTTCAAAGTATTCAAAATGTTGTACGTGAGAGGCTTTACTCACTATATGTTTGAACTAAAATGGTTCAAATGGCTCTGAGCACTATGGGACTCAACTGCTGTGGTCATAAGTCCCCTAGAACTTAGAACTACTTAAACCTAACTAACCTAAGGACAGCACACAACACCCAGCCATCACGAGGTAGAGAAAATCCCTGACCGCGCCGGGAATCGAACCCGGGAACCCGGGCGTGGGAAGCGAGAACGCTACCGCACGACCACGAGATGCGGGCGTTTGAACTAAATTTTATACCTTCATTTATAATCATAGTCCTGATCCCGCTACATAGAAAGATAATAGAAAACTTTATTTCAGTGGGCTGGACCAGAATATGGCCGTGCAGAGTATAAACTAAGGTCAGTATGTTCTCCATCGCTTTCTGGCTACCACAAAATTAGTTGCCAGGCACGCGTGAGAAAGACAGCGTACAACCATCGTCATAAAAATATCCAAACCCACCGCCCCACAACTGCAGCGTGCTGTGACCTCATTTCTTCATTCTGTCTCCACCGACAGCGATCTTCAACTCATCTTTATATAATGTGAAATGATAAGCTGTTGATCTTCTTCACTTGATCCAAACATATGGTGGCTGCTCTTCCTCCTTCCTTCTGCTTTCAGTTTTGCCTTGTAAGACAGATTCTAGCAAATTATCATCTTCTCTTCTCAAAATGTGTCTACAGTATTTTTGGCTGACAAGCACTTTGTTGTGCTAAGTCCTTCTATTTTCGAAGCGTTGCTTCCACGACCACCACATTTCGAAGGTATCAATTTGACTCTTGTTACTAACTATCACGATCCAGGTCTCGCAGCCATTAAAGAATACAAGAAACGCCAACGATTTCACAAGGGGCATCTTCATTCCTTTGGATGTTGCCCGGTTCTAACAGGTCTTAGTGAGTTTAACCATTGCAGCTCAGCCAAGGACGATTCTCCGTTTTATTTTTTTGTCGCACTTCTTGTGTCACTGATCATAGATCCTAGACATACTGAAGCATTCATTACCTCCAGATCTTTTAAGCATCCTGTAAGTAAAATTTGGTATAAGCCTTGACGATTAATAACCATTAGTTTGGTTTTTCATGTTTATCTCTAGACCTTAACTTAAAATAATAGTTTTCACTCTAGATACCGGGTCTCTAGGTTCTTCCGCATTTCTTGCAATGAGTGTAGTATCGTCTGTGAAGCGCAGATTGTTGATCTGCCTACCGCCGTCCACCATCCCAGCCGTATCTGGAATAGATCACGTGAGTATACCAGTTTCATCCAGCACTACAAATGATCATCATCAACGACACAGCACACAATATATGATGAAGTGGGGGAGATGATAGCAATGAGCCACACCGGATGTGTGTGGCATTCTTGCATAGCAGCTCTCCTCGAGACAACGGTATGGTAAGGGGAACCGCTTAAAACAACCGTATGCCTCTCGAGTGCAACTCAAATGTACTGCACGGACTTCATATCAGGTGATCGGACTGGGGGCTCTTTATACTGAACTGTTTACCGGTGAACACGTGTACCCTCTGTCAGATGAAAATATCACTTTTATTATCGAGACAAGTAAGATCATGAACATATAACATTTCAATTCTGTAGATCAGTGCAGTCGCAGTTCCACGTATTTCTCGTTAAAAAAAAAAAAAAAAAAAAAAAAAAAAAAGGTTGTGGATTCTAAGGGCCGGCCAATGTAGCCAAGCGGTTCTAGGCGCTTTAGTGTGGAACCGTGCGACCGCTACGGTCGCAGGTTCGAATCCTGCCTCGGGCATGGATGTGTGTGGCGTCCTTAGGTTAGTTAGGTTTAAGTAGTTCTAAGTTCTAGGGGACTGATGACCTCAGATGTTAAGTCCCATAGTGCTCAGAGCCAATTCTAAAGGCCCAAACTGCTGAGGTCATCGGTCCCTAGACTTACAGACTACTTAAACTAACTAAAACTAACTTATACTAAGAATAACACACACACACACCCATGTCCGAGGGAGTAGTCGAATCTCCGGCGGGAGGAGCCGCGACGGATCGTTGATCGACGCAAATGTGTGCAGTCTTGTCGCCAAATTAAAGCAGATTTGCCTTCGTTTAAAATCATTATCGAAAATCATGTGTGAAAAGAATGGTCTTTCACCAGCTGTAGCGTAATACTGTACAAACGATAGTGTTTCCAATGCAAACGGTAACCCGCGTGACGTGTCGGGTGCTGCACATGCACGGTCGACGAATAAATCTGATTTACATTATGAAACATCCCTTATGAAAATTTTATACAAGACTGTGCTTAAACTGACACACAATATTTTTAGCGCAACGCATCTGACTTTCAAAAATCCCTACAAAAGAATGGCCCTGATTAACATTAACCTAAACCTTTCACAAATCACTTACCTCACAAAAATCTTTGTTACTCGAACTACTGCAATACAGCGAGCGCCACTACTGCCAGCTAAATAAAAGATTTAAACTACGGAAGGCACTAACTACTGATAGGAATAGTTAGCAAGTGAAAGATTTTGATAGAGAACAAACAATGTATTTACCTGAATAATCATAATATATATAGCAGTTCATGCCATCCAGTATTACAAATTTCAAAACTCCGCCATCTCTCTCCCCACATCCACCACTGCTGGCGGCTCACCCCATCTGCGCAACGCTACGCGCTGTTCACATCCAGCTGCCGCTGCCAAACGCTACAATGGCAGACAACAATGCAAACTAGCGACAGACTGCACACAGCACAGCCAGTGATTTTCATACAGAGAGCGCTACGTGGCGGCGGCGTTACCAATATAAGAACCTATGTAAGTAGGCTGTTTATGTTTTCTTATTGGCAACGTTACGTAGCGCTCTGTATGAAAATCACTGGCTGTACTGTGTGCAGTCTGTGGGTAGTTTGCATTGTTGTCTGCCACTGTAGTGTTCGGCAGCGGCAGCTGGATGTGAACAGCGCGTAGCGTTGCGCAGTTGGAGGTGAGCCGCCAGCAGTGGTGGATGTGGGGAGAGAGATGGCGGAGTTTTGAAATTTGTAAGACTGGATGTCAATTATGAATATTAAGGTAAATACATTGTTTGTTCTCTATTAAAATCTTACATTTGCTAACTATGCCTATCAGTAGTTAGTGCCTTCCGTAGTTTGAATCTGTTATTTAGCTGGCAGTAGTGGCGCTCACTGTATTGCAGTAGTTCGAGTAACGAAGATTTTTGTGAGGTAAGTGATTTGTGAAAGGTATAGGTTAATGTTAGTCAGGGTCATTGTTTTGTAGGGATTATTGAAAGTCAGACTGCGTTGCGCTAAAAAATATTGTGTGTCAGTTTAAGCACAGTCGTGTATAATTGTTCGAAGGGGACGTTTCAACATGTATATTTCAGTGAATAGTAATCGAAGACAACAGACTCCTCATGTACATGGCAGTAGCAAGAGCCAACAGCTGTAGGAATTATGTCACAGCAGTATTTCCTCTAGTGCTTGAGGGAAATGTCGGTCAACGGCTCTCACAAAGGTTTAACTGGCCATCGTTGATCAATCTGGATGCCAGAACAGAGGTTTAGAACAATTAAGACCACTCCTCCAAAGTAAAAAAGACCCTTCATTACCGTGCGTCTAGTAAAGCCTCGCCATTAAAACTGCAGTTATACTTCACTAGCTCAGTGTATTTTCATGTAACATATGAGAGGCGCTCAATATGTAATGCAACACCTTTTTTTTCTGAAAGCAGGGTGGTTTTATCCGGGCCTCCCGTACACGAAATTATTCCCCGCTGTTTTGGCTAGAAAACCCTGTTTTTCAACATAACCTCCGTTGAATGTATCCTTCATTGGGCCGAACATGTGGAAGCTGGAAAGTGCACGATCTAGGCTTTAAAGTGATTTCCAGCGGGCACATCCATTTGAGTAGCCCTAGTAGTGGACGAGTGTGTCGGCGCTACCAACAGAAACGTCCAGTTGTGCAGCGAGGCGTTTGACTGTGACTCGTCGATCACCTGGAATGGGAGTTTCCGCATGTTCCAACATTGCAGGAGTCACAGCTGGGTATGGCCGGCCAGTACTTGGGAGATCGGACAGGTTCGCACTACCGTGTTGCCATAATGACAGAGGCCTACCCGGCGTCTCACCGTGCTTTTGTTCGATGCCTGGTCTTTGTAGGCACTAACAGCTCTCTGCTGCTTGGAAAGCACCTCCGTTACAGACATCAATTTGAAGGCTACGTAAAGCGCCGCCATATGTTATGACTCCTGCAATGTTGAAACGTGCGAAAACTCCCATTCGAGGTGATCGCAGACTCACAGTCAAACGCCACGCTGCACAACTAGACGTTTCTGTTGGAACTTTGTGAAACAATAGAGGCTGAAGTGGGAATATTCTACGATGTCCTCAATAAATTCCGCTTTTTTTCAACCCAAATTTGCCGAGAACAAAAATTGTTGCGTTACTTATTGAACGCCCGTCGCATGTTAATGTTCTTAATTAATCATACGGTCTCTTGCCAGTATTTTAATCGTGTCAACAGCTTGTATGATGGGTAGCAGCTGAGATCCTTCATTGCTTGTAGCTTTTGATTAATACTGTTGGTGAAAATTGGTGAACCTGTGGAACCTGCATTCATGGTGATGTCCAATCCTGTTCAGACGGAACCATGGTAGTCTGTGGTCTTTTGCGCTTGATGTATCTACTGCTACCAACAAAGGCGATGGAATCCTCTAAACATCATCGTGGATGGTATTAGCTGCCCGTTTAACTATATGAATCTCCTCTCACGTTTTCCTCATTCTTGTGGTACATTTTTTCTAACAGTTCAATATGTGTATTCGTACTATCGTAGCTTTCCTAGTCACTCTGGTGGGCTGTCAGTGATAGTTTATCTTGCTGCCTGAGTTATACGTAACACTCGTGATGTGTTCCTTTTCGTCCTGTTGCTGTTGTTTCTTGTTGTCGCTATTTGGTGAATAATGTCCATAAGCAAACATCGGTTTCCATAATATTACCAACCTGCAATTCAAACTTCATTCCTACTCCATATTTCCTATCTAGAAACAGAACACAAATGAAATACAATACGAGTTTTATAACGCTGTTGTTAAGAAATAATAGGGGCAGGAAGGAAAACTAGAATAAACGAGCCTTAGTAGTATTGGTGCTGTCGTCTGTAACACACTATGATGAAGAAAATTTGTGAAAATGGTCGACAGGTTGTTACTTAATATAATACTTCATTGTAGCAAACGTATAAGAATTTTTGCCGTCTCTTGAAGTCACCGCATCTCACTCGACAATGATTTTTGCTATAGTTACGCCCTCGCTAGGCAACGCATCAAGAGCAGAAGATGGAACACACTGCAGCATACACAGAGAAAATGCTGCTTGCGCACGCGTCACCGTCACGCACTGCGACGCACGGACAAGTAATACCTTTCCTCCGTGTCACGGTGTTAGAGTCTACGTATTTCATGCACCACTTCAAGTGACATACTTCGTGTTCTGTGTATTGCTACATCGCTGCATTTGTGTGAGATGGAATTTTTACATCTTGCGCATAGAGAATGAGTTTAATGCCTGAATCTGTAAGTGCAATGAAATGCGTCAGTAACAGTTTTTAATTCTAATTCGTACTAAACGTATCGAGAGAACATCTTCATCGTTAGGGACCTTTGCATTAAATTATATTTCAAAAGCTGCTCATAAAAACACTCGATGTTGTGTTGCTGTAGTTATGAGGTAATTCTCTTCATGTAGTGTCGTTTCAGTTTGAAGCCGCGTTGAGAAAGAAACTGACGAAAAGGGCTCGCTTTCAGAAATAGTTTATATGCACATGAGATAATAATGTAGGCTAGTGAGATTGATTTGAAAGGTCAACTGAAGAATGGAATACAACCCGTCGGCTTTGACCAACTACGTCATTGGTTACTTATAGATGTTAACGCCTTTATTTTCGAATCACAGATAATAAATCGGTTATGTTCTGTGATGAGGGGTCGTCATTGTAAATTGAAGTAAGTGTTTTAAAAAGATTTATGTGTTCGTCCCAGTTCATTCGGTACTTTTGCCGAGCGAGGTGGCGCAGTGGTTAGCACACTGGACTCGCATTCGGGAGGACGACGGTTCAATCCCGTCTCCAGCCATCCTGATTTAGATTTTCCGTGATTTCCCTAAATCGTTTCAGGCAAATGCCGGGATGGTTCCATTGAAAGCGCACGGCCGAATTCCTTCCCTATCCTTCCCTAACCCGAAATTGCGCTCCGTCTGTAGTGACCTCGTTGTCGACGGGACGTTAAACACTAACCACCACCACCACCACCACTTATTTTCATTCTTAGTGACTTTGAGATATTTTGGAAGAAATGTTTTCCATTCTGGATAATTTTTACTTTTTGATTTTCGTTTGTAGTTATCGATTTGTCTATTCCTATGAATTTGGAAGACTGGAACCAGAGTTCGTCAACTGCAACACGGAATACAAATTTTACAGTTGTCGCTTTCTTTCGCCTTCGCTAGCACTGTTCTTGCTATGATACTTTTCAGTCGATGCTAGTACTATCGAAGGCGAAAAGACCGATATACGAAATATCTGTACCCCGTACTTCAGTTGGCCTACATAGGTCAACTGAAGAATAGGACACTAATATTAGCAAAGACGAAAAAAAGTGACATATATAATACTGGCAACCTTTACTTCAATTGAACTACGAAGGTAGTATCCTGTTCTTCAGTTTACCTATATAGGTCAACCGAAATCCGGGATACAAATTTTACTGTTGTAGGTTTTTTCGAAGGTTTCGTCGAAGTAGAGAGGATATAAAATGTAGACTGCCAATGTCAAGGAAAGCGTTTCTGAAGGAGAGAAATTTCTTAACATGGAAGATAAATAGTTTAGACAAGAAGAGAATAGAAGCTTTCGAAATGTGGTGCTACAGAAGAATGTTGAAGATTATGTGGGTAGATCACGTAACTAATGAGGAGATGTTGAATAGGATTGAGGAGAAGAGGAGTTTGTGGCACAACCTGACTAGAAGAAGGGATCGGTTGGTAGGACATGTTCTGATGCATCAAGGGATCACCAATTTGGTATTGGGGGGCAGCGTGGGGGGTAAAATTCGTAGAGGGAGACGAAGAGATTAATACACTAAGCAGATTCAGAAGGATGTAAAACTTCCTGGCAGATTAAAACTGTGTGCCCGACCGAGACTCGAACTCGGGACCTTTGCCTTTCGCGGGCAAGTGCTCTACCAACTGAGCTACCGAAGCACGACTCACGCCCGCTACTCACAGCTTTACTTCTGCCAGCACCTCGTCTCCTACCTTCCAAACTTTACAGAAGCTCTCCTGCGAACCTTGCAGAACTAGCACTCCTGAAAGAAAGGATATTGCGGAGACATGGCTTAGCCACAGCCTGGGGGATGTTTCCAGAATGAGATTTTCACTCTGCAGCGGAGTGTGCGCTGATATGAAACTTCCTGGCAGATTAAAACTGTGTGCCCGACCGAGACTCGAACTCGGGACCTTTGCCTTTCGCGGGCAAGTGCTCTACCAACTGAGCTACCGAAGCACGACTCACGCCCGGTACTCACAGCTTTACTTCTGCCAGTTTGGAAGGTAGGAGACGAGGTGCTGGCAGAAGTAAAGCTGTGAGTACCGGGCGTGAGTCGTGCTTCGGTAGCTCAGTTGGTAGAGCACTTGCCCGCGAAAGGCAAAGGTCCCGAGTTCGAGTCTCGGTCGGGCACACAGTTTTAATCTGCCAGGAAGTTTCATATCAGCGCACACTCCGCTGCAGAGTGAAAATCTCATTCTGGGCAGAAGGATGTAGGTTGCAGTAGGTACTGGGAGATGAAGAAGCTTGCACAGGATAGAGTAGCATGGAGAGCTGCATCAAACCAGTCTGAGGACTGAAGACCACCACCACAACAACAACAACAACAGATTTTTCGCCGTCGCTAGTACCGCAACGATAATTTTCAGGTGATACTGAAGTACGGGATACAAATTTTACGTACGCCGGTCTTTTCGCCTTCGCTAGCACTAATATCAACTGAAGAATAGGATGCTAGTAGTAGTGGAGGCGGAAGAAGCAACATCTGTAAAATCTCTATCCCATACTTCAGTTCACCTATACAGGTCAACTGAAGAATAATTCACTAGTGCTAACGAAGGGGAAAAAGTCGACATACTTTAAATTTGTATCCCTTACTGCAGTTAATCTAAAGAACTCAACCGATGTTGGGGATACAACTCTTATGTCAACTGAGATAATGGCTCTGAGCACTATGGGTCTTAAGATCTGTGGTCATCAGTCCCCTAGAACTTAGAACTACTTAAACCTAACTAACCTAAGGACATCACACACATCCATACCCGAGGCAGGATTCGAACCTGCGACCGTAGCGGTGACTCGGTTCCAGACTGAAGCGCCTAGAACCGCACAGTCACACCGGCCGGCCAACTGAGATATTCCACCCTAACGTTACTTCTGTTTCTATTTTTTCTTTTTCGCATTAGTATCCCATTCGTCAGTTGAGCTATACAGGTTAACTGAAAATAGGATACTAGGACTCAAAAAAGCGATATACTTAACGTTATGTTCGAAACCTGAATGTACGTCATATGTCTACTATTTGTTCTCTGAACTTCATTCCTTTGTTTCTCAACATTCGTGTTTGCTATTAAATCTGTGCAATACATCATCTCTGGTAACTTCTGACGTCATTGGGCAAAGTCGACGGGCTGTGTCCCATTCTTCAGTAACCCCGATTTGAACAAGTGTCACATAAAAAAGGTGATCTTCACGTGTAGAAACATTCATAAAGAAATTAAAGAAAAACAGGAGTTAAAAGTTATTTATCAAAGTATTTTCAGAGAACATCAGCTCCATAAATGATAGTAATTTTAGGTAAACTTCTTTACAAATTGCGTGAAGTTTTTGAATTTTTTGTGTCACCTTCACTGTTGACACTTTTAGATTCGTTTTCTGAAATATTCCAAAATACTTCTGTATTTTTTCACAGGTACGTAACTAAATTTTGAATGTGGTAGCATATTTTGTTTGGAACTAACTGTCACATCTTCTTAATTATCAGTGTGCTATACTTCAAAGTACTTTCCTGTCAGTTCAATACCAAATTTCTTATTTGTGAAGCAAATTATTTTATGATGGCCTCAAGTGTTTTGTATGCAGGTGCTAGAAATGTTACGCATAAAATTTTGGATTTCTTCGTTCCTATCTTAAGATAAAATTTTTAGTTTATTAATATGAATGAACTGTGATTTTTTGCAAGATGCTTTCAGTGTATGGAATGCAGTCACGTGGGTTGTCATCCTTGCTTTTTCTCACTGTGACTGTGTTACGTCCTTGATGAAGTCATATTCGAGAGTGTACTGGTATCAACTGACAAGGAGTATACCTTTGCGTTCATCCCTTCACATGGCACACCTTTTATTAATGCCTAGCCCGTATTCTCAGGCAATCTTAGTGATGGAGGCTGCATGCTGGTACACCATTGTTCTGAGAAATGTGAAATATGGTGTGACAGCTGTTTCTTTTGTAACTTAATTCACTTTGCAGTCTAACACTTCTACATATTACTTAATTGTGCTTTTAATTTGCTAATTTATAGGTTAATACGCTCCTGTTCATCTGTACCTAAAAACTTTTTGTTTAAAGCATCATGTGTTTTAACCATGCTGTGTGGCCTACCTGTATCTGAATGGCTTATTTATCTCTGTGCCACAAATGAGTTGTTTTTGGGCATAACAAAAAAGTAAGATCTGTAATAGCATATTTCTTTCTTTTAAGTAGTTGTAAATTCCATGCGTCAAAGAATTTCTCTTTGTCAGAAGCTTCGTCTTTAAAATGACACTGAACGACTGAAAGTGACATGTGGATGGGGGCTACAGATAGAACTTGATGCTACAACTATCATGTAACCATAATTTAACTGAAAGACGCTCGATTACGACGTTTGATCACGTAACGCGTTGTCCCCTATAGAAATTAGAAATAATCCAATTAATGGCGCAGGAAATGGTTTCCATTAGCTGAAACGTCTGCACTACAATAACTGAAAAACGTTAGACCCTTCATTCCATAATTCTTTGAAGACTCTGCAGCTTCAAATATGAAAGCGGTGTAATATATTTAAACAGTCTTCATTTGCAAAGAAGAGTGGACAATGAAACTGTGGTGTCACCGCCAGACACCACACTTGCTAGGTGGTAGCGTTTAAATCGGCCGCGGTCCGCTAGTATACGTCGGACCCGCGTGTCGCCACTGTCAGTGATTGCAGACCGAGCGCCGCCACACTGCAGGTCTAGAGAGACGTCCTAGCACTCGCCCCGGTTGTACAGCCGACTTTGCTAGCGATGCTACACTGACAAATACGCTCTCATTTGCCGAGGCGATAGTTAGCATAGCCTTCAGCTACGTCATTTGCTACGACCTAGCAAGGCGCCATATCCTTTGCTATTTATCTTGTGAAGCATGTACAGTCAAGAGAGATGTTCACCAATTGTGGATTAAAGTTAAGTATTCTACCAGTTACCTCCTGTTTTGCTAGTCTTATTTCTCTGACCTGTTCCAGACCTCACGCCAGCCTGCGTGAGCTTAAACGCGTGCCTTTCGGCTTCCTCCAAACTCCGTGAATTGGCTCCTGCCAATTCACAACAGAAACTAAATATCACACATACCTGAAGAAAATAATGTTAACTTCATATTAACAAAACTAAACCTTCTGTAGGTCGGTCTTTTTAATGGTACTTGTATGTCTTTGCTTGAAATTTGCCAGTTTAAACATATCACCGAACACGATGGCACAGAGCCTAAGACGCTGGGTATGTACAAGAGAGGAATTGGAATCAGATCACCATCCATCCGTCGCTACTACGTTTGCCGTTGTTTCCCTAGATCACTAGCGAAGAACGTCGGAATTGTTTCTTCAACAATGTCTCTGGGGGCATCCTTCACCACCGCTGCCCATCTCACCTCGTATAAGACTCCAAGTGACTTCATCGCTGATAGGTTGTTAAACTATAACTTTCCTTATAAACCTTCGTTTTGGAAGGTACATGTATATTAATTAACGTGGTGTACTTCAGTAAATGACAGATTTTACTATCAATTATTTCTCGCTTCGTTGGTTTGATATTTCCGAAACTGCAGAGTCTTATAAAAGGTATATTCGGAAATTTATTCTTTTTGTATGTGCTACTTACTGGTAATTCTGGTAGATCATGGAAAAGATTTACTTGGTAGGCTTTCGACAAGAGATTGATGCATTCAAGGAAAACAGTGCTGTCATGCGTGTCAATAGTGCGTTAGTCGCTAAGGAACGAAAAATTTTGCAAGTGCTATTTAGCTATACTGTGCGACTGTTAAAGCAAAACAAGTGGAAGTCTATAAGGAATAAAGTAATAAATGTTCTTTGAGTCACCACGATCTGAAGGAGCAGTACGTTTGTTTTGAAGAACTTCGTAGTTTTGTTGATAACTATAAGGGCACAAAGAAAAATCGTTGTCGTGTCTAGATTATTTTGTCACACGCTTAAGATGGATAGAAGTAACTTATGTGTTCGATTTTTGGTTTTCAATTTCGGTTACCTACAAAACAACTATGCCCGCAGAGATGTAGACAACTCTTATTCGCAACAAAAACACTCTGTAACCTTTATACCTATTATTTATGGTGTGTTGCAATGTTGCGAGTAAGAATGAACTAAGTGCAGCTCACACACAATCGCATATACACCTACAGGATCCTTAAGGTATGGCTGTAAGAAAAGTACTATTTTGTGCGATTTTTATCATTACGTCAAGCTTAATAATGCAGGCGTTTAAGTGAACGGTAACCGCTTTCTGTGTCAGCCACAATTTTATTATTAACATTATTATTATTGTTATTAGTGCTGGCACTATGCGTTTCAAATCACTCAGTAGGTGCCTTTGAATCAAATTGCTTTTGGTGTATGTGTGTTCACCTCTGTTCGTACAATGTCATTTTAAATACAAAGCTATTCAGAAAGAAAACAAAAGACAAATCCATTTACTGCAATCATAATAGGTTAAAAGAAAGAAATGAGCAGCGATTTAGCTCCATTTTCAGATGATTGTCCTGTATACTGACTTCACGTAATGGCTTTCTCGTCGAAATATCTTTTGAAGTTCTACTCTTTTGCTCTGTTTTTCTGCATTATTATCCTGGAGAGCTTAGCATCTTACCTTCAATCTGTCTTAAAAATAAAGAGGACTACAACTGCAAAATTTATAAAGAAGTTGTCTTGCTATTCTGAAGAGGTAAAATTTTAAGACGAGGTAAAGCCCTTCGAACACGTCGTAATTAACAAAGATTAAATTAATGAGTGTTTTTATTGATTTAACAGCTTCACATAAAAACCATGGATATAGCTTCTGCAAATGTAGATTATGGGGTAAGCTTCCAGAATTTACGAACCGTGCTTTAAAAGCTATGACACACCAGGTCCAATTCACCGTAGAGCATCGCAAGTGCAGCCCCACTATTAACGCTCTTGGACAACTTACTTTGCTTTTACTGTACAGCACACAAGGTTCTCAGACGGCGAAACGTTTAAAAAACATGAGCTCTTTCTCTGCCTCTCCCTTGAATCCGCCCTTTTGGAAGGCGGGCAGCGCTCCTGTATAGTGTCATTTCCCTAGAGGAAAAAGAATCTTTCTCATTTCCGAGATCGCTTTTGCCCGGTTCCAGTATCTGCTTCCTGCGGAAAACGATCTCTTACCCCGTCTGAAATTCCTACCGCGATCTCATTCTCGCTTTTGCCGTTGGAATATTCGGCTATAGAAGAGGTGCGAAATGCATTCTTTGCATATTTCGAACGCTCTGCCACTGCAAATTCGATTTCATCGCCGTTTTTCTAAACTACAGTTTTGTCAGAAAGCGTCAGTACTGCAATTTCTCTTTAAGCAAATACGACGTTCCGCCTTAGATGTGCCATGCCTAAAGATTCTTCTTTACTACTTTCTCCTTTTAGTGAAAAAGAGACTACTCTAAACCCATCTGAACAAAAAAAGGGAAATAATTACATTAGCGAGCAATTGCCACTTGCTATACATTATGCAACGTGTACGTTATCGAACAAATTTTATAAAATTCTAACATGGCTCATATTTACTGATGCAAAAGAAAAAAGAAAAAAAAAGAAAAATATTCCTTTCCCTATTCCACCCACTTGGTTGTAATTTTTCTTTTCTCTTCTTGTCACTTTCTACAGTGGCCTATGTTCTCTCTCAAGTTTCACGCTATCTCAGTACAAAATCTCATCAAAATCGGTTCAGCGGCTTAGTCCTGAAAATGCAACAGAATTACTTTGGCCTTTAATAATGTTAGCACGGAAATATGGATTTAAAACGTTGAGGATTATATTAGCATTTCATTCATTACTTTGAATCGTAATACGTAGAACATATCAACCAACAAAATTGATTTCAAAAATATGATACAATTCAAAAGTCAGAGAGCAAATAGCATTTTTAGAGAGTAAATATTTTTCCCTAATTCGTATAATACTCCTCAATACGTTCTAGTACAAACTTTTTTAAGTAACCTGTGTCCTTCTTCAGCGGTCAGGGATTTCCATATCAAATTTCATCAAGGTCGGTTCAGCGATTTAGTCGTGAAAACGTGACAGACAGAGCTACATTCGCATTTTTTACAGTAGTATGGATTAGTCAGAGGCTTACAGTTATTTCCCAGGGTACTTTAAATCTTAAAATTTCGAAACGAAACATGCAGATGGACACAGTTCCGTGGAGCCATGAGATGGCATTCCAAAAATATTTACATTTCGATTGCTTACGGAAATCCAGAATGAATCTTTTGCAACCAGCCAGTTTCCTGACATTTCTTCGCAAACTGCAAGCGTCTGAAATGTTGTTCTGTAGAACAACGGTGACTTCAAATACAGTAATAAAAACACGGGTGTTACATATAGGTGATGCGTTGAATGCTTGAAAAAGTTACCATAAAAACGACAAGTTTGAAAGGCACCCAAGAGTGATTAAATGTACGCTGAAGGCGATATTGGAGGGAAAGCTCAAAGTTGGCAACAAAAGTTGCACAGAGTGTCACAAGGCGTGACTGAGTTACTGGTGGTTATCTGGTTCATTGCTTACCTTCAGTTCCACAGACTTGGCTGTGGATTCCCACTCTGTCTCAGTACTTTTGCCTGTCACTGATCGCTTGTTACACATCTGGAAATGCTTGTTGACTTGAAAAATGCCCCGTTGGATCGTACTTCGGAGTCTATGCTGAAGTGCAGGTGTCACTATAAGTGGTTGGCTAAGACACTTCAAAGATCGGAGGAAGACAAGGGTACGTCACAACCAATAAATGTATAGTAAAAACTGTTGTGACCAAAACACACTGCAGTTTGGGTTTCCCTACTAAACAGCAACGACCATGTGATTGTCGCTCGTTCCTACGAAGGTCAATATTTATTTACGAAACAGGTGAATACAATATCAAGAGGTCCGGTAACGATTTCCTTAAGAACTAACTAAAACATGTAATTTTTTCAATAAATTTAGTTTAAAATAAGAAACTTTTAATGCCTAGACCGCAGTTTTCCTTTTACAATCCAAGTGCGATAACTAGTTTCGGTTGTTTCCTGCAACCATCTTCAGACCTGTGTACAAATGGAAGAAAAGCACAGTAAGAAAAATTTGCCCACTCAGCCAGGATATACAAACATCGTTTTCAAAAGCTGACCAAAAAATACTGCGGGGAGCCAATTTCAAAACTAAAAGTGAACACCTAACTGTAACAAGTTTACAAACATCACCGTGAGCAAGCCAGACTGTAGACCTATAGAAAGAATTTTAGACCAGAAATCTTTAAAAACTTGGATCTGCATCCAAGTTAATTTTAAAATTATAAATATAACAGTGAAATAAAGTAAATCCTTAACAGGCAAAATTCTGTGTGTAGGATGCAAATCCTACGTAACTGGCAATAACACGAAATAAAATCGAATGCGACTGTATCTAAGCCCAAATTATTTGAAAACTATAAAAATAACGGGAGAATGAAGTTAAAAATTACATGGCAGGAAAACTTCCAGATATAGCCAACTAGCAACGTGCCATACGTAAAAGACAGATCATACTTCAGAGTGAAATGATAAAAAACGTCAAAGTTAGGCTTCATTAAGTTATAGTTTTGAAACTCACACAAAGCAGAAATCTCTTTAAGCAGCTCCACTCGGTGACCATGATATCATGATACCAAAAATGATAACCGTGGTGTAAATGGCGACGGAAAACATTTCTCTGTTTTAAAATCCAAGGAAATTTGCGCTGTGTCAAAGCTGACAGTGCCACAAAAGTGTTAATGGAGATAGATATCAGTGACGTGGGAATATAGACAACAGCATAGACGAATCCAACAGCCTGAAATCCGTTTTAAAGTATTCCACCGCAAATGAAAATCAACCACCGAATGGACAGACAGAAGAACTGGTCGACAAATATCCTGTAACGGGACTGTGACAGCTGCCACGAAGGTCGTTCTTCATGCTTGTTCAACCTCTGGATCCGGACACGATTAGAATGAGTCATGTCTTTTGTAGTTAGGGCACGATACACCATAACATTGCCCAGGTTGAGTTATTGGCTCTGAGCACTATGCGACTTAACTTCTGAGGTCATCAGTCGCCTAGAACTTAGAACTAAGTAAACCTAACTAACCTAAGGACATCACACACATCCATGCCCGAGGCAGGATTCGAACCTGCGACCGTAGCGGTCACGCGGTTCCAGACTGAAGCGCCTTTAACCGCACGGCCACACCGGCCGGCTGGTTGAGTTATTGCAAACTGAAAAACGACATGGGAAAATGCGACAGATGTGACGGAATCAGGATCTCTGAACTTGATTTGCGTCACTGCAGCTATCGGAATATCCATGACAGAAAAATCCAAGGTTTCTGTAGCGAATGATTTCTGCTACCGAATACCACTCATTTACTAAAGAGGTATCACATTCTTGAAGAACTACACAATTTAACAGCAATTTCAAGCTGCCTAACAAAAATAAAGAACTAAAATCAAGAAACAGAAAACTACTTAGAACTGAAGAGGCACAGAAAAATATTTAAAGACAAATACTTAAAGATCCTGCAAATATGAAACATACCAGGACAAAACAACATCTGCAAATAATTGTTAATATGCTAATACGTACAACTGACGAATAAAAACTAGATTAAGAGATGGGTGTTGTACATCGCTTGTGATTACTACATCTGCTTCTGATGGAAGTTCAGAAGAAAATATTGCGAGTTAGGGGTGGATTAGGCAAATAACTCTTTGTTTTTCATAGATAGTCAGTAACTTCCGTACCACAGCAATCACTACCGCCTGTTTTCTCGAAGCATTGCTGAAGCTTACGCTGAAGAAAGCCGCTTACTTCATAACCATATTTCTTCCATCCTCAAATCAAGGACAATACCCCTCGACACTCAGAAGCACAAGTCAGGCAAATGTTAATCTCCTGCTACATCCACTCTAAAACTGTACTACATACTGGCCCACATTTTAACATCAAAATTATTTTCAGTGTCAAACCGTCCCTTCAAATCGCATGCTTCTGCAGATTATGTTTCCCTATATTCACTGAAACTGTCTCTGTAGGTTATGATTGTATATCATACGCACAATAGCTACGAAGTGGTTACCAAGTGGTAAAGGTTACATTGCGTTCTTTCCTCTCCCGTACCTGAAAGGTGGAAAATGCCTTTAGCGTCACTTGCCAGGTAAGTCACATTTTCTTGGCGTTTTAGTCCCCCTGGGAATATAGGCAGGTTTTTGAGCAGGAAGTCGATGTGCTAGAAGAACGCCGAGTACCGTCATCACCCACTCTCACAACACTTATACCCGTGAGAACACCGGCAGCACATTTGGGTCGCTAGAGCTCGTTGGTAAAAATCCTCTACATACCGATCTACACAAGAGTTTTACTACATTGTCGATGTTCACCTTATGATCTGACTCACAAAAAAGATTTGCATGCGAAGATATGGAGGGTTTCTGTCACTGGCGTCCAGACAGCTACGATAACTCAGAACGAAACGTTCAAGGGTACCAATTCTCCAATACACGCAGGTATCACCATGTCGTTTCTGCAAGCGCAGCAGATGAATAACGACCATTTTCGGTGGCACTGTGTGTTGTGACCTGACGGGAACAGACATGACATTTTAACCCTGGCAATACCAAAGTAGTTTACATAATGTGTACTACCAATGGGGGAAACTATACACCCACGACAAAAAAAAAGAAAAATGAAAAAAATTAAATTTCGGCACTACTTGCTAAATTTCATTTACGACACAACTTAAATAGGTACTGATGTTTAAGTAGGGCTCAGAACCTGAAAATATCTTTTAGATCATTTCTGGCTCTACCAACGTGTTTTCCATAACCAAGAAGTAATATGTACGACTGCCATAAAAAATTAAAATAATACAAATTTCGTTAATTGTCTTTTACTTTTTCGTGTTAAACACATTTTGATGTGTAAAAATGGTTCTGGACCTGAAAAGATGAACATGACATTTGTTGTGAAAAGTCATCCCTACAACTAAGACTTACATTTTGGGTTCAGTTATACTGAAAAAATTTTAAACATTTATGGAGCCCGGTAGCAAAAAATTATTAAAAACAATTTTTTTAAAGTTCTTTTCTACATGACTATATAACATCATTTTCAAAGGGTGGGCGCAAAGTACCCCCTCCCACACCCTCTCCCACTTGGTACTACGAAGGTTATTCCCTTATGGGCGGGGAAGATGGAAAGCTACCGTCGATGAGCCGAATGGTAGCTGTCGCACTCCATTTCATCTCCCTGCAATTATTCGCCTGGATCTTCCTATCAATCCTTTTGATAACGATTCGTTGTGTATTGCATCCAGTTTATTTTACGTGGCCAATTCAGTGTCACTGTATATGTTGCTGAAATGTCATCGTGATAAATCCTTAATATAATGAACAATGATTTCAAGAGATTGGTTCAGAAGGCACCAGTGCTCCGCAGAAATGCAGCTATCAGCGACTTCAGTATTCGTCTTCATTGTTCAAAGGAATGCTGCGAACCTTGAAAGGGCAGAAATGATGTGATTGTGGTGTGTTCTTGCCGCTGGGAACGGCGATCTGGCTAAACACCAAAATAATTTTCGTTATCTTTGTGTATATTACTATGTTATCTCCTCAGGTTTCTGCAGAGTGATATAGAGTGATACTTTTCCTATTCAATATAATGATAATGTAAGTGGCTTTATGTCCAGCGATAGCTAGTTTACTGGTTGTGCACTCTTGCGATAATCGTTCAAGAACACCGTACGACCTTATCCCTGTTTATAGAAGTTACGTTTCCAGAAACTGTCACCATTATGTCACCCACCTAGACAGCGCCGTCTGTATCACTGCCCCGTCTAATTCTAACAAGATCGGTTTTAGAAATACATTTCAGAAATAAGTATACCTACTGAAACTTACAGAAACTATTTCGTGGCCTTTCTTTCTCCTTTTTGTTACTCGAATAACGCTTGATCACATGATCTTTGATGTAGTCTCGATTGCTTCAACAGCGCAATTACTCATATCAGACAGCAAAAAAGGAAGGTAGCATTAAAAAAATCGGTTTAGTAAAGACTGTTATGAATCCTTTCTTGACACGTCGTCCCAGAGGCGGAGTTTCTTTTGTGAGAAAATGCAGTTAGCATATGTAGTCTATCACTGCTTTCCAAAACCGCGAAAATCTTTCAGACCAGCTTTAGGAAGTGTCAACGACAGTATATCTCGGCGACACCAAGACAACATTACCAGTAAGATTCGTGTGACGTGACTACCAACAGTACCAAAAAAATTTAGCACTTGCTGCCAGCACCTCTTTTCACTTAGGGAATTGCATTAAATCAGTGTATTTTGTGTGACTCAAATCTACGACGAACTCCATCGTTCTGTCTGTCTCCTTTCGAGTCTAACTAATTTGCTCTTCCAATATAAACAGTTGTATCAGGGAGCAATAATATTGAAAATATGGTGAAATTTTTAAATCAATTGTGCGGAATTTGATTCTATGCCCATAATTATAAATTTCCACAGAATGTTTAGAGGAGATGATTGTTATGAACTATTCGGATGGTGCACACATGCACTCCTAGGCGCGGTGAAGTGTACTTGCTGATAATTTATTGTAACTTATAATAAAATATGAACGAGCGACAAAGTTCAAAGTAGATCTCGATTATAATTTCCAAAGTCTGCACCGGTAAAAAGAAAATATGTTGTAGTGGGCACTTGAATGAAGTAATCATCGAGGACGTTATTTAAGTTTCAGACAAGCTAAAATTTCACAATTGTAATGCACGAAATCTGTAGTATCTAAAAGCAAGCACCCGGAATTTATTTTGTCTTAGGGGAACACCCAGCAAAACCCAAATGTACTGGCCAGACGGGATCTGAACCACAGGTCTAGTGCCGTAACACTGCATCACGTCGTTGAACAGATTAGACGACAGAGGTGGCATGCACTCATTCACACGGCATATGCACCTCTGCACACATTCAATAACACATTTCGAGTTGTTGACTGAATAGAACTACGGCGAGTGCAACGTAACATGAGGGGCCGGTTCTTCAGCAAATCTTATTCCAGAGACGAGGAAGCCGTGGGTGGAAGCAGCAGGAGATTTGCATACGCGTAACTTGTTGCTTCTGTGTGTCGAGCAGCACTGTGCTAGCACAATGCTCTTTTGAGAAAGAAAGGAACGTGGTTACGAAATACGAGACTTTCCGCCTTGTATGCTTGCACAGAGCTCCGAGAAAAACTGAGCAGCTTGCCTTGGCTATGATACGCATGCCACTGAAAACAGAAAGAATTCGTAAATTTATTTTTTCGTTATTTCCGTTCAGACGCAGACGCAGTGATTAAAGACGACGAACATGATATAAGCTTGATCGAATTCAGAAACTGTCCACCTATTAGAAAGATGATTAGTTTGATTTATCTCGGTACAAGTTGCAAGCACCCTACTTCACGCTGTGAGAGTACCTGACAAATAGTGACAATTAATAAACCAAGTAACAGTTCAGTTGACTTAGAGATACTTGACAACAGGTCTCACTATATATGTTCCAGGTTCAGTTGACCATGAAGGTGAGAAAACATATGTGACCACCACTACATTCAACGTCAAAGTGCAATAACCACTCACAGACGGCAGGTGGCAACACTAGAAATGGTGGGTATTTAAAGTTAGTGGGGAGAGAATGTAGTCGTTGCAGTGATGCAGAAATGGAGTTATTTGACGAACATCCAAAACGGGATAATAATTGGCTTTTGGGACTAGGGAGGAAGCATCTGCAAAACGGGTAAGTTTGTAAACTGTTCGTATGCTGACGTGGTTAAAGTAAATGGTAAATGGCAAAATGGAAGTATCCATAACCGGGGCTGAGTCAACTGCGTTACATCATGGGCCATAGATGATGGGGTGAATGACGGCTGCAGAGATGTGTATGGGCGAATAGACGGCAGCTGTTGAGAAACTGACAGCCCAGATGAAACAAGTGGCTACCAATAGTGTCTCCTCAACGACCGTTCAGCGTATATAAATGCGTATGGGCCTCCGCAGCAAGTGCCCGGTTCATGAACCCACGCTGATTGCTGTTCATCGACGACGAATTCTGGAATTTGCCGACCAGTATCGCTACTGGATCTCCACTCATCGGTGACAGGTGGCCTTTCCACGTAAATCGTGTTTTATGCTCCCTCGGACAGATAGCCATTGACGAGTATGGCGTGAAATGTGTGAAAGGAAACACGCTTCATTAATCGTCGGAAGGGCCCTGGCCGGGAAGCATTCCAAGGGTGACCTAGTCATTCTGGAAGGCGCAATAGCTCAACCAAAAATATGCTTACGTTCTTGGGGACCATGTCCACCCTATATGCAGTTTGATTTTCCTTGACACCATAGCAACTACCAGCAGGACAATGCAACGCGTCACACAGCTTGCAGTATACGTGTGTGGTTAGAAAAGCACCAGGATGAGTTTACCGTACTCCCCTGGCCACCAAACTCCCCGAATTTAGACCCAATCGAGTATCTGTGGAACCAGCTCGATCAGGCTGCTCGCGTGGCGGATCGTCAACTGAGAAACATGGCACAGCTGGCCACGGCCCTGGGGTTAGTACCCTTCAGAAACTCACTGACTTTCTATCTCCACGTCTCGCTGTGGCCTGCGTTGTAAGGGGTGGTTAATCAGATAGATTATATAATGGTAAGACAGAGATTTAGGAACCAGGTTTTAAATTGTAAGACATTTCCTGGGGCAGATGTGGATTCTGACCACAATCTATTGGTTATGAACTGCAGATTGAAACTAAAGAAACTGCAAAAAGGTGGGAATTTAAGGAGATGGGACCTGGATAAACTGAAAGAACCAGAGGTTGTAGAGAGTTTCAGGGAGAGCATAAGGGAACAATTGACAGGAATGGGGGAAAGAAATACAGTAGAAGAAGTATGGGTAGCTCTGAGGGATGAAGTAGTGAAGGCAGCAGAGGATCAAGTAGGTAAAGAGACGAGGGCTGATAGAAATCCTTGGGTAACAGAAGAAATATTGAATTTAATTGATGAAAGGAGAAAATATAAAAATGCAGTAAATGAAGCAGGCAAAAAGGAATACAAACGTCTCAAAAATGATATCGACAGGAAGTGCAAAATGGCTAAGCAGGGATGGCTAGAGGACAAATGTAAGGATGTAGAGGCTTGTCTCACTAGGGGTATGATAGATACTGCCTACAGGAAAATTAAAGAGACCTTTGGAGAGAAGAGAACCACTTGTATGAATATCAAGAGCTCAGATGGCAACCCAGTTCTAAGCAAAGAAGGGAAAGCAGAAAGGTGGAAGGAGTATATAGAGGGTTTATACAAGGGCGATGTACTTGAGGACAATATTATGGAAATGGAAGAGGATGTAGATGAAGACGAAATGGGAGATAAGATACTGCGTGAAGAGTTTGACAGAGCACTGAAAGACCTGAGTCGAAACAAGGCCCCGGGAGTAGACAACATTCCATTTGAACTACTGATGGCCTCGGGAGAGCCAGTCCTGACAAAACTCTACCATCTGGTGAGCACGATGTATGAGACAGGCGAAATACCCTCAGACTTCAAGAAGAATATAATAATTCCAATCCCAAAGAAAGCAGGTGTTGACAGATGTGAAAATTACCGAACTATCAGTTTAATAAGTCACAGCTGCAAAATACTAACGCGAATTCTTTACAGACGAATGGAAAAACTGGTAGAAGCCGACCTCGGGGGAGATCAGTTTGGATTCCGTAGAAATGTTGGAACACGTGAGGCAATACTGACCTTACGACTTATCTTAGAAGAAAGATTAAGAAAAGGCAAACCTACGTTTCTAGCATTTGTAGACTTAGAGAAAGCTTTTGACAATGTTAACTGGAATACTCTCTTTCAAATTCTGAAGGTGGCAGGGGTAAAATACAGGGAGCGAAAGGCTATTTACAGTTTGTACAGAAACCAGATGGCAGTTATAAGAGTCGAGGGGCATGAAAGGGAAGCAGTGGTTGGGAAAGGAGTAAGACAGGGTTGTAGCCTCTCCCCGATGTTATTCAATCTGTATATTGAGCAAGCAGTAAAGGAAACAAAAGAAAAATTCGGAGTAGGTATTAAAATTCATGGAGAAGAAGTAAAAACTTTGAGGTTCGCCGATGACATTGTAATTCTGTCAGAGACAGCAAAGGACTTGGAAGAGCAGTTGAACGGAATGGACAGTGCCTTGAAAGGAGGATATAAGATGAACATCAACAAAAGCAAAACGAGGATAATGGAATGTAGTCAAATTAAGTCGGGTGATGCTGAGGGAATTAGATTAGGAAATGAGACACTTAAAGTAGTAAAGGAGTTTTGCTATTTAGGGAGTAAAATAACCGATGATGGTCGAAGTAGAGAGGATATAAAATGTAGACTGGCAATGGCAAGGAAAGCGTTTCTCAAGAAGAGGAATTTGTTAACATCGAGTATAGATTTAAGTGTCAGGAAGTCGTTTCTGAAAGTATTTGTATGGAGTGTAGCCATGTATGGAAGTGAAACATGGACGATAACTAGTTTGGACAAGAAGAGAATAGAAGCTTTCGAAATGTGGTGCTACAGAAGAATGCTGAAGATAAGGTGGGTAGATCACGTAACTAATGAGGAGGTATTGAATAGGATTGGGGAGAAGAGAAGTTTGTGGCACAACTTCACTAGAAGAAGGGATCGGTTGGTAGGACATGTTTTGAGGCATCAAGGTATCACAAATTTAGCATTGGAGGGCAGTGTGGAGGGTAAAAATCGTAGAGGGAGACCAAGAGATGAATACACTAAGCATATTCAGAAGGATGTAGGTTGCAGTAGATACTGGGAGATGAAGAAGCTTGCACAGGATAGAGTAGCATGGAGAGCTGCATCAAACCAGTCTCAGTACTGAAGACCACAACAACAACATGGACAACTCACACACTATTCATTGGTCTTACGGTACACGGAACAGCGGAATAAGAACTGAATAATTGCAACATCCAGAAAAGGAGGAATAAATCTCACCACCGTGCCGATGGTATCATTGTTACGTGTCTGATGCCTTTGAATGCCGCGCGCAGCCTTCCCGCGCCGGTACTACAGTGTGGCGCGACCAGCGCCACTCAGGTGCCGCCCTCTGCCGACTGTCATGAGGGACGGCCGGTGCCAGCTACGGTGAGAACTGTTGCAGCCAGGGAGCTAGACGGAAGAACTGAACCCCGGACTGCGCCACCCTGTTACACAACGTGTTCCGGACAGAAGATGTCTTTGGCGGTATCGGTGACATCGCGGGTAGCCCCAATTATTAACCTTTTCGAGTTATAATGAACTATGGTGATTGGAGCGGTCGTCGCCCATGGGTCTGGATACCGGGCGTGTTGTATGTGACTCAGCTGTTGTGATAAACCTTTTGCATTTCCTTTACGTTTTCGTCTTCTTTAAAGGCAAAGAGAGAAGATGAAGCGGTAGCCCATCATAGAGCCTATGCCTACCGTCATGTATTTTTTTTACTTTCAGTTGTTAAAAAACAGAGGATTTTTTCTGGTACCAGTAGGAGGAAGGAAGGATTCGCGCTCAGCTAGTGAACGAGTGAGAAGCACGCCATTTTTAGCGAGTAATTGTAGACCGCCATTTTGGGGTCGCTATGAATAAGTGAGGAGTATGTATTTCATATGTGCACCGTTTAGAAAAATACAGTATTGTTTTATTAACAGAAAGGTCGTGTGAGTTGTTATTTCAAATAGTACAATAATTACAAGAACTGAAGCCCACCTGTGTACTTTGGAAAATTACGAAGATCCGATAAGCTTAATGGGAACACGGTCAAGACTTCAAAGGCGAACACGGCGACCAAACGTAGCATTATAAAGAATGGTAAGCACAAATCTACAGCGGAGAAAGAAACTACTTCGCCCTGCAAAATAATATGAACTAATACGAACTTATTTCCAGGCATAGCTCAGCTTATTGTGCTTGTCATTCATGCCGAAAAATTAATCTCATTAATTCAATACATTTTAAAAAGCCACACATTTTATTATCATCTATTCCATTATTTTATTATATTATAATACGCAGTGGGCAAAACTGTGAGTACTAGTATTCTTAGGAAAATGAATATACATGTATGTTAACAATTTCTTTATGTTCCATGTACGCTGATGATGTGACGGAGACGGTGATGTGATACTGAAGAAATACTATCAAAAGGAAATAATAAATAAATTAGAAGGAAAAAGGCGACAATACCAAGAGCACACAACAAAGCACAATAGAGGAAGTACCATTTACAAGACAACAATCAGGTAGGACCGCGCAGTGCATATAGAGAATGCGTTCCCAGTAGACCTATTAGAAAATCCATCCACCTATTTCCTAAATTCCAGAACCTAAAGCTTCAGATATTAACGCTATTGTAGTCAAGTGGAGATAATGACATTTCTTTATTAGTACAGAAAATATATTGATTGAAGAACAGTTGATACTACAATTACATACAACTGTATATGCATTTTTTCGCGTGAGAAGTAACGCGGAAGTAAAATCTTAAAAAAGAAAATTTTTATTTTGATAACTGCAGTGGTATAAGGATTTCTATAATGGAGGGTCAAAACAATAAGGAAATGTCATTCGAAAATCAGAATGCCAATGTAGTGGATGTTCATTTGCAAAATGCAACAATGAGTGGTTTGGAACCGTTTAGCAGTGATTATTTGGATGCTGGGTGCGACATGCCATTGTTGCATTCGACGCCCGTGAATACAGAACATTTAATTACAAGCAATAAGTTAATTACAGTAGACGTAACTAATGGCATCTAGAGGCAAGAGAATATTTTAAACGAGGGCAGTACGCTTAGTACGGACGCAGATGCTGACAGGCGTAGGCCGGAAGTGAATACGGAAGATATGCAAGCCTTACTTCGAGCCTTAACAGAATCCATACAAACAAGCATGAATGCAATGAAAGCAGACATAAATTCAAAAATGTCGGGCTTAGAGACTAAAATGTCAGGTTTACAAACGATACAAGCAGACATGACCACAGTGAAGTCCGAGATAGAGAAGGTTAATACAAACATGACACACATTTCAGACGACGTAAAAAATTTGCGCACAAAACTCAATAGTCTGGACACGAAGTTCACACAGCAGATTTCACAAATCTCCACGGAGGCGGATAGGAAAATTAATGAACAAGTACAAATTTCGGTTCACCATATGGTTGAGAAATTAAAAGGCATAATGGGCGAAAAATTTGAAACACTAACACACACGTATCGACAGGAGCTATCCGGAATTAGAGAAACCCAAGAGAATTTACAGGCAATGCAAAAGAATACTCAGGTCAACTTAGACAATGTACAATCAGAAGTAGCGAAACTACATTCTTTCTGTGACGACCTGCCAGAAAATGTAGAAAAAATCACCTTGGAGGTAGGATTACTCAAGTTAGAACACAAGAGGATCAACTCAGACATTGTGCACCTTTATGAATCGGTAAAGAACAATGCAAAGGACGACAATACAACGTTCGCAGAAAAATGCATACGTGAACAGCGTACTTATGTGGAAGCAGTAAAGGAAGTAATGGGGGCAAGGAAGAAGAAATCTTAAAGCGCGTAGAACATGATATCAGGCAGTTAGGACAACGGTTAAGAGACGAAATAGTTAACAAACAAAGTACGGTAATATCATCGCCTGGGGCGGTAAGCGGAGCGATAAACAGCCATCCGCCAGTGGGAGAAATCAGTGGCGCGGACAACAATGCCCAACTTACGGCGCGCGACCGCATGTCGACGCGCGACGCGAGCAGCGGGCAAAACTTCGCTGAAACAAATATACCATCACCGCAGGGAAATGCTTTTCCTCCGTGCTGGACAGCGTTATTAATGGATGAGAGCTTAATAAAACATCGACAGTTTCCCGTATTCTCAAATGAGAAAAAGCGAACGCACCCAGTAGTGTTTGTCCGAGCCTTTGGAAATGTACTGCCCAGGACTTGGACAGAAGCTCAAAAGATTAAATATGTAGTAGGACGCACCGAGGGTGATGCCCTTTTGTGGGCTACGGAGATGTCAGAACTTTGCGAGACATATGATCAGTTTGAGAATGCATTTTTAGATAAATACTGGTCAACAGCTATCCAGGAGAGGTTAAGACGAGAGGTCGTCGCCCATGGGTCTGGATACAGGGCGTGTTGTATCTGACTCAGCTGTGGAGAATATTGAACTAGGAGAACTCGGCTGGAGGGAGAGTCCGAAAACTCGTCATGCTGCTCATATGTACTGTATTTAAATGTTTGTTTTCGTGTCCCTACCAGAGAAAAACTCTGATACTTGCGTTTTTTTTTGTTTCCTTTTTTTTTTTTTGTAACTGTTTGCATCGAGCAAAGATAGACGAATGAGGGACTGCAGTAATTTTGATAGGATGAGCGCATGTGTTATATTCACTTCTAGTTGTAAAGAAAGCCAAGGTACTGCATTAAATTAAATTAAACGTTTCATTGGAAAGTTTTTTATACATACTCTTTTAGATCAATTATTTCGTGTTTTTTTTAAAGGCGGTTTTTAACAATATCAGTGGATTTTACTGGATGGTTAGTTACTATAACACTACTCCAGCCCTTCCACTTAATGCTCTGTTACATCATTAACACTAAATTGGTGGTGGAGACCTTATCGTATTACCCACACGAGCAGAGGTCACGGTTCAGACATGAACAGGAAGATTCAGATGCGGTAGTCGGTTGCACTTCTTAATTACCGCGGCAGAATAAAGTTTCAACAGTTTCTCAAACTTCTCTGGTGAGAGAGTGGTGCACAAACGCAGAAGCAAATATAACACTCAACAGTTTCTTCCAAGAGTTGGCGATATTACTAAAGATCGCTAAGAAGAGGAACTCAGCTAAGATGATCAGATTTATATAAGAAGAAGAAGAAGAAGAAGAAGAAGAATGGGGAACATGCCTTGAGATCCACCAAATACCAGTCATTTCTCCAACTATGCTCCTAGCGAAGTAGCATAGTGGTTGGCACTCTGAAGTCGCCTTTGCAAGGCCGACGGTTCAGATCCGCGGCCTGCCTTTCAGATTTATGTTTTCCGTAATTTCCCTGACTCGCTCCACACACATCCCGGGATGGTTCCTTTATAATGGCACGGCCGATTTCTTTCTCGATTCTTGAAATATTTCGAGCCTGTGTGCCATCTCTGATGCCCTTGATGTTGAGCCGGCCGAAATGGCCGTGCGGTTCTAGGCGCTGCAGTCTGGAACCGCGAGACCGCTACGGTCGCAGGTTCGAATCCTGCCTCGGGCATGGATGTGTGTGATGTCCTTAGGTTAGTTAGGTTTAAGTAGTTCTAAGTTCTAGGGGACTAATGACCTGAGAAGTTGAGTCCCATAGTGCTCAGAGCCATTTGAACCATTTGAACCTTGATGTTGACAGGACGTTAAATCCTATTCCTTCTTCCTTGTTTCGCCTTTCGTAGTACGTGGAAGATTAATCTAGCTCGAAGTATGAAACCTTTCGGCACATTCCAAATGATGAGAAAGAAAGCCATCTATTCTATAAAATAATGAAGAAGAAAGTTGAGCCACGATACGTTCCTGGTTTTTGTTCACTCATATTTACACAGTCAATGTGAAAAGTTCTCCGTCTCATGGGCTAAGAACGTGTTCTTGGGTGAAAATGTAATTGTTTTTCAACATTTTCCATTTCTATGTCCATTTACCGCCTGGAACGTTTCTGCACAAAGTAGATTCTGTTCCAGAAGTGTGGTTGTCTTCCATCTGTAATATGCCCACGTATAATTATCAGTATCTCTCATTAGGCCTCATAACCATTTCCAGCTTTGCTCTATTTACCTGGGGAACAGTTGGAAGCCTAGGGTGTTAAATGTAACGAATAGGATGTTGGTATTGTATCTGATAACAATACTTTGAGTAAGAAAAGTGTAACATACTTCGTCATCCACCAGAACTTCCAATAAAATACCATACTATTCTCCAGATGCTGGATGTAGGCCTTTGTATTTTCTTTTTGGTAGAGTGCACCGACTGAAATATCCCTTCCTCCAGATTTTCCGTTAAAAAAGCACAGTTTTGAATAGTCAGTAATTCGTGGTGCCTCCGGAGTACAATCGAGCGCACTGAAGGTTAAAGTTCTTCTTAGCAGCCGACGTGAGAAACAACTTTTCAAGGTCTGTGTCGTAATGTAGCTCTGAAAAATTCTCGACGCTATTCTTGAAGAGCAAGTCAGACGGATACTGTTCTGAACAACTATTATGGGCTGTGTCGGTAGGGAAGTTCCACAAATTTTCGCTTTTCACAAAAGAGAATCTGTTCATTCTAAAAGACCGTGTTATTAAACAGGGATCGTGCAGTACTACCTAGCATTCAAAATCCCAAGTCTTTTTCTTGCTTGCACTTTGTATTGTAATTACTAGGACAGGAAATATTACCATAATATTCACATCAGAAACGAGAAAAAGTTTCATTTTTAAGATAACAATTGTTTTTGTTGTGGTCTTCAGTCATGAGACTGGTTCGATGCAGCTCTCCATGCTAATCTATCCTGTGCAAGCTTCTTCATCTCCCAGTACCTACTACAACCTACATCCTTCTGAATCTGCTTAGTGTATTCATCTCTTGGTCTCCCTCTACGATTTTTCCCTTCACGCTGGCCTCCAACGCTAAATTTGTGATCCCTTGATGCCTCAGAACATGTCCTACCAACCGAACCCTTCTTCTAGTCAAGTTGTGCCACAAACTTCTCTTCTCCCCAATCCTATTCAATACCTCCTCATTAGTTACGTGATCTACCCACATAATCTTGAACATTCTTCTGTAGCACCACATTTCGAAAGCTTCTATTCTCTTCTTGTCCAAACTATTTATTGTCCATGTTCCACTTCCATGCATGGCTACACTCCATACAAATACTTTCATAAACGACTTCCTGACACTTAAATCTATACTCGATGTTAACAAATTTCTCTTCTTCAGAAACGCTTTCCTTGCCATTGCCAGTCTACATTTTATATCCTCTCTACTTCGATCGTCATCAGTTATTTTGCTCCCCAAATAGCAAAACTCCATTACTACTTTAAGTGACTCATTTCCTGACCTAATTCCCTCAGCATCACCCGACTTAATTCGACTACATTCCATTATCCTTGTTTTACTTTTGTTGATGTTCATCTTACATCCTCCTTTCAAGACACTGTCCATTCCGTTCAACTGCTCTTCCAAGTCCTTTGCTGTCTCTGACAGAATTACAATGTCATCGGCGAACCTCAGTGTTTTTATCTCTTCTCCCTGGATTTTAATACCTACTCCTAATTTTTCATTTGTTTCCTTTACTGCTTGCTCAATATACAGATTGAATAACATCGGGGAGAGGCTACAACCCTGTCTCACTCCCTTCCCCACCACTGCTTCCCTTTGATGTCCCTCGACTCTTATAACTGCCATCTGGTTTCTGTACAAATTGTAAATAGCATTTCGCTCCCTGTATTTTACCTCTGCCACCTTTAGAATTTGAAAGAGAGCATTCCAGTTAACATTGTCAAAAGCTTTCTCTAAGTCTACGAATGCAGAAACGTAGGTTTGCCTTTCCTTAGTCTTTCTTCTAAGATAAGTCGTAAGGTCATTATTGCCTTACGTGTTCCAACATTTCTACGGAATCCAAACTGATCTTCCCCGAGGTCGGCTTCTACCAGTTTTTCCATTCGTCTGTAAATAATTCGCCTTAGTATTTTGCAGTTGTGGCTTATTAAACTGATAGTTCGGTAATTTTCACATCTGTCGACACCTGCTTTCTTTGGGATTGGAATTATTATATCCTTCTTGAAGTCTGAGGGTATTTCGCCTGTCTCGTACATCTTGCTCACCAGATGGTAGAGTTTTGTCAGGACTGGCTCTCCCAATGCCGTCAGTAGTTCTAATGGAATGTTGTCTACTCCCGGGGCCTTGTTTCGACTCAGGTCTTTCAGTGCTCTGCCAAACTCTCCACGCAGTATCGTATCTCCCTTTTTATCTTCATCTACATCCTCTTCGATTTCCATAATAATGTCCTCAAGTACATCGCCCTTGTATAGACCCTCTATATACTCCTTCCACCTTTCTGCTTTCCCCTCTTTGCTTAGAACTGGGTTTCCATCTGAGCTCTTGATATTCATACAAGTGGTTCTCTTTTCTCCAAAGGTCTCTTTAATTTTTCTGTAGGCTGTATCTATCTTACCCCTAGTGAGATAAGCCTCTACATCCTTACATTTGTCCTCTAGCCATGCCTGCTTAGCCCTTTTGCACTTCCTGTCGATCTCACTTTTGAGACGTTTGTATTCCTTTTTGCCTGCTTCATTTACTGCATTTTTATATTTTCTCCTTTCATCAATTAAATTCAACGTTTCTTCTGTTTCCCAAGGATTTCTACTAGCCCTCGTCTTTTTACCTACTTGATTCTCTGCTGCCTTCACCACTTCATCCCTCAAAGCTACCCATTCCTCTTCTACTGTATTTCTTTCCCCCATTCTTGTCAATTGTTCCCGTATGCTCTCCCTGAAACTCTGTACAACCTCTGGTTCTTTCAGTTTATCCAAGTCCCATCTCCTTAAATTCCCACCTTTTTGCAGTTTCTTCAGTTTTAATGTACAGTTCATAACCAATAGATTGTGGTCAGAGTCCACATCTGCCCCTGGAAATGCCCTACAATTTAAAATCTGGTTCCTAAATCTCTGTCCTACCATTATATAATCTATATGATACCTTTTAGTATCTCCAGGATTCTTCCATGTATACAACCTTCTTTTATGATTCTTGAAACAAGTGTTAGCTATGATTAAGTTATGCTCTGTGCAAAATTCTACCAGACGGCGTCCTCTTTCATTTCTTAGCCCCAATCCATATTCACCTACTATGTTTCCTTCTCTCCCTTTTCCTACTGTCAAATTCCAGTCACCCATGACTATTAAATTTTCGTCTCCCTTCACTACCTGAATATTTCTTTCATAACAGTATTTCATAAAAACGTTCTTCTCAGTGCTCAACTATTACAGTATATATTCTGGTTCTTACAAGAGTGTATATTGACAAAAATTAATATTTTCTGATATATCGCAACAATGGCGGCTGTCGTTTCTATTTCTAACAATAGAAATACACTTCCTTTGAAAATGCGTCCTTCCGTAGCCAAATCTAGTATCAGAAAAAAAAGTCATTGGTAAAGTCGCGGAATACACTAGTTTGTTAAAAATCACGGAACGCTAACAAGCCAACGACGTTATTTACAATGCTGTGCTAGGCTATTTACAACTGAGAGTCCCGGCTCTGTATGTTTCATTATGCAATTCAGTCACAGCTCCGCGATAGGTAATCCCACACCCGCGTGTTAGACAGAAGGAAGACTGCCGCCATCCGCCCTGAGACGATCCCAAAATGCCCGTCGAGTCACCGTAGCGCACAGAATTGAGGCCCATGCCACAACCTGCACCACCCGCTATGAAGTGATGCCATACATTCAAGTACAAAGACTCTACACTTTGTGCATGATGCCAGCAGTAGAGGCCATGCTACAATGGGACTCACTTCCAGCCGCTTACAAATACTGAATTTAACATTTATCAATTGCTTTTTTTATATTAAATAAAAAGGAAATTCTGATACTTAAAAATGGATTTTCTTTTTATTAATTTTATGAAACAATTTCTTTCTTTTTTTTCATAAGATTGCATTGATATTTAGTTTGGAGGTAAGTGAAATCGTGAATTATCGGTAGAAATATCCACTTCGGGAAATCAAGGAGCCGTTTGAAAATTCAATAAAACAATGAATTGGTACTTATACTTACAGAGTTATTCATTTTTCATTTGTGCTTCAAATGCAAAGAAAATACAAAACCAGCTTAACAGAATCAAATTCCCAATCCACCTATTTCTTTTTCTTGAGTGTTGTAACACTATTTGTGTTTACAATATCAGTCTTATTTAATTATTGAAAATAATATTTACTAAAGCACCAAGTTAATTAGTTTAGGTACAGTTAGATTTTCAGTACAGTCAAACCCAGCAAATATATGATAATTCAAGTTGCTGTGCCATATGTAAAACAACACGTTTCTTTGACACATTTCCCAAAAACATAAGTATTTTTTTCCAGCGATCAATGTCTGTAGAATAAGTCACATACGCTATAAATGTTATAACATCCTGACTAGGAGAACACAGTCCACCTCTGCTGGTAACAGCTGTTAAATGATTTCTGTAATCTTTCATACCCTGGTCATGTTCTGTCAGATACATTTTACAGTCACCACAGTTAGTTTTCCTGATGACTTTCTACGAGCAGTACTTTCGTACTGAAGTACACGCCACACATCCTCGTCTAACATCCTCTACAACTAAATTTAGCTCTTTATTGCACGTCACTTTGGAAAAGTCATTTATATCTGACTCATTAGATAAAATATCATCGATATTGCAGTACCTGAGTTGCTATAAAGAAGGATGCAATGTTTCTAAGAACGTGCGTTTGTCTCAAAAATCTACTTGAGATATAGTAATTACCACCACTCACATGCTTTCCACATTATGAGTTTGAACATTGCCTGTTAGAAAGTGTTACCTCTTTTTTTCGCTGAGCTATATCCACCAAAGCAAGAGAGATATGTCTGACAGCTAAATGAGTTTGTTTGCAAAGATCTACTATGACCTAAGAATTTTCTTCATTAACATAGGCTTTAGATGCACATTCACTACTATTATACGTCTGACCGAAAAGAGTCCCTCCTTTTTAATCCATCTGTGACTTTAACACTGTCAAGAGAAGAACTGTTCAGTCCTGTTCAGTTAACAATGATACGTCATTAGCAATGTATCTGTTTCTTCAAAATATGTAGTAATTCCATGTTTATCCAGCAACTTTTCAAGTAAATTATTCAAAATAGTAACTACAAAATCAATACTATCATCAGGATCCAGATCTTCTCTATTGCTAAATTTTAAGTTGATAATTTTAAACGTATGTTTTAACTGTGTTTCGTTACTTACAGTTACTGGAAACTTTAAGATCCATTTCGACCAATCTCTAGATGATTAACTTGGGCAGTAAGACGTTAAGTTTGCACTAATTTTTACATGGTACGGAACTTTCAGAAATGGAATCTCACCAATTAAAATGAAACATACACAAGTCTCCCTTTTAACTGAGATCCACTCATACCACACCTATTAATTTTATCGCAAAAATGCCGAGTCTCGATGAGCTGACATTGAATAAATGTTCACCGGTTTCCAGCCTCGTCAAGTGATTAAAATTACACTCTCACGGTGTATGCAGTATCAGTGAGCGTACTGTCTGTGTGTGGAATGGGGAAGGCGCACAGTCTATCCTGAGTTTGACAGAGGGCAGATTTTGATCGCACAGAGGCTTGGCAAGGGCATTTCAAAAACTGCATGACTTGTCGGGTGTTCGAAAAGTGCTGCAGTAACTCATGACTTGTCGGGTGTTCGAAAATAGCTGCATTAACTGTCTTGAACATGTGATGACTGAAAGCAGACGCCGTGGGATTGGACCGGCAACCCTCATTACAGATGTTGGCCGTCATAGGCTGGGCAGACCTGTAAAACAGGACAGGCGGCGAATTCTGGGGGAACTAACGTCGGACATGAATGCTGGGAAGACTACAACTGTGTCTGAGCACACAGTGCACCGAACACTCACTCCTAACTATTGGTGTCCGCGGCCGGCGACCCGTGCATGTGCCAATATTAACACCACCACATAGGCAACTATGACTGTAATGGGCATGCGACCATCAGGACTGGATATTGGTGCAGTAGCAGAGCGTTGCACGGTCTAATGAAGCCCGATAGCTTCCCCATCATGCAGATGGAAGGGCGCGAATCCGTCGTCTTCCAGGGGAACAACTGGATGACATGTGTACTGTGGGACGGAGGTAAGCTGGTGGTGGCTCCATTGTGCTCTGGAGAACATTCATGTGGGCCTTCACGGCTCCAGTGGAGCTCGTGCAAAGCACCATGACGGCCAAAGAGCATCACACTCTGGTTGCAGACCACTTACACCCGCTCATGACGATTGTGTTTCCCGACAGCAGTGGCATTTTCAACCAGATAATGCGCCATGTCACAAGGCCAGAAGAGTGATGGAGTGGTTCGAGGAACACAGTGACGAGTTGCAGTTGATGTGCCTGGTCCCCCTAGCTTGCCAGATCTGAACTCGATCGAACACATCTGGGATTTGGTTGAATGTGGCGTCAGCGCTCATTGCCCCCATCTCCGGAATTTATGGGGATTAGGTGACTTGTGTGTGCAGGTGTGGTGCCAAATTCCTCCAGCGACCTACCAAGGTCTCATTGCTTCCATTACATGACGTGTCGCCGCTGTTATCCGTGCCAATGGTGGACATACTGGCTATTAGGTAGGTGGTCATAATGTTGTGGCTGTTGTGGCTGCTCAGTGTGTGTGTGTGTGTGTGTGTGTGTGTGTGTATGAGAGAGAGAGAGAGAGAGAGAGAGAGAGAGAGAGAGAGAGAGAGAGAGAGAAGCCGAAAATAACACAGAGTGAGAGAAAGAGGGGAAGGTGAACACTGGTAGGGGGAGAGAGCAGGGAGAAGTGGTCTATTTTGATACTGCATCACTTTATGATATTGGTCGGTACTACCAAGTGAATAAAGACAGCGAGGAAGTGTCAGCCATCAAAGAACTTACGCTCGATACTCGTTTCATATGAAAATAACTCTATATCTATTTTTACCAGATTAATGACTAAAAGTATCAGTTTTTGCGTATTTGTGGTTACTGTCTTTGTTTTGTTAGAATGAAACTTCTGCTATTAGGTACATATATTTCACTGGCTTGACACATCTTTTCGTATTTTGTTTCTAAACAATTGTAGTAATGATGAGAACTACTTCATTGACGCAAATAGCTTCACTTAGTAACAAGATAAAAAGAAATTGCAACCTTAAATCGTGAAACATACGGAACATAGTAAAGAACAGGTTTCCTGTCTTGTTTTTGGAATGTTTCCTAGTATATGTTCAGAGATAACGTAGGAAGAACCTTTCAACTGGAATCTCTTCCTCTGCTCGCTTTCATGCGCTTGCAGTTCAGAAATACGTCAAGGTCGGTGACGTACAGCTTTAATCCAATCTTTATTGACTCTATGTCCACATGTCCCTCAAAGGCTGTGGCTATACATCAACAGTAATACATTGCAGCATTAAAAGGATAAAAAATGAGAGACGAAAGAAGTGGCATTGAGCAGGAACTTGTATTTTGTTTGTAGCTCACAGGAATATTTATTTTTATTTTTGAGTGCACATCGATATATTTCCAGAGCCAAGTGCACATGAGTGGGCTACTAGAAGCCACTGAAGTGCATGGTATTAACAAAGATCCATAAAGATCACAAGAGCGTCTCTGTCCTTTAAGAGGCTTATAAAAGCATGGACTGAAATGTAGCACAAAAGAATTCCTAGGTGCTAGTATTTATCAGTACCATCATCATCATCATCACCATCATCATAGCCACCGTCGTCATCATCATCCACCTGTCACACACCACCGGAAAAATAACCCGCTAGCCTTTTTAATGCGTTATAGCCGGCAGAATTCCGTATCGAACAGCTCCTGTATGTTTTATAATGTCATCACCTACCTCCCACCAGACCGTCGGTTCGATACTTTCTCACCTTTCACAAATCCAACACAGAACTTCCTCTGTTCTTCTAAACCTGATTCGTATGGTTACTTGTCGTTCCTGTCATCAGTAAGGTTTCATTGGAGTGATGCTTGCATGGTCCTGTCTCGCTTCCATAATACGTGACTGATGATGTAGACTGCTCCTAACTATTCTGTCTTTGGCACGTAGGAAGTTTAGTTTTGATAACTTTGTTTAATTTAACAAGAACAACCCAGTCCATTTTTATTCTCTTATTTATGTCTTTCCTCCATATCTAGTTGTCCTTAAGGAGCCACTATCAACAGGAGAAAAATAGGGAAAAACTACCTGACAATACAACCAAGGAAAAACGGAAACGTTGGTACGAGCTGTTACCCATCCTAGCAAGACGTTCACACTGGAAAGAAAAAAAAAATCAACTGTAAGTGATGTTGTTGATGGGTGTCACCATAAACTTCAAGTGCTTGTAATCTCTTAAGAGTCATTATGAATAATGTAACGATCATTTACGGCCATCAACAAACGCTAAGACAGAAACCCTTATAGAAGTGATCAATAACAGAATTTCTGTTGAGGAAATGCGTGATAACATAACAACACAACCTTCTTACTTATTTAGAAACACAGAGCTACAGATCGCATAGCCCGCCAAATGAAGCGATGTTAAGGAATGATTCAGAAAATCCACTATGCACTGACAATGAGCAATGTACACAACCTACAATCGTTACTCTGAACACATCTGATAATTATGTTTTGTACATCGAATATAAACATCTGTAAAAGGAAGGACAGACGAAATACAAAGAAAAACTAAATATTTTATTTCTAATTGTCATAAATCTCTAAACATGGAAAAATGTAAGTGTGTGTATATATGTACGGAAGATATCCAGAATATTCATCATTAGATCAATCCCTACCCGCGAGTAAAGTACCTGTTCGCTGACGAACAAACATTGAAAGATAATAAGAAAACGAAAACTTCGTCACACCTGTCGTATCCAGAGGCATGTTTGCGCCCAATTTTGTGTCTTAGGTCCACGTTGAGAAGCAAGTACTATGTCTCAGACTGGCTTTTAACTAGTATAGTATTGAGGAAACGAGTGATAATACAGCAAAAAAATCTTAATACATGTTTCGTAGATCACTTAGCCACCAAATACACCGATGTTAAGGAACTGCGTCAGCATAGTCATTGAACAGTCTTCTAGTAAAGCGGATGCTTTATGATGAACCGTTCCTCTGTGACGAGATCGCGTAACTCACTCCAAATGTTCTTGGTGTCTTTTTTTCAATTGTAGGGAGTCAATGCATTCTTAACAGCGTCAGTGTATTCAGTGGTGTTGGTGCCAGGCTGTATACTACAAGCCATCCAAAGCATTCTGCATACTAAAAACGAACTAAAACATGCTGCAGTATGAATACAGTTCTGCATGAGGTGTTAGGAATGTGCTACCGAAATGTGAAGTATCAGTTATGTTTGTATTACATCAATATCAATCATTTAAGAAATACGACAGATCCTTTACCTTGAGTGATTGACCGAGATAACCACAAATGTTGCCTGGTTGCTCAGAAAACAAGATTTTTCTAGGGCACTTTACCAATAGTATATTTATGGAGACTCCAGCTCCTGTTGCCCTTCAAGCATCTGGTGAAGGTCACCACGAATCCATCACTTATATATATCATCAGTAACCTTGAAACACGCATAAATGTCGTCAACGAGCTCATGATGTTACCGCTAATCTTGAATGTATGACATCAGCAAGATGTCATATTGGGGCAAATTTAAAAATTAAGGAAAGCAGTGGCGGTAAATTATAAATGTAAGCTGGCTCTGGTGAGAAATATATTCCTATTTTAACCAGTCACTACGCTAAAAAATTCAAGATTGTGTCACTGAAAATTTTTAGCAGACATTAAAAATGAAAGAGCCAACCATAGCGCTTAAAAATGCAAGGGGATGGCTGCTGGAGGAGAAAGTACGCTCATTACAATGAAACAGCTGGCCACAGTGTACCATATTTTTAACTAAAACCAAACAGGCCGGTCCACGAACAGGTCGGTCAATGTATATAACCCGCCATGTACAAAAGTATCTTAATTATTTTTGCGTTCTATTCAAAAGTATCTGGTAATACTAGAGAATTTCCAAAAAATCACATGAGCTTCTTGACATGAACTGGGTACTATCTTCAAAAATATTCAATTAAGTCCAAAGTTTCTCTAAAATTGTGCACGCACACACACACACACACACACACACACACACAAACAAACACAATTATTTATGTTATTATTTCACATGTTACCTCAAGAGTTTCAGTGTGATCAACATTATAAGGTGCCAGACTAGTAATCAACCTTATACGAAATGAAATCCGGAAAAAATAAAAGCATTGGGGTATAATGTATTTTCTTTTATTTTTTACATAATAAATCATTTATAAACCAAGTTTACTGTTTTTACACTTTCACACGTATACAAAAATCGCATATAACTTTTTCTTGCAGTATGAACCTCATTTTACATATTCGTACATAAACAATAAAATCATTCATCATCTTTCAGGTGCTAGTGACCCTACGTTAGGGTATAAGCATTATGTGAAAGTATAAAACGTTTATCATCTTCTGCTAGCTTGTCCTGTCTGACTGTGGATACTACATGAATCTTAGATTAAACAATATACAGCACGTCAGGAAATGGTGTAATGGAATGAGAAAGACATTAAACAGGAAAAAAATATATGGTACAACAATGTGTAATGTGACAAGTAAATTTGTTTTTTACATTACAGTAGGCTGTTGTTAAACCACTGTGGCCCACAGCATGACTACGATGTAGCAGTGTTCACTTTATCATCTAGTATGAAACACTCACCATCTTCAACTGAAAAGAATGTTTTCAAACTTATAAATAACAATGTGTTTGATGAAACTATGCAATATACACGAAAAATAAGAGCCATAAAACTAGCGACATCTTGAAACAGAAGATATGGAGCAACTTCTGACTGCAAAACCAAAGTTTCAAAGAACGTTATATTTAACGAAAATGTAGTTAGTACTGAGTTGAACAGATTTAATATTGTGTGTAAAAAGTGAATATTAGTAGGAATGGCTGTTTCAGATATCTGAAAATGCTAAACTTGCTGCAAAGCTTATAAAACTTTGTGTCAGGGATAACGGGTGATGTGATACCTTAGATTTTGTAAATAACAGATATAACACTCCTGTTGTAAATGAAAAGAAAGTTGCCTTATTGAAAGACGAACTGAATGGTGAACCTATTACTGAATCTGTTGGCCTTCCAGCTAAAATGTGTGTGTTCAAGACTGAATAACGATGTGTAATTCGCAGAGAAAAGGATGCGAAAGAGTCTTCTGTGAAAGAGTTAACCAACGATTATTGACAGCATTACAGGTTTATGATCTCGAAACAACGGTACATTATGTTGTTCAAACCTGTCATCATTGGCTGATATAACAGCACATGCCCTATTTTTAAAAGTTGCGTCCAAATAAACCCATTCTAGACTATCAACGTTCATTTTAACTTGCTTCATTGTTGACACACTCATCACTTATAACTTAAACTATTGAACTGTCCATAGCACCCCTCTTCGTCACCGACAGACTTAAAAATAGAGATGTCATAATAAACTGATGTGCAAAACCTCTCGATGACATACACGGACACAGCAGCTCCAAATGACATGCTTCTACTAATGCCTGCCTCACTATATTACCTACTTTTTCGCTTAGTCAGCAAGTCAGTACTTTCACAAATTAAGCATGCCACTGATCGCAGACTCAACAACAATGCATGTATACTTTTCTCAGACAAGCCAGGAGACAGTGCGTCTTCTTCCGACAAGCAAAAACACTTTGCCAGCGAGTTTCGACTTGGCTACACTATAGTAATATTTCTTAACAGAGACTGTTAGGCCAGCTTAAGTAAAAATTTCTTTTAGATTTGAGTTCTGATAGCACTCGTCACAACAGTCAAGATTACGCAGTTTGTATATGATAAATTTATTAATAGTGCATAACAATGTTTCATTCTGACAGCGTATTAATTCTGTAAATATTAACTGTTCCAGTTCACTGTATTGTATTCACCCATTCTGAGAAATCTCCTGAAAATAATCAGGTTAATAAGTATTATATTCAAATGTTTTATGTTTTTTATGTTATACTTTCTGAGACGTTCCACACCCCTGAGAATCATCTTATATTTTGGATCTATGGAATAAAAATTGAATCTAATCTAATCTTTTCTTGCCTACCTACTCCAGGGGAATCGGCTTGCGGGTCATATAATGCCAAGCCGAGTCAACTGAACTGGGAGGATCCTGAGCTGTGTAATGAAACTTCCAATACTTTCCAAAATTGTTATAGAGAAACGAAGTATTATTTCCACACATCTCAGTTACATAATAAAATCTACATCATAACAAATAAAAAAGACATTATACCACAATTTAATTTATTTCATGCGGAATTTATGTAAGTATAAAGTTGATCATTAATAATAGAGTTCTGCGAGTATTAAGGGAGCCGACAAATCGTAAATGGTGCACAATTAAAAGGAAGTGCACTTGGTACAGCATCAGATATTAAAGAAACTAGACAACAGGTACTGGGGACTGTTGTATCTAGAGGGCAACACATTTAGGAACACTCAATGTTCACTCATCGATGTTTCAAACTAGTGACCGATTTTTACAATAACACGAAGGAAAACGCACCAGAGACCACCATAAGTAGTTTCCGGCCTTTTCTACCGGTTTGGTTGTTGTGAGTCATAGCGTTGTGTTTTGTGCAACGTTTATAAATACTACTACGTAGCTTACATTAGTGAAATACGAAAACAGGTAAAATTGTATTCTTTTAGTACTACGGGATGAGAAGTTTCATTGTTCCAATTGATAAAAAATGATATTGTTATTTAATAGGATCTTTGCCTCTTTAGGTCGTTGAATTGAATATATAACTCTGTTTTTAAGCAATTATTATTTTAAACTTTTCCTCATTACAGAGACTTATCTCCAAGATAATAATTTACTCGTAAATTACAATACAAATTGTTTTTTAAACAAAACTTTTTGTTATAGGGCCTGTTCTGATAACTGACTTCGTGAACTTTTGCTATTTTTTTTGAGTTCGGTGCAAGCCAAAGTTATTGAATGTCATCTGTTTTGTATGGTTGCTTTAACACCTCATCTAAATGCATAAAAAATGTATACAATGTCACCTATACAAACAGCGAACTTAGAAAGGTACTAATAAATAAATCAGGTTCTTATTTGCAGATATCGAAATTACGATCGGCCTGCAATGTCGATCGATCGCCTACTCTTCTACGCAAATTAGGGTACAGTTTCTCAGGTCAAACTACTGGTAAAAATTCCTTCAGTTTGAAAGGGAACTCGAGGTGATCAGATTACTTAAATGAAAAACAAGTTTCTTTCCTTGGTGATATAATTTAATTAAAGCAGCTCACTTTTACAGAACAACTGCGTATATCACCTCGAAGCATCAAGGAGAGAGAGAGAGGGAGAGAGGGAGAGAGAGAGAGAGAGATAAATCAGTCATGAATCATCGTTTTATAGTCATTAGATGAAAAACAAACTCGGCACGATATTGAACATTACTTAATAGTTTCCTCAGAGTATGCTTATATTTCTTTGATAAACGACAAAGTTACCTTAGGCACTTTCAGATACTTCAAAAACTCTACACTTCTTATTTGATATATGAAAAAAAAACGGTTTAAAATATTAAACTAGCTAAAATTTAAAAAAAGAGCGTCGTAAGTTGCACATGTTTAAGTGCTGCACAAAATATATTTCCTTATTGGAGGATACTCTCAATTCTTTATTTACATATTTTTATGGTAAATAAATTTCTGCGTTTTTTAAAAGCTAGTGACACAACGTGTGGACTGTTAAGACATTCTTAGTCACCCGTGCACCACCGCGCATACCTTGAAAAGGAAGGGCTACTTACCATAGGACTCGCGATATTTACAGATGCATTTTCCCTGCCTTAAAATTGGAAATTCATGTTATTTTGCAATTGCTTCTAATTAAAAATATTTTTCGTTTTAATCTGGTGTTTGATGATACTTCTTCTTAATCCGACATCACTTATTGATTATTGGTGTAGAAGAGGACAAAACATAACACACAGATTTTTAAATACAGTACAGACAAAATTTTCTCGATTGCGGCACTTAAATTCGAATAGAACATTTGTTCCCAGGTATATGACGATATTTTATCCTAGTACATTTGGAGAGACTTTGCTTTTCCAGATCAATTTTCGTAAAAATACTACAGCACACACATAGAGAATGCTGTCATCTCTAAATTGTATAAGAAAAATAATAAACTTCTATTATATTAGAGCTGAAAGTCTGAAAGGTATTCCAAGGCACAACACTCTCCCCTACATCAGAATCTTAGTGTAATAGTTTTCATGTTGTTGGATTTATTTGTTTTCTTCTATGTCACATTTTAAATTTTTTGTCTTCTGTACTATCATGTCATTTGACTTCTCCATAATTATCAGTTGTTAAACAATGCAGTTAAGTTTGCAGGTAGCTGACAAGGTTCTAACTCTTGTGGTGCAACGCTTGCCTTTCAGCTGCAGAATGCTTCATTGGGTTTACTGTGAGGTCTCCATTTGTCTCAGTTCCACGCGCTCGTTCCAGCTGTCCGCTGTCGGCATTCGTACTTGAGATTAATACAGGCGTACCGACTCGCATTTGTCTCGTGAAACCGGAAACGATTTCTCCTACCCGCCAGCTGCATTCTATGTCTTCAGCTCTGACGCTGTCACGAACGGTTAGAAGGTAGTAACGCGACAGCGGTGGAAAAATAAACTTCACCAACTGCAGGTCCCCTCTTTGCAATACCAGTTACTCATCAGCTGTTCTACACAGCGGTTACGGAAATAACAATAAATTGCGAGCATTAACTGTGCAACTAGTTTGCGTTTTAGGCATCTAATGGCCCAAGCGTCCGAAACCACGATAGTAAATATGCTTAGCCGTGTATGAATTGCCTGGTTTACTGAAACTTTACTTATGAATCAGTACAGTTATTTCACATAACGCTGTACTTAATCTCTGAAGTGCTACCAACTTTCCAGTTTTACTTTTCTTTTAAGGAAACTGGGTCTCTTGAGCGTGCTTTGTTTTTAGGCTTAGTAAGAATGTCACCCCGAAATGAATTCAGAAGCTGTAACTCAGTCCTGTAAGATGCTTATAATGTTATAAGTTTTAGTGACTAAATCTTTATAAGCTATATTCAACGTTAAGAGATATCTTTGTCGTACTAAAGCATCATTATTGTCACATATATCAGAGATACTTCTTAACAACCCTGCTATTACATTGCACTTTTGTAATAGATTCATTGTAAAGGAATTACGAGAAAAATTACAAAAACTTTTTAGTTTAAGGTAGGAGAGCAACGCTACACATAATCGTAAACAAGAACTGTTAAGCATTCACACTGCACATTTTGGGGTGATACTGAAATTACAGTATATATCGGCCAATTATAAGATTGTTGCACGGCACGCAGCACCCAAAATGACAGGTCAACAACACCCGACTGTGTAGGTAATGTTACTGTCTTAAACAAACTTAAATTCTTTAGATTTGAGGGCTTTACAAACTTCTGCATAAAGCACTCACAATGCAGAAACATGTGATGAATAATTCTAACAATGCTGGAAGAAGGGAAAATCTTAGTGACTGTGGAACAAAATCACTTAGGACGAACAACAGCTTTCGATTCTTGATCCACTCCTATTTCTTATTTATGTGAATCATCGTCCAGCGAGCGAAATCGGTACTTTGGCAGATAATACCACTGTTATAAACAATCCCATTACATAGAAAGCAACAGAAGATAATCTTAATGTTGTTCTTGAAAGATTTTTAAGCGGTTCTCTTCCTTAACATTGAGAGAACATGCTACATTCAGTCATGTACAGCAAACAGAATCATACCAACAATTGATGCAGCACAAGAGCAGGATTTAGTAAAGAGTGTAGCAAGCTACTACTTTTTTTGATGTACGTATTGATGAGAAATTGAACTGGAAGAAGCATTTTACTGAGCTTCTCAAATACTTAAGACCAGCTACTTTTCCTCATCGTATAATTGCTAGTCTTAAAAATAAACATATAACCCTCCCAACATATTTAGCATATTTCCACTCTATGTCATACGGAACAATTTTCTGGACAGCTCATCGCTTGGAGAGAAAGCAAGGACTACAAATATGTTCACCTGCAGTCATGTTGTAAGTACATTTTCAAAGAGTTAAGCACTTTCACAATATATACAGGGTGTCCCGGTAGGAAAGGTTACAATTCGGGGATGTGATAGCAGCGATCATTTGAAGCAAGAATGTCTAGTAAACATGGGCTCCAAAATGCATACCGCACCTCAGGAGCGAAGAGCATTTCCTCGTCTCCGATACTGTGAAACAAATATCTTCCTCTGCATGCTCTTTGCTTTCCATATTTTAAGAGGTGGTAGAACGGACCAAAACAAGAAAAAAGTTTCCGGTGAAGTGCATACATTAAGAGCTACGAGCATTTGTTCCTCTCTAATGTGTACACATGTCTTCTACTGAACAAGTGCTCATACCTCTTAAGATATGCGTCATAGAATCCACGTTTACTGCTAATTTTTTCTGCGAATGATCGTTCCTATCATACCCCTGAATGCTGATCATTCCCCCTGCGATTCCGTATATATTCGGCAGATGAAAGTCATAAATAATCCATCACAACTTGAGGAGAAGAGTTGTGTCGACACCTGCCACACCAGAAAAAAGGTCACTCTTTACGAATTATTAAGGCTGCCTTTGTCTCAGAAAGGAGCTCTATATGCATAAAGAAAAATAATTCATAATTTTTCGAATAACATAAAATATGTGATACGTAAGAAATCGAGTTTTAAATATAACCCAAAATCATTTGTTCTGGTCAACACCACCAACCCCAAGTTTTCAAGTACAATTGCCTGAGTAGACCGAAAAATAATATCTACCTCTACATCTACATAAATTCTCCACAAGCCAACGTACTGTACAACGTGGAGGGTACCATGTACCACTGCTAGTCATTTCCTTTCCCGTTCTACTCACAGACGATATTAGGGAAAAATTTCACTGTATATGCATCCGTAAGAGACCTAAATTCTCTTTTCTCGTCTTCGCGGTCCTTATACTAAATGTACTTTATTGGTAGTTCAATGTTTGTTCTACATATTTCCTGAATAGTGTTTCGCGAAAAGAACAGCATCTTTCATCCAGGGATTCCTATTTGAATTCACAAAGTGTTTCCGTCACACTTGTAAGTTCATCGAGTTTACCGGTATCAAATCTAGCAACACGCTTATTACACTCCTGGAAATTGAAATAAGAACACCGTGAATTCATTGTCCCAGGAAGGGGAAACTTTATTGACACATTCCTGGGGTCAGATACATCACATGATCACACTGACAGAACCACAGGCACATAGACACAGGCAACAGAGCATGCACAATGTCGGCACTAGTACAGTGTATATCCACCTTTCGCAGCAATGCAGGCTGCTATTCTCCCATGGAGACGATCGTAGAGATGCTGGATGTAGTCCTGTGGAGCGGCTTGCCATGCCATTTCCACCTGGCGCCTCAGTTGGACCAGCGTTCGTGCTGGACGTGCAGACCGCGTGAGACGACGCTTCATCCAGTCCCAAACATGCTCAATGGGGGACAGATCCGGAGATCTTGCTGGCCAGGGTAGTTGACTTACACCTTCTAGAGCACGTTGGGTGGCACGGGATACATGCGGACGTGCATTGTCCTGTTGGAACAGCCAGTTCCCTTGCAGGTCTAGGAATGGTAGAACGATGGGTTCGATGACGGTTTGGATGTACCGTGCACTATTCAGTGTCCCCTCGACGATCACCAGTGGTGTACGGCCAGTGTAGGAGATCGCTCCCCACACCATGATGCCGGGTGTTGGCCCTGTGTGCCTCGGTCGTATGCAGTCCTGATTGTGGCGCTCACCTGCACGGCATACGACCATCATTGGCACCAAGGCAGAAGCGACTCTCATCGCTGAAGACGACACGTCTCCATTCGTCCCTCCATTCACTCCTGTCGCGACACCACTGGAGGCGGGCTGCACGATGTTGGGGCGTGAGCGGAAGACGGCCTAACGGTGTGCGGGACCGTAGCCCAGCTTCATGGAGACGGTTGCGAATGGTCCTCGCCGATACCCCAGGAGCAACAGTGTCCCTAATTTGCTGGGAAGTGGCGGTGCGGTCCCCTACGGCACTGCGTAGGATCCTACGGTCTTGGCGTGCATCCGTGCGTCGCTGCGGTCCGGTCCCAGGTCGACGGGCACGTGCACCTTCCGCCGACCACTGGCGACAACATCGATGTACTGTGGAGACCTCACGCCCCACGTGTTGAGCAATTCGGCGGTACGTCCACCCGGCCTCCCGCATGCCCACTATACGCCCTCGCTCAAAGTCCGTCAACTGCACATACGGTTCACGTCCACGCTGTCGCGGCATGCTACCAGTGTTAAAGACTGCGATGGAGCTCCGTATGCCACGGCAAACTGGCTGACACTGACGGCGGCGGTGCACAAATGCTGCGCTTCTAGCGCCATTCGACGGCCAACACCGCGGTTCCTGGTGTGTCCGCTGTGCCGTGCGTGTGATCATTGCTTGTACAGCCCTCTCGCAGTGTCCGGAGCAAGTATGGTGGGTCTGACACACCGGTGTCAATGTGTTCTTTTTTCCATTTCCAGGAGTGTATTTGCTTGGATGTCTTCCTTTTCTCAGACGTGGTAGTTATCCCAAACACTTGATTTGTACTGAAGAAAGGGTCGCAAAAGGGTTCTATAGGTCGCAAAAGTGTTCTATAAGCGTCCTCCTTTGTACATGCGCTACACTTTCCTAAAATTCTCGCACTATATCGAAGACAACCATTCACCCCTCCTGCTACCGTTATTATGAGTTCAGTCCATTTCACATATCTGTACAACGCTACCCTTACATATTTAACCTAAGTGACTGTCAAGCAGCGTATCGTTAATACTGTATCTGAGTATTATAAGTTGGTTTTTCTTACACTGTGTAAATCGTACCGTATCCTTCTACGCTAACTCAATAATACTATCCCTATACTGCGGCAACATCAAGAAAGTCACGTATTTGTGATTATCCTATCCGTCGTCAGGTCATTTATGTGTATGTAGAATAAGAGCAGTCCTGTCACAGTTCCCTGAGGCACACCTGACGACACCTTTGTCTCTTGTGAACACTCGCCACTGGGAGAACATACCGGGTTCTATTACTTACGGACGTCTTCGAGACACTCACGCATCTGAGACTCTATTCCGTACTGTTGGACTTTCGTTAACCGTCTCATTGGCGCACCGTGTCAAAGACTTCCCTGAAATTTATGGATATGGTATCTGCTTATTGCTCTCCATCCATGGTTAGCAGGATATTGTGCAAAATAAGGGCAAATTGAGTATCGCACGAACGACGCTTTCTAAATCCGTCATGACTTTTGGACATTCTGCTCAAAAATTCTTCAGCACAACGATGTTAGAGACATGCGCCTATAATTTATGAGGCTGTAATTTGACGAGTCCGTTCTTTCACGCTTCTTACATACAAGAGTCACATAACCTTTTTTCCAGTCACTTAGGTCTTTGGTCTGGGCGAGATATTCGCGATAAATTCAAGGTATGTAAGGAATCAGTGCCATCGAGCATTATCTCTAAAACCGAACTAGAATTTCGTAGAACTGGTAATTCACTTGTTTCAACTTTTTCATTTGTTCTCTGGGCCAGGGATGCTTGTCATTATGTCGTGTATACGAGAGTCTATGCGGTGATCAAACGAAGGTATGTCCGTAGGATTCTCCTGCGTGAACCAACTAATTAATCTGTGTTATCCAATTTTAAAGTTGTACTAGAACACAGTAAAAAATTTCATATTCGCGACTTTTCTCTAACTTCCCAGCCTTTAAAACATCGTTAAATTACTCTCATTTTTAAGTATCTCGTTTATTTCTGCATAGCGGCTTGAGCGCTAATTTTGTTGATAAATCGTTTGTAATTTCGTTCGGTACACGTACACTCCTGGAAATTGAAATAAGAACACCGTGAATTCATTGTCCCAGGAAGGGGAAACTTTATTGACACATTCCTGGAGTCAGATACATCACATGATCACACTGACAGAACCACAGGCACATAGACACAGGCAACAGAGCATGCACAATGTCGGCACTAGTACAGTGTATATCCACCTTTCGCAGCAATGCAGGCTGCTATTCTCCCATGGAGACGATCGTAGAGATGCTGGATGTAGTCCTGTGGAGCGGCTTGCCATGCCATTTCCACCTGGCGCCTCAGTTGGACCAGCGTTCGTGCTGGACGTGCAGACCGCGTGAGACGACGCTTCATCCAGTCCCAAACATGCTCAATGGGGGACAGATCCGGAGATCTTGCTGGCCAGGGTAGTTGACTTACACCTTCTAGAGCACGTTGGGTGGCACGGGATACATGCGGAGGTGCATTGTCCTGTTGGAACAGCAAGTTCCCTTGCCGGTCTAGGAATGGTAGAACGATGGGTTCGATGACGGTTTGGATGTACCGTGCACTATTCAGTGTCCCCTCGACGATCACCAGTGGTGTACGGCCAGTGTAGGAGATCGCTCCCCACACCATGATGCCGGGTGTTGGCCCTGTGTGCCTCGGTCGTATGCAGTCCTGATTGTGGCGCTCACCTGCACGGCATACGACCATCATTGGCACCAAGGCAGAAGCGACTCTCATCGCTGAAGACGACACGTCTCCATTCGTCCCTCCATTCACGCCTGTCGCGACACCACTGGAGGCGGGCTGCACGATGTTGGGGCGTGAGCGGAAGACGGCCTAACGGTGTGCGGGACCGTAGCCCAGCTTCATGGAGACGGTTGCGAATGGTCCTCGCCGATACCCCAGGAGCAACAGTGTCCCTAATTTGCTGGGAAGTGGCGGTGCGGTCCCCTACGGCACTGCGTAGGATCCTACGGTCTTGGCGTGCATCCGTGCGTCGCTGCGGTCCGGTCCCAGGTCGACGGGCACGTGCATCTTCCGCCGACCACTGGCGACAACATCGATGTACTGTGGAGACCTCACGCCCCACGTGTTGAGCAATTCGGCGGTACGTCCACCTGGCCTCCCGCATGCCCACTATACGCCCTCGCTCAAAGTCCGTCAACTGCACATACGGTTCACGTCCACGCTGTCGCGGCATGCTACCAGTGTTAAAGACTGCGATGGAGCTCCGTATGCCACGGCAAACTGGCTGACACTGACGGCGGCGGTGCACAAATGCTGCGCAGCTAGCGCCATTCGACGGCCAACACCGCGGTTCCTGGTGTGTCCGCTGTGCCGTGCGTGTGATCATTGCTTGTACAGCCCTCTCGCAGTGTCCGGAGCAAGTATGGTGGGTCTGACACACCGGTGTCAATGTGTTCTTTTTTCCATTTTCAGGAGTGTATTTTCAAAATTAATGGCAACTGAATTTCCAAGAAAACAGATTTTACTGATTCTACCTTCTCTACTTCGTAGATAGAACTGTTACTGAAAAAGTAAAGGCTCGAAACTGTGAATGTTTTATCTATATTCGATACTGCCATTGCTTTGAGCTTAGATGAGAATATAAAGAGAAATCGTGTCTCTTATTCCGAAGGAGGGCTCAAAATTGTTCGTATGGCTCTGAGCACTATGAGACTTAACTACTGAGGTCATCAGTCCCCTAGAATTTAGAACTACGTAAACCTAACTAACACAAGGACATCACACATATCCATGCCCGCGGCAGGATTCGAACCTGCGACCGTAGCGATCGCGTGGAAGGAGAGTTCAATTTGGTTCCTTACCTATTCATAGATAGCTTGAGTAGAAACATTTGCATAAACAAAATGATGCCTAATGATGTTTACGTTTGTCACAGTATTCCAATTATAGACCTATCGATCTGGCTTCTCTGTTTGTTTTTGGGGAGTTAAACAAAAATCTTACTTCCTCCAGACAGAGTAGTACACCGAACGTTAATTCGAAAATCTTAGTTCCTCCAGACAATGTAGTACACCGAACGTTAATCCAAAAAGTGACTAATTCCCTTTTAAAATTTAAGTTTTGTACTTTTAATTCACTGATTTGTACCGAAGAAATATTGAAATTTTCATTTTCGTTAAATATATCGGTGAGAGGTAATGTAAAATCGGATCTCACACATATAAGCTATGAACACTGGAAATCAGATAATGCATGCCTACGCTCAGTTTCTTTATTGGACAAATCTTCCTTCGGTGTGTGCTATAAACGGTTAATTGGAACACACAGTGTTTATTCAGTTTACAGGTAAAACAGTTTATTATACGTTGATAGTGTGCCTAAAATTAGATATTTTGAGAAAATACTACACTTTCACTCTGCAACGGAGTGTAGAGAAGATTGAAACTGTGTGCCTGACCGGGACTCGAACTTAGGACCCATGCCTTTCGCGGGAAAGTGCTCTGCCAACTTTTTTTTTCTTGTTTGATCTCATTGTGTTAGTTTTTGTTCGTCCTGTTTGTACGGGGTGGACGTCCCATGACGCTTGTTCAAATTCATCGTGGATCAAGTAACTCAGTTTTTTTTTTTTTTTAATTCCAGAGAGCAGCTAATGCTGTGACCAAACACGCTGAGTTACCGTACCGGCGAAGGCGTCGAGTGTCATGCTTTGGTAGCTCAGTTGGCATAGCATTTACCAGTGAAAGGCGAAGGTGCCGAGTTCGAGCCTCGGTCCAGTATATAGTTTTAATCTACCAGGAAGTTCCATGGAAGATATTATAAGATGGTAATGATAGAAACTGAGAGTGGTGAGAGCAACGTCAGGTGTAAAACCCTTCTGGAATTCAGAGTGCAATTGGTTGTGTACGTAATTGCTGTTGAAATGGATTACACTCCCGAGTAAGCCATCTACTAAGAACTTAACTGAACGGGAGTAATAAACGGTCACCGTTTCGTAGCTGTTGACAACTCTGTGGAAACAGCCAAAACTGCTGCACGCAAATGTTTTCATTTGTTACGATACTGCAATAATTCTGTATACTAGCACCATGAACGTTAATTTTGAAATAAATATTTCAAATTCAGAGAATACTATTAACGTTTTACTTAACCATTTTACTGAACATAAAATGATTTCCCTTTATTTTATAAAATTAATTTTGTATTTGCGATCAGGTTCATGACGGATATTTCATTTCCTCTCTGCGCTGTCTGCTTTCTCTGTGACCAATTTTTACTATTGGAAACGTGAACGTGACATTGCTATACTTTTGTCATCTTTGTCTTATTTCCCACTGAGCGAATTGGTGCAATGGTTACCACACTGGACTCGCACTCCGGAGGACCCGGTCATCCTGATGTGGGTTTTCCGTGATTTCCCCAAATGGCTTCAGGCAAACACCAGTGTGGTTCCTGTGAAAGGGCACGGCCGATTTCCTTCCTCATCTTCCCCTAATCCGAGCTTGCGCTGCGTCTCTAATGACCTCGTTGCCGACGGGACGTCAACACTAATCTCCTTCTCCTCCTCCTTTTATTTCTGTTTAACATGTCTCATTGTTTTTTCCTTCAGTTTCACTGTACAACTAACCATCAATCATATGTAACAGGGTACCGTTCGTTAACATTCATAGTGGTACGGCGAAAGACTCCGAATATCTAGAGAAAAGGCTGAACTTACACACATTACGGAAGGAATTCTTCCTCTTGGAGGGACACAGCAAAAACTGTTCTTTGCGCTAAGAACAGTTTTGTGCGATGTCAAGAACGCTCATTATCATACGAATACCAACAGGCAAGTAAAATATCAGCTTACCATCCGCCGAAAACCCTTTTTGAGGAATTCTGCACGGAGCTGTTCAGAAATTCTGATAGTGTGTTGTGGTCCCATCCCTCTATGTGATTTGCATTCCCTGAGTTTGGCGCGTTTTCTGAGCAACGAGACTGCCTAGTGTGTTGAATTCAGCTCTGTGGAGCATACAGGTAACTTGATTCACGCCATGATCTGCCTTTCGAATGTCACTACTGTTGCTGCTGTTGCCTGGTAAAGCGAAATGACAGCAGCCAACTAAGTAAATCTGTTCACTGAGTTGCCTATCTGCAGACGCGAACTAACTAGAGGCGACAGTGCGGGGCTGACGATTTGCCTACTGGAACATGTTCTGAAAAGGTTGACTGCTAGTAGGGTGCTCTGCGGCTACGCCGCGACGCGTATTACGAATCAGAACTCGGAGAAATGTTCTGTCTGCTTATGGAGTACGTCTTGTAGTTTTAGAGCGGTCGTTTTCTGAAACCCCGGAGGTACCTACCGACAACACTGTACTTCTAAGACTATCCAGTGTTTTCTGAAAAATTATTCTGAATTTCTATGAAATTCTTCGGAGTGTGATAAAATTACTAACGCAAGAGGCCTTCTTCCGGGCTACTGTCGCACACCGCTGAAAACCTCTTGAAGTAGCAGTCAAAACCTTAATGAACAGAGCCACAGTATAGTCTGCACATAGAAAATTTCAACAGTGTTTTAAATGAATGACTTTGGTTTGGAATCAACATAAAGCAGGTAAATATTGTCTAATTTGACGTGCTATATTTTAATTTGCAATCTTATACTACCTTCTGTACGTTATATGAATGCAGGCCATAAGAGCTGAATACAGTAAGCACATTCAGAAAGATGTAGGATGCAGTAGTTATTCGGAAATGAAGGAGCTCGCATACGATAGAGTGACATGAAGAGCAGCATCAAACTAATCTTCGTGCTGAAGACGACAACAACAACAACATATGTTCTCAGAAATAACACGAGTAATGGAGGCTCGTTGAGCTGTCAGTCAAATGTTTACTCTATATGACGGTTATGTCAAACACTATCAAGAATTGTCACCGCCTAAAATTTCGCAGCAACAGAGCACATGACAAACTCATAGGACATATTTCAGATTGTGTCGTATTAACTGACACGTAGGTCATTCCTGTAGAAGTGCATAATGTAAGTAGACTTATATTATTGCTATGTATGTATAGTTATCATTTTGCAGGAATCGATGCGCAACAGTTGTTTCTTCTTCCGCAACAAAAGCCACTGATGGTAGGTTATAAACCCGAAAACCGGTTTTGCAAATAAAAGATAGTGCAGCTCATGATATACTGATGAATATTTTTAATAAACATTTGAAACGTGCAGAGTGCCAAGTATTGAAGATCTCCTTAGTTTTATCATATGGTAACACAGCAAGGAGAATTTTATGGAAACAGACTACAACAGTAAAATTTACGGTCTTCCACTTTAAATTGTTTAAAATCGACCATGGTCTGTTTTAATGTTCTTGATGACTCCAATAAAAGTTTCTTTAAATAATTTGAATCCAATGTGAAATGCTGAAAATGTGTTACGCACTTTTGTAAAATTGTTAGCTGACAGATAGGTACCATTTAATACAGAAAATCGTTGAACACCGTTGTAATCATAAGTCGGGAACAGTATTGACCGAATTCAGATTTTTTTCACGACACTCTCAAAAACGTTAGGGCGGATATATATGGGAAAAGTTGTTTGGAGAAGTTTTGGGAAGTTCTTCACCGACTTGTCTTACATACCAAACTAACAAAAAAATTCAGACGAGGGCAGCTGAATGTTTTTCAAAGAACATTGTTTAGATTTTCTGTTAAGACTGAGTGCGAGAAATAAAATGCTGCGTTGTGAAAATTTATGATTTCTGTTTCTTGCTTTCAGCCAGTTTTAACTACGATAGCAGGGCATTTAAACCGTTACTCAAATTATTTCTCCCATACATATTCGTTTTCTTCATATACGATTTCATACACAAACTGTATTTCGCAACGTGCTGTTTGGTTTTCTACCGCCCTATTGGTTTCAACAGAAAGCAAGAAAAGCTGTAATTATGGCTTATCGGCTTATAATTAGAATACTGCTACGGAATCTGAATAGCATGAAATTTTGTAATCCTATCCGTTCGCAGATTAAAACTATGCGAAATACTGTCATTGAATCTACTGTCCTCACAGGGCCAGCAGTCGGGATGGTCTCTTTCTTACCCTGTATACCAATGATCTCAACCGATATACTCATTTATTTTAAGCGACTTCATTTCCCAATCAAATATTCATTGAAATTACAATAAACAAGGTTTAAGAAACTTCCTGGCAGATTAAAACTGTATGCCCGACCGAGACTCGAACTCGGGACCTTTGCCTTTCGCGGGCAAGTGCTCTACCAACTGAGCTACCGAAGCACGACTCATGCCCGGTACTCACAGCTTTACTTCTGCCTGTACCTCGTCTCCTACCTTCCAAACTTCACAGAAGCTCTCCTGCGAACCTTGCAGAACTAGCACTCCTGAAAGAAAGGATATTGCGGAGACATGGCTTAGCCACAGCCTGGGGGATGTTTCCAGAATGAGATTTTCAATCTGCAGCGGAGTGTGCGCTGATATGAAACTTCCTGGCAGATTAAAACTGTGTGCCCGGCCGAGACTCGAACTCGGGACCTTTTCCTTTCGCGGTCAAGTGCTCTACCAACTGAGCTACCGAAGCACGACTCAGGCCCGGTACTCACAGCTTTACTTCTGCCAGTACCTCGTCTCCTACCTTCCAAACTTTACAAAAGCTCTCCTGCGAACCTTGCAGAACTAGCACTCCTGAAAGAAAGGATATTGCGGAGACATGGCTTAGCCACAGCCTGGGGGATGTTTCCAGAATGAGATTTTCACTCTGCAGCGGAGTGTGCGCTGATATGAAACTTCCTGGCAGATTAAGACTGTGTGCCCGACCGAGACTCGAACTCGGGACCTTTTCCTTTCGCGGGCAAGTGCTCTACCAACTGAGCTACCGAAGCACGACTCACGCCCGGTACTCACAGCTTTACTTCTGCCAGTACCTCGTCTCCTACCTTCCAAACTTTACAAAAGCTCTCCTGCGAACCTTGCAGAACTAGCACTCCTGAAAGAAAGGATATTGCGGAGACATGGCTTAGCCACAGCCTGGGGGATGTTTCCAGAATGAGATTTTCACTCTGCAGCGGAGTGTGCGCTGATATGAGACTTCCTGGCAGATTAAAACTGTGTGCCCGACACAGACTCGAGCTCGGGACCTTTGCCTTTCGCGGGCAAGTGCTCTACCAACTGAGCTACCGAAGCACGACTCACGCCCGGTACTCACAGCTTTACTTCTGCCAGTACCTCGTCTCCTACCTTCCAAACTTTACAGAAGCTCTCCTGCGAACCTTGCAGAACTAGCACTCCTGAAAGAAAGGATATTGCGGAAACATGGCTTAGCCACAGCCTGGGGGATGTTTCCAGAATGAGATTTTCACTCTGCAGCGGAGTGTGCGCTGATATGAAACTTCCTGGCAGATTAAGACTGTGTGCCCGACCGAGATTCGAACTCGGGACCTTTGCCTTTCGCGGGCAAGTGCTCTACCAACTGAGCTACCGAAGCACGACTCACGCTCGGTACTCACAGCTTTACTTCTGCCAGTACCTCGTCTCCTACCTTCCAAACTTCACAGAAGCTCTCCTGCGAACCTTGCAGAACTAGCACTCCTGAAAGAAACGATATTGCGGAGACATGGCTTAGCCACAGCCTGGGGGATGTTTCCAGAATGAGATTTTCACTCTGCAGCGGAGTGTGCGCTGATATGAAACTTCCTGGCAGATTAAAACTGTGTACCCGACCGAGACTCGAACTCGGGACCTTTGCATTTCGCGGGCAAGTGCTCTACCAACTGAGCTACCGAAGCACGACTTAATATCCGCAATATCCTTTCTTTCAGAATTGCTAGTTCTGCAAGGTTCGCAGGAGAGCTTCTGTTAAGTTTGGAAGGTAGGAGACGAGGTACTGGCAGAAGTAAAGCTGTGAGTACCGGGCGTGAGCATCGGGCACACAGTTTTAATCTGCCAAGAAGTTTCATATCAGCGCACACTCCGCTGCAGAGTGAAAATCTCATTCTGGAAACATCCTCTATGCTGTGGCTAAGCCATGTCTCCGCAATATCCTTTCTTTCAGGAGTGCTAGTTCTGCAAGGTTCGCAGAAGAGCTTCTGTAAAGTTTGGGAGGTAGGAGACGAGGTATTGGCAGAAGTAAAGCTGTGGGTACCGGGCGTGAGTCGTGCTTCGGTAGCTCAGTTGGTAGAGCACTTGCCCGCAAAAGGCAAAGGTCCCGAGTTCGAGTCTCGGTCGGGCACACAGTTTTAATCTGCCAGGAAGTTTCATATCAGCGCACATTCCGCTGCAGAGTGAAAATCTCATTCAACAAGGTTTAATGTAAGTGAGAATGGGGAAAAGCATATGGACAGAGAGAGGAGGGGAGACGCACGTGAATGGAGGAGATGGAGAACATGGACACAGAGAGGAAGAAGGATGAGGCGGAGAGGAGTAAGGGGAAGAGGAGGTGACTGACAGAGACATGAGAAGGAGGAGATCAGGACGTATATCGATTTCCCACACAAATTTAGCATTCGCGAAGCATTATTAGGTTTTCTAGTAAGTAATATCAACAACCTCAAGAGAAAGTAACAGTTACACATGTTATATACAGGTTGTCCCAGCTATCGTGTCCACCCAAAATATCTCTGGAACAATAACAGCTATTGGAAAACGACTTTCACCAGTATCAATGTAGGGCTGGGGTCCATGCATGTACATACTTGGAAACATTCTAAAACGAATGCATATGTGTTTTTTAACACAAACTTATGTTTTTTTATGGACCTCGTATATTTTTTCTTCAGCAATCCATAGCATGACAAAGCACATACACAATGGCGTTGATTGCATCGCAATATTCCCATTACATCCCGAGATATTGAGACGCGAAGTTGACGCTTGAAATACCCGACATGCGCTGCTAGCGCATGTCCTGAGGCTCAGGCGTGAACCCCATGCTGCCCGTAATCGCGATGTGATTGACATGTGTAATCACACCTCCATACTTATCAAGAGGTCCGAAACGAATAATACGGTCTGCAGCCATCAACTCCCACAAGCACATAATGGTTTCCCTCTTTCACGTTTTACGTATCTACGTACACAATATGAACCAGTACCGATCAGTGTACACCCGTCAGGTTGTCTTATTTATCCTGCACACCCAAAATAAGGTTTATGTAATGCGTTATATGACCCATTGTGACTGTCCCGCAGGGCCTGGCTCTACCTAGTCAAGTGTCCAACGTAGTTCCCACTACTGCCACAGGTACCACTTCGCTATATTTATGATTTGCGACCCATGCAAACTCCTGTACTCCACCTACTCCGAGCATCCCATGTGTTAATGCTTTGGCGTGCAGTACAGCGCTTGCCAGTGTAGTCGTGCATCAGAGTAATCTAGTGACGGCACGGAGGTAGTACACATTGTGAATAAACGTTGTGTTGTGGAACTTATACTGTAAAGTATAATGTACACACATGAAGATATGGTAGAAATGCTGCTGATCTGTGGAGAATGTACGTTGACGGGAAATAAGTTATGAGATTGCTTGTTTGTTGATAGTACTGTTAGCGAACATTATGATTATTAAGTTAATATGTCTGTTTTCTACCCTACTCTACATACCTGCACTGTACCCTGTTGTAGGTGGACGAAATGCTGTTCAGGCAGAACGACTGTACAGAAGACGATTCCCTGACAAGCCATCGCCTTCGCACCGGATGTTTGGTCGTCTCACACCTCGTCTACGTGAAACGGGAAGCTTAAATCCAAGACCTTGACATCGTCCTAGAACTTGCACAGATGAACGTGCTGAAGTTGCTGTGCTCGCTACCATAGCTGTGAATCCTCAAATCAGCACACGTCAAATTGAACGTGAAGTTAGTGTGTCGAAATCAAGACACAGCGTATTCTTAAACGTCATAAATTTAATCCTTACCATGTTCATTTACACCAGGATGTTCATGGAAATGACTTCCGCAGTAGGGTAACATTTTGTCGGTGGGCTCAGCAAAAACTTCTGGCTAATCCAAATTTTTTTGCAGATGTTCTCTTTACCGAGGAGGCATCATTCTCCAACAAAGGAATTGTCAATATGAGGAATATGCATTATTGGCCCGCAGACAATCCAAAATGGCTTCGCCAGGAAGAGCATCAACGTCCGTGGAAAGTTAATGTTTGGTGTGGGATTACTGGAGATACCATTATTGGACATTTCTTTGTAAATGGCATCCAAAATGGCAGACAATACTCCAGATTTATACGACACAATCTTCCTGTTCTCTTGGACACTGTACCTCTGAACCGGAGAATGGTCATGTCGTATCAGCACGACGGATGCCCTGCACATAACGCCTTACGAGCACGACGACTTCTGAACCGTAAGTTCCCTGGTAGGTGGATTGGACGAGGTGGCCCAGTTAGGTGGCCTGCCCGATCTCCGGACCTTACACCGCTGGATTTTCTTTGGGGAGCAATGGAGGATGCTGTTTACCAACATGAACCAACAACACCAGAGGACATGAAGCAACGCATTATTGATGCTTGTACATACATCAAAGAGGAAACAGTAGCACGAAGTAGGGCATCCTTCATCCGCAGAGTGACCCTATGTATGCAAGCCAGTGGGCATCACTTTGAGCATGAGATGTGAACGCTATGCTTAGTATGTAGTGCTGGTATCACAGTGGAAGTTTCTACAAAGGGCCATTTTACCCAGTGATGTTAAGAAACATTTGTTTGCAACAATTTGTCATTTAACGCATTAGATAAACATAACATTGATAATTATGTGACAGTAAAAGTAATTGGTTAAACGTGTTTACATTCATCTTTTATGTCCTACCTGAACTTCCCAAATCAAAACATTTTGACCTAAACAACGGTAAAACTTTTAGTCCACTTGCTCGTTTCACTAAAACCATCAACATGAATTTTACTATTACGAGTGAATGATTAACTGTCACTTGCGCTAGATCTACAGTAAAGTAAAGTTTTAACGCTAAACGGAATTACCTTTTTAGTAACGGATTAACGATAAGCGAAGTTAACTTTGTGACTAACGTTGCGGTACACAGATATGTTACAGAACCGCATCACCCCTAGCCTGTGGGATAAATTTCTGCTGGAATGTACGACGTTAATGCAGGATGGCAGCAGACCGTATTATTCGTTCGTTTCGGACCTCTTGATAAGTATGGAAGTGTGATTACGCATGTCAATCACATCGCGATTACGGGCAGTATGGGGTTCACGCCTGAGCCTCAGGGCGTACGCTAGTAGCGCATGTCGGGTGTTTTAAGGGTCAACTTCGCGTCTCAATATCTCGGGATGTAATGGGAATATTGCGATGCAATCAACGCCATTGTGTATGTGCTTTGTCATGCTATGGATTGCTGAAGAAAAAATATAGGAGGTCCATTTAAAAAAACATAAGTGTGTGTTAAAAACACATATGCTTTCGTTTTAGAATGTTTCCAAATATGTAATTTCATGGGCCCCAGCCCTACACTGATACCGGTGAAAGTCGTTTTCCAATAGCTTTTATTGTTCCAGAGATATTTTGGATGGACAAGATAGCTGGGACACCCTGTATACGTTTGTAATATTTACATTAGAAATACAGCATATGTCTGTCTCAAAGTTTTTGCTTCGGATGAGACAAAAAACCGCAAAAAAGCCTCTTTCGCTAATTACGGTGCCCTAACACCAATATTAGTCATAAATATGGGTCGGATTCTTTTAGATCCATACGCGCCAACAGTACAGAAATACAGAAACACAAGTCATTTAGGAATGAAATAAATAGGAAGTGTATGGAAGCTATTGCGAAAGGGCTGCATTAAAAATGTGAAGCAATCGAGAAAGAAATGATTGTCGGAAGACTGACTCGGCACATAGAAAAGTCAAAACAACCAATTAACTGTAAGGGCGGTAACATTCAGAGTGCAACGGCAATGGCTCTGTTAAATACAGAAGGGAGAGCGGATAGAGGGAAAGAGACATTGAAGGCGTCTGTGAAGGGGAAGATTTGTCTGATATGATAGACGAAGACACAGGAGTCGATTTAGAAGAGGTAGGGGATCCAGTGTTGGAGTCAAAATTTAAAACAGCTATGGAAGACTAAAGATCAAATAAGGCAGAAGGGATACCTAATGTTCCATCGGAATTTCTAAAATCATTGGGGGAAGTGGCAACAAAACGGGTATTCACGTGGGTGTGTAGAATGGCGCAAAATGTTCGAAATTCTGAGGAAAATAAGGGTAAGCTGTAGGGAGAGACGGGTAACATACAACATGTAGAAGAGCCAAGATGGAATAGTAACAGTGGAAGACAAGAACGAAGAGCTCGGATTAAAAAGAGTGTAAGACAGAGATGTAGTCCTTCGCCCCCACTTTTCAATCTGTATATCGAAGATACCATAACGGGAGTAAAAGAAAGGTTCAGGAGTGGAACTAAAATTGAGGGTGGAAGGACGTGATACGATTCGCTGATGACATTGAAAGTGAAGAAGAATTACATGATCTGCTGAATGGAATGAACAGTCTAATGTGTACAGAATATTGTTTGAGAGTAAATCGAAGAAGGACGAATATAACGAGAAGTAGCAGAAATGAGAATAGCGAGAAATTTAACATCAGGATTGATGGTGACGAAGAAGATGAAGTTATGGAATTCTACTACCTAGGTAGCAAAATAACCTATGACGGACGGAACAAGAAGGAACATCAGGATTGATGGTGACGATGAAGTTAAGGAATTCTACTACCTATGCAACAAAATAACCTATGATGGACGGTACAAGGAGGACATCAAAACAAGATTATCTCTGGCAAAAAGGGCATTCGTGGCAAAGAGAAGCCACCTAGTATCGAATGTAGGACTTAATTTGAGGAAGAAATTTCAGAAAGGTACTTTTGGAGCGCAGTATTGTATGGTAATGAAACATGGTCTGTAGGAAAACTGGAACAGAAGAGAATCGAAGCATTTGAGATGTGGTGCTACAAACGAATGTTGAAAATTCGGAGCACTGGTAATGTAAGGAATGAGGAGGTTCTACGCAGAATCAGAGAGGAAAGAAATCTGTGGTAAACACTGACAAGAAGAAGGGACGGGATGATAGGACATGTTAAGATGTCAAGGAATAACTGCCAATGCACTAGAGAGAGCTGCAGAGGATAAAAACCGTAGAGAAAGATAGAAACTGGAACAGAACCAAAAAATTTTTGAGGACGAAGTTGTAAGTGCTATTCTGAGGAGATATTTGTAGATTTCCAGAAGGTTTTTGACACTATTCCTCGCAAGCGACTCTCAATCAAATAGTGTACATATGGAGTAACATCTCAGGTATGCGAATGGGTTTTTGATTTCCTGTCAGAAAGGTCACACTTACTAGTAGTTGAAGGAAAGGAAAGCCATTCAGTAAAACGGAAGTGATATCTGGCGTTCTCGAAGAAAGTGTTACAGGCCTTCTATTTTCTTCATCTATATAAAAGATACAGGAGATAATATGAGCAGCTTTCGTTGATTGGTTTCTGTTGATACTGTCATTTACCGTCTCGTAATGCCATCAGGTTGCGGACTTTTAAAAAGATGTAGAATGAGGTTTGTGACGGTGGCCCTCAACTACGTACCCTCCGACTCAGAGTTGCAATATTAAAAGTTTTGACTGGTTTCGTTGTCTAGGGGCTGGGCTACGTGGTTGCCACATTACAGGCCAAATACTGCTGAGTCTACATCTACATCTACATCCATACTCCGCAAGCCACCTGACGGTGTGTAGCGGAGGGTACCTTGACTTCCTCTATCGGTTCTCCCTTCTATTCCAGTCTCGTATTGTTCGTGGAAAGAAGGATTGTCGATATGCCTCTGTGTGGGCTCTAATCTCTCTGATTTTATCCTCATGGTCTCTTCGCGAGATATACGTAGGAGGGAGAAATATACTGCTTGACTATTCGGTGAACGTATGTTCTCGAAACTTTAACAAAAGCCCGTACCGATCTACTGAGCGTCTCTCCTGCAGAGTCTTCCACTGGAGTTTGTCTATCATCTCCGTAACGCTTTCGCGATTACTAAATGATCCTGTAACGAAGCGCGCTGCTCTCCGTTGGATCTTTCCTATCTCTTCTATCAACCCTATCTGGTACGGATCCCACACTGCTGAGCAGTATTCAAGCAGTGGGCGAACAAGCGTACTGTAACCTACTTCCTTTGTTTTCGGATTGCATTTCCTTAGGATTCTTCCAATGAATCTCAGTCTGGCATCTGCTTTACCGACGCTCAACTTTATATGATCATTCCATTTTAAATCACTCCTAATGCGTACTCCCAGATAATTTATGGAATTAACTGATTCCAGTTGCTGACCTGCTATTTTGTAGCTAAATGATAAAGGATCTATCTTTCTATGTATTCGCAGCACATTACACTTGTATACATTGAGATTCAATTGCCATTCCCTGCACCATGCGTCAATTCGCTGCATTTCAGTACAATTTTCCATTGTTACAACCTCTCGATACACCACAGCATCATCTGCAAAAAGCCTCAGTAAACTTCCGATGTCATCCACCAGGTCATTTATGTATATTGTGAATAACAACGGTCCTATGATACTCCCATGCGGCACACCTGAAATCACTCGTACTTCGGAAGACTTCTCTCAATTGAGAATGACATGCTGCGTTCTGTTATCTAGGAACTCCTCAATCCATTCACACAATTGGTCTGGCAGTCCATATGCTCTTACTTTGTTCATTCAACGACTGTGGGGAACTGTATCGAACGCCTTGCGGAAGTCAAGAAACACGGCATCTACCTGTGAACCCGTGTCTATGGCCCTCTGAGTCTCGTGGAGGAATAGGCGAGCTGCGTTTCACATGACCGTCTTTTTCGAAACCCATGCTGATTCCTACAGAGTAGATTTCTAGTCTCCAGAAAACTCATTATACTCGAACACAATACGTGTTCCAAAATTCTACAACTGATCGACGTTAGAGATATAGGTCTATAGTTCTGCACATCTGATCGACGTCCCTGCTTGAAATCGGGGATGACCTGTGCCCTTTTCCAATCCTTTGGAAGGCTACGCTCTTCTAGAGATCTACGGTACACCGCTGCAAGAAGGGGGGCAAGTTCCTTCGCGTACTCTGTGTAAAATCGAACTTGTATCCCATCAGGTCCAGAGGCCTTTCCTCTTTTGAGCGATTTTAATTGTTTCTCTATCCCTCTGTCGTCTATTTCGATATCTACCATTTTGTCATCTGTGCGACAATCTAGAGAAGGAACTACAACTTTGGAAAAAGACATTTAGTATTTCGGCCTTTAGTCTGTCATCCTCTGTTTCAGTACCATTTTGGTCACAGAGTGTCTGGACATTTTGTTTTGATCCACCTACCGCTTTGACATGAGACCAAAATTTCTTAGGATTTTCTGCCAAGTCAGTACATAGAACTTTACTTTCGAATTCTCTCATAGCCCTCCTCACACTACATTTCGCTTCGCGTAATTTTTGTTTGTCTGCAAGGCTTTGCCTATGTTCATGTTTGCTGTGAAGTTCCCTTTGCTTCCGCAGCAGTTTTCTAACTCGGTTGTTGTACCACGGTGGCTCTTTTGCATCTCTTACGATCGTGCTTGGCACATACTCATCTAACGCATAATGTACGATGGTTTTGAACTTTGTCCACTGATCCTCAACACTATCTGTACTTGAGACAAAACTTTTGTGTTGAGGCATCAGGTACTCTGAAATCTGCTTTTCGTCACTTTTTATAAACAGAAAAATCTTCCTACACTTTTTAATATTTCTATTTACGGCTGAAATCATCGATGCCGTAACCGCTTTATGATCGCTGATTCCCTGTTCTGCGTTAACTGTTTCAAATAGTTCGGGTCTGTTTGTCACCAGAAGGTCTAATATGTTATCGCCACGAGTCGGTTCTCTGTTTAACTGCTCAAGGTAGTTTTCAGATAAAGCACTTAAAAAAATTTCACTGAACTCTTTGTCCCTGCCACCCGTTATGAACGTTTGAGTCTCCCAGTCTATATCCGGCAAATTAAGATCTCCACCCAGAACTATAACATGGTGGGGAAATCTACTAGAAATATTTTCCAAATTATCCTTCAGGTGCTCAGCCACAACAGCTGCTGAGCCAGGGGGCCTATAGAGACATCCAATTACCATGTATGAGCCTGCTTTAACTGTGACCTTCACCCAAATCATTTAACATTTCGGATCTCCGTCAATTTCCTTCGATACTACTGCACTTCTTATCGCTATAAACACGCCTCCCCCTTCACTGTCCAGCCTGTCTCTGCGGTATACATTCCAATCTGAGTTTAGGATTTCATTACTGTTTACGTCTGGTTTCAGCCAACTTTCTGTCCCTAGTACTATATGGGCGTTGTGACCGTTTATTGATGAGATCTGTTCTGGGACCTTTCTATAGACGCTCCTGCAGTTTACTATTAGCACATTAATATTGTTATTTCCTGTTGCATTTCGCCTACTCCTACCTTTCCGCGTCTCAGGAGGCGTCTTGTCGGGCCTAGGGAGGGAATTCTCTAACCTAAAAACCCCCATGTGCACTCCACACGTACTCCGCTACCCTTGTAGCCGCTTCCGGCGTGTAGTGCACGCCTGACCTATTCAGGGGGACCCTACATTTCTCCACCAGATAGCGGAGGTCGAGAAATTTGCACCCCAGATCTCCGCAGATCCGTCGGAGCCCCTGGTTTAAGCCTTCCACTCGGCTCCAAACCACAGGACCGCGATCGGTTCTGGGAACGATACTACAAATAGTTAGCTCTGATTCCACCCCGCGAGCGAGGCTTTCGGACTTCACCAATTCCGCCAACAGCCTGTACGAACTGAGGATGACCTCTGAACCCAGACGGCAGGAGTCATTGGTGCCGACATGAGCAACAATTTGCAGCCGGGTGCACCCAGTGCTCTCTATCGCCGCCGGTAGGGCCTCCTCCATATCTCGGATGAGACCCCCCGGCAAGCAGACAGAGTGAACACTGGCCTTCTTCCCCGAACTTTCCGCTATTTCCCTAAGGGGCTCCATCACCCGCCTAACGTTGGAGCTCCCAATAACTAATAAATCCCTCCCCCCGTGTGCCTGCTCGGACCTTGCTGAAGGAGCAGCCACATGTCCACTCACAGGCAGAGCGGGCGATGCCACACGGCCAGCGAACGCCGCTGAACCCGCGACTCCCCTTGGGGAGAGGGTGGCCCAACCGCGCCCGGTACCCGCGAAGATGTCTCGACAGCAGGGACAGTGGGTGAAGCATGTAACACCTGGGGTGTACCTTGCGACGCACCAGACTCCCCACTGCCGCTACACTCCGAGGCAGCAGCCTGAAGACGGCTGACCGCGGCCATCAACACGCTCAGCTGTTCGCGAACAGTGGCCAGCTCCTCCTGCGTCCGTACACAGCAGTCACATATCCTATCCATCCTAAGGAATCAATTTACTGAAGAGAGTTAATCAACTTTTAATTAGACTGCTAATTCACTAAAGGCGGCTGTTTATTGACTAAACTGTGGTTGCTAGCCACTTCCTGTAGAAAACAATGAAACTAGCACTACCTGTCTCTGGACTGTATTGAAAACAAACACTAGCACTACTGGCACTATGGTTGACTAAAGGGACTCTCTCTGACTGTATTCAAAACAAACACGAAATCTATGCAACACTATTAATAGCACCCGACAATTAAAGCTTCCTAAAAGCAAAAACACACGGAAGAAGAAGTGACAAGTAAGAAAAATACAGTTAATACTTAAATGAAGGTAGCTCGCTGCACAGCAGACGTGAAGCAGACGGCGGTTAGGACGATAGGAATACACACATGAATCGAATGGTCGAAGGCTTCTATCACTCGGCAATTATGAATTACGAATATAACATTTATAAACGGATGATTGCAATTAAATCTCCAGGTACTGACTTAACGACTTTAAATGATGAGTACGATAGCAGAAGTACTTCTGAGAATGCGGTATATTTCTGCAAAACACTTATTGGTCTCGATGGCCCAGAAATTAAATAAAATATAAATTAAATAACAGGGAAACAATGGAGTCCTACTTCACGTAAGTAGTTATGAACACCAACATAGCTCGCGAGATATTCACTTCTGAACGAGTACTACGTCTTCACTGCAGAAGCCATGGAAATCACACAAGAGCACAGGTCGGCACTCCGAAATATTTCTATCCTCCCTGCCCACGCGCAAACTGCTCCACTGTCCAAGTCTTTCCGCCGACTGTGCGTCTGTCACGCCGTACCGTCCCAGACTTCCCCTGTCCTGTCCCATCTGTTCTCCCACTTCCATCGTGTCTCCCTATTCACGAGCGCTGTGACTGGGTAGAGCGCCATGTCTTCAAGCCAATGCACACTCACAACAAAAAACACTTTCGTAATACTGGATTTACATTTAAATAACTTGAAATTAAATAAATATTCCTACGGCAGGACCATAAACACGCTCTAACACACATTAGTAAATACACAAATAAATTAAATAGACATGTATCAAAGGAATAGCAAGCAAAAGTAAGCCAGTAGCCTAATGTCTATATGCTTTCTAAAACACAGTAAATAATTGACAAAATTCTTAATGAATAGCATATATCGGATATAAACAAAGACATACATGAATAAATATATTTATAAACATGCTGCTACCGTTTTCTCGTGTAACTGTAGAGTACTTATGGCCTGACGCTATAGATAGTAATCGGCCACTTTGACCTCCAATAACTCATGTACTATGTACTGTGTTACTTATATAATTTACAGTCAGATACTAAACTTTAAACTAATAAAGATATCGAAAATCTGATTATACCACCCAGAATCGCTGCGCAAATAATAGTAATGTGCATGTTTCTTTTTGAAGTATCATGATTCATCTGGCTACTATTAATTTCTATATGAACTATGGAATGTCTGCCATTAATGTTTCACAAAGTCCGCCATCTTTGGCTCTCTCGGTGTACAAGTCTCTTTCATGGACACAGCGACACCAAGGAATTTCCAGCCACGTGCTCGCTGGGTCACGCACTGGGGCTACCACTGTTGCTCAGCTAACGTTCGGCACAAGATCGATTGCAAAATGCTTCAGATCACATATCTGTATCGTGCGAAAAGTGTCAATTGACTCTAACCACTGAAAAGTGTTAACTCACCCTTACGAGCACTAAAAGGAATCCGCTAAACTTCAAATGGCTCTGAGCACCATGGGACTTAACTGCTGAGGTCATCAGTCCCCTAGAACTTAGAACTACTTAAACATAACTAACCTAAGGACATCACACATATCCATGCCCGATGCAGGATACGAACCTGCGGCCGTAGCGGTCGCGCGGTTCCAGACTGCAGCGCCTAGAACCGCTCGGCCACTCCGGCCGGCGCTTACGTTCAGTGCCCCGATAAATCACGCAAATCTAAAAGTTGTGAATTCAGCTAAATACAGGGATTACAGTTATGAATAACTTAAATTGGAACTATCATGTACGTAATATCATGGGGAAAACGAACCGAAGAATTCGTTTTACTTGCAGAACACTTGGAAAATCCGACAGGTCTACTAAAGATATTGCCTACAGTACGTTTGTCTGCTGTCTTCTGGAGTAATGCTGCGCGGTGTGGGATTCACATCATCACATAGGATTGACGGGGGATATCTAGAAAGTTCAGACGAGAGCATCTCGTTTGGTATTATCGCAAAATAGGGGAGAGAGTGTCAGGGATGTGATAAGCGAATTGGGGCGGAATCATTAAACCAAAAATTTTTTTTTCGACAGTGCCTCCTCATGAAATTTCAATCACCAACTTGCTCTTCAGAATGCGGAAACATTTTGTTGACGTCCACCTACATAGTTAGGAAAGGTAATTGTAATAAAATAAGAGACAACAGAGCTCGCACTGAAATATTTATGCGTCGGTTTTTCTCGCACGCTGTCTGTGACCAGTTCACTTGAAATAAAAAGTTGAAGGTGAGTTTATGAGCCTCCTGCTAGACAATTACGAGTAATTGTGAACTGCAGAATAGTCATGCAGATGTAGATGTAAATACAGGTGGAATAGAAGCTATTGGTAACTAAAAAAATTTCCATTTTCGAGACAGGAAAGATTGATTAAGACTACGAAATATCTCATTTAATTTGCAAATATCATGTTTTCCATGGTAATTGGACATTCCATTTCTAGGCACAAGACGGAACACAAGTGACAAAGTATAGAGTATCCATTCACATGTTATGTAAATACTTTTTATAAATATATAGAATTTTTTTCTATGTAAAGTCCTGAAACTAAAGAATCACTACTATTCTCAAAATGGCTTTGATATGTTATAAAGCACTTCGTCTTCAGGCCACAAGTGGCCTACCTGGACCATCCGACCGCCGTGTCATCCTCAGTGGAGGATGCGGATAGGAGGAGTGTGGGGTCAGCCCACTGCTCTCCCGGCGGTCCAGTAGCTCCTCAGTTGGCATCACGAGGGTGAGTGCACCCCGAAAAACGGCAACAGCGCACGGCTGCCTGGATGGTCACCCATCCAAGTGCCGACCACGCCCGACAGCGCTTAACTTCGGTGATCTCACCGGAACCGGTGTATCCACAGCGGCAAGGTCGTTGCCTTGATACATTATACAACAGTTAAATCTGTAGAAGCCGCAATATTTACAAAAGCAATACAAAATACAACCTCATGTCTCACAGTAATAAAAACAGTGAAAAATATCGGAAACTGCAAATGACAGTCTCTATTGTGCACTCCTCCAAGTGATCCTAAAAGTTGTCAGTAGAGTTAAAACACCGATAAGGAGACATCATGTGTTCGTAGGAACAATACTTCGGGTGAGTGCTACCACAACACAAGATGGACAGTTGATGCAGACGTATGTGTACCACCCTACTATCGAATGATAAGCATTGCAAGAGGATGCAGGATGTTCGTGACATACCGTTTTGACGTCAAATTTCCCTGTTTCACTACCAGCCGTGACTCGAGGTAGTACCCTATGAATACCCACAAAAGACGCAAGTAGTAAAACCGGCTGTGCCTTTCCAAAACATTGGAAAAATGAATCCTATCCCCAGGTCGCCACAATACACGCAGACAATGGTAATATGGGTTAGTGGGGAAATATGATTCGTCGATAAACAATTTACGACGCCATTAGACGGTTCATGCTTCCTGGTCAACGCAACAACGCCAATGCAGCCGTTTGTGAGGTGGTGCCTACGTATGGTGCAGTAACTCTCTTGTCCGACTGCTACTATCCGATAAATGGTGCAGAATGTTGCCGGGAGTCCACTGCTTGTTCACGACGGCAGGCGCAGTTGTGTAAAGGGGTGCACAGTACCATTGTGACGGTCAGATGTGGTTGATTGGAGCCTTGATGATGAGTACGCTTGTCATTTCGTCTCCTTTCGGTACAGCATCGGGCCCCTGTCAAACCTGATTACTCCACAAAGCTCGATATAGCACGATTCGACCAGCCGGCCAAATGAAAACTCACAATGATGTTCCTGTCCAACATTGTCTGGTGATGATAACGCTGCCTCATGCGACAACGCGGTATCTCAATGTCCTCTACAGTCATTACTCAATATCTGGCGATGTTCACTCCTTCAACGATCTTATTCTACAGCTACATCTATATTCATCAAACCAGTGTGAAGTAGATACCAGAGGTACTTTCCATTTCAACACTTGTTAGAGATTCTTGCCTCTATATTCGAGCACAGAGGGATGTAATTATTCCAAAATTATCTTCACTGCCGTCACCGGAGCAGTACATAGGAGGTTGTAGTATATCGCTGTTATCCACGCTTATTTCTGATTACTGAACATTTTTAACTGACGTTTGGCAAGATCATTGGTATCTACTGGTTCAGGGTTCTCGGCTTTTCCGTGACGCTCTCTCTTCGGACAATATGAAAAATTTTCACTTTTTTAAAATATTGTCAGGTTATGACTGGATATTAGACCTTTTTTCCAATAGTACTTTAATACAGATAACTGAATATTAGTAAGATGTGTGGGGCTATTGTTAAAATTGTCTGTCAGTTGATTAATACACACAGGATGAAAAGAGTCGCAGCACGAAAGAATTATCCAAATAGGACAGACATCGGTAGATGTGATCTACATGTGCAGACAAGAAAATGATGACAATTTCAGAAACACTGGATGATTTATTCAAGAGGAAGAGCTTCACAAGTTGAGCAAGTCGGTAACTCGTTGGTTCACCTCTGGCCCTTATGCAAGCCCTTATTCAGCTTGGCATTGATTGACAGAGTTCCTGATTGTCCTTCTGAGGGATATCGTGCCAAATTCCGTGGAATTGCCGCCTTAGATTGTCAGAAGCTTGAGATATGTTCGAGGGCCCTGCCCATTATACTATGGCTCTGAGCACTATGGGACTTAACTTCTAAGGTCATCAGTCCCCTAGAACTTAGAACTACTTAAACCTAACTAACCTAAGGACATCACACACATCCATGCCCGAGGCAGGATTCGAACCTGCGACCGCAGCAGTCGCGCGGTTCCAGACTGTAGCGCCTTTAACCGCTTGGCCACTCCGGCCGGCGCCCATTATACTCCTAAGGTTCTCTACTGGGGTGAGATTCAGCGACCTCCCTAGAAAAGACAGAAAATAAGCAGCAGAAACTCTCGCCGCGTGCGAGAGGGCATTACCTTGCTGAAATATAAGCACAGGATGGCTGGTCATAGAGGCTATATTCGAAGCAGGACTCATTATTGAAGACAATTCTACCGCATTCAGTGAGATTTTAGCACGAAGACGTGACTGGAGATACGGGACACCAACCGCCATACAGCCCGACAACGAGCAGTGGTGGTCTGGGTTGCCATTTCTTTTCATAGCAGGAAGCCTTTGACTGTCATCCGTGGCGCACTTACAGCAGCCCCGTCCTGTTGGCGTTCTCGACAAGCTTTCCTGGGTTTGCATTTCAACATGGTAATACCGGCCACTACACAGTAAGAATTTCTAAAGCGTATTTTCGTGCTTGTCAAACTCTACTTTGGCCAACAAGGTTGCCGGATCTCTCTCACACTGAGAACATTTGGAGCATTATAGGCTGGCACTCCCACCATTTTGGGTCTTTCATGATCTAACGTGACAACTGGACAAAATTTGTCACGCACTGTATCCCTCAGGTGGACATCCATAAACTCTGTCAATCAACTATAGGCCGAATAATTGCTTGCATAAGTGCCAGATATTGACAAACACGTTACTGACTTGATGAATTTGTAAATCTCCATCTCTTAAATAAATCACTCAATTTTTTTCCGAAATAACTATCATTTATCGCTATATACATGTACATCGCATCTGCTAGATTCCTCCCATTCGGTTAATTCTTTCGTTCTGGATCACTTTTTTTGTCTTAGAGTGCGCAACAACACGAATAGTAAGGGATTCAACACGCTTTCCGCGGGAATGACTGAAATTACTCCTACGTAATCGATGGAGAGTCAATGACTCTCCGTCCAAAGTAACATGATGCGTCCTCTCTATCAAGAAATTCTTAAACGAGTCACAAATTTAGTTTTAAATCACATGTTATCATCTTTCATTTGAAAAACGTTAATATTGTGGCGAGCCAAATGGTTTTCGAAAGTAGAAAAATAAAGTACCTAACAAATAAGAAATGACTGCACTTATCATCACCTTTTGGTGCAGCCCTAGTAAAAATGAAAACCGTAGCGTGGAAGCACTAACGTAGAGGCGGGTCGAGAACTTGGCGTTATTGCCTACTGTATGTAGTGGGTGGGTCGTGTAGACGGATGCCCAAGAAGACACGTAATTAACACGGGACGGGCTCGCCTCTTGGCGACTTCAAAGGCGCACGCCGTGCAGAGGCTCTCATTACGTGAGGCATTTGCCGGCGAACAGCCTAAGGGAGTTGGTGTACGGCACCCTCCCTACCAACGCACCCACAGCGCCGCTCCCCTCTCTAAGTTACCGCTTACACTAAATTACTCCCGCTATTAGACAACTTACCGCAGTGTTTGTAACCATTCTGTGTTTGTTTCTCGCTATCCACAGGTTGCATTTCGCATATGCTCGTAAATTCTCAGTAAATTTGCCGATCTGACATTCGTTCCGGGAATCAGCGTGTTTTATAAATTTCAGCATTTGTTTTCGCTTTCGGTTTGTCCCTGCTGTCCACCGTATTTATCGTTATTACATTGGCAACACCAGTAACTGGCCCAGCTCGATATTAATACCTACTGTGATGACGGTGAGGATTAGGGTGGTATAGGTCGTATGTGGAAACTGCTGGATGAGGATACGTGTTTGGCATGTTCGCTTCAGTTAATACGAACAACCCACAGTGATTAGATTTTCTGCGAGAACAGGATACAGTTCCTCTGAACATAGCAAGACGCCGTGGGTCAGAGGTCAATAACCCGTATACTGCTCATTGCTTCTATAACCCGTCCCTGTGATGAAAAGGAGAAACGCTCAGACAGGCTTAACCTAACACAGCTTACTGGCCGTCACTTTCAGCCACTCTTCGGCACAGTTAAACGAGACAATTTGAATCAATGGGAACATAACAATTTGTAGCAGGACAGGATATTGGTTTGTTTTACGAATCCGTTAAGCTTCCTTGGCTGGTGCGTCAACTTGTTTATTACCCTGAATCCCAATGCGCTGCGGTTCTCTGGTATTCAACGTTTTGCTACAAATTTCCCCACAGCAGCGGAACGAGGTCATTTTTGAGAAATTGTCTCTTCAGGAGAGCACTGAACGAATCGGATCAGATGAGAAAGACCCTTCATCGATCACGCCCCATCTGCTAAAGCACCATCATGACTGACTGTAGCTCTGTATATACTTAATGTGATTATTTCTAGTATCCAAGTCGTGCACACTGCAATCTGTCGACCTATACAGTAATACGACCGAGGTGCTTACAAAAAACGTTACATGAAACAGGCGAAATACCGTCTGAAAGGAGGTGAGAACGAACAGGTGTGACTATTGGCGAATCTTCCCCTGACTGCGAAGTATCGACTTAAATTCCTTGCAGAAGAAAAGAAAGAGTCGGGGGAAGATATTTGTCTGGCGTGTAACATTTTACCGAAGGCGAAACTTCGATGATACACAGTTCAGACATGAGAAGGAAACAAGTTTTTGACATGTGGTACTACAGAAAAATGCATGAAGGGTAGATGGATGGATGGATGGATAGATGGGGTAACTAATGAAGAGGTACTGAGTCGAATCGATAAGAAATTAAATGTATGGCACTACTTAATTAAAATGATATTGCTTGATAGTATAGATTGTCAACTATCAAGAAACTGTCAGGAGGGAAAAATGACAGATAAAATTTCTCGAGGAAGTTCGAAGCTTGGCTACAGTGAGACAATTCAAATGGACATAGCCTGCTTTAGTTATGCAAAGATGTTGAGTTTGCTCAGAATAGAGTAGCGTGGTGAACTTCGTCAGACGAGACTTCAAACTGAAGACACAACAAGAATAGCCTCGAGAATGGTAAAGTTTTCAAAAATCTTACCCGGACTGATTTATGTTTCAGAACGAGTCAGACCTTAAAAATTTTTGTTTCTCCTAAAGACTGTTAATTTCCTCCTGACTTTCCCTAAACTATGGACCACTGCAACTGTAAATTCTAAAAGGAATTTGTCCAAACGAAATCTAATGGGCTTCGTTCATCGAAAATGTCACAACAGTACGTAGTGTTCATTCTAGCGAAGGGTGGGGACGAATGGGGTCAGCGAACAATGGTAAGGTGTGTCGGTGATTGCCATGGGTCGTAAGGTTCGTACAGTTTAGTTGCTTTCGGTAAGTTTCTCGTCTATTATTTCTTGTTTCTAGGAATTTCATCCCGTACAGGAGTCGAAAAAGTATGGGTTCTGTCACGCCTGTTATTCAATTTGTACCCATTATAAACAACGCCGTCAGCAACAGTCCGACGCCGTTACAAACCTGTAATTCAATGGCTAGTTAGTATAAGTACAAATAATATAGGTGTTTAGGTGTCTTGCAACCTGGCTCGGCGCATGTTGAACATCAGACATGGAGATGAGTTGTCGCATAAAGAACGCTAGTAATGCCTCCGAAAAATTCAAGAAAATTCTCACAAATACAGATGCAGACGTAAACCTTTAAGCTAATATTTGTAAGATGCATCCATCCGTACTTGTATACGGTTCTAAAGGATAAACACTAAATATGCGCACAACAAAGAAGACCGAGGCTTTTAAAATGTGGATTTATCTCAGAACGCTTAAAATACCGCAGACAGCAAGAATAACTAACAGTGAAGTATCGTGACGAATACAAGAATAGCGAGAAATACTAACAATTTTACAAAAAGAAAAACTACAAACCTAGAGCGCATCTTACTTCATATGTACTTCTACAGCTTGTAATAGAGGGGAAGGTTGAACCTAAATAAAGAAAAGGGTGAAGAAAAATATCTTGGTTGGATATCACTGGACAGGACTACCTAGTGCAGATCAACTACAAAATAGTGCGGTTCATATAATAAAGATGAATCGTGTGGTCGCCAACATCCATTGATGGATAGGCATAAGAAGAAGAAGAAGAAATTTCGTTGTAATTATACAGACACCTTCTAACTTTACCATATAAACGTGGTCAAAGTTAACTTACAAGGGGAGTGCCAGGGTTGGGATATGAAGTTCGGAGTGGGACGGCGAGTGTTTGCAGCACTGCGCCATAGATTTACAATGCCCCAGCCATACGGCCAGATGGCCAGTCATTCACGAGAAAAACGCTCCGAAACTTTCAGTCCTGCTGGTAACAGTTCGTGCTTCGTTTTTTCAAAGTATCTATTTGATTTTCCTTAATAAAAAAATACAATGACGTTCAAATTGAAATTTTTGTTCTTTCAACATTTTCAACTTTTCCAACCAAATTATTTCCTTCAAATATTCGTTCTTATTGTATACTGACATTATTTCATTTCTATCATGTATATTATACACAACATCCGTCGAACAGGAGCATACGGCTTCTATCCGGCTAGTTCAGGTACACGATCGACTTCAATGCCATGAGACCGCTATAAACGAGGGTCCCCACAAAGGGGCATTTGACAAACATGGAGAGCGAAGGGATAGTCGCGCATCCGCGCTCCCTACACTACAAACAGGGAAGAACCTAGCGGTTGCTTTTGCGCGCTTGGAACGAGTACATGTGTGTGAAGGTTTTTCCTGTTGCTAACGTTTTGTGGTTACAATGCTTCGAAGTGAACACATCACGAGTTCTGGAAGACTTGTAGAAGATATTACCGACGATTCTCTACACAGCGAGGAATCGAAGTTGTTGATTAAAGATGCAGTTACCCATTTCAATGCACTGCTGGTTGATAACGATTTAGGAATGAAGGTGGTGAAGATGTAGAATTCGAAGTGGTTACCATAGACGATTCTTCAGACGAGTATGAACCCCCAGGAAAAAAATCCAAAGAGTCTACGATTATTCCGGTAGAATACAAAATACAATGCGTCAACATTGCGAAAGCACATCCTCGGTGGAGTCAGCAGGCGCTGAAAAGTAAAGGATGTCATCGTTTAAAAAACAAAAAGAAAGGAATATTTATCACGATGGGAAGACGAAATTAAAAAGGGTGGATCTGTATTTGTCAAATACACCGCGGTAGATTCGTGGACTTCCGATCGTTTTGTCGAAGCTAGGCACAATTACCAGCAGGTTACCACTCGAAATCTGCAACAATGGGCACAATGGGCACAATATGAAAACTTTGAATTTAAAGCTTCTAATCGATGGGTGGCGAGATTTAAACAACGGCACAGAATTCATCAACGGAAAGTTGAAAACAAAATTCGTATCACGAAAGGAAACACTGACATTGGAAGAAACCTTGCCTGTTGCAGAAACTTTCCGGCTACAAGCTCGAGATTTAATACCCACTTTTGACAAGGACTATATTATCAACACGAATCAAACAGGTATGTGACACAAAATGAAATCACATTCTGTAAATTGTATTTCAAACAATAAATGGTATTTCAAACAATAAATGGTATTTCAAACAACGAATACCCATTTGAATAATTTTCTTATATAATCATATAATTGTACAATCGTTTCGGTCATTAAACATCGTACTGTTTTATTTGCTTCCAGGATGTCAGTACCTGTCTACTTTCAACCGGACTCTCACCCAAAAAGGAAGCAAAACCGTACTTGTGAAGAGAGTGGACCAGAAGAAAGTTACGCATTCATATTCAGCACAATATGTTATTACTTTTTCTGGACGTGTCCTGCCGAGAATTTTCGCATGCCTGCAGGAGACAAGAGGTGCATTTGGACTCCGAGTCCAGAAGACGATCGATGAATACGCCAAAACATATAAGAACGTCATTATGACGTCATCAAAATCTGGAAATCTGACTACAAACTCGTACAACGAGTTTCTTAAAACGTCTTTGAAGCCCTATGTTGGGAACAAAAGGTTTCTCCTCATCGTCGACTCCTGGGGAGGGCAAACACAACCAGAACTGTATGACGAGGTTTCCCAGGACGACGCTCAACGTCCCACCTGTACGCTCAAAGTTATTCCACCGAAGTGTACACCACTAGTGCAGCCCTGTGATCTTTATTTTTACAGATAGGTGAAAAATTTCATTAAATGCCTGCAAAATTGCGCCACGTTAATTGAAAAGGAACGAAAGATTAATTCACGAGAAGATTGTATTAAAATTCACTCGATCGTTCACCATCAGTTATCATCTCCTGTTTTTCACAATATGATTCAATACGCATGGTTCGCGTCGAAACTAACCGCAGGAAGACACATCTTTAGAAATGTTAACGAGGTCTGTTTTTCGACAGATATCCTAAAACCTCGCTGCTCGTGTGAAAAATCTTCATTTATTCGATGCGCAAAATGTTCAAACATCTTTTGTTTCGAGTGTTTTTATGACAAATATCATTCTGGCTGTTGTGTAATTTCGGAATCCAGCGAATAAACATATCATTATTCATAATATGAATAATATGAATAATATGAATATTATTCTCCCATGCACACAGTTTTCAATATACAATACTAACGAATATTTGAAGGAAATAATTTGGTTGGAAAAGTTGAAAATGTTGAAAGAACAAAAGTTTTCAATTTGAACGTCACTTTTTTTTTTAATAAGGAAAATCAAATAGATACTTTGAAAATACGAAGCACGAATTCTTGCCAATATTGCATTTCCCAACCCTGGCACTCCCCTTGTTAGTCTACATTTTGTATGTCGAGACGGGCTGCAGCGATAAATCTTAGTTATAAAGACAAAAATAATTGTTTGTGTTGCTTGTATGTTTGTTAAATTTGACGTGTGTCCAGTTTTCATTTTTCGCACGTCTTTCGTAACATACAGTGTTTCACTTTCGGTTTGTCAATGTAATATACTCCTATGTACCATCTTTTTCAAAGTGTTTACAGACTTGATTTTAAAAATAACTTTTGCTATATGTTCTCTACTTGTCATATTCAATATTCAAAATCTACCTGACGGTTTGGTATACATTGGGAGCGCGGTAGCAATATCGTTGTTTCTAAGTGGGTATCTTCTAACCAAGTTCTGTTTACGAAGTTGGCAGAACAGCTCTGGAATCGAGAGCGACAGCTTCTGGCAAAGTCCGTCGAAGTTGAAAGTCTGGCGTCACTTGCAGCAACTGGCCGCCCCTCGGGCTGTAATTTTCTCGGGCTCCGGTCAGACCGTATCCTCTGGCTTCAGCGAGATTTCTCCTCACAGAACTGCGCTGACGGTGATTGCAGCTGACGGCAAGTTGCCGGCGTCAGAAGACAAAACGTCTAGAATGTTGGCAAGATAGAGAGACGATCGGGCCATAAAGAAGTCGATTCCTATCAGGAATGACTTTTATATTATCCTCCGCTATAGTTTAAACAGTTCTCTTCTTCTCTTAATTAAAATATCTCTGCGATTCAAATGTTGCTAAGCTCTAGAACTGTGCACGCTCTACGCGAAACCGTCTCGAGGAAATGCTGAAATTTCAGGGAGATCTTGTTTTATGACTTGCTCTTCCTGGTTCCCCATTTACTTAAAAATGGTGGTGTTGCAAGATGGAAGAAAATATGTCACCCATTTCAAACAAGGAGATGAAATATGGAGAATAATTTCACATTAATTAAAAATTAGTGAATCTGACATATTCACGGTATCTCAGACATAGAAACTGTTCAAGAAACTAAAGCGGAAAAAAAACTGTGGTCCCGCGGTATCCATTTGTTTATTTTTAACAGAGAAATAGAGGCTATGAATCGAACTACTTTTGTCTTGAATGACAAAACGAATTTCTACGAAGAGTGTATAGATTAATATGACCGCAATGCGGGGTAAATGTTTCTACCGTGAGTAAATAAAGACAAAATGCCCAACTTTTGCAAAAAAAAACTAATGTAGAAGAGATGTTACTGTTTTTGGCAGCGTTTCTCAGCATGGACTTCTTGAAATTGCACAGCTTACAAAATCTCTGGAAGAAAGATGAGGTTATCAATAATAATGATTTTTGGTCTATTAAGTGTGGAAACGAGTAACTTCTTGCATGATTCTTGCTTCCGGAGTACTGTGTATGGGACCCCTGAGTGGTGATTCATAAATACGTTTTGCTCCAAAAGCACAGTACGTTCGATCTTTTCCTAAGGTTTTCTGCATGTATTACTTATTTTTTCTTTAATATACTTACATGTTACATTCATAAATAAGGCGATAGATATGACGAAACTATTATTGGAACACGCTAGCATATACTGAGTTAAACGAAACTACACGGGATACGAGAGGACACGAGACCTTGAAACAGAAATTTGATTAGAAGAAATTGTAGTAATGTGCAGCGAAAAAATCTTATTTTTGGTAGGCGTCATATAACCTCCGTTAAGATGGCAGACGGCATACTAACAACTGAAAGGAAAATGTACAAGAACTCTAAAATACCTTTGGAATTTGTGTAGTTCAAAAAATATTTACAAGCGCACATATTTTAGTAATAACGAAAAGAACTGGAATTTTGGAAATGTTGTCAGATGAGGTACATAGAGCCGTTCGAGTTAATGTAGAAACGGTAGATATCAGAAGTTTATGACGCTTCAATAAAAATGAGGAAACCGGGGGGAAATGGAGCTGGAACTAGAAAAATAATGTACACATGTTTATTTGAAAAAAAAAAACAAAAAACAATGAATTTAACATAACTGGGAGAGTACTGTTATTCTTTTGAATCACGAGAAAGGAGACAGACAAGACATTAAATAAAGCTATAGCTCTGTCATCCGAGCTTCCATAAATGCGCAACACGGTTGCCAACTGAACAGAAAAAAATCAGTTTAATCAAACAAGAAATTAGCAGCCTTAGGTCGTGGATTAACACATTGAGCTATTTTAAAATTTTAGCATAGATCTATGAGTACGAATCAGTAATTTACCTGGGATTCGTTAATCTCGACTCAGTTTCAACAAATTTTTTACTAACAATCCCTGAGAAACAAAGCAGTCATTCAGCCTATGCGATAATACTGCATGTCAACACTACGTAGACATCTACATAATTAAGCTAAAATTCACACCTAAATGTTTGGTAGATGGTTGAAAGAACACTTTCAGACTATTCCTATGCCGTTCCGCTCTCGCATAACACGAGGGTAAAATGAACATCTTAGTTTTTCCGATAGAGCTCCTATTTCGCATTTACTATTCCGATGATCATGTTGTCCTTGGTAAGTGGAATTCAAAGAATTTGGCAATTGGAGAAGAAACTTGGTGACTGAAATTTCGTGGAAAGGTCTCGCCGCAACGAGCAACGCCTTTTTTTTAATGATTGCCGACACCTTATCTTGCTTATCATATCCGTGACACGCTCCTCCCTTTCCCGCCATGGTACAAAACGGGCTGCCCTTCTTCGAACTTTCTTGATGTCACCTGTCAGTCCTATCTGGTAAAGATCCCGTACAGCGCAGCAAGTTCCAGAAGAGGACGGAAATGCGTACCTTAGGCCGTTTAGTGGGTTTGTTGCGTAGTGTAGGAAGTCACTACAGCGGATTTGTTGCGCTTTCCGAGTGTTTTGCTAACAGAAAGCAGTCTTTGGTTCTACTTCCCGACAACGTTTCTATGTCACGGTTCGAATTTAAGTTACTTGTGACCTTAATGCATAAGTGTTTAATTACATCAGCACCATGTTGTTTATCGTGTAATCGGAAGTTAAGGTATTCTTTTAGTACCCACGTGAAGGACATCACATTAATACGAACCCTGCCTTCCTGACAGAAAATCGGAAGTTAAGGTATTCTTTTAGTACCCACGTGAAGGACATCACATTAATACGAACCCTGCCTTCCTGACAGAAAACACGAATCCAATGACACAAATGAGACGATAGTCCATGGGCACGCGATTTTATTCGAAACTGCTTGTTAAAAACGGTGTTAAAACCATCTGGAAATCGAGAGATATGGAATCCACTTGAGATATACTACCGATAGCACGCATTACTTCGTGTGAATGAAGGACCAGCTGCGTTTTAAAACAAAGATATTTTCTGAATCCATGGTGGCTATGCATAAATACACTGTTCTTTTCGAGGTATTTCATAATGCTGGAATACAGTATATGTTCCAAAACTGTATTACAGATCAATGTCTATGATACCCGTCAACATTGTTATTTATTTTCTGTGTTACTCAAACGTTGTCATTGTTTACAACGTACCACAGCAGTGTAGAGAAAGTTAAGAGGAACAGTTTAATACAGGACCCTTGTGGTTTATCAAGGTGGAAAACTACCTCAAATTGGCCTACAAAAAACTACTTAAGCTACAGTGCAAGGGCGTCGCGTAGGGCTTTCAATTTCCTCGCGCTCATATAGCGAAAAATATAAGTCCCGGAGAAAAAAATGAGGAAGACATTTTTTTATGTATGAAATTGAAGTACTTCTGTTTTCGCTGGAGGGTGGGGGGGGGGGGGGGGGGGGTGCAGTTTTAGAACTATCCAAGGTGAGCGTGCAAGAGTGGTATTAAACGTGTTCTGTCTCGGAAACCATTCAGAATGGGACATACCTCTATACGAACTTTTTTGTTCAGAATCGCTAATACCACCACCCGTCAAGGCATGTATCTTTTGCTCCTGACTCACCACGTATAATGTAACTGAATACTTGTCTTTCGTTTCTAGCGCATTTTTGTGACCTGTGCAACTTTCAAGTCTTATCTTGCTTTACCCTTCACCAGAGTAATGAGAAAAAGGACCGGATAAAGAGAATCCATTTTACAAAAGCTAGTCGTAGAAACCATAGAGGACATTTCCAGATCTGACGTTAGAAAACATGCAGCAGCAACGTGGATATGTTATCTACAAACCGTACTCGATGGAGCACGCCCTAATATTGCACTCGATATCAAATATCTGATGACGATTGTGATTCTTGGTGTAACTGATGACAAAAATGGTTCTGGAGAAGCAAATGATGGGAAGAACGAGAAACAAGGGCAAAACTACAGCGTGTTCATAAAAGAATGTCCCTGCTATAAACTTTAATAGTATCAAATGTAAGCGTTGTAGAATTTTGGATCAAGGTCTCTATTAAAGAATAACTCGAACAGTTTTAGACAAGTGCGTGGAAAAGCACTGAGTCGTTGTTTCCCCGCTTGCAGCACCACAGGCTCCACATATGCAAAATGGCGACTCCTGAGCGTAAGGAGTTTTGTGTTCTTCATTTCGCTAGGAGTGAATCTGTAATTTAACTACAGCGTGCATTCAGTTTAAAATTTGTCATCCTCCATGTGGCAGAAACATCCGCCGGCGGTACAGTCAATTCGAAACGACAGACTGTGTTTGTAAAGAGAAAAGCACGGGACGAGAAACAGGTCATGAAGAGATGTTGACCACGTTAGAGAATCTTATGTTCGTATAGCTAAGACGTCTGTTTGCTGAGCATGGCTTTAAATTCAGTTGACAAAAATTATGGTAGGGAAGGTTCTAAGAAAACGTTTCCACATATGTCCATACCCGTTAGAGCTGGTACACGCTTTAATGCGAGATGACATAGGTGTACATTATAACTTTGCAAGTGAAGTGTTGCAGCATTAAAGTGACTTACTTGATCGTGTGGTGTGCAGTGACGAGTGAACTTTTCATCTAAGTGAGAGAGTTAACACCCGTTATGTTCCTATCTGGTGGTCTGAACTTCACCATTAAATTGTGAATATCAAAGATATTCCCCAAAGTTAAACAATTTCTTCACCGTATCCTGAGATCAGATGCACATACCATTTTACCAATTTTTTCGCTGAAGGTACCGTAAGAACGATGGCTTATTTGACTATGTTGTAAGAATGCCTCTTTCCCGAATTAGGAGGTGAACCTGAAAGTTTTATTTGCCAACAAGATGAAGCCCCTACCGATTGGCACCTCCTTGTACGAGAGTGGTCGAATGTCGAAGCTGGTGACCGTTGGATTGGTCGTGATGGCCAGTACGGCAGAACTAATTTCTACTGGCCTCTGCGCTCACTTGACCTCACTCCACCAGATTTTTTATTTTGGGGCTTTATAAAAGACCGTGTTTACATTCTGCCACTACCTAACGATTTGCCAGAGTTGAGACACAGTCTTTAAGAAGCTGTTTCTTCCATTACTCTGGACCTGTTAATCAAAATTTGGGAAGAATTGTATTATAGGTAGGATGTGTGCCGGAGACATTAAACTACATATATTGCGCACTCAGCTACGTTAGTTTACCTTGAATTTACAGAACAATTTGTTGAAACTACATAAGTTAAACTGTTACAATATACCACTGAAACTGCAACATTCGCATATAGACGCCATGTACTTGTTCCACAGTACCATGGAGACCTCGGAGTCAAGTGTATGTACTCGGCAGGAACATCCCGTTTTACTTGAACCATATTATACTTCGACGTAAAGAACCCAGGTGCCAGTGTCGCTTGTGGGCATGGAATGACCTACGCCGTGGCAGGCGCAGCTGACGTCAGGCGTGACCTTGTTGGTGCAGCAGTAAGGCCAAGCCAGGCAATTATGTTGTCTCTTCAACGTGATAGTTTCAGTGGGTGCGTTTTGAACTATGATTGCGGAAGGCAGTTGTAGAGACTGGGTGGGAGCACCACTTTCATGATACTAACAACCCCAGAAACAATAGCGTAGTAGCCGCTACCGAATTCGTCGTGTACCTCGCATTGTTGTGTATTGTGCATCGCTCGTTGTTTTCATTTATGGAATTTAGTGAAGAGACTACATTGGTCCATAGCGGATTCGAGTGCGAAGCTCACAATGCCAGAAAGAATCGGTAACCCCTAAAACTGAGCTCCTATATAATAGGCTGAATCGTCAGACGTGTTTTCCCCATCTCTGAAGATATGGCGATGTTTACCTTGTGGATGCCTAACCTATTCACGCAACTTTTTACAATATTTCTTACAAATTATTTGATATTGCTTGTGTGAAGCGTGCCGAATAGTAATTAATATTAATAGTAATTATATTATTTTCATACAACAGAAAAACTGAAATGTAATATTACACGGCTATAGAAATCAAGGTTCGATCTCGCGTGGTAGCTTGTAAATATTAAATGTAATGAGTTAAGAACTTGGTACCAGAGTCTCAGTTAAAGATGTTGTGCAATAACAACCGCTGCCTGTTATTAGTTTTTGTCGGTATATAAGCACTTGCAAAAGTGGCTATTCTATCTTAATCATAAGTAAGTTTTTTAAGAAATGCTGCATTTTCATTCTACAGAGGGGGAAAAAGGATAGTTTCATGTTTCAGTTTTCACATGGCCAATTTTTTTTAGCAAAGTTTCTGCTAACTATGCATTAGCTACAGAGAAATCAGTATCAGTAGCAGGGACTTTGCTGAGTATCTAGGTGCAATATTAATATGACAAAACAATGGCATTATTGTAAAAGTAATCCTGGGTATTAAGTACTCGATATGCCCTTCTCATAACGTGAATCTAACAACAGCGGAAAGTGAAAGGTATAATCATAATGAAGTCCCTAAAATAGTGTCATGCATGAACTCAACGCTAGAAGTATGTTCTTGTAGGCCTATACTCGATGTTATTTTTAATCATTAGATTAAATTAGTTCTTGCCCAGCAGGGAGGTCTGAGAAACTCCCGCCCACTACCCCCCTCCCCCCCCCCCCCGTTCCCCTAACACCAACTGTAACATTTGTGTACCTGGAATTCACGCTGTTTATAAATATCTTTATTATTAACACAACATAAGATAGGACAGAGAAATTGTTACTTGAGTTGTGGTCAAAACTTTATTCCATGAAGGCTATGCTACTTGTGCATCTATCCTCACGATGACTAATCTGCTATAAAATTATCTTAATTGTCAGTCTTCGTAATATACATGTATAAGAAACGGGGTTTATGATAACGACATATAAATACATCACAATAAATTTTGCTCTCCACGTTGCGAAAATATGTGACGAATCGAAAAATTTTTAGACGAAGTGGTAAAACATAGTTCTCAACTGGCGAAAGAAACACAATTGTCTACCATGGGTTTCATGTTTGTAAGTACTTTTATTAACATATGCTTACAGTACACAACTGAACACGAGGTCCTGGTTCATAGTTGTCTATATGGCAATTTGCGGCCCATCGTTTTCTCTGTTTGGAGTCACTTGAGAACCTAAACATGTGAAAACCATTTTTGCAATGGTTAGTACAGTTCACAACTGACCAGACACTCACATTTACGACGAATTATTCAATACACTTGCGTCCTGACTCGTATATATAGAAGTACGAATATCCTGAACTTTGGGAAAAACATGGCGGACAGTTTAGTTCAGGCTATAGGAGTCTTACCTGCAACCATTACGTCAGTTCTGCCTTTGCAGGAGAACGTAACACAGACGTAGGCTGGTAGACCTGTGAGAGTGAGGCGGGGCTGGATCCCCCTTCCACTCCTCACCTCAGGCAAAGTTCTCTTTTTCTTGTGTTTGCAGCTGACTCTCACGTTATAGTGTCCACACTCTGTGTTCTGTGATGCTGGTGGGGGTTGCATAAGAACCACGTCATATCCAAGACTCTGAGAAACCGGTTCGCGTGTCCAGCATTGTACCCACTGGGCTGCAGTGCCTTGATGGATCCAGTTCGAACTCAAGAACCATCAGGATTAGCTAACTGCTCATACATCAGTGGCTTCGCTCACTTGACATTGATCGTTCAAACTGGCATAGATTAATCAGACAGTTAACCAGTAGATGGTGCGGAGTCTGCTCTGGATGAATGCTTGACACCAAATGCAGGCTGTGAATGGATGAGCTGTGAGCGTCTATACTCCCTTCCACCAAGTGCGTTATGGCAGGAAGGAGACTCCTGTCATGTGACCAGCTGTGGAACTATGCCATTGCACTACGTAACGTAGCCACAAAATTAATCACTGATTTTTTTATTATGAATCTAAAAAAGCTGACAGTTCACAAAAGTTAGTCACTAGATGTTAATAGAACTTCTTTATTTTCATAATGTGTTTCTGTAGTCTGTCATAAGATGACCTGTTAAATAAATAACACATTTTTCATTACAAGTGTGAATACATACACAAAAATTTTAATACAGACACAAAGTTTGAAAACCAAAAGTCATAAGCTTTTTTTACAGTAATACGTACTACAATACAGTGAAAGAAGTGTTTCTACTTTTAACACTATGAAGTTACTATAGTCACATGAAGAAGTAAATACTGATATAATACACTCCTGGAAATTGAAATAAGAACACCGTGAATTCATTGTCCCAGGAAGGGGAAAATTTATTGACACATTCCTGGGGTCAGATACATCACATGATCACACTGACAGAACCACAGGCACATAGACACAGGCAACAGAGCATGCACAATGTCGCCACTAGTACAGTGTATATCCACCTTTCGCAGCAATGCAGGCTGCTATTCTCCCATGGAGACGATCGTAGAGATGCTGGATGTAGTCCTGTGGAACGGCTTGCCATGCCATTTCCACCTGGCGCCTCAGTTGGACCAGCGTTCGTGCTGGACGTGCAGACCGCGTGAGACGACGCTTCATCCAGTCCCAAACATGCTCAATGGGGGACAGATCCGGAGATCTTGCTGGCCAGGGTAGTTGACTTACACCTTCTAGAGCACGTTGGGTGGCACGGGATACATGCGGATGTGCATTGTCCTGTTGGAACAGCAAGTTCCCTTGCCGGTCTAGGAATGGTAGAACGATGGGTTCGATGACGGTTTGGATGTACCGTGCACTATTCAGTGTCCCCTCGACGATCACCAGTGGTGTACGGCCAGTGTAGGAGATCGCTCCCCACACCATGATGCCGGGTGTTGGCCCTGTGTGCCTCGGTCGTATGCAGTCCTGATTGTGGCGCTCACCCGCACGGCGCCAAACACGCATACGACCATCATTGGCACCAAGGCAGAAGCGACTCTCATCGCTGAAGACGACACGTCTCCATTCGTCCCTCCATTCACGCCTGTCGCGACACCACTGGAGGCGGGCTGCACGATGTTGGGGCGTGAGCGGAAGACGGCCTAACGGTGTGCGGGACCGTAGCCCAGCTTCATGGAGACGGTTGCGAATGGTCCTCGCCGATACCCCAGGAGCAACAGTGTCCCTAATTTGCTGGGAAGTGGCGGTGCGGTCCCCTACGGCACTGCGTAGGATCCTACGGTCTTGGCGTGCATCCGTGCGTCGCTGCGGTCCGGTCCCAGGTCGACGGGCACGTGCACCTTCCGCCGACCACTGGCGACAACATCGATGTACTGTGGAGACCTCACGCCCCACGTGTTGAGCAATTCGGCGGTACGTCCACCCGGCCTCCCGCATGCCCACTATACGCCCTCGCTCAAAGTCCGTCAGCTGCACATACGGTTCACGTCCACGCTGTCGCGGCATGCTACCAGTGTTAAAGACTGCGATGGAGCTCCGTATGCCACGGCAAACTGGCTGACACTGTCGGCGGCGGTGCACAAATGCTGCGCAGTTAGCGCCATTCGACGGCCAACACCGCGGTTCCTGGTGTGTCCGCTGTGCCGTGCGTGTGATCATTGCTTGTACAGCCCTCTCGCAGTGTCCGGAGCAAGTATGGTGGGTCTGACACACCGGTGTCAATGTGTTCTTTTTTCCATTTCCAGGAGTGTATATAGATAGCTAGCAGACGAATGAAAGTAGCGGCCCTCAACACCGCATAGATAACTTTGCTTCTACTAGATGGCATGTAAATAGTGACGCTGCAGCCCGACAATACAAGACAGTAAACTATTACTTTTTAACAAGATTTATTTTACAATTTGAACACAGATTTACACAAATTTAAAATAGTTATATTTCATGCTGACATATAAGCAAAGCAAAATTGAGACATTAAGTAAAAAAATAAAAAGTATAATAAAAAGATTACAACTAAGCATAAAATCGTAATTACAAAGCAAGCATAATCGTGCTCCCTAAATCTTCCTATAAAATCCATTCCCGTACGGCCTATGTAAATATTATCGCAGGACCTGCATCTAATCTTACAGATGCCAGCGTGACTGAATTTATCTAGTTTTTCATCCATACTAAGGCGTAGAAATAATCCTAATTTTTTCTTTGTACGGAACCGAAACTGCACCTTAGCCCTCCTGAAGCCATTGGCAATATTATCGTACCAGGGACCAAAATATGACGTGGAAATGTGGGTGAACTTCTCTTTAAGTAAAATTTTCTGATTTTCTACTGTATCAAAACTCTGCAAATCTATTAGCTAACTTAATCTGTTCTGTTGCATTAATTTCTTTGTCTGTTTTATTACTTTCCAGTCATAACTTTGTCACCCAATATCGAAGAAAAGTACGCGGGTTTATTTGCAGTTGGGTGAAAATCGAAAGCCCTCTTTGTCACAGCATTGCAGTTATATTGAGATACATATTTCTCTGTTTTTTTCTAAATTTTTGTTTTCAGAGCTTTGTGCCTGAATTAATATGTTTCTGTATGCATTTACATTTGTAGCAGGTCATCTCATAATGGGCTACACCCGAAACGTGATACGAAAATAAAGAAATTCCTTTAACACCCAGTGAATACTTTTGGCGATATACCAGCTTTATCATTATAAAAATCGATGCCACACTTCACTCACGACTTTCAGTCGTACTTACAAATAACTACTGACGTCAGGACCCCATATTACAGGGTGCTGCACCAATGCTATTGCAGCACCCGCCTCCAGACTGACGTCAGTGGTTGGCTCACATTTTGCTTGGCCGTTTGCGAAGGAGTGCCTGAAACTCATGCCACAATAATAGTCATGTTTCTGCATGATGTTCTGCAAATCCACTTGACCCGAATAGCGTAAAATGCCTACATGCATAAATGTCCCAATAGTGTCATATTGAAGATTTTGTTGAGAAAAGTTATGATCCGACGAAAATAATTATTGATTTTCCATTGGATTATCGTACCCGAAATTTTATTCTTTGCTGCAGTGATGACCAAACCTATGATGAATTTTGTAAAACGAAGGAAATACACAATAGTTGCTGAATTAGCAGTCATTTATTGTCTACACAACGGGTTTTAGAACACTTTAACTCCCGTCACGTGGTGTAAAAAAATCACCCAACCACCTGAGGTGATTCTCACCCAATTATATCATGGAACCAAAGTTCCGTGTCAAAAGAGAAAAAGAGGTGAACAAAATTCCATAAAAACCTTACCCCCTCGTTGCCCCACTGGGCACAGATGAAACACGTTTTGTCCTGCAAGATTAAGTCAACGCCTTATCATCGCGGCCGCTATAATGTTTAGCTGACTTTCATAATGCTTTTCGCTGAACTAGGACGACATTCTGACAAATTTAGATGTGGGAATAACATTACTTACTTTGGTACAAGCATAAAACTACACTCCTGGAAATTGAAATAAGAACACCGTGAATTCATTGTCCCAGGAAGGGGAAACTTTATTGACACATTCCTGGGGTCAGATACATCACATGATCACACTGACAGAACCACAGGCACATAGACACAGGCAACAGAGCATGCACAATGTCGCCACTAGTACAGTGTATATCCACCTTTCGCAGCAATGCAGGCTGCTATTCTCCCATGGAGACGATCGTAGAGCTGCTGGATGTAGTCCTGTGGAACGGCTTCCATGCCATTTCCACCTGGCGCCTCAGTTGGACCAGCGTTCGTGCTGGACGTGCAGACCGCGTGAGACGACGCTTCATCCAGTCCCAAACATGCTCAATGGGGGACAGATCCGGAGATCTTGCTGGCCAGGGTAGTTGACTTACACCTTCTAGAGCACGTTGGGTGGCACGGGATACATGCGGACGTGCATTGTCCTGTTGGAACAGCAAGTTCCCTTGCCGGTCTAGGAATGGTAGAACGATGGGTTCGATGACGGTTTGGATGTACCGTGCACTATTCAGTGTCCCCTCGACGATCGCCAGTGTTGTACGGCCAGTGTAGGAGATCGCTCCCCACACCATGATGCCGGGTGTTGGCCCTGTGTGCCTCGGTCGTATGCAGTCCTGATTGTGGCGCTCACCTGCACGGCGCCAAACACGCATACGACCATCATTGGCACCAAGGCAGAAGCGACTCTCATCGCTGAAGACGACACTTCTCCATTCGTCCCTCCATTCACGCCTGTCGCGACACCACTGGAGGCGGGCTGCACGATGTTGGGGCGTGAGCGGAAGACGGCCTAACGGTGTGCGGGACCGTAGCCCAACTTCATGGAGACGGTTGCGAATGGTCCTCGCCGATGCCCCAGGAACAACAGTGTCCCTAATTTGCTGGGAAGTGGCGGTGCGGTCCCCTACGGCACTGCGTAGGATCCTACGGTCTTGGCGTGCATCCGTGCGTCGCTGCGGTCCGGTCCCAGGTCGACGGGCACGTGCACCTTCCGCCGACCACTGGCGACAACATCGATGTACTGTGGAGACCTCACGCCCCACGTGTTGAGCAATTCGGCGGTACGTCCACCCGGCCTCCCGCATGCCCACTATACGCCCTCGCTCAAAGTCCGTCAACTGCACATACGGTTCACGTCCACGCTGTCGTGGCATGCTACCAGTGTTAAAGACTGCGGTGGAGCTCCGTATGCCACGGCAAACTGGCTGACACTGACGGAGGCGGTGCACAAAAGCTGCGCAGCTAGCGCCATTCGACGGCCAACACCGCGGTTCCTGGTGTGTCCGCTGTGCCGTGCGTGTGATCATTGCTTGTACAGCCCTCTCGCAGTGTCCGGAGCAAGTATGGTGGGTCTGACACACCGGTGTCAATGTGTTCTTTTTTCCATTTCCAGGAGTGTATAAAAGAAACTATAAAAGAATGTTGTATACATGGTAGAATCCTGGAGATACTAGAAGGTATCAGATAGATTATATAATGGTAAGACAGAGATTTAGGAACCAGGTTTTAAATTGTAAGATATTTCCAGGGGCAGATGTGGACTCTGACCACAATCCATTGGTTATGAACTGTAGATTAAAACTGAAGAAACTGCAAAAAGGTGGGAATTTAAGGAGATGGGACCTGGATAAACTGACTAAACCAGAGGTTGTAGAGAGCTTCAGGGAGAGCATAAGGGAACAATTGACAGGAATGGGGGAAAGAAATACAGTAGAAGAAGAATGGGTAGCTCTGAGGGATGAAGTAGTGTAGGCAGCAGAAGATCAAGTAAGTAAAAAGAGAAGGGCAAGTAGAAATCCTAGGGTAACAGAAGAAATATTGAATTTAATTGATGAAAGGAGAAAATATAGAACGCAGTAAATGAAGCAGGCAAAAAGGAATACGAACGTCTCAAAAATGAGATGGATAGGAAGTGCAAAGGGCTAAGCAGGGAAGGATAGAGGACAAATGTAAGGATGTAGAGGCTTATCTCACTAGGGGCAAGATAGATACTGCCTACAGGAAAATTAAAGAGACCTTTGGAGAAAAGAGAACCACTTGTATGAATATCAAGAGCTCAGATGGAAACCCAGCTATAAGCAAAGAAGGGAAAGCAGAAAGGTGGAAGGAGTATATAGAGGGTCTATACAAGGGCGATGTACTAGAGGACAATATTATGGAAATGGAAGAGGATGTAGATGAAGATGAAATGGGAGATATGATACTGCGTGAAGAGTTTGACAGAGTACTGAAAGTCCTGAGTCGAAACAAGGCCCCGGGAGTACACAACATTCAATTAGGACTACTGACGGCCTTGGGAGAGCCAGTCCTGACAAAACTCTACCATCTGGTGAGCAAGATGTATGAGACAGGCGAAATACCCTCAGACTTCAAGAAGAGTATAATAATTCCAATCCCAAAGGAAGCAAGTGTTGACAGATGTGAAAATTACCGAACTATCAGTTTGATTTTGTTGGACTGGGAATGGGTGGATATGACTTTGACGGCACACCAACGAGCCAATTTAAGCAGGACTACGGCGATACAGACCGATAAATTTGAGCGGCTTAACCGTGATGAAGGAACTACTGGGTCCGACGGCATTCACCGCACTGTTATGAACTTCTCTGACAAGGAACTTGATGAAGCTACCATCTCGGCTCTCAGTAAAGGATTGAACTTTGCCCCAGCTCCACGTAAGTTGCCGGTGGTTGAGATTATTAGTGGAGTGGAACAAGCAGTTCGTCATCTTCCTCAAGAAGCAGCGAATGACGTAAGGCTTGCAACTAGCCGGATTTTAGCGACATCCAAGCCGCCTAAGTCAAACATCAGCAGAGAGGAGAGACAAGGACTGAAATTGATGCAGAAGGTGAAGATCTAGTTGTTTTACCTGCTGACAAGGGGAACGCCACGGTAATCCTCAATCCTACAGATTACCACAAGCAAGTTGGATTATTACTGGAGGATAGCACATACCGGATTCCCAGACGGGATCCCACATCGGCGCTCAGCAGGAAGACAAGGGAGTTACTAAAAAACTCTGGCCTCTCCGACGAACTGGTGAAGAACTTACGGCCGAGACACCTAGGCCACCAAGACTGTACGGTTTGCCAAAGGTTCATAAGGAGAACGTCCCGTTGAGACCGATTGTTAGCGCTATTGGCTCTCCTACGTACAGGATTGCAAAACACTTAACTAAATTGTTGGGGCCTATAGTTGGTCACTGCCCACATCATATTAAGAATTCAAAAATGTTTGTTGATATCATAAAACAGATGAAGATAGGCCCAAGTGATATCATGGTCAGTCTCGACGTGGTTTCTCTGTTCACCAAAGTACCTGTGGATGACACATTACAACTGTTGGCTGCTCATTTTTCCTCAGAAATTTTGAAGTTGTTCCGGCATACCTTGACGACCACTTATCTTTTTTACAGTGGAAATTATTATGAAATGACGGATGGAACAGCCATGGTTTCGCCACTGTCACCAACAATAGCGAATTTTTTCATAGAGGACTTTGAAGAACGAGCGTTGAGCAGTGCTCACCTCCGCCCATTATGCTTCTACACATACGTCGACGATACTTTTTTAATCTGGCAACACGGCAGCGACACGCTGCAGCAGTTCGTCGAACATTTAAATGGTGTACATCCAAACATAAAATTTACATTGGAGGTAGAGAAGGAAGGGAAGTTACCATTTTTAGATGTGTTAGTGGAGCGAAAGCCGGATGGACGACTGGACCATTCTGTGTACAGGAAACCAACCCATACAGACTTATATCTGCATAGCCATAGCTTCCATCACCCGTCTCAGAAGAGAGCTATGCTGAATACTTTAGTACACAGAGCCAGGACTATTTCCGACAAGGGCCACCTCGGTCCCGAGATTAACCATTTGACGACTGTTTTCAAGAGGAATGGTGATTCTGCCGGTGAAATTAAATCAGTATTGCCCAAGAAAGTAAGACACGATGCCGGCCATATACAAGAAGAGGACCAACACATAGCGCGGCTTTCTTTTTGCGGTGCTACAACGAGCAAGATAGCCAGAGTCCTGAAGAGGCAAGGAATAAAACCAGTTTTCCGACTACCTAGGAAAATTAAGGAATATTGAGATCAGTCAAAGATAGTCTCGGCTTAAGAGTGCCGGGAATTTATACTATTCCTTGCGAATGCGGCAAGAATTACGTGGGCCAGTCTGTAAGAACCGTTGCCGGCCGCTGCATCGAGCACCAGCGCCACCTGAAATACAGGTATTTGGAAAAATCAGCGGTGGCTGAACATAGCCTGCTTAACAAGCATAAGATTTTATTTGAAGAAACCATAGTAATAGCCTACGCATCGAATTACTGGGACTCTGTGATCCGGGAAGCAGTCTAAAGAAGACTTAGCAATAATAACTTTAACAGAGACAACGGCTATGCACTTAGCAACACTTGGAAGAGTGTACTGGATAAAGAAAAATCGCAGAGAAAAACTTCCCGCTCTTTACCTCCTGATTCAAGGGATGGCGCTGCAAGCAACGCGCGATAGAGGGCACCACTTCACTACGCGCCATATCGCTGTTGCTATGACGTATTCCAGCTAATCAGAAGGCGTCCTTTGCATATAAAAGTGGGAACCTCGCTAGTTCATGCCCAACACATCTAGAGGGTTGGATCCCCTCCTTCGAAAGCGTCAGATTACAAAGCCTGGGCTACTCTCAGGGTGGAATCTCCGTCTTCGAAGATTGTGTTTGTCTGTCTGTCTGTCTGCCCGCCCGCTGCTTGCTGCTATCGCTGTTCGTTCGTTCGTCCGTCCGTCCGTCCGTCCGTCCGCCTGCCTGCCTGCTCGCTGTCCATCGCCGTCGTCGTAACCACTGCCGCCGCCGCCGCCGCCCCGCCGCTGCTGCCGCCGCCTGCTGATCGTCCGTCTGTTCGCCGCCGCCGCCGCCGCCGCCTGCTGCACGTCCGTCTGTCCGTCGCCGTTCGTCTGCAATGAGTACTCCCACCTCCACCGTCATCTACACCTCCCCCTCCCCCTCTCCCACAGTCACTTCCTGGAGTGCCGCCCCTGGCCTCCCTCCTTTCGCCTCCCCTTCCCTTCCCCCACTTACCCATCCCCCTATCTCCTCCCCTGCTGTATACCCGCACCTCTACACCCTTCCTCCAGCCTCTACACCCTCAACAGCTCCCACTACTACCCCTGCCCTCACGTACGCCTCTGTTGCCGCCTCTGCTGCCGCCCCTCAGGTGGTTGGCTTCCCCTCTCTCACCGACCCCATCGCTTCGTCTTCTGCATCTCCCGCACGCATCACGTCGCGCCGAGCCACCATCGCCACCACTGAACCAGCTGCTTCTCCCGGTGCCTCCACTACGCCACAGGGATCTGCCACCCGCCACCTCCCTCTCCTCCCCATCCCTCTCCACTCCTCCCAGCCTCCAGTCTCCAAAAAACCCCAAAAGCGCGTCCTTCCCGACTCTGCTCCCGCCACTTCCCACAAAAAATCAACACCACCTCCCCCTCCCCCTGCCATCACCATGGACACCACCCCTCCTCCTGCCACCCATCCCTTGGCCCCTACCCTCCACACCTTTGTCCTGTCAACTCCCTATCCTAAGTTCCTCGACGCTCGTACCCTCACCAAGGAAATACGAAAGTACTTGCCTGGTGCTCCCATCTCCCAACTCATTCCCCGCAGGGACTCAGTCCTTATCATGTCCCCGTCCCCATCCTTTCACACAGACCTCCTGCAAAAACTCCCATGAGTTATGTTTGGCCTCCGCGCCTCTCTGACACCCTTCCTTTCCGCTTCCACTCCTCATCAGCCCCAGGTTCCCCGTCGCCCCCCCCCCCCCCACCTACACCGCTGTGATCACCAAGCTCAGCCCGGTGATCACAGAGGATGAGGTGTAGGTAGAACTGAATTCCCATCTGGACTTGGACATCCGCTCTGCCCGCCGTATCCACAATGCCTCTGGTCCCACCTACCTCATGCGGGTATTCTCTGAGTCCGCCCCATCCATAGACCATCTCCTCACCCAGGGTGCCCTGATATACCACTGTCGCCACCCTGTTGAATCCTCCAAATCCCCTCCCCAATCCTACCGTTGACAGCGGTGCCTGATGTACAATGACCACCTGACTCCCAACTGCAAAAACCCCCCCACCTGTCTCCATTGCAAGGTCTCCCACTTTCTTAAGAACTGCCCCAACCTCGATGCTCCTCCTTCCTGTAATACCTGCAATGGCCCCCATCCCACATACTCCCACAAGTGTAAAGCTAAACCCCCTCCAGCCACCCCTGAACTTACAGTCCCAGTTCGTCCCGTCGATCCCCCTGTCTATCCCAACAATTCCCTCCGTCAACCCCCCACAGCCGAGGACGTGATCCGGTTCATTACCGTTGCCCTCCAAAACATTCACCCTTTTCAGTGCCCCCACACCTTCCACCAAATATCCCTTGCTGCTCACTCTGTTTTCCACCTGAACACATTCGCCACTTATTCCCACAACCAAGCCCACCTCACCTTCACCCGCCTTGACACCCTAGTTTAAGTCTCTTCCCTTCCCCCTCTTGCCCCCCTCCTTCCCGTCATGGCGCGGCACGAGTCTCGCATCCTCTTCCAGAACATTCGCTCCTTCCGCTCCAACAAATACCTCCTCATGCACACCCTCTCCCACCACCGGGTCGACACCTTCCTCTTGAATGAAACCATTCTCCAGCCTCACCATTCTATCCGCACCTCCCCCTATATCCTCCACCGCACTGACGCTCCTGGTCCTCATGCGCAAGGTGGAGTCGCGATTGGCCACCTTAAGCATATCCCTGTCCGGCCACAACCTCTCCTCAATGACCCCACTGAACACCTTATCCTTAGCGTCTTCTTCCCCTCCCTCACCATTACCTGTGTCACCATCTATGTCCGCTCCACTGCTCCTCTTCCTTATGACTTCATCTCACACATTGACCACACCTTCTCCACCTATGTGATTGCCGCCGACCTCAACATCCATAGCCGCACTCCTGCTGCCTTCCGGCAGTGGCGTCAGTTCCTCTCTACAATCCAAGGTGACCTTGTTCCCCTTCCCCAGCACACCCGACCCGAAAGTAACACCACCCCCAATGTTGTCATTGCCTCCGCCAACCACTGTCGTCGTCCTTGACCACAGGTAGCGATCACCTCCCTGTCCTTCTCGCCATAACGTCTGCTCACCACCCCAATCCGGCTCCGCACACTGCACCCCCTCCCAAGGTCGTCCATGACTATCACCGTGCCAACTTGGATGCCTACCGGGATTCCATCTCCACCCAGGTCGAAAGCCACCCTCTTACCTATCGCCATCCTGACGACATCGTCCACGCCTCATCCTTCCTTCAGCAGGTAATTACTGACGCCGTGGAGGCCCATGTTCCTACTAAAACCATCAAACCACACCGTCCCACTCTCCCTCTGCGGGCTGTCCTCCTCCTCCATGAATCCCGCCGCCTTTATCGCTCCTTCCTGCGCACTCGTGACAGGGATACACTCCAACGCCACCGGCAAATACAGCGACACGTACGGAACCTTATTACAGCAACGAAACGCCGAGACTGGCGCCAGACCGGCACACGACTCAACGCCACCCTCCCTAACAACTCCTCCAAGTACTGGTCCGACTTCCATCGTCTTACTGGTTCCCTTTCTGCTCCCCACTACCCCCTTCCTGACAACCTCAGTAAGGCCAACCACTTCGCTTCCCACCTTTCCGAGGTCTTCTCCATCCCCGATGATCCCCACTTTGATTATTCTCTTTTCCCCACTGTCATGGAACGTGCCGATACCTCGGTCGCTCCACTTGCTCCTAGTCTCCAGTACTTGGGGCAGTTGCCCCCCTCCAACATAAACACTTCCATCACAGCACAAGACATTAAACTTATCCTCCGGTCCAAACGCAACACAGGCCCTGGTCACGACTGTGTCACCTACTGTCACCTTCGAGAAAGCCCCTATCCTTCCTGACTGTCCTAGGCCATCTCTATAATGTCATCCTCTCTACTGGCTTCTACCCTGACCTGTGGAAGACCTCCCACATCCTCTTATTCCTCAAACCCAACAAACCCTCTTCTGCCGCCTCTTCCTATCATCCCATCTGCCTCACCTCCGTCTTCAGCAAGGTCCTTGAATCCATCCTCTCCCGCCGTATCCATAAGCACCTTGCTCAACACCACCTCCTCCCCCTTACCCAGTGTGGCTTCCGACCCTCCTTCTCTGCTGATGACCAACTCCTCAACCTTGTTCACCTTCTGTCCCTCCAGCTCAACTCCCGCCGCTCCGCCATTTTTGTTTCCCCTGACCTCCAAAATGCCTATGACCGTGTATGGCATCCCAGTCTCCTCTTTAAACTCCAAACCTACGCCCTGCCTATCAATTTTGTCCATCTGGTCGCTTCCTTCCTCTCGCACCGTCCTTCCTATGTCACCCTCCACAACACCAACTCCCGTATCCTTTACCCCACGGCTGGTGTCCCCCAGGGTTCTGTCCTCTCCCCTCTCCTTTATCTCTTGTATACAGCTGATATGCCCAAGCCACCCCCACCAGTCCACCTTCTCCAGTATGCTGATGACACCGCCTTCCTTGCTCTCTATCCTACCCTTCAACGGTCTCAACATACCCTCTAAACCCACCTTAACCAGTTCACCACTTGGTGTAACCAGTGGTTCCTCCGTCTCAACCCCTCCAAAACCCAGGCAATCATCATAGGCTGCACCACTCGCTCCTTTCGCCTCCATGATTTCTACCTCACCCTTTGTGGTCGTCCTATCCAACTCACCCCCACCCTGAAATACCTTGGCCTCACCCTTGACTGACACCTCACCTGGACCCCTCATCTCCTGACCATCCAGCAGAAAGCCCATTCCCGCCTCCGCCTTCTGAAACTCCTGTCTGGCCGGACATGGGGACTGCATCCTTCTACCATCCTCCACACCTACCAATCCCTCATCCGTCCTATCCTCTGTTATGCCAGCGTTGCCTGGATCTCTGCCCCCACCCGCTTTTACAAGGCCCTCCAAATCCTTGAACGCCATGTGCTCCGCCTTGCCTTCCGTATCCGCCTTCCTTCCCCCACATGGCTCCTGTATGAACTGATCCCCTTCCCCCACCTCCTCCTGTTCCTCCAACATCTCCGCATCCTTTACATTGTTTGCAGGCTTGATCCCCCCCACCCTCTGGTTTCCTCCTTCCTCTCCACCCCCCGCCCGTTGCCGCGCCTCTATCGCTGTATCCCTCCCTCTCTCCACCTCCATACCCTCCATCTCCTTCATCAGGGCAATTTCCAACGCCTCCCCCTCCCGGATGACGAACTTCGCCGTGACATCTACCCTTCCTTCCAACTATAACCTGGCCTTGTTCCCCCCCCCCCTCCCCAGAGCCCCTTTTCCTCTTTCCTCCTTCTCCCAGAGCGGATTTTCCTCCGTACCCCCTCCCCTGAGACCCTGCACCCCATACTTGCCTCTCTCCTTCCCACATCCCTCCCTACCTGGCCCTCTTCCGTGCGCCCCCCGCTCGCCTCCCCCATCTCTTCCCCTCCCTCCCTTCTTCAGGTCTCCCTCATCTCCTAGCGCCTGGCAGTTCCTCTGTATTGATCATCATCAGTGTGCCACATCAGTGTTGTGTTTAGTGCTGTTTCTCGTGTGCATCAAGAGGTGTGATTTCCATTGTGTCCTGCCTTGAGGTTCGCCGTCAGTGTTACGTTATGTGCTATGCCATCCGTCGCTACCTTTATGCTCCAGTCATACTGTGCCTTGTGTTCTTTTAACCATCGCAGTGTGTGGCTTTTTGTGTGTGCTACTTTTAAACAGTTTTTTATCTCCATTATACAGTCACCCCATTTTTTGTCTATTGCCTTCCATGCTGTTCCCCCTTTTTTTATATCTATGTTCACCTTATTCTCTCCTTTGCTGTTTTTAAATGTCTTCTATTGTTTTGTTCTATGTCTTTCAGCTGAAGAGCAGCACCTATGCTGCTGCCAGCTCACCCCGATGGGGAATTGAAATACAATAAAGGAAAAAAAACCACAAAAAAATAGTTCATGACAGTCAGTTTTAGCCCTGACGACGACCATGGAGGTAGTGGTCATAAGCTTGGAGTTTTATCCTGAATTGACGCGGCATGTACACCGAGAGTTTTTTATTAAAAAAATACGTCGCGAAAGACTTCGTAGCCATATCAGTTTGATAAGTCACAGCTGCAAAATACTAACGCGAATTCTTTACAAACGAATGGAAAAACTGGTAGAAGCCGACCTCGGGGAAGATCAGTTTGGATTCCGTAGAAATGTTGGAACATGTGAGGCAATACTGACACTACCACTTATCTTAGAAAATAGATTAAGGATAGGCAAACCTACGTTTCTAGCATTTGTAGACTTAGAGAAAGTTTTTGACAATGTTGAGTGGAATACTCTCTTTCAAATTCTAAAGATGGCAGGGATAAAATACAAGGAGCGAAAGGCTATTTACAATTTGTACAGAAACCAGATGGCAGTTATAAGACTCGAGGGGCATGAAAGGGAAGCAGCGGTTGGGAAGGGAATGAGACAGGGTTGTAGCCTGTCCCCGATGTTATTCAATTTGTATATTGAGCAAACAATAAAGGAAACAAAAGAAAAGTTTGGAGTAGGTATTAAAATCCATGGAGAAGAAATAAAAACGTTGAGGTTCGCCGATGACATTGTAATTGTGTCAGAGACAGCAAAGGACTTGGAAGAGCAGTTGAACGGAATGGACAGTGTCTTGAAAGGAGGATATAAGATGAACATCAACAAAAGCAAAACGAGGATAATGGAATGTAGTCGAATGAAGTCGGGTGATGCTGAGGGAATTAGATTAGGAAATGAGACACTTAAAGTGGTAAAGGAGTTTTGCTATTTGGGGAGAAAAATAACTGATGATGGTCGAAGTAGAGAGGATATAAAATGTAGACTGGCAATGGCAAGGAAAGCGTTTCTGAAGAAGAAAAATTTGTTAACATCGAGTATAGATTTAAGTGTCTGTAAGTCGTTTCTGAAAGTATTTGTATGGAGTGTAGCCATGTATGGAAGTGAAACATGGACGATAAATAGTTTGGACAAGAAGAGAATAGAAGCTTTTGCAATGTGGTGCTACAGAAGAATGCTGAAGACTAGATGGGTAGATCGCATAAGTAGTGAGGAGGTTTTGAATATAATTGGGATGAAGAGGAGTTTGTGGCACAACTTGACAAGAAGAAGGGACCGGTTGGTAGGACATGTTCTGAGGCATGAAGGCATCACACATTTAGCATTGGAGGGCAACGTGGAGTGTAAAAATCGTAGAGGGAGACCAAGAGATGAATACACTAAGCAGATTCAGAAGGATGTAGGTTGCAGTAAGTACTGGGAGATGAAGAAGCTTGCACAGGACAGAGTAGCATGGAGAGCTGCATCAAACCAGTCTCAGGACTGAAGACAACAACAACAACAACATCAAACTATTGTCATTGTTAGGCGCACTTTAAGATCCAAGTTAGATAAGCAGTAGTGTCCACCTGTTTTTTGGAATGCTATAGAACCAATTTTTTTATGTATTTTGGTATCTATAATATGTAGTAGTAATAATGAATTAAGCTCATTTACTAATCTGGTAGTCTATAAATGATAGTCATTTATGGTTTCACGACAATAACATCCATGTAATTAATGGAGTGGCCAGCACGTAGTCCTGACCTGAATCCTATAGAACATCCTAGGGATGTTTTGGAACGCCGACTTCGTGCCAGGCCTGACCGACCGACAACGATACCTGTCCTCAGTGCAGCACTCCGTGAAGAATGGGCTGCCATTCGCCAAGAAACCTTCCAGCACATGATTGAACGTATGCCTGCGAGAGTGGAAGCTGTTGATGAGGGGGGGGGGGGGGGGAGGAGCGGGGAATACCATATTGAATTCCAGCATTACCGATGGAGGGTGCCACGAACTAGTAAGTCATTTTCAGCCAGGTGCATGGATGCTTTTGATCACATATTGCATGTGGGTGTGTGTGTGTGTGTGTGTGTGTGTGTGTGTGTGTGTGTGTGTGTGTGTGAGAGAGAGAGAGAGAGAGAGAGAGAGCGAAACAGAGAGAAAGACAGATAGACAAGAGAGATAGAGAGGGAGAGATGAACATCAAGGATTAATAAAAACCACGTCAGCTGTATTATTACACATTTATTGTGTTACAGCCGATTTTGTTCTTTGAACATTCTCATATCACCCGGTTGAGCTACAGTCATGACATAAATGGTCAAATTACCAATTGAGTGACTTATGAATTGGTATAACTGTACTTCAAAATTCAGGCACATGGTTGACTGTAAACCCTAATGAATACAGGATCACTGAAGTGTGGGAATCGATGCATGAATAATGTCATACCATACCATTAACTTCGCTTGTGTGAAATCACACTGTGGTATCGCTGACAATAAAGCTGTCGACTGCTTAGCAAAAAGAGTTTCTCTGACTGGGCGCACTACATGGTAAACTGACTGCAATAAAAAATACGGATGTCGACATATAAAACATGGTGCTGTGTCGGACGACTGGCAATGAGAATGGGAGGGAACAGCCAGACAGAAGGCAGGTACTACACAATAGTACAGTCGTCGGTCACCTACTCCATGAAATGCCATGCACATTTATTGCCTAGGCACCTCGCATCTCTAAGAGTCAAACTCAAATTTAATCAAGGATGTTTCCACTAACATCGTCACAGGTTGCACTTAGTGGAAGCCCTTTCTGATTCTTGTGAAGAAGAGGACGGAAATCACCTTTTCTTTTCAGTGTCCCAGACTATACGAGAGCACAACAATCCTTTCGAAAGAGCTTGTGAAAGCAAGTCATCACTTGTCAGCCTGCGTGACGGCTTAGTTGTCAACACAATACCACACACTTTACAACGCAATGTACATATTTACCGTCGCCATAAGTATTCCACATATAGGTCCAACGTATCAGAGACAACCGTTTGTACCTGAGTATTCTGTGACAACTTAGTTTGCAATTAAAATTCTGTGTTGGTCTTTTCTGTAAACATGAACGTTTTATCTTCAGAACATATACAGGGTTCGCCAGTGAAACTGGCAGATTGGAAATGGCCTTGACAGCTGGAATGTGAGTGGTGGGGGTAATGGCGGCCGGCTCCGTTCTACCTGTATGTCCCGCCATTTAGTTGCGATGGATCATTGGACGGTTGAACATCGCGGCTAAGGGGTTAAAGCGTATTATAGGAATGGTGAGAGTTTGGTGAAAACGCGACGTGCTTTTCGACGCCATTTCAACATAACCGCGCAGCAGACCTGTTTCCTCGGATAACGCAATTGGTTGATGGATAAACAACCTTGAACAAACTGGATCAATGTTTAAAAAACGAGGTGGGAGTGGAAAAACCGTTCGAACCCCTCAAAACATCGTTGCTGTCCAACGGGCAATGTTCAGAAGTCCACGCCGATCTGCCAAACAATATGCTCTACGTCTTGGAATAAGTAACACTTCGGTGAGAAGGATTCTTTGTCAAGATTTACATTTTCACCCATACAAAATACAGATTGTGCAATCTCTCAAACCAAGTGGTTACCAGAATCTATTACAGTTTTGTGAGGAAATGGCCAGAAGTCTTGAAGAACATGACGACCAAGTAAACCACTTGTAGATGAGCGATGAGGCGCATTTCCACCTCTCTGGTTTTGTTAATAAACAAAACTTCAGATACGGTTGGAGGGAAACCCTGGCGCATGCTCAAAAAGTAACAGTTTGGTGCGCAATGTCGGCAAGAGGTATCATAAGCCCATTTTTCTTCGAGGATATCAATGGAAGTGCTGTGACTGTTAACTCTGTGCGTTACGTTGCAATGATGCAGAACTTTCTTACGCCGGGACTCGCCCGTTTTCCAGTGAATGAACACACAATGTTCCAACAAGATGGTGCAACAAGCCACACTGCGAGAGTTGCCATGAATGCTGTGAATGCTTTGTTTCCAGGCGGCGTCATTTCCCGAAACGGGGATATCCCTTGGCCCCCTCGCTCTCCAGATTTGACAACCTGCGAGTTTTTCAGAACGATCCACCCAGAACTATCCCAGTCCTAAAACAACGAATTCGGGACGAAATTGAAAAATACCAGTCAATATGCTGCAAAATGTCAAGGGAAACTTCCAGGTCCGGCTGCAGAAGTGCATAGATTCCAATGGAGGACATTTGGCAGATGTTATATTCAAAAAATAAAGTTTTCACTTGTGGTGCAGTAAATGGCTACCTTTGTGCTTTATATTTATAACCATTAAATTAAAAAAAAATTTCTTATAGAATTAGTTACAGCTTACCCTGTACATGCTAGTGTGTGTGTGTGTGTGTGTATGTGTGTCAACAATGATCTGTCAGTAATGATCCATATGTATACTCCATTTAAGTATCAGCTAGCTATATGGTGTAAGTTGAAATTATGAAATCCATACATATTATAAAAATGAACTGTATGTTTGTGTGTGTGTATGATCAACATCTCCTCTCAACTGGACCGATTTCAACCAGATTTGGTACATGTGTCACTTACTGTCTGGAAAGAAACGCTATGGGGTTGCTACTAACGCTATTCACAACACATTTCAAAGACAATAGCCACATATACCATTGACTGCTTGCAGTATCACTATATTGTTTGTACTTCAGGAAACATGTGAAAAACATGGAGCTGCACGAAAACGAAACTGCAGGGTAAAATTCGTTTAGGATACACATGAAATATGTGTACAAATTCGGCTAAAATATGTTAAATATATGTGAAATACATTTTTCATGTGTGTACACGGGCAAAGCCATGGGTAAAAAGCTCATCCTAAACCTCTGCAACGATTTTAATCAATTTGGGTACACATATTAGTGATGAACTGGAAAAAAATACTGTGGGGTAAGAACCACCCTCCTCATCTTGGGGGTCAGCGTGATAACATGGAGAGAGAAGGGGAGGAGGAGATTGATAGAGAGAGGCAGAGAGGAAATGGACAGAGAAAGGGAAGAGGAAAAGACAGAGAGATTCAGAGGAGAGGAGGAGGTAGACAGAGTAAGGAGAGAGGAAGCGAAGGAAAGCCAGAGGGGGAGGAGGAGGTGGAGAAAGAGAGGGGGGAAGAGGAGTTAGATGGAGAAGAGGTGGAGGTGAAGATGTACAAAGAGAGGGGAGGAGGAAATGGAATTAGAGTGGGTGAGGATGAGATGGGCAGAGGGGGAAGTAGCAGATTTACAGAGGGGGAGAACAGATGTATGGGGAAATGGGGGAGGAGGATGGTCACAGAGAAGGGAGGTAGACAAACAGAGAAGATGGAGAGGAGTGAAGGAGGAGATGGATTGATAGAAGACTGGACTTAATATATATTCATATATCCAAGCAACGCCAGGAACTCAGGTAGTTAATAAACAAAGCACTTGTACTGATACCTTAAACACGCAGGTGCACCGTAATTCATAAGGGGAATTTAAACTGTTGTCTGACAACTTACAGAGAGAGTCAGAATAAATCGTAAAACTACAGATAATTCGCGTGCAAGACCGTATATAACGAACGAAGTTTAAAAGCAATCTTTGCGGCCTGCAATAGAGCACGCGTGCTATATGTCCAGCAAACAGAATTTGATCATGCGTATTAAATTGGCAGTGAACTGCCAACGCTGATGCATGAGTGCCGAACCGCCACATAAATTCAGCGCGCCGGCCGCTCAAAACAGTGTGCGGCGCGGCGCGCGCCGGTATGTTGATTTGCAGTGTGTGGCAGGCAGCAGCTGCGGTTCAGCACCGGCCGCATCGTAGCAGGCGGGCTGCCGCAGGACGCGACCGCAGAGCGCTTAGGCGGCTCGCGCCTTTTTATAGACTCACCTGTCAATGCGGCGGCGGAAAATGCAATCTGCCGGCCTGAGGTTTGCGGTGACTGGCGTGGCGCAGCAGGCGGGGCAACGTACACTCCACAAACGACAAAGCGTTCGGCGACACACCTGATGCTGGTGCGTGTGACGCAAACACAGTGGTGGCATCTAGCTGTAGGGCATTTCAAACCCCACAGCACAGGTGCTGCTTACCTTTCACAGGAACAAATACCAATTTGAAATTTTTGCCTGAAATTTATCCCCGCATCTGCTGATTTTTTGCTTCACTTACGTACTGTTGTGCAATTCCAGCCTCAGACCAATTTGAAGCACCCTGTCAAAAGATTTTTTCTGTATATAAAAAATATTAGATCTTAGATGACTGCTCTGAAGGTAGCAAGAGGTAAAATACAGGGAACGAAACGTTATCTACAAATTGTACAGAACGCAGACAGCAGTTATAAAAGTGAAAGCAGTAAAGGAAACAAACGAAAAATTTGGAGAAGAAATAAAAACTTTGAGGTTCGCCGATGACACAGTAGTTCTGTTAGAGACAGCAAAGGACCTGGAAGAGCAGCTGAACGGAATGGACATGGTCTTGAAAGGAGGATATAAGGTGAACATCAACAAAAGCAAAACGAGGATAATGGAATGTAGTCGAATTAAATCGGGTGATGATGCGGGAATTAGATTAGTAAATGAGGCGCTTAAAGTAGTAAATGGGTATTGCTATTTGGAGAGCAAAATAATTGAGGATTGTCGAAGTAGAGAGGATATAAAATTTAGACTGGCAATGGCAAGGAAAGCACTTCTGAAGAAGAGAAATTTGTTAACATCGAGTATAGATTTAAGTGTCTGTAAGTCGTTTCTGAACGTATTTGTATGGATGTAGCCACGTATGGAAGTGAAACATGGACGATAAATAGTTTAGAGAAGAAGAGAATTGAAGCTTTCGAAATGTGGGGCTACAGAAGAATGCTGAAGATTAGATGGGTAGATCACATAACTAATGAGGAGGTATTGAATAGAATTGGGGAGAAGAGAAATTTGTGGCAAAACTTGACTAGAAGAAGGGATCAGTTGGTAGGGCATATTCTGGGGCATCAAGAGATCACCAATTTAGTATTGGACTGCAGCGTGGGTGGTAAAAATCGCAGAGGGAGACCAAGAGATGAATACACTAAACAGATTCAGAAGGATGTAGGTTGCAGTAGGTACTGGGAGAGGAAGAAGCTTGCACAGGATAGAGTAGCATGGAGAGGTGCGTCAAACCAGTCTCTGGACTGAAGACCACAACAACAACAACATGAAAGAGAAACAGTAATTGAGAAGCGAGTGAGTCAGGATCGTAGCTTCTCTCTGAAGTTATTCAATTCGTGCCACGTATAAAAGAAACCAGGGAAAAATTTGGAACGGGGATGAAAGTTCCGAGAGAAGAAATTAAAGGTTAGCTGTATGTCGATGACGTAATTCTTTTAGAGACGGCAAATGATTTCTAAGAGCAGTTGAAGAGAACGGATAGTATATGCAAAAGAGGTTGTGAGATGAATGACAACAGAAGTAAAACAAGGGTAGTGTAGTGCAATCGAAATAAATCAGGTAATGTTCACAGAATTAGATTATAAAATGAGACACTAATTGTAGTCAATGAGCAGCAAAGTAAATGATTGTGGAAGAAGTACAGAGATAGAAAATGGAGACTGGCAATATCAAGAAAAGTGTTTCAGAAAAAGAGAACTTTGTTCACTTCAAATATAAATTTAAGAGTGTAAGAAAGTATTTGTGTCATATGTAACGATGTACGAATGTGAAACTTTGACGACAAGCATTTCAGGCAAGAAGGAATAGTAGATTTTGAAATGTGGTACTTTCAAAGAATATTGAAAATTAGATTGGTAGATCTAATAACTTACGGAGAAATACTTAATCTAGTTGAGGAAAAAAGTAATTTGTGGTACAGTCTGACTAAAAGAAGCGATCTGTTGAGAGGCCACGTTCTCACGCGTCAAGGAAACGTCAATTTGATTGTGGAATTATATGTGGGGAATAAAAACTGCGGAGGGAAACGAAGAGACAAGTGCAGTAAGTAGCTTAAAATGGATGTTGGTTGCGGTAGTTATTCCCCACACTTCATTTCATTATCAAATTGATGTTTCCTTGACGCGTGAGAATGTAACCTGTTAACCGATCCCGTCTGTTAGTGAAGTTGTGCCACAAATTACTTTTCTCCTCAGCTCGATTAAGTGCTTCTTCAGAAGTCATTTGATCTGCCCCTCTAATTTTCAACATTCATTTGTAGCACCAAATTTCAAAATCTGCAGCTCTCTTCTTGTCTGAAACGCTTACCATTCACGTTTCACACTTCATATAAATACCTCCAAATCATCATTTTTTAGTTATAGCTAAATTTAGAGATTAAATAGAATACAATTGCCTTAAACTTACTAGATAACTTACTTGATAACTTACTAGATAATAGTCTTAGCTCTTCGATCATAAAAATCTCGCATCGTGATTATTGTCTGTCTAGCGGTGGATGTCGTTATAAAAAACTCATATGACTCTACACTGCATAATTACGTAAGGGTAGGAATATCTGTGGAGTGAGCATAGAGTACTGTGTATGTCGCCAACATCAAACAAAAAAAAAAAAAAAAAACAAACAAAAAAAATGGCTCTGAGCACTATGGGACTTAACTTCTGAGGTCATCAGTCCCCTAGAACTTAGAACTACATGAACCTAGCTAACCTAAGGACATCACACACATCCATGCACGAGGCAGCATTCGAACCTGCGACCGTAGCAGTCGCGCGGTTCCAGACTGTAGCGCCTAGAACCGCTAGGCCACCCCGGCCGGCCAAACCAAAACAGTCAGAGAAGACTGGGTCGGAGTCGCTGTTTACATTTTGCGCCAAGAGCGACGACTTAATGGTTCAAATGGCTCTGAGCACTATGGGACTTAACATCTGTGGTCATCAGTCCCCTAGAACTTAGAACTACTTAAACCTAACCAACCTAAGGACATCACACACATCCATGCCCGAGGCAGGATTCGAACCTGCGACCGTAGCAGTCATGCGGTTCCGGACTGAGCGCCTAGAACCGCGAGACCACCGGCGACGACTTAATATCAAATATGTTTGCCTTTTTTTTTGCCTGCTTTGCACAATGTATCAATATTAATGAACACGTGAGCTACTTCTCTTTTCTGGTATGAGAACTATAATTAATCTCTGTGGTTCTTCCCAGTGAAAGGTAACTTTTCCGCCATTGACGGATGTCGACTTTCACTAGTAATAGTAACAGTTCATTGCCACTTTTGTTATAAATAAATAAATGTATAGGAACAGGAAAAAACTTCTTCTTCTTTTTCTGCATTTCAATTATTGTGATTTAGCATGTCACGACACCCACCTGTTCCTTGGTTAGGGAATCCTACTCTTCGAAAGTATGTTTACCTGCGCTGATTTTCTTTTCTCTTTTACAATTTCTGGTATCTATTTTAATCTTCCCCAACGCAGATGTAAGCAAAAATAGTGTAGCGAATTCAGTTCGCAGTTACGTCCAATTTTACTGATTACAAGCTCTGAAAAAAAGGTTCATATGGCTCTGAGCACTATGGGACTTAACTTCTGAGGTCATTAGTCCCCTATAACTTAGAACTACTTAAATCTAACCAACATAAGGACATCACACACATCCATGCTCAAGGCAGGATTCGAACCTGCGACCGTAGCGGTCGCGCGGTTCCAGACTGTAGCGCCTAGAACCGCTCGGCCAACCCGGCTGGCAGCTCTGAAAAGTTTGTTCTAATGAGAATAGATATTTCAAATAATATTGGTTTAAAACTTATCTCTAAACGTTAACCACTCAGATGATATAAATTATTTCAACAAACAGTGCACATGGACGATTACTATAGGAAACTTGCAACATGAGGAAAACTGTTTATGCGCACACTTGAATGCAATACGCCCATTACACTCTAACACAAGAAGAAAGGTCGCACCATGAAGGAATCGTCCGAATGGGAAGGAAATCGGTAGACGCGACGTAGATCTACAAACGAAAAAAAGATTACGATTTTAGAAAAGTTGGATGATTTATTCATGAGAAAGAGCTTCACAAATTGAGTACGTCAAAAAGGCGTTGGTTCACTACTGCCCCTAACGCAAGCAATTATTCGGTTCAAAAATGGCTCTAAGCACTATGGGACTTAACATCTGAGTTCATCAGTCCCCTAGACTTAGAACTACTTAAACCTAACCAGCCTAAGGACATCACAACATCCATGCCCGAGGCAGGATTCGAACCTGCGACCGTAGCAGCAGAGCAGTTCCGGACTGAAACGCCTAGAACCTCTCGGCCACCACGACCGGCCAGTTATTCGACTTGGTATTGAGTGACCGAATTGTTGTATTTTCTCCTGAGGAATATAGCGCCAAAATTGGGTTCAGTTGGCACGTCGATCGTCCAAATCCCGAGATGGTTGCAGGGCCCCGCCCATAATTTTCCAAACGTTATCAATTGGTGCCAGATCGGCCGAACTTGCTGGCCAAAGTGGGGTTGGACAAGAGCAAAGACAAGCAGTACAACCTCTGCGGAGGGCCATTGCATTATCTTGTTGAAATGTAAGCCCAAGTGTCCTGCCATGAAGGGTAACAAAAAAAGGGGCGTAGAGTATCGTCGACGTGGTGGTGTAAGGGAGTCGCGGCGCGTGACAGGTTGGTCACCACGATTCTCCGAGAGGTTGTCTAGGCACGCCTTCGCTGTGAGAGAAAGAGCTTTAGCAGGAATTTGATGACAGTGGAACTAAATCTTACTAAATCTTGCAGCTGATAACTGAGCTACCTCAGAAACCCTCAGTCAGGGAGTAACTCAACGAGTTAACGCTGAAATCCTAAGTTAAAGGGCATAAGATAATATCACAGTGAAACATCACAGATTAATACAATATACAATAAACAATTCTGGCTTGAAACAAATTATTACACTAATTGAAAACCTTCTTCCTCTCACACACACGTCTTCTAACATTACGAATAGCATCAGACAGCAAGTATATAACCAGCCCTTAGCACAGTTCAACATAAATTTGGAAAGGTATTGTGATAACGAACCCAAAACTAGAACATTTAAGGTATAACATTCCGTTGGTATCAACGTGAAGTTGACTAAGCCTGCCCATGAACAAGTAGCAGTGAGACAGAACAAGGTGGCAAGGGCACTGTGTGTTAACAATAGTGCGTCTGCAATCATGTCAGCAAATATTGAGCAATAAAGCAACACAGTTTCGAAACAGAACTAGCGGAACCGTGGTGTGCACAGAAACTGTAACATCTATGATGTTAACTGCACAATTCACAGCCTTAAAACTTTCTTGGGCAACCCTGTGTACAGGGCAGACAGCTCTGTCGCAGTTACTCTCGTACATTCAAAAATGGTTCAAATGGCTCTGAGCGCTATGAGACTTAACATCTGAGGTCATCAGTCCCCTAGAACTTAGGACTACTTAAACCTAACTAACCTAAGGACATCACACACATCCATGCCCGAGGCAGGATTTGAACCTGCGACCGTAGCGATCTCGCGGCTCCAGGCTGAAGCGCCTAGAACCGCTCGGCCACACCGGTCGGCACGTGCATTCCAGGCAGAGTCATTCTGGGAACCAGAAAATCACCATTCGGCCCACTCTTGACTGTGTTTAGCGGCGCTGTTTCAGTATCGACAAGTGCCAACTACGGCTCGGTTCCGTAATCGTACGTTTCCAGATTAGACCGCACCACTGCTCCGTAAAGGTCTGCAGAACAAACTTCTCTGTCCGGCCGCAGTCCGGAACCGCGCTGCTGCTCCGGTCGCAGGTACGAGACATGCCTCGGGCATGGATGTGTGTGATGTCCTTAGGTTAGCTAGATTTAAGTAGTTCTAAGTCTAGGGGACTGATGACCTCAGATGTTAAGTCCCATAGGTGTTTAGAGCCATATGAACCAATCCTCTCTGAATCAAACAAACGAAACGGCTCGTCCCCATGCGTTCGAATCCGCTGTCCTCATATTGCGAACCTGCAGCTGGCCACTACCCCAAGTTCCGAGCCAATACAGCACCGGTCGGCGCGCCCCAGAGCATTCGATGCCGCTATCCTAGTGTTTTGGGCAGCAGCCGCCCATCTTCTTCGCCGGCTCCGACCGATCCGCTGCCCGAGGCGTGAGTCCATAACACTGTCCCATTCGCCCTCTCGAAAATTCCGGTTGCGCTGTCCTCGACCGCTTTGATGCTGCGCTCACCCTCTTCTGTTGCGGGAAGACACCACCGGTTTTGATATCAACTGCCTTACACGAGGCATCACAACAACGTTTCATCAGGCAACGCCGGTCAACTGCTCTTTGTGTATGAGAAATCGGTTGGAAACTTTCCTCAAGTCAGCACGTTGTAGGTGTTGCCACCGGCGCCAACCTTGTGTGAATCCTCTGAAAAGCTAATCATTTGCGTGTCACAGCATCTTCTTCCTGTCAGTTAAATTTCGCTACTGTTGCACGTCATCTTCGTGGTGTAGCAATTTTAATGTCCAGTAGTGTACTAATGATGTAGTTGCACAAAAGTGCCTGATAAGGAAAATACAGTCGTGGAGGAAATCTAGTCACGTCTGCGATACGGAGTGTGGTTTCCTTGATAAACAGAACTCTGTACACTTCCTGTGGTGCAGTGACATTCGCAGAAACGTAAGTAATCTTGCATAAATCCAGCTTGTAATCCGGACCTCTTGCAGAACAAACAATAGACACACTTCCTCATGAAGCTCTTGTCGCTTGCGAGTTATGATACGTAACAAAAATTATGCCAGCAGTAGAGAAGGTATGAATGTGGAGAAGAAGACAACTGGTGAGAGGAAAACTGGGAAATAATACGATAACAACAGCAGATGAGTTGGATGGAAGGAAACTGAAATAACAAGGGATGAGGAGAGAATGGATAGTTTAAAATGTGACAGAGATACTGGTTCCCTATTGGACGAAGGAATAGAGCTGGGATATGACGAGAGTGAAGCCGCAGCGATGGTAACAGATAAAGCCTTGAGATTCTCCTGAATGCGGAATGGTTTTGGATAAGACGCATATCACAGTGTGGTTGCACAGAAACAGAGATGTACAGTCTACAGTCTAAGAAAAAAAAGATGACACACCAAGAAAGGGTTGTGGAAATTGGTCACAAATTTGTATTCATTCAGGTATGACTAGAAAATGCAAAACTGTAAATATTGGCGGCCGATGGATGAATGGGTGACACTGCAGCGCAATTTCACCGCGCAGCTGGGAAGGATAGTAAACAGAGAACATGTCGATACTAGGGTATAACGTCTTTATAAATTACATTCCGTGTACTCAACTGGACAGCAACTGAAGCTGTCGAGCAGACAGGCGCGTTGACAGTATACCAGGTGCCCGCAGTTGACAGAGGATGTGTAGTAGGACTCAAAGACACTGACTAGAGTAGTCGGCGAATCGCTCGATATTGAATGTTGACAGAGTGGCTGAACCATGGTCTAAGACAGCGTCAACAAGGAAGCGGTCGATCTTAAAAAAAAAAAAAAAAAAAAAAAAAAAAAAAAAAAAAAAAAAAAAAAGTTCAAATGTGTGTGAAATCTTACGGGACTTAACTGCTAAGGTCATCAGTCCCTAAGCTTACACACTACTTAACCTAAATTATCCGAACGACAAACACACACACACCCATGCCCGAGGGAGGACTTTAACCTCCGCAGGAACCAGCCGGACAGTCCGTGACTGCAGCGCCCTAGACTGCTCGGCTAATCCCGCGCGGCAGACATGTAAGTGGTGAAACTTCCTGGCAGGTTAAAACTGTGTGCCGGACCGAGACTCGAACTCGGGACCTTTGCCTTTCGCAGGCAAGTGCTCTACCAACTGAGCTACCCAAGCACGACTCACGCCCCGTCGTCACAGCTTTATTTCTGCCAGTATCTCGTCTCCTACCGTCCAAACTTTACAGAAGCTCTCCTGCGAACCTTGCCGAACTAGCACTCCTGTTGGTAGAGCACTTACCCGCGAAAGGCAAAGGTCCCGAGTTCGAGTCTCGGTCCGGCACACAGTTTTAATGTGCCAGGAAGTTTCATATCAGCGCACACTCCGCTGAAAAGTGAAAATCTCATTATGTAAGTGGTGCTTCAGTGACCACAAGGGCCGCTAATAGGTTGCTCACAGAAAGAGGGATGACCTCACGGTGCCCTTGATGCGACTACCACTGTCCTCCTTACACCAACAAGTGGTTTCGGGCACATTCGACAAGAAATGTCAGTGACTGGAGTAGACTTTTATTCAGTGATGAGTGTCGCTTCGAATTGAGACCGATGAGCAACGAATACGTGTGTGGAGACGCCCCATGACAGCGGTGGGATACCAGCCTGACTGTCGCCAGCCCTACAGTTATGGTTGTCAAACTGATGATCTGGAGTGCCATTTCATTTCATAGTAGGATCACTTTGGTTGTCATTCGCGGCACCCTTACAGCAATGCGCTACGACGACGATATCCTACTCCCTGGTTGGTTATCCTTCATGGCAACGAAGGCAGTGCTTACATTTCAACATGAAAACGCCCGCCCATAAGCGACGAAAGTTTCTACGGCTTGTCTTCGTGCTGGCCAAACCCTACCTTGCCCCTCCCCCCCCCCCTCCCTCAAATTAAGAACGCTAGCATCATAATTGGGAGGGCGCTCCAACCAGCTCGTGTTTATGACGATCTAACGCTCAAAATGGTTCAGATGGCTCTAAGAACTATGGGACTTAACATCTGAGGTCATCAGTCCCAAAGACGTAGCACTACTTAAACCTAACTAACCTAAGGACATCACACACATCCATGTCCGAGGCAGGATTCAAACCTGCGACCGTAGCAGCAGCGCTGTTCCAGACTGAAGAGCCAAGAACCGCTGGGCCACAGCGGCAGGCGATCTAACGCTCCAGTTGGACAAAATTTGGCACGCTATCCCTGAGGAGGACACTAGACAACTTTTTCAAACAGTGCCACTCTACCTAACTGTTTGCATAAGGAACAGAGGAGGACCAACGCTTTATTTACTTCCGCAAGTTGTGGAGCCATTTCTCTTGAATAAATCGTCTAGTTTTTCTGAAATTCTAATCATTTTTTTTGTCCTCACATGTACTTCGCATCTACCGAATCTCCGTCCCAGAGCATGGAAAAGAGTACTGGAAGCCAGAATTTGAAAGGATATGAAGCTGCTTATACCATTACTCGAGTCTTTATATACACATTAATTTATTGTCAGTGGTGGCTAGTTACGAAATTACATTTGTTTGTATGGATGGAGGAAAGGAAAGGTTTAGCTTTAGTACGGGGGAAAACACCCACTCATATTACAGTAAATTACAGCTCATAAATGTAGCTGCGTAAATGCCGTGCGTAAAGAGGAAAGTAATTTGAGAACTGTATCAGAACCGTGTCTGCAGCGTCAGAAATAATTTCAAACATTGTTTTTTTGTGGTGTGGAAACCCCGGCAATAAGACGAACAACACCGCCGAGTATATGGTGGCACAGCTATCGGCGCAGTAAACACAGAGGCTGGAACGACTGCCGGTTGAGGCCATTAGCGCAATAACGCCCGCGCCGTTGCGACGGAAACGAGCGTTTAGGCGGAGCCCATTTCATTGGCGCGCCCGGCAGCTGAGCCGGCGGGCGGCGGCGGTGTTAGCGGGCTTTGCGGGGCGCGGCGCTGTGCCGTGTGGGACGCACTCCACTGTGCGGGCACTCGGGCCGAGTGGCGCGCTGGCGCTCTGACGCGCCGGCCTCTGATGGCCGAGATTAGCCGCCTGACGCCGGAGCCGGCGCCGTCAGCGGCCGCTTCATTTCGGCCGACTGAAGACCCGGCCGCTGACAGGACGTCACGTGGCCGGCCCGCCCGCTGGATGGCTTTGTTAACGCGGAACGGCGCGCCTGGCGTGGATTAACGGGCCCGCTTCCGGACAAGTCACTCCATTCTGCATTCAGCCGGAGGCTCTGCGACCAAACGCCGCTCGGCACGTTCGCGATGCAGCCGCGCGTGGCACATTGCATTTAACTTGCCGTTCCACTAACGCTTACAATTATCCCTCTTTATACTGTAACGGCCATTCACGTTACTGTTCTCATATTACCGCAGACGCGTAATGGCTGCTCATTGAATGTAGATGTCTGAACCGCCTACCGCTGCATTAAGATATTAGCACTTCCGTCCGTGCGTAAAATCGGTTACAGCCAGTAGTAGAGCTGCTGGAATGTAGTGAGAGTTGCATACGTCTGTCACGTATTCACTGCACTGGTTGAGAGTGGTCACTGTTCGGACATATTTTTTTACTGCAAACTGCTGCCGTAATTGTATTAACCAAGGAATGCTATAAGGGGTACATCTGTACCCCGGTGGGGGAGTAATATTCGATCATTTCCCACATAAGTTTGTCTATCACATCAGTTTCAGATGACTGGTAGCCAGGCTTGATTCTGTCTTGGTTGCTTCGATTCGCGTGCTTCTATTTCACGTGCATGCTGTTCCGGTTACATCTGTGCCCCAGGGTAGCTAAAGTGCTCGATTACACCCACTATTTTCTGTCACAAATTACGCTCCAAATGAAATGGAACAGTTAATTTGCAATATACTTACAACATTCATCTTCTAGTAACTTTAGTTTCTGCTTATCACCCTCTTTTTGATTTTCATGTTTATTTCTATTTTCATTTCAGACGGAAACATGAGTTCCAAAAAGATTTTCGGTTTGACGAAGGAGGCGGGCTTAGCAGAAATTCATAAGAGACCTTTTCGGTTTGATTTTGCAGAAGTGGATGTTGAGTGTAATGAGGAAGGTGCAATTATCCCTGATTTTGAGAGGATACTGAGAACGCATACGAACCAGCCAATACTTGGTCAATTTCATTTCACCTTCATACTGCATCATCTCAAACTTCCAATTCTAGAGACGAGCAGAGCCACTATTTAGAATAGGATGTTCCACACATCTCAAAGGAGGAGGAGCGATGAGTTTCAAATGAAGTAGTTTTGAATGCACCTCTGAAACGTTTGACAAGGATCACCTCAAATGGAGTGGCAAGAAATAAAAACGTTATAGAACACCAAAGAAAAATTTGATCGATTGTTCACCAAGCAACAGGAAAGAGGCAAGGGAAACATTATCAGCTTTGGGAACATGGAAATTATGTGTTGCTGAAGAAGTTTTAAATCTAACTAGACATTTTACCAAGAGAGACGTGGAAGATGAGGATGTTGGAAATGGAAGCCACAGGCCATCGTTTCCCGGCTTACTAATGATACAGAAATTTTCGCCTGAATTTGGTTATTACGTCTACAGCTGCATCTATATCTACGTGATTACTCTGCTGGCAGAGGGTTCAATGAACCACATTCAAGCTTTATCTCTACCGTTCCACTCTTGAACAGCACGCGGGAAAAACGAGAACATAAATTTTTCTGTGCGAGCCCTGATTTATCTTATTTTATGTGATGACCATTTCTCCCTATGTAGGTGGGTGTCAACCGAGTGCAGGAGAAAACGTATTGAAATTTCATGAGAAGATCCCGTCGCAACGAGAAACGCCTATGTTTTAATGATTGCCACTCCAATTCACGTATCATGTCTGTGACACTATCTCCCCTATTTCGCGATAGTACAAAACGAGCTGCTCTTCTTTGTACTTTTTCGATGTCATCCGTCACTCCCACCTGATGCGGTTCCCACACCGCACAGGAATACTCCAGAATAGGGTGGACAAGCGTAGTGTAAACAGTCTCTTTGGTAGACCTGTTGCACCTTCCAAGTGTTCTGCCAATGAATCGCAGCCTTTGGTTTGCTCTACCCACAATATTATCTATGTGATCGTTCCAATTTAGGTTATTTGTAATTGTAATCCCTAAGTATTTAGTTGAGTTTACAGCCTTCAGATTTGTGTGACTTACCGCGTAATCGAAATTTGATGGATTACTTATAGTACTCATGTGAATAATGTCACACTTTTCTTTAATCAGGGTCAATTGCCACTTTTCGCAACATGAAGATACCTTATCTAAATCATTTTGCAATTCGTTTTGGTTATCTGATGACTTTACAAGACTGTAAATGATGGCATCATCTGCAAACAATTTAAGAGGGCTACTCAGATTGTCTCCTATGTCGTTAATATAGATTAATAACAAGAGAAGGCCTATAACACTTCCTTGGGGAACGCCGGATGTTACTTCTATTTTACTCGATGACTTTCCGTCTGTTACTACGAACTGTGACCTTTCTGACAAAAAATCACCAATCCAGTCGCACAACTAAGGCGATATTCCATAAGCACGCACTTTGGTTAGAAGACGCTTGCGAGGGACGGCGTCGAAAGCCTTCTGGAAATCTAAAAATATGGAATCAATTTGATATTCCCTGTCGATAGCACTCATCACTTCGTGAGTACAAGGAACTATTTGTCTTCCACAATAACGACATTTTCTGAATCCGTACTAACTATGTGTCAATAAATCGTTTTCCTCTAAATAATTCATAATGTCCGAACACAGTAAATGTTCCAAAACCCTAATGCAAATCGACGTTAGTGATATGGGGCTGTAATTAACAGGATTTCTCCTATTTCGCTTTTTGGGTTTTGGTGTGACTTGAGCAATTTTCCAGTCTTTAGGTATGGATCTTTCTGTGAGCGGGCAGTTGTATATAATTGCTAAAAATGGAGCTATTTGATCAGTGTAATCTGAAAGGAACATGACTGGTATACAACCTGGACCGGAGACCTTGCCCTTTTTAAGTGATATAAGCTGATTTGCTACACCGACGATATCTACATCTATGTTCCTCATCTTGGCAGTTGTTCTTGATTGGAATTCAGGAACATTTACCTTGTCTGCTTTGGTGAAAGAGTTTCGGAAAACAGTGTTTAATAACTTTGCTTTAGTGGCGCTGTCTTCAGTAACTTCACTGTTGTTATCGCTCAGTGAAAGCTGAAAATTGTGTGAAAGTGAAAATTGCGTCTTACCATTGGTGAGCTTTATGTATGTTCAGAATGTCTTTGGGTTTTCTGCCAGATTCCGAGACAGAGTTGCGTTGTGGAAATTATTAAAAGCATCTCGCATTGAAGTAACTTTGAGGATTTTGCATTCTTTTAAATTTGGCATGTTTTTTCCTTTGCTTCTGCAACAGCGATCTGACCCGTTTTGTGTACCATGGGGGATTAGTAGCATCACTTATTAATTTTTGTGGTATATATCTCTCAGTTACTGTCGATACTACCTCTCTGAAACCATTCCATATCTTTTCTACTCTAATATGATCAGATCTGAAGGAGTGGAGACTGTCTCTTAAAAAGGCGTTAAGAGCACTTTTATCAGCTTTTGTAAAGAGATGTACTTCGCGTTTCTTTTTAATGGTTTTGGGTGTTAAGGTATTCAGCTTAGCAGCAATTGCCTCGTCGGTAAAACGATCCAGTTAATAGTTTAGTCAGACTGTCAAGTATAACCTCATACCCATACTTTTTCACAGGAACTATCTACTTAAATTTTACTACTACTTCTGACAGCAATAAATACTCCACCACCTACTATATTTAATCTATCCTTTCCGAATACTGTTAGGTCATTTGAAAAAATTCGGCTGAACTTGTTTCCGGATTTAGCCAGCTTTCCGTACCTATAATTATTTGAGCTTCAGTGCTTTTTATTAGGGCTTGGAGCTCTGGTTCTTTCCCAAAACAGCTACGACAATTTACAACGGCAATATCAATCGTTTCTACATCTACTTTACTGTGTTTTACTTGCCCCCTTTTAGACGGACGCCCTTTCTGTGGTTTCATGAGATCCTGTAACCTAAAAAATCGCCCAGTCCCTTCCACATAGCCCCCGATATCTGTTTAGCTGCCTCCTGTGTGTAGTGGACTCCTGACCTATTAAGTGGAACCCGGGAACCCGCCACCCGATGGCGGACGTCAAGAAATCTGCAGTCTACACCGTAACAGAACTGCCTGTGCCTCTGATTCAGACCCTCGACTCGGCTCTGCACCGAATGACCACAGTCGGCTCTATCGACGATGCTGCAGATGGTGAGCTCCGACTTAATCTCGCAAGAAAGACTGGCTAGCCGCCCGATAGCAGAGAGAGTCTCCTCCGATCCAAAGCGACACACGTCATTGGTACCGATATGAGCCATTACCTGCAGTTAGCTGCACCCTGTACTCTCCATGGCATCCAGAAGCACCGTTTCCACATACGGAATGATCCTCCCCCCCCCCTCCCTCTGTTGTGCACACTGGCTTCCTTCCCCTCCTTGGCAGCCTTGTTCCTAAGGGGCCCCATTACGCTCCAAACGTTGGATTTCCCAACTACCACAAACCCACCTTCTGTGAATGCCCTGGCCTTGCGTACCGACAAGCTTCCACTGGAACAGGGTGGATGACTGCATCCGACTTAGAGACTTCGTCGGCCACAAAAAAATGGTTCAAATTGCTCTGAGCACTATGGGACTCAACATCTGTGGTCATAAGTCCCCTAGAACTTAGAACTACTTAAATCTAACTAACCTAAGGACATCATACACATCTATGCCCGAGGCAGGATTCGAACCTGCGACCGTAGCAGTCGCGCGGTTCCTGACTGAGCGCCTAGAACCGCTAGACCACCGCGGCCGGCCGTCGGCCACAGAAGACGCCCGAAACCTGTTGGTCAAACGAGCCGGGGCGGCCCTACAATCGGCTCTCTGAAAGTCTTTCGCTGCCTGCCAGACTTTGGAATGATCTCCCACTCGACCGTGGATGAGGGGTCAACCTCGGTGTAGGCAGTACTCGGGTTGCCCACAGCAGTGGACCGATCGGGGAACAGGTGGGACGTGCTCGACGTCCCTCGCATCGCGCGTCCGACCCCACACAGTGATGCATCTGGGCAGCAGCCTCAAGCTACACTCCTGGAAATGGAAAAAAGAACACATTGACACCGGTGTGTCAGACCCACCATACTTGCTCCGGACACTGCGAGAGGGCTGTACAAGCAATGATCACACGCACGGCACAGCGGACACACCAGGAACCGCGGTGTTGGCCGTCGAATGGCGCTAGCTGCGCAGCATTTGTGCACCGCCGCCGTCAGTGTCAGCCAGTTTGCCGTGGCATACGGAGCTCCATCGCAGTCTTTAACACTGGTAGCATGCCGCGACAGCGTGGACGTGAACCGTATGTGCAGTTGACAGACTTTGAGCGAGGGCGTATAGTGGGCATGCGGGAGGCCGGGTGGACGTACCGCCGAATTGCTCAACACGTGGGGCGTGAGGTCTCCACAGTACATCGATGTTGTCGCCAGTGGTCGGCGGAAGGTGCACGTGCCCGTCGACCTGGGACCGGACCGCAGCGACGCACGGATGCACGCCAAGACCGTAGGATCCTACGCAGTGCCGTAGGGGACCGCACCGCCACTTCCCAGCAAATTAGGGACACTGTTGCTCCTGGGGTATCGGCGAGGACCATTCGCAACTGTCTCCATGAAGCTGGGCTACGGTCCCGCACACCGTTAGGCCGTCTTCCGCTCATGCCCCAACATCGTGCAGCCCGCCTCCAGTGGTGTCGCGACAGGCGTGAATGGAGGGACGAATGGAGACGTGTCGTCTTCAGCGATGAGAGTCGCTTCTGCTTTGGTGCCAATGATGGTCGTATGCGTGTTTAGCGCCGTGCAGGTGAGCGCCACAATCAGGACTGCATACGACTGAGGCACACAGGGCCAACACCCGGCATCATGGTGTGGGGAGCGATCTCCTACACTGGCCGTACACCACTGGTGATCGTCGAGGGGACACTGAATAGTGCACGGTACATCCAAACCGTCATCGAACCCATCGTTCTACCATTCCTAGACCGGCAAGGGAACTTGTTGTTCCAACAGGACAATGCACGTCCGCATGTATCCCGTGCCACCCAACGTGCTCTAGAAGGTGTAAGTCAACTACCCTGGCCAGCAAGATCTCCGGATCTGTCCCCCATTGAACATGTTTGGGACTGGATGAAGCGTCGTCTCACGCGGTCTGCACGTCCAGCACGAACGCTGGTCCAACTGAGGCGCCAGGTGGAAATGGCATGGCAAGCCGTTCCACAGGACTACATCCAGCATCTCTACGATCGTCTCCATGGGAGAATAGCAGCCTGCATTGCTGCGAAAGGTGAATATACACTATACTAGTGCCGACATTGTGCATGCTCTGTTGCTTGTGTCTATGTGCCTGTGGTTCTGTCAGTGTGATCATGTGATGTATCTGACCCCAGGAATGTGTCAATAAAGTTTCCCCTTCCTGGGACAATGAATTCACGGTGTTCTTATTTCAATTTCCAGGAGTGTATGTGACGGAAGCCAACACAGCCTGTAGCTGTGAGCGAAGGGTCACCAACTGAGCTCCCATCTGTACACAGGAATCACAGTTCCTATCCACTTCTGAAGTCGCTCCTGATGAAGCTCGTAAAAATATATAACAAATGGACTGTGTACTCACCTTATCAGCAGGTGTTATGAAAGTGCACAGTGTGTTCACTAAGGAATGTTTTGATATGGACTCGGTGATACCAGTGTTTCGGTCAACGATGTCAGAGGCTTGCTTTCAGTTTTTACTAAAGCGGCGCAGACTTGAAGACAAGGACATTGAAGATAAGAGGAAATAAAACGATACGTTGGCGACCTTCGAGGAGTGTTTGAGAGAACTTTTTGAAAATGAAAGAATTGTATCTTCCATCAGAATACACCACAATCTACGAGCAGCTTTTAGGATTCAGGGGCCGCTGCTCATTCGAGACATATATTCGATCAAAGTCTGAAGAGTACGGTATGAAAATTTTGATGTACAGTAACTCCAAAACGTATTACGCTCAACATGCTCAAATATTTACAGGTTAAAGATCAAAAGCAGTAAACGTCCTAGCAGCTCAATATTACTGTGAAGAACTGAAAGCCTCTTTTCATGGAACGTATACAAATGTAATAATAAATAACAGGTTTACATCAGTGAAGACAGCACAACAATTGCTAGAAAAAAATAACGGTGGGTGGAATGTTGAGGAAAAAAAATAAAAAGATTCCGTCAACGTTTCTGGAAGTAAAAACTAGACAGAACAAGTTTGCTATGTATGCATGTTGTGGTCAACTACATCTTCTGTCTTACTGTCCCCCAAAGAAGAAGTAAAAGATAATGCCTATGCTTTCCGCTATGCAGCAGAAAGGAGTGACCCAAAAGAAATAAGACGTTGCCATATATCATAGAATTTTACAACCAGGTCAAAGGATGCGATGCTTTAGACCAGTTGTGTCCCACATGCTTTGCATCCATAAAAATTAGACGTTGGTCGTTATCACAATGAAATTTTCAGTCTGTAGCGGAGTGTGTGCCGATATGAAACTTCCCGCAGATTAAAACTGTGTGACGGACCAAGACAAGAAATGGGACCTTTGCCTTCCGCGGGCAAGTGCTCTATCATCTGAGCTATCCAAGCATGACTCATGATCTGTAATCATATCTTTAATTCCGCTAGCACCTCGCCTCCTGCCTTCCTAACTTCACAGAAGCAAGGTCTGCAGGAGAGCTTCTGTGATGTTTGGAAGGTAGGAGATGAGGTATTGGCGGAATCAAAGCTGTGATTACGGGTCTTGAATCGTGCTTGGATAGCTCAGATGGTACTTGTCTGTGAAAGGCAAATGTCGCTAGTTCGAGTCTGTGTCCGGTACACAGTTCTAATCTGCGTTGGTCGTTATGTTTGTTCTACAACTTGCTGAATGTTATTGGAGTCAATAGTAGGATCCTTTTAAGAGGTTCAACTGCACCGGAGAAGGAAATGATCAAAAATAGGCATTCATATTTAAAAACCTTGCCATGACCTCAGTAAGACCGCAAATGATAAGCCGACTGAATATTCCAACTGTGTCTTGCCACCTCCGTGAGACCATACGTAATGTGTCGAAAATGAACCATAAAATTCAAACACTTGAGAGACCACAGTCTTCAACAGGAAGATATTCCTACTTTGCTAGGTACCAAAACAGAAAATCCAGGGTTAAGTTCAGCATATGTAAAAAGTTCATCTGTTGGACACATCAAAAGAAAATGTGTCCTACCTTTGCGTTAATCAGTTTCTTTTTTGTATCGACTGCCATTCTTTATATAAAAGGCAATGTACTTTAAATTTCGTGTGTTAATTTAAAATGTATCTTTTCTTTTGGGGTACATCTGTATACCCGGGCCACTATTTTTCTGGTGCAAATGAAATGAAATGAAATGTCGTGTGGCTAGGGCCTCCCATCGGGTAGATCGTTCGCCTGCTGCAAGTCTTTCGAGGTGACGCCACTTCGGTGACTTGAACGTTGATGGGGATGATACGATGATGATGAAGACAACACAGCACCCAGTCCCTGAGCGGAGAAAACCTCCGACCCAGCCGGGAATCGAACCCTGGCCCCTTTGCACAGCATTCGGCCGCGGTGACCACTCAGCTAACGAGGTGGATGGCTCTGAGCACAATGGGACTTAACATCTGAGGTCATTAGTCCCCTAGAACTTAGAACTACTTAAACCTAACTAACCTAAGGACAGCACACACATCCATGCCCGAGGCGGGATTCGAACCTGCGACCTGCGACCGGCTGGCTAACGAGGTGGACTGTGGTGCAAAATATGGATAGCATTACAGGGTTAAGTGTGATCTTCTCTTTTCACCCACTATTGAATGGATTGTCTTGGGTTCACACTGAATTAAGCTAAAGGGAGCAGAATAATTTCTTATATATGTGGTGTCCATTCTTTCGGGCATGTGTGAAAGAACACTAGTGTGTGGTATAAGTCGATAATTTGGGTCTGAACGGAGGAGTGCTAGGCTAGGCCATGTAGCTGTGGTGACCACTGTGTCTGGATGGTGTAGTGGTCAGCGCATCTGCCTAATTGACATGGGACGTGGGATCGAATCCTGGTCCGGCACACTGATATAAATCAATACTCACTCGCAGTTAATGTCTTTAATTCCTCTGGATCTTCAAAATTTTCTTGTAATTGAAATATTAAAAAAATTATTTTTGTTGTATTATTTTAGTGTGGCTATGGAAACGTTTATAGATTACCAGATGTCCCTGCTCCAAAGATATTCCACATAGCCTGTATACCAACTGGAGAATCAGTAATGAAATTTCGACTCATTTGAGTTTTAGCTTTGACTGTTGGTTTTATTACTTGTTTCGTAAAACTGAAAAGATATGAATATATGTTTGAATACTTCACTTCCGAACTCATGTTGAAATTACTTTCACCTTGGCAGAATCGTTTCACTACTCATTCCGGTTTGTATAAAATCATTTCTTCACAAGTATTCATTAAGAGTTTTACAGTTCTATTCAAATCAAATTTTAAACTTTTCTCGATTAAATACTTCTCTCGTCATATATAATAAAAAACACATCTCTGCAGTCAGCTTTGTTGTATCCTTCGCAGTTGATCACACACAGTGCGGACTAAGACTCTCTGCCGTAGTCAATGGTACCACATTCAGACTTAGGAAAACACCATCACATGGACATATACTGCCTCATTTACGATATCGTGACATAATTTATAGTTAAAACAAAACTTTTAGTTTTTCTTTGATGATGTAGAAAAATTAAATACGATGCATGACAGTAAAAGTAAAGCACCAATGAGACGTGCTCGGATGCCAATGTCAATTCCTACATGAATTCACCTTCGGTAGGTATTTAAATCATTAAAATAACAATTCTGGTGACAATCGCTATGTCTACCAGAGTTCATTAGTGCTGTTCATGTTTAGTGCTGTTAAGGGAGGTGAACAGCGTTAGACAGTGAATGATCATTGTGAGGGACATTGACATGCGATGTAGTTGTGTGAGGCAGCGTTACAGAGTTTGAAGGTGGCCACGTTGTGTGTCTCCATTTGGCTGGATGGACAAATCGTAAAATATTCAAATTTGAGGAACATCCGGATGTCACAATGGTCCGAGGTTGGATTGCGTGGGAACGAGAGGGTTAACAAACTCGTCAAGGTTCTGGTCGATCACATCTGACTGCAACAAGAGAGTATCACCGTATTAAAAAATTATTATTTCGTGTGGCTCAATAGCCTGATGTTAAGGCTTTAAATTGGGCGCCTCTCCAGCGACTCGCATGCCCCTAACCCTCTACAGTTATTCAACTGGAGAAAGCGGACCTACAGTTTAACGTGGAATGCTAACAACATATCGTTTCTGTCGGCTCATCGTTTCGTTGAGAGGTATAAGCTAGGATAAGACGTAGGCTGAAAAATCTTGTGATCCGGCCAGGCCTCGACCTGTGTTACTCGGCTTCCAGTCATACACTTTTCCACTACACCACCGGGCTCGACCACTGTGAACCAAGACCTTCGTAATCCATTCACATCAAGTTTTACGTTGAAAAGCGACAGCGGTTGTGTTCCGAGCATACAAATTCTTCCAGGAAAAGTCAGGTGTAGAAATAATGGCGAGCTGTAGCGATCACTACAGTGTTGCCGGTTACGAGGGTGGGCTACTGTGAAACGTGAGGAGTGGAAAAGAAGCAGGGACAACACGGGCGACACTGTAAAATATTCTCTGTCTCTCTTTGCACGAAACCCATAACCTGCTGCCTTGTTACAAGCACGCCACTTTAGCGGTGCGGTAGTGAATTACCGTCATATGTTTAGGTTGTTGCAGCTTTTAGAGTGGTGCCATGCCTAGAAAGCATGGATTGCTAGTGAATGGCGTTGCATTGTGTGTAGTGATGAATCGGATCCGTGCACCACATCGGATCATCGTCGTCGACGAGTGTGACGTGTCCTGGGGAGAGGTCGTATTTTCCAGTGTTTTGGAGAGGCACTGCTGTGTTAGTCGCGCCGTCCTGGGGTGGACAGCCATCAGGTACGACTTCCAGTCATGGTTGGTAGTGATTGAGGGGAATTCTGATGGCAAAGAGGTATGTCACGGATATCCGTCGTCCCCATGTGTTTATTCTCCTGCGACAGTACCATGTAGCCTTTTTTCAACATGACAATGCTCGCCCACTCATGGCAAATGTCTCAATAAAATGTCTGCTTGATTTTTTGGTACTCCCATGGCTGCAATATCCTCAGATCTATGCCCAGTAGATCATGTGTGGCACAAGCTCTGTTATCAATGCCTATCATTTGCCATTGTCTAGGATGTCTTGGACCAGTTACAATAGTTGAGATCTAGCTTGCCTCAGGAGATGATACACTGGCCTTATGATACTCGTCCAAACTGAGTCAGTGCTTGCATCCAGGACAGCGGGAGTGCAATATTTTTCAAATATGTCGGCTTATATTGCTAAATTATTTATAAATCTGAACTGTAATCACTGCAATAACGTCGCATACCCCTCAACCCTTTAAGTTTCACTTCATATTTTAATCCCCTTCTGGATGCCTCATTTTTATCATCAGGCAATTAACCAACAACGTATAAGAGTTCTGCTACTTCAGAAAAATCCTCAGATCTGTTTTGTGGCCAACCCAGTCATCACTTCCGCAACAGTGCCTGAATTGTGGATGCCAAGGACCACTTACAATAGTTGTGCACCACCTTGCCTCAGGAGAAGATACAACGCCTTTATCAAACTTTTCCCAACCGAATGTAAGTTTTATTTGCGTCCATTGAAATAAAATCACGTACCCTCTCAGCCCACGATGTTCATTTCGTTCCTTACTCCCCTGCTGGGTACTTCAGTTCTTTGTCAGGCGATATATGAGCGATGTACGGGAGTCCGGCGAAATCCACTCCTTTGAACTGAACTTCGGATGACTGATTTACGGGAACTAGCACTACCACACCCATCACAAAAGATGAACGCAATACTGGTCTACCTGCTCTTATTAGGTGGCAAGAAACAGGAATCATAAACACAATTTTTTACTGTGACAGTTACTTCGAAGGTAATACATTAAAACGACATCACATAAATAATAATAACACGAACTCAACTAACGTTACTCAGTTCCCAGAGAACGTAATGCGCCAAAAACTCATGCCACCTGCATAACTTTTATTTTCAATGAAAAACTCTGCAGCTGACAATAATTTTGTTTTTGACTCCAAGGAAAGTGTCTTAACATAAATCCACTGCAACAGATGATGATGATGATGTATTTGAGACCAATAAAGCTCATTTTAACTTTCTGTACTGTTTATCCCTGATTTCAAGTTGATCGCTTAGCAGAACCTGGCTGTCTGTGAATAAATAGACGTTATAGAAGCTGTCGGTTGTTTTTGTGACAATGTTCTTCGAACTACTTGTGACGTGCAATGGTGATACAAGACGTATTCATAAAGAACGTCGTGTTTTCTTGCGTTTAAAATATTCGCAGTTCAGAATATAGATTAGCGAATGGAGTGTCATCTATTGGTCGTTGACTCAACTTAATGTCTTTAGTGGTGGTCACCAGGCTTTGATAGGTACTTAAGGAGAATGTATATAGATGTTGAGTGATCAAAGTGGAGGACATGGAGTCGCTGTATATTCGTGTGAAACGCATTACAGAGATTGGAAGGGACCGTTTGGTCAGCTGGACGAAACGTGAAATATCAAGACTTGGGGATAATATGCATATAAAAATGATCCAAGGATGAACTGATAACGAAGTTAAACTCGACGGCAAGTTTCCAGTCGAGTACGTCCGACCAAAATAAAGAAGTATCGCCGTATTAACATAATGATAAATTCCTGTGGCTCAGTAGCTTGGTGCAAGTCCTTAGATTGGATGCCACTTCGGTTACTTGCATGTCCCTGCCCGACCCTAGTTATCCATCTAGGAAAAGGGGACCTACAGTTGAATTTGCAATCCAAACCACTTGTCACTTCTGGTGATTCTTCACGTCGCTGAGAGGTGAAGGCTGGGCTGAAATGCAGACCAGAAGAGCCGCGACCTAATCGAGACTCAACCCTGTGACTTCTCGGTTTCCAGGCATGTGTGACTGAAACACATCACATACCCTTCACATCACTGGCTGCTATCAGAGAACAAGTAACACTGCAACATTCCACGCCATTCCTCATCACGCACAATTGGTCAGATACTCTAGTGGAGTCCACATAAGAAGAAGGTCGCGTGATGCACAGTGCAAAGGAGCATTGCACCAGGTGACGCTCTAGGCAATAGCATCGTCTTGCCACTTCTGCCTGTAACAAGTGCATCGGGGTGTATGTAGAGCATCTCGCCTTGATTTTGATGTATATTTAGGTGTGGTGAGGTTTTTTAGCCACTATAGTTCGATTTTCATGTTAGTTTAGGTATGGAGAGGTTACTGAGCCACTACAATGTTCATTATGGATGACATAAAGTAAACACGTCACGTTTCACTTTCAGAAGTGACAGCGATAGCTGTCCGAGCATATAATTTTTTTTTTAGAGGAGCCAGATGCGGAAACTTGGCAGTGTGATAGGACCACTACCCAGGTCAATGAAACCCTGTGACAAGTGAGATCAAATCTGCAGTCTAATGGGCGACTGATAATTAGTGCTCAGCCAGAATGATTTCTTTGTGTTGAACGTATTAGTATCTACACGATTGCCACGGATAAACTGGAATAGTATAAAATGTATGCAAGATGGATATATAAAATGGTAACGGCAAACACAAAGAGCGAAACATGTTAAGTGAACAAGTACTTTTGTGCTACTGTCAACGATGCAGATAGAGAAGATTTGTTCTCACGTAAGTTTAAAGACATATTTTAACTGGTGACAAGATGTGGACGTTTTAAAACCATTCACAAGTATAAATCAACAGTGAGTACAGTGATGGAATTAAGCATCAACAACACCGAACAAATTTAGACAGTGTCGTTACTCGAGCCGAGGATGAATCCAACGATTTCTTGAACGAAATGGGCATTATTTAAGTCGAATTCATGGAACGTGGGCAAACATTTGCGGCTGAAGTGTACTTCGAAATGTTCACCAAACTGAGAAACGCCATCTAAACCAACGCCACGGGGTATTATCGCCGGGGATATTTTTTCTCCATGCAACTGCGCCTGTCTGTCGCTGCACGTACCGGTAAAATGTAGCACTCACGTTGAGGAATTCTCGACCACCCATTCTATTGAAGTTATCTCCAAAACAACGAGAATTGTCCTGCTTCCACATGAAACAATTGAATTATGGACAACGGTCTGAAGATAATAAGTACCGGTAATTCAAGACTGCCGTAGTCACCTGTTACAATTGCCAGACGAAGAACCTCTGTACAGAGAGATTGAAGAAGCCAGTGCTACGCTACAAAAGATGCTTAGAAGTAGTCGGGAACTACGTCGTAAAGTGAAATCTGATTATAAGAAACTAAAACCACCACATTAAACTTTCTTCAGCGAATATATTTTTTATGACCTAACATATCTTATTTTTCGAACAAATGTTGTACATTAGAGGACACGGAATATCTTGAAACAATGTACCAATGAAGTTAAATTCACAAATTATACTGGTTGTACGTTGTATTTTATCATAAACACAGACTGTATGCCTATAGGCAGACTACCTGCCAGGATAGCCGAGAGCACTAACGCGCTGCTTCCTGGACTCGGGTAGGCGCGCCGGCCCCGAATCGAATCCGCCTTGCTAATTAACGACGACGCCCGCCTGGATGTGGTTTTTAGGCGGTTTTCCACATTCTACTAGGTGAATACCACACTGGTCCCCATGTCCCGCCTCAGTTACACCTCTCGCAGACATTTGAAACACATTCACACTATTTCATGATTTACACTAGACGCAGGCAGCTGGGGGTACGCTAATTCCGTCCTGGGGGGTACGGGGTGGCGGCAGGAAGGGCATCTGGCAATCCCTTAAAATTAACATACCAAATCAGGTTAAACATGGCCGACCCTGCGTAACCGCGGGACAAGGCGCAAGCAATAGAATAGAATGCCTATAGGCAGACTATCTTACACATGCATGACCACATCTATCAACAGTCCAATCCTGTAACCGGACATAGAATCGATCACAGAAGAGACAGATATTTTAGCAGACAGATCTCCATGTTACTTGCACCTGTGATTCACTTAGTCAAGAAATACTGTCAGTAATACAGACAGGAACGTGCATTGTTCAGAAACATCACAATGTAGGGACTCGCTAGTCGGTCTCCAAGAAAATGACTTTATTTGGTGTTTTATCCTGACATTCATAATTTCTTGTTAAAATCAGTGGCTTGGAAAATAGTACTTCCTTCTCTGAGTACCAAGTGCATTAGCGATAATTAATCACATCACGTGTGACCAGTGGGTGAGGTCCCTTTGGCCGACCAGCGAAGTATGTGTGGTTTTCCAGGACGATTCATCAGAAGGCGTGAGACTTATTGAACGCGTCCGGGCTCCACTCTCCCCAATGAGACAAAGGCAAGAAATACCTGTTTGCTACCCAGATCCTGCGGTGTACAGTCGCCTCAATTGTGTATTTGCTCGAGCTCCTCCCAAAGACGGCGCGTTTGGGCTTTGAAATACTACACTTTAGCGTTTTTCCTTTAGGTCAGTGTAACACTGAGTTTTACCGATCTATACTCGTATCTTTAGAGTCTAAAACAACAAACTGGTCATTACATAATACAGTATTTACTATTTTGTACCCACGTCAAATAGAAGCATTCTAGTTTTATGTTTCTCGTGTAGGTCCGTAATATCTCAATTACACATATATTTGACAGTTGAAAGCTCTCGATGATGTGTGGACTACCTCTTTAGTCTTACGTTGAGTGGCCGGCAAAAAAGATAATTATTATTGTGCGTCATTAATACTGTGTGTTTCAATTTTTAAGGTAATATCTGAAACTCTATAACTACCCCTGGTTGGCGGAAGAATGTCTATGTATTCTTAGAATACATCTTACATTAGTGTTCCGTGGAATCAAGAGATTTTTGACAATAGTTACAGCGCCTCAGGAAACTATGTCATAGGACATTATTGAATGAGTGTATGCAGAGTGTGTTAGCAATTTTGTATGCAGCTTAACACAATCAGACGAATTTATAAGTGCACAGTACTTTGAACTGGGAATTTTGGTTTATTCTCTTGCAAGTATCACCTCAATTCATTGTCCACCTGGATATGCAGAAACTTCGCACATGAAGCTTTATATACTCCTGGAACTGTCAGTCAGCATAATTTCTTTTGTTTTGTATTAAACAAATTCGTATTTCTTGCAGCTGTTTTGTAAGGTGCCACGCAGTTGCATCACCGTCGAGCCAGCTTCTATAGTCAGCTGTCGATAGATATTGTCACTTATGATCTACCAAACGGTTCTCCTGATGTAGAAGGTTACCTCCATTGTTTATGTCTTTGCTCCACTCAGACGTTCAAAACTTGGCGTGTTGGGGTCCTAGCTGTCATGTATGCGTCTCTGTATTGCTTTACTGTTTAGGAATCTAATGGCTACGTTTGTAGAGGTTCCTATCTCTCCCATTCGTAGGTTGTACGGGGCCTAATTTATTAATAATGTGGAGGCCCACTTTCCTTTGTTTCCTCTTTTTTTTTCTTTTTATTTAGCCTTTGAGTGTGTACTCAATTTAGCCATCGGCAACACATAGTGACCATGTACACATAATTGAATAAACTCATACAGAAATGCATATTTACAAGAATAAAAAGCTTAACTGTTACAGGTTTGTACATAATCTTATAAAAATTGAATTGAATTGAATTGGAAAATAATTAAAAGTTCCTTGGCTTACAATTCACACCAATTCTGAAATATCTTCTTCAACAAGACATATTTATAATTTACGTACACCATTAAAACCTACAGATTGTGACCAGTACTCTTGATGAAGTTAACTATCACTTTATATAGACGAACGTCTTTCATACACAAAAAACAGGAGGCTGATTGAGGAAGATGGTAGCCTATACTCAGCAATGTCTTCAGTAAGACCAACCGTTCACGGTCAAATTTGGGGCACATAAATAAGATGTGGTTGACATCAGCTTCCGACTCAGGATCACATTCACATACTGGTGAACTGTAAACGTTGATCCGATGTAGATGTTGTGGGACAGAGGCATGATTGAAGCGGAGTCTTATGATGGTAGAAATCGTGGATCGGTTCAGATGTGTCCTGATCAACCACGGCTGTGAAGGAATATGAGGTTGTAGCACTGGTAATAACCGCTTTTTGTCTGTAGAGAAACGTTCCACATTTCCTGCCATTGTTGTCTTGCGTGATCCTTGACTTCACGTAAGTAGTCTGTATAAGGAAGGTGCAGATCCAGGACGGTGCCTAAGGTTGCCGCTTGTTTGGCTAATGCGTCAACTTCATCATTATAGAGGATACCAGAGTGGGAAGGTACCCACAACAAATGGATCGTCCGGCCCGTGCGTGTGCTGCGAATATATCCAGATAGCATATCCGAGATATAACTGTTGGTTGTTTTGTTCCATCGACTGTACTGAGTGTTTTTAAGAACGCTTTGCGAGTCAGATGTTGTCAATATCTTGGGGAAGGAAGTGCTAGAGACAAACTTAAGTGCTTCCAAAACTGCCACTGTCTCCGCCGTAAAATTAGAAGTGCTCGTAGGCAGTTTGAAGGTTTTGTCGATCTGGATCTGAGGGCAGAAAAAAGCGCAACCTGTACACTCTTATTGCGGAATTTTGGAGCCATCGGTATATAAACAAAGAAAACCCGGCCACCTCTCTACGCCAGAAAAGTGATTAACTGTTTTCGCCAACAATGATGACATCAGTGGCCTGTTCAGATAGGGAGTTATATTGTGTTGTACTGGAAAGAAGTGGCGGTTGACAAATAACGTTCAAACAGTAGTTTGAACTTCTGCAATGGATAACTGACACCGGTAGAAACCAGACAAGTATATCTTACTACGCTAGGACTAATTACATATTTACAAACAGCTAGGAAAAAAGTAAAAATGTGGAAGAAGCAAAGGAGGAGCGTGATTTCGGGTAATGACTCGTCCACAACATGGCTAATATAAAAAATACAAAAAGGTTTTCAAATACGTCTACCAGTGACAAAATTTGTTGACTGCTAAATTATTTATTTAGTGACATGTTCGAGATGAAATCTCATCATCAGATCATCAGACTATAGTGGCATTATTATATTTAACAAAAGTGTAAACAGATATTAAAGTTTCTTTACACGACTGCTGTGGTCATCCTGTGGAGAGAGAGAGAGAGATTCCCCTATCGAGTTATTGTCGTTAGCTGGCAACTAGATCCGATACATCGGTAACTTTGGAAACCAACAAGTGTTTAACAGCGAATGACACATTACGGCCGAAGGAATACACTTTTTTTTGTAATAATTCGCGAGGTACGGCATCTATGAATAGGTTAGAGAGCTATACAAAGGTGTGGGAACAATTTATTCATTTCTGATTACGATACAAGACATGAATTAAATGAGATGATAACCACATGAAAAAATGTGTTAATAAGTCAGCTGATTAGTGAATACGACACTGCAACTAGGATTGTAATAATTTCTGTTGTACTTTTATAGCTTGACATTATATTTGTTCATTGTCAACAGTTTGGCGTATTGACACTGTGTAAGTTGTTGTTTTTTTACTAATACATTCCCACCACTGAGGAGCTTAGACTAATACTGCTCACTGAAGGAAGCCAATTAACAATCACGTTGACAAGACCCCATTAAAGTACATTTGCACAAAACAATTATGAAAGGCAGTGAAAACTGTATTTAGCGAGTAAACCGATTCGAAATTTCACTTCCGGGGGAAATTAACTTTAATCTGGTTCCAAAGATTAAATAAAATAAAAGCATGTTCACTTGGCAACCGTTGTGTTGTACATGACTTTTAGCTTTGAAAGTTCGTGTGATGTCTAAGTTAATCGTATGACAATACAACTACTAGCTGAATAACGGAGGCTAAACCTTGCAATTGCCGCTTGTGGTTATTGCTTTTCTTCCTGAGGGTTTCGGGGATGCCTCATGGATCGATTAACCAGTGAGAAACGATAACTCTGAAGTATTTGTCTCACCACTCTCACTGAACTGACAACTGAAACAATGCAGCAATAGGTATCAGCTGGCAAAATGCACGACCACCCACCCACCCACCCACACAAATATATATATATATATATATATATATATATATATATATATATATATATCACTGTGCCTAGGAAAGATTCGCATTAAGAATACATTAGCTTAATTTTCGATGTGCCATCTCCAGACTACACAGACGGGAAGAGCTCACTTTTTTTACATTTAATGCGTTTGCTGACTGTTCACTCAACAACACCAATAAACTTCATAACATTTCAAATTTAGTTTTTATGAGCACATAAAGATCGTTTTTAATTCGTAATTTATTGCTAATGAATGTAGTTCAATAAATTCACAGTAAGAACAGACGGTCTTTCATAGGTGATATTGTATGTCCTCACTACAGCCTAGTATTTTCCATATTTTCAGAATTAACCTACTGACGAATATTTGATTCTACATAACTACTTTAAATAAGATGTATATAGGGAGCATCGACTGTACCTATAGATCCTACACTCGCAGAGGAATTGGAGTTCCAGTTAAAATTTTGGATCAAGATGACTCAGTGGGTAAGACGTAGTACTTGATACGGAATGACCCAGATTTAAGTCCGGAATGGCCATCCAGATTCGTATTTTGTATGTTTTCCCTACATCACTCAAGTGCCAGGATGGTTTCTTTGGTTGCGGCACGGCGAATTTCTTTGTACATTTTTCTCCAATTCGAGTCTGTGCTTCTTCTCTTAACAACCTCGTTGTTGTCGGGAAGTTAAAATTCTAATCTTCTTCCTTTTTTCCCGAGGCCGTTTCTATCTTTCCGTTAAATATTCAATCCAGATTTTAGTATCCTGTGTGTGTGTATGTTTCTGAGTGTTCTTGATAATTTCAATGAGCTAAAGAAAATTGCCCTTTACTTCTACCATATTATTACCTTATTACCCAAATCAACAAGCATATCTCTACTCTCTCAAAAATATGCCATTAACTTTAGGGTGTCTTTACCTGCTGTACCCCATTATACTGCCAACACAGAATTTTCTAGAGACACGAAGGTTCCACGAGACACGTGAGAGAGCGTACGGCCGTTGTGAACATCTGACAAACAATCCATACAGATGAGTTCAATGAGTTTTATTCGAGAAATATATGGCTCGTCTAATTGAATTCAGCAGTGTATTGGAGTCCACTGCCTTTCAACTTGATTAAAAAACCATCATCGTAATTACTTATTGCAATAATAGTTTATATGTTTAGGGTCCAGAGAGCACATAAGTTGTTTCATGCCGTATTGCTACCGTGCACCCGGATAGTGGGTAACGCCAACAGACATTCCGCGGCAAATCACGAGATTTGCGGTTTCCTGATGCACTCCATTCGGCGAGGCATACAAATGTAGGTATATCAAAAAACTCCACTGTCATTATTTCGGCTGGCGCGTGCGTGATTGAAATCGCTTTTGTGTCCTATAAATTAAAACAAATAACATTTTTACCGTCGTCCTTTACTAAAAAAAAAGCACGTATTTCAATTAAAGTATGGACCACATCATGTTGCGCTGGAGAACGCAGGTACTGCGGTTTCGAAATGAATAAATAAAAGGAGGCAGAACTGGGTATGGACGCAGATGGAGATCTACAGCAGCTGAAAATTGTTTGTTCATTAATTTCAAAACACGGTATCACGCTTTTTTTTGAAAATACGTCCCCAAAAATACCGTTTAGTATTGTAAATGTTGGCAAATTGTCGTCATGAAAATCATTCAGAATATTTTGTACATTCTGTGCGCGGTCCACGAAAGGAAATTCCTCGACTTTAAGGAGTATGTTTCACGTAATAGGCAGGTCGTCAAAAACGTTTCCGCGACCGCCTTGTTTAAGGCATTGCAATCTGACAGTCCATCACTGCTCATTCTCATAATTTGTTGATTTCATTTACTACAACTATTTCTCATTTAGAACGTATCTTAGATGTTCTGCAGCATTTCAGGGTTCTTTGTTATCGGTTTGCCACTCACAATAAAAAGTTGAAGCAGTCTTTCTTTTGAAATAATTCATGCCAGGTTGTGTTTATTTAACGCTTTTCAGGTACATACACACTCTGCAGTCACATTAATATGACCACCTGTAGCAAACCTGAACAACCAACTTTTGCTACGTAGACCGCATCGTAAGGTGCAGGAAGAGAGTTTACGAGATTCTCGAAGGAACTCAATGACTTTTATTTCAACCCATACACTTTAACTGTATGGACAGTCATGTTTTATTGAGCAGAAATCAATGCGTTTATGTCAAGAAAGCAACTCGTATACTTTGTGGACGAGAATATTTAATAACGCTGATTAATAACTTTTGTTAATATGAATGAGAGCGCACCTCTGTCAGTTGTTTAGTGGTTTCTTCTGGTCTTCCTTTCTGTACTCTTCTCTTTTTATCTGTTCTTTGTTACGTCTGTACTGAAACATGCGGTCCATGTAAGTCAAACATTTCTTCATTTATATCTCGAGATCAAAATGAATCCATTGTCTTTTGATGTTACTCATTTTAATCACATATCACATTTCAACAGCTCGTCTGACAGAAGAGGCAGTGAGTTTTTGTAACCAGAATTAGCTGTCTTGGTCGTGGTCTGTTCAGCCGCCATTTCGGTCACCTCGTTAAGATAATAAATAATTATATTTTTCATGTAGAACTTGAATGTTTTATTTGACGTAGTCCAATGCACAAGTGCAAAAAGAAATTGGCGCATGTTTTATTTCAAATTTCGCAGTAACAGAACTGTATAAACCTAGTCAGTCAATTCCAAAGAAATATTTCGTGTTATTTTCTCTTTAACGAAGTCGAGAGGGACATGTATTTAATTATAACAATATAATAACAACAACAACACTAATAATAATAATAATAATTATTATTATTATTATTATTACCGATAAACAACTGACAGAGATACGCTCTAATTCATGTTAACGAAAGTTTTTAATCAGCGTTATTAAATATTCTTGTTGTAGGGAAGCAGCCTACTCACGCCGTATAAAATTCATATCAGTCTTTCCATTGTGTGCCAGCCAGTCCGCTGTAACTAGCTCTGACGTCATAAATGTTGTGCAATACTTCAAAAATCAAGTAAATAACCTGAAACGTTTCTAGCATGTCAGGAGTAATACTAAATCAATATGTTTTGAATATCAGTTCAGTAACTTTAACCATTTTCGAAATTTGAATATTTTTCTGTAAAAATCATTTGCGCAACAGAAAAGAGCTAAAAACTTAAAAAATTATATTTAGTTTCCCTTTTCATAATAATTTAGTAGAAACAGTATTCTGGATCTCACAAATTAAAAATTTTGTTGAAATTCATGATTTTCCGGTTTTTGTCTTAGAAATTAAGGAAGCAAGATAGATTAAGTAGGCTAATAAATAAGGCTAGGATGTTTACATTTAAGTAGAAGGGAGATCCGCTATAATCATAAAGATGTGAGAAGTTTCAATTGAATAACTATAAAACTATAGCGATAGCGTAACTCAAAAGGGCAAGTTCAGAGCTTTTCTACTGCGTGTAGTGTAATTAAATTAATTCTGTCGCCCAAAATATTTGACTTAGCCACGTCAGACTTTTATTATGACTACTTACCTGTGTGCTGAAGGCACATTTCAATTGAGAACTTCATCGGCCATCAGCAAAGGAAACGATGATTTATTCAGTAACATAAAGTGGTGCATTACTAGCCCAGTGGCTATTCGGGAGAGCGGAAATGATCAGGCGTTCCCTTAGCCGTCCGCACCGCGGCTTTATATATAAGAACGCTGCGCGAGAAAAGAAGGCCCCAGTTCTCTCCAGACGCAGATTAGCACACCACCTGTGCCAGGAGTTGCGTCGCGTCGGTATCATTGCTATAAACAGCCTCGGATGCCGTAATAAGTTACTCGGGACATGCGTAACCATGAAATCGTTTTCGAGTGAAGTGTTAATTCTGGGATGACTTTAATGATCTATCTTCAGTTTGCGTATGTCGTATTCTCACGTGCCGCCGTGGGACAGACATTCTACCATTATTTAGCGTGGCGTTCGATGAACATTATCATCAAATTATGGCGAGCATTCACTTAAACATTTAATTTGAACAGTTATAGTTGCATAAGCACATTAGACTCTGAACTGCTCTGGTAGTTGGATTGTGTGGATCCTTTTTGGTCTGTGACTTTCAGAATATAGTGAACATTTTTAGAGAGAATCGTTTTTGATTATGAATCCCAGACAATCTCCAAATTTCTCAGAGCTATAAGCTGTAGATATAAGTGTATTTCTCAGATGAAGTGGGCACTAGGAATTCTAATTACAGGTTTCGCGTTTTGCTAATCACTTTCTGGTTGCCAATGTTGTAGTTAGTGAGCCAGTGTTGAGAACGGCAAAAGACAGCATAAATAATAGGAACATTTTAAATAACAACATATATTCCACCAGCCGCCACACATATGGTGCATTGGCGGGGAAAAACAAAACATTTTAAATAACATATATTCCACCAGCCGCCCCACATATGGCTAATCGGCCGGGAAAGAAACTGAGTAAAAGTGAAAGTGATTTTTAAATATTCGGATTCAGGAGTGAAATGCGACACGCAACTGAGCAATGGAACAGTAATAGACAGTGTTACGTGTGCATGTGGACGACGCAATTGGATTAACAACGCATCTGGATTGACGGAGCTGGCACTGAGTCTATGGTCGCTGCCGGCATCGCGAGAAGCCAGTTTCGCCTCACCACAGTCGTCCGCCGGAGCAACCGGAGCCGCGCCTGCAGTTGTGGGCCATGCAAACACACAGCAGCCGTCGTAGTGCCGTCTGCAGTTCAACGCTCCACGTCGTATCAGTAATCCTGGTACGCCGCGACGGCAACGCCATACGTCATGCAGAAGTAACTAAGTTAAGTGAAAAGCTGTTAATAATTTTACCAACCTGCACTAAAAGACGGTCGGTGATGGAATCGCCAGAAGAAACTGAGGTTAAACTTAAATCAGAACCTATGTCTGTTGGGGGAACTGTAAATCCAGACAACGGTTCAAGTGTAAATATGCATGAAAATAGTAATGTTAAAGTGAAATATTACGTATTGGCTCCTGACAATAGTGTGAAAAGGGGCAATGATTCAATAATAGAGACCCCTGTCGAAAAGCAGAAATTAGAAATTGTTAATTTATTGGATGATAGTTTATCTGATGAGTTAAAAACGAAACAGTCATCAGAGGTGGTAGAGTTCAAACAGGAGAAATTAGATATGACTGATCAATCAAAAGTTTCATTTAGTTTTGATGATTCTGGTGATGGAGCTAGTTTTTCGTCACCTGAGTGTGATAAAAAGCCAGCTAGTGAGCAACCCAAAGATACTGGGGCTATTGATTTAAATGTAATACTACGAGCAATAGCTGCCAGTAATGCTAGAATTACAGCTGAGTTAAAATCTGATCTAATTGAGGTAAATAACAGGATTGTGGCCAGCCAAAGTAATTTTAATAAACAGTTTGATGTAATGGATAATAAATTAGAATCCAATAAAGCTGAATTAGAAACTTCCTTCAAGGCTGGTTGCAAGAAGTTGAAAGAGGATCTGGATAGTTTGAATTATAAAGTTGATTACAATCATGAGGATATTAAGAGAAAGGTGGCTCAACAATTTTCTGAAACGTATAAAACAGTAAAATCCGAAGTTGCTGAGGTTCGCAAAGACTTCCAAATGGAAGATGCGAAGCTGGAGCACAAGTTAACAGAAAAGATCGAGACGGAATCTGAATTGTGCTCAGATAGGTTTAAAGATGTGAATATTAAAGTAAACATACGTCATGCAGATGTAGATGCAATCAGAACTGATACTACTCATATTGTGCAAAGAGTAGATAATGTTGAAATGAGAGTAGAAAATATCAGTACTAACATTGCTAACATTGAGAGTAAAGTAGCTTCAGTAACTTCTGGTAATGGTAGTATGCAACAAGTTGTAGCTGCAAACGCAGCTTTTATCTTGTGTTGGCAGTTCTTGCGGTTCGATCCAGATAAAAATATCCACCCGCTAGATTTCTGGAACGATTTTGAAGATGTGATTCCACCAACTTGGTCTGAACGAGAGAAAATCTCATTTATTTGAAGCTATTTAGCAGGTGACGCCATGCGTTGATCAGCTGATGTTATGTTGAAGTGTAAAACATTAGCAGAATTTAAAACAGTTTTCATTAATGAGTATTGGTCTAGTAATAAGCAAAATGAAGTGTTGAGAGAATTTTGGAGTGGAAAACGCTTCAATGCAGGCAAGGAATCTATTAAAGAGTTCGCTAGGTCATGGACCTCACGTTTGTCACATTTGGCCGAAAAGCTAAAACCTGAAATCATAATACTAGGTCTTGAAGCCAAACTGCCATGGTATTGGCAAACTAGAATTATATCTGCCCCTAGAGACAATCTGGATCGTTTCATTGAATATTTGGATCGTGTAGAGCGTGTTGCTGCCAATGAGGAACAGGCACGTAATAACAGAAATGGTAATAACACCAGCAGTAATTTTAAGAACGAGCAGAGTAGCAATGTAAACATCAGAACAGTAGGTGTTCGCCATCCGAAGAGAGGTAGGAATTGGAGGAATAATTATCAGAACCAACCATGGCATCCAAATGATAGTAATTTTGTTCCGAACAAAATTATGCTGGTAAACAACAGTGCGAAAAGCAATGCTGTGCCAGTTAACTATGATGGTAATAAAGGAAACAGTAGTAGGCCGAGGCAGGAAAACTAGTTCCCGTCTATGAGGACACTGGTGCTCACGAGGCGGTTACTTTTCCTAAGCCAGTAATTACAGTAATTGGTAAGACAGATCAGAATACTAAAACTGAACATGTGGAATAAGGGTCGGTAGCATCCAAGGATACAGTAGAAATATTAGATCACTCACAGTATTTGATAGATACCGTGTTAGAGACGCTTTCTAAGTGGGAAGAGAAAGAGAAGGCGCAGCAGTGTAACAGTAGGGAAGAGTTACAAAATACTGAATTGTCAGGTGAAGAAGCAGAAGAAATTCATGCTTATATTTACGATGAGGATGATGTGCTCTTATCTAAAGTGCCTGTGCAGGATGTTGATACTGTACTAATAGATTTAGGACAGGAGGTAAGTGAGAATGTAGAGGATAGCCTGTTGGGGGTCGATGAACCCAGTAGCTGTGACCAGTTGTTACTTGAGAAGGAACCCGACGATAATAGTGAAAGTCGTTTATCTGTAACTAGTGTTATGCCCGGTCTGGAGGCGCAGAATCGCTTAGAATACAGTAATTTGGGTCATGTTCAGCAAACTAAATGTAATGAAATCGTGCGGTGTTTCAACGTAGAATAAGCCACCCTATAATAATAGTGAATATGTTGGGTATCAATGTACGTTGTCTCTTAGACAGTGGAAGTGAGGTGAGTGCGATATCTCAGTCCTTCTTTGATGCACTACCTGGTAGAGACAAGCTTACAGTAATGAGGGTATCAAGACTAAGGATAATTGGTGCTACTGGCAAGGTGTCAAAAACGCTAAAGCAAGAAGCTTTGCAGCCCTTTAACATTAATGGTAATTTAATTGATCATCCATGCTTAATTGTAAATAATCTCAGTATTGAGGTTTTAATTGGCATAGATTTCTTGTCAAAATATCAGAGTGTTGTTGACTTTGAAAGAAGCCAGTTAAAAATGGTCTTGCCGATAACCAGAGTAATTACGGTACCTTTTATTGACAAACATGTAGTAACTAATGATGAAACTTGGGAGCTGCCTATACGAGTTATGAAAAATAGGAGATATTGGGACGAAGGTGTTAATCTTAGTAAATACCAAGGACTTTTCAGGATAATAGGAAAACCACATGCTAATGCATATAGTCTAGAGTACCCTAAAAGTAAGAAGCTATTAGGTCTCAGGAACGTGATCGACCTAAAGAAGTTCATAGGTAGTGAATGAATTCTGTAGGGAGGAGGTTGTTCTGTAACCTCTACACAGTGTGGCAGCTGTGCAGTCCCAGCTGTGTGAGATCTTCTTTCCCATTTCAGGTCTCACCCATTCTTCATCTTTCCTATCTACAAAAATTTCGACTCCTTCTTTCCAATACGAATATTTTCTGAAACTAATGAATTCTGTAGGGAGGAGGTTGTTCTGTAACCTTGTAGGTAGGCTATGTAAGTAGGCTGTTTATGTTTTCTTATTGGCAACGTTTCGTAGCGCTCTGTATGAAAATCACTGGCTGTGCTGTGTGCAGTCTGCATTGTTGTCTGCCATTGTAGTGTTGGGTAGCTGGATGTTAACAGCGCGTAGCGTTGCGCCGTTGCGCAGTTGGAGGTGAGCCGCCAGCAGTGGTGGATGTGGGGAGAGAGATGGCGGAGTTTGGAAATTTGTAAGACTGGATGGCATGAACTGATATATATATATATATATATATATATATATATATATATATATATATATACATACATATTATGATTATTAAGGTAAATACATTGTTTGTTCTCTATTAAAATCTTTCATTTGCTAACTATGCCTACTAGTAGTTAGTGCCTTCCTTAGTTTGAATCTGTTATTTAGCTGGCAGTAGTGGCGCTCGCTGTTTTGCTGTAGCTTGAGTAACGAAGATTTTTGTGAGGTAAGTGATTTGCGAAAGGTATAGGTTAATGTTAGTCAGGGCCATTCTTTTGTAGGGATTTTTGAAAGTCAGATGGCGTTGCGCTAAAAATATTGTATGTCAGTTTAAGCACAGTTGTATAATTGTTCAGAGGGTATGTTCCAACCTCTACACAGTGTGGCAGCTGTGCAGTCCCAGCTGTGTGAGATCTTCTTTCCTTTTCAGGTCTCACTCATTCTTGATCTTTCCTATCTACAAAAATTTCGACCCCTTCTTTCCAATACGAAAATTTTCTGAAACCAATGAATTCTATAGGGAGGAGGTTGTTCCATAACCTCTAAACAGTGTGGCAGCTCTGCAGTCCCAGCTGTGTGAGATCTTCTTTCCCATTTCAGGTCTCACTCACTTTTCATCTTTTCTATCCATCTAAAATTTCGACCTCTTTTTTCCAACACATTAAATTTTCCGTTATGGTTATCAAGCCAATAATAAACTAATGAATTCTGTAGGGAGGAGGTTGTTCTGTAACCTCTACACAGTGTGGCAGCTGTGAAGTCCCAGCTGTGTGAGATCTTCTTTCCTCTTCAGGTCTCACTTATTCTTCATCTGTCCTATCCACCAAAATTTCGACTCCTTCTTTGCAATGAAAAAAAAATTACGTCATGGCTATCATGCCATGAGTTCTGTAACCATTCTATCCACCGATTAGTGAAGAAAATACCTAATGTGACAAACCTAACAGTGACATAAACAATAGAGAAGTATGACGTAATTAAGGTACAAATGTATTTGAGCAGCAAGTATATATAGAACCCTGGTAATATTGTAAGTACAAAGTGTTGTTTTATTGTAAGTGGTCCCACAATAATATTTAAAAACATATACAAGTTCGTTTATAAGCAGGATCTGAAGTGTATGCATTAGAGCTACTGCCGCTCCCTGCCGCCGTTGGATAAGCAGCTGCAGCAGCTAGTCGTATACTCCTAGCTCACTCATTTGTTACATAGTTTAATTCTTAATTTCTTTGCGTGTTTTTGGTACTTGCATTGTTTAATTCATAAATTTCTGGCGTATTATAGTATTTGAGAGTTGTAGCATCGCGTTTTAGTACCTGAATAGTGTAAATTCGCGTAGTCGTCTGTCATCTGTTTTTGTTTTGAACGGCCAGTGTCGGTTGGTCACAGTCAGTGTGCTCCCTGCCGCCGTTGGATAAGCAGCTGCAGCAGCAAGTCGTATACTCCTAGCTCACTCATTTGTTACATAGTTTAATTCTTAATTTCTTTGCGTGTTTTTGGTACTTGCATTGTTTAATTCATAAATTTCGGGCGTATTATAGTATTTGAGAGTTGTAGCAACGCGTTTTAGTACCTGAATAGTGTAAATTCGCGTAGTCGTCTGTCATCTGTTTTTGTTTTGAACGGCCGGTGTCGGTTGGTCACAGTCAGTGTGCTCCCTGCCGCCGTTGGATAAGCAGCTGCAGCTGCAAGTCGTATACTCCTAGCTCACTCATTTGTTACATAGTTTAATTCTTAATTTCTTTGCGTGTTTTTGGTACTTGCATTGTTTAATTCATAAATTTCGGGCGTATTATAGTATTTGAGAGTTGTAGCATCACGTTTTAGTACTCGAATAGTGTTAAATCGCGTAGTCTCCTTCCGCCGCCGAGCAGTGTGTCAGCAGTGCACAAGTGGCAGCATTACTGCATTTACTAGGCAATCTTGTATTTTAATAACCGCTTCAATTTTGTGTCGTTTTATTTGCGCTCTCTGTAGATTAGTTCAGACGTTCTTTGCACAAGTTTTTAGCATGGATAGGGACTGCAACTGCTGTGTTCGGATGCAGGCTGAGTTGGCATCCCTTCGCTCCCAGCTTCAGGCAGTGTTGGCTTCGGTCACACAGCTTGAGGCTGTTGCCAATGGGCATCACTGTGGGGGTCCGGATGGGGGTTTGTCGGGGACGGCCAGCTCGTCCCACGCATCCCCCGATCGGACTACGACTGTGGTTGCCCGGGATACTGCCCGCATTGAGGCTGATCCCTCACCTGTGGTAGAGTGGGAGGTCGTCTCAAGGTGTGGCAGGGGGCGAAAGACATTCCGGAGGGCTGAACGGAAGGCCTCTCCAGTTTGTCTGACGAACCGGTTTCAGGCTCTGTCTCAGGCTGATACTGATCTTCAGCCTGACATGGCTGCTTGTCCTGTTCCAGAGGTTGCCCCTCAGTCTGCAAGATCCGGGCAGTCGCAGAGGGTGGGCTTACTGGTAGTTGGGAGCTCCAACGTCAGGCGCGTAATGGGGCCCCTTAGGGATATGGCAGCAAGGGAGGGGAAGAAAACCAAAGTGCACTCCGTGTGCATACCGGGGGGAGTCATTCCAGATGTGGAAAGGGTCCTTCTGGATGCCATGAAGGGTACAGGGTGCACCCATCTGCAGGTGGTCGCTCATGTCGGCACCAATGATGTGTGTCGCTATGGATCGGAGGAAATCCTCTCTGGCTTCCGGCGGCTATCTGATTTGGTGAAGACTGCCAGTCTCGCTAGCGGGATGAAAGCAGAGCTCACCATCTGCAGCATCGTCGACAGGACTGACTGCGGACCTTTGGTACAGAGCCGAGTGGAGGGTCTGAATCAGAGGCTGAGACGGTTCTGCGACCATGTGGGCTGCAGATTCCTCGACTTGCGCCATAGGGTGGTGGGGTTTCGGGTTCCGCTGGATAGGTCAGGAGTCCACTACACGCAACAAGCGGCTACACGGGTAGCAGGGGTTGTGTGGCGTGGGCTGGGCGGTTTTTTAGGTTAGATGGCCTCGGGCAAGTGCAGAAAGGGCAACAGCCTCAACGGGTGCGGGGCAAAGTCAGGACATGCGGGGACCAAGCAGCAATCGGTATTGTAATTGTAAACTGTCGAAGCTGCGTTGGCAAAGTACCGGAACTTCAAGCGCTGATAGAAAGCACCGAAGCTGAAATCGTTATAGGTACAGAAAGCTGGCTGAAGCCAGAGATAAATTCTGCTGAAATTTTTACAAAGGCACAGACGGTGTTTAGAAAGGATAGATTGCATGCAACCGGTGGTGGAGTGTTCGTCGCTGTTAGTAGTAGTTTATCCTGTAGTGAAGTAGAAGTGGATAGTTCCTGTGAATTATTATGGGTGGAGGTTACACTCAACAACCGAGCTAGGTTAATAATTGGCTCCTTTTACCGACCCCCCGACTCAGCAGCATTAGTGGCAGAACAACTGACAGAAAATTTGGAATACATTTCACATAAATTTTCTCAGCATGTTATGGTCTTAGGTGGAGATTTCAATTTACCAGATATAGACTGGGACACTCAGATGTTTAGGACGGGTGGTAGGGACAGAGCATCGAGTGACATTATACTGAGTGCACTATCCGAAAATTACCTCGAGCAATTAAACAGAGAACCGACTCGTGGAGATAACATCTTGGACCTACTGATAACAAACAGACCCGAACTTTTCGACTCTGTAAGTGCAGAACAGGGAATCAGTGATCATAAGGCCGTTGCAGCATCCCTGAATATGGAAGTTAATAGGAATATAAAAAAAGGGAGGAAGGTTTATCTGTTTAGCAAGAGTAATAGAAGGCAGATTTCAGACTACCTAACAGATCAAAACGAAAATTTCTGTTCCGACACTGACAATGTTGAGTGTTTATGGAAAAAGTTCAAGGCAATCGTAAAATGCGTTTTAGACAGGTACGTGCCGAGCAAAACTGTGAGGGACGGGAAAAACCCACCGTGGTACAACAACAAAGTTAGGAAACTACTGCGAAAGCAAAGAGAGCTTCACTCCAAGTTTAAACGCAGCCAAAACCTCTCAGACAAACAGAAGCTAAACGATGTCAAAGTTAGCGTAAGGAGGGCTATGCGTGAAGCGTTCAGTGAATTCGAAAGTAAAATACTAGGTACCGACTTGACAGAAAATCCTAGGAAGTTCTGGTCTTACGTTAAATCAGTAAGTGGCTCGAAACATCATGTCCAGACACTCCGGGATGATGATGGCATTGAAACAGAGGATGACAAGCGTAAAGCTGAAATACTAAACACCTTTTTCCAAAGCTGTTTCACAGAGGAAGACCGCACTGCAGTTCCTTCTCTAAATCCTCGCACCAACGAAAAAATGGCTGACATTGAAATAAGTGTCCAAGGAATAGAAAAGCAACTGGAATCACTCAACAGAGGAAAGTCCACTGGACCTGACGGGATACCAATTCGATTCTACACAGAGTACGCGAAAGAACTTGCCCCCCTTCTAACAGCCGTGTACCGCAAGTCTCTAGAGGAACAGAAGGTTCCAAATGATTGGAAAAGAGCACAGGTAGTCCCAGTCTTCAAGAAGGGTCGTCGAGCAGATGCGCAAAACTATAGACCTATCTCTCTGACGTCGATCTGTTGTAGAATTTTAGAACATGTCTTTTGCTCGAGTATCATGTCGTTTTTGGAAACTCAGAATCTACTATGTAGGAATCAACATGGATTCCGGAAACAGCGATCGTGTGAAACCCAACTCGCTTTATTTGTTCATGAGACCCAGAAAATATTAGATACAGGCTCCCAGGTAGATGCCATTTTCCTTGACTTCCGGAAGGCGTTCGATACAGTTCCGCACCGTCGCCTGATAAACAAAGTAAGAGCCTACGGAATATCAGACCAGCTGTGTGGCTGGATTGAAGAGTTTTTAGCAAACAGAACACAGCATGTTGTTCTCAATGGAGAGACATCTACAGACGTTAAAGTAACCTCTGGCGTGCCACAGGGGAGTGTTATGGGACCATTACTTTTCACAATATATATAAATGACCTAGTAGATAGTGTCGGAAGTTCCATACGGCTTTTCGCGGATGATGCTGTAGTATACAGAGAAGTTGCAGCATTAGAAAATTGTAGCGAAATGCAGGAAGATCTGCAGCGGATAGGCACTTGGTGCAGGGAGTGGCAACTGACCCTTAACATAGAGAAATGTAATGTATTGCGAATACATAGAAAGAAGGATCCTTTATTGTATGATTATATGATAGCGGAACAAACACTGGTAGCAGTTACTTCTGTAAAATATCTGGGAGTATGCGTGCGGAACGATTTGAAGTGGAATGATCATATAAAATTAATTGTTGGTAAGGCGGGTACCAGGTTGAGATTCATTGGGAGAGTCCTTAGAAAATGTAGTCCATCAACAAAGGAGGCGGCTTACAAAACACTCGTTCGACCTATACTTGAGTATTGCTCATCAGTGTGGGATCCGTACCAGATCGGGTTGACGGAGGAGATAGAGAAGATCCAAAGAAGAGCGGCGCGTTTCGTCACAGGGTTATTTGGTAACCGTGATAGCGTTACGGAGATGTTTAACAAACTCAAGTGGCAGACTCTGCAAGAGAGGCGCTCTGCATCGCGGTGTAGCTTGCTCGCCAGGTTTCGAGAGGGTGCGTTTCTGGATGAGGTATCGAATATATTGCTTCCCCCTACTTATACCTCCCGAGGAGATCACGAATGTAAAATTAGAGAGATTAGAGCGCGCACAGAGGCTTTCAGACAGTCGTTCTTCCCGCGAACCATACGCGACTGGAACAGGAAAGGGAGATAATGACAGTGGCACGTAAAGTGCCCTCCGCCACACACCGTTGGGTGGCTTGCGGAGTAGAAATGTAGATGTAGATGAATTAATAGTAAAAGAGATTGCTTAGTGCTATGAAAAATATTCGGATAAGTTGTAAGAAAGAACTCACCTTGTGTAGCAAGGAATGGCAGTGTAATAGAATTGAGTAGTGTTTGTGGTTGAGACGTGAAGGACACGTCCCTGAAATATTTATAAGGTTGGAGCTGGCCGTTATTTGGTGTAGTGTGTGACAGAACACACCTACACGTATTGAGGTTATGAGTTGGAGGCGTGAATGTGACCATAGGTACCCTTATGTTAGATGAGACAGAGCAGCTCATGGTGTCCTATAGGTTTAAGGAATTTAGCATTGCGCTCGTCTGTCGTTACTTAATGCACTTTAGTGGTAGGTCGAGAGAGACTACCTGTGGTTTCAGTGTCCGATCGAGTGGAAATGGATTGCCACGTGAGCAAACTGATCAGCTGCAATACACTATAGATATGAAATAAATGTGCTATCATATGCTTTAAATGTTAATAGAGTGAGTGTGAAATAAGTACATTCACTAGCAACACAATTGAGAAACATAATGGCAGACATGAAACATTATTTATAGCTCAGCGTAAATACACACCGATGAAGTAAGTACATAATTGCAGATGTGGAACTGACACAGCAGCAGAGGACCAATAAGTGGATTTAGTAGTCAACTAACCGTAGTGTGTTTTGAACACTCAGAACTGTACTATTACCACAAGTTACTCACATGTACAAAGAAGCTGAAAAGACAACTACTAATCAAATATACTCATACTATCTCTAAGAGTAAGGTAATCGAAGATGAGTCAGTTAAGTAAGTAAAATACAAATGTGTCAGGAATGTACCAAGCATTGGTTCAGTGTTCCGGCCCAGATATAATAAATTGAGATTAAATAGGATTTATGACTGTATGCCTTGAGCATAAATTTTCTCTAGTACGTGACTAACGGCGTTTTGAGCCATTTGTTTATTGATTTTATGACAGTTAAGTAACCACGAGAGTACAATTGAAAAAGTTCTGTTAACTTTGTTCCAGTAACATATTGAAAGATAAAATGTATATATCCCCATTTCATTGTGACCCACCCTTAGATATTAAGTGAACAGAGTCTGAGGCACTCTTTTTGTTTGTTCTACAGGACAAACCAGATAATGGCAGCCTGGTAGCTGCGTGAAAGCGTGGAGTGACTTGGACACAACTCACAGTGGCCCCTCCCCTTTCCCCATGTAATTTAGAGAGAACGTGAAGGACGCACACCATAGCAACTTCCCCTCCTCTACCCTTGTGAATGGATGTGTAGAACGTCAGCCAAAGCGGCTACAACCATGTGTGTAAAAATGAAATTGTCGTGATGTGTGAAATTTTCTTTCAGGTTTAGAAAAGACGGCTAAGATATAATTATCTGTTTATGTATCATTAACTCTGTTATTTTCTTTGAATTTGTGTATGTAAAAATGTATTTAATGTATTTAAGATTTTCATAATTTTACATATTTTTATGTGTTTATTTGTCTAAGGCAATATGTACGCCAAAGTGTTTTATTGACTCTGCTTAAATTTTAAGTGATAATGTTGCTTAAGAGGCAGTGAACATGCCAGCAATTTAAATAATTGGAGTAGGTAATCAGTTTTCTTTTTAATATTTCTATATGTTTACATTTAAATTTTAAATTTTCATAGGGAGTTGAGCTGCACTCTTGCTTCCCTTTTGTAATAATTTTCTTTTACATTAAAAAAAAATTAAGTAGAGTGTGATGTAGGGAAGCAGCCTACTCACGCTGTATAAAATTCATATCAGCCTTTCTATTGTGTGCCAACCAGTCCGCTGTAACTAGCTCTGACGTCATAAATGTTGTGCAATACTTCAAAAATCAAGTAAATAACCTGAAACGTTTCTAGCATGCCAGGAGTAATACTAAATCAATATGTGTTGAATATCAGTTCAATAACTTTAACCATTTTCGAAATTTGGATATTTTTCTGTAAAAATAATTGGTGCAACAGAAAAGAAATAAAAACTTAAAAAATTAAATTTAGTTTCCCTTTTCATAATAATTTAGTAGAAACAGTATTCTGGATCCCATAAATTAAAAATTTTGTTGAAATTCATGATTTTCCGGTTTTTTTCTTAGAAATTAAGGAAGGAAGATAGATTAAGTAGGCTAATAAATAAGGCTAGGATGTTTAAATTTAAGTAGAAGGGAGATCCACTATAATCATAAAGATGTGTGAGGTTTCAATTGAATAAATATAAAACTATAGCGATAGCGTATCTCCAAGGGGCAAGTTCAGTGCTCGTCTACTGCGTGTAGTGTAATTAAATTAATTCTGTCACCCAAAATATTTGACTTAGCCACGTCAGACTTTTATTATGATTACTTACCTGTGTGCTGAAGGCTCATTTGAATTGAGAGCTTCATCAGCCATCAGCAAAGGAAGCGATGATTTATTCAATAACTTAAAGTGGTGCATTACTAGCCCAGTGGCTAGTCGGGAGAGCGGAAATGATCAGGCGTTCCCTTAGCCGTCCGCACCGCGCTTTATATATAAGAACGCTGTGCGAGAAAAGAAGGCCCCAGTTCTCTCCAGACGCTGATTAGCACACCACTAGTGCCAGGAGTTGCGTCGCGTCGGTATCATTGCTATAAACAGCCTCGGATGCCGTAATAAGTTACTCGGGATACGCGTAACCATGAAATCGTTTTCGAGTGAAGTGTTAATTCTGGGATGACTTTAATGATCTATCTTCAGTTTGCGTATGTCGTATTTTCATGTGCCGCCGCGGGACAGACATTCTACCATTATTTAGCGTGGCGTTTGATGAACATTATCATCAAATTATGGCGAGCATTCACTAAAACATTTAATTTGAACAGTTATAGTTGCATTAGCGCATTAGACTCTGAACTGGTCTGGTAGTTGGATTGTGTGGATCCTTTTTGGTCTGTGACTTTCAGAATATAGTGAACACCTTTAGAGAGCATCGTTTTTGATTATGAATCCCAGACAATCTCCTAATTCCTCAGAGCTATAAGCTGTAGCTATAAGTGTACCATTTGTTAGGATAATATCTCAATACTTGTGTATGTATATTTCTTTGTCAAAGTAATTCTTGGAAATAATTCGTATTTGTTAGTGTAACAATGTTGAAATGAGTGTCTAGAAACAAAAACATTTTAGTTATACATGATATTTAGAAAATGTGTTAGAAATAGATTTTACTTAATTACTAAATATATAAAAAAATATTTTTCTAAGAAAATCGATGTGAAAGACTCCTCACTTTCGATAACAAACTTCACACTTAAATAAAGAAAGAAAATAATTAAATATTAATAATAGCATAAAAATATTCTTTTCTTGTCATTTTTGAGAATAATTTGGAAGAATAAAAATATAAATTAGTAATACAAGCTAGCGTAGAACCAGAATAACGTGGCTGAACAGTAGGCAACAAAATTTAGATAAAGCAATAATTTTTGACTAACTTAGACAACGATTCAATCCTTGCCTAAATTCAGTGCAAAAATTATATTCGAAGGGTGGTGATAAGTAAGGTGTCAGGCAAATCCAACATCTTCCATGAAAACCCTGACATGATAAGCAAATCCAGTAGTATGTCACATAGCTCCGAATAAATCGTGACATTAAACTAACCAAAGTAATACGAGTAACGAGTGAGCAAATGGAATACCACAGACTAACACAAGAATGCCTAAATGCATGTCACACATTCCCACCGTGAGACAGACGCAGTACTGAGGGGAGAAACGAGAGCAGAAGCCGAGAGCAGAACCGTGTTAAGCTGGAAAGCCCTACGATAAGGGACGGACGGACACCCACGTCGCCAGCTAACCGCTAGGACCGCACCACCCGCAAGTTTTAGCGTGAGACTTTTTCGCGTCTCTGTTACGTTAGGACCACCCCCCCCCCCCCCCCAGCCCATGTTAAAAGCTAGAGCCGTCCAGAAGAACAGTATAGATCTTACGATAACACAAAAAGGTCTACACCACCCGCAAGTTTTAGCGTGAGACTTTTTCGCGTCCCTGGTTCGTTAGGACCACAACGCAGCCCATGTTAAGAGATAGAGCCCTCCAGAAGAACAGTATAGATCTTACGATAACGCTAAAAGGACCACACCAGCTGCAAGTTTTAGCGTGAGACTTTTTAGCTTCTCTTTTACGTTGCAAACTTTAAAAACATTGCCCCACCACGAAAAATATAACGTTTCTCATTGGATAGACAGAATTTTTGTAGTCGGAGCTTATGGTTAACATTGACACCCTGATTGGTCAGATGAAAACACAGCCAGATAGTTTTTTTAAACCAACTTCAGTAAATTGTAGTATGGAGAAGTTAGGAGAGAGTTGCTTCCGAGAGGGCGAGCTGGACGGAGCTGCGCCGGTCGCCGCCGCCTGACGAACACCGACAAGGTAATGAACGCACGGGATGCCACATTTTTGAGCGCATAAGGCTTCACTCAGAACTGCAGAAGTCTCATCTGTCACATCCCCTTTACGTAATACTAGTGTCGATCGTCAATTGAAGCTCATGGTGTTCACATTTGCCACTTGAAGTAAAAATCTGAAACGCGATGATTTTTCTGTTATATATTTATTGAGAACCCACATCAGCCACTGTAATTTACGACAAGTTAGATAAGTAATTAAAGATAATTGAGGGTAACTGCAGACCATTTTGATAGTTTTCTCTTTTGTGAAACTTAATTTAAATCTAGATTATAGATGTGATACGGCATAGGTCATCCTTTGATCCATTGGAAACCCATTCAGGGAATATTCGTCCACATTTTTGTTGAATGCAGTTGGTTTTCACCATCCTGTATTAAAACATTTCCTTTTATCAATAGTGCAATTTATAAACGATGTTTTGTGAGTAGAATAACATTTCCAATGGTAAACTTAACTGCTTTTTCGACGTTATTTTACCAGCTAACTAAAAATAGCAAAGCCTTGAACCCCTTCCACTAAATTTAGTTAGTATTAAGATTCTTTTACAGGGAGTGCAGTGGAGCTGACGCTGAAATCATTAAGTATTTGGTTATATCATCGCTAGTCTCACTGAACTCTTCTGAATTTTACATGTCATGTGTGGTCTGGCGTCTCCTTACCAGCAACAGGTCCCAGGTTCAAACTATTCAGTTCCCTAAAAAACACCCTCAGAGCGTCGTTGCGCGAAAGTGGTAGGGAGACACGATATAGAACAAACAGACACAAACAATGCAATAATAGCCTGATGAACAGAGTATCAAAAATAGACACACTAAAAGCGCTGGAACGCGTCTCCCGATCTCTCCGCGCGCTCTGCGCAACAACCTCATATCCAAAGATTTTACAACGCAGAAGCACTCCTATTATCGTTGCTAGTCGATGGAAATAACAATTCCTTTGGCTTTTTCCCAGAGCTTATAAGTTTCACAGTAAAACACAGATAAATACAATAAAACGTCAACAGACTTCTACCTAAATGTACACATACAGTGAAGCAATGTCCTTACTTATTAAAAGAAAGCATTTTAATTACAAATATTTACATAAAATTAAAAAAAATTATCGGTAGCAGGTGCCAAGCATCCTGCATTTTCGGTGTTACAAACTGTCAAGTCGTTATAGACCTCAGGAAAATCACTCCGTTTCCTGAACTGTTATCCGCGTCACACTGACACCCTTTGTATACTCTTCAGCCATGTGCCGTCTGTGAGTGGTTATTGCACATTGTCCACGAACACAGGCGATGATCGCATGAATGTGACTGTACCGTGTATAACATTACTGTTAACTAAAACGAGTAAAAACATAAGTCATCAGATTACAAGCCGGCATTGCGGGTAAATCAGTTGTGAAACACCCATGAGACCTTCCACACAAATATTTCTACAAGACTTTTCTGTTACTGGCTGGTTAGAAAATAAACGTCGAAAAAGCAGTTAAGTTTACCATTGGAAATGTTATTCTACTCACAAAACATCGTTTATAAATATCATTGCTTAAGTGACCTTCAGATGTTAAAAATATTGACACTGTACTGGGATTCGAGCTCTGATCCGAATTTTTCTCTGGATTTGAACTCTGTCCCATCATTTCGTTGTTTCCTCAAGATGCCATACTCTTCCAGGTCTCTACGAACTGTGTGAGCCTAACTATTAGAGAGAATTTGATAGTTGACGCTTCTTCGCATAAGGTCACCAAGGATGATAGGCGCGAGGGCTGGAGTCCTAGGCAGCACAGAACTATTCGTTGATTTACCTCTAGCCAAGCCTGTTCATGTTTCACTTTTTGAGCAAGAAACAATAAATGCTTCTTGTCTATTCATAGCTATAAGACAAGAGCAAGAAGTGTCAGTTTTCAATTCCTACCGGGCAAAATCATTTGTATCATTGTTTCAGGTTCCAACACCACAGAGTTGGTGAACGTGTTTAATATCTGATATCTAACTGTGCTTAGTTAACAGTTCATAAAGGTACTGCGTTCCACTCCCTGTAAATGACGACAACTTTGCTTCTGGCGTTTCAAACTTGTGTGTTGTTTTTATTGCATACCTTTCGTGATTACTTCTCAGGGGCAATATAAGGTCTATGGGGTTCTCGGTGCAGTGCTAACAGTATCGTCATTTATTTGCAGGTTCGGGCATTCGGCATAGTAAACTGATAATGGTGACACTTCGATATTTGACGTGTCTTTATACCTAGTGAAGTCTCTATCAGAGACGCAAACTTTATTTGGTTAACAGTGGTGTCATTTAATGAGTGTGATATGACTTCCGCAGTGTCATTTTTGTAAAAGTTTAATCCACAAGCGTTAAGGACTGTCTTATCTCTAATAACGTGTTTTCTAGTATTTGTTGTTTGACGGTATTGGTTTTGGTTTACATCTGGACTGACTGTCAAAGAGCAGTGTTCTCTAGTGGTACCCATCATGCATTGTCAAACGATTGTACTCCAGGAATTCAGAGGACCTGTTACACAGCTATATTATGTTGGTTGCATACATTCAGGTGCGGCCTTCACATTGAATTTCAGGTGTGGGGGCACTTTTTGTGCTGTTGAATATACATAAATAAATTTGTTATAGAGGCGGTTAAGAAAGTAATGAATGACCCTATAAAAATATGAAGCGTGTGGATAATGCTATCCTGACTGCTACAGGGGAAGTTTCATTAGGGCTTCTCACCAACGAAAATTTATCAATAACTCAATATTTTGTACATCTGTGTGAGTATTAAGAGAATGTCCATAGTTGTCTAATGTGGAATAACAAATACCACATTTCATGGAGAACAGAGGTGTTGCATGTTATGTACGAGATGACAGAAGACATACGTCTGATGTCAGGTACAACCGAAAAAGGGTGTGAGTCTGTGACGCATTGATAGGGGTTGAGTCTTTTGCCTTGTAATGAAATATATACAAAGAAGGGGAGCGATAAAAGTTTGTAGGGGGCACGATGTAGAATTAAGGAAACTATAGGAGAGAGTGTTGTACCTAGAGGATATAGTACAAGGGAATAAATGATTTTTGCTCGCTACTTCAATCCGTTCACTGATTTTATTGTGACACGAAGGAATGCACACCAGCGTTTCCCCCAACCTCTACAGTTTTTGTTTTGCTACACACGTAAAACACGTGGTAAATTTGTGTTACACTACAATATCTGAGTAAATGGGTGTTATAATACAACTTCTGGGCCATTTTTACATGTGGTTTAGTTAGCAGAAAGCTAAAACTCGTCTCGCCATCTGGTTAATTTACTTAGCTTGTTGTGGGCCTTTGTGATGGTGTACTGTTAGCCCATTGGTTCCTATGAAGTAGAGTTCGTATTTGTGCTTTACATTCTGAACTGTTATTGTTACCTAGAGGTTTTCTTTTGTACCTGCATCTGTCAGAGCACATTATTCAGTATTTACATTGATTAGTGTCATTTAGACTCGATACATTGAAGGTAGCAGTTTTTATGGTTTAATTAGGTCATTTTCGCGTTTGTGTAAATATTTGTTTACAGTATAAATACGAGAGATAATCAGTAGGTGCAGTTTACCATAGGTTACGTTTTACTTCTTTAATATAATTCACTAGATAGCCCCTAGCAGTTTACTGTAGGTCACTGTGTTTACTTTAGTATTCGCTAGATAGCCCCTAGCAGCAAAATAAGCACCAGATGTAGGTCCTACCACACATTTTTATTGTTTTTCATTGTTGAGAGTCCTTCCTGCCAAGTAGTGCGTAGCTGTTAACGTTGTGTGGCAGTAGGTTCCCTTAAGTTTCTTACGGTAAATCACATATTAGCTAGATGTATAGGGACTGTGTCTGTTGTGAGCGGATGCAGGAGGAGTTGGCCACAGTCCAAACGCAGCTGGAAGTTTTGTTGGCCATAGTCAATAGGCTTCAGAGTGCCACCTTGAGGTGCGGTGGGGATGGGGTGCCTGGGGCAGCCTCTGCTGTACTCGATGTGCAAGGGGGGGGGGGGGGGATGTGACAGCTCTCTCTCACTGAGCCGACCTCAGGTGCGACTCAGGAGACCGGCCCACTCTCACCTCAGTGTGGGTGGCGGACTGTGTCGAGGTCTGGAGCCTCAAGGCGAAGGCTGCATGGGGGACGCAGGCTCCTGCCAAATCCCATGCACTTTACTAATAGGTTCAGTGTGATATCTGATTTGTTAGTTATTGAGAGATCCAATGTTAGGCCGGTCACGGAGTCCTTCAGGGACATGTCGGCTAGGGCGGGGAAGTGACTCGGTGTGCATGCCGGGGGCCTTGTCCGGGATGAGGAAGAGGCTCTTCCTGCGGCTATTGAGCGTGCGGGTTGCATTAAGCTCCAGACCAACGATGCCAGTCGTCGGGATTACGAGGAAATCCTTGGGTCCTTTCGACGGCTGGCTAAATTGGCGAAGGCGGCCTCCATCTCTCGAAGAGTGGAAGCCAAGCTGACGATGAGCAGCATCGTACCCAGGGTGGACCGGGGTCCTCGTGTTTGGAGTCGAGTGAATAACGTGAACCAGAGGCTACCTCGACTCTTTGACGAAAATGGTTGTAGATTCCTCTACCTACGATGTGGGGTGGAAGGTTGTAGGACCCCCCTCAGGGTTGCAATACACGCAGGAAGCAGCTACATGGGGAGCGCGGTACTTGTGGCGTGCACATGGTTTTTTTTTTTTTTAGATTAGGTTCCTTCCCACAAGAAACAGACCATTGGCCTGAAAAATTACCAGTTCATGACACTGATGTGGGTGTGCCAACAGTAAAAATTATTAGTTCGCCTAAACAGGTCATTCCAAAGTATTTCAATACGCTAAATCTCATGTTAGTAAATTGTCGATGTGTCTGTAGCAAAATACCCGAGTTACTCTCCGAAATAATCAGTAGTAAAGCCAATATTGTATTAGGTACCGAAAGCTGGTTGAAACCAGACATAAGTAGCAGTGGAATTGTGAACTTGGATTGGACAATGTTTAGGAAGGCTAGGACTGATGCTATGGGAGGTGGTGTGTTCATTGCAGTTAAAAGCTGTTTAAAAGCAGTTGAGTTCGATACTGGGTCGGACTGTGAAATAGTCTGGACTAAGCTGTCAACCAGACGAGAAGTGACCATTATATTAGGATGTATTTATAGACCACAAGCATCCGCAACAAACGTCGCAGAACGTTTCAGGAAAAGTCTTGAGCACATAGGAAATAAATATCCAAAGTATCCATTAGTTATAGGTGGAGACTTTAATCTGGCGGCCATTGACTGGGAAAATTACACGTTTATCACAGGGGGTAGAAGAAAAGGCTCGGGTGAAGTTATTCTAGGAGCGCTCTCAACATACAACCTTGAGCAATTGGTTAGAAAAGAACTCGATATGGAAACATATTAGATATCTTGGCGACAAACAGACCTGAGTTTTCTTCTTTGGGAAAGCAAATAAAAGTGTCATTAATGAATGTCTTGATAGTTAGCTCCAATCATTCACCACGAAACAGAAAGATATTGAGCATCTTTGCTCGGAATTTAAAAGTATTGCCCACCACGTGAAAGAGAAATATGTGCGTAGCAAAAATATAGGGAAGGGATAGGATCCACTTCAGTTCAACAAACATATTAGGAAGTTGCTGAAAAAAAAATTGTAAATTTGTGGTAAGATCTTATGGGACCAAACTGCTTAGGTCATTACTCCTTAAGCTTACACACTACTTAATCTAACTTAAACTAATTTACGCTATGGCCAACACACACACTCCAATGCCCGAGAGAGGACTCGAACCTCCGACGGGGGGGGGGGGGGGGGAGCCGCACGGACCGTGACAAGACCCCCGATACAGCACGGCATCCCCGCGCGGCGAAATTGCTGAGAAATCAGAGAACTTTGCACAGTTGTTTTAAACGTAGTCACTGCCTCGCTGACAAACAGAAATAATGCGTAATGAAAGCAGCTGTCAAAAGGTAAATGAGAGGTTCTTTTAACGAATTTGAAAGCAATATTTTATCTGCAGATTCTAAAAATAGCCCCCCAAAATTTGGGTCGTACGTAAAATCTGTAAACGCTACAAATAATTCAATACCTTCTCCTGCTGACAGTACGGGTAATGTAACGGATGACGATAAAGAGAAGGCCGAAATTCTAAACATAGCTTTCAAAAATGCAAGGATGGCTGACAAACTGTTTAGTGTATCTGGCATTGTAAAACAGATAAAATCCTTAGATGCCAGGAAGGCATCTCGCCCAGACGGTATCCCCGTAAGATTTTATGTTGACTACGCTACAAATATAGCACCCTTCTTATGCATCATCTATCAGAGATCGTTGAAACAGCGAAAAGTTCCATGGGACTGTAAGAAGGCCCAGGTCATAGTAATCTATAAAAAGGGTATAAAATCGGATGCACACAATTACCGGCCAATTTCAGTGACATCGATTTGTTGTCGAATCATCAACATATTTTGTGTTCAGACATAATGACCTTTCTACACTCTGAGAAGCTCATCTGCAGAAACCAGCACAGCTGGCCCTATCTGTGTATGATATATATCAGGCTCTAGATACTGGCTCCCAGGTTGATGCCATATTAGGAATATATCATACACAGATAGGGCCAGCTGTGCTGGTTTCTGCAGATGAGCTTCTCAGAGTGTAGAAAGGTCATTATGTCTGAACACAAAATATGTTGATGATTCGACAACAAATCGATGTCACTGAAATTGTCTCTTCGAAAGGCATTCGACTCCGTTCCGCTTTGTCGCTTGCTCCAAAAATAGCGCGTTACGGTCTATCCGATGACATTTTTTTTTTTTTTGGTCATCAATCAACTGACTGGTTTGATGCGGCCCGCCACGAATTCCTTTCCTGTGCTAACCTCTTCATCTCAGAGTAGCAATTGCAACCTACGTCCTCAATTATTTGCTTGACGTATTCCAATCTCTGTCTTCCTCTACAGTTTTTACCCTCTACAGCTCTCTCTAGTACCATGGAAGTCATTCCCACATGTCATAGCAGATGTCCTATCATCCTGTCCCTTCACCTTATCAGTGTTTTCCACATATTCCTTTCCTCTCCAATTCTGCGTAGAACCTCCTCATTCCTTATCTTATCAGTCCACCTAATTTTCAACATTCGTCTATAGCACCACATCTCAAATGCTCCGATTCTCTTCTGTTCCGGTTTTCCCACAGTCCATGTTTCACTACCATACAATGCTGTACTCCAGAGGTACATCCTCAGAAATTTCTTCCTTAAATTAAGGCCGATATTTGATATTAGTAGACTTCTCTTGGCCAGAAATGCCTTTTTTGCCACAGCGAGACTGCTTTTGATGTCCTCCATGCTCCGTCCGTCATTGGTTATTTTATAGCCAAGGTAGCAGAATTCCTTAACTTCATTGACTTCGTGACCATCAATCCTGATGTTAAGTTTCTCGCTGATCTCATTACTACTACTTATCGTCTTTCTCCGTATTACTCTCAAACCATACTGTGTACTCATTAGACTGTTCATTCCGTTCAGCAGATCATTTAATTCTTCTTCACTTTCACTCAGGACAGCAATGTCATCAGCGAATCGTATCATTGATATCCTTTCACCTTGTATTTTAATTCCACTCCTGAACCTTTCTTTTATTTCCATCATTGCTTCCTCGATGGACAGATTGAAGAGTAGGGGCGAAAGGCTACAGCCTTGTCTGACACCCTTCTTAATACGAGCACTTCGTTCTTGATCGTCCACTCTTATTATTCCCTCTTGGTTGTTGTACATATTGTATATGACTCGTCTCTTCCTATAGCTTACCCCTACTTTTTTCAGAACCTCGAACAGCTTGCACCATTTTATGTTGTCGAACGCTTTTTCCAGGTCGACACATCCTATGAAAGTGTCTTGATTCATCTTTAGCCTTGCTTCCATTATTAGCCGTAACGTCAGAATTGCCTCTCTCGTTCCTTTACCTTTCCTAAAGCCAAACTGATCGTCACCTAACGCATTCTCAATTTTCTTTTCCATTCTTCTGTATATTATTGTTGTAAGCAGCTTCGATGTATGAGCTGTTAAGCTGATTGTGGGATAATTCTCGCACTTGTCAGCTCTTGCCGTCTTCCGAATTGTGTAGATGATGCTTTTCCGAAAGTCAGATGGTATATCGCCAGACTCATATATTCTACACACCAACGTGAATAGTCGTTTTGTTGCCACTTCCCCCAATGATTGTAGAAATTCTGATGGAATGTTATCTATCCCTTCTGCCTTATTTGACCGTAAGTCCTCCAAAACTCTTTTAAATTCCGATTCTAATACTGGATCCCCTATCTCTTCTAAATCGACTCCTGGTTCTTCTTCTATCACATCAGACAACTCATCACCCTCATAGAGGCTTTCAATGTATTCGTTCCACCTATGTGCTCTCTCCTCTGCATTTAACAGTGGAATTCCCGTTGCACTCTTAATGTTACCACCGTTGCTTTTTATGTCACCAAAGGTTGTTTTGACTTTCCTGTATGCTGTGTCTGTCCTTCCGACAATCATATCTTTTTCGATGTCTTCACATTTTTCCTGCAGCCATTTCGTCTTAGCTTCCCTGCACTTCCTATTTATTTCATTCCTCAGCGACGTGTATTTCTGTATTCCTAATTTTCCCGGAACATGTTTGTACTTCCTCCTTTCATCAATCAACTGAAGTATTTCTTCTGTTACCCATGGTTTCTTCGCAGCTACCTTCTTTGTACCTATGTTTTCCATACCAACTTTTGTGATGGCCCTTTTTAGAGATGTCCATTCCTCTTCAACTGTACTGCCTACTGCGCTATTCCTTATTGCTGTATCTATAGCGTTAGAGAGCTTCAAACGTATCTCGTCATTCCTTTGTACTTCCGTATCCCACTTCTTTGCGTATTGATTCTTCCTGACTAATGTCTTGAACTTCAGCCTACTCTTCATCACTACTATATTGTGATCTGAGTCTATATCTGGTCCTGGGTACGCCTTACAATCCAGTATCTGCTTTTGGAATCTCTGTCTGACCATGATGTAATCTAATTGAAATCTTCCCGTATCTCCCGGCCTTTTCCAAGTGTACCTCCTCCTCTTGTGATTCTTGAACAGGGTGTTCGCTATTACTAGCTGAAACTTGTTACAGAACTCAATTAGTCTTTCTCCTCTTTCATTCCTTGTCCCAAGCCCATATTCTCCTGTAACCGTTTCTTCTACTCCTTCCCCTACAACTGCATTCCAGTCGCCCATGACTATTAGATTTTCGTCCCCCTTTACATACTGCATTACCCTTTCAATATCCTCATACACTTTCTCTATCTGTTCATCTTCAGCTTGCGACGTCGGCATGTATACCTGAACTATCGTTGTCGGTGTTGGTCTGCTGTCGATTCTGATTAGAACAACCCGGTCACTGAACTGTTCACAGTAACACACCCTCTGCCCTACCTTCCTATTCATACCGAATCCTACACCTGTTATACCATTTTCTGCTGCTGTTGATATTACCCGATACTCATCTGACCAGAAATCCATGTCTTCCTTCCACTTCACTTCACTGAACCCAACTATATCTAGATTGAGCCTTTGCATTTCCCTTTTCAGATTTTCTAGTTTCCCTACCACGTTCAAGCTTCTCACATTCCACGCCCCGACTCGTAGAACGTTTTCCTTTCGTTGATTATTCAATGTTTTTCTCATGGTAACCTCCCCCTTGGCAGTCCCCTCCCGGAGATCCGAATGGGGGACTATTCCGAAATCTTTTGTCAATGGAGAGATCATCATGACACTTTTTCAAATACAGGCCACATGTCCTGTGGATACACGTTACGTGTCTTTAATGCAGTGGTTTCCATTGCCTTCTGCATCCTCATGTCGTTGATCATTGCTGATTCTTCCTCCTTTAGGGGCAATTTCCCACCCCTAGGACAAGAGAGTGCCCTGAACCTCCATCCGCTCCTCCGCCGTCTTTGAAAAGGCCGTTGCCAGAATGAGGCTGACTTCTTATGCCGGAAGTCTTCGGCCGCCGATGACATATGGGGTTGTATACAATGTTTTCTAACAGACAGTGTATGCCCCATGGCAGCGTAATAGGTCCGCTGCTTTTTACGATTTACATACACGATCAGGTTGATGGTATTGACAGCGACATGAGACCGTTTGCCGACGATGCTGTAGTTTACAGGAAAGTAGAATCACACGAAAGTTGTGAACAAATCAGTGAGGCTTTGCAGGAAATAAATGCATCGTGTAATGACTGGCAGTTATCTCTCAATATCAGAAATGTAACCTATTTTGTGTAACAAAGCGAAAATCCCCCTTAGTGCACGAGTACAAAATAAATGCCCAGTCTTTGGAAGCGGTAATGTTCGTCAAGTATCTGGGTGTGACTATACGAAATGATCTCAAATGGAACGATCAGATTACACAAGTAACGGGTAAGGCGAACTCTAGATAGCGGTTTGTTAGTAGAATCCCGAAACGATGCAGTCCTTCAACAAAGGAAATTACTTACAATACTTTAGTTCGTCCAGACTTAGGGTACTGTTCGTCTGTATGGGACCCTTACCAGTTGGGCCTGATTCAAGAGATTGAGAAGGTCCAAAGAAGAGCAGCAAGGCCATCGGGAGAGCGTTACAAAACTCATACAAAGTTTGAAGTGGAACACACTTGCAGATAGACGACGCGCTAAACGGTGGGGGCTGCTTACTAAATTCCAAAATCCGATCTTCGCCGAGTATGTAGAGCATATATTGTTACCACCAACTTTAAAATCGCGCAATGATCACCATTCAAAGATAAGGGAAATTAGAACTCGTACTGAGACGTTCAAACAGACGTTTTTCCCTCGCGCGATCCGCGGGTGGAACAGAGCGGGGCGGGGGTGGGGGGGGGGGCTGGAAGAGGGGGTGAAATATGACTTTCACGCGAATAGTGCCCTCCACCACACACCGCTCGCTGGCTAGCAGAGTATATATGTACATGTCGATGTAGATATGTAAATTGTTTTCATGCAACATTTGTAAGTATTTCATGTTCTAAACATTTCAGTGGTGAGTAATGCAGGGTTATTAGGAATAAATTGTTAATCCTAGTGTTACCGAATTTGATTGCAAGTAAAATTCTATTTTTTTAAAGCTCGTCATATAACATGTAGACCGTAAAGCAGTACATCGTCCGTCATGCACCACCTTACACCTTGAAACAGGAAAAGATCTTTAACTATGGAGTATGGGGTATTTTCAAACTGAGTGAGTTTCATTACTGTCTTAGCAATTTTACCTGTCTTCAAAATGGAAATCTGTGTTAACTTCCAGTAGCTTGTTTCAAAAATGTATTTACATTCCAACTGGTTTTTGATAACACTTCTGCATAATTTGATTTCACTTACTCATTATTAAATTACGTAGAGTAATAATGTAGCAGATGGACGACTAAATAAAGTACTGACAAGAGCGACTGCAACGCTTTTAAATTTCAGTAGAGTATTTGTTCCTAGCTACATTACCACGTTGTACCTTGGAGTAAGTTTTTAAATTACAGAGCTGGCTAGAGGCGAAATCTGAACAGAATCCCAAGGTACACTTCTCTACCCTACCACATGATCGTGAAGTAGTTTATCTCTTGACAATTTCTAATACTCTTTGACGAATTATGTTGTCTGTACTTATTCTGTCACGGTCGTATTTCTTCACCTACATTCCTCTTTCCTTCTTCATAACTTGGTAATTTCTCTGCTTTATTTAAGAATAGGAATTTATTTAAACTTCTGAATTGTTATTTAGTTTCCATACGGTACCACTATCATACTGATGTTGAGGCTTCCTTCTGGATCTTACATCACACTAAGCCAAGTAGACTTTCAGTACAATACCAAGAGACTCCAGAACTTCTTTCTTATATCAAATCACTCAGAATCTATACCTATCAACCACAAAAATTTACTTGGTGATGTTAATTCTATCACTACGATTCCTATAAGAAGAGCAACATTGTCTCGGTACCAATTAACAAGTTGTTCAGATACGATTAAGCAGTTACTGGAGAGATCAAGGTAACACAATATTCCTTCCGCACTATATGATATGAGCCATTTGCCATACACTGTTTACAGTGAGAAAGTTAGGAAGTCAGCAATATGCAAGTTGTTACAGGTAAATACGTTTGATGAGCTACAGACTTAGTTATATGTTCTATTGCTGATCTGAATAATTATATTTATCGAAATGATACGGAACGAGTCAATTTACAGGACTTGTAAACATGATTGTTGTTAACACTAATGAACACATTAGCGTTAATAATGTAAACGCTACAAAAATGGTTCAAATGGCTCTGAGCACTATGGGACTTAACATCTATGGTCATTAGTCCCCTAGAACTTAGAACTAGTTAAACCTAACTAACCTAAGGACATCACACAACACCACGCTAAACGCTACAGTTAATGATGTTGTTGACCGAGGCTACATTGGGTCACTGAGGTGTGGAACAGTCATTTGTTCTATAATTAATTGACAACTCGAAACTATTGAGGAGTACATTTGGGAACACTGCAGTCTCAAACAAAACTTAGTGTCTTACATTACATACGCACATAACAAAGCAGATTCGACAATTATCATCTGAATTTTAAGAAGGCCACCAAAGTTCGACAACCCTTAAGAATAAACACGACCGAAATTTATTAGAACTGACAGAAATCAATTGGAATTTATGGCCTGTGGACAGAAAGGATATTGAAGACAGACGTCCCATTTTAGATTTGAAAAACAAATAGTCGCAGGATAAGCTGACACAGACGAATGAGCATTACTGTGCACAATAAATTTTTGCACCATAAATTCATCATTGTTCGTATATGGGCCACAGGTCCGTTTCCTAAACGGATCAGCTCGTGGACTTTAAAAATATGTCAGCTTAACAATATTATATTTGCTTTTATTCAAAATGTACATTTAAATTCAAGTAAGAGAATCTAACTAAATCTTACTTTCTATGTGACGCTGCAAGATACGCGATTCTCCTTTGCAAAACCTGTAGGTTGAGAATTAGACGCATAGAAATTCAGTTTTACACCGTTACTATGCACTCAAACGACTAACACCCTCTGAAAACGTATAAACTGGTACATAGCAGAATGCTACGAAGCCGATCCATAAAAGGGCGTTGTTTCATCTGTGACATTAGAAATACTGAAGCAATAAACACTATCTGTCTGAAATTAAGATTAATAATGTCAAAATGTTTTCTTGTTTTTAACAGAAGGATACAAATATAAAGTGACACTCCGTATTATGCCAACTACTTAACTACATTCGTGATTTATCAGGATAACACACACGCACACGCACACACACACACACACACACACACACACACACACACACACACACTCACACTCACAACACATACAAATCTGTCAAAATCTGTGCATGAAACATCTGTGTGAATTCCTAAATTAAGTGACCCACTGCCATTTTCATGCGCAAATAATCAAATAATTACAAATTACATAATAAACAGACAGTTGATTTTTCACATTGTCATGTTGGGCGTAAATGAGCAGATTCAGTAAAACTAACCTAATCAGACTTAAACTGTCCAAAACCCATGCTGGCTATTATGCTAAACAGGTAAGCACACAGTTAAACAGACAATTTGAGTTACTGCCGGCTATAGGAAGGATTTTGTTAATTCCATTTCTCAGACTTACGCTTAGTGTAAGTCACAATGCCCTCTCAGATTAGATGTTTCCTTCATCTAAATCGTTCTGTGATACTAACCTAGTGTTACAATAACAACTCCATGTCTGTGTGACAGCATTTTAGAATTACCAGCAGACGACAAATGTTCCGTATTTGCAATATGAAGCTGCTACCATAGCCTGAGGGTTACTGTAATTTTTAGCATTATCAGCAGAAGTTGGCAAACATTTTTCACTGAAAGATGAAGTTAATACCCATGAAAGAAGTCGCTATCGTGTCTGGGTGACCCTGAAAGCATTGCAGCCCTTGTTTCGTAAATACATGAATGTATATTATTATTTCATTTTTTAAATTCTTCGTATCTTAACAACTAGTAACGTAGCCGGCCGGAGTGGCCGAGCAGTTCTAGGCGCTACAGTGTGTAACCGCGTGATCGCCACGGTCGCAGGTTCGAATCCTGCCTCGGGCACGGATGTGTGTGATGTCCTTAGGTTAGTTAGGTTTAAGTAGGTCTAAGTTCTAGGGGACTGATGACCTCAGAAGTTAAGTCCCATAGTGCTCAGAGCCAACTAGTAACTTACAATTCAGCAGATCTTTCTAAACGAATAATGGATTGGTAATGTAATTATTCCGGAAAGGTATCTCACAAGGAGAGGCCACTACGTTGGGGTCACAGATTTACTTCAACCTTTGTAGACCGTTAGTTGGCCATTAAAACAACATAATCATCAGTTTTGTGCTATATTAGGAGGTCCTTTGCCTCTCCATTTTCCGCAGGCCATTGCTTCCTTCTTAAGGCTGCTGTATGTTGTACGGTCCATCACGTCATCCAGTATCTGAAGTCTCTTCCTTCCTCGTGTTAAAACAACACAATGTCAAAGTAGTAAGGTGTACTACTCTGGCAGGGTTCCGAGATAATCGCAAGAGAGGTTTCATATGTCTATGATGTAAATGATAATGCTTAGGTACCAAACGTCAGAATTCATTGTGGCCTAATGACTAGCGTTCGAGCTTAGTAAGACGAATGTGTGTCAGGCGACGGACCAACTCACGCTAAAGCTTTATGTTTTGTAATAAAAGTGTAACTTCTGCGATATTCAAAAAATTTGCGCCTTACTATGAGTTCTTGCTACATTAGCAACGTCTTACCGCTACGCAGGTTAACTGCCAAATGCGACCAGCCTCTTTGCCTGCAGCTGCAAGCATCGAGGTGCAAAGTAGTTCTGAGTACCTCATCAGGTTGCGTATATAAGGGATTTCGCAAATCAAGACATTCATAAATTTTCAGGAAAACTCTATGCATTTCTTTAGTTACTTGTCGATGGTTATAAGTATGTTTGTTCCAATAATTAAATTTAATTAAAAATTGTAAATAGTCGAATAACATGAAAGTTACTGAAACTTCATACAGATGCGCGTTTTTTTTAAGTTATATTACCTCTCAAACGTCATATAAATTAAATAATATGACCAGTGATGAAAAAATATAGATTAGAAGTCCAGCTTTAGCGGGAAACAACCTTTCGCCTCAAACACATTCGTCTCACATAGCTCGAATACTAACCACTTCACCACCACGAACTCTAACGTCCAGCACCTACGTACTGATACATCAGGTACATAATAAGACGCGTAAGACTTCTCTTGCCAGTCTCTCGGAATTGCCACACTAGTGCACCTTACTGCTTGTATCTTATGTTGTTTTAATGGCGTACCAAAGTTGTACAAAGACTGAAGTAAATCTGTAAGCCCAACGTCGTGGCCTCCCCTTGTCAGTTACAGTCTAACGTAAATATAACCTACTGATAATCACTGACAGCACCGCTGACAAGCCTGACAATTCAGGATTCTTTGTACACATTGTTCCTGGTCTACTTATAACCGACTGTATATAATGTGTAGCGCTTTCAGTATTCATGCCCATTTTCGTTTCAGGTAAGATGTTCATTGTTTTTCAGCCGCGTCATTGTCCTAATGCAAAATCGAGTTCCTACAAATATGAAGATAATTCTACGTATAATGTGAATCTGTTTATTCTCGCTACAGACAATCAACGATCTTCGATTTCGCATACAACTACGGGAAAGGAAGTGGATTTCAAGCGGTATGTCAAAAAAAAAAAATGGTTCAAATGGCTCTGGGTACTATGGGACTTAACATTTGTGGTCATCAGTCCCCTAGAACTTAGAACAACTTAAACCTAACCTACCTAAGGACATCACACACATCCATGCCCGAGGCAGGATTCGAACCTGCGACCGTAGCGGTCATTCGGTTCCAGACCGAAGCGCCTAGAACCGCACGGCCACACCGGCCGGCAAGCGGTATGTCTCTCCTGTATGTTGTTTCGTGGTGGCTCGAGGACAGTGCAGACAACATTAGCGTAGAAGTTCACGATTGTGTCTTGTGATAAGAAAAAAATAAAACCTTCAACGACCTGCGGAAAATAGAATTCGAATGATAAATGAAATGAAACCTGCCATCGACAGGGGCGGTCAATAAGTAGTGCAACACATTTTTTCCCAGCCAATTTCGATTGACAAAACGTAGAATTTCTTGTGGGACTTCGTGAAATTTTCTTGTTTCAGCCCAGTAGTTTCATGAAGTTCCGATCGGTACCGGCGCTATCCGTAGCCTTCAAAATGACTGACATTGAATTTCTTTTGGTCAAAAAATTTGAGCATTTCAGATTTTCATAGGCGCTTGGAGAACGTCTACGGAGACCTGGCAGCAAACAAAAGCACGATGAGACGTTGGGCGAAGCGTCTGTCACCATTGCAACAAGGTAGCGCAAAACTGTCCGACCTCCCGCGTGCCGGGCGGCTGCTGACTCACGTGACTCCTGCAGTGTTGCAACGTGAGGACACTCCCACTCGAGGTGATAGACGGGTCACAGTCAAACACCTCGCTGCACAACTGGACGTATCTGTTGGTAGTGCTGACAAACTCGTCCACTAGTTGGGGTACTCAGAGGTGTGCGCCCGCTGTGTTCCTAATCCACCCTACGGCCCAGATCTGGCACTTTGCGACTTGTATCTGTTTGTTGCAATGAAGGATGCACTCTGAGGGAATCAGTACGTGGATGATGGGGATGCCATTAATGTAGCAAGATGTTGGCCCCGACGTCGACCTGCAGAGTCATAGCACACGGACGCACAGGCCCTCCTAATAAGGGGGTATAAGGTCGTCGCACAGATCGCAGGTTTTGTTGAATAATAGGATTTTGTAGGCAAACGACTGGGGAATAATATGGTGTATTGGGGGAATCCTGACTAAAAACAATCTGCTTTCAGAAAAAAAATGATTTACTTATTGAGCGCCTCTCATAATTACATATTTTCCCAATTGTTCGAGCGAGCGAGGTGGCGCTGTGGTAGCACACTGGACTCGCATTCGGGAGGACGACGGTTCAATCCCGCGCCCGGCCATCCTGATTTAGGTTTCCCGTGATTTCCCTAAATCGCTCCACGCAAATGCTGGGACGGTTCCTTTCAAAAGGGCAATGCCGATTTCCTTCTCCATCCTTCCCTAATCCGATGAGACCGATGACCTCGCTGTTTGGTGTCTTCCCCCAAAACAACTCAAACCCAATAGTTCTCTTTACCACTTTTGTTCTATCATTGGCCTGTGGATGAACAGGACTAGTTCTTAACTTCTTCGCATACACTCGTATTGCTCTAGAACAATAATATGAAACTCAGAGCAACTCTGATTCTCTGCGACCTATCATTTCGCCAGAAAATCATGTAACTAAAGTCATTTATGTTGTTTTACAACAGCAAGTTCGAATACTTGTGTACCTTAAATTTTTAATTTTATCGCATAAAAAAAGTAAATTTAAATAATAGCTATAGCCTATAACTATATGTTATTAAATGTTTGGGCGTTAATTGGGGACGAAGAAAATTTTTTAAAAATTATAGGACCAGCACTAACTGCTAAGAGTTACAAAGAGATATTCGGAAGAGTGTTTCGCTGACCCTGTTGAGATGAAAGCAGGACAGTGCACATTCATCATTCTAGTTTACGTGCGGCTAGAGGAAATTATCAAAGAAAGGAGAGAAAGAGTTCAATGTTTTTTTTCGTTTATGGGGCGCTCAACTGCGCGGTCATCAGCACCCGTACAAAATCCCAATTTTTACACAGTCCAATTTTTCCACACTCCGGTCTAGCCTTTGTCACGAATGATGAGGATGATGAAGACAACACAAACATCCAGTCCTCTGTTAGAGAAAGTCCCCAACTCGGCCAGGAAAAAGAGTTCAATCCACTGACGGTTGGGACGAAGTAAGGGAGAGAGGAAACAGACTGTCAAGTGTACACTGACATTACGGCCGCGATCAGGGTTGACTCAGATATTACAACAAAGCAAATAAATTTGCTGAAAGACGAACAACAGACCAGGTGCAGATACCAAAATAAACGATGAAAGTGTAGTGAAATTCTGTACAGAACCTACGCAAACCAACAACCAGGTGTGAATCGTGTAACCGATGGCAAATACTTTGCATAATAGACAAAAGTGGTTGTAAAAGCAAGGTCCACGAAAATGGATCCAGTATTCTGTATCACTTGTGACGTATACATGAATCTGACTTCTCTATAAATATTACAACATTGGCATCAAGGTGGTATATCTGGACGCATTTGAATGGATCATCACCTAATGAAAATTGCTGTAACGTATTGAACCAGATCGAAAAGAGAGAAATATATACTTGATCAAGCCGAAAAACGAGATATGCACAAATAATTGAAACAAAAACAATTTTGAAAGGTAGAGAAGATAAGAGATAAATTTCTCAAACGTAGAGATCATTCCTACGATCCAGAAAGAATCATGGACAACGCTGCGTACACTAAAAGTAACACTTTGAGATGAGAAGTGCTTCTTGTCTTCTTTGGGTGCTTCATTAAGAAAATTATTCTATGTTAATTTCATGAAAATTTATTACGTTATTCGCTTCCAGAACAGTATATGAACGGATACATAAAAACCATTGACTTTGACTCTTATATGTATATACCTCACCGTTACATATATAGTGTGTGTGTATGTGTGTGTGTGCGTACGTGTGAATAAACAGTAATACATACACTACTTATTCCCCCCCCCCCACCCCCCACCCTCCTCCACACGTACACATAATATATAAGAAAGTGTTTGAACTTGAATGTTATACGATTATCCAATTTCTTCTTTTTCCCTTCTCCATTTTCTCATCCCAAAATCTCTTCATTCCTTGACTGTGTTCCTTTTACCTTTGTTCTGGCCATAGTTTCGCTAATTGTTCTTTTATTTGTCTCTGAATTGGGATCTTTCATTTAACATTTCCCTATTATGTGCGTGTTCACAGAATGTTAATTGGTGTTATCTAAGCGTGTTCATCGGTCAACCTCTTTGGTTGGTCTCTTCATCCATATACCATCTGTCTGTATAGCTCCAAAATTTTGTCTGAGTACTTTACATTGCGTCCGCCGCTCGTGGTCTCGCGGTAGCGTTTACGATTTCCGAGCACGGGGTCCCGGGTTCAATTCCCGGTGGGGTCCGGGATTTTCACGTGCCCCGAAAGGACTGGGTTTTGTTGTGTCGTCTTCATCATCATCATTCATCCCCATTATGGTCGGAGGAAAGCAACGGCAAAACCACCTCCACTAGGACCTTGCCTAGCACGGTGGTGCGGTCTCCCACATCGTTCCCCTACACTCTGTCAAGAAGCATGGGACTTCATTTCCATCCCATTTCACGTTGGATTCTTTCTGTCCCTGTGATATCTGAGGGATCCAATTTTTGTCGCTTCTGCTGCGTAGAATGCTTCTGGCGGTGCAATTTTATTGTAGTACCTCAGTATTTACTGTCTTGATAGGCTCATTTTATTGTAGTGCGCCCATGTGGGTTTCATTTTCTTTTCTTTCTATGTTGCATGTGTAGTCTGACCCTTTTATTTGTAAACTTTCCCCTACATGAAATTTTCCACCATTTTAACCTTTCTGAACTTTGTGTGAACGGCTTGTGTGTTGTACTTTCTTTCCATATACTGCATATATTTATATTAGACCTGTGTACCTCTTTTGGCAGAGTATTCATGTAAATATTGCATTGTTTCTTGTACTTCTTGTCTGTTGTCGCTGAGTGCTGCCAGGCCATCCGCAAATGCCAGGCGTTTTCTGATTGTTTTGTTTGCACGTGGTCTTCCTAAATGAATCCCTTTCGCTTTTCCTTCCCATTGTTGGCTTCTGTCTAAGCCCTGTTTTTCACTGCACTAGTTTGATTGTAGCATCCACGATACAATAAGCTACAAGATTTCTGTAACTCCTCACATAATCAATAATGCTATCGCTGAGTATATCTACAAATCTTGTAAACTTTATAGGCTTATAACAACAACCGTTTATGAGCACACGGCGCTGATTATTTTCAAGTAGCACAAGTTGTAAATGGGAACTACTTTCAGTTCAAGTGTGTACAAATAATACATGAAAGCCCATATTGGCTTCATAATGCATAGTGATATTTCACGCTTGCGTTTCCCAGCAAGGTTTAATACTTTTCCTTCGAGTAAGATTCACAGAAACTGAAGAAATAAAGTTTCGTTTCAAATAAGAATGAAATACGAGTTTTCAGATTCTCTTTAATGTGACTGCAGTCGGGCTGGCGTGGAGTGGTTGCAACAAACTCTGCGATGAGACGTACTTGTACGGCGGGTGTGGGGGAGGGGGGGGGGGGGGCTGGAAGGAGGCAATATTCGCCAGCGGTCTTTAAGTTGCGAAGTTGCACATTTACATACCTGCTGCACTGCCGGGGCTTTACATAATGAAGTTCCCGGAGTTAACTCTCTTGCTTTTGTTCGCTGCCTTCGCGTCTGGACGGTCTGCTCGGAATGCCTCACTTCGCAGCCAGCTGCAGATGTGTATCAGATGTAAATAAGCCCGCCAGCGCTTGAAGAAGCTCCTAGTGGGATTGCGGGAAACGGGTGTAAATCTGGCGTTGCAGCCAGAGTTCCACTAGGTTAGTAGCATTTGCTATCTCCTTATCACTATTAAATAAAGAAGACGCGGAATTTACGTTCCAGAAAAAACTCAGTTTATTATTCGATTCGAACGTACTTAAAGTGGATTTTGAACTACATCATTGTGTGTTCCCAATACTATTTTTTGCTTCTTACTTGTCTGCTTCTACATTTTATCCCATTGCTCATAGCCTTTCTGCATTCCTGCAATAGGAAGTCTTCTTAAGTCCATAAACTATTATTATCGCCATATGACATTACAGAACAAACAGACACGTATACACAATGCACGCTGCTGGCCATTAAAACAGTAAAACAATTCCTCGCACTAACAAAAAAATTAGCATGAAGTGTTTCACGTGCTTGGACATACAAATGATCATTTCAGCGAAACTTGAAAAATACAGGTACGAGTGACATCATCTACGTTCAAAGAAAGGGAAGAATATGCCATGGGTTTCATACTCGGAAATTGCATGTTAACGTTATTTATGTGTGGTAAAGGCGTGTAATAAGGAGAAACATCAATTAGCATGTGTGGCAGTCACACAATGCCAGGATCGTGTCCTGTGAGCGAGACGATTAATGTCTTGCGTGATATTGCTGACCACGTTGATCAGAATCCCACAGTGTGGACCCGACTGCTCGAGGAAGGCCATAAACAACACACTGCAGGATCTCATCTGTTCCATGCGACTAGCGCTCGAGAGGACAGACATAGTCAGGAATGTACTTGTTTACAACAAGACAAATATCCATAGAGGCATTTAGGCAGCTTGGAACACCAGGGACTGTAAGCACGTTGACCACTGCTGCGGCTTCCCTCAACGCCGCTGGGAGAGAGGCACACCGACAGTGGTGCTTCCAACAACAAAGCGCCAAACGATAACACTGGTCACCTGTGACACCACGTTCTCTTCTCGGGTGTCTTCTGGTTCTGCATAGGTCTCTTGATGGACGTATCCGTGTGAGGAGCCTCTGGGGAGAACTAACGTTACTAGATCGCATTCGTCTGCGTCATATGAGCCTAGAAGGTGGAGCGATGACATAGGTTGGCGTCGGATATCAACATGGTCACGTTTGGTTCTTGTAGCCATTAATCTGGTCAGCAGAAGTTACAGTTCTGTAGGGTTACGGATGGCGATTCTTGTCTATCTACGAGTGATGGATGGGTCGCACTCTACCAGGCTGTAAAACCCTTCAGTTTTTTTTAAGTATCGAGGACCTTGTGGCGTTGTTAGACTCAGTGAAACAGTATTCATGATCATCCCATTTATTAGTCAGAACATAAGTCATTGCCGTGTCTTCTGCAATGGCTGGTGGCTAAAAAATCCGGAGAGGAAGTCGCTGAATCCAAAAGAGTACTCAGTGCTGCCAAGGGTACTGCATCAGCTCAGAGTGGAAGTCAACGACACCCTGGTGCGGCGGTTTGCAGCCCGCTGGTGAGAGAGGCACACCTCGTTTGCACCCCTGCTTGGAGATGACGGTGATCATGTCGTGCGTGTTTGAGTCACACGCCGTTGGGGTGAGTACTCAGTCCCCCCAAATCACTGCCCGTGTTGTCCCATCAAGTGGACCTCGATGTCGTATGCCGTGCTAAATGCTGAAATTGGCCCGCCGGCATAGCAGGCCGTGAGGCTCGTTCGGCAGAGCAGCTTAGAGCAGCTTCTGTTCTGGACCGGAGCCGTGCTGTTAGACCCGTGGAATACCTATCAGTGCTGGTTGCTGTGGCGTATTCAGTACTGGGTACTGCATTTCATTATCCGTGGCTACAGATATTCTCGTAAGGCAGCAAGGCCAACAGTAGTACAATTTCATACACAAGGTGTTACCAATCACAGCCAGAGAATCTAACGCAAGCGACATGAAGGTATCGATACTAGTGGTCGATTGCTCTAAGCTAGAGGGGGTGGAGTATGTCACCGAGAAGAGGCTTCACTATACGACGTCATTCATCGTGACCAAACCGGTTCTGCTCATCTTGAGTCGTCAGTGGTCCTTTGTTCCACTATATTTGCCTATTGAATTTGTTACAGTGCCATTACTGCTTAGTCAAACTCCTGCTCGGCGATATTGCTTCCTACCTAATGTGTCTTACGTAACGTTACGAAGGCAGTTCGTTCTGCAATCTTCTAACGATTTTCCGCTGGGGTCGCTCGAACTCTCGCTCAAGAGTGTCGAGGTTTCCGTCTTCCTGGCCGAGTAACGATGTTGAAACCTTTGCGCTTCCTAGCTTGTGGCTGTTGAATCTTACATGTGATTGAGTAACGCCGCTTTTTCGAACTTAGAAAATTTTACTGCCCTTTTCCTTACCAATTTGTCCTGTAACAGTGGCATAATCACACGACAAAATAGCGCAAGATAACGTGCTGCTGGTGTTGTCCTAACCTGTCTCGATACGGAGTGTGTTCTACTGCTGTCATGGCTGTTACGAGCTCCAGATCCCTCATTCAGTGAGAAATATCTTGATCATGGGTTGGCGAGAGACTGGCATGCCTTCAGGAGCCTTTCACTGTGGTTGTTGAAACTTGGCATAAAGTTGAAGCAGCAAGCAATGATGTACCCATATCTGTTAGTTGGACTCGATACGCATTTGGATTACTGCAACTGTTGCTACCTGGTATGTCAGCTCTAGCTACCAAATTTTGTACCATTTATACCCCCAAACCACCTACTACACTTAGATGCACAATAGGTAAATCTGTTATTTGCTGCAGATTTCCTATTCCCAGGTTAATGCTTAATTCACACTTGGTGTGAAAAAGTACAAGTCCTAGAAACTCCTTTAAGACGGTGGAGTGAGTGGTGCTCTATAATAGTTATTAGTTTCTGTTCTTTCGTGCTGCACTCATGAGCAGAACTTTCGAAACCGTCCCCCTTTTTCAAGATTTAATCACATCTTCCTTGTTCCATTCTGATGTAGTATGGATAGTGTACATGGGTGTAGCCAACCGGAATGTTGCCGACGCTGCAATTGGGCGGCCCTCGGTCAACGGTGAAATACCTGCTGATTCTTCCACATAGGCGCTGCTACAAGCAAATGAAGGACAGACAATGAAAATCTGTTGCAAGAACTGCTTCCTAGGTACCGAATACTACTCTGTTAACGTTGGTTACAAACTACGAATCTATAAACTAATAATGTTACCCTATTTTACACTAGTATCTGTTGCCTGTGAGTTCCTGTAAAATAAAATGCTGCATTACAACCTAAATATTTGAATCAATAGTTCCGCTGGGACTGCAAACTTTTAGGGAAAACTTAACAAGTATTCCCACATCACCACTGGCCAGATTGTATTTCGTGGGACATTTTCAAGACGTTATAGAATACTAAAACTGCGGAAATCTTGAGAAACAGTTTGCAGAAATTTTCTCCAGTTTTACTCCACGAGAGTATCCTAGCTGATGTATTTATTATACTCCTGGTATAAGTTGAAAACCGACAAAGAACGCGGCAAACAATGGGTTCCCAGAGTGATGCATTCCAGTAGGAGAACTGTTTGTTCCAGACTGAGGTATGGGAAAAACCTAATGGAACACGGAATTGGAGACCTAAAATCTGTACAAACACAGCTGGTACGTACAAATCTTACCACGGATAATGAAAGCAAAATAAGATATGAAACGTCACATAACTAAGGAAACAAGAGGCCTTTTTAATTCAACTACGGATGCTACCGACAGCATATCTAGATTCTCAGTATTCTGAACTATTAGCGCACTTCTGAAAGCTGATTGTTCAGGTTATAGGACAAGGTAGTACTTCTTTCTATATTTTTCACAAAAACTTCTCCTCAAGATTTATCTCGAGCGCAAACTGTACAAACTATGGAACGCAAAGGTTGCATTACGGGTCGAAAGTAAGAGCCGATATCTATTTACCAGCCTGATTTCAGCACAGAGCTTAATAATTTATTTACCCGCTACTACTTCATTACAAAACCATTATAGAAGACTGTATACGTGCAAGTGACATGGAGACAGAGAATGGTTTCAAATACTAATGGCAAGAAATGAAAAGAAACTGGACGATAAACTGTAAACGTTTGCAAGGATAAGTGTGGACTGTGCCCATAGGTTATTGGCTATGAATTGCAGGAAGATAGGGAACAAGTGAAGGAAATTGACGAGATTGAACCAAAATTGAAAATCAAACGTTAGTGATAGCTTTAAAGGGATCATTACGTAGCAATAGACAGAAACACAACAAAGAAATGCAATAGAAGACGACTGGGTGATTCTGAGAGAAAAAAGAAATTTCCTGATTTCAGAAATGAGAGAGTATCAAAATGCAGCAAATGAAGGAAGAAAATAGGATGCAGACACGTATAATTAGACTGACAAGTTGTGCCTCTTGCCAAAGTAGGAATGGTTACACGGGAAATGCAGCGCTGCAGAAGATATACAATTATGGGAAAGATAGAGGCAGCGTACAGGAAAATTAAAGACACCTATGGGGAAATAGAAGCATCTGTAGAAATATCAAGGGCTCAGATGGCAAGCCAGTACCAAACAAAGAAGGGAAGATTGAAACATGGACGGAATATATAGGCTGTTTCCGCAAGAGCGTGCAAAAATTTAACGGGACTTGAGGATGCTCCACTGTACAATTTGAGGCAGAGACCCTGGGGTCGGAAAAGCCAGCTTAAGGAGATAATAGGAATAAAATCAAATTACTGTGAACTTTTTTATTTACATTTGTTAACTGCAAATACCATCACTGACACAAAGAACGTACCATTAGTGTTGTATCTTACAAAATGTACTGAAATTGACAACCATCATCCTCAATGCAACCATGACACCGGCGAACAAGACGCACCATGACAGATACACTCCTGGAAATGGAAAAAAGAACACATTGACACCGGTGCGTCAGACCCACCATACTTGCTCCGGACACTGCGAGAGGGCTGTACAAGCAATGATCACACGCACGGCACAGCGGACACACCAGGAACCGCGGTGTTGGCCGTCGAATGGCGCTAGCTGCGCAGTATTTGTGCACCGCCGCCGTCAGTGTCAGCCAGTTTGCTGTGGCATACGGAGCTCCATCGCAGTCTTTAACACTGGTAGCATGCCGCGACAGCGTGGACGTGAACCGTATGTGCAATTGACGGACTTTGAGCGAGGGCGTATAGTGGGCATGCGGGAGGCCGGGTGGACGTACCGCCGAATTGCTCAACACGTGGGGCGTGAGGTCTCCACAGTACATCGATGTTGTCACCAGTGGTCGGCGGAAGGTGCACGTGCCCGTCGACCTGGGACCGGACCGCAGCGACGCACGGATGCACGCCAAGACCGTAGGATCCTACGCAGTGCCGTAGGGGACCGCACCGCCACTTCCCAGCAAATTAGGGACACTGTTGCTCCTGGGGTATCGGCGAGGACCATTCGCAACCGTCTCCATGAAGCTGGGCTACGGTCCCGCACACCGTTAGGCCGTCTTCCACTCACGCCCCAACATCGTGCAGCCCGCCTCCAGTGGTGTCGCGACAGGCGTGAATGGAGGGACGAATGGAGACGTGTCGTCTTCAGCGATGAGAGTCGCTTCTGCCTTGGTGCCAATGATGGTCGTATGCGTGTTTGGCGCCGTGCAGGTGAGCGCCACAATCAGGACTGCATACGACCGAGGCACACAGGGCCAACACCCGGCATCATGGTGTGGGGAGCGATCTCCTACACTGGCCGTACACCACTGGTGATCGTCGAGGGGACACTGAATAGTGCACGGTACATCCAAACCGTCATCGAACCCATCGTTCTACCATTCCTAGACCGGCAAGGGAACTTGCTGTTCCAACAGGGCAATGCACGTCCGCATGTATCCCGTGCCACCCAACGTGCTCTAGAAGGTGTAAGTCAACTACCCTGGCCAGCAAGATCTCCGGATCTGTCCCCCATTGAGCATGTTTGGGACTGGATGAAGCGTCGTCTCACGCGGTCTGCACGTCCAGCACGAACGCTGGTCCAACTGAGGCGCCAGGTGGAAATGGTATGGCAAGCCGTTCCACAGGACTACATCCAGCATCTCTACGATCGTCTCCATGGGAGAATAGCAGCCTGCATTGCTGCGAAAGGTGGATATACACTGTACTAGTGCCGACATTGTGCATGCTCTGTTGCCTGTGTCTATGTGCCTGTTGTTCTGTCAGTGTGATCATGTGATGTATCTGACCCCAGGAATGTGTCAATAAAGTTTCCCCTTCCTGGGACAATGAATTCACGGTGTTCTTATTTCAATTTCCAGGAGTGTATTCTTGGTGAGCTTCGAATCATATCACAGGCAGCTACAATTCTGGCAGCTAATTCCATCTCCGAATCCACTGCAGGTGGGGTCTCATACACGAGTGACTTTAGGTATCTCCATAGGAAATAATCAAGGAGATTCAGATCCACTCTGAAGAGAGGCGATGCACCGTCATGTTCTATCTACATCAGCTCACAAACAGCCAAGGGTACGTTCTCCAGCAACTCAGCTAGAACTATTTGCATGAAGCTCAAGTGCAGGTGGCCATTCATAGTGGCAGGTCGTGGCCCAATGAGATTGTTGTGTACAATGACGGTCCTGATATTCACAGCAAAACGTACTTGATGGTGTGACTCTACTACAGTGTGAGTGTTTCCCTCACTCATGGCTATCACACATGGCTGTTCCTGCTGCTCGAAATACCATCACTACAAAATCAGGCCTCGTTAGTAAACAGCACTATTTGGAGGAAATCAATCCATTGTTGGAACAACCACTAACACAATGCGACCCTTGGTGCAAAGTCGGTAACAAGCATTGCATTGACTCGTTGTGGGTGATGGGGGTGTTAATTGTTGTTCGCGGAGTACTCGCCAATGTTCAACGCCCATTTCATGTGCAACACGCGAGTACTTGTAGTGGGGTCCGTTGCAGCACGTTCCGGCACCTCTTCATCAAAATCGGGTGTTCGAGTTTCCTCATGTTGCGCGGTCCCTCGTTAGTCGATAGAAAAAAACAGTCGTCGTGACGGATGATGCCTGTTAGGAAAGTTTCCTGTATAGCCTTTCAGCAGCGAGAGCATTGCAATGTACTTCTCCGTAAGCGAGGTGCTGGACAGTGAGATCTGCGAAACTGCCCGGTACTGCTCCATCGTATCGTACTGTAAGTCTTTGCAAAGCACTGAGTAATGAAAGGCTCTGTTGTTGACTCATAGCACGTCCTGTCATGGGACGATGTAAATTCGATACAACAGCCCTGCATCATGACTTTCTATTAATAGGGCTCGTCTTTCTCGTTTGCTTGCAGGAAACGAAGAATGTACATGTAAATAAACAACACAGTACGTGTAAACTTGAACACATGTTAGTTGTAAATAAGCTGGATAACAGTAATGCTAGACAAAGTGGTAGACAAGTTTAACTCCACATCTCCTCAAGCCGACTTCTCCAACCCTAGGTCCCCTACCTCATATTGTTCAGTGGAGCATTCCCTATGCACTGTTACATTTTTGCACACTCTTACAGAAACACCCAGTGGAGGGTATCTATATAAGGCAAACAAATTTAAGGACAGTGTTATAAAAAGAGAAGAGGAAGCGGACGAGGATGTGATGGGAGACCTGAAACCGCGAGAAGAATTTGACACAGCTCTGAAAGACCTAAGAAACAAGTCACTTGGAAAATTCTCTCCGAATTATTGAGATAACTTGGAAAAGGCAGCCATGACAAATCTTTCCCACCTTGTATGCAAGATGCACTATCTGATCAAAAGTATCCTCACACCTGTTAGTGGATGAAGTGTGTCCACTCTTCGCCTTTATAACAACTTCATCTCTACTAGGGACGCTATGAGCTGCCTGAATTTCTGCAGCTGAAAGACAGCTCATTCTACCTCAAGAGCCTAAACGAGAGAAGGTAGCTGTGGTCTGGACTGAAGCCAGCTTCCTAAAACATCCCAAAGATGTTCCATTGGATTCAGGTTAGATTTCTGGACAGGCCAGTCTGTTTCAGCACCTTTCTTGTTCACAAACAATTGCCTCACAGATGCTGCTTTACGCCAGGGACATTGTCAACCTGATACAAACAATCATCATTTCATAACTGTTCCTTTACTGTACGTAGTACGCAGTAATGTAAAGTATGTTCGTTTAGCTTTTTCGTAAGGGGAATAACTGGATGACACTCCATACCTTAACACCACCTCAACCATACTTTACTTGATGCACTAGAGACGATGGAGGGTTACGTCTACAGATATTTACCAAACCCAAACCCCTTCCGTGGGAATGCTAAGTGGGATTGCTATAGGGTACAGTGTGATTCCTACCCCCAAACCACTCGTTTCCGATCGTCCATTGCCTGGTGGCTTCGCCCTTTACACCACATCCATCGTCGCTTGGCATTGGTTACAGAAATATGTAGCTTGTGAGGAGCTACTCGCCCACCGTAGCGCGTTCTTTTTAATTACCTACGAACAGTCATTGTAGTAGCTGGACTGCTGGTAAAACTTGGGAACTCACGAATAATTACTGAAGCTGATGTCATTCGATTTTTATACACCCACCCTCCGCAATGCCCGACTATCTTTGTCCGTCAGTACATGATTTCTCTTGGTCGTGGTTTAGCTGTGGTTGTTCCTTGGCGTTTGCACTTCGCGGTCATATAACAGAGGACTCGAGCTAATTTGGAAGGTTTGAAATGTTCCTGATGGATGTGTTAGGCAGGTGACATCCAGTGACTAGTACATGTTATATGATCTCTTGGCCGAACCATTCCCCTGTTACTGCTTCTCTGCTGATAATACAGTACTTGCTGCCTCCTTTTGTACCGGCAGGTACACATCTTGTGACACCTAGTGATCATTTTTGCAATACATATTTGTGTCTGGGTACTTCTGATGAGGTAAGATACATCACACAGGCGACACAGATGTAATGTAATAATTAATATTCCAAGGTAGGTAGGTGTTAGCCTGTGAGAATTCTGCTGAACCCTCCCTTTAATAAGTCATCGTGGTAAGAGAATCAAAATGAATTATTTATAGACGACTTGAAAAACTGGTTGAGACCGACTTCGAAAAAATACAGTTTGGGTTTCAGAGAAATGTAGGAAACACACCAGACAATACGGACTGTACTAATTATTTCAGAAGGCCGGTTAAAAAGAGGTATTTCCACATTTGTACCGTATGTAAATTTAGGAGAATCTTTTGAGATTGTTGACTGTAGGGAAAGGCTATTCAGAATTTGTGCAGAAACCTGACTGAAATTGTAAGAGTCGACGGACAGAAAAGTCAAACAGTAGTTTAGAATTAAGGGAGCAAAGCTACAGCTTATTCGCGATGTTAATCAGTCCGTCCGATGAAGAAGCTGTAATGGAAACCAACGAGAAATTTACGTGTATATTTAACGTTGACGTTTTCTAGTGAAACAGCAGTTTTGTCAGAGACAGAATTGGACTTGTAAGAGCAGTTTAAAGGAGTGGATAAAATCATGAAATGAGGTTATAAGATGAACATGAACGGAAGTAAAACGAGAGTATGGAAATGAAGTCTTATTACATCAGGTGATGCTGAGGGAATTCGGTCAGAAAATGAGGCACTAAAAGTTGTAGTGGACTTTTGCTAAGTTGATGAATTAACCAATTTTTTAAAAAAGTGTTTAGTATATCGTTTTGGTAAGATGGGATTTTGTGCGTTTCTGTTATCAACTGTTTTGTGCTTGTCTAGGCGACATCGGATGCTACTAATTGAAACATCTCTGTATGTTTGTTTCCTATACACTCCCTACCCCCATGAACCATGGGCCTTGACGTTGGTGGGGAGGCTTGCATGCCTCAGCGATACAGATAGCCATACCGTAGGTGCAACCACAACGGAGGGGTATCTTTTGAGAGGCCAGACAAACGTGTGGGTCTTGAAGAGGGGCAGCAGTCGTTTCAGTCATTGCAGGGGCAACAGTCTGGATGATTGACTGATCTGGCCTTGTAACACTAACCAAAACGGCCTTGCTGTGCTGGTACTGCGAACGGCTGAAAGCAAGGGGAAACTACGGCCGTAATTTTTCCCGAGCGCATGCAGATTTACTGTATGGTTAAATAATGATGGCGTCCTCTTGGATAAAGCATTCCGGAGGTAAGGTAGTCCCCGATTCGGATCTCCGGATGGGGACTACTCGAGAAATTGTCGTTACCAGGAGAAAGAAAACTGGCTTTCTACGGATCGGAGCGTGGAATGTCAGATCCCTTAATCGGGCAGCCAGGTTAGAAAATTTAAAAAGGGAAATGGATACGTTAAAGTTAGATATATAGGGGAATTAGTGAAGTTCGGTGGCAGGAGGAACAAGACTGCTGGTCAGGTGACTGCAGGGTTATAAACACAAAATCAAATAGGGGTAATGCAGGAGTAGGTTTAATAATGAATAGGGAAAAAGGAATGTGGGTAAGCTACTACAAACAGCATAGTGAACACATTATTGTGGCCACGATAGATACGAAGCCCACGCCAACCACAGTAGTACAAGTTTATATGCCAACTAGCTCTGCAGATGACGAAGAAATTGAAGAAATGTATGATGAAATAAAAGAAATTATTCAGGTAGTGAAGGGAGATGAAAATTTAATAGTCATGGGTGACTGGAATTCGTCAGTAGGAAAAGGGAGAGAAGGAAACGTAGTAAGTGAATATGGATTGGGGGTAAGAAACGAAAGAGGAAGCCGTCTGGTAGAATTTTGCACAGAGCACAACGTAATCAATACTACCAAGCTAACACTTGGTTCAAGAATCATGAAAGAAGATTGTATACATGGAAGAAACCTGGAGATACTGACAGGTTTCAGATAGATTATGTAATGGTGAGACAGAGATTTAGGAAACAGATTTTAAATTGTAAGACATTTACAGAGGCAGATGTGGACTCTGACCACAATCTATTGGTTATGAACTGTAGATGAAAACTGAAGAAACTGCAAAAAGGTAGGAATTTAAGGAGATGGGACCTGCATAAACTGACTAAACCAGAGGTTGTACAGAGTTTCAGGGAGAGCATAAGAGAACAATTGACAAGAATGGGGGAAAGAAATACAGTAGAAGAAGAATGGGTAGCTTTGAGGGATGAAGTGGTGAAGGCAGCAGAGGATCAAGTAGGTAAAAAGACGAGGGCTAGTAGAAATCCTTGGGAAACAGAAGAAATGTTGATTTTCATTGATGACAGGAGAAAATATAAAAATGCAGTAAATTAAGCAGGCAAAAATGAATACAAACGTCTCAAAAATGAGATCGACAGGAAGTGCAAAATGGCTAAGCAGGGATGGCTAGAGGACAAATGTAAGGATGTAGAGGCTTATCTCACTAGGGGTAAGATAGATACTGCCTACAGGAAAATTAAAGAGACCTTTGGAGAAAAGAGAGCTACTTGTATGAATATCAAGAGCTCAGATGGAAACCCAGTTCTAAGCAAAGAAGGGAAAGCAGAAAGGTGGAAGGAGTATATAGAGAGTCGCAACAAAGCTCCGGGAGTAGACAACATTCCATTAGAACTACTGACGGCCTTGGGAGTGCCAGTTCTGACAAAACTCTACCATGAGGTCAGCAAGATGTATTAGACAGGCGAAATACCCTCAGACTTCAAGAAGAATATAATAATTACAATCCCAAAGAAAGCAGGTGTTGAGAGATGTGAAAATTACTGAACTATCAGTTTAATAAGTCACGGCTGCAAAATACTAACACGAATTCTTTACAGACGAATGGAAAAACTAGTAGAAGCCGACCTCGGGGAAGATCAGTTTGGATTCCATAGAAATATTGGAACACGTGAGGCAATACTGGTCCTACGACTTATGTTAGAAGCTAGATTAAGGAGAGGCAAACCTACTTTTCTAGCATTTGTAGACTTAGAGAAAGCTTTTGACAATGTTGACGCGAATACTCTCTTTCAAATTCTGAAGGTGGCGGTTTAAATACAGGGAGCGAAAAGCTATTTACAATTTGTTCAGAAAGCAGATGGCAGTTATAAGAGTCGAGGGACATCAAAGGGGAGCAGTGGTTAGGAAGGGAGTGAGACAGGGTTGTAGACTCTCCCAGATGTTGTTCAATCTGTATATTGAGCAAGCAGTAAAGAAAACAAAAGAAAAATTCGGAGTAGGTATTAAAATCGATGGAGAAGAAATAAAAACTTTGTGGTTCGCCGATGACATTGTAATTCTGTCAGAGACAGCAAAGGGCTTGGAAGAGCAGTTGGACGGAATGGATAGTGTCTTGAAAGGAGGATATAAGATGAACATCAACAAAAGCAAAACAAGGATAATGGGATGTAGTCGATTTAAGTCGGGTGATGCTGAGGGAATTAGATTAGGAAATGAGACACTTAAAGTAGTAAAGGAGTTTTGCTATTTGGGGAGCAAAATAACTGATGATGGTCGAAGTAGAGAGGATATAAAATGTAGACTGGCAATAGAAAGGAAGGCATTTCTGAAGAAGAGAAATTTGTTAACATAGAGTATAGGTTTAAGCGTGAGGAAGTCGTTTCTGAAAGTATTTGTATGGAGTGTAGCCATGTATGGAAGTGAAACATGAACGATAAATAGTTTGGACAAGAAGAGAATAGAAGCTTTCGAAATGTGGTGTTACAGAAGAATGCTGAAGATTAGATGGGTAGATCACATAACTAATGAGGAAGTATTGAATAGGATTGGGGAGAAGAGAAGATTGTGGCACAGCTTGACTAGAAGAAGGGATCGGTTGGTGGGACATGTTCTGAGGCATCAAGGGATCACCAGTTTAGTATTGGAGGGCAGCGTGGAGGGTAAAAATCGTAGAGGGAGACCAAGAGATGAATACACTAAGCAGATTCAGAAGGATGTACGTTGCAGTAGGTACTGGGAGATGAAGTTGCTTGCACAGGATAGAGTAGCATGGACAGCTGCATCAAACCAGTCTCAGGACTGAAGACCACAACAACAACAACAACAACAACACTCCCATTTTACATCTGTTACTGGAACGTACCTATTGTGAACCTACACTATATATAAAAAGTAATAAGCATTTAACAATCATTTAGAGGTACGTATCATGTCTTAAGGACAGCAATATTAAGCCTACAAGCACAACCATCTCCAGAAGTAATTTTGAAATGTGTAAGAAAACTGTAACTTGACTTTCGATATTACTTCGTCTACATGGATAATGCTACGTGGCAGTGGTGCATCAGTGAACTTAAATGGTTCTCACTGTGTATATAAAGTTGGATAAAGCAGCGAAAAATTGCAGAACTTAACTGTTAATTAATTGTAACTAGACAACTCGAAGACGTGGTAGTTTAACGAATTATTATTTAGCAAAGGGAAGCTGCAGCTTTCTAAATACTTACACTAATGAAGATATAAATTTATTACATCAATTGAAGATGGATGAGTGCGAGAAACGTGTCTTTTCATTAATAAAGTTATACAAAAAGTGTGTGATTGCTGTACTTCTGTAAGTAATTCGATTTAAGCCAAGTAACTATATCATCATTAACATTTTGCTTCGTAGTTTCTAGTTTTGCTGTTAGTCTAACTGCTGCTCTCACGATCATATGGAAATGAGACAATAAAAGATTCTGTTAAATATTGTTTGATTTATACGTCATAACACCGACTAATTTAAATAACCCATGTGCCGAAATCTTACTTCTCTTAGGGACACATTTTTGTCGGTAAACCGGCAACTGTAAGAGTAATCTGGACCAGAAGACATACATAGAAAATATCTTGCAAACACCACACCTCTATGCCCTATTCAAACCTGACGTTACTCGCAGAATGATATTCAGACACAATTCGCTGGCCTGCCAACGATTTCAGTTCTGTCTGGCAGGTTGAATACGACCATATTCTGTTGAGAAACAGTTGTGTTTATTCTCACGAGAACTCGAGTTTCAGTTGTAAATTTAACTATCAACACAGTTCTGCCCGTATATCTCCGTTCCGACACTCTGCGTACGCTAGCGACCTTGTCCAGCCGTTTGTCTGTGCAGCCCACCGCCGTCTGCTCTCACCTGGCTGTCTTCGATACTGCTGGCATTTCCCCGCCAACTTTGGCGCTCCGGAAATTAAATACTGGCCGCGTCTGCTAAGCTCCAGGCTGTTCGGCTGGTATGGACTGCGGTGTGCGTGCGTACTGTACACTGCAGAAAGCCGCTTTCCTCCGGCACAGGAAGTCGGCGAAATGAAGAAATACGGCTCCGGTAATTACAAGACGTTTTAGACTGTGCAAACAAACTGGTGCCCTTTTATTGATCTGAAGAATTTGAAGAGGGCCTCCTCAAGTCCAAGTATTGTCATGTATTTCTGCTTGCTTCATCTCTAGTTTTTTTATTCCAATCTATTGTTTAATGCAAGATTTCTATGTACAACTTACGGTATAACGTTCAGCCGTTGATTCTTCGGAGCTTTCTCGGGACTGTAACGAGCCAATCTATGTGGTCTCCAAACATCCCTGTGTCAATGCGTCGTAGAAAGCAGAATTTAGTCCCAACTAGTCCATAGAAGTGTGCCTGGACTGAGTCGTCATTTTCTATAGTAAGCCGATACAGATCTAATTACTTCTATCTTTCAATAAACTGAAACGTCCCCTTTGGAAAAATTATGAATGACAGTGCGGGGAAACCTCTTAATATTTGATTTTCAAACAGTTGAGCAAATCTCAACGTACTCAAACAGTTTTCCCTTTACTTATTCTGACCATGACTAAACTGACAGACAATATTTTTAGCGCAACGCAATCTGACTTTTCATAATCCCAACAAAAGAATGGCCCTGACTAGCAATAACGTGTACCTTTCATGAATCACTTACCTCACAAAAATCTTCGTTACTCGAACTACTGCAATACAGCGAGCGCCAATACTACCAGCTAAATATTCAAACTACTGAAGGCACTATCTACTGACAGGCATAGTTAGCAAATGAAAGATTTTGATAGAGAACAAACAATGTATTTACCTTAATAATGTTCAAAAATCATCATCTATATATATCATTCATGACATCCATCTTTGCAAATTTCCTTTTTCTGGTGGACACACGTCCAGATCTTCCGCTTGTAGCAACCTCTCAAAACTCCCGCATCTCTCTCTCCACATCCACAAATGCTGTCTGCTCACCTCCAACTGCCTAACAAGCGAATAATCCAACAATACCAACCAGCCACAGACTGCACACAGCACAGTCAGTGATTTTCATACAGAGCGCTACGTGGCGTTACCTACATAAAAACCTAAACAGCCTACTTACAACATAAAGTATACAGCCAACTGGTTGCATGATCCTAATGTAAACTCCTTAAACAGGTTTCGATACCACTAAGGGTATCTTTTGCACAAGGAGGTGACCTGTAACTCATAAACACAATATAAAATATCTAAAATACCTAATACTTGACCACACTGAAAAGAAGACCATGGAATAAAACTAGTACTTATGTAAACATATGACGTTAAAATAGTAAACCTACATGATGAGATAAGAAGCTCATGTGAAACAGCAGAAAATATGAAACGAAGCCCTCCGCGGAAACAGTAAAAACGGTTACAACACGTGCAGCTTGTTAAAAGAGCAGACTGAACATTTGTCAACTAGTTACGATGCCATGTAAATATGGATTAGAGAGTGCCACTTACTGGGCGCTAGTTGCATGTAAACGCTCACTGTATGAAATACGTAACTGTTGCAATAATGAAGTACTGAAAATGTGTGGAAATTTTAAACAAAGTAACTGTGCATGATATAAAAAACTGGATGTGTGAATGATATGAAAGGAATAAAATAAATTTATAAAAATGACTACGCCAATAAACAGCAACATGACTACAGTGATTAATTACAAATACGTGCAGAGAATAAAGAACCCACTGTAGCAGGATATTTTTACGAATGTTACAACAAGCAAAAGGGGGGAAATATACTTCACACAAGCTTTATAAAACAGAATGTAGTACACAGCGCCTCGTGACGTACAATTGGTAAGCAACTACGGAGTCCATGAAACTTCTTAACACATTATGTGATCAAAAGTATCCGGACACCCCCAAAAACATACGTTTCTCATATTAGGAGCATTGTGCTGCCACCTACTGTCAGGTACTACATATCAGCGACCTCAGTAGTCATTAGATATCGTGAGAGAGCAGAATGGGGCGCTCCGCGGAACTCACAAACTTCGAACGTGGTCAGGTGATTGGGTGTCACTTGTGTCATACGTCTGTACGCGAGATTTCCTCGCTCCTAAACATCCCTAGGTCCACTGTTTATGATGTGATAGTGAAGTGAAAACGTGAAGGGGCACGTACAGCACAAAAGCGTACAAGCCGACCTCGTTTGTTGACTGATAGAGACCGCCGACAGTTGAAGATGATCGTAATGTGTAATAGGCAGACATTTATCCAGACCACCACACAGGAATTCCAAACTGCATCAGGATCCACTGCAGGTACTATGACAGTTAGGCAGGAGGTGAGAAAACTTGGATTTCATGGTTGAGCGGCTGCTCATAAGTCACACATCACGCTGTAAATGCCAAACGACGCCTCGTTTGGTGTAAGGAGCGCAAACATTGGACGACTGAACAGTGGAAAAACGGTGTGAGGAGTTACGAATCACGGTACACAATGTGGCGATCCGATGGCAGGATGTGGGTATGGCGAATGCCCTGTGACGTCTTCTGCCTGCGTGTTTAGTGCCAACAGTAAAATTAGGAGGCGGTCGTGTTATGGTGTGGTCGTGATTTTTCATGGAGCGGGCTTGCACCCCTTGATGTTTTGCGTGGCATTATTACAGCATATGGCTACACTGATGTGTTAAACATCTTCTTGCTTCCTACTGTTGAAGAGCAACTCGCGGATGGCGATCACATCTTTCAACACGATCGAGCACCTGTTCATAATGCGCGGGCTGTGGTGGAGTGGTTATATGACAGTAATATGGACTGCACAGAGTCCTGACCTGAATCCTATAGAATACATTTGGGATGTTTTGGAACGCAGACTTCGTGCCAGGCCTCACCGATCGACATCGATACCTCTTCTCAGTGCAGCGCTCCGTGAAGAATGGGCTGCTATTTCCCAAGAAACCTTGCAGCATCTGACTGAACGTATGCCTGCGAGAGTGGAAGCTGTCGTCTAGTTAAGGGTTGGCCAACACCATATTGAATTCCAGCATTACCGATGGAGGGCGCCACGAATCATACTGATGTATTACTGTAACAGTTACATATTTCATAACTGAGCGTTTATCATTCCACTAGCGTCCAGTAAACGACGTACTTTACACGATGTTTACGTGGTATCGTAACTAGTTACGAAACGTCAATTGTAATATCTGCTCTTTCAACCAGCTGTGCGTGTTGTAACAATTTTTACTGTTTCCATGGAGGTCTTTATTTCATATTTTTTGCAGTATGACTTGAGCTACTTTGCTCATCGTGTATGTTTATGATTTTAACGCCATGTAATTCGGGTAAGTACTGGTTTTATTCCATGTTCTCCTTTTCAATGTGGCCAAGTATGAGATATTTTAGACATATGTCTTATAACAGGTTCAAACATTGTAGGTTACATTCTTCTGAAGAGATTACCTTAGTGGTATCGAAACCTTGTTAAGGTTTTTATATTAAACTTATGCAACTGGTGGACTGATTATTTTATACATTGAAAATATATTTACGGTTGCTGCTGTCACCCATGTTTCAAATTGTGAAATTATTTCTCTTTTCCAAAAGATACTTCCCTTAGCATGCTCCCTAACTTGTCCCTGTTTCACGCAATTTGTGTATCTCAACTTCATTTGCTGTATCTTCTGCAATTCATATTTCAAATGATGGCATATTCAATTGAGGCCACTTGCTAGCAAACAGGTATTGATAGGTTTTTGTGCAATCAGTCGATGCCAACAATACAAAACAATACATCGTTTACTCTCAAATGACTTTTGAGTAGAGCGTGTGACACAATAACGATCCTCGTGTGTTTTATGTTGAACAGCATGTACGAATATTTAGAATAATTATTTCTGATAAGACAGTCTGTCAGGGGATACAAGAAATCTATCTTTCTGAAACTCTATGTGGAAAATCCACTTTTTGTGGCAGAGCATCACGTGCCATATGAACACTACCAGCATGTGTTTAATACCTTCAAAGTATATTCCGGGTACCCTGGTCTCCTATTTGCTTGATCTTTGACACACTGGATAAGCAGATACATACTGCTACTAGGAGCAGCCTGCAGTATAGTCATCGTTAAAGAGTTATTTATAAAAAGGTGGCCAGGTATGTATCTATTCCTATCTCCTATTAGTCCACTTCATCCTTCCCCCTCCCCGCCTCCCTGTCCATCTCTTCCATCTTCTCTCTCTGCCCAACTCCTCCATTCCATTCCCCCTCTCTGTCGATCTCCTTCTCCATTCCCCACGTTTTGTCGATCTTTTCCTCCCAATCTCCTCTGCACGTCTCTCCCTGACCATTTCCTCCTCACTCTCTCGCTGTTCGTCTCCTCCTCCCTCCTCTCTCTGCCATTCCCTCATACTTCCTTTCTCTGTCCATCGCTTCCTCTCCCGTCTCCCTGTCGATTTCCTCCTCACCTCTCCCAGCCCACTTTCTCTTACTCCCTCTGTCTGTCAATCTCTTCCTTGCCTCTATCTGTGTCCATCACTTCTTTCCCCTCTCCGTCTGTCCATCTCTTCCTCTCCCCTCCTCTCTCCACATTATCACCCCCACTCTCAAATGTGGGCTGTTGGTTCTTACCCCCACAGTATTCCATTCCACATCGTAACTAATAAGTGTATCAAATTTGATTGCAATCGCTTGCAAATACACAGGTCAAATATATTTCTCATGTATTTAACATAGTTCACACGTGTTTTTACCCGTATTTAACCGGTATGTCTAGAGAATTTCGCCCTGCACTTTCATTTTCACGCAGCTCAATGTTTATGACGTCGACCTCCCAAACTATGTGTCATACTCATATATATTTCTGTAGTTATATTGCCGGTCGGGGTGGCCGAGCGGTTCTAGGCGCTTCAGTCCGGAACCGTGCGACCGCTATGTTTGCAGATTCGAATCCTGCCTCGGGCATGGATGTGTGTGATGTCCTTAGGTTAGTTAGGTGTAAGTAGTTCTAAGTTCTAGGGGACTGATGACCTCAGATGTTACGTCCCATAGTGCTCAGAGCCATTTGAACCATTTTTTGTAGTTATATTCTGCGACATGTGTGGATTCTGTATGCGATGTATGTTGCGAACAGAGTTCGTAGCAAGGAAGTAAAAAATTTGAACGTCATACATGATTTGGCAGTTTTTCACGCACTCTGCGATTATGATGTCATATCTCGTGAACTATGTTTGCACAATGATATAATGTAGATAGTAAATTCAGTGTTACACGGATAAAAAGTCTGCAAATGTGCTGTGAATACACTTAGTAGTAAAGAAACAGGAATATCAGAACTGAGTCCTCCTTGATGCAAAACACTTTATTATTAGTTTACTGGTTTATTTCCCAGACTAGTTTCGGCGACAAATATCACCATTATCAGTGGGTTTTTCTAGATCTAAAACATGCAGAAAATAGCATAGTCATACAAACCGAGTGACACAGTATTACATTTTTACTGTTCGTTTTTTGAAATATAGTGTTCTATGGATACTTTCATACTGCCTTATTTATCGTATGTTATGGCATGTTTTAAGAATTATTGTCGCTGTTTGAGGCATATTTTCTGTGCTTTTTTCTGTTGCCGTTTTTTCTCAGCGTACATCCTGCCTTCTGCAACTGTGTCAGTGGCTGTTAAAACGGCAACAGAAAAAAAGCAACAATTCTTAAGAACATTCCATAACATACAAAAAGTAAGGTAGTATGAAAGTATCCATACTATATTTCAAAAAACTAACAGTAAAAATGTAATGACGTGTTACTGTGTCTATATAACTACGATATTTTCTGCGTGTTTTACATTTAGAAAAACCCACTGTTGATGGTGATATTTGTCGCCGAAACTAGTTCGGGAAATAAATCAGTAAACTAACAACGAAGTTTTTTGCCTCAAGGCGAACTCAATCCCGATACTGTTGTTTTTCTATGCAAACAAGGACCAAAATGGGAGCGTTCAAAGATAAAGTTATTGTTAGTAGTAAAGAAGTAACAAATTAAAACGTCATGCTTCATATGGCAATTTTACTGCATGAACAGAGAAACTGTAGGTGGCAATAATTTTTTTAGTTTTATCATTTGGTAGCTGTTGTCAGCGAGAAAAATTTTCATAAATGTTTCAAATTATATGTCAGCTCTGTTATAAGTCACCAAGTGCTCTCATTCCGGAATACTGGATGAAAAACATGTGAATATTCAAGCATCGTGTGTTACACTGCTTTAGAATCCCCCCTCCCCCATTTTGATTGGTAGTTACAAGGTAGTCTGTGTGTTAAATCAGAGGAAGCTATCTCCATTCCAAATTCCATCCAGATATTCCAGCCGTTTCAGCGTGAAGGAGCAACAAATATACTGACACATACTCACTATCGAGTAGGGCTCCCTGCGGGCACGCGGAAGTGCCCCAACACAATGTGGCATGGACTCGACTAATGTCTGAGGTAGTGCTGGAGGGAACTGAAACCTTGAATCCTGCAGGGCTCTCCATAAATCCGTAGGAGTACGAGGCGTACACATCCTTTCTGAACAGCACGTTGCAAGTCATGCTTGAGATGCTGAATAATGTTCATTTCTGAGGGGTTTATTGGCCAGCGGAAGTGTCTAAACTCAGAAGACTGTTCCTGGAGACACTCTGTAGCAATTCTGGCCGTGTGAGGTATCACATTGTTCTTCTGGAATAGCCAAAGTCCGTCGGAAGGCACAATGGACATGGATGGATACAGTTGATCAGACAGGATACTTACGTACGTGTCACCTGTCAGAGTCGTATCTAGACGTATCAGGACTCCCATATCACTCCGACTGCACACGCCCCACACCATTACATAGCCTCCACCAGCTTGAACAATTCCCTGCTGACATGTAGTGTCCATGGATTCATGTTGTTCTCTCCACACCCGTACACGTCCATCCCCTCGATACAATCTGGAAAGAGACTCGTTCGAGCAGGCAACATGTTTACAGTTATCAACAGTCCAATGTCAACGTTGAAGGGCCGAGGCGGGGCGTAAAGCTTTGTGTCGTGGAGTCATGAAGGGTACACTAATGGGCCTTCGGCTCCGGAACCCCATATCGATGATGTTTCGTTGAATGGTTCGCACGCTGACACTTGCTGATGACTCAGCACTGAAATCTGCAGCAGTTTGCGGAAGGGTTGCACTTCTGTCACGTTGCATGAAGGAAGCCCCTCAGGCGTCGTTGGTCCAGTTCTCACAGGATCTTTCTCCGGCCGCAGCGATGACGGAGATTTGATGTTTTACCGGATTCGTGATATAGACGGTACACTCGTGAAATGGGCGTACGGGAAAATCCCCTCTTCATTACTACCTCGGAGATGCTGTGTCCCAGCATGACATAACCTCGAATTGTAGCAGCAGTAACAGATCTAACAAGTGCGCCAGACACTTGTCTTATATAAGCGTTTCCGACCAAAGCGCCGCAGCCTGCCTGTTTACATACCTCCTTATTTCAATACGCTTGTCTGTACCAGTTTCTTTGGCGCTTTTATGTATGTATAAGATTGCCATACTTGCACTGATGGTACTAAATAAAAATGACCTAAGAAACGTGGAAGCCTTTAACGAGAGCTGAAAAGACGCTTCAAGCAAAATCCTTTATCGGGAATACAGGCACTTGTGTCTTTACAGTAGATAGAAAGTCGTACCGCACCTCAGTGTACAAATAAGAAATAATAATATGTTTTACACAAAGCAACAATGGTATTATAGTTCTGTGTTTGGTGAACTTTCGAGTGATTAAGCTGTCGTGTTCACTTACGATGAAGGAGTTGCCACGAGGGCGGAGAACAAAACCACTTCTTAATTATTTCACTGCTTTAAAAGGAAGAATATTTAAGAAGAAATATAGTTTTAACCCTAGCAATACCAACGCAGTTTCCATAACGGCGTAATATCAAGGGGGGAGGGGGGGGATTTTGTGCCCACCACCAAGGAAACCAGAAAGAAAACAAATTTCGTTAAATGTGTTTAACTTTCAAATGGTTCAAATGGCTCTGAGCACTATGGGACTTGACATCTAAGGTCATCAGTCCCCTAGAACTTAGAACTACTTAAACCTAACTAACCTAAGGACATCACACACATCCATGCCCGAGGCAGGATTCGAACCTGCGAACCCAGCAGTTGCGCGGTTCCGGACTGAAGCGCCTAAAACCGCTCGGCCACCGAGGCCGGCCCGTTTAACTTTCGTTAATAACATACTTTGTAAATAGGTGCTGATGTGTAAGTACGACACAGAATCTAAAAATATCTTTTTGCACAATCTTAGCCACACCAACACATTTTCCGTAATGTTTCAGCGTATGGAGGGGTACTTTATGACAATCACATAAAATTTAAAAAAACTACAAATTTGGTTAGCTGTCTTCATTTGCATGCACAACATATATTTTAAAGTTGTGTATATGTGTAAGAAGGGTCCTGAACCTAAAAGTATGAATATGACTTTTTTGCTATAAGTCACATGGTAAAATCTCCTTCTGTATGACTTGCGCTTACTGACGGGGATAGAAAAATGGTTGACTTCTTAGAGAAAGAAAAATAATTTAGTGATATCGAAAATTATACGTGTCCACGGTCTGAGGGTGATTGTCGATGCAATCGTTAGTCACAGCACACAAAGGGGAATTAAATTAGCGAGAGATTTCCAAAGGGTTATTTCCTAGTGCGATATTTCGTGATTATGGTTGGCTTTACGATCTAGAAAAATCTTGCTTTATGTCGGTATGTAGGAGGCAGAGGGCTTCTCTGATGATCTGACCCGGAAGAAACTATTCTTCTTTTATGCTTTGACCGTGAAATAGGAAATTTAAAGACTGCAAGCTCTTTAAAGGAGCGAGAGTTATGCTCGCTTAATTTTTACGTAAGCGCAAGCGGCGGTTTCCATACAGTCCAAACCACTCAGGAATCAACCCGTTTTCACTTACCTTCTTTTACAGCCTTGAAGAACAGCCAAACTCTTTCGCCTTCTCAAGGCCAATAAAAATCGTGTACTTCGATTTCTTCACTTAAATCGTTATTATTAATTAATGAACGGACGTACTCCCTTCTGCCCAAGCTCTATTCCATGCTAAAAACGTAACGATATCAGAATGTGACAAAACAAGACCAACCTTAACATATCTGCTGTTTTTTACAGAGATCTTAATATTCCATCTAGCACCGAAATTATTTATTGTAATTCTTCAACATTCATTACTAGGACTCAAATTTTTGGGTTCAGTAACAATGAAAAATTTAAAACAGTTATGGAATCTTACATAAGAAATAATTAAAAACAATAAATAGTTTCTTTCGAAATTTTAAAATATAAAATACCAGACCAGATTACGATAATTTCAAAAGTTGCGCAAGAAGTGCCCCTCACCCCCACCCCTTGATATTCAAGGACTAATTTCTACTCGAGGCTCTGTCTGAAAAAAGCATATGGTCAGGACACACTTTCTGTAAGTGCTGGCTCCCACCTAAAAATATTTATCTGAATAATGTAACAGTTTTTCACGAGACGGTTCTTCTCTGACTAACGAATGTCTCCTGAGCGTAGAGTAAAAGGAAGAATGAAGCTAAAGAAGCACCATATGATTGGAATAGAGTTTTTCACTACCTCCCGATAACGTACGTGCTGTTTTTGTGGCAATAAATGACCTCTGTTGGTGGGGATAGCATTATGCAAAATCTTACATTGTTGAACAGCTACGTTACACTGATGTCTTAAGAACATTTCAGGTATGTCTAGGAAAGAACATAAAAATTTGATTACAAGACGATGTGAATGATTCAGAAAATATTTAGTTTTGAAAATAGTTGTATAGTTGTTCCTCTAACAACTCCCTGTACTGAAGTCGAGCAGAACATCCTCTATTAACCTTCAAAGTAAATATTAAGAAAACATTTATTTCTGAAAATTGTTGTTTATGTTATAACTTCCTGACTTGTAGTAGAGCAGAGTATGCTCTACTGTCCTTCAAGGCCACGCTAGTTCAGTACAGCAGAAATCGTTTGTATGTACGTCTGGTGTACACGACACATGAATTGGTTAACGTCAGTTTCATAAACAAGAGGACCTATTTTAAAATCCGAGGAAAGTTTTTCCAACGGATGTGTGGTAACAGCGCTGTTGATCCAGTAAAGACACAACACATTCCGTTCCCCTTCGATGACAACAGATCTTCTGCGTCGCCTGCAATTACTTTCATGTCGCTGGAATGCTAAACGCATAAAAAGAAACACAAAAAACATTCTAAAAGTAGAAAGAGAAATTCATATACGCTATACTGACGATGCGCCACTTTTATTTCATTCATATTATTCTGTGGTATATGTCACGTGGAAAAATACTGTAAAAGACGCATTGCAACAGAAATACAGCACTAAAAACAGTTACCACAGTCTTACGTACAAAAGAAGCTGTAGCTAAATGAAATTACTATTTTGAATTAACAGTTGTCACCTTTATTCATTTTAATATTAAGAAATGCCAGCTTACCTTTTATAATAGGTCAGAAGATTATGCAAAGGGAAGACTATAATATCAGTGACATGTTGAGCGCAAATAACTACTCTACAGGTCAGGCACAAATAAATTGCGAGAGATAATTTCGTGCTGGCACTACAGATATGTCTTCAATATCGGAATTAAACATTCAGGAACCTCATTACTTTCGTTTCGTCGTAAAGAGGACATACCAATCTCAGCACAGCTGATGCAGGTGCCAAATAAGAGAAAGAAAATGAAGGAAGAAACCGTGACCTTTGTAGGATCGTTACAACTGTGCGTCTTTTGTATCTGCGAGAAGTGTCAACGATTTTGTGCGTGAAACAGTAGCTTTTAAGTACCAGCTATGGAATTTAATTAAGTCGAAGTAAATCGAGATGAAAGACGAATCTAAGCTTTCAGGATCTCTCTTCGGTACCCTTCACAGCAACGAGTGCTGCTTTCGCTTTTGTGTTTGGAACAGCAGAGCGAAGGTGTCTGCCGCCGGAACCTTCCTGGAGTACAATGTGGGGAATGTCACCAGAACCACGACCCGTTGCCGTGGCATTTCGCGCCTCATCGCTTCCTATGTTTCACCGTGCTCTCGGAGGGAGGCTGGAGGTAATAAGACCACAGGAAAAAATAAGAAACAAGTAAAGTACAAGGCAATGGAACAGAGAATGCAAGTGAAATCCATCACTGCCGTAAAGAGCCACGTCTGTCGAACGTTCTTTTCTCGTTCTAGGAAAATGGCAGGTTCGTTCTGCAAGGAAACGGATACTTCAGCAATTACTTCAGCTATTCTGAAAGTAAAAATAGCAACTAGAATGTAAACATACATTATAAACGTGTGTTACACGTGAATGGTAGCAGAGTTTCACAAGAGAAGATATGGCATATCTGTCGTGCGGACGAAATATCATTCCTGTTGAGTTTCGCATGTTAACAAAGACAATGGAATATCTGAGTGGAGCGACTTCGTTTGAACGAGATAATGTCGAACACTATCTGGGAGTTAAAACCAAGAATCTCATACATGGACTGATACAATGTTTGCAAATTTGTAGTGAATTTGAAAAGTCCTAATGTACGGTAACTGTTTTTCCGGTTTTACTTTCTCATTACGATAAAAGAACGTGTAGCTACTATGAATCTACCAGTGTCCCTTCCGCACCCATCATATTACTGCACTGGCGATGTGTTGTTACCAACGTCACCTCAGCCGGACGCGGTAGCCGTTCGGTTCTAGGCGCTTCAGTCCGGAACCGCGAGACTGCTACGGTCGCAGGTTCGAATCCTGCCTCGGGCATGGATGTGTGTGATGTCTTTAGGTTAGTTAGGTTTAAGTAGTTCTAATTTCTAGGGGACTGATGACCTAAAATGTTAAGTCCCATAGTGCTCAGAGCCAACGTCACCTCATGCTGAGCGTCCACTGTACTTTTCGAAACAAAATTCAGTTGTCACTTGTTCAATAGATATATTTTATTGCACTTCACTGCTTTCGACAGTTTAAGTTGTCATATTAGGAAGTTCAATATTGGCTTATAATATTGATATGCACTTTTCAAATATCTGACGCATGCTTATCTTTATCAGGCAGTACTGAACATACTAATATGACAGATTATTCTGTTAAGCGCAAAAAAATATTTATGTTGAGCAGTTGGCGGTTGATTTTCTTTTGAAAAGAAATATGCACCACAGTTGGTAGAAAAATAACAGCTATGAACTAAGTCATACGTCCAATGTTTCAAAGGAAACCGCTAACTCTTTTACAGAGATGAATATTACTATTAATACTTACAAAAGCCTTAGGATGTGAACTTCACTCACGTAAAATCGTAAAATATATCCGCTTAAGCTAGCCCTCTTTTTCTTTTTTCGCTTAAGGCATTCCCTTGGATGTATACGCTATTGTAGTATTCACCCCAAGTTCGCCAGAAACTCCGTTATCCAGTTACAAGGAATGTGCAAATAAGAGTCTCCGAAAAGTATTCACAGCAGAAAAAATAGTAGACATCGCAGCTGTTGTGGCAGCATGTAATTTCAACGACGACGTAACAGGCATTATGACAATTATAAACGTGAGGGAACCTGAGATTGGACCAACCTATTACAACTTCTGTACAAAAGAGGACGACAGGCGCATCGAGTGAGCAGAGGAATGGATCGCAGAAGCTGCCAAGAAGGCTCAGGGGACCACCATGGCCAAGAAGAAGACGAAGGAGGACCTCCTTTTGTATCTGCGCGGATTGCTGTATGGTCCATGGATCGCTGACTAGAGGTACGTTTAACTTAACTACATAAATAAAAAGGAACTCAGAATTCTAGACGCATTTTCAAGAAATGGTAGTTTTCTAACTCACAAGGAATATAACCTGAGAACTATATACACGACTTTGATTGTAATTTTATTCTGGAATTTTATACTGAATTCTCTATCAGCGTAAGTAGCCGTTTTACGATATCTTTAAAGCTCTAGTTCGGCGCTCGCTATTATCTCGATGTTATGGGCGAAGAAAGTGATATTTATTTCAACACGTCGCCATTTTGATAGCGCATAATATTTTGCGATTTTCCTATGTGCTCGGAAAGAAAATATTGAAAATGTTTTATACAAAATTATTTTGTTACAGGTCCAAGAGGAGTGCTTCGGGAATTCCCACCGATGACCAATGTTCCAGCTCCAAGGGGTCCTTCCACCTCGTGCAGCGATTACAGGGACCTTCGATGTAGTTAGGAATGAAACTACACCATCAGACTTAGCATTAATTTTCATTTTACCTGAAAAAATCACGAACGTCACCTATTTTTTATGCGTTCAAAAACTACTACCCAGATAAGTATAAAATGACAGTTTTTCGTGTGGTCGTTATGTGTCTTTAGTAGTATGTGCCATACGTAACGGCGGCATGCCCACGGCAGTTGTTCACTGCAACGCAAGAACTGCATAACAGAATATTCCACTTTACTGCTGAGTTTGTGTTTAGCATAAAATAATGTGGAAATAAAAAGTGGTATTAAGTTGAACGTGCCCGAATAAAATATTCAAAACGGCAGTAAACTTGTGATAAAACAGCATATTCGCCTCTGTTTTATTCAAAGCACAGCATTTGGAAAAACATTTACGGAGTATTACAATGGATGACATAAAGAATTCAGTAGTTTACCAGATTTGTCGGTAGCATTAACCTGCACAAGCAGAAGCTGGCTGTAGTTACGAGTGCATCCCTCCGGACCTAAGTGGTTACATTATTTAAAATTTTTTCACGATTGCTGTCATAAAGTTGACTGGAAGGTGAACTACGAGCTGTAGCAAAAACTGGAAAGATCATCTTTAATCACTCATTTTTAGGAACGTATCCCATGTGAATTGCGGGATTTTATATTAAATATATTATTTCCGGTGGAATAATAAACGAACGGCCGTGCTGTGTACTATCATGTAGGACAATAAGCAAAAGGATGAAATGTAATAGCGACAAGCAGCCAAGTCTCATCGGCTGGCACAATGGCTATTCCCTAGCTTAACGTCAGCGCAGGATAGATAGATTAACAGCTAGTCACGTGTTCTGTTAACAGTAAGACAGTATCGATTCTTTTCGTTTTGTCCCAGGAAACTAATAGATTTGTAATCGGCAGTGTCGGTATTTTATTTAGATATCCAGGGTTGATGATTTAATTATCAAAATACATATCGCCAGCGTTATAACTGAAACGCTAGTGATTATTTACTTTCTCTAGTTTCACTGAACAGTGTTCTTTAGTCTCGTGTTGCGGTGGAGGTCTATGCGTTCATAAAAGGCATCCTCAGGGCAGACAAGCTCTGACGGGACGACTTGAGGTGGCAGAGCGAGGACTTCGTGCAGATCGATGGTCAGGTGTTTAGGAACCGTGACGCTAGCATCCGACAGCACATATTCACTCACGATGTTAGTACCTGATGACACGGAGTCTATCGTAAAGAGCTGCAATAATTACTCGGTGAAGGTCGGCCGGGGTGGCCGAGCGGTTCTAGGCGCTACAGTCTGGAACCGCGCGACTGCTACAGTCGCAGGTTCGAATCCTACTCGGGCATGGATGTGTGATGCCCTTAATTTAGTTAGGTTTAAGTAGTTCTACGTTCTAGGAGACCTCAGAAGTTAAAGTCCCATAGTGCACAGAGCCATTTGAATCATTTACTCGATGAAAACAAGAAGGGTGGAATATTCTTAGGGATTGTTGAGATGAAGGTGTGCTATTCTGGCATTTCCATCTTATATACATTCAGTACAAACATGAAAAATATTTTCGATGATATAGAAAACACAGAGGAAAGGCTTCTGTGCAGAACACTCCTATTATTTGTACAACAGTGCTTTGGAGAATATCGCTGCAATGCAAACAACATCTCTCAGTATCTTTCCGTTTTATTTTTCTTTCTTTAACGCCGAAGTTATTTTGAGTCATGTAATCCCTCGAAATAAGAGAAGAATTATAAATATAAACAGTAAATTATACGATTCTACGTCAGAGATGGCAGCTGTCGCTGTAATCCGATTTACCTGTATAATGAAAACTAAAAGGAATTAGCAATTTTTATATACGAGGGTTGGAACTTTAGTAGTGGAAACTATTTATTTACACTCCGTACAAAATAAATACGTGTTTCAAAGTTTCACTGACCTTAAAGGTAGGAGCGCCACCTACCATAGGCGACCTGAGGCTCTATTCTTAAGCCAGTCGGCGCATGTCACTAGCTCTGAACGTGGATTATTTATGCTCTGTAGCATGCGATGCCATGTTTTATATTTAAATATCATATACACAACTCTTTAAAGTGGCCCACTACCCGTAGTTGGATCCATTGCCAAATGTGTGTTATTTTAAAACAGTTTTACCAAAAAGTTGATGACAGATACGTGTACAAGACAGTCAACGACTCCCACAATGGATGTTGATGATGTATGATTCTACGTCAGTATACTTCACTAAAATCATTTCTAAACATGCGCCGTAATTTTGTTTATTTTAATGATACCGTATCTGTCCGGAACAAAATGTCGTAATATTTGTTAATAGGTTCAATACCTTCTGAAGAAAGTTTTAAGACTGTTGAAAGCATGTCACAGTTTAAAAAACTTCCTTTTCTTTTTTTGCCACTGGTTGGTTGTTATTTCCACTCTACTGAAGCTGATGCATGCATGTTTTCTGAATCAAGGCCGTGTTGTGAATCTTAGTACAGAGTGAATTGAAAGACTGGGCCACAGTGTTACTGTTCACTCAAAATGAGGCAAGTTCACAAAATAGCAAGATTACGGTGACGTAAATGTACGTTCAGACTCAACAATCAAGCAATATTCTCGATCGCCAGTCAAATTTACAACAGCATGGAGATGATGAGACACTTAGGGAACGTACCTCAGTGTCTTACATATTAAAACTTCAAGAGGAAGTTGAATCAGCTGTGGAGGTGGTAAATATGGTTACGAAAGATAAAAGTAGTCCGTCATTTGCTCAACGAAATCCTACAGTTGCACAGTTGTAACTACTTCACCAATTTATCGAATATATTATCAGGAAACCCACAGTTTCTGCATTGTAAATCCAGAATGGATAATTCTTCTGATTGCATGTACTATATCTGAGAACATATGTAGAGCCGGAGCTGCATCCCCGCAACCGAAGCGACTCAGTACACCACCGGCCAATGTACTGCCAGCTCAGCAGCTACGATAGACACGGCTTTCGCGTGAGAGACGTGACGGGGACTCCAGCCGTACGACCAACCAACCTACCAGTTATGCGACACGAGGCCATCGACCTCTCTTCAGGCTTTTTGACGTGGCCTCGATAAAGGATACCTTCTGCGACTGTCAGCAAGTGGAAACGCGATTTAAACCAGCAGGACCAGCCCGTCCGCAAGTTGTCACAGATGGACGGTCCGATGACCCAGAGCCTGTGTCGGTTGTCGCTGCATCTATGACCCTGTCACCGACGGGCCGCGAACCAATGGCCGTTACCTCATGGTCCACCCTGGTGCCAGGAAGTCGCCTCGCTGCCATGCCATCACATTGCAGGCGAAGGCCGCAAGTCGCCAGCACGCGATGGTAGATAACCGCTAGAATCCACGGGAGACCCTGTTCATCAATAAAGTGTTCTATCAACTGATTGGTTTGCCTTTTTCGCTTGCTCCCTCGGCAGCCTCCAGCAGCGAAACACCCGCCCACAGCTACACCCCTGACAACCCCTTACTAAAGAAAGACCGCGGAGGATTGATGAGTGATGCAGGGACTGGCGGTTCATCCCGTGTGTAAATAAATGTAACAGGTAACACATAAAAAAGCAAAGCAATACTCTGCTATTGGCTTTATTATTGATGAGAAATCACTGGAAACAGCAGGTACCGTAAAGTATCTTGGTGTACTTATGAGGCTCAACCTATAGAGGAACGACCACGTAAATAAATTATGAGAAAAGCTGCTGCCGGACTGAGGTTCACTGGAAGAATCATAAGATAATGTATTTCATCAACGAAAGAAGTGTTTTACAAACAGTTGTACGACCGACTATTATCACTCATCAGTCACGGACACCCACCAGATTAGATGAACAGAAGAGGGGGAGAGGGGGACAGAGAGAGAGAGAGAGAGAGAGAGAGAGAGAGAGAGAGAGAAGAAGAAGAGGAAGAAGAAAGATCTATCGAAGAGCGTTACAATTCGTCACATTATCGTTTAGTCGATGCGAGAGCGGTACTGGGTGCTCGACAAACTACAGTGACAGCTATTACAAGAGAGATGTACGCCTAAAGTTCAAGAGTTTTCATTCCGGGAGGATCCGGACAACATATTAGTTCAACAACATCGTATCGCAAATGACCACAATGATAAAATCTGAGATCAGAGCGTCTACAGAGTTTTAATGGCAACCATTCTTCGCAAGCGCCATTGCCGAGTAAAAAAGGATATGGTGAGGGCCGAAAGATAGTGGTGTTAGATGTACCGTCCGCCACACATCGAACGACGTACCGTACGGAGAGTGTACAATAAATAAGGAATTAGTGAAAGATGATTCATTCATTCAAAACTAACGAGTGGTTGTAATTACGATGAGATCCAGTGTGGGCTGCATTGTCATATAGCAGCGAAAGTTCGTAGCCACACTAAGGCCTTAATACGGAATCGATTTACACTGGGAAAAGGCCGGCCGGGTTGGCCGAGCGGTTCTCGGTGCTACAATCTGGAACCACGCTGCTGCTACGGTCGCAGTTTCGAATCCTGCCTCGGGCATGGATGTGTGTGATGCCCTTTAGGTTAGTTAGGTTTAAGTAGTTCTAAATTCTAGGGGACTGATGACTTCAGCAGTTAAGTCCCATAGTGCTCAGAGCCATTTGAACCATTTTTTGAACGATTTATGAACACTGGGAAAAGCATTAGTCTCACTTGTGCCCCCTAAGTTCAAATGGCTCTGAGCACTATGGGTCTCAACATCTTAGGTCATAAGTCCCCTAGAACTTAGAACTACTTAAACCTAACTAACCTAAGGACATCACACACACCCATGCCCGAGGCAGGATTCGAACCTGCGACCTTAGCAGTCCCGCGGTTCCGGACTGCAGCGCCAGAACCGCTAGACCTGCCCCCTAAGTACAAATTAGCCGCCGTACACTGTATGACGGTGTGACATCCACGCTGTCATTTGGTAAGACATAATGTGAGTGCACAGTATGAATATCGAAATCAGAGACCGTGCGCTGTTAGTGAAACTATTCTCTGCGAACAACAGCATCTACAGAGCTGCACTGAGAGAGCATCGCCAACTGAAATGTCTGACGAAAGGCCCGATATCGATAGGTGTTTTAAACAAGATGGTAATATGGTAATGAAATTTGAAAATATGGATGATCTTTGTGTGGCATCCAGAAGTACAAGGAATCCCACCCCAGTGAATGTCACTGACGAGGTTGCTGTTGCTGTAACTGAACGTACACGATATGCCCCGGATAGTGTTAGTGCTCGTGCAGAGTCACGAGAATCGTCCATCGAATGGTCAACAGTACGGAAAATTTTGCTCTTTATTTTACACTTGTCACTTGTACCCGTACAGGATACAGACGGTGCAGCACTGAAACCTCATGATCCACAGCAATGTTCAGCATCTGGCCGGGCACTATTCTGTGGAGCGTGGAGGCACATTTTACTCTACACCGTTCAGTGCATAGGCAGAACTACCGAGTATTGTGCACGAAGGGCCATTGTACTCGCTATATGTGACTGTGTGGTGTGGATTTACCAGCACTTTCTTTCTCGGTCCGTTCTGCTTTGAAGAGCATACACCCTGGGGGCCTCTCATGTGTACCGTGACGTCTGCACGTTACGGAGACATCCTTGTGCAGCATGTGATTCGTGCTATGGAATAGCGCAGCTGTGTGGAAACCCTATTTTCATGCAAGAACAGGCAAACACATGTGGCTCACCAAGTGAAACATCTGCTTAATGCTACCTTCCGCGAACTTTTTACCTTCAGAGGTTTTCCACACACTTGACTTGAAAGATCACCTGATCCGAATCCATGTGACTTTTGGCTGTGGGGATATCTAACATTAAGCGTTTACCAGGGACACTTTCGGACTCTCCCTGATCTGAAGGTCGCTAATATGCAGAGACACGTCGCTCAGATTCCAGCGTAACCACTGCGAGCAACCGCTGATCACTTCGTAATACAAATGAAGCATCATGTCGACGTCTTTGGTACTCACATTGAACAAACTGTGTAAGCGGTTGTTAATAATAAAATCGACATCATACCCTTTTCACTTGTTTCAGCGCTTCTGCCACCGCGTCCCATTCCTAATCCATTACATACGCAAATATTTATAAACGTTGACCTTTTTCTGGGGTGAATCGGTTCCACGTTAACGCATCAGCAAATCTACAAAGTACACTCCTGGAAATGGAAAAAAGAACACATTGACACCGGTGTGTCAGACCCACCATACTTGCTGCGGACACTGCGAGAGGGCTGTACAAGCAATGATCACACGCACGGCACAGCGGACACACCAGGAACCGCGGTGCCGTAGTGCCGCAGTGCCGTAGGGGACCGCACCGCCACTTCCCAGCAAATTAGGGACACTGTTGCTCCTGGGGTATCGGCGAGGACCATTCGCAACCGTCTCCATGAAGCTGGGCTACGGTCCCGCACACCGTTAGGCCGTCTTCCGTTCACGCCCCAACATCGTGCAGCCCGCCTCCAGTGGTGTCGCGACAGGCGTGAATGGAGGGACGAATGGAGACGTGTCGTCTTCAGCGGTGAGAGTCGCTTCTGCCTTGGTGCCAATGATGGTCGTATGCGTGTTTGGCGCCGTGCAGGTGAGCGCCACAATCAGGACTGCATACGACCGAGGCACACAGGGCCAACACCCGGCATCATGGTGTGGGGAGCGATCTCCTACACTGGCCGTACACCACTGGTGATCGTCGAGGGGACACTGAATAGTGCACGGTGCATCCAAACCGTCATCGAACCCATCGTTCTACCATTCCTAGACCGGCAAGGGAACTTGCTGTTCCAACAGGACAATGCACGTCCGCATGTATCCCGTGCCACCCAACGTGCTCTAGAAGGTGTAAGTCAACTACCCTGGCCAGCAAGATCTCCGGATCTGTCCCCCATTGAGCATGTTTGGGACTGGATGAAGCGTCGTCTCACGCGGTCTGCACGTCCAGCACGAACGCTGGTCCAACTGAGGCGCCAGGTGGAAATGGCAAGGCAAGCCGTTCCACAGGACTACATCCAGCATCTCTACGATCGTCTCCATGGGAGAATAGCAGCCTGCATTGCTGCGAAAGGTGGATATACACTGTACTAGTGCCGACATTGTGCATGCTCTGTTGCCTGTGTCTATGTGCCCGTGGTTCTGTCAGTGTGATCATGTGATGTATCTGACCCCAGGAATGTGTCAATAAAGTTTCCCCTCCCTGGGACAATGAATTCACGGTGTTCTTATTTCAATTTGCAGGAGTGTATTTGGCTTGATTCAAATGGCTCTGAGCTCTATGGGGCTTAACTTCTGAGGTCATCAGTCCCCTAGAACTTAGAACTACTTAAACCTAACTAACGTAAGGACATCACACACACCCATGCCCGAGGCAGGATTGGAACCTGCGACCGTAGTGGTCGCGCGGTTCCAGACTGTAGCGCCTAGAACGACTCGGCCACCGAGGCCGGTTACAAACTTTTTCTGCCGTACTATAATTACAGCCCACAGTGGACCCCTGTGAGCAGCTGCACTATAATCATATCCACACGGTACATTCAAGAGACATGTTGCAAGAAACATCAGTAGGTACATTAAAACTTAATATTAGTGCTCTTGGTTCAAATAATTGCCTTCCTGTCGCATGCCTTACCTCTTACCATATCGTCGTCGAGGGACACCTTCGGAGAAAACTTGCGGTAATGTTTGTTTGGAGTTCGGTAAAGTTTCCACGCGTTCTTTCCCCCTCCTCTGTGCACCACCTTTGAATTATACAGCAGACGAGGTCTGCGCATTTCTGCTGGCGATAAAGCCGTTTTATTGGTCAAGTTGGCCCGTTCCGGGTGCAGTGAAGACCGTATGTCAGCGTGCGGCAGCAGATAAACCGCGCCCGCTGAGGCCGCGATCCCTCCCCCTCCCCCGTCCGCCACCACTCGCCCCGTATATTGGCCGGCCGCCCTCTCGATATCTGACGTGCGAAGCCTCCGCCTACCGCTAGGAAACTCGCCGCGTGTGAGGAATGTTTCGCGGCGAGGGCGAAAACAATGCTCGCAGACTCGCCCGCTGAATGGGAAATATGAGTGCGGCGGCGGAGATACGTGCGAGGCGGCCGGCTGGCGAGCCTTTATGTGCGGCGTCGTTGTCCTGGAAATACACTCCCAGCGGGAACATATCCAGCACGCTGCGTGCGCGCGCTGCGAATTTGGCGCCAAGCCTGATTTTTCTCCTACCTGCCCTCATATTTTATTCAGTTCGCGACGTGCCGTCGGCGTCGGTTTCCCTGCGATATTTTTCGTGCCCGCACAGATATGCTTCACTAGCAGCGGCTGCTTTCATACCGTGAAATTACCAGGAACGGACAAAAATTTCTTCAGATTTTCGGGAGTGTTCATTGGTGATTTCTCCAAAGCAGAGAAAAATCCACTTGTTTTGGATTCATGGTGTGTGACTACCGGTACTTCTCGTAATTTTTTCCCTATTTTGACGTTAAAAACGTGATACGGGCATATAAAGAAGCCTTATACGTACTATACTATCTATCTCACTCTCATATATTACGTATATCATCTGCTTGCTTGAACTGGTATTAAATAAATGAAAACACAAGGACAACAAACAACGATTATTACTGTTCAGTTAACTTATATTCTCCATAGATGAGTAGCATTTCTACGTTCTCTTCGTTGCTGTACTTTGCACTCTTACGAATCTTCAACTGCTAATTGTTGAGTAAATAACCTGTGCCCATTTTTCATGTTTTCCATTTGTTTACTGTCAACTCCAGTGCGTGGATGAGTGACACTTCCCCAGGCACCTGCCTACTGCCTACTGGTACAGGTGAGTCCAAGTCAGTTTTGTTTGACGTTTTCAGTAACGTACATTGCAATACGATTTTGAAAACCTCTTACCTCTTGAGGACAGGAAGTGGATTATCGACTAAAAAATGTGGAGCTCCACTTAGAAAGGAAGTCTCCAGAATGAGATTTTCACTCTGCAGTGGAGTGTGCGCTAATATGAAACTTCCTGGCAGATTAAAACTGTGAGCCGGTTCGAGAGCCGAACTCGGGGCCTTTGCCTTTCGCGGGCAAGTGCTCTACCAATTGAGCTACCCAAGCACGACTCACGCCCCGTCCTCACAGCTTTACTTCTGCCAGTACCTCGTCTCCTACCTTCCAAACTTTACAGAAGCTCTCCTGCGAACCATTGCAGAACTAGCACTCCTGAAAGAAAGGATATTGCGGGGACATGGCTTAGCCACAGCCTGGGGGATGTTTCCAGAATGAGAGTTTAACTCTGCAGCGGAGTGTGCGCTGATATGAAACTTCCTGGAAGATTAAAACTGTGTCCCGGACACGAGACACGAAAAAGGACGTAATGGTGCTCAAATCTCCGTAACAAACAAAACTGCAAGACAGGCCATCATGCTGGTTGGGGGAGACCAGGGGAATCGGGCCACCTGAAGGTAAACTGATTTTTGGCTTCTATAAAAACTAATTATAATTTGATAAAGATGATATATATGACTCTACAGTTTTTCGGTTATCCACAGTTTTTTTCCTGCCCTTTCACTCTAAGTGTATTCAAATTTTTTTTAGTCTGCACTATGAAGGGATTTCCCCATGTACCTGGACAATTCCGTCTCATCCGTGGGATAATCATGCCACCACCTGTTATAAAACTAAGAACATAATGGAAAATTCAATAAATCAAAAGACTTAATGAAAAATTTAATAAATAATGATATACTATTTTTATACAGTTAACGTCTACAACCATCAATTCACATGTGAAAGATTGAAGTAAAATTTAATGTTACTGGCAAAAGTTACAAATAGAATTGTATCGATAATCAGCACCACTACACGCAGAGCTCTTTGTCCACACCGTTTACATCTGACCCAAAGCTCATTGAAGCCGTACTATCCACAAACAAGGCACACCACATCCAACACTTGAGAAAACATTTTCCCAACTATACGTCCTGACGACGTTCCAGAGCACTCAGGAGCTCCAAGCTAACCATGTACTGTGTGCTCATCAAGACCTTGAGCTTCCAAAGTTGAGTCCTGTGTTGCTTGACGATAGGTTCTCTGTTGCGGTGTATGGCTACTTTGGACGAAGCTCTGTGGATTCGTTGTTAGCGTTGGAGTGATTGACCTCATCGTGTTCTTGATCATTTATCACGAAAGGGTATACTACCGAGATGGTGCAAAGTCCTCTTCTTTAAACTTACCCGCATTTAATGGAGAGATTCAAGTACTTTCAAACCTAGAAACGCGTTTCTCAATTGTTACCATTCATATATGCAACACTGAATATATTAGCAATGTCATATTGTGTTATCTTTCTGTATAAATTTGATGCATTGAATTTGTCACCTTCCTTATTTAAAGCATTTTTCAGCTGACCGAAATATGTGCTGTCAAGTTTTGTATTTTGTGGGATGCATGCTGAGAAACTGATAACATATGAATGTAGTTTTGCCGAAAAAACTTATATGAACCCAGAGACATGTGACTTCCACGATTATCGAGTAAGAGCAGATGTGGCTCTTCTTTCGACGGCTTAGTGACATTTTGAAGTGTTTTAGCCACTCAAGGAGAGGCCTTCATTAGAGTATCCACTGTGTTTGGATTTGCAAAGGGCGCCTCCTGGTCCACTCTCTGGATTAAGGGAGTCATTTTTTTTCTGGGGAAAATAATCATCTGTGGGACACATTGTCCATAAGCAGTAATAGAGCACACAAATCTAACATTGCGCCCTCTTCCCCAGCTGGTCACACCTCTAATTTGCTTCTGTCCTTTAGGCCCTAAAATATGACCCATCCATTTTGAAAACACTGGACGGTTCAAATTTATATTTTATTCATAACTGATTTTAGATTTTGGAAAAAAGGCCGACCTCCTTTTTATTGAACTCATTCACTCTGGTCATAGTTTTTGCAGACGGAGAGTACAAGATGTTTGAAGATATCTCTTCCGTAATACTTCTCCTGCCATTTTACTATATCGATTGAAATTATATTTGATTTAAAATTCCTCCGCCAAATTGTATGCCAACCGTCCTAAATCTGTGATAGTAATTGCATAAAGAAAGGCTGTTAGACCAATGACTCGTTTTGACAGTTCTGCATTCTGTACCTTGTCAATAATTGGAGGTATCCCGTTATTGGGGTCCGAGGCGTTTTCGCTTTTCAGTCTATCTCGAAGTGTAGACCTAGGTATTTTAATTTCCAGTGCAAACACTTTTAACTGATTTTCCCTCATCGATCTGTTGCATAGCAACCTACAGCTCTTCTTGACTCCGTCGTGCCTTCTACGTAGCCCTTATTTGTATCTGAAATTGTATGAAAATCGTATAAACAAATGACGCATTGACCTGGGCAAATGCTACAACCTTTGTAGGATGGTGACGTAGCTCCATCATATGGTGGCGTCTTTACCCAATTTGCTAATATGGCGGACATAAGTAACCTACATCGAAAAGGGAACAGAACAAACAAAGCTAATGACACTGAAATTTGTCTAAATAAATGCAATGTAAATAAATACTAAAGTGACATTTCTATCTTCAGTGAAAAATTTAGATACCTCAACAGTTCGAAAGCCAAAAATTAGACGAGGTTTTTAAGAAAAACGAAAATTGTTCCTCACGCCAAACCAGTTCTCATACAAGCATGAACTCAATTGACAACACTTTGAGGGCTGTCTGATAGGTTTCTGCACGTGCTACAGGAATCTCCCTCAAAATACATGCGTTATATGTGTGGTGGTAAAATAAAATTGTATGACGGGTGCTGCGTCGTCTGAGCGAGACACAGCCAGGGCAAAAGCAACACAGGCGCAAAGATGGGAGCTGGAGCCAGTGCCTTAGAGGCTCGCCACTTGCGCGAGTTCCATCAGCGCCACGGGCGGCGCTGAGGATGAAGATGTCGACTTCACCTCGACCAACTGTCGGCCGAATACAATCTGCCAACGATCGGATAACAACGGACAGATGCCTACTCGGAAGATGTAAGAGCATCTCTCGCCCACTTGGTTATAGATCAGCGTCCAGGACTGACTTAGAGAGGGAACGTCGTATGGTGAACTGTTAGAAATGAACAGACAGTTGTAAATTGCATTTGCTATGTACTGTGAAATTTACCTACGGTTATTTGCACTTAGCCATTGAACGTCTTTTTTGTGTTATATTACATGCAGTGCTGCAGACTTAATCATTCAATAAGTCACAAAAATTAGTGAACTTTTTAAATCATTTGTGTGCTTTGTCACTAATTTGTTGGGAGTGTTGTGGAACCTTCGTTCTCCTAAGCTGTTACCAGACTCTGGGGCATACCTGAGTAGTAGTGGCAGGGAGAAATTGTCTTAGCGGTGTACTGCACCAGAAGCCGTTTCACGAATTCACAAACTCTGCCGACCGTAACAACAGTGGCTACTTGGCTTCCAGAGCAGTGGCGACGAGGCCTTTACTAGACTAGCGACCAGGGTTTACAAAAACGTAAGAACGGCATTAGCCAAGAGTCCCCTAATACGCTCTGGCAGCTACACATTCGCTTGGTACTATAAGGGACATGTATTCAGTCCTACATTAGGTCATAAAACAGCCTTTCACCAACCATTGTAAATTAGTTGGACTGAAAGTAAAGTTGTACTTAATCTACATCTAAATCTACACGGTTACTCTGCACTTCACACTTAAGTGCTTGGCGGAGGGTTCATCGAACCATTTTCGTACTACTTCTCTACCGTTCCACCCTCGAATGGCGCGTGGGAAAAAGAAACACCTAAACGTTTCCGTTCGAGCTCTGATTTCTCTTATTTTATGATGATGATCATTTCTCCTTACGTAGGTGGGTTTCAACAAAATATCGCATTCGGAAAAGAAAGTCGGTGATTGAAATTTCGTAAATAGATCACGCCGCAAAGAAAACTGCCTTTGTTTCAGTGACTGCCACCCCAACTTGCGTATCATATCAGTGACACTCTCACCCCTATTGTGCGATAACACGAAACGGTTTGCCCTTCTTTGCACTTTTTCGGTGTCTTCCGTCAATCCTACCTGGTAAGGATCCCACACCGCGCAGCAGTATTCCAGCAGAGGACGGACAGAGTGTAACGTAGGCTGTCTCTTTAGTGGGTTTGTCGCATTTTCTAAGTTTCTGCCAACAAAGCACAATCTTTGTTTCGCCTTCTCCACAATATTATCTGTGTAGTGTTTTCAATTTAAGTTGCTCGTAATTGTAATTCCTAGGTATTTAGTCGAATTGACAGCCCTTAGACTTGTGCAATTTATCTTATACCAAAAATTTATCGGATTTCTTTTAGTACCCATGTGGATGACCTCGCCCTTTTCTTTGTTTAGTGCCAATTGCCACTTTTCGCACCATACAGAAATTCTCTCTAGATCATTTTGTAATTGGAATTGATCTTCTGATGATATTACTAGACAGTAAATTACAGCGTCATCTGGAAACAATCTAAGGGGCTGGTCAGATTATCACCTAGATCATTTATGTAAATCAGGAACAGCAGAGGGCCTACGACACTACCTTGCGGAACGCCAGATATCACTTCTGTTCTACTCGATGATTTACCCTCTATCACTACGAATTATGACCTCTCTGAGAGGAAATCACGAATCCTGTCACACAACTGAGACGATACTCCATATGTACGCAATTTGATTAATAGTCGCTTGTGAGGAACGGTATCGAAAGCCTTCTGGAAAGCTAGGAATATGGAATCGATTTGAGATCCATTGTCGACAGTAGTCACTACATCAAGGAAACGTTAGCGACAGCCCCGGACATTTGCACAAGCCCCGCCCATTTACCCCCCTCCACACCTACCCCCCGCCACACCTACCAAGAGCGCATCAATATGATCTTTGGTAGTCCTCGTCGCTGTCGTGTTTTTGTTCGTCGTTTTTTGTTTTACCGCGGTTGTTCATACTAGCTGTGTTGTGCTGTTAGTACTTCTCAGCAGTTTGTATAATACTGTCAAAATGAAACATAGATATGCACTCTCAATAGTTATCATACAGAAGGTACCTAATCTTGACTGTTGTGGCCAACTGCTGTCAAAACTGATATCTAACAGACATTAAAGTACGATAAGATGTGTTGGAATGACACTGACGAAATTATATACATATGTTTAACAATAGTTAAACACTGAAGAACTCAAAGTAATTTCGTGTCTGCTATAAGCAAGCAGTCATAAGAGCTCACAAGTAAAAATTCACCCATTACACAGGCAAATATTGATGAAGAATGTCACTGTATAAATATCTGACTGCTTGCATTACGCATATCTACATTATCCCACTCTTATATTCTTAAGTCTTAATGAGGTAATCAGAAACAAACCAAGACATTGACTTTGCCTTGTTTATGCACAACACTAACTTTAGAAAATCGAATAATGGACAGTATCCTTCGCGACACTACCAATTAATATTTCCCAAGAGAATTTCTTACACTACGCGAGGTGTCGGAAATTTGCTCTCACTGCAGTTAACAAATATCAAATTTTTTGATATAGTGCAGATAAAAGCTCATGAAATAAAAAAGACAGTGTGGATACCATTTTTATTTTTCTTTCTTATTGATGATTTTTCAACTCGCATATTCAATGAACATATTTCTAATTGTTTTCACAATGGTACCGAAAAAACTGTATTTCGTACTAACTACTGATTCTCTCCCTTATTACGACAGGCATATCTGTGATACGAACAACTTTGAGGTTGGAACATGCGGCACACCATGGGCGGAGCTTAAGATATGGATTGGAGTGGAGGGGGCTGATTAGGCGGGACTTGTGCACCGTCCGGGGCTGTCGCTAACGTTACGTATTACATCATGGGAATAAAGAGCTAGCTGTGTTGTACAATAACGATATTTTCTGAATCCGTGTTGGTTATGTATCAATAAGTCACTTTCTTCAAGGTGATTCATAATGTTCGAGTACAGTATATTCTCCAAAATCCTACTGCAAATTGAGGTCTGTGACATGGGTCTGTAAGTCAATGGGTTACCCTTATTTCCTTTCTTGAATATTGGGGTGACCTGTGCTTCTTTCCAGTCTTTAAGAACAGTCCTTTCGTTAAGTGAGCGGTTATATATGATTGCTAAGAAAGGCGCTGTTGCCTCTGCATACTCTGAAAGGAACCTGATTCGAATACCGTCTGGAACGGAAGACTTGCCTTTCTTAACTGATTTGAGTTGTTTCGCAACACGTAAGATATCTACTTTTATGTCACTCATGCTAACGGCTGTTCTGGTTTCGAATTCTGGAATATTTACTTTGTCTTCTTTCGTGAAGGAATAACGGAAAACTGTATTTAGTAACTCCGCTTTAGTGGCACCATCATCGGTAACATTTCCATCGCTATCGCTTTATCGGCTATTTTATTTATTTTTTAGTTATTTTATGTCTTAACGTAAATGAATAGATGAGAGAAAATGTTGTATGAATTTGTGATATTATTTTTTCAATGCAATTATATGTAACATCTCCGTAACCTGAAGTTTTAGTCCAATGTAGAACATTTACGCTAGGAAAACATTTGTATGTGTAGAAGTAACAGCTGAAAGAGTCGGTCCTGGTCGGAACTGAGATGTGCTAGGAAGGACAGGCACGAGAACTGAGTTAAGTGGTGAAAATCTGATTGTTTAACACAAAGTCGAACAGTTATCGTTCATAGCAAAAAAGTAGAAGGCAACGGAGACGTTGTGTGGAAACTGATGACGCAATAATAGCGTGAGAACACGCGAAAAACTTTCTAAGGCACCATTGCATAGCATTGTTGCAACAGCTTACGGAAATTTTGAGTACAGGACTAATTCTGAAATTTGACACGGAAGATGATATCGTAAGAGATGAAAACTTCGAACAGACGAAGGAAAAGAAGAATCAAGAATTACAAGAAAGAAGCTTTGTCAAAATACAGTGCAGATGTCAGTGGCCGAAGCCAGAAACACAAAGAGTGGCTTACAATCAGAAGCAATTTCATCAGAACACAAACATATTGCGCAATATACCAAGCTATTTTCCGTGTTATTTTGGACAGAAGAAATACTATGATTTTTGCTCGATCTATAGACTGTGTTACAAGTGCTGGCTGACAATTATTGTTCGTCTATTGAACTGCGAACCATCAGTAGTTAACTTAATCAGTGTAAGGGACGATGGTCACAAATAAACAGTGTAAGGGCCAAAAAACCGGAACAGAAGAGAATCGAAGCATTTGAGATGTGGTGCTATAGACGAATGTTGAAAATTAGGTGGACTCATAAGGTAATGAATGAGGAGATTCTACGAAGAATCGGAGAGGAAAGGAATATGTGGAAAACACTGATACGGAGAAGGGACGGGATGATAGGACATCTGCTAACACATGAGGGAATGACTTCGATGGTACTAGAGGGAGCTCTAGAGGGTAAAAACTGTAGAGGAAGACAGAGATTGGAATACGCCAAGCAAACAATTGAGGACGTAGGTTGTAAGTGCTACTCTGAGATGAAGAAGTTAGCACAGGAAAGGAATTCGTGGCGGGCCGCATCAAACCATCAAACCAGTCAGTAGACTGATGACAAAAAAAAAAAAAAAAAAAAAAAAAAAAAAAAAGAAAGGGCCAAAGCTCACAATATTTTATCAGTTATTACTAGAGACCCGATTACAAGCATTTGCATGTTGTGTATGTATTTACATATTTGGCTCCTTTCACCGGTTATTGCATATTTTAACTAAAAACTAGTGCCGATGCATACTTTCACTCTATGATTAGAGTGCTTTAAAAATTTAGACTGCAGGTATCTAGCTCGATCTAGGACTGATGTCTCAAAGACTGCCCGTGACCTAGAACTGCGTGCAATCGCTAACCGAGCGGCCACTGCCTATGGAAGTCATTACAGTAGAGGAACAGAAAAAGGCACGGGCCTCGGTTAATCCCCTCCGCTGTCATGCCATACGCGTCGGCACCAATTAAATTAAACTACGCAAGCTTTTAGTCGCACGTCTATTGTTTCAGTTTAACTTCCTAATTACTTGTACACAGTTGAACGTGTTTACGACGTGTAGTGTGGTAACGTGTTGTGCGCCATACCACCCGATGAAAGAAGCGTGGTTTCTTGGATAGCTGACCATCATGGAACATTTACGTATGTGGAATTGTTTAACATTGTCGAGGATGGGAGAAAAACGTTTCGTGCAAAAAACGTTTCTAATAGACCAGCATGTCAAGACAAGTCTTCGTATCGTAGGAATGCAGAAAATAGGACCACGACAGCAACTTCTGACAACAGCAAGTTGCAGTAGGAGGGATTTGTCCAAAGGTAATCGACTTACAAACCTATCTTCAAACGCGTCCTGCCCAAATAGTGCTTAAATCAAACTATACCAGATGAATCAAAATTACTTAAAAATTGCATACCGACAATTCACGTAAATGTTCTGGACGAAATACGCAATGAACTCAAGGATATCATTATCTGAACTTCAGTTGACGAAACTACAACAACTTGTGTCCGTTACATTGCAAATTTAATTGTTGGTGCATTAAAGGAAGAGCCTTCTTCTTCCTATTTAGCGGCGTGCAAAGAACCTGGAAAATCAAATCATTCTATGATCGCCAGATTTTTGGAATGAGGGTATGAGAAATATATTTCCAGAAACATCTGCAGATGAAAGGGTGTTTGTGTTTATTTCAGATGCTGCTCCACGTATGATCGAAGCAGCGATTGTCCTGCTGCGACTCACTCGCCTCGTATCCGCTTGTTATCGAAACATTTCAAAAATGCGACTGCTGTATTTCAGTCTGGCATAATACATTCTAGTATTCTACTCTCAAGTAATTCAGAATTTTACAGATTGAATTCTGTAGTCATATTACAAGTCTGAACAGCAGTTAAAATTTATTTTACACTTTGTTAGTTAATTTTCCTGCTGATAAGATTGAATCTTCTTGATGCTGAATTCCACAGGTCGTCAGAAACAAATGCAGCGCACCGCCATCAAAGAGCATACAACTCGGCCAGCACGACGCCAGGTGAGACAATGAATATTGTAGTGATTTCTACAACACGACCATTTTCATTTTGCAATGTTGATCTGTTTGAACAAAATAATACGTAATCGTTGATAAAGACACAAGAACTGCATTTTTGCATTACTTAAGAACAGAAACGTTTTTTTTCATTACATGTCATATCATTATAAGCATAAAACTCTCTAGTTATATGCGTATACTAGGGTTGGAACTTAAATAGTGGCAACTATTTATTCACAATCGATACAAAAGAGTTACCAGTGTTGAGTTTGTGTCTGTTCTGAGACGCCATGATCGACCTCATTTAAACTCTTCTGTCAGGAGAGTTAATTTGGAGTTCGAACAGCTGCTTGGGTCAGGTGTGGGGTCACATATTGGTTTGGTTCCGGTTGATTCTCTCAGTTGGTGGGCTTCTACTAGACATGGCTTACACCTCAACAGGAAAGAGAAGGGTAAACTAGCTGGGCTAATAGCAGGAAATGTAAGGGGGGGAGGCACTACCATGAGTGGTAATATACCAGTGGTCATAGGTGTTGAAGCAGCACTTTTTTTTAGGATAGGTAGGACAGAACGAAGTCAAGTTCTGAGAGAAGTAAAGATTGAAACAAAACTTCAGTTTGACAAAGAAATCAAACAGCATAATCCTGGGACATTGGATCAGCGAACACAGCTGTTGGTTAAAAATTTACAGCAATCAGCAGAAATTTTATTTCCACCCGATTTCATCTCGGTAAATGTGAAATGCCAACTATCTTTAGTGCATCAAAGTATTCGAGAGCTTAAAAGTAAAATTAATGAACTACTTATGTGCAATGATGAATTAGAGCCATCGAACCCAGTTGATATAATCTGCCTCTCTGAACATCATGTGACCACTGGTCTAGATATGTTAAACCTTACAGAATTTACGTTAGCCTCCTACTTCTGTAGACAAAAGATGGAGAAAGGAGGAGTTGCCACATTTGTTAAAAACAGTTTTAAATTTAAGAGTATTGACATTAATAAATTTTGATTAGACCAGCACTTAGAAGCATGTGCAACAGAGATAGAATTTCATAATAGGTCCTTTTTAACAGTAGCCATATACAGAGCACCTTCAGGAAATTTCAGCCTGTTTATAAACGGTCTTGAAGATTTATTATCCCATCTAAAATTAAAAAACAAAGAACTAGTGGTTACTGGTGATTTTAATAAAGATGTTCTGAAAAACATTGTCAGTGAACAGTTATTGAAATTAGTTACATTGTCTTCAATTTAATTTCTACTGTAAATTTCCCAACTAGGGTATACAAATGTTCTAAGACAGCCATTGACATATTTATAGACAATTCTAGGCAACTAAGCCACATTACAAAACCAGTAGTAAATGGACTATCCAAACATGATATGCAACACCTAACATTAAAGTTTGAAAATTGTTAGGGTAAAACATCTGTCAGAATTGAGTGCAGAAGGCCTATAAAACAGTCAAAAACTGAGAAATTTAGGAGACTGCTCAAAGAAATTAATTGGATTGATGTTTACAGCATCCAAGACACAAATGGAAAATACAAAACATTCATTAATAAAATTTTCACCTTATTTGAAAATTGTCTTACCCTGAAGGTAACTCAAATTAAGCAGAAATCTAGTAAGAAACCATGGATCGCACAAGAGATAAAGATATCATGTGAGACAAAAAGGAAACTCTATCTGATACGTAGGGACACCTTTGATACTAGCATTATAGCTCATTAGAAAGACTACTGCAAAATATTGAAGAAGGTTATCCAGAAATCTAAACACCTGCATTATGAGAAGAAGATAAATACACCCAGTAACAAAATGAAAACAATATGGGATATAGTTAAGTCAGAGACAGGTAGGACCAGAAATGAGGAGGAACAAATAGCTCTAAAAATAAATGAAACCATGGTAACAAGTGCATGTTGTGTTGTAAACGATTTAAGCAAGTATTTTGTCTCTGTTACTGATAGCATGGGGTTGTCAGGTTCAGTAAATAATGCAATAGAATATCTGAGACCAGTGCACACAAGCAATCTCAGTAAAATGGAATTTACACTTACTTCACCCAAAGAAATAGAATCCATCATAAAGTCATTGAAATAAAAGCATTCTAGTGCTTATGATAACATATCATCAAAGTTAATAACAGAGTGATGTGAGCTTAGTCATATCTTAAGTTATTTGTGTAATCAATCACTTGTCACAGGAACATTTCAAGACTGGCTTAAATATTCTTAAGTTATATCTCTCCACAAGAAAGGGAACAAAGAAATGCCATCAAATTACCGACCGATCTCACTTCTGCCAGCTTTTTCAAAAATCTTTCAAAAGGTTATCTTCAAGTGTCCACTTAAGCACCTTAGAGAAAATAACGCACTGTCAAAGTCACAGTTTGGGTTCCTTAAGGGTTCTGATATTAAGAAAGCTATTTAAACCTACAGCAAAAATGTCCTTAATTCATTAGACTACAAATTAGAGGCAATTGGCACATTGTGTGACCTGTCAAAGGCGTTTGACTGTGTGAATCACAGCGTTCTTTTAAGTAAATTAAATATATGATAGTGTCACTGGTAGTGCTGCAAAACGGTTTCAAGTCATATCTTACTATAGAAAACAGAGGGTGTCATTACGTAACACTTCAGCAGTAGGCAATCAGACATAATCTGAATGGGAAGAAATTACATGTGGTGTTCCCCAAGGTTCCATACTAGGTCCACTACCGTTTCTTGTGTATATTAATGACCTGTCATCTGTTCCATTACCAGATGTCAAGTTTGTCTTATTTGTAGATGATACAAACATTGCAATAAATAGTAAATCAAATACAAATTTAGAAAGGGCAGCTAATCAAATTTTTACTGACATTAATAAGTGGTTCATAGCCAATTCACTGTCATTAAATTTTGAAAAGACCCACTATATGCAGTTCAGAACTTCCAAGAGATTTCCTTCTGAAGTGTGTATAAAATATGATGACATGGAAATAGGAGAAGTTGAGAGTGTAAAATTCTTAGGATTACAACTTGATAATAAGTTAAGTTGGGAGCAATGTACTAACGAACTGCTAAAACGCCTAAACAAGTCTGTGTTTGCAATGCGAATGGTGTCAGACATAGGAGATATAAATATATAAAAACTGACATATTTCGCTTATTTTCACTCCATTATGTCATATGCTATCATATTTTGGGGTAACTCCACAAACCGGCCGCGGTGGTCTAGCGGTTCTGGCGCTGCAGTCCGGAACCGCGGGACTGCTACAGTCGCAGGTTCGAATCCTACCTCGAGCATGGGTGTGTGTGATGTCCTTAGGTTAGTTAGGTTTAAGTAGTTCTAAGTTCTAGGGGACTTATGACCTAAGATGTTGAGTTCCATAGTGCTCAGAGCCATTTGAACCAATTTGAACTCCACAAACAGAGAAAAAATTTTTAGAGTACAGAAGCATATAATAAGAGTAATGAGTAGTGTAAATCCAAGAACATCATGTCGAAACCTATTCAAAGAATTGGGCATATTAACCACAGCTTTTCAGTATATTTATTCCTTAATGAAGTTTGTTGTAAATAATACATCTGTTTTTACAACTAACTGCTTAGTACACAATATCAATACTAGGAATAAGAACAATATATATAAAGTTTTAAAATCAATTACTCTTGCAAAGAAAGGAGTCCAGTATTCAGCAATGCATATTATCAATAAGTTACCAGCAACCATTAAGAGTTTAGTTTCAGACAAGGCACAATTTAAACATAATTTAAAAGAATTTTTGGTGGCCTACTCCTTCTATTCCATCCATGAGTCTCTCGACATGTGCAGTAGACCATTTTAATGAAAATTCATCATACTTTAATTTTTGACAATACTTGGTTGTAACAGCCAAGTAACTACCTACTGTGTGAATGATGGAAAGCAGATGTAAGTCTTAAGTCTGTAAATAGTCGAAGTTTAATTTTAAATCTTGTACATAATCTGACTGTTCTTAACTGTGGATTATTGAAATGAATAAATTACTTTAATTTTTGACAATACTTGGTTGTAATAGCCAAGAAACTAGAAAATGTCTGAATGATAGATTTAATGAAAGCAGATGTAAGTATTAAACCTGTAAATATTAGAAGTTTAAATTTAATTCATGTACATAATTTTACTGTTTATTGAGTGAGGATCATTGAAATCAATCAAACTCAAGTTTCTCTAATTACATTTCTGTAATGTGTTTATCTGAGATGTCCCACACCCAGGAGGATTCCCTCTTTTATGGCTGGCTCTATGGAATGAATAATTAATCTAATCTAATCTAATCTAGTCAGATCTTTGCACCTAATACTGTCCTTCAAAGTAGTCCCCAGCGTTGTGTAGAACTCGTTGCCAGTGATGTGGGAAGCGCAGTATACCGTTAGTAGAGCCTGTTCTGTTGATAGCGCAAAAGGAGCGATCCACTGCCTGTCGAATCTCTCGAACAGTTCTGAAGCGAATGCGACGAAGTGGTTCCTTCATCTTTGGAATCAAATCAGAGTCACAAGGGCTTGAAGTCCGGGGAGTATGGTGGATGGTACAGTACTTCCCAGTCCCTGCGACCGAACAGAGCAGCCACAGTTTGCGCTGTATGCGCCCGCGCATGGTCGTGCATAATGATGGGTGAGTTGCGCAGTGTCACCACTTCTTTCGCAAAGCTGGTCACAGGCGATGCTTAAAAAACGAACAGTAATACTGTGCATTGATGGTCTGCCGTGTAGGAACGTAGTTCTTTAGGATAACACCATAACAGTCGTACATGAGAATCGCCATAACTTTAGACCGCTCCATTCGCACTATCAACAGTACAGGCTCTGCTAACGGTATACTAAACCTTCAACATCGCTTGCAACAGGCTCTACACGACGCTCGTGACTACTTTGAAGGACAGTAACATGTGCAAATTTGTAACACTTTTGTATCGGTTTTGTGAATAAATAGTTGCCACTATTTAAGTTCCAACCCTCACATTTTTATTTGGTTTTTAGTTAGAGTTCATGAAAGTGTGTGAATGTGCTGTTTTCCAATCGCAAAGGAACGTAGGAGGAAACGTAGCCCCCTACAATCTATCGTCTGTGTGCCCTTGCAGTAAGGATCTATTATGAAACACCGACAGCTTTAAAATAGTTTTCGTTAGGAGGGTTGAATTGTGACCTCGTTGGCCACTGGTGTACTAAACATCTGCGACGCTACACCGACCTGTCACTGTTGGTACATTGTAGTCGGTGACGTGGGAGTACCGGGTTTCGTTGGCCTGGCCATTTATAGAAGGCCGCATTGCGACTCACATTAACGAATTTTAGGCGTTTGAAATTCCGTGGGAATCGTCTTAGCCAGTTCAGTTCAGATTTGAGGGGACCACATGGAAGTCGAATTTTTGTAAATTTTCTTATAGTTACGGTACGTGAAGGTCAGAACTCAAATATTCCTCAGCCAAAGCGGTTCGATGCAACTCCCGAAAATACCAATGAAATCGACTTTGAATGTTTTCCGATCCTTTCTAGCAACTGAGATGGCAGTCTGTCGCCAAGGAGTGTGGTTATGTGATGGGATACTCACCTGAGGCGTGGGGAGCGTGTGTTCGAATCCTACCAGATCAATTTTTTAAACAAAGGTGTATGTTCTATGAGTATCTACGTAAAGCGTAAAATACAAGAAGATGGAAAAAATAAATTTGTAATTTTTTAAATTATGCAGTATTTACTGATAATATTTTATAAAAGGTCTGTAGCTTAGAACTTTTGGTTGCAATGAAAAGTGGATTTGTTTGGGCTGTATGTTATTAGAAACAGAAGGCTTATAAATTCATAAAAATGTCAACTGTGTGTGGTAATTAGCATATATTGATGAATTTTATATTTAAATGGCTTAGGTATTGCAACTGAATTGTAAGAAACGAGGAAAAAAAATAATAATGACTGAAACTAGACTCCACCCAGCGATTATCAGTCGCGTGCACATCATGAGTTCTACACTTTACGGAAATGCTCGTAGATCGTGCTGCATGCTTGTATAAAAACTCCGTACCACCTGTTATCGAACCCAGATGCACCACACAGCAAGGGAGCACTCTACCACGGAGCAGAATTGCTCACCGAAGAATACGCACCATATTTTAGCTTATTAAACTTGGTTGTAAATCCTATAACTCGATATTTTGAGAATTTTTGAGAGTTCCATCAAACTGTTTTGGGACAGGTGCGTTTGAGTTCTGACTATAAAGTACCATAAACATAAAAAATTTAAAAAATACGTTTTCCTTGCGGTCCCTAATTAGTAGCACCCGAAAAGGTAGTTTTAAAACTTAGTTAGCATGCTAGTTGTATTACAGATTTTTAGTTTGCTTCTGACCAAAATATTATTTGGCGTGGTCAGGATAAACGGGATACCTTTTATATAAGTAAGACCAAGATACAGGAAGGTCCTAGATGAAATAACGCCGAGCAGAATACAGACTTAGTCTTCCTATAAATCATTCTACAACAAAGAAATAAACGGTCAAAACTACAGTGGACGAGAGAATGTGAATCGAAAGGACAAAGAGAAAAGGATAAAAATATATGAATCTTTTTTGATCTGAACATGTAAGAAAAAAATTATATTCTCAGGTAAACAACACATTCAGTCGCTATGACAGAAAACGAAAAGGACTGGGGACAGTTACGAAAAATCGCGCACACGAGAGAGGTTCTGAACACACCGCTGTTAATTCGTAACTTATAAAATATATTGCGCTATAATAACATCACCTGCGATTGCGAGAAATTGACTTTATATTCTGAATCTGATAATCATGAGCATTAAATGTCAATAAAATAATTTATTGAACCTGTCTTTGGCGGCGAAATTGTAAGAAAACTGCAGCCAAATTATATCTTTCATTTAGTTTCAACTATTTTCGTAAAAGTCAAGGCTGTTTTTCATTTACTTTAAAACTGCGAAATAGCTACGGTCCACCGTTAGCTTGGAGAAAATTCGTTTGGTATTTTACTAATCATGAAAAGAAATGAAATTTCCTTTCGGAATAATTGCAAGTTATCGGACTTCGATAAAAATAAACGGCTGCAGGTTCTAATGAATGTACTATACAAATGGCAATTACACACAAAATGGCTTTTGAAATACTCGCAAACGAAACGAAAAGCTTCAGGATTTAATTATCTGACTTGCACCGAATGAAATTTATTTTTTCTTGTTATCTAAAATGGAATAAGTTTTTGATATGACCTACTCTTAATGCAGCTAATTATTTTCTCTACTTTTAATCTTCATTCAGTCTACCCACACACATCAGACTCACATTTAATAACACAGCTCAGCGACTGCGATCAAGAAAGATCCAGTTCCCAACAGGACCTAATCGTCTATGGCACTTAATCGCAAGACAGCTTTTTCGTATTGGTCCATTACATTAGTAATGGTTTCATAGACATTTTGGTCTTTGTTTTTACTACAGTTACTAATAACAACGTTCACATATCACCGTCTTTCACAGACGACGAATTTTCAGAAAATTAAATATTATTTTATCACGCGCACTTCGCGATATCATTCCTCTGTATAAAAGGGAAAATTTTTAACTTTGATTGTGACGCCACAAATGCCCCCTTGAATGTTGAGCTCTGAATACACATTTGGATCTGAGATCAACGTTTTCAACATCAACAATCATTTCACTTTGTATATCAGGAGTTAATCGTTGAGGAATGTCTCTTTGATTTTAGTTGCGTTACTATTGTTTCGATATAAATAAAACATACAGAGTCTTTCATTTGAACTACAATTCTGTTATTAGTTAACTGATTGCGACTCATTTAATTAGTCTTCGTAGCAATGACATTTGCTTTACATTAATTATTGAGGCTTGACTGATGTCCGTGTTTTAGCTGTAACCCCAAACAATTTTATTCGTCCACCTATTCAGGCGCCGTACACTGGGAACGGGGTGAAAACCAGGGCTGGACCTAGAGGTCTCAGAATTTATTTTACATTTCATAATCACATTTGATATTTACACTCTAATGTAAAACATTAATTTGTTTCTGTAGGAATTTTGTGGATAACGGTTTCGGCATATTTGACCCATTTTGATTACAATGTAATATGATCAGTTCTTTGTAGAGTTTTCTTCTAGATTTTTGTAGAGAATGAAGTTTACTGTTTTCACTTTTCATGAGATGTTGAGACTTGTACGTTTTGTCTTCAAATAGTTGTCACTGTCTGTGTTTGTCATAAAGCAGAAAATATTCAAACACTATTAAATTTTTTTAAGTTTTCCATTACGCATCTTTAAACCATTTTTTATAACAGTTTATGGAGAACGGTAGTTCGTTGAAAATTTATTACGTTGCCGAGGTGAATAGGAGGCGCAACATCTTGCCGGAGAGGTAGAGGATCGATGCCAGGACCCTCGAAAGTGAAGAGGAACACGGAGCGGAGGGCCAGGATGTCGAAAGAGGTGCACATTATACAGGACGGCCAGCCTGTGCTCTTCCGGATGTCCAGCATCTCATTATTCTTGGGTACAATAAAAACAATAATTTTGCATTAAAAAACAGATAAGATAACTTAATGAGTCAGATGAAAGACGTTTCATTAGTACACATATTGTTACAGGGATGTATATTTCATTTCTGTTTAATTGTTTGTTATGACAGTTTTCAATTTTAGTATGCTTCTTTATGTTCGCTCTGTTATGTTTTCATTTGTGAACTGTATTGAATTATTTACCACTACATGCCCTTGGAAAGTGTTCTTAGTAGAGCAATGATACATAGCATTTTCAGTGACTGGGAATACTGCACGATCACATGGCTGACATTCCACAGCAGTAATGCAGTCTAGTGCAGCTCATTGGCTTCGACCAAAGTTTCTATTACTGCAGCAGACATTATGCTGGGCGCTATGGGTTCACTCGCGGAAGTGACTTTTGAGTCTGGTAGTACGTCGGTTTTCGTTGCACACAGGAGTTCCTTCAACGATGCTACATATGCTCAAATAATTCGACACATCAAATTAGTCAAGTATAAACTTTGCTATGTATGGCCAGCACCAGATTTGTTGTCCTTTGCACCATACTGATAAAATCGTACGGTTCACTTCTTATTTAAAATTCAAATTTAACGCACTATTGCTTTGAATGAAAATCTCTAACAGTGCCGACTTTGACGTTCGGTGGTATTATGTATTATTTACAACATTCAGCTCTTTAAATATGTAACTGGGGTGATATAGCTCTCGTCTTACATAATGTTCAGAAAAGCTTCCTTTATTTAGTCATGTTTAGTTTTTAACTACAACATCGTTCGTTACAAAATTTATCCAACGTAAACTCACAAATGTTATCAGCATATTTACATTATATACAATAAATCTTTGTAATCAGCTTTTCTCAAATTGCGGTACGAAATTGTGTATAACTTTCTTTCTTTGAAGTGTGTGGCCGTATTTTAAATATGTGTATTGGTTCCACTACTGTTCACTAGCTTAAGGAGCCCTCTATTGTGAACTCTCGATGCTAGTGGCAGTCTTCCACCTCATCATGCTTTATTTGCAAATATTTTGCACGTTGTCTGTAATTTTAAAGGTATTGGATTGCTTCTTTTTCCTCCGTTTCCTATTTCTGAGCCTTCTCATATAATGTACATCAAAGCGAAAAAAAATGTTTTCCTTTGCGTCTCAGAATGATGTAATTTATGACTATGAAGGTTGATATTCATAAAAAATAAAAATAAAGCACAAAACATAAAAATTCAAAAAACTGCCATTATTTGTCGGTGGCGCAGAGTTCCTGATTACCGGACATTGCGCCAGTGTCCTGATTTAAATACCAAACACCTCCGCAGCTTCTCATGAAGTGAGGGCATGTGACACTCTTGATGGTGATCCTTCTGTCGGATGGGGACGTAGGCTACGTGCCGGCACTGGGCTTCACCTTCAGTTTTCTCTCGTTATGATGATGATGAGAGAATACAAAACACACACACTCACACACACACACACACATACACACACACACACACACACACACACACTTAGGTTCTACAGGTGCTGGATGTCGGTTTGTGCGCTATAGTTCCATGCCTGTTGCACTTGGCTGGTTAACATAGGGAAAGTCAATTTTGTTTTTGGATGACGCTGGCGCGGTCGTCCGATCATGCCCCAAACGTGCTCAATTGGAGACAGATCTGGTGACCGAGCAGGCCAAGGGAATATGTCGACACTCTGTAGAGGGTGTTCGGTTACAACAGCAGTACGTGGGTGACCGTTATCCTGTTGGAAAACACCCCCTGGAATGCTGTCCTTGAATGGCAGTACAACAGGTCGAATCACCAGACTGACGTATAATTTTGCAGTTAGTGTGCGTGGAATAACCATGCGAGTACTCTTGCGGTGATGTGAATTCGCACTCCTGACAAAAACTCCAGGTGTAGCTCCGGTATATCTATCACGCAGATGGGTTGGCTGCTGGCCGTCAACTGTCCTCCTTCTTGCCAACACACGGCCATCACTGGCATCAAGGCAGAACCAGATTTCATCAGAAAACACAACAGACCTCCACCCTCCAATGATCTCTCGCTTGACGCCACTGAAGTCACAAATGCCGGAAGTTTGGGGTCAGAAGAATGCACGCTACGGGTTCTGTGGCTCGGAGCTCTTCTTGAAGTAACCTATTTGTAACTGTTCATTGTGTCGCTGTGGTGGAACTGCTACTGAAATTGGTACTGCAGATGCAGTACGATGAGCCAGAGCTATAGGCCGAACACGATTGTCTTCCCTCACGTTAGTGCCTCGTGGACATCCAGTGGCCAGTCTTCTTGCAACCGTGCAGTCCCGTGATCAACGCTGCCAGCAGTCATGTACAGTGGCTACATTCCCGCCAAGTCTCTTTGCATTATCACAGAAGGAACATTCAGCTTCTACTAGCCCCATTGCAAAACCTCGTTCAAACTCACTGAGGTGTTGATAATGGTCCTCAGCTCGTGGTCGTGCGGTAGCGTTCTCGCTTCCCACGCCCGGGTTCCCGGGTTCGATTCCCGGCGGGGTCAGGGATTTTCTCTGCCTCGTGATGACTGGGTGTTGTGTGATGTCCTTAGGTTAGTTAGGTTTAAGTAGTTCTAAGTTCTAGAGGCCTGATGACCATAGATGTTAAGTCCCATAGTGCTCAGAGCCATTTGAACCATTTGTTGATAATGACGTTTTCGTCCCCTTAGAGGTATTCTTCACTAAGTTCAACTCACCACGTCCAGTCTCAAAGATAGCTAACGCTCACGACTGTTACAGCGTGTATTTAAAGTAAATCTGATTTGCATTCTCATAGAGACGCTACTAGCACCGCTCTTATGTGACTAGCGCGAAATGTGATAGATATCATCTTTTAGATGTAGAATTACGCCTCCAAACTTTCGGTTTATGTCGCACAACTTGTTCCTGGTTTTATAATTATTTTTTCCATCAGTGTATTTTGATATTTTCTTTTCTTCTCTTGGTTAATAAGGTATTATTCTTATTGCAATCCGTCTCAGTCGTGGATGGATACATGAAAAACAAGGGACACAACAAGGTTATAGAACATTCAATTTTACAGTCAATACGTATGCAATATATATTTTCATATAACTTCGTCTTTTACTAGCAGTCCTCATCTGATGTCGCTGATTACAACATTACCACTCGTGACTGCTAGTCACTAACTTTATGTTCTGAATCTGATATTAAAAAGCATTAAAGTTACGTAAAATTATGTATAAGATCTCTCTTTTTGGTGCTAACATTATAAGAAAATAGGGGGCAAATTAAATCTATGGTTTAATCTCAGTTACACTCATAAAAGTGAAGAATGATAATAATACTGTCTTTCATTTACTTTAAAGCTGCAAAATAGCTACTCTTCACAGTTAGCTTAGAAACATTTGATGTGGTATTTTACTAATCGTGAAAAGAAATGAAGTTCCCTTTAGGTATAACTGCACTCAAAAAAGTTACCGCACTTCGAGAAAGATAACTGACTGCATGTTCTAACGAATGTAATGCGCAATAGAAATTACAAACAAAACGCCTTTTGAAATAATCGCGAACGAAACGAAAAGATTCCGTATTTAATTATCTCACTCGCACCGAATGAACTTTATCTTTTATTTTTATTTAAAATGACTAAGTCTTAATGCTACAAAATATTGTTTCTACTTTTAATGGACTTTTATTCTACGCAGGCAAGTCACACTCACATTTGATAATGCAGCTCAGCGGCAACGATCAAGAAAAACCTAATCCCCATCAAGAGCCACTCTCTACGAGACGTAATCACAAGACAGCTTTTTCCGTTCATCCCTTATATTTATAACTGTATCGTAGATTTTAGCGTCTTTGTTCTTACCGTAGTTACTAACAACAAGGTTAATATAGACTACAAGTTTTCAGAAAATTAAATATTATATTTATCACGCTTACTTATTTTGGATAAAAGAGGGAAATCTTTAAATACGGCTGTAACGCCTCAGACTCTGTGCTTTATATTTGACTGATACACCTATTTAACCCATGTTTACTTTCACAAAAAATCTCGAAAGCGTAGAGTAAAGAGAAAAGTGGTCTATGCTATTACAATGAAAGTGTTGGGAGATATCTCTTTTAGACTTTGATTACAGAATTTATGCTGCTTATTGCAACACTAGATTCAGAAATAATAGGGAACTTAGTAATGAAAGAAAAAATGAGATTTAGAATTAGGTAATACCAAACTTACTTTTATTTGTTTTGAAATAACTATTATACTATAGATAAAGAAATTATTATGGAGATCCTTTGTAAACTGTTAAGAACCCCATGAAAGACATCCACAAATCTATCTAAATTTTAGGACTACGGCTTCTTTACGGAGTGAATGAATCCAATGGAATAGAAATTTTAATTTAATTTCCACTCTGTCTTAAAACCCTTTGTTTCCTGACATGAGAAAAAATTTACTTTTTAACATTTTCTTTGCAGAATTGATGCTATTGTGGCCTCAAATGACGGTAGGATTTTTTTGTAAAATTTTATTTTATTTTTCACAACTTTTTTCTCTCCTGGTACTCAGAAGTACCGTCAGACTCCATGGACAGAATCACAATATGCGCAGAAAAATGCTCCAATTTTTATAACTTGTCCTTTATTCCACATAAATATTAAATATTTTTACAATAGAAAATTAATTAACAGAAATATGATATTTCTGAATTTTTTTAAAAATTTCGCATAAATTTATTCTAGAGCAACTTCACAATACATAGTAACTTAGCTATACATTTTTGACAGTATATACATATCACATATTTAGTGTTAATGATACCTCATGAAATTGTAGGAAACAGTTCTTTTTCTCATTGTAGTACAAATACACTTTACATGTACTACATTGTGAATGTGGTGTCGACTGAATTTTATTTTTCGCACACATTTCGCATCGTCCTCTTTTACAACTGAACACTACAAAATGGTTTTCTCAGTTGCCAAGACGTACATTCTGCGGAACAGAAAAGTTATCCTTCCTTCTCTTTGGGGGAGTTATTTCATCTTTACCAGAGTTTCTCTTTTTGAGATTTGGCACTTGCTGTTCATTCATTACCCTAGTGCCAAAGCACTCCTGAATTCCAGCAGTGGCAGTGCCCCATGTAGATCACTGGAAATGACGTAAGCATTGACAAAAGCAATTTCTATTGCTCCCCAGAAGAGACGGTGTCACTGTTTCTTTGATCGCCTGTCAAGACCATAAGTTGAACGTAATCTGTCTGCATGATCCACACCACCCATGTGTTTATTGTAATCACATACAATAACTGGTCATGGTATAGTCATACTAGTTCCAGCTTTCTGTTTTCTTGTCACTACGCTCTGTTCAGTGCCATGGAAGTTTGACGCAAAATACACTACTTTATTTTCCCTCCATTGAAATACTGTTAGGTCTAAAGATGACTCTCTGTGATTTGATTCCCCACGGTTTAGACATTTTTCTTTAGGTAAATTCCCTGGCAAACCTTTCCTGTTTGTTCTAATTGTTCCACAGGCAAATGTATTTACGGATTTCTGTGTGAGAAAAAGTGGACAGAACAACTAGTGAGAGGTAACGTATTGTTGCTACAATAAACTGTTCGCACAACCTGACGGTACTAATAAGTCCGCCTTATATTTTCCACTTTATCTCATTCACTTGTAACGTAATGCTTCAAGCTATTATAAAAAAACAAAGAAGGTAAGTACGTACAATGGAAAACTCAACGGAAGTTTCAATAAACTGCACACAAATTCAGGCAACACCATGGAAACAAGCACATACAATCTTCTGTTTTCACAGCAGTGCGCGAAAAACAGTTTCAAGCTCTGACCGCCAGAGAGGTCTATGTATTGCACAATAACATCTATGAAACAGTAGAGCAGAGTTACTGTTACGTACCGACAGGCTTTCAGATCACGAAACTGCACCACGAGAAAATAATGAGAGTCGAAACTTACTGGTACTTTTAAGTACCGTCAGGCAACAAAGGGTTAAATACTGTTTCCTATGCCGCCAACAAGTTTAATGCAGAGTAAGGTTACTATACAAAAAACTGACAGTGATTTAGAAAGAGTTAGACACAAACTACACCTAATTTCCACGCCCACGTACAGTTCTAGTAATACTTGAAAACACATTATCTTTGAAGCTAAAGGTCTATTGAGTTCCAACACAACGTTTTAAGTTCCTAAACTCAGACTTCAAAACCTCTAATGTAATTTAACCATCTACGAAGTCAATTGTACTGAGACAAAAACCAATAGTTTCAGTCGAGTCAGATGTAAGTAACAGTACAAATATTTTTGAGGATCTAAACAAGGGAGGAAACTAGAATAAAGCTGTACAAGACAATGACCATTTCAAATTTACTATAAGGAAAACAGCTCTTCAAATGTTACTAAACCAGAGGTTTCTAGATCACTTTCGACTGAAAAAGATTTTATTGGATTCTTAATGGATGTCAACGAACTAGAATATAAGTTAAGACTGAAAAATACACAGTGCAATCGTAAAGTAGGTGAACATAGAAAGCGTTGGAGCGATCAGTTTAACAATATGTCGGTTAGCCGGCACCATTTGACGTTACTTAACTTAATGACTGCATGAAAAAAGAAAAGGACTGGATAATGATATTGTCGATAACAAATATGTTTTCCGCTGGGCGCAGCGTTTGCATAAGTAGATTATTTGAGTGCGTCCACAATAGACGTCACGAATATTCTCTTTGTCGTTTCAGGCTCCAAGTGGGAGTGATTTTCGTCAGGCACCCACGTATCCCGGAAATAGAATGTTTCTCGCTAGTGTTCGGGACCATTTCACCGGAGGCATACCAATGACCTCTTGTCGAACAGAAAGGTGTGACGTTGTAAATTTCCACAGCGAAATTCGAAAGAAAACATGTAACTAAATGCAGGAGAAACGGGTGGATACTTAAGAACTGGAATGCTACTAATAGGGTCAAGGGCTGAGGCGTTCCCTGCTTCTTCCAAAAATCCAAGAAATGCTAACAACGTGCCACGTTTACTCTTAGACAGGTGGTAGTGCACTTCCTGACAGGACGTCCTACTTATGCCACACGTCCAGTCTGAATTAATCGCAGAAAACACATGAATCGACAGAGAGTCCGCACTCACCTCTTCAGTGATGAAGATGACCTTCACGTCATGCGGTAATCGGCTATAAGGTGACGCTGACGTGTCAACAGTAATCCCTAACAGATGTAGGCACGTATAGAATTAACGTAAATTGTAGGTATATCACTAATACAAGCTGAAGTTTGCATTTTATTATGCTTACTGTGTGAAGAAGAGTGTGGTCGAAGGTTGCTGCTGGTAAATGTTCTTGAACAGCATGAATAACTTAATTAGAAGTAGCCGACGTAGTTTTTATAATCTCTCTCCCACGTGCTAACGAGACACTCATGATTCAGCACATAGGGAACATCTGCAGCACCGATAGGATCCAACGTAGTGACATATCTACAATAAACGTTGTCAGCGAAGACTGAGAGTGACATAGATATTATAATTATGGTTCAAACGGGGTTTCTCCCCAACTACTCCTAACAAGTTTTATTACTGCTTCATGTTTTCCTTGTCTGTTTTTATTTCCATTATACGAAGTTTGTTGTATGCGGACGACGTCGCGACCATTTTGACATTACTCTTGGGCAAGTAATACTTTACGTAGAGAATATAATGACACGCAGCAGTGAAGTATTAAAAAAATTACTCAATCTAGTAACGGAAATCTTCGTGCGACATTGCGGTAATTTTATTGTTTACACTAAATCAAAGCTTATCGTAAAATGAGAATAATAAACATAAAATATACAGTCAATTTTAGGTAACTACAGTTAGCATCTGCAGGAATGGACGACAGTTAATAAAAATGAATGTGGGTTCTTAACGTTCCTGGAAAAATCTCCAGGTCTCCAGACAATGGTTGAAATGGTTCAAATGGCTCTGAGCACTATGGGACTTAGCTTCTAAGGTCATCAGTCCCCTAGAACTTAGAACTACTTAAACCTAACTAACCTAAGGACTTCACACACATCCATGCCCGAGGCAGGATTCGAACCTGCGACCGCAGCGGTCGCGCGGGTCCAGACTGTAGCGCCTAGAACTGCTCGGTCACCGTGGCCGGCCGACAATGAAAGAGACTTGGAGAAAATCTCTAAAATATCGTTAAGAAATTGGAGGATGTATTAGCTGGCTTAGACATAAAATGCAGTCAGCAATATCGTGGTGTAGAGAGAGACAGAGAGAGAGAGAGAGAGAGAGAGAGAGAGGAGAGAAAGAGTGAGAGAGAGAGAGAGAGAGAAAGAGAGATCTATAAATGCCCAACATAAAAGTGTTCACCATTTACCTTCCCGCATAGCCTTGCTTCTGAAACCGCCGCTTCCGGGACCGGGAGGTTCGTAGACCCAGGAACAAATCCGTCCGGAAGATTAACGGAGAGGGTCGTTAACCTGCCCGGCAGGTTAACGACGAGGGTCGATGTACCGGCCAGCATGGATGTGGTGTCTGGGCCGTTTCCCACATCTGCGAGCTGGTACTCAATTCCCTACTGAACTTCACGATTCGTAAACACCTAGAAAACTTTCGCTCACTGTCATATGTATAACGCTACACGCAGACAGTTGGTGTACTCGTATTCTAACTCGAGGGTAACGGGGTGGCGAAGGGAAGGGCATCCAGCCACCCCGTAAATTAACCGTGTCAAATCCGTAAAAAAACAATGCTGACCCTGTGCCGATGTGGGACAACTGCAGAAGGAAACGAAGAATAGATATGCTCGCCAATACCGATTTGTCAGGCTACTTGTTTCAATTCACCAATACCGCTATGTTGTAGAAAGGGTTTTTGGGGGAGAAACAACTTGAGTCTACCTTTGAAAAGCTTCTTCTGTCAGTGAGATGTTTTATTTACATAGACAGATTGTTACTGAGTTTTTATCACTGTATACTTCTTTTCTTCATGCACTGTCGTTGGATTCACTAGTGGAAAGTGCACGTAGTTTTTCATTCTAGAATTGTATTTGTGAAAATTTGGCTTCAAACTGAAATGGGTTGTTTATAACATATTTTACGACTGTATAAATGTACTACAAGGCCGTTATCAATACACGAAGCTCTTTTAACAGATGTCTGTAAGATGTACGTGTATGAACCACATACATAATTGTTATTACGTTCTTTTGTGCGATGAAACTTTTTACGTAATTGATGAGTTAGCCCACAGTATTATCCCATGGAACATCAGTGAATGGAAATATGCCAAATATTTACCTTCTTGATTTCCATGTATTCTACACGGCAATAGCTGTTACTGCAAAAGTAACAAACTGAATGCTTTAGCCGGCCTACTTTATGTTCCTTTTTCAGTTTAAGTAGTCTTCAGTTTTCATATCGTATAACATAGAACTTTCCGCTCTGTTCTCTATTTTATGATGGTAAAATATGTGGTGGAATAATTTTTACCTTGCAAGAAGAGTTTTTTTTTTTCCTCAAAGTTTCAAGCTGGTATAAGTGTGCAAAACTAGGAATACTTCTAAAAAAATGTAAGTTCCTTGTTGATTATTCTTCTTACTGTGAAGCAGTAATATTTATATCACCGTCACAAATGATTCAGCCTCTTGATTCAAGTTAAACATTATATCACTAGCAAAGAGCAAGAGCGGCAACTGTTCCTTAATCGAACCATGATGAGCATCCATTGTGATTTCTCGCTGTGTAGATGATGTGGCATACCTATTTGTATGACTGAAATATCCTAATATACCGTTCGGCATTTTGTCTCTTACATAGAAATAAAAATGAGACGTGTCCCACAAAAAGTCGACGTTCTCTAAGGAATTAATTGTTTAAAACTTTTGGTAAATGCTCAGTGAAAACATGAACAAGTAGTTATATAAAGCTGCGTTTTTGATATCCAAATTTTGATTCCCTTTATTGTGTAGGTATCGCAACCCACGAGTACATTTCCTTACAATATTTTTGAAAAATGGCTTAAGGAGAGAGGCTGGCTGTTAGCTACTGAAGTACGTGCTCTTTTTTAAAGGCAAGCCTAACAATGGTGTATTGTAATCTGTCTGGAAGAGTACTGTGAGTTGGCGTAATTACATATGTGGCTAAGAACATTAGCAATTACAGTTTTCTACAAAAGTTTAGTGTCTTATTGGAGATATCATTGACTCCATATGAAATTTTTACTTCTAAAGGCCACGATGTATTTTAATAGCTGGCATGAAGGTGTGTGGAAATTAAGCATTTCACTGAATTTCCTCTGTAGTGCTTCTTCTATGTACTATTTTGCTTATCTTCTTAACTTCGTTAATCCATTCTCTGACTCCATCTCAAAGAGTGATTTTTAAACGTATCAGCTGTACATGAAACGCCTTTTATTATGTTTTCATCGTTAGTGCCACCCTGTATGGCATGTTCGCTTGTCTCTCATTAAAAATATTCTATACTGATCTGCTTTTGCTATATGCCTGTCGTTACACGATAAGGCATCAATGCTTCAAGACTATTATTGACAACTTTTATTACTGTAGTACAGTATTCTTTATAACAAGAAAATGCTTCAGGATATTTACTCGATGCAGATACTATTTGATTTTCTTGCTTTTTTTGTTCTTAAGGTAAATTCATACTTGGAAGGACAGCATTTTTGTTGAAAATCGCTTGGAAAATGATTGCTTATTTATTAAGCAATATACTGTCGTAACATGCTGCTCCTGCATACCCCAAGCTGGGCGTCCATGAAATGGTTCATTGAAACTGTGCTGAGATAAATGGAATACTTAAATTACTTTCTTTTTGCTGAGCGAAAGACTTGATCATCATTAGTCATACTATCCCTTCTTCGTTGAAACAGAACTTCTACCTAAGCATGTGGACCACAGATATTAATAACTAAGACGTGATCATAGTTAGGAATTTCAAACATTAGTTTACTAAAACAATGGAAATATATAAACGGTTTTGGATATCTGGTCCCTTTGACTGGTCTGGTATGAAGCAAGTCTGGAGGAAGCCGTTGGCACTCTGAATAGCTAGTTCGGATTGACCTCACTCTCGTCTTGTATCAGCTGTCGATGGCGAAGAGTCGGCGGTCAGTGAGCGATGAAGAGGCGCGGCGTAGGTGACGATCGGCGGCCTCGGTCGCATTTGGAAGAGCAGTCGGTTCATGGTTTATGATTTCTAGATGTCGGCAGTTGAACGTTCCGGATGTTTTTTGCAAATAAATCGAATTATGATCATTTTCCATTGCCCAGTGCTACTAGGCCAGGCGTCTCTTTGTTCTGATGGTCGGCTGGTAGACGTTTTGACCACTGCTGCTGTCAGGAAGCCCCTCTCTGACATCTGGATAGAGCATCAGAGAAGAGTCGACAAGACAAGGAGCTACTTGATTGAGAAGTAGGGGCTCCGGTCTCGGAAACTGACATACGGCCGGGAGATGGTGTGCTGACCACGTGCCCCTCCATATCCGCATCCAGTGACGCCTATGGATTCAGGATGACAGCGCGGCCGGTCGGTACCGTTGGGCCTTCATGGCCTGTTCCGGAGGAGTTTAGTTTAGTTTTGTTTATATGATGAAAAAATGCGCAAAGCGGAATTGCTAAAGCATTTCCAGAGGAATCGAAATGGAGTGGAATGGGGACCCTCATGAGAATGACTCAGTGGTAACAGAGCCAAACTTGAATCAATACCGAGCGAGGTGGTGTAGTGGTTGGCACAATGGACTCGCGTTCGGGAGGACGACGGTTAAAACCCGGGTCCAGCCATCCAGACTTAGATTTTCCATGATTTCCCTAAGTCAATCCAGGTGAACGCCGGAATAGCACTCCGTCTTCAGGCCACAAGTGGTCCATCGGGACCATGCGACCGCCATGTCATCCTCATGTAAGGATGCGGATAGAAGGGGCGAGTGGTCAGCACACCGCTCTCCCAGTCGTTATGATAGTTTTCTGTGGCCGGAGCCGCTGCTATTCGGTCGAGTAGCTCCTCAATTGGCATCACAAGGCTGAGTGCACCCCATAAAATCGCAACAACGCATGGCGGCTCGGATGGTCACCCATCCAAGTGCCGGCCATGCCCGACAGCACTTAACCTCGGTGATCTGACGGGAACTGGTGTATCCACAGTGGCAAGGCCGTTGCCTAAACGCCGGAATGATTAATTTGAAGGGGCACAGCCTATTTATTTCCTCATCCTTGATAGAATCCGAACTTGTGCTCCGTCTCTAATGATCTCGATGTCGACGGGACGTTAAGACGATCTTCCTTGCTCCTTGAATCAGTATTGGAATCAGACTGCAAAGGAGCGTAAAGACTAGATTCGGAAGGCAGGCATCATACTGGAATGAAATCCACAGTAGACTGGAAAGGAAATCCGTACGTGGAACAGAATGATATCAGAATGGGATGACTCAATTTGAAGAGAAAGTGCACACCAGGTCCTCACCTCAACTCTCTACACGACATTCCGCTACAAAATCTCCTTCTGCTCCACCTCTCCTTTCATCTCAACCTATTACTGGCTGGCGATTTTGGAATCTCAGAAGGTAGACATATCTTCCTCGCTCCTCCACTTCATTCATCTTTCTAGGGTGCCGTCTTTCTACTGCAGTACCTCAAAAGTCTCTAAGCTCTTCTGTTTGTGGCCATCGTTTGTGAACGTTTGCTTTTTCGTGTCCCGCAAAGCTCACAGCCTTCGCGTTCCTCGAAGAGCTCTGCTTCGGGGCCAGGCTGTCGACTCTCGGCGTGTCTCTAAGAAGCTTACACACATGAGTGAACTCTTACAGCAGTTGCGTGGGTGAACACCCGAAAGGAAAAAGCACACCAATTATGTTTGTGACTTACGAAGAGGATGTGTTCTTTAACGGTCCTGATGCGTTATGGTTAAGAACTATTCTGCTAATACACTGCCAGAAGAAAATACAACACCATCAATGTGCTGAGGCAAGAAGATATAATATGTGCATACGTGTACATTCTGAGGGATAGTAGCGTTAGTGATTAATTTTTCACGGCCACCAGCCACAACATGACGTTCAGGAGGCCTGTCTGAGCGCTCTCTGTGTCGACTCAGCAGGCAGTAACTGTGCTGTCTTTAGAGGTAAACAGTGTGTGTAAAATTCATTATAGGGAACAACCATTACCCACTGACGAGTGTGTATACCATTGGTCAACAGTGTTAGCGATTTGAATGATGTTTCCGTGCGGGCCTGAGAGGAGCTGGTTGGACGTATCGATAGAGTCCTGCACTTGTTGGGCACAATGTATCGGTGGCGTGTCAATGCTTTGCAGTGGTCTGTGGAACATTCCCATCTCTACAGAACACGCTCTGGACATCAGCGTTGTACAGTTGCACGTCAAGATCGACTGACTGTGCGACCATCTACAGGCGACCGAGCGTCAACCAGTGACGAAATCCTGCCATATGTTGCAGGTGCTATGTCATCAGGGGCCAATGGAAACTGTCTGCGTGCAGCAGGTTTAAGATCACGTGCGCCTCTGGCGGGTCTGCCACTTACATCACGACACCGCCAAACATAGCTACTCTGGTGTCGTGAAAAAGTTGACTGGAGAGGGGAATGGAGTGCTATTGTCTTCTGTGATGATAATAAGTTTTGTCTGCACTCGAGTGACAGAGTACACGTAGACCTGGTGAGCCGCTTATTCCAGAGTGCATTCGCCGAAGACACACAGGTCGCATCCCAGGCTTTATAGTGTGGGGAGGCGGGGGTGTCAGTTAAAACATAAAGTCACATTTGGTATTTCTGCAGGATAAAGAAACCACTGTCCAATCCTTTACCCAGATATTGCCCAGATTGTTATCCCCGTGCTACTCCTATAGCTTCAACAGTAAGGTGATGTGCTTTTCAGCAGGACAATGCACGTCCACACTCGGCTGCTGCGACGCAACGTCCTCTTCTCGAAGTAAAACAACTGCCTTTGACAGCAAGAACACCAGGTCTCTCGTTAACTGTATGTGTACGGCCATGTTGAAGTGGGAACTTACATATTCTCCAGAACGTGAAAGAACCATTGCCAAATTGCAATAAAAAGCACAATATACTTGGCATCATATATTGCAGCATACCATTCGTCACCTTTATGATCTTTTATGTGCGAGAATACTCTCATGTACTGCCACGATGGAGTGGGGTTCGCTGTGAATTGATTCAACTATCTGGCGCCCTTTACTGTGAGGTGTGTGTTTCATTTGGTTTGAATTTGTTACCATATACTCACACAAAAATGAATTTTCTGTCACTGCATTTGTCAGCAAAATGGTTGTGAGGGTAATGCATTTTTTGCTTAATTGTGTTGATGTTAACTTGTCCTTAGTCCTCATGTCGGCCATCACTCAAAGCATCCACTGGATGAGACAGTCTGAGTGAATGTGTGCAGAATATTACTATAACAGCAGTAGTCTGCAACAGATCAATCTAATTAGTGTATCATGTCCTTTAAGGTGACTGTATGGCGGAAATAAAACGTGGTTTTCAGTAGTATAGTAAAGTATTGCTCTCCTTGACCCCATTTATCGGCGATGCATGTACGTAAAATACAATACTGGCCATTAAAATCGCTACACCACGAAGATAACGTGCTACAGACGCGAAATTTAACCCACAGGAATTCGTTGCTGTGATATGCAAATGATTAGCTTTTCAGAGCATTCACACAAAGTTGACGCCGGTGCCGACACCTACAACGTGCTGACATGAGGAAAGTTTCCAACCGACTTCTCATACACAAACAGCAGTTGACTGGGGTTGCCTGGTGAAACGTTGTTGTGATGCCTCGTCTAAGGAGAACAAATGCGTACCATCACATTTCCGACTTTGATAAAGGTCGGATTGTAGTCTATAGCGATCGCGGTTTATCGTATCGCGACATTTCTGCTCGCGTTGGTTGAGATCCAATGGTTGTTAGCAGAATATGGAATCGGTGGGTTCAGGAAGGTAATACGGAACGCCGTGCTGAATAGCAACGGCCTCGTATCACTAGCAGTCCAGATGACAGCCATCTTATCCGCATCGCTGTAACGGATCGTGCAGCCACGTCTCGATACCTGAGTCAACAGATGGATACGTTTGCAAGACAACAACCATCTGCACTAACAGTTCGACGAAGTTTGCAGCAGCATGGACTAACAGCTCGGAGACCATCGCTGCGGTTACCCGTAACACTGCATCACAGACAGGAGCGCCTGCGATGGTGCACTCAACGACGAACCTGGGTGCACGAATGGCAAAACGTCATTTTTTCGGATGAATCCAGGTTCTGTTTGGAGCATCATGATGGTCGCATGCGTGTTTGGCGACATCGCGGTGAACGCACATTGGAAGCTTGTGTTCGTCATCACCATACTGGCTTATCACCCGGCGTGATGGTATGGGGTGCCATTGGTTACACGTCTCGGGCACCTCTTGTTCACATTGACGGCACTCTGAACAGTGGACGTTACATTTCAGATGTGTTACGACCCGTGGCTCTACCCTTCATTTGATCCCTGCAAAACCCTACATTTCAGCAAGATAATGCACGACCGCATGTTGCAGGTTCTGTATGGACCTTTCTGGACACAGAAAATGTTCGACTGCTGCCCTGGCCAGCGCATTCTCCAGATCTCTCACCAATTGAAAACGTGTGGTCAATGGTGGCCGAGCCACTGGCTCATCACAATACGCCAGTCGCTACTCTTGACGAACTGTGGTATCTTGTTGAAGCTGCATGGGCAGCTGTACCTGTACACGCCATCCAAGCTCTGTTTGACTCAATGCCCAACCGTATCAATGCCGTTATTACGGCCAGAGGTGGTTGTTCTGGTTTCTGATTTCTCAGGATCTATGCACCCAAATTGCGTGAAAATGTAATCACATGTCAGTTGTAGTATAATATATTTGACCAATGCATATCCGTTTATCATCTGCATTCCTTCTTCGTGTAGCAATTTGAATGGACAGTAGTGTATTTAACTGCACCCGCGAGTATTGGAAACCTTCTGAAATCCGCTGCAGCTGCGGTTTTCACGGGGATGCTAACAGCCGCTTTCCTTGACTACCTGTCGGCTATTACGTAGCCAAGATTTCCGACACCAATCTTCCGCGCCCGTGATCACCACTGTTTGCTGTGTGGCGTGGGAGAACGACGGCGCGAGGGCGACAGTGCATGAGCGCGTACAGAGGTGTGGTGTGCGCGTCACGTGTTTGCTTGTCCTCGAGCAGGTCGCTTCGTGCCCTGCTGCGCCGTGCCGCTGACAATATTGGCAGAGCAAACAGGGCGGTGATTCCCCGGCAGGCTGCACAGTGGCAGTAGCTCGTCGCGAACGGACTGCGCCACCAGACCGGCCCAGATCAAACCGTACCAGATGTCTCCGCGCTCTCGCGCTCTGGGACCTACCTCCTGTGCGACTCTCTCTGCAATCTCCGGAAGTCGCAGATGCAAGCGTTAGTGTGGTACCAGTGCAGATGCTAAGCATCTATCAGGAAATTGATAAGCAACACTCGCCTGGGTACAATTTTGAGGCACAGTGTATTCTGCCTGAAAAAAAGAGTAAAGCCCGCAGAAGGGGACGAGGAAGTGGTATGAAACTTCTGAGATAGTGTGTAACGTTTTTCCAGACATAACAAATTTGACTAAAATGAGAAAGAACTTGGCAGTATGAGCCCACTTATGAGTATGACGTCGCACATGGCCTGGATGCGTGTACTCATTCGGTTGAGAAGAGCATCATAAAATCCTTGTATTACCTCCTCAGGCAAGCTGGCACACAACTGTGGCAATTGATCTTGATATCTTGGATGCTGTAACCCAGTGGACTGGTCACACAAATGATCCATCGGTGAGTGATCTGGGGATATTAGCGACCACCTGAGTACCTCACCATCACGCACACAGTTCACAGAGACACATACCAAGTGTGGACGAGCGTTACCCAGATACTGTTGCATGTTATGTAACGCAGAGGTCGCACGATGTCAGTGACGTACCGCTCGGCACTACGGTACGTCACTGACATCATGCGCGCTCTGTGTTCCTTCAAACGCTATCAATCCTGACCTGAATGGTTCCCCGCACCGCGACACCAGGATTAACACCACTGTGCTTCTCCAAAGAAGAATGGAGGTCCCCGCCGTACTCGCTGACGAAAGTCGTCCGCGGAAGTGCAGAACCGTGATTCACTACCGAACACCGAGGCTATTCACAAACAGTCCATAGGTCCAAGCCAAGTCACCACTCCAAACGTAGCCTCTCATGCTGTGGTGTTAACGACAGCCAGTGCGTAGGATAGTAATTCCCTAGTCCGGTTACTGCTAATCACATATTAGACTTGTGTTGGGGTTACGATGTGCCTGGTGCACAATACTGCCATCCTCCCTTGTTGTGGTCAGACATAGTCGACCGGAGTCTTATAGACGAGTGTGCTCGCTCTCGCGTTCCCGTTAAGTCCAGCCTCAGTCACTGTCACAGCTGAATACCCCAAAATCTGAGAGTTGCATGATTCGAGTATCCGACCAAATGGAAACACGCAATGAGGCCCCTTTCAGTCCGGGTAAGGAGCTGATTAACATCTCTCACACGAGTACTCAGTTTCTCTGTTTCCTTAACAGTGATCACCCAGCATCTGATGCTGTCCACGCCCCTTATAAGCCCTACCAGACCTGGTAGCGATAATACACGTCACAAATGCGCTCTTTTGGCAGTCTACCTGTTACAGAGAAGCGCAGCTCCAATCATTAAAATATATGCCTATAGTGTGTAGCGGTACGAAGTTACATTGCCTTCTAGATGCTTCACATTTTTTGTCAGGCAGCGTAGAAGGCTAAAAGAAACGGCATGAACAACAATTAATTCCCAGTTGCGAATATGGACAACCATCAGCTGTATAACTGTTTTATTTGAAATTGCTGGCCCAATGTCGCGCTCGCCGGTGTCGGCGGATAAATACGGCATTGCAGTGCTTGTGCTACTTCCATTTACGATGCAATGTTCCTTCGAGCTTCAAATAAAAATATCTGCTCTTCATGGGAATCTATATAGTGGATGTATGAGTACAGGTTGTAGATAGATGGTTGACGACATATGGAAGTTTGGGTCGGGCCGTGAGATGTGCTCGGAGAGCCAAATGGTAAGGCGACCTCTCGCTATATGCGGAAAATCCGGGTTCGAGTCCCGCTCTGGCACAAATTTTCATTGTGGTCATTCCAGTACCCATCCGGTGATTGTCCATATTCGCGACTGCGAATTAAGTTCATGTACTTCGTAAGGGCTGTAGTCACCACAGTGCCTGTCCTTCGGACATGCAAGCATGTCCGAGTGAACGTTGCATCGTAATTTGGAGTAACACAGACACCGCAATATATTAAAACTTAATAGAGTTTAAGGACTCCATGGACATCCAGACGAGCCTGAATCTTGTAGAAAACTGTTGCACGAAAATTTTGAATGGTATTTTACAGAATACTTCGCAAAAGAGATCACACCATTTTCTCAAGGTATGTAGAAGAAGGCACGGGTCAGTAATCGTTCTATATTATAAATAATCGACTATACTGGCAAACAAAGACCTTTTATTAAATCCTAGATGTTGGTATGTCCATAATTACACATTTTCAGCATTTTAAATAAGGAAATTACAGTTGTGGGAAATGTAAACCAAACGAGCATTGTCAATCACTACGGTTTCTACATCTACATGGGGAAATGTCTATATGCCACTGTACACGGGCCCTTCTTTCTTGATCTCGTGACTCACTAGCGAGGCGATGGTAGCTGCGGAATGGTGACAATGGATATTTTGGCCTAACCTATGTACTGGATACAAGGGTTGGCGAGAGTGAAGGGCAGAGAATCGGAACAAACAAGGAATTTAGCAGTCTGACCGTGAGGAGATGATCAGGGAAAACAACAGAGCAACCTGTAAGTAGGCTGTTTATGTTTTCTTATTGGAAACGTTACGTAGCGCTCTATATGAAAATCACTGGCTGTGCTGTGTGCAGTCTGTGGCTAGTTTGCATTGTTGTCTGCCATTGTAGTGTTGGGCAGCGGCAGCTGGACGTGAACAGCGCGTAGTGTTGCGCAGTTGGAGGTGAGCCGCCAGCAATGGTGGATATGGGGAGAGAAACGGCAGAATTTTTGAGAATGGATAATCTGGACGTGTGTCCATCAGAAACAGCACATTTGTTAGACTGGATGTCATGAACTGGATATATATATTATGACTATTAAGGTAAATACATTGTTTGTTCTCTATTATCATCTTTCAATTGCTAACTATGCCTATCAGTAGTTAGTGCCTTCTGTAGTTTGAATCTTTTATTTATCTGGCAATAGTGGCGCTCGCTGTATTGCAGTAGTTCGAGTAACGAAGATTTTTGTGAGGTAAGTGATTTGTGAAAGGTATAGTTTAATGTTTGTCTGGGCCATTCTTTTGTAGGGATTTTTGATAGTCAGATTGCGTTGCGCTAAAATTATTGCGGATACAAATATACAGATGGAACAGAACTGCGTCCTGGACGGAGAGTGCATCTATTTATACAAAGATAGGAATTCTAGAACATACAAACACGAAAACATAGAAAATTTTGTGAATCTTCTAGGAATGATAAATACTGAATGAAAAATAATTGCCTGTAATCGGGTTTCAACCGTTGTCTTACCGAGCGAGGTGGCTCAGTGGTTAACACACTGAACTCGCATTCGGGAGGACGACGGTTCAATTCCCCGTCCGGCCATCCTGATTTAGGTTTTCCGTGATTGCCGTAAATCGCTTCAGGTAAATTGCGTGATGATTCCTTTGAAAGCGCACGGCCACCTTCCTTCTCCATCCTTCCTTAATCCGAGGGACCGATGATCTTGCTGTTTGGTCCCCTCCCACAAAACCAACCAACCAACCAAACAACCAACTGGTGACTCGCACCACGCCAGTAACTGGCACTAACAGATACTATACACTGCACGCAGCTCACCTTGGGGCAGCGTTAATAATATTCATACAAATCGTACTGGGGGACGTTACTGTCATATTGAATAATATCGGCACTATAGGCCGATTCAGAAAAAGAAATGTATAACTTCCTGTTATATTTACGTAGGTCACCCAAGGACTTTACAACAGAAATATAATGTTTAGTAACCTAGCCCAGTAAATAATTCTCTGTTACTTCGTGAACTTATCTCGCAATCACCTCTCATCATGAAAGTTTCGATACCAGTATTATGTGTCACGCAAAATGGAGGAACAGGCGACTATACCACGATAGAAATGGCTGTCTCGCGTGCCAACATGTGTTATATGCGTGTATGCTGCATGAGTAAATGCACATGCGAGATCCATAACCGTAGATTCTTTTTGAAATAATATAGCCGACGATATCATTTACTGCCACGACACAGGCACGCAGTATATGACATGAGTTCATAAAATAGCTGGAACAGATGTTATTTTATTAGTTTTAAAACTTTTCTTCGTAGTAAAACTTGTAATTATTAGGAGCAGTCAAATGAAATCGAGACATCCGGAAAAAAGTAAGCAAACGGTTTTTGCTTTTCCTATGTAACCAGGCCTGAACTTCTTATTCCGAAGCATATATATAGGTCACCGAATGTCTTTTTTCAAGGCTCTAAAAATGTGGAAACCTAATGGGGAGGCATTGGAGCTGTATGAAGGATTTCTTAGGGCTTCCCAGCGAAACTTCTGAACTGTAGTCGAAACAACTTACGGGCACACCTGGGCTGGGAAAAATGGTTCAAATGGCTCTGAGCACTATGGGACTTAACATCTGAGGTCATCAGTCCTCTAGAATTTGGAACTACTCAAAGCTAACTAACCTAAGGACATCACACACATCCAAGGCCGAGGCAGGATTCGATCCTGCGACCGTAGCAGTCTCGCAGTTCCAGTCTGAAGCGCCTAGAACCGCTCGGCCACCGCGGCCGGCAAGGGCCGGGAAAGTGATGATAACCATTTTTTTTTATTGTAAGGGCCTGCTCCTCATTGAATTTCTGGTTCACGGTGTCATAATGAGCGCCCAGCGGTACGTGGTCACTTTGCAAAAACTGAAGCACGCCAACAAGTGCAAGCGTCCAGGGATGTTGACGGAATGCTTCATTCTGTTGCACGATAACGACACGCTCACATGTTGGCAAGGTACAAAATGTGATCAAAAGTATCCGGACACCTGGCTGAAAATGACTTTCAAGTTCATGGTGCTCCCCCCCCCCCCCCCCCCCGCCTCATCACTAACGCTATAGAATTCAATAAGGTGTTGGTCTACCCTTAGCTTTGATGACAGCTTCCACTCCCGCAGGCATACGTTCAATCAGGTGCAGAAAGGTTTCTTCGGGAATGGGAGCCCATTTTTCACGGAGTGCGGCACTGAGGAGAGGTGTCGATGTCGGTCTGTGAGGACTGGCATGAAGTCGGCGTTCCAAAACACCAGAGAGGTGTTCTATAGAATTCAGGTCAGGACTCTGTGCAGGTCAGTCCATTACAGGGATGTTATTCTCGTGTAACCACTCCTCCGCAGGCAGTGCATTATGAACAGGTGCTCGATAGTGTTGAAAGATGCAATCACCATCCTCGAATTGCTCTTAAACAGTTGGAAGCAAGAAGGTGCTTAAATAATCAATGTAGGCCTGTGCTGTGATAATGCCAAGCGAAACAATAACGGGTGCAAGCACCCTCCATGAAAGACACGACCACACCATAACACCACCGACTCTGAGTTTTACTGTTGGCACTACACACGCTGGCAGATGACGTTCACGGGCATTCACCATACCCACACCCTGCCATCGGGTCGCCACAATGTGCACCGTGATTCGTCACTCCACACAACGTTTTTCCACTGTTCAATCGTCCAATGTTTATACTTATTACACCAAGCGAGACGTCGTTTGGCATTGACGGGCGTTATGTGTGTCTTCTGAGCAGCCGCTCGACCAAGAAATCCAAGTTTTCTCACCTCGCGCCTAACTGTCATAATCGTTGCAGTGGATCGTGATGCAGTTTGTAATTCTTGTGTTATGGTCTGGATAGATGTCTGCCTATTGCACATTACGACCCTCTTCAACTGTCGGCAGTCTCTCTGAGTCAACAGACGACGTCGGCCTGTACGCTTTTTGCCGTACGTGTCCCTTCACGTTTCCACTTCACTATCACATCGGAAACAGGGGACCTAGGGATGTTTAGCACTGTGGGAATCTCACTCACAGGCAGATGACACAAGTGACACCCGATCACGTGACCACGATCGAAGTCCGTGAGTTTCCCGGAGCGCCCCATTCTGCTCCGTCACGATGTCTAATGATTACTGAGGTCGCTGATATGGAATACCTGGCAGTAGGTGGCAGCACAGTGCACCTGATACGAAAAACGTATGTTTTTGGGGGTGTCAGGATACTTTTGATCACATAGTGCAGTTTCAACTACGCTGCAGAAGTTTCGCTAGGAAGCCCTTACACAACCTCCACACAGTTCCGATCTCTCCCCACTGGATATCCATATTTTTGGAGCAGCAAAGAAAGACATTGTGGTTGCAGATTTGCTTCGGACAAAGAGATGCACGCCTGGATGTATCCATGATACCGTAGACTATGACAAACATTTCTCCGTGAAGGCATTGTGGGCCTTGTATTTCAATGACATATATGTGTTAACAGTTAGCTGAGTATATTTAAAATTAAAAACAGTTTATATAGGTACTTTTTCCCTTCTGTGTCGTGTTCATTTTACTGTCCTTTACATATATACATCTAGATCTCTTGGCGTGTAACATGCTGCAGCCATAATAGGAAACGATTCCTGTTCCGGAGACTTATGTTTCGCTTATAGTTGATATTGCTTTTCTAGACACAGACATTTGAAAGGTGACAGTGTTGAGACCCTGCCGCAAATGTGCAGGGTTATTCATAAGTTCATCCAGGGTTTCAAATGACGACAGGGCAAAAGCTAAATGTCATAAAGGAAACAGGCACATATCATCGAATGGGACATCTGTCCACGATTTTTACTCAAACTGCAGGTGCTAAATAACGGGAACGTCTGTGAGGCAGCAAAGTCAATACGGGCGAAAGTGCACGTGCGTGTAATTCATTGAACACGCAGGAAGCATTGATGGCGCAGGAAGGCGCAACGAGAGCAGCCTGCTTTGGAAATCTGTCCAGTGGATTGGCTGTCTAATGGTGCAAACATATTCAGTGTAATAATGGGGAGCGAATGATTTGTCTTCCCCTCCTAGAGGAGCGCACTGAAATTACAGCACGGCTCGTAATAGGAATCGAAACTTCGAGAGACGCTCCATCCGGTGCATGGGTTGACGTTTTCTCACAGCCGTCTTCTGAAACCGTGGAAGTACTTATAGACCATCAATTTATTACCGTAAACATAAATAAAGTGACGACATCCTGTTATGGAGACAACAATCTATATGTTACCAGTCATTGAAAAGATAGGGAAACAAACTTACACACAGGTTAACCACTGAAGTCGCAATAAATAAAGTTCGTGTTGTGAAGGAAGAGAGGGGAAAACGCATCCGGTAATCACATACGCAAAGAAGTGCGAGTCGATAGCAGTGTAAAAAGCACAGTCTACGGTCATGAGACGTAACGTACACAGCTGAGGGCAGCTTCCTGGTGCAACCGCGCCTTAATGCGAGGTAATATTTCGTGGGATCCCGTACCATGACTCAATAGTGGCGAGTCCATCGAGTGGTATCTCACTGTTGAAATTCTTTCTACAACTCTAAGGCAAGCGCCATATATCCAGGTGTGTTTGTATACATCGAACGCAACAGAATTTCCAACCCAAGTACTTCTAAAGTGAATGCTGCTACGGATGTGCTGAAAAACACAGTAATTTGAGGACTTCAGTTACAGACCCAAGAACAGATTTCAAAAAATGTCTGTTGGTGTGTGTGTGTGTGTGTGTGTGTGGTGCAAGATAACGACACCAGAATCGCATTCAGGAGAATTACAATTCAAAATTCTTCCTGCTGTACAGGTTTAGGTTTTCGGTGGTTTCTATAAATCACTTTAAAAGGACATCGCTATTTACTTTGCCCATCTTTCTCAACTAGAATTTGTGTTCTGCCTTAAATTACCTCGTCATCATGGGGATTTTAAACAATGGGCTTCCTTTGTAGTATGGCTAACCTGGATTTAATGGTAGTTTGTCTTGAATCCCTAAGAATTCATTGCTACTAACAGGACAGACACATATCCAGAAATTCGTCACAGGTCAAGAGTTGTGTACTGTTACATTTAGAATAGAAGCGAAATTTGTTAATATCGAGTATAGATTTGTCAGGAAGTCGTTTCTGAAAGTATTTGTATGGAATGTAGCCATGTATGGAACTGAAACGTGGACGATAAATAGTTTAGACAAAAAGAGAATAGAAGCTTTCGAAATGTGGTGCTACAAAAGGATGCTGAAGATTAGATGGATAGATCACATAACTAATTATGAAGTACTGAATAGAATTGGGGAGAAGAGAAATTCGTAGCACAGCTGGACTAGAAGAAGGGATCGCTTGGTAGGACATATTCTGAGGCATCAAGGGATCACCAATTTAGTATTGGAGGGCAGCGCGGAAGGTAAACATCGTAGAGGGAGACCAAGAGATGAATACACTAAACAGATTCAGAAGGATGTAGTTTGCAGTAGGTACTGGGAGATGAAGAAGCTTGCACAAGATAGAGTAGCATGGAGAGGTGCATCAAACCAGTCTCTGGACTGAAGACCACAACAATAACAACACATTTAGAATTTTTTGATTATTGAGTACCTGAGTACCTGGCAATGCATGAATTTGCACGAGGGCGTACTGAAAAGTAATGCCTCCGAAGAGGCAACTCACTTTTTTAAAAATAAAGTAAACGTTATTAACATTAAATGTTTACTCTTCATGTCTACATATTTACTTCTTAACGTAATCAACATGGCGACGAACAGTTTTCTCTTAATGAAAGGTCAGTTGGTTCATGCTGTCAGTGTAAAATCTTTGCACTGTTTACAGAGCCACAACCACACCTCTGCTTGCAAGGTTTCATCAATACCGACGTAAAAACTACGAAGTTGTTTCTTAATTTTTGGAAACGGATAGAAATGAAATCGGCTCAAGTCGGGCCCATATGGAGCTGGATCGATGACCAAGAACGCAAAGCATCTGACTGTTGTAGACATCGCTGTGCTCGTGTGTGGTCTGGCACTGTCATATCGAAGGAGAGGGTGCTCCACGTGTGGACGAACTTTTTGATTCAGAGTCTCCTGATCTGAACACATGTGACTCCTTAAAGACAAGGTGTACAGCAATAACTCCGAAACCATTTGTGAGGTGAAAACAGCCATTCAGGTGGTCACTGACAGCATCGGTGTTCCGACACTGCAGCCGGTCACGTATAATTTCGCTATTCGTCTGCGCCACATCATCACCAATGATGGCAGGCATATAGAACATGTCATAAACTAAATCCGAATATCTGTAGAGACGTTTACATGCTGAACAAACTGTATGCACGCCGTAGTTTGTAACTAATTTAATTTTTTTTCATGTAGTTCAATAATTGTCGCTCTGTACATGAAAACATTTACTTGGAGTGAGTGTTATGCTTTGGATGCCACATTTTAATGCATATAGTGGCTGGTGGAAGCAACTGAGTAAACTGAGAGTTGTCAAAGAGTACGATGAAATATACGCTGTACTTAGAAAGCTTTGTATAATTCTGTAAATTGTATTCAATTTGTAAAGCATGGCGAGCAGATGGGAATGAAGGTATCTCCGTAGAAGAATGGAAGGAGCGCAAGTTAACTGTGCTAACCACGATCCTTCAGAGCAGCTTGAATTGCCCCCTCAGTTTATTGATTTGATAGCCACTGAATTGCTATTTATTTATTTAATGGGATAATAATAATTATTAAAAGGTGGCAATTTTATTTAAGCACTCTTTCGATTGTTGCGAGTCAGCGATAGGGCAATGCTGCTCGCTTTGGAGAATACACATTTTATAAGAATTATTTGGTCCAGGAAACACTTTTGCGATCACGGTTGCGATTTTGACGGCATTCGCGTAATTGTACTGATTAAAAGTTATCGTTTCCGAAAGACGCAGGTTCGATTAAAGCTGTGTGCACATTTGCGCGTATAATGAAAATATTCATAACACGTCGCGTAACAAAAAGAAACAAACGAATCACAACCGTGATCGAACGAAGAAAACATATGATAACATAAATGTTCTTCGCTGTTATTCAGGACAGGCTCAGATTAGACCTTGCAAGTTTTAGCTATAGGAAATCACAAGACGTTGCAGTTAGGAGATATTTGTTTTGAATAACTTGTATTTACCTTTTCTCTCTCTCCTTTTAATATCATGAATACTTCTTTAAATCATGAAAATAGGGTTTGACATCGTCCTAATATTAATTTTCATCGTTGTAGCACTACAAGCTTCAAATCACAGATAATGGGATCATAGCTCAAGATGTAGATATTTTGACGAATAATTGTTCCAAAAACACAGAATTCGCCGCGTCTGACCATCCTGATGTGGCATATTTGAAAGAGGCCCACAGGACACGCGCTCTGAGGATGACATTTCAAACGAGCTGCAAGAAGAGTTAGATAGGTAAAGTTATGGAACTGCGTTAACTGATACTTTGCTAATGAGAATGCTGGTATAGCAAAGAATGTTGAATAAAATCATGATCAGAGAGTGACGTCCGAGTTGAAATTATAAATGCAGGAAATAAAAGTTGGATTAAAAGAAAACGAGTAAAAAAAGGAGCTCTGATCAAAGCCATGGCACTGCGTCAACCGACACTTTTCCACCTGAGGATGTTTTTGGAGGAAAGAACGTTGAGCAAACTGGAGCTCATACAGTAAAATCTGTGATGGAATTATTAACGCAGAAATTAAGAGCTTGGTCAAAAGAACATAAATATGTGTTAAAAAGGAACTTTAACCAAAGATTACAAAAATTGAAGTAAAACCTATTAAGATTGTCAAGGAGATACGTGTGCAAACAAAGTAATGGATTACACATTTTACTGAGCGTCAGTATGAAACAGAGGATAAGTCTGATAAACAAATACACAATTTTATAAGCAACTTTAAGTAACACACAAGCTGCGGCTTTTACGACATGTAGAAAAAAAAATCAACAACAGATCACACATAACAGTAAAATTTTCAATATAGAAACAAGACATAAATACGACATATGTGATTCAAGATAAATTGGGAGAAATCTTAGAAATGGTAGAAAACTCCCATAAATAGAGGCTATGGCTAGTCACGACAGTAAGATAGAAGAGGAAATTAAGCACAGGTTAGAAACATGATGTAAACAACAACAGACGAAAGGCTGTGTGTGAGAAGATGGCCATTTCTCAACAAAAGGTAATGTATACCCAAGGTGTTTATTCGACTGTTTGAGGATATTGTTCCTCAGTACTGGCCAGAACAAAAAAAAAAAGAAAGAAATGGTGTGAGTTACTACTAGATTCATGGGTACTTCATATCATAGGGAACGGGAGTAATTAACACGTGTGAAATATAGTGAGTCTGAGCAAGCATTTCTGAATCAGTACAGCTGTAGCAGTACACAGAGCGACAAGCGAAATATATGAAGCTAGAAGCTTCGCTAGCAGCGTTTCTGCTGGTTACCAAGAAATTTAAACACTGCTGGAAGCAAAACTGGTTTAACTGATGCATTAAAAGAATCCGATCGTACTGCCATTATAATACTAAAACATCCAGTGTCGGTATAAGACAACCTTATTAACATAAAAGACGATGATGTCTAGAATTTATGGCACGTAATTGAGCAGCTAGATTTTCTAGTTTATGTTCACTAGGCGAGTACTGTCGTACTGTTTCATTACCATATAACGGAAGTAAAAGATTCAGAAGTAGAATAAAAACTCCGAGTGAAAGGATATGAATGGTAAAATTCGTTGGCGACAGTGGTGCTACCAGTGAATTTGAAGAATAGTTACAGAACTTATTCAATGGAATGAATAGCGAAATGAGCTTATAATATGGACTTAGGGTAAACCGAAGAAAGAGGAAGGAAATGAGGAGTAGCAGGAATGAGATTAAAGATAAACTTGAAATTAAAATTGGCGACCAAGAAGTAGACTTGTGAGAGACTTGTCCTACCTTGGAAGCAAAATACGGCGCCTACATATTTTTCTTTTTACACCTCCGATCATTCGCGAAGTTAAACCCACCGATAAATTCGGTAAAGCTTTGCGCAGATGTGTTGCGGAGTGTCGCTAGTATGCTTGCGTATCGCTTCTCGTTGCACTTTTCAGTTCTGAGGGCACAGTGAGCACCTAAAGAGGCTAGAAAATAGTGTCTCCCGTCAAGTACGAAGGCTGCGGAAGAGTTTCGCTTTATTTCTTGCAGCCCATATAACGTACCTTTTATGCTTTTCTTTCTTCATGAAATTTTTTGGCCTCGTACAGCAGGTGCAACTAAGATGCTCCTGCAACGTCTGCGATGGGAAGTGTTTGATCAGCTCTAATCTTTATCTCTTCGTTCACATGACCAGCTGCTATGAAGACCGCATTATGGCACATACAGCGAGCTGCAGACCAGCATAGGGACTGGCGGAAATCATAGGCGGGTGTCTTCTATGACTAGTGTATTGGGGAGGCGATACCACCCTACGACAGATGTGTAAGTCAAAGCGACGACTGTGTAGAGAAGTAGCAGGAACCTGTAATCAAATGTTGCAAATAAAATATTTTTGAATTTCTTTGTGGTTTTCATTTCTCGACCGAACGGAGGTGTGGAAAAATCGACCTCATAACACGTGACGTACGGAGCAAGAAAGGTCGTAAAGAGAAGACTAGCATTGTACGGGAGCGAATAACAGATTGTCAGCAAACGGAATAGAAAATCGGTAAGTTTGATTGGTGGTGCTATGTAAAGACTTTGAAAATTAGCTGACCTGATAGGAATTGATGAGGTTCTCCGCCGAGTCTATGAGGAAAGAACGTGTGGAGACGACTGAAAAGAAGAAGGAAGATGCTATCAGGAGATTAGGATAAGACTTTCATGGTTCTGGACGGAGTTGTAGAGGTTAAAACCCGTAGAAAAAGACAAAAATTGGAATACATCCAACAACTGCAAGTGCAAACTATGTTGGGTGCAAGTGCTGCTCTGAATAGAAGGGGCGTCCACTTCATAGAAAGTCATGGCGGTCCGCATCAAACCCGTCAGAAGGCAGAAAAGTTGAACTATGAATACAGTCCAATGAAATGTATTAATTCCTACTCTTCCTTCATCAGAATTTCAGGCAGTTCGAAATCTTCTATCGAAGAGAGTTTACGATGCTTCTTCCCCCGTCCATACCAGATGCTACGTGCCTGGAGCGACAGCCTTCTGCTTTCCAGGTACCCCCCTGTGTTTCCGAACTTTTGCCTTGTAGACCTAATACTGGAGATCAACGGCTATCGCCTCTGGCAGTGTTCATTGATTAACAGTTATCTTCCGTCCTGTAAAAAATCGTTATCAGTCAGGACGAACATAATATCGTGAACCTCAATTGTTACTTCACTGCGGAGTTTATGTACAAAGAATCCTGCGCACCATAAGTGAGCATTAAAAATCGGATACACTATTAGCAATCATTTAGTTTTATCCCTTTTATTCCAGAAAAGACATTTTTTTCAACAAATTTTAAGATATTTTAAATCTGTCATCGTCTTCTGACATATATAAAATCGCTCCATAGATGTCTCTCGCATTTACCTGTGTAAAACACTTGATGAAAATTAACCAATACCGCTATTCTCTTCTTCCACTATTCCAACGAGCCAAATCACCAACGAGGCCTTAACATTATTCTGCCAATGAAATGCGAGTAAAGGCAACAGACATATCTTCGCTTGTCATCGTGGATCAGTTCGATGCGAGACTCGTCGCTGTAGACAGTTCTAGTCCAGTCAATCAGATTCCAGGCCGAAGACGTGTCTGGAGACGTCCCAGGCACCGGTGGGTAGACCAACAACCGAGAGTGATGATCTGGGGAACTATTTCTTTCCACAGTAGCGCCCCTTTGGTTGTTTGTTTGGTTTTCCGTTAGACTCTGTATGTGGATATAGTGATAATCTCCTTCTTTCGGTTGCCAATTGCAAAACATACACCGGTCTATTTCACGAATGTTTCATAATAAGAAATTAGAAAAGACGGAAATTTGTGGTAAGTTCTCTGGGACCAAACTGCTGTCATCGGTCTTTCAGCTTACGCAGTACTTAATCTAACTTAAACTAACTTGCGCTAACGAAACATACACACCCATGCCCAAGGGAGGACTCGAACCTCCGACGGGGGGAGCCGCTCGAACCGTGACAAAGCGGCTCAACCGCACGGCTACGCCGCGCGGCTAAGAAGTTGGTGTGCTTGTTCCGAAGAGTATATAGTGAATTAATTTTACCTTGATTTTATGGGACCATGTTGTCTATTTCTGAATTATTCTCAATTCTTCACTTATAGTAAAAGATTATACTTTAAATGCTCTTAAAAACAGTGGTTTCTTATATGAGTGTGAGCGTGTGCTTATATATCTGAAACAGAGAGTGTCTAACACACTTCAAGTAGTTATTAACATTGCATGTGTAATTTGTATACCACTTGAACGTACTGTGTTAATTCTTTGCGACCGTTATCCGCCACCGAATCGTTTCTGATTTATTCTAAACAGAAAAATGTTATTTTTCAGCCGAGTGCACACTGCGTTAAACTTCTGATCGATTACAACTCTTGCTGGAGTGGAACTGAACCCATAAACTTGGTTTTTTTTTTGTTGGCACTGCTTTTAGCAGTTGAGATATCCGGCCACTCACCACGACACGACTCAGAATTTTAATCTTTAAGAAGACCTCTCCTTTTCTCTTAACGCAACGGAGATTCTTTTGTGGACTGCACTCTAAAAAGTTTCTTTAGGCTGTCGTCATTTAATTCTACACCATTTCAGAGTCTCAGCGTGATCTTTATGACAAGCGTTGTGAAGACTGAAAAAAATAAGACACGCTATTGGTGACTGCAATGTTCATGTGGTTTATTAAATTCGTATGAATAGTTCATTCGGCACTACACATTAGCTCGAAAGAAAATCGTCTGTCCTGTGGCAAAGTTTCTAAACAAAATTTTAATCAGTAGTATAGTGTGAGTTTTACTTGTTCCTTAATCAGTGGTCAAAGTTAATACGTTCTGCGCGCATTTCGTATCTCGCAGCTAGTTCATTTGATACGAGTATAGGAGCACAGTAATAATTAACTGCAGCCGTACACCTTATGGCTCTGCTTTCATGTTCTGTATCTCCGGTTTCACATTTGCTGCATTTATCTACTGTCTGCGTCTATGTTCAGCTATTCATTTCTCACCGCACACGATTTGTACACATGGCACATATATTTTTCCACTGCTAAATTTGTAAAATAACGGTTCTAGTAAATTGTGGTGATAAGTGATGTGAGCGTAGCAGGACTGTGTTGCAATCGAGACGTTAAACCCTGATTTTCCTTCTCTTTTCTCCTTATCCCCACATCCTTCTCGCCAACTTTATAACTGTCATATTTACCGAATTAATTTGCACTATTGGCCAATACTGACCATAATTTGTCAGTATTTCTAACAGATTTCAATTTGTACATTGTGGCGTAGAAGAATATACAGGTATGACTCACGTGTAGGCTTCTGAACATCATGAATAATGACCTGATTTATGTAACTGATTAACACACAAAATAACAATATTAAACTTATGTAAATAATTAAAGCCTCCATGACAAACCATTTTATCTGAGCGTTCTTGTACACTTAGAGACGTAAAAAATTTGTTATTCTAGTGAATCAGCGACGTGTAACGATGAGACAGTATTCCTTATTACCCAAGTCAGCTGCAGGAGATGAAAATAACGTTTGAATAGTTTGTTAAAACTTCTGACGGCGACTGTGCTATGACTGACTACATAAGTTCTAGCGGATCTATATCCTCGTATGTAAGTTGAATGTCGAGGGGGGAGAAACGAAAGGAAAGGGAAACAACTATTGATTTCAGTTGCATTAGGACTTTATGCGGAATCAACGGCTACGAGTGAAAATATGTGCAGAACCGTGATACGAGCCCAGGACCTCACGCTTAGTAGGCAGTTGCGTTAACCACTGCACCACCCAGACACACTGTGTGCCACACCTGAGCGAACTGTCTCACCACGCCTCTTGGTCGACCCACATTCCCACCTGGCTTCACCTACCGCAGAAAATTCAAACACAATAATATTCTTGGCTTGAATAACTGGCAGATACGTGCACAATTAAAACAGATGTTGCAAAACAAACTTTCAATGTTACGAAATTGCAATGGAGGAAAAATGTACAAAATTAAAATAAAATTCTGCATCTCCATGCGAGACATGTGGAGAAAATATTGCCTCGTGAGGTAGTGGTAAATTTTTCTCATAACAATGATGATATACGTATAAAAATGGAACTAAGTTTTGAATTCACAAAATGGTGGGAGTTACTATAAAGAATACAAAAGAAAAATATTTTAGTATGAAGTACTCTGCCTTATCAAGAAATTACTATTAGTCGACATTAATATGGAGTATGTACAGCCTTCGCCTTCATGATGGTTTCAGCTCTGCTGGGGACACTTGCAATGAGGTGTCTCAATGTTTAGGAAGGAAAGACACCCGATTCTTTCACAGGAGATGAAACCAGACAATGCATTGACGTTGAACGTCGGGTCCTGAAGGGAAATCACCCTTGTAACTCATCCCAAAGGTGTTACATTGGTTCAGGCCAGAACTCTGGGTAAGCCAGTTCATTTTGTGAATGGCCTCGTACACTGACTATTGTCTCACAGATGCTCCTTGAAGAAAGGATGCGTTATCATCCTGATACAATCATAGTCTCCAGACTGTTCCTCTACACGATGCTGTAAAATGTGTTCAAGTCCTTATGCAATCAGCGTTTTCTTAAGCGTGGCATGAGGACTACACCCCAACCATCCTCATCCTCATACCGCAACACCTTCCCCTCGATAATTCACTGTTGGCACTACACATTATGATATGTAACGTTCGCCATAAATTTGCCAAACCCAAAACCGTTCCGCTGTATTGCCACAAGCTATATTTCGTGATACATCACTCCAGCTTACTCGTTTCCATTCATCAAATTTACAGAAATGTGTGGCTTTTGAGGAGCCGCTCGACCGCTGTACCACATTACTTTTGACTCACTAAGCACAGTCACTGAGCTAGCCGGACTGCTCAGGCTGACTCCGTACTACTTTTTACAACCAACATCCGCAATGCTCCTTGGTCCCTGTTGGCCAGTCTATGAGGTCTGCCTGGTATTGCTTTAGTTGTAATTGTTATCCCGCATTTCCATTTCACAGTTAAATCATCAACAGCCTACTTATGCAAATTTAGAAGGATGAAATATCTCTGATGGATTCGTTTCTCAGGTGACTCCTTGTGACACCACGTTCGAAGTCTGTGAGGTCCCATAACCGCAACATTTCGCTGTTACGTTCTGCACTACTGACTACATAATTCTCCCCGCCTCCTTTGACACAGGCACATCTGTCTCGATTTCGAATGGTCCGTTCTACATCATATAGGAGTGTATGTATACTTTTCATCAGATAATGTAAATGTATACTTAGATGGAACCATAGTAATATTTGTAACAGATGAAGGGAGCAGACATTGAGTTCATATCGCAATAATTCGTCAAGTATTCATGATATGGTATAATTCTTGCATAGGGAAGAAAATGACGTTAGTGTCATTTGTGGCAACTTTCGATCACGTTCGACTTTACAGGAATCTTCGTACTTTTACGCTCGTTTCATCACAGTCGCGATGTGATGTAATGGTCCCAGTCCTACAAAATTAATTTTTTTTCCGCAGGACATTCGAAATTTTTATCAAATATTAATGGCTAAACAAAGAATGCCGATAGCGGATATAGTCCCCACGCCCCCCCCCCCCCCCCCCCCCTGTATTATGTAAAATTGTCTAAAAGAGCGTAAGCTATGTTTTTCCTTGAAAGAATAATATTTGCTTTATTATCAAAATATAAAAGACGGACAAATTTTGCTCTCTTTCTGTCCTTGAAAATCTTCCTTTTTTTTTTGAGTCACCAGTCTGTTGACTGGTTTGGTGTAACCCGCGATGAATTTATCTCCTGTTCAAACATCTTCATCTCAGAGTAGCACATGCAACCTACATTCTCAGTTGTTTGTGGTATATAATACAATGTCTTCCCCCTCAGCTTTTATGTTCTTCAGCTCCCTCTAGTACCATGAAAGCTATTCCTTGATATCTTAACACATGTCTTACCATCCAGTCCCTTCCTCCTGTCAGCGTTCAACATATGTTTCTTTATTCGGCGTTTCTGAGGATAACCTCTTCATTCCTTTTCAGTCCACATAATTTTCAGCATTCTTCAGTAGCACCACATCTCTGAAGCGTGGCACTGCGGTACCAGTGCTCGGCTTAACATACACTCCTGGAAATGGAAAAAAGAACACATTGATACCGGTGTGTCAGACCCACCATACTTGCTCCGGACACTGCGAGAGGGCTGTACAAGCAATGATCACACGCACGGCACAGCGGACACACCAGGAACCGCGGTGTTGGCCGTCGAATGGCGCTAGCTGCGCAGCATTTGTGCACCGCCGCCGTCAGTGTCAGCCAGTTTGCCGTGGCATACGGAGCTCCATCGCAGTCTTTAACACTGGTAGCATGCCGCGACAGCGTGGACGTGAACCGTATGTGCAGTTGACGGACTTTGAGCGAGGGCGTATAGTGGGCATGCGGAAGGCCGGGTGGACGTACCGCCGAATTGCTCAACACGTGGGGCGTGAGGTCTCCACAGTACATCGATGTTGTCGCCAGTGGTCGGCGGAAGGTGCACGTGCCCGTCGACCTGGGACCGGACCGCAGCGACGCACGGATGCACGCCAAGACCGTAGGATCCTACGCAGTGCCGTAGGGGACCGCACCGCCACTTCCCAGCAAATTAGGGACACTGTTGCTCCTGGGGTATCGGCGAGGACCATTCGCAAACGTCTCCATGAAGCTGGGCTACGGTCCCGCACACCGTTAGGCCGTCTTCCGCTCACGCCCCAACATCGTGCAGCCCGCCTCCAGTGGTGTCGCGACAGGCGTGAATGGAGGCACGAATGGAGACGTGTCGTCTTCAGCGATGAGAGTCGCTTCTGCCTTGGTGCCAATGATGGTCGTATGCGTGTTTGGCGCCGTGCAGGTGAGCGCCACAATCAGGACTGCATACGACCGAGGCACACAGGGCCAACACCCGGCATCATGGTGTGGGGAGCGATCTCCTACACTGGCCGTACACCACTGGTGATCGTCGAGGGGACACTGAATAGTGCACGGTACATCCAAACCGTCATCGAACCCATCGTTCTAGCATTCCTAGACCGGCAAGGGAACTTGCTGTTCCAACAGGACAATGCACGTCCGCATGTATCCCGTGCCACCCAACGTGCTGTAGAAGGTGTAAGTCAACTACCCTGGCCAGCAAGATCTCCGGATCTGTCCCCCATTGAGCATGTTTGGGACTGGATGAAGCGTCGTCTCACGCGGTCTGCACGTCCAGCACGAACGCTGGTCCAACTGAGGCGCCAGGTGGAAATGGCATGGCAAGCCGTTCCACAGGACTACATCCAGCATCTTTACGATCGTCTCCATGGGAGAATAGCAGCCTGCATTGCTACGAAAGGTGGATATACAGTGTACTAGTGCCGACATTGTGCATGCTCTGTTTCCTGTGTCTATGTGCCTGTGGTTCTGTCAGTGTGATCATGTGATGTATCTGACCCCAGGAATGTGTCAATAAAGTTTCCCCTTCCTGGGACAATGAATTCACGGTGTTCTTATTTCAATTTCCAGGAGTGTATTAGGAATAGTTGGGCCATCGCTGCAGGGTTGGCGGGTTTCTAGGTAGGAGTGGGAGGCGGGGAGAGGGGAATTTAGCATTCCACTTTTAAAACTGTTTTAAGTTTACTGGGACACAAAATTATTATTATTATTACAAGTCCAAACTGAGCACCATACAAGTAATTGTGAATTAAACTGACCTAAACAAGGGAATGACTGTTTCATTGCGAATGACATAAAACAAAACCATTAAAACTTACAACAGATGGGTAACAGAATTTTGGTGATCTTTCAAGATGTGTTTAAGTTTTATCCAAACGTCCTAGTAAAAAGGTTTAAGAGTCTTTAGTTAATAAAAAAAGCGCACACACAATAGTAAACTGTACAAACGGTAAAAGATAAAAATACCAAACGTAACGGGCAGAATACAGATATAAGTGGTTCCTGTCTGGCGTGATCACCAACAGCATGTCCTAAGGCCTGCCAAGGATCCCGCCCGACACGTCAGCCAAAACAGGCACGCACAAGGCCCGGCCAGGCCTCGCAGGCACACGCCAACGCTGATGTGAGGGACCAGATTATAAATGACTTCTATAACACAGGAAAACTCTTTAAGACAAGTGAGATAACGTGCAATACAACCGCCATTTTTAACGTGATTAAAAAAATGGGGTGCTTTGACAGAGGTTGCAACATTTAACAAGTTCAAACATGATATACTAAAAAGTTGCTCAGACAGCCAAACATGCTACAAAACAATTTACAGCATGTACACTAATCGTAACGTGATATCATATAAGACCCAGTCAACAGGTGAACGTAATAAAACAGAAAAGTTTGGCAACAGAAGCCAAAAGCAGAAACAAATTGTATCTAAGGGAGAGAGGGTGAGCGTAGCGTTGCTAGATCGACATGATCACGCAAAAGGCGCACTAAGTAAGCAATACGGGCACGTGCCGAAATGAAGAAGATGGTGATGCACGCCGCGCGGGTTTAGCCGAGCGGTTTGGAGCGCTGCAGTCATGGACTGTGCGGCTGGTCCCGGCGGAGGTTCGAGCCCTCCCTCGGGCATGGGTGTGTGTGTTTGTCCTTAGGGTAATTTAGGTTAAGTAGCGTGTAAGCTTAGGGACTGATGACCTTAGCAGTTAAGTCCCACAAGATTTCACACACGTTTTTTTGGTGACGCACCACAACGGGGCAAACGGGCAAGAACTGTGCTAAACGCTCCGCCGCCCTCGTCTAAGGAAAACACCAGCACACGAGGAAAATTACGGTGCTCAACCAGTCTTAATAAGTTCAGGAGCAGGAGTGTTTTGTCCTCCGCACATACTAGCACCAATAGCGACATCGGGAAAACATACGTCGCCATAGGCCGCTTGTCTTCAGGTCGCGGGTCGTCCCCTGTGCATGAACGTCCGCCTTGTCGTGTTTTCGCTCAGCGAGCACCAGAGTCCTTCTGTACTGAGAGCCTTGCAGCCAAAACAGTCCGCCAGCGGCCTCTTTCAGCGTCAACCACTAGAAATGTCTCTCAGCACGCTACCCCAGCCTGTGCTGTCTAGGCGAAGAGAGGGTCACGCCACAGCACCCAATACATACCGCGAGTAAAGCGCGAGGTATTTTTCTGAGAGCACGGCTCCACCTCAAATGCTTCGACTCTCTTCTGTTCAAGTATCCTCACAGTCCATGTTTCACTGTCATACAATGATGTGCTTTGTAAGTTCTTTCTCATAAATTTCTCCTTAAGATTAACGCCTGTGTTTGATAGTGGTAGAGATAAAATGATCGTGTGGCATTGTTGAACGGCAGGCTCCATCCGGGGTAGTTCGACCGCCGGGTTGCATGTCTTATTTCAGTTGACGCCACATTGGGCGACTTGCGTGTTGGTCATGATGATGAAAGGACGATGAGAACAACACAACACCCGGTTCACGAGCGGAGACAATATCCAGTCCGGACGCGAATCGAACCTGGGCCTGCTATCTGGTAGTCGAACATGTTACCACTTTTTTTATCTTTTTTAATAAGAAGGCCTTGAGGTGGGTCAGAGGCAAAGAGGGCAGGGGTCGTGTTACGAAGCCTGACCTCAGTGTCCCTTTGCTGCTCTCCCAGAACCAAGAAAGGAAAGGGGCTTGAGAATCAAGAGAGCTTTATTTGAACAAAATCATTTTTGTTTTTATTTATTTATTTTTCTTCTCTTGTATTTTGTTTTATTATTTTTGACTGGATGATACTACCACCACCAGAAGCTCCCGAATTGTCTTCGCGTAAATGAATAGAAGGGAGACTCCCTCTAAACCGCTTCCTCGGAGAATCAATCATGCGCCGTGAGTCGGTTTCAAGTGTGCCTTTTAGTACTGGGAACACACCAAAGGGCAGGAGGATCCTCGAATAATGCGAAAAAATAATTCGGTAGTCGGGTCCGGTACAATGCTTCAAAAAATGGTTCAAATGGCTCTGAGCACTGTGGGACTTAACTTCTGAGCTCATCAGTCCCCTAGAACTTAGAACTACTTAAACCTAACTAACCTAAGGACATCACACACATCCATGCCCGAGGAAGGATTCGAACCTGCGACCGTAGTGGTCGCGCGGTTACAGACTGAAGCGCCTAGAACCGCTCGGCCACTCCGGCCGGCTGTATAAGATCCCAGGAGCTGCCTGTCCCAGCACATGTCAAGCGGTGCGCGTCCAAATCGCAGTGGGCCACAAAGGGTCGGCCGTAAGATGGTGGAATGGTGGCGCTGGCGGCCGGCCGATGTGGCCGTGCGGTTCTAGGCGCTTCAGTCTGGAACAGCGTGACCGCTACGGTCGCAGGTTCGAATCCTGCCTCGGGCATGGATGTGTGTGATGTCCTTAGGTTAGTTAGGTTTAAGTAGTTCTAAGTTCTAGGGGACTGATGACCTTAGAAGTTAAGTCCCATAGTGCTCAGAACCATTTTTTTTGGTGGCGCTGGCGTGTGGCTAATTTGCCGTTAACCACCACATACCACAAGGAACGAGCGTACCTGGGCTGTGGGTGTGGACGGCCCACCACATCCTGGTCCAACGGACTGTCAGGTGGTGGATTTCGTCATTGTTGCGGTAATAGTCTCTCGTGCTCGGGGCCCTCGTCGCCGGTAGACTCTCTGTCGTGCAGCTCAGTTCGACCAGAAAATCTCGACGATCTCGGGGCGCCGATCTGAAGCAATGTCCCTATCCAGCTGATGCTGGCCGGGGTCCACGCGAGTCGCATCGTCCGAAGGTATAACGTTCGCGCGCAGTTGTGGACTTGAGTCAACCACTGGCCTCCCACCATCGGAGGCCTCGCTAAATTGTGTAGCGGACTTTGAATGTGTTAAATTGTGTAGCGGACTTTGAATGTGTAAACTGCGCTCACAAAATGTCTATACACTTCCTGGAAAATATGTGCTGTGATGAGTATTAGGCGAAGAAAGTGTGCAAAATAATTAAGTTGGGATTCTAGGAAAGTGTTGACGGAACGCTTCCAGAGAATCCTATCCATGTTGCGGAATCTGCTGTCACGGAGAAGGGCATGTGTCTCTTGTAGTAACCGGCGATATGTGGCCATCGCAGTTCGGCAGACTGTACTGGAGAACTGCACTCTCAGTGCTTTCAGCGAGGCAATTTTCTGGAAGCGGATAGCTGTCGGGCGGAGGATGCCTCTCCCAACATGTTGACGAAGCAGCCTGATACCGCGTCGTAGAGGCACAACCACTGAAGCGTCGACGAAATCCAATTCGTCGCCCGATCGCACCAAGAGCACCACGTCGTCAGCTAAGGCACCACTTCGGAAGGTCACGTCTCGAATGCAGGTGCCATCCCGTCATTGGCGAGGGCCGTGTAGCGCAGGTTCGAGAGCCGCCACGAATAAAATTCCTAGTGAAGGACATCCCTGTTGCACCGACCATCCGAAAGCGATGCATTCGTTTTGGTGTCGTCGACCATAATCCGGGCGCGTGCCTCGTGGATTAAACGTAGGATCACGCTTGTCGACGCCTGCAGGGGGCTGACAGTTCGAGCACAGTGCAAAGGAAACCGTGGTCGATACTATCTAAGACGTGATCAAAACCGACGGCGACAAGGACGCCTCGGAGGCGGCAGGCCGCCGCCAGCACCCTGGCATCGCAGTAGGCACCAAGTGCCCTGTGGATTCTGCTGTCACAACCTAAACAGTTCTGGTCAGGATGAATCATGTGCCCGATTGTGGGCTGAGGACGTGTACGAAGGATACAGGCGATAATGTTCAGGAGCTTAAGAGGACGATAGTCTTGACAACGGTGAGAACCACTTGGTTTTGGAACTGGTATTATGATGCCCTCGCGGAAATCTGTGGGGACGGTAAAATCGTTGCGGAGGACGTCTTGAAACATCCGAATACACTGAGGGCCCGTGAGGGGATAGAAGGTGCGGTAGAATTCATTCGGTAAGCCGTTTGTGCCCGCAGCACTTATGAGAGCTTTCATCGTAAGTGAAGAAACTGCTGCTTTCGTTATACGTTCTGGATAACCATATTGTCAAACTCGCGCGCTATTGACTTAGTGCCCATCCTTTATCTCTGACTGATAAAGAATTGTGTGAATCGAAAGTACTCAAGCATACACACAATTATGAATACCGAAAATGTACACATATAGTTTTACCGTTAAACCAGAATACGCCACAGGAATCTGACAAGACTGCTTTAAGGAATGTATGGTAGTACTGAAGATACGAATAGAGCTTCCAAACGTGTTTGCTTGTTTTTCCTTGAAGTACTGAACAGGTATGAAGGCACACTCGTTGGCTCTACATTCCAATGAGTCATGTTTCACATGCCTTTTGTTTCCAGTATCAAAAAGGGTACAAACGAAGTTAAAACATTTTCATGCAATATGATGAAAAGTGATACAAGCTGTCTGTTTTATATGGCTTCTGTATGTCAAAGTGGCAATGCGGAAACGAAATGAGAAATAGTGCGTTGAAAATTACACCCTGTCTCTATCCTTTAGACAACCAACCCCTCTCTGCCTTAGTATCGCTGTCTCCCCCGCCCCCCCCCCCCCTCGCTCACTGTCTCTCTCTTTCTGTCCCTCTCTTTCTGTCTCTCTCTTTCTGTCTCTCACTTTCTCGCACTCTGAGTTTATAAATATTTATTTACCTTACTCTTCCATGCAAACATGATACAAATACAGACTGGAAGTGTGAGCGTCATGTAAACAATTTCACTGTAATATCTGGCACCTTGGTGACGAAGTGTGATAACTAAGTCGAATAGGTCTGTCTTTCAATGAGAATGCTCGCGCTGCAACTCATAACAACACAAAAACGCTGTAGTCTAGTACTTCCAATTCACTTTTCCTACAACTTAACTTTTCCTGATTATTTTCACATAATCTCACGTATCACGTAAAACATTCCGTATCAAAACCATTCTGTCACTAATGACCTCGTCGTCAACCTTGTATTAAATCCTAGTTTTCTTTCGTCTTTTGCTGAAAATCCCTAATTTCTATAACGGGTAGGCAACAAAGAGGGATGAAATTAGAATCAAAATCTGAAATCATCAGTTTCCAAAGACACATATTGCAGTATCAAGTAGTACATCAATACAAAATCTTAAAACTTTGCTGAGATATAAATAAAGACTATTGAACCAAATTTCAGTTGCAATAACAACACTAAATTCTGTACTACATTTTGCATTCTGCAACATCCCAAATACAGTTTTAGAACTTGTAAATGGACGCTGTTTGCAATAGCGTGGACTGATGTTGATATCTGAAGCTAGAATAGCCAGCAAGCGTTATTGCGTTGTTCGTTTAGCATGGCTATATAAAATGTAAACAGATCACAACAAGGAGAAACAGAGTTGCTGGAATAATAATAGATTAATATTTGTATCTGGTAACATCCCAAACTAAGCATAAGCATGTTACGTTATTTGTCTCCAAACATGTACTCGTAATTGGTTTGTGAGTTGTAAAAATTCCTATAGTTAAAAAAGAAACCAATATGATTGTGAGATATCGTCTTCAGTATACTACTGGCACATTAGTATTTCAATTGGTCAGATGTCAGTCTTGGGATAGCATATCAGTGTTTGCTTCGTAACTCAACACGACAAACTTCCTTCTCCAAATATCCAGCACATAAGTGCTGTGAACCGACAGCTCAGAGAATTCCAGGGAAGAACAACTGCGAGGGATACTAAAGTTCATAAATGTTGAGGTGCCACCGGTCGCAGGTTCGAATCCTGCCTCAGGCATGGATGTATGTGATGTCCTTAGGTTAGTTAGGTTTAAGTAGTTGTAAGTTCTAGGGACTGATGACCACAGCAGTTAAGTTCCATAGTGCTCAGAGCCATTTGAACCATTTGATGAGGTGCCTGGTTGATATCAATAACAGTACAATATAATAATACAGTCGTTTGTGTTTCTGCTACGTAATGTTGGGCGTTATTCTACAGGGCTATTACAAATGATTGAAGCGATTTCATAAATTCACTGTAGCTCCATTCATTGACATAGTGTCACGACACACTACAGATACATAGAAAAACTCATAAAGTTTTGTTCGGCTGAAGCCGCACTTCAGGTTTCTGCCGTCAGAGCAGACGCAATACACACTGCACATGAATGAGTGCGGTGATCATACAGGATGCTTACGTAAGGTCACCTCTTAGGGTCGTATCCAGACATATCAGGCGTCCCATATCACTCCAACTGCCCACACCCCTCACTATTACAGAGCTTCCACCAGCTTGAACGGTCCCCTGGTGACACGCAGGGGCCATGGATTGATGAGATTGTCTCCATATGCTCGATACCATTTGGAACGAGACTCGTCCGATCAGGTAACATGTTTCCAGTCATCAACAGTCCAATGTCGGTGTTGACGGGCCCAGGCGAGGCATAAAGCTTTGTGTCGTGCAGTCATCAAGGGTACAAGAGTGGTTCTTCGGCTCCGAAAGCCCATATCGATGATGTTTCGTTGAATGGCTCGCACGCTGACGTTTGTTGATGGCCGAGCACTGAAATCTGCAGCAATCTGCGGAAGGGTTGCACTTCCGTCACGTTGAACGATTCTCTTGTCGTCGTTGGTCCGGTTCTTGTAGGATTTTTTTCCGGCTGCAGCAATCTCGGAGATTTGATGCTTTACCGGTTCCTCAATTGATATGTATAATATTGCATTATATGTTCTTCCTAACTTTCCATGCGTAGTTTGACGTTACATGGCTCACTTTCGAAATACCGCGAGAACACTATAACGCGGGAGTCAGCACGTCCCTCGACAACCGCGTTCTAATTTACAAACCGAAACACTGTTTTGTTCGCCTCTGGAATAATAGAAAATCCAGATTCTGAGTGAGGGGCTATGGATCCACATCTTAGTGGCATCCAGAGTTTTCCATTGTGAATTCTTTCAGCGTCATTGCTTATGTTTCCTGCAGAAAAATGTTGAAGAAACATTCATTTGAGAGCTCAGAGTGTGGATTTACAACACGGTATTGTGATTTATAAATGCTGTGTTTACTCGTTCAATGCGTGTATTAGTTTAATTTCAGCTGTCTGACTCTAAATTAACGTCTGTCACGACGCAGTTCATAACAAAGATAAATGGTCAATTTCTTTTTAACGTTAACAGGGCGATTTAGGATTTTGTCCTAAGCTCGAAGTTTTACTTAAATCTTACGTGGCATGAAAACCAAAACAAGGCGGCCGTCGTAGGAATCTTCAATCTCAGTATGAAAGTCTCATAGTGTTGTGTCCCCATAATTTTGTTTCGCTTGCTGTTTTCTTATGGAGATCACCTGCAGAATAACTAAAGTTTATAAGTGTTGACTGTTTGATGCCACAGCATAACGGTACACATTGAGCGACAAGGCGCAGTTGTTGGGTCACGGAACTGTCATGCGGGAGATGCAGCGTTCAAATACCTTACCGACTGTCGAGATTCACCTTTTCCACTGTTTCCTTATGAGGATTAAGGCGAAAATCTGGATGGTTACTATAAAGTGACACGAACTGTTTTTGTACGTTTTGTACGGCCTTCTTCTACTGGATGTTGTGCTTTGTTACTGTCGACCTTGATGTTCTTCCTTCCATCAGATTAGCAGCATCGAAAACAGAAATAGATTTTAGATTTTAGGACAACTTACTGCTGGAGTAGCTCTATTCAAAGCTTTAATGTGTTAGTAAACTGTAGCCATACGGCCTTAATTACATGAAGATGATATTGATTGTCTACGGCCATCGACCAGTTTCCTTTCTGAGATCCGTGTGCCTTGTATTATTTAAGTACATTCACGCAAAGCATAATAGAGAAGAGAAATAATTTCATTGGTTTACGGCAGGAAGCGTAATTAAATGTATCTGTAATGAGGAATTCTGTAAAAGTATCCGTGCGTTAATAACAGCGAACAAAATTTTAGGAACTGATAGATGTTTAAGTGCTTTTAGAAGATTTATGGTTCTTCAAATTTTTTTCACATTCAATGTAATAAAATCGTGGTCTTAGAGAACACACGCTACAATAGTTAAATATTACACGAACGACTCGACAGCTCATGTATCCAAGTTGTTGACAAGAAGAACATTATGAAGAACGGTAAAAAATATCGAGGAACTATTAGATGGTGATCAGTTTGGCTTCTGGAAAGGTAAGATAGAAGAGACGCAGTTCTGTCGTTGAACTTGGAAGAACGACTTTAGAAAAACGAAGACGTATTCGTAAGATTTGTCACCCTAGAAGAAACTTTTAACGAAGTAAAATATCTCAATGTGTTCGAAATTCTGAAAAAAATAGGAATAAGCTCTAGGGATTTGTATACAAGAACCGACAGAAAACAATAAGAATGCAAGAGTAAGAACGAAGGACGAAAGTCAAAGAAGCTGTATTTCTCCCCCACTGTTCAGTCTATAGATCGAAGAAGCAGTGACGAAAATAAAAGGAAGGTCAAAGGGGAAAGGATATAATAATAAGATTCGCTGTGACATGACTCTATTCAGCGAAAGTGTACTCAGGATTTGTTGTGGTTAATAAGGGTTGAGAGTAAACCGAAGAAAGACGAAGGTAATCAAGGGTAGCAGAAACGAGATTACCCGTAGATATAACATTGTGTTTACGAAGAAGTAACGAAAGTGAAGGATTCTGCTGCCCTGGAAGCAAAATAATGCATTACACACCTTGAGATGAAGAGGCTGCCACAGTCGAGGAATTCACGGGGACAAATATCAAGCCAGTCAGAAAACTGGCGAGCAATTGTAAATGACATAAGTTACGTCTTGCTTGTTTCTCATACGAATTAAACATGGCTATTAAGTTGATACCAATTCGTTTAAAATAATTGATAACATTTTGTTTTGGGAATAGTTCGACCAATTTTTTTCGAATCATCATTCTTCTGACTTTGTTGATGCGGCTAGCACCGAATTCCTCCCTTGTGGCAAACTCTTCATCTCACAGTAGCACTTGCAGCCTACGTCAGTTATTTGCTGGATGTATTCCAATCTCTGTCTTCCTCTACAGTTTTTGCCCTCTACAGCTCCCTCCAGTATCAGGGAAGTCATTCCCCGAAATCTTAACAAATATCCTATCATCCTGCCCCTTCTGCTTTTCAGTGATTTCCACCCATTTTTTTCCGATTCTGCGCTGAAACTCGTCGATCCTTACCTTATCAGTCAACCTATTTTCAACATTCTTCCGTAGTTCCACATCTCAAATGTTTCGATTCTCTTCTGTTCCGGTTTTCCCATAGTCCATGTTTCACTAAAATATAATTCTGTGCTCCAAATGAACATTCTCAGAAATTTCTTCCTCAAATTAAGGCCTATGTTTGATACTAGTAGGCTACTGTAGGCCAGGAAAGCCATTTTTCCTCTACTAGTCTGCTTTTGGTGTCCCCCTTGCTCCGTTCGTCACTGGTTATTTTGCTACCTAGGTAGCTGAATTCCTTAACTTCATCTACATCGTGCCCATCAATCCTGGTGTTAGGTTTCTCGCTATTCTCATTTCTGCTGCCTAACTTTACATTCATGTTACTTCGATTTACTCTCAATCCATATTCTGTACTCATTAGACGTCCATCCCATTAAGCAGATCATTTAATTCTCCTTTACTTTGACTCATATCATCAGCGAGTCATATCATCGATATCCTTTTACCTTGAATTTTAATTCCACCCCTGAACCTTTCTTGTATTTCCGTCATTGTTTCTTCGACGTACAGACTGAACTGTAGGGGCGAAAGACTGCATCCCTGTCGTGCACGCTTTTTAATCAGAGCACTTCATTCTTGGTCGTCCAGTCTTATTATTCCCTCTTGGCTCTTTTACATATTGTATATTACCTGTCTCTCCCTATAACTTACTCCTGCTATCCTGAGGATTCCGAACATCTTGCACCATTTGACATTTTCGAATGCTTTTTCCAGGTCGACAAATCCTATGAACGTGTCTTGATTTTTCTTTAGTCGTGCTTCCTATCAATTGCAACGTCAGAATTGCCTGTCTGGCGTCTTTACCTTTCATAAAGCCCAACTGATCGTCATCCAACACGTCTTCAGTCTACTTTTCGATTCTTCAGTATTATTTTTGGAAACAACTTGGATACGTGAGCTGTTAAGCTGACTGTGCGGTAATTCTCGCACTTGTCAGCTGCCGGCCGGTGTGGCCGAGCGGTTCTACGTGCTTTACTCTGGAACCGTGCGATCGCTACGGTCGCAGGTTCGAATCCTGCCTAGGTTAGTTAGGTTTAAGTAGTTCTAAGTTCTAGGGGACTGATGTCCTCAGATGTTAAGTCCCATAGTGCTCAGAGCCATTTCAACCATTTTGAACTTGTCAGCTCTTGCAGTCTTCGGAATTTTGTGGACGACAGTCAGATGCTATGTCGGCAGGCTCGTACATTGTACACACTAACGTGAATAATCGTTTTGTTGGCCCTTCCCCCAACGATTTTAGAAATTCTGATTGAATGTTATCTATCCCTTTTGCCTTATTTGTTCTTTAGTCCCCCAGAGCTCTCTTAAATTTTGATTCTAATACTGGATCCCCTATCTCTTCTAAATCAACTCCTGTTTCATCTATCACCTCAGACAAATCTTCCCCCTGAAAGAGGCCTTCCATGTACTCTTTCCACCTAACCTCACTCTCCCCTGCATTTTACAGTGGAATTCCCGCTGCACTCTAAATGTTACCAGCGTTGCTTTCAATTTAACCGAAGGATGTTTAGACTCTCCAATATGCTGAGTCAGTCCGTCCGACAATCATTTTTGTTTCGATTTCTTCACATTTTTCATGCAGCCTTTTCGTCGTTAGCTTCCCTGCACTTCCTATTTATTTCAGTCCTCAATAACTTGTATTTCTCTATTCCTAAATTTCCCTGAACATTTTTGTACATTCTTCTTTCATCGATCAACTGAGGTATTTCTTCTGTTAACCATGTTTTTTTTGGAGTTACCTCCTTTGTATCTACATTTTTATTTCCAACATCTGTGATTGCCCTTTTTGGAGCTTTCCATTTCCCTTCCACTGTACTACATACTGAGCTATTCATTATTGCTGTATCTATAGCCTCAGAGAACTTCAAGTGTATCACATTATTCTTTGCATATTGATTGTTGCTGACCAATCTCTTGTAGTTCAGCCTCCCTTTCATCACTACTATTTTGTGATCTGAGCCTATATCTGCTCCTGGGTACGCCTTACAATCCAGTATCTGATTTCGAAATCTTTGTCTGACCATGATGTGATCTAACTGACATCTTCCCTTATCAACTGGCTTTTCCAACTATACCTCCTCCTCTAGTGATTCTTGAACAGTATTCGCTATTACTAGCTGAAATTTATTTCAGAACTCAATTAGTCTGTCTCCCCTCTCACTCCTTGTCCCAAGCTCATATTCTCCTACACCCTTTTCTTCTACTCCTTTCCCTACATCTGCGTTCCAGTCCCCCATCACTATTAGAGTTTCATCTCCCTTTATGTACTGTACTACCCTTTCAATATCTTCATAGACTTTCTTTATCTCTTCATCTTCAACATGTGACGTCGGCATGTATACCTGAAGTATCGTTGTCGATATTGGTTTCCTGTCGATTCTGATAAGAACAACCATAACACTTGTTTTCAGTAACACACTGTCTGCCCTAGCTTCCTGTTCATAACGAATCCTACTCCCGTTACACCATTTTCTGCTGCTGTTGATATTATTGTACACGCATCTGACCAGAAATCCTTGTCTTCTTCTAATTCCTTATCACCGACCCTAACTGTATCTAGATTGAGCACTTGCATTTCCGTTTACAGATTTTCTAGCTTCTCTACGACGTTCAAGCTTCTGACATTCAACTCTCCGACTCGTAGAACTTCATCTTCTCGTTGGTTATACGATCTGTTTCTCATGTTCACCTCCCCATTTGACCATATGATGATGTTATCTTGGTTGAAGATAAGTGTCAATGTATCAACGTCACTCTGTTTTCTTCTGCAGTTGAACTGTTCTCTTAGCCTCTTTCTATGATTTTACGTAAGTGTGGGAAATTTACGTATTACTTGACCACGTATTTATACACCTCCGTCTCCCACTAGGACGCTTAATGTTTAGGAATCGATGCCTGACTGTGACATGTTAGGGATATTTTGACGGTAATTGTCATTCGGTGTGAGACAGTTACAGTTTGAATAAGGCATAGCTGATTAGCTGCAATTGTCTAAATATAATGATTCATTGTTACGGTGTGACAAATGTTAGTAAAGATAAAAAAGATCATCTCCTTTTGGATAGTCACTTGAAGTATCGACCATATGCAGTACTGATTTTGTATGCGTCTAAAACTATGGACGTTTCCACTTTTAACCCTCCCAGTGCCACATTTTTCTGACGCTTTTAAATCTTACGTGCTCCTTTACGTCGTGTTACGGCATGATAGTTTTCCGGTTTTGTTATTAAATGTTAACGGGGAGAAATTGTTAGTGGTGGAACGAATATTGTACTGTAATATAACTCACCAGACCACCTAAAATATACATATTTACTCGTTTCGCAGTTATGAGCGCAAACTGTTTGCGCGAGCAGATGCTAATTCAGCCGCTATAAATTTTTTATATTCGCGTTGAGGATATAGAGAGATTACGATTCAACTCAGAATCGCGAAAGTAAAGCACATCAACATTTTGAATTTATTAAACTGGCATTACTGCTTTAGGTTTTGGTTTTCCGAGGCCATTGCTTAATTTTAATCGAGTTAGGCACGACGTTGGAATCTAAAACAGACTCAAATAGCCATTCATTAAAAGTTAATTCTTTGAATCGTTCTGAAAAAAAAATTGTATGTATTCTATTTAAGACGCTTTTCCGAGTGCAGCTACATACCTCTCATGAAAGGGGTCAGTGTAACTGATAATTCATTATAAAATCGTTATTTTTTGTTTATTGTCAATGCCTGTTTACAACACATGGTCAAACAAAACACTGCACGCAGAAACTCATTTCACAAGTCGTGCAGACAGGCACAGTGTGGTAATTGGAGTTTCAGTGGCTGATTCGAGGACAATCAATTCCTGTCTTCCAGAATGTCAATGATTCAATCACTCTCAAACGCTCTGCCGACTGAAGGTAGATATCGAACTGGAATCTGACCTCTCATGATTCTCTTGGCGATTGAGTTACACGTGTATGACTAAGCAATCAATTGAACCGTGTCCTTAACTCGATTACGAGCTTCAGACTCCACGTACGTGACCATATTTTTTATCCGGGAGAGGCAAGTCCTGCTTGTAACCTGTGGCAGCCTTTGTATCCTCTGCAAAATCGTGGAGCCGTATTCAAACATGTCATGAGACAACATGGATAGCTTATTAGGAAAGATTAGAGTCAGCGAAGGACAACGGTCTGTTTACCAACACGGATTTACTCTGCCTGTCAAATTTTAGCTCTTACCTTGAGTTCCACTTCTACTTGTTAAGTTCAGTGTACAATCAAACAACACAGCCAACAATCAGATGGAAAGAGGTGGCGTGGCTTTGGTAGGCGTGAAATCACAGCGCTGTGAGCGATCCTGTCCCCCCGTGTGTCACTGGAGAGCATTTCATATGGTCAGGGGAAATGTGTTTTTGCACCTATGTTCCAAATCTTGCTGCCGAACAGGTATCCTCCAAGTACCATGGCAACTTATTGTGTAGGAATTACTAGAACTGTGGTGTACTGCGACAGTAACTCCACGGTAGTTGGTTTTCAATGATAGTCCTATCACAGCGGACACAAAAATAGTGAAGTAGCTGCTGGACACTAAAAATTTAAGTGTCCAACATAACAAACGCTATCAGTTTTGCGTTAAAAATGAGACGATAAATTGAGTGTCTTAGTTTAAATATTTCTTGAACTCCTTCTTGTATGGCTTATATTATACTGCTGACGTCTTTTGTTTCTCATCAGTATTAGAACATCGCTAGAATCGGTATTCCATTCCTGATCGTTGTAACGCAATGCAGTGCGATGATGGTTGATTTGTTCCCATATTGGGTCATAAATTATTCTGATAAGTATAATTTACATGAGTCCCCGGTGAAGGGAAAATTATTGATGTTCCCTTGTATCTAGCATTGTGGAAGCATACATTGCTCATGAGAGTTTCTTCTGCTAAAGACAATAATGAAGATATCTCATCTCTTAATATGAACGAATAGTGAATGACAAATATGAGCGAGGGAAGCCAAGGAATAATGAAAACGTTTGTATTTATTTCTTATATGTATGCATCATAAATGAAAGAGTAAACGCTAAACACGTAGTCTTCCAAGAAAGTGGACACAGTGCTCGATTGGCGGCAGAATGTCCCGAAACGATTTGAGGGAAGTGTAGAGGATGCAAAAAAGAGCACCATATTTCGTCACAGGTTCATTTAGTAAGCGCGAAAGCATCACGGAGTTGCTCAGCCAAACAAGTGACAGCCGCTGCAGGAGTGATATTTTGGACCACGGTGAGAATTATTGGACAAGTTTCTAGAAGAGTCATCCATTATATTGTTTCCTCTTCCGTACACCTCATGAAAAGGGTATTGAGGTAGAATTAGAATAATTCGAGCTGACATGGAGGCTAACCGACAATATTCCCTCCTACAAACCATTATCGACTGGTGCAGAAAAGGGACAAAGCGACAGTTGTCAAGGAAGTTCCCTCTGCCACACACCGTAAGGTGGCATGCGGAATATAAATACTACTGTAAAGGAAGATGTAATGGCCAAGAAAGTACCTGCCGCCACAAACCGTAAGGTTGCTTTCGGATTATAAATGTTGCTGTAGAGGTAGATGTGAACTGCGACGTAGAACAGAAATTCAGTCGTAAAGCATTGACCTTTTTAATAATGGCTTGAAATAAGAAATGAGATTAACCGAAAATGGCTGTTCTGTTTTGAAATCTGTAATTTTATCTTGCACATATTCTCTAACTACAGTTATTGACAATTCGTCGTAATGGTATCGTCATACGAAAAGTACTACGAAATTTTATAGAACAGGATACGAGTGAATTATTTAAATTAGTTTAAAAATATAGCGGAAATCAGTCTAATTAAATGGAACATCAAGTATCTTGGGAATAAAACCACCGGTAAGGTATAACTAAAGAAGTTAGGAAAGATAGAGAAAACAGTAATACGACGTCATAAATGCAAATTTAAGAAGAGGTATTTGACTATCAGCAGATTAAGAAATTTGAAAATCTCATATTAATGAACGAGATATTTTATGCAACAAACAAGTGTGCAATAAAAGGTGTTGGGAATAAAGGAATCTCTAGAATAAGAAAAAGAGATGCAACATTTAGTGATCCTAAGTGATAAATTTGATGAGAGAAAAAATATAAAGCACTGCCCATGGAAATACAGTATCTACAGGGTTATTATGATTAACATTCCGGTTTAAAACACTGTACAAAAAAGAACCAGTGCTAAGAATGTCGTCAAATTTGGACGAAATATTATCGAAGAAGTGGAAAACATTATTGAAATAAAGAATATTTAACGACAATTTTCATACTAGATGGCACTGTAAGCGTCATAACGGAAATGGAATCGGTTAGAAATAACAGATGAATCGCAATACGACGGCTATGATGCGAGTTGCACATTAAACCAACCATACTGTGCAATGTGCATGACTGCACTATTGTAGCATTCAACAGTTTTGGCACTGCTAGTTAGGTATTTCCATCCACCACGGCAAGGTACATCCACATCGGATGGGGAAAATTGGTTGTAGTGTCCTGAGGCTAAAAAACGCAGAAAACGAACAGTGACAGTGATTTTTAACTGCCCTTAGACTACGAACCACATAAAAAGCATCAATGAAATCTGTTTTGAACTGTCGTGAGAATGGCACAAGACATGTACAGTGTGCCATCCACCGTTTTCTGCCGGAAGTCGAAAGCGACAAACAGCATGTTCCACAACAGATCAGTTTGTAGCCGAAGCACAGAAAGCAATATCTTTCAGAACATCCCACAGCCAGACGTTACACGGATTAAAATCAGGTGATCTGGAGGGCCAGGCTGATAATTCGAGAATTTCCAAATGCTTCTGCAGAAGTTGTTCCACAGGCTGTGCAATATGCAGAGGAGAGCCATCTTGCATAAAAACGTGCTACCAAAACATGTACGCTGTTCAAGGGTTGGAATGACGTTGGTGCGCAGGAAACTCATACAGTGTTTACCAGTGACGGTAGAGGTATCTGGACACGGAGGACCCATCTCCTCGAAAAAGGATCGCCCTAGGATAAACGATACTTTCAACCCGCACCATACAGTTACACGTACGTCTGGAGAATGAAGAGGTATCAGTTGATGTGTGAGCGGATTTTCCGTTGCTCATATTCTGCAGTTTTGTGTGTTGACGTGTCCTTGGAGATGGAAAAGGATGTCGACTGTCCAGTGAATGTTAAAAGACTTCCATACGATCACGGGATTCTGGAGCAAATGTTAGTCTTACAGGCAGATAAACATGAAGTAACTCCTGAACACGGGTAATTTTATACATATAGCAGTGGAATAAATTTAGTAGAATTTTATGTACCACGCTCACAGGCATTTTCCAAGAGTAGGGTAGTTCTCCATTCATTGCATGTTGCACACCATCTCAATGCTATGCCTACATATTCTGCTGATTTCCTCCCTCTATCGTCTTGCACTTGAAAAGAACCTGTTCTTTTTTTTTATAAATTCGTAATCAATTTCTTCAGTCTCTTGGCAGGTATCAGACCAGGCGTTGTTCAAGTGTCTGGGACTTCTAAAGAGCTTCCTGCTCATAGTCACCGTTCTTGTAATGGGCTTTACCATCAGTGCGCCATCCTGCACTGAGATAGTGATGCTGAGCGTCTCGGAAGCTAAATGTGGAGAAGTCGTGTACTCCGCGTATTTTGGTGATTGCAACAATGTACTGGTAATATTATGGTAATTTCTTGTGTCCATAATGTTTCCCCCTTCTTCAATAACATTCCGTTCAAATTGGACGTCATTTTGAGCAGTGGCTCTTTTCTTTTAATGCGTTTTGAAACTAGAACCGTAATTACTATAACCCTGTAAATAACATATGTACATTTTTGTAGCGACACAATTGTGCACTTTAACTCTTTTTCGTGAAAAGTTTGAATACGATGATGGCTGTTAAAAGTGGAACGTCATTAAAGTAGCGTATTACATGTTTGCATGTCCAAATGATTTGTATTTTAGTTCAACCGCTGAATATCAAGAAGGATTAGAGGTTTCTCATTCATAAATCCCTCTTTCATTTTCTTTTTTTAAGTCATCGGTCTTCTAACTAGTTTGATGCTGCCCGCTAAGAACTGCTCTCCTGTGCCATACCTTTCACCTCAGAGTAGCAATTACAACCTATGTTCTCAATTATTTGTTGGATGTATCCCAGTTTCTATCTTCCTCTAACGTTTATACACATTGTGTGTGTGTTTGAGGTTTACGGGCGCTAAACAGCGTGGTCATCAGCGCCCTAACGCATAAAAACGGGTACAGATGCAGTGAAGGGACTAAGATGGACAGCGAACAAGGAGAACGGCTAAAAGACACAGACCTGACGCAGTTCCAAATCCTCACATACAGAGGCAAAACAAGAGGAGAAGAAACGCACTAAAAAAAAGAAAGGAAACACAAGGAAAGTTTATACACATTACAGCACCTTCTAGTATCATGGAAAATATTCTATGATGTCCCAACAGACATCCCATCGTAGTGTTCCTTCTCGTTGTCATGTTCTACATACATTCGTTTTTTCGCTAGAATGCATTCGTCTTCGTATTAAGGGACAACATTCGGAGTGATGGCATGCAGTGCCACGGTGTACACAAAACGATAATTTTTGGTTCGCATAGCCAGAATTCGGTGAGCATGTTTTAGATTGCTGACTTTTTGAAGCGTTCCTATGGCTTGGTCTACCTTCTAGTTTCCTCTGATGTTACATTTCGACAAGATAACACAATACTGGATGTTGCATTTGCTGTTTTGACTTAGTAGATACAGAGGGGATTAGACTATTGCCCTGGACAACACGTTTTCTGGCTCTATCATGCGTTGAAAACGTCTGGTCACAGATTGCAGAAAGTCAAGCACGTCACCCCAGCCGGCCGGTGTGGCCGTGCGGTTCTAGGCGCTTCAGTCTGGAACCGCGTGAACGCTACGGTCGCAGGTTCGAATCCTGCCTCGGGCACGGATGTGTGTGATTTCCTTATGTTAGTTAGGTTTAAGTAGTTCTAAGCTCTAGAGGACTGATGACCACAGATGTTAAGTCCCGTAGTGCTCAGATCTATTTGACCCATTTTTGAACGTCACCCCATGCCACCCACTATGACTGATGGACCCTGGCATAGAGTCGAAACCAGCATGGAATGCTGTATCACATGCGTCACCTAAGCGCAGTGCCCAGCCGGGAAGAGGATATTAGCTGCCTGAGGTGATTCCTCTGTGTACTAGATGTTCGACCCTTGTACCCCTAAATGTTCTATAAATACACTCCTGGAAATGGAAAAGAGAACACATTGACACCGGTGTGTCAGACCCACCATACTTGCTCCGGACACTGCGAGAGGGCTGTACAAGCAATGATCACACGCACGGCACAGCGGACACACCAGGAACCGCGGTGTTGGCCGTCGAATGGCGCTAGCTGCGCAGCATTTGTGCACCGCCGCCGTCAGTGTCAGCCAGTTTGCCGTGGCATACGGAGCTCCATCGCAGTCTTTAACACTGGTAGCATGCCGCGACAGCGTGGACGTGAACCGTATGTGCAGTTGACGGACTTTGAGCGAGGGCGTATAGTGGGCATGCGGGAGGCCGGGTGGACGTACCGCCGAATTGCTCAACACGTGGGGCGTGAGGTCTCCACAGCACATCGATGTTGTCGCCAGTGGTCGGCGGAAGGTGCACGTGCCCGTCGACCTGGCACCGGACCGCAGCGACGCACGGATGCACGCCAAGACCGTAGGATCCTACGCAGTGCCGTAGGGGACCGCACCGCCACTTCCCAGCAAATTAGGGACACTGTTGCTCCTGGGGTATCGGCGAGGACCATTCGCAACCGTCTCCATGAAGCTGGGCTACGGTCCCGCACACCGTTAGGCCGTCTTCCGCTCACGCCCCAACATCGTGCAGCCCGCCTCCAGTGGTGTCGCGACAGGCGTGAATGGAGGGACGAATGGAGACGTGTCGTCTTCAGCGATGAGAGTCGCTTCTGCCTTGGTGCCAATGATGGTCGTATGCGTGTTTGGCGCCGTGCAGGTGAGCGCTACAATCAGGACTGCATACGACCGAGGCACAGAGGGCCAACACCCGGCATCATGGTGTGGGGAGCGATCTCCTACACTGGCCGTACACCACTGGTGATCGTCGAGGGGACACTGAATAGTGCACGGTACATCCAAACCGTCATCGAACCCATCGTTCTACCATTCCTAGACCGGCAAGGGAACTTGCTGTTCCAACAGGACAATGCACGTCCGCATGTATCCCGTGCCACCCAACGTGCTCTAGAAGGTGTAAGTCAACTACCCTGGCCAGCAAGATCTCCGGATCTGTCCCCCATTGAGCATGTTTGGGACTGGATGAAGCGTCGTCTCACGCGGTCTGCACGTCCAGCACGAACGCTGGTCCAACTGAGGCGCCAGGTGGAAATGGTATGGCAAGCCGTTCCACAGGACTACATCCAGCATCTCTACGATCGTCTCCATGGGAGAATAGCAGCCTGAATTGCTGCGAAAGGTGGATATACACTGTACTAGTGCCGACATTGTGCATGCTCTGTTGCCTGTGTCTATGTGCCTGTGGTTCTGTCAGTGTGATCATGTGATGTATCTGACCCCAGGAATGTGTCAATAAAGTTTCCCCTTCCTGGGACAATGAATTCACGGTGTTCTTATTTCAATTTCCAGGAGTGTATAACAATGTGTTCTTCCTTCTATAATCTACAATGAAGTGGCAAAGAAACTGCCTCGCGGGGTAGCCGCTGTGTCAGGGGCACCTTGTCACGGATCGCGCGGCTCCCCGCGTCGGAGGTTCGAGTCTTCCCTCGGGGATGGGTGTGTGTGTGTTATCCCTACCTTAAGTTAGTTTAAGTTAGATTAAGTAGTGTGTAGGCATAGGGACCGATGACCTCAGCAGTTTGATCCCATAGCACTTACCACAACTTTCCAAATTTCCTAACTGGTATAGGCATGCGTATTTAAATACAGAGATATGCAAACAGGCAGAACACGGCCCTGAGGACGGCAACGCCTATATAACACCACAAGTGTATGGCGCAGTTGTTAGATCGGTTACTGCTGCTTCAACGACACGTTATCAATATTTAAGTGTGCTTGAACGAGGTGTTATAGTCGGCGCCCTAGCTATGGGACACAGCTGAGTACCAAACTCTTCAGACTTGAAAATTATTGAGCATATCTGGGATGCCTTGCAACGTGCTCGCGGGGATCTATACGATATTAGTCAGGTGTACCAGTTTCTTTGCTCTTCAGTGTATAAGTACTTTAAGTGTAGTTCCGTTATTTACTGCCTTTTCTGGCACACAATTTTAAAGTATAGAAATATAGTACGTCGTTTTCCTTTCTCAGTTTTTCCCAAAGTTGGTCCAAGGCTGTGATCTGTAGCATTGCTGCGAATGTCATAATAATCTTTCTCGTAGGCCATGTTGTGATGTTACTCTCTACCCTATCTATAAAGGAAGTGTGAAGAGATATTCACGGAATGAAAATTGTGCCTGTATGAATTTGCTTGGAACCTTTTACTCTGACATGTTACACGAACACGATACGCGCAGCCATCCCCGACGCTCGTCGCGTTTATCGGAGCACACTTTCTCTCTCTCTCTCTCTCTCTCTCTCTCTCTCTCTCTCTCCTGACACACTCGCACGCGCTCGGTCGCGTTTTGTCGCGTATCGTCGCCGATGCGAATCGATAGCGGCACCGGCATCGGCGGCGGCTGCGGCAGATTAAATTTCCTTGTTAATTCGTCCGGCCAGTCTGCCTGGTCGCTCCGATGCGCAGATGGGCCGGCGCGGCGCGCTGCAGCCCCCGCAAAAACCTGTCACCGCACTCCGGCTCTACCTACGTCGGCAGCCACGGCTGAGCCTGCGTTATCGCCTGCTGCCCACTCTCTAATTACGGCAGGGTCTGCGAATTAAGCTGTGGCGTCACGGCCGACCTGTGGAGGACGTTACTGGCGCGAGTCCACCACCGAGGCGCCCCCTATGCCTCGTTCGATGGTACGAGGGAGCTTGCCGTGCGCGGTTCATTACCGGGTGAAGTGTTTTGCCACGGCAACCTCAGAGGCAGCGGGCAAGAACATCTGATTAACACTCCAGCAACACAGATTGTGCCACACCGTGAAGTACGCGATTACGGAGATTACATCAGGATGTAGTACGTGTACTGCAGCACAAACAGTAAACTACACTACTGATCATTAAAACGGCAAAACCAGGAAGGATAGTAAATTACGAGATATTACCCTCCGCGTATACAGTGTGATTCAACTGCTTGTGGTTCAGCTGCTCCTGCCTATGCGTATTATGCAACGTGCTATGCTTGTAACTACCACTAACACGATTTTCATATTCTGTTCCTGGCCACGTGCAAACTACTACTGCTACAGCAAAAATGAACAGGGCCTTCTTGTAGGAAATTTAATGAAGTTTGATTATGTATTGGGGTATGTTTTTGCTAGAGGCCGTAGTTTTGGAATTACTCAAGACCAGCGTACGTAAGTGGCCTTCAAACGCCTTTTTCTTTTGTAATTCGAAAACCGTGTCCTCCAGTGAACATATATACCAGTACAAAATTTAACTACGCTAAATTTACAACTAAAAGGTCCTGTTCATTCTTTCTGTAGAACTGATAGCCTGCGTGTAGCGAGCGAGGGAATACGAAAGTCTTGCTCGTGGTTTTTCACGGCATTGTTGATTGCATAAAACGTATAGTAGGGTCAGCAGAGTCACGTTGTAAGCAGTACTGAAGAAAGAATACCTCACTAAATTTGCAGGTGATTTGGGACTGTGCATCTACCAGACTTACCTGCTATTTCTTCCAACAACAACAGCTGTAACCGTAATCAGATTGGCCATTGCGTTCAACTGAATTTGGATGATGGATACAAACATCTCTTTCCACGTTACCACAGCTCTAAGTTACACTACTGGCCATTAAAATTGCTACATCAAGAAGAAATGCAGATGATAAACGGGTATTCATTTGACAAATATATTATACTAGAACTGACATGTGATTACATTTTCACGCAATTTGGATGCATAGATCCAGAGAAATCAGTACCTAGAACAACCACCTCCGGCCGTAATGACGGCCTTGATACGTCTGGGCATTGAGTCAAACAGAGCTTGGATGTCGTGTACAGGTACAGCTGCCCATGCGATACCACAGTTCATCAAGAGTAATAACTGGCATATTGGGACGAGCCAGTTGCTCGGCCACCATTGACCAGACGTTTACAGTTGGTGAGAGATCTGGAGAATGTGCTGGCCAGGGCAGCAGTGGAAAATTTTCTGTATCTAGAAATGCCCGTACAGGACCTGCAACATGCGTTCGTGCATTTTATTGCTGAAATGTAGGGCTTCGCAGGGATCGAATGAAGGGTAGAGCTACGGGTCGTAACACTTCTGAATTGTAACGTGCACTGTTCAAAGTGCCGTCAATGCGAACAAGAGGTGACCGAGACGAGTAACCAGTGGCACCCCATACCATCACGCCGGGTGATCCGCCAGTATGGTGATGACGAATATACGCTTCCAATGTGCGTTCACCGTGATGTCGCCAAACACCATGCGACAATCATGATGCTGCAAACAGAACCTGGATTCGTCCGAAAAAATGACGTTTTGCCATTCATGTACCCAGGTTCGTGGTTGAGTACACCATCGCAGGCACTCCTGTCTGGGATGCAGCGTTAAGGGTAACCGTAGCCATGGTCTCCGAGCTGACAGTCCATGATGCTGCAAACGTCGTCGAACTGTTCGTGCAGATAGTTGTTGTCTTGCAAACGTCCCCATCTGTTGACTGAGGGATCGAGACGTGGCTGCACGATCAGTTAGAGCCATGTGGATAAGATGCCTGCCATCTCGACTGCTAGTGATACGAGGGCGTTAGGATCCAGCACGGGGTTCCGTATTACCCTCCTGAACCCGCCGATTCCATATTCTGCTAACAGTCATTGGATCTCGACCAACGCGAGCAGCAATGTTGCGATACGATAAACCGCAATCGCGATAGGCTACAATCCGACCTTTATCAAAGTCGGAACCGTGATGGTACGCATTTCTCCTCCTTACACGAGGCATCACAACAACGTTTCATCAGGTAACGCCGGTCAACTGCTGTTTCTGTATGAGAAATCGGTTGGAAACTTTCCTCATGTCAGCACGTTGTAGGTGTCGCCACTGGCGCCAACCTTGTGTGAATGCTCTGAAAAGCTAATCATTTGCATATCACAGCATCTTCTTCCTGTAGGTTAAATTTCGCGTCTGTAGCACGTCATCTTCGTGGTGTAGCAATTTTAATGGCCAGTAGTGTAGAAGTCACCAGTCGTAGCATCGTTATAGTACCAGTCTTTCGACAACTCATGGACGAGTGTTTTCAGTGTGATAACGTCCTGGCTAAGGCGTAGTCGACAACGTTCTGTAACGCATTAGGTCGGCACAGAAATGGTAAAAAACGGTTTTGCCGGTGGCGTTGGATTCAGTGAAGGGGGCCTGAAGGAAGTTTGTGAGATGGAGCCCCCTCCTCCGTTTTCACGCTTACTCCTATGTGATTCTCATCAAAATGTTGTCATTTCATCGTCTCCCACAGTACGGTCTTGTGAGATGCACTGCGTCTTGTTTACAGTTCTGCTACTGACGAATTTTTGAACATTTATGGTACGTTCGCTCGCGACTCAAATAATTCTGTGATTGCACGGACCATTCCTCTCCTTTCGATGGACCAGACAACTGTTCGTTAGTCTGCAACACATATATTTTTTCATATTTTTAGCTTGGAAAAATAACGCTCATCCTTTGCAACCGTTTTCGGTTCTGTTAGTTACATCATGACGGTTCTACGTGCACTCAGATAGCTCTGGTACGTCTTGTACGTCAGATAGTTATCTTTATCTGAGGCAGTGTTGAAAATCAATGCTTTCGAACTTTTTTGTGAAGACACTTAAAGCTTTTTAATTAAGATAAAAGTGATTAATATTTTACTTATTTTTTCTTCATGTCCATATATCTTTTTCTCAACATAGTCACCCTACCAAGGAACACGTTTCTCTCCACGAGAGACCAGTTTGCTGATACCGTTAATGTGAAATGTTTGACGTTGTTGGAGGAACCACAATTTCACCTCTGTTTGCACCACTTGATCGTCAAAGTGAAGACATCGAAGGTGTTTTTTTTTAAGTTCTGAAGAAGATGAAAATCGGATATCGGCCAAATCGGATAGGGCCAAGTCGGGACTGTGATCGATCACAGTGAACCCAAGACGTTGGACTCTTGCAGATGTTGCAGCACTCGTGTGTGGTATGGTATTGTCGTGCTGAAGGAAAGGATTCCCAGTGCGTGTACGAAATGTTCTGTGGTTAGTAACTCTATTACAAATCAAGTTACATTGCACACCACCATGTCACACGCTACAATTCATAGCGCTCTAGCGGCACAGGGCTGCAACTTACGTCAGAGAAACGGAAAAGTCGACTAAGGAATATAGATGACATGTCATGCTTCGACCGATATTCAGAACATAATAAAAAACTAGGAAACATCACTTTTCAGCAGGCCCTAGTACTTTAAATGAAGTTCTTATCAACATCACTTGTGCTGGAAACATAAGAGAAATGTCTTGAGGAAATGTCGCAGAAAAACTAAAGTTATTCATTTTTAATATCTCGGTCAAATGCGGCAGATACGAACAGAGACTGGGTTATTCCGTGTGCACCTACACCTTACCTCTGTCTTAAACACAAAGAATTTTGTTCTCAGTTAATGTCGTCGACCATTGTGTTTAAAGTTATTCCATGTCCAATTGCGCTTTCTGTAAACCTCTCATCCATGCATAACTCGTCCAAGTAGTTCTTTACTATGTTTATTCGTTTGCTAAGATATTTACATTCTATGGACCGTCACTAACAGATGTTGGAAGATGTACACTCGATGAACTGAACTTCTCAGATGTTGGATAATCGTCGATCACTTCTGAAAGAACCGTTCCTAAGAGGCCGTATATAACTGTAACAACCATAGTCTCACTTTCCGAGCGTTTAGGCATATACTGATTCGTTCTAGTACTTTGCATTGTACAACAAAGCTGTAGGATTCGGATAAGTATATATTTAAGCCGTTGTGTTACACGCTGTTTGTTGTACGTGTTACCCGTTAGTATTGTCTACTGGATGCTTGAAAGAGGCTGTGAATGTTTTTGCATCTTCTAGCGCAACGCTTTTGCTTTAGTGGCCACGAATTCCTTTCCTGTGCTAATCTCTTCATCTCAGAGTAGCACTTGCAACCTACGTCCTCAATTATTTGCTTGACGTATTCCAACCTCTGTCTTCCTCTACAGTTTTTGCCGTCTACAGCTCCCTCTACTACTTCTCATTACCTTCGTCTTTCTCCGATTTACTCTCAAGCCATACTGTGTACTCATTAGACTGTTCATTCTGTTCAGCAGTTCATTTAATTCTTCTTCACTTTCACTCAGGATAGCAGTGTCATCAGCTAATCGTATCATTGATATCCTTTCACCTTGTATTTTAATTCCACTCCTGAACCTTTCTTTTATTTCCATCATTGCTTCCTCGATGTACAGATTGAAGAGTAGGGGCGAAAGGCTACAGCCTTGTCTTACACCCTACTTAATACGAGCACTTCGTTCTTGATCGTCCACTCTTATTATTCCCTCTTGGTTGTTGTACATATTGTATATGACGCGTCTCTCCCTATAGCTTACCCCTACTTTTTTCAGAATCTCGAACAGCTTGCACCATTTTATATTGTCGAACGCTTTTTCCAGGTCGACAAATCCTATGAAAGTGTCTTGATTTTTCTTTAGCCTTGCTTCCATTATCAGCCGTAACGTGAGAATTGCCTCTCTCGTCCCTTTACTATTCCTGAAGCCAAACTGATCGTCACCTAGCACATTCTCAATTTTCTTTTCCATTCTTCTGTACATTATTCTTGTAAGCAGCTTCGATGCATGAGCTGTTAAGCTGATTGTGCGATAATTCACGCACTTGTCAGCTCTTGGCGTCTTCGGAATTGTGTGGATGTTGCTTTTCCGAAAGTCAGATGGTATATCGCCAGACTCATATATTCTACACACCAACGTGAATAGTCGTTTTGTTGCCACTTCCCCCAATGATTTTAGAAATTTTGATGGAATGTTATCTATCCCTTCTGCCTTATTTGACCGTAAGCCGTCCAAAGCTCTTTTAAATTCCGATTCTAATACTGGATCCTCATCTCTTCTAAATCGACTCCTGTTTCTTCTTCTATCACATCAGACAAATCTTCACCGTCATAGAGGCTTTCAGTGTATTCTTTCCACCTATCTGCACTTCCTATTTATTTCATTCCTCAGCGACTTGTATTTATGTATTCCTGTTAGCGTTATCTTGGAAGAATTCAAGAAAGAAATTTTTAATTCCTACCGCCACACCGTTCTGTGGTTAAATATTCTGTACATATTTTGATTTGTTTTGCAGTTCGGCGATGTTTTGTGCTCAACGTCTACCGTGTCTTAGAACTATGTAAGTCCGCCGCTCGTAGTCTCGCGGTAGCGTTCTCGCTTCCCGAGCTCGGGGTCCCGGGTTCGATTCCCGGCGGGGTCAGGGATTTTCACCTGCCTCGAGATGACTGGGTGTTTGTGTTGTCCTCATCATTTCATCATCATCCAGGAAAGTGGCGAAATTGGACTGAGCAAAGGTTGGGAAATTGTACGGGCGCTGATAACCACGCAGTTGAGCGCCCCACAAACCAAACATCATCATCATCATCATAGAACTATATAATGAAATATACTGTATAAACCACTCTCGACTCTTAATTGAAGTGTCAGTCCCAATGCAGATTGATCTTTGCTCTGAGTAAAAAGGTAACGCCATAATTCTCCAGCCCCGACATTGATTTAAACAGCACATTCCTCTACTAAGCAACATCCTATCAGAGGTGGTATGCAGTTACCTTCCTCCGACCTCTGAAGTGGCTAGCCCAGCCAATTACAAGGGACAAATGCCTCTGTGTGGATTCAGAACCACGACGCATATCGCATTTCTTTTACATTTATGAACAGAAGTGAAAGAAGTGAAAAGAAAGTAGATAAACTTCTAAGGCTCACGCCAAGAGCATTGAATGAGAAAGGTAATGTCAAACAAATAGTTTTAATGTTCCAGGAAGTTTCGAAAGAGTACTACACATTGTAACAGTGAATGCTCACATATACTGTCGGCTGGACCGGTTTCGACACTCACGTTATTTCAACAGCCCATAAAATTTCTTAGCCGATGGTTGCATAGGTGTGTAGAAGGTGCATGCGTCTCCTGACGTGTCCAGTTAGAGGGATGATATGGGCTGTCGATGATGACGAAATTGAATGGAACTTCTCGGGTTGAGATGTTGTGTCATTGATTACAACACCGAGCCAAATTTTCGAAGGGCGTTGCAGTATGAGCCCAATCTTCAGTATGACGTTGCACACCCATCTGGCGTGGAGGCGTGCTCTGCTTCGGTCGGGAAGAATGTGAAAGCGGTTTATATTGTCCTTACGCAAGCAGCTCTACAACTGATGCAGCTGGTCGTCGACATTCTGAATGCTGGCGATGGGATGGAACTGACGTCCCAGCTTGATCCACCGATGTTATATCAAGGACAGATTTGGTGATCTTGCTGGCCACTGGACTGCGTCAACACCACGCAGACATTTGTGGGCGAGCCTTGTCTCGGTGAAAAATGACACCATGACACCGTAGCATGGGAGGTGACATGAGAACGCAGGATGTCCTTAGCGTATCCTTGTGCCGTCAAGAGTTGCCCAAATCACCACCAGTCGTGACCTGGAAACATACCTGATGGTTCCCCACCTCGACTCCAGAAGTAACATCGCTGTGCCTCTCCAAAACTCCCAAACAATTTGACCTCTCTGCTGGTCCACAGGTGTTCAGAACGGCGATTCACCCCTCACGGCACCACTCCAAACACAGCCGTTTGTGTTGTGGTGTTGATGGCAGCCTACGCATGAGACGGTTGATGACAGTCCTGCTGCTGTTACTCTTCGATCAATGGTGCGAGACTGACTGAGAATACTGCAGGTAATCGTTACTTGTTCTCAGATGGCAGGCACTGATGTCAAGCGGTTCGGATGTGCTTGGCGAAGAATATGGTGATCCTCCCTTTTGGTGACTAAACTTGGTCGATCGGAATCTTGATCACGAGTGAAAGCTGAGCTCACGTTCCCGTGCAATATATATATATATATATATATATATATATATATATCGGCCTCCACAAATCTAAGTATTCCGCAGTTTGCACCCGCTCTTTCGCAGATCGACAGTGAAACACTGTGAAACACTGTCTCACACGAGTACGCGACATCTCCATGTTATTGGCAGTGATCACTCAATGTCTGACGCTGCTCGCGTCGCAAAGAATTCCTATTTTAATCATTTATATAGCTGTCAAAGTGTGTACGGGCACGAAGTTACTTTGTCATCCGACCATGTCATCTGGTTGGACCAGTTTTTGTCACGTAGTGTGTTTGTATAACTCAGAAAGTTTAATAAATCTGTGAGGTTTATGAGAATTAGAAAAGCTCCACAAATGCTATTGTTGAAAATGATTAATAATGGACTCGAGCATTTATTAGCATTACTTATTGAGAATTTTACTTTTAAAAATTGCTGTACTTGATTACAGACATGTAGGAACACGGTCACTGGCAGACGATAAAAAGTCAAGTTGGCCAGGGATGATAGGCTTCAGCAGACAGACATTGGCTATGTGGCTGCACTCCCTTCTCGTGAGCAGCCTTTACACTCGTGACTGCAAGAGGGTAATATAAGGACGCTGTAGAGACTGGATCAGTGGTAGGATGCGGATTACACTCTAAAAGCATCAATACGGACTCTTGGACTTACGATCCGGCTTGTGACGTAGTGTCCAGTGGGCAATTCTGGTAATTGACGCAGACATTATATCGGCAATTTCACCAACTGTGCTTGAGATTTTCTCACAACGGCCTTTATACCCTGAAGTACTTTTTCCTCTTCGCTCTCTGACTGGGTAATTAATTACTCACTCAGCTCCTGATGAGTCTTTAGTGATAGTGATAGAAGTATTTTCAGCTTGCTTAAATTATTACTAAATGTGTATTATGACTTCATAAAAAGCAGAAAAATGATAGCATATGACCATGAGATCAATAACCACAGCAGGAATCAGTCAACATGAGATCAATAACCACAGCAGGAATCAGTCAACGCAAACAACTAACTGAGTGTAGCAATTTGTGTGTCTATGAAGCGGAACGATCACCTAAATTCCATCGCAGAGCAGGTGACTGGTTTCTGTTCAGTGGTAGGATGCTGGGAAAATATAATTAATCTACAAAGGAAATTGCTACAAAACAATAAACCGTCCCACTCTAGAAAATCCGTCAAATGTGTGAAACGTTCTCCAAATAGGGCTAACAGGTAAAGGCAGCATGGATAATCACAAATGATCAAAGCAGATGGATGATGGAAAATACGAAGGACATGGTTACAAAACACTCATCCAACCAACCCTGGAATATCGGTCAAACGCGTGGGACCTTATACAAATAGGTCCAACACGGGAAAATCAGCATGTATGATCGTGTGTTTGCTTTAGTCAAGGCAGAGGGTCTCGCAAATTCAGATTAACTGGAAATGGATAAATGTAAATGTCGTGTGACTTCGTCCTCCCGTCCGGTAGACCGTTCGCCGGGTGCAAGTCTTTCGCTTTGACGCCACTTCGGCGACTTGCGCGTCGATGGGGATGAAATGATGATGATTAGGACAACGCAACACCCAGTCTCTGAGCGGAGAAAATCTCCGACCCAGCCGGGAATCGAACCGGGGCCCTTAGAATTGACATTCTGTCGCGCTGACCGAGGGCGGACACTGTAAATGGATGATACTTGAGGATGAACGTGAACTATTACTTACATACTTTAAAGAACCAGTATTAATCTTAGAATGTATTGCAGCCCCTCTTCGTAATACTGCAGCGGGAACCACAAGGACGGGTGGAGCCTGATCCCAGCACGCACCGATGAATGTAAACAGTCCTTTTCCTTGTGCTCCACAGGTCGATGGAATAGGAAGGACGCTAATACTTGATACGATGAGAAATACTTCTGTCGTGCATTCCACGGTAGTTTGCAGATTATGGATTAGTTGTACATGCACAGTGGAATAGTTCTGTGTGATATATAACTGGGGTACTGCTGCCAGCATGAGAGCCAAGTGAGCACAACACGCTATTTCAACGAATTTAACTTCTATCAGGTAAAATAAATGTCAGTAGCGAAGGTATTTAGCCTGTGAAAATATATCATCGTCTGGAAACCAGGACCGAAACAGCGACCAAACTTTTAATGATCAATGTCCACGACCTGTGTGACAAGGACAGTTCTCGATGGTGCTACACTGGTAGGTAGTGGGGCGATAAATTTTTCTGATTATATGTAGAGTGACCTGTTAACATTTATAATGTTAATATTACAAGTTCTGAAACCAATATCTGTCAATTTTGTACCGTATCAAATTATTTATACATAAATTACTCAACCCGCCTCAGCTGTTTCGTTTAATACAGCCATCTCTTAGCTGATATCGTTACATCTGAAACATTTATGTAATTATACTCATCCGCAGCTTACAGGCCGTCAGTTGCATATGGTGCATCTACACATCAAGTTAACCACATTTGGATGGTTTTTCTACAATGAAAAACAGCCCAAATTAGCACTGGGCCATGATAACAATAATTACAGTACATAGAAATCCTCTGAAAGATGTGCTCCCTTAATACAGTTATGAACCCCTAAAATTAATTTAGTTTCTAGTATAAACAAAACCCGTTGCCCGAAGTTAAAATCTTACACATGCACGCTAGTCATCAAGTTGAAAATGGTAATTTTACTAATACTTTACTTTTACTTTTAAGGGTTTCTACACCCTGTAGTAGTTGTCCTGCATTCTCGTTCGTCAGCTTTCACGATATTGGTAGTCTTTCTCTTTCAGAACTTTCGTCCTCATCTTTGTAATTACTCAACGTCTCCATGGTAATCTCCGCCATCACGCTTCCTCCGTTTTGGTGGCGACCATAGCATTTAGGAACTATGTTCTCAGTTCTTTGCACGACTGGTTATTCCAAATCCATGGTCTACCTTACTTGCTCATTGCATCTCCGCTTGGTTCTGGATATCCTGGTTGCTCTCCTTATTCCAGCCATCACTACTGCCTCTATTCTGCTTCACTGCCGCTGCTCCAGAGTCCATCCTTCTGCACCGCACGTTAGTATACTTTCCACTACTCTTTGCACAATCGTCTTCTTTTTTTCTTTTGATATTTACCAGCATATTAATTGCTCCTCTTGCCTGCTGGATCCTGGGTTCCATATCTGCTTCACAACTTACCGAAGAATGTCTAATCAAACCCAAGTATTTAAACTTATTTACAGCTTTAATACTTCCTTCCAGCAGTACTATATTCCTTCCATCTCCTCCCACTACTAGATATTCTGTTCTGCTCATGTTTGTTATAAGCCAGTCTCGTTCAAATGCTTCCATTAACTTCTTTATCATAAATTTGACGTCCTCTCTACTTTGTGCTTTCGGTAGGGGAAGTCCAGCTAAAATGACACACCATTTTGTTTTAGGTCATGACTGATTCGTAAGCCATTATGTTAAATAAAATTTGTATCGGGTCCGGTCTCTTTCAATTGTAGATATCGTTAGCTTGGTGCCATGTTTTTAAATTAACATAAAACTGAATAATATATCATTTAGACCGATGTCAGGGTGAAATGGCGTAGGAGTAAGAAAAAGTAAGAAATTAAGATAAACACTAGATATTTGATATAGTTAATAGATTTATTCTTAAATAAAAGACTATACTTGAAACAGTTCTTCAGCATTATCAGGTAAGGTTTCTCGGTTCAGTCGTACAAAAAATGGAGACTAGGATTAGAAATACGAATATTAATCCACGAAACAAAAACAAAAAATACGTTTCTGAAAAAAATAATTCTCATCAATCGTATCTACTTGCAAACGTCACAAATAAAGTTTTTGTTCTGTCGCTGAGTCCAAGACATTCAGTGTGTGTTCACAAACTACACTGCTGACATCTTAACCAGTGTTCTTCTGGTTTTGAATGGGAGTATAATCAGGCAGTACAAACAGCGACAATATTCGGAAGCAACACTGTTGTCGCCAAAAAAGTATTTTTCGTATAACATTTCTTTTCCAAAAACTAAGTTTCCTCTTTGCTTTTTCTTCTTTGCAGCAGTTCTTCTTTCTCTTCTTTCTCTTCTGTGTTTTACGTAGGGCTGTTGATGAGTACAGTAGGTGTATTTTCCTTTTTTGTTTCCTTTGGGATCCATTTCCAAATGAGATGGTAGGGACGTTGCTAATGTCTGCCACTTGGGTGTAACATGTATTTCCACAGCTTCAACATCTTTATTTAATTCCTTGTCTTTGCTTTCTCAAAGAGAGATGGTCGACTCATCAGACACTTCAGATGTCTTGGGAAGTTCACAATCTGGAATATATGTAGTTGCTACTGGAGCAAAGATGTGTTCTAAGAATATGTAACAGCTACGAGACCAGAGTCCAGTTTGTTGAAAGCTATTAGGAGCATTAACGAGGGTTGCTGCTTTCTCATAGGCTTTTGTAAATAGAGGACACATTTGACGCTGGGTAACTGTTCTTCTTGGATTACACTTAAGCTATTTCGTTACCTCTAGATCAAAACAAATTTTTAGTGGATCATAAATGAGACATCTAGTGGCTGGAGCCTATGAATGCACTGTGCAGGAAAACGGAGCAAAAGAGATGGCTTCAACATTCTTATCACTTGTCTCTCCATATAGCAGGGGATTACTTTATTGTCTAGAGAGGGCCTCATATGCCTGAGCCACTGCAAAAAAAATGTCTTCTATCATCCAGCCCGTTTCCTGGACAACTCCAATAGTTCCTAAAGGAGCCCTGACGGGTAACAGTCTTTTCCAGTATTTTCTGCGTTAAATCAGCACTGATAGGACAAAGTCAGAGGGCTCACACAACATACTACAGTAACGTGAACAACTCTTTCTGGTTACTGCGCCTACCTGCTTCTTTTTCTCGTTGTGCAAATACTTTTTAAGATTCCTGGATACTTCTCAGACCAAGTTCATCTGCATTGTAAGTGTAACATGGTGAAATATATTCACTGTTCATTACTTCTTCAAGAATCGAAAAGAATTTTCGGACAACAGGTTTGCTAAGACCTGCTGCCCTAGCAGCAGATGTTGCCTCATGTTTACGTAGGCTAGTGTCTGGATTTCGCTGTAAGAAGGCAGCAACCCAGTTCAACCCATACATCTTTTCCTTGTTGTAGACATTACCATGCTGGAAAGGAATACTCGTACCTCTGCATGACTGATTCCACCGTCCAAATATATACACCATGCATATTTCGAACAGCATTGACGATGTAATGTAGTCCTGTCAAGTCCTTTCGATGTTTGGAATGTCACTCTCAGCTTTCTCCCTAGTTTAACTGCTACTGTGATTGTTAGTAATTCACCGACCAAGGGACATTTATTGTGATTCTACAACTATATACTCCGTTACTTTCCATAGTGTGTTGATGAGTACAAACTCATATGATTCCTCTAAATCCAAAAATATGAAGTGTATTTCCTGACTCCTAGAGCATGCCTTGTCATTTACTTGTCTAAGGTTAGAAATATGATCCATGCAAGAGCGCCCAACTGTAAAACATGCCTGTTCCTCTCGCATCTCTGGCGAAATCTCATTCCTCAAACCGTTTTTCAATATAGCACTAAAATGTCTGCTGATAGATGCCATTTCACTAATTCATCTACAATTATTTCGGCGCTTCTTGTTTACTTCTTTACAGATAGCAGATACGTAAGATACACCCCACTCTCTTGGTATTTCTTCTCCATCCACAATCTGATTGAACCATTTACATGTACCTCTCACCATTTGAGGAGGCTCAGATTTCCACAATTCCATCACAAAGTCCTCCCAGTCCACGTGCCTTGCATTTGATACCTTTTTCAACATCTATTTTATTTCTTCCCCTAGTATAGGTCCTGTATTACTTAATATAGTGCTTTTGTTGAAGACTACTATCACGTTCTGTTCTTTTTTCTCTCAGATGTTCTCTAAAGTGCTTCTCCCATTGTCCAGTGCACACAGGTTGTATTGTGGATGCAGAACTGCTAGCCATTTTCATCTTTCTTATCATCTTCCACACCTCTACTGGTCTCCTACATCCAAACGAATGCTCTATTTCACCCACATACTCTTTCCCGTTCCTCTTCCTTGCACTTTCTTTGATCTTATTTCATATACCAATTCCAGTTCTCTCATTCCCAAAGCTTAAACTTATCTTATATAGTTTCTTATGTCTCTCAAACATCTCTAACAACTACATGGTCATCATCAGTCCTTACTCTTGTCTCCCTTTCCCTTCCTAAAGCCTCCTCTGCTGCTCCCTTTACTATTTCAGGAAACTGTATAGCTCATTAGCAATCCAGTCCTCCTCTACGTCATCAGATCTTAGATTTACTCTTTGTTGATACAAACCTCTCACACTTTCTTCTTGTAGCAGATGTATCGTATATTTTGGATCTTCTGCTGTTCTATTTCCAGGACCCTCCTCATTCTCATCCTGTTTTATCTTGGTTTTAATCGGAAAAGCAATTTTTGATGTAACTGTAAAATGACCAGAGCCACACCCTATTGCTCTTTCTGTCCTTGCACCTTAATTACCCACTACCTCCGCACTCTTATGTAGTCTGTTAATGATTTTACATTCATTGACGGATTGACCTGGGTATACTTATGTATTTCTTGACGTGGAATTGGCCATTCACAACATCACACTTCTGAATCTTTCCGTTTTCGACTCACATGTCCTCTGCCCATGGTCCTACAACGTCACCATTTAATCTTCTTTCCAATTCGCACGTTTATGTCCCCAGCTATTAAAAATTCACGTTCATGTGAGCATTCGCCAGCCACTTCTTTTAATTCATCGAAGAAATCCCTCTTCCTCGCGTCAGGCGCGTCTTCGTTAGGCCTATGCACCCGAATTAACTCCACTTTTATCCCATGAACTTTGATTGTTACACTCATTACCCTATAATTCACTTCCTTGCAATTAACTATTCCTTATTTCCAGTCTCTTTTTATAAGAACTGCTACTTCTGATTTTGCTATTTCAGTTTTTTCCACTCCACTCTAAAACAGAATATAGTCTTCAATTACTTCTTGTCCAGATCCTTTCTTTTTTGTTTCTGTCATTACCAGGATAACCATTTTCAGTATTTGCAATTCTTTGATTATGACCTCAATTTTTCTTGGTAACTTATATAAAGCCTTAGACATAAAAACTGACCGCCGGCCGGCCGCCACAGAGACTGTGTCCGAGTCGTTCACTTAAGGTGGCCAATAAAACTGACCGCCCCTGACAACTCTAAGTCTGGCCACCTGCACAATCTGGCAATCCTGAAAGATGCGGAAGTGTTAGGAGGAAGTGTTGTCTACTTCCGAGAGGTTCTCCGGTTGTGTGAGCACGTGGTCTAGTGGTTATCGTCGTGTGTTCGAAACTTACAGTCGCGTGTTCGCGTCCAACTGTAATTTTTTTTATTTTTTAACCTCATTCCGGTCAAAAGTTATGAGTCTGATTGAACATCTAAGATAATTCGCTTAACATTCTACCAACCAGCAATAACAAGTATTCCAGAAACAATTCCACAGGACAGCTCGTGGCTGCGTCGCGATCGTAACAGCTCACGCTCGAGCGTTTCCTCGCGTTGCAGCGGCTACCGGCCATCGGCCAGACGCCACCCACCGCCTGAAATCCGGCGCCGCCCATGTGAACGCGGCGCCACGCTGTCAGTGTATGGATCAACTGCCATTTTCGAATTTGAAGTTCTAGTTATCATCTTGCAGTTAAGCCTTGGATTTTGCATAGTTGAAAATCATGGCCGGCCGAAGTGGCCGTGCGGTTAAAGGCGCTGCAGTCTGGAACCGCAAGACCGCTACGGTCGCAGGTTCGAATCCAGCCCCGGGCATGGATGTTTGTGATGTCCTTAGGTTAGTTAGGTTTAACTAGTTCTAAGTTCTAGGGGACTAATGACCTCAGCAGTTGAGTCCCATAGTGCTCAGAGCCATTTGAACCATTTGAAAATCATGAACTACAGTTAAGCATTGTAAAATTGAGTCGCAAGTGGAAAAAGATGTAACATCTGCAGCACAACGTTTACTTAAGGTAAACTTGTATTGATAGGTATGTCCTCTCTCAAGCAGTTGTCCCTCTCGTCATATATTCATAAAATTTTACCTTTCCCGCTCTTGATCGATCAACCGTCAAGGCAATTCATTTCTAGACGAAAATACTCTTAAAACTACTCTGGTTTAACGACATCGTTGGAACCAGTAGGTTTCTATTGGCGTAGAATTTGTAAACAACTTAAGCATTGTCAGATCGCTTTAGATATCGTGAAAGAAAATTCTGCTGCTGATTAATTTCTCTTTGATGATTACTGTTGCTTTTAGTAAACTAATGGAAAATGCAATTAAAATATTCACTGTAATACTACAAATTAAATTCAGCCTACTACAGAAACATCACGACGGCAGTCTATTTTAATGAAGCATTAAGTGTCTGTAAGACGATTGAGCCTATTTTAACACGAATTAGTAGGGTACTACCGACTTTTGACTTCTAAAAGATCTGTTTTACTTCATTTCCTGTATCATTCGCAAGTATTATGAAAATGTGGCATTTCACAACAACTAAAAATGTCGGCAGAAAACAAAAGTAGCATTCTTAATTTGCCAGTACCGTAAGGTTTTCACTCTGACACTAAGGGTTACTGAAAGTAGCAAGACGAATTCTGCTCGAGCGTTGTCTTACGATTCCCTTATTGAGTTAGTATCTGCCTGCTTGTAGCTCTGCTACAAAAGAATTAAAAATCTGGCTTTCAGCGAGTCTCGAAAGTCGAACGAAAGCAGCTTGCACATGGTAGCCAAGCATGTTTGTTACCTGGGAACTGGTTTTTTCCTAAAGTGGGAAGACATCCTTTTGTGGTTGAATTGCTGGAAAATGTGAGTCAGACGTATGCCGTTGGTCTAAGCGTTTCGGTGTGTTGAATTTGTACCAATGATTTTTCTACAGGTTTTTTCTGAAGTCCCCCATTAGTATTTTTACGTCATCTTGGAGAGTTTTGCTCATAGTATTTTCGAGTGTGTTCCAGAATGTTTGGACATTTTTGGTGTTTCTCTTATTTTCGATGTTGGTGGGGGCATGTGCATTGATGAGTGTATTCTTTTACTGGAGGTCTGTATGAGCATATTCATAAGTCGATTGTTGATGGGCGTGATTTCTTTGACAGTGTTGATGATAGATCTGTGTTCGAGAAATAAAATGCCAAAGATTGGTACGCCTTTCGCTACCTTTTGTTGTATTTTACTCTTGAATATGCAATGGTTTCCGTAATGCAAGGTTTCATTGTCAATTGGTCATGGTTCTTGAAGAGCAAGGATGAGAAATTTTTGTCGGTCGATTTCTTTTGTGAGATTATTTAGCTTTCGAGTTTGGATTATTGTATCGATGTTTAGTTTTCAAATGTTTGTTTTCTGCTTGTAGGGAAATTTACCAGAGATCTTCGATATTCTCTGCCGTGCTGACCTGGACTCCCCAGAATCCGAAAATCCAACTGCCGCCTGTCGACAGGCGGGTTGTGTACCACCTGGGGTAAAGTTGACTTTGCTTGCACAGTTCATGTTTGTGTTTCATTGGTTTGGCCAGGGTGATTCCAGGACCGGACAAGACCAGAGGGTGTTGAAGCCTTTGGAAGCAAATATTTTCAGCCGAACTCATTGAGCTAACAGACGGTGGCCAGAGTCGCGGTGATTTTCACTCAGACGTGTCTGGATTTTGGTTCAGCGGATTGAGTAGCCGTTCAGGATTGTGTTAGTATTCAGTTCACCCCAAGTATTTGATTTCCTCGGTACCACCCATACGGGGGAGGGTTTCCCCTATCGGACACACGGGATTATTATTATTTCTATTTTTCTCAGACCTTAGGTCTGGTTAAAAATGGAAAGTGATGTGGACCTTCATCAAGCGTGACTTCCTTTTAACTGTACGGTATATGTTACATTGTATTTAGGATTTTTCGGGTTATTGAACACGTGTCAATAATTATGGATTTCTGTAGTTGTATGTATACGTTTGGATGTAGCTGCATTGCATTGATGTGCTGGTGAATATTGTGTGGTATGACTCCTGTAGTTGATAGTATAATCGGTATAATGTCGACTTTATCCTGATGCCACATGTCCTTGAATTCCTCAGCCAGTTGGATGTATTTTTCAATTTTTTCTCCTGTTTTCTTCTGTATATTTGTTGTTTTGGGTATGGATATTTCGATTAGTTGTGTTAATTTCTTCTTTTTATTGGTGAGTATGATGTCAGGTTTGTTATGTGGTGTAGTTTTATCTGTTATAATGGTTCTGTTCCAGTATAATTTGTATTCATCATTCTCCAGTACATTTTGTGGTGCATACTTGTATGTGGGTACGTGTTGTTTTATTAGTTTATGTTGTAAGGCAAGCTGTTGATGTGTTATTTTTGCTACATTGTCATGTCTTCTGGGGTATTCTGTATTTGCTAGTATTGTACATCCACTTGTGATGTGATCTACTGTTTCTATTTGTTGTTTGCAAAGTCTGCATTTATCTGTTGTGGTATTGGGATCTTTAATAATATGCTTGCTGTAATATCTGGTGTTTGTTGTTTGATCCTGTATTGCAATCATGAATCCTTCCGTCTCACTGTATATATTGCCTTTCTTAGCCATGTGTTGGATGCGTCTTGATCGATGTGTGGCTGTGTTAGATGATACAGGTGCTTCCCATGTAGTGTTTTCTTTTTCCAATTTACTTTCTTCGTATCTGTTGGTGTTATGTGATCTAAAGGGTTGTAGAAGTGGTTATGAAATTGCAGTGGTGTAGCCGATGTATTTATATGCGTGATTGCTTTGTGTATTTTGCTAGTTTCTGGTCGTTCGAGAAAGAATTTTCTTAAATTGTCTACCTGTCCATAATGTAGGTTTTTTATGTCGATGAATCCCCTTCCTCCTTCCTTTCTGCTTAATGTGAATCTTTCTGTTGCTGAATGTATGTGATGTATTCTATATTTGTGGCATTGTGATCCTGTAAGTGTATTGAGTGCTTCTAGGTCTGTGTTACTCCATTTCACTACTCCAAATGAGTAGGTCAATATTGGTATAGCATAAGTATTTATAACTTTTGTCTTGTTTCTTGCTGTGTTTCTTAAATTGTCTACCTGTCCATAATGTAGGTTTTTTATGTCGATGAATCCCCTTCCTCCTTCCTTTCTGCTTAATGTGAATCTTTCTGTTGCTGAATGTATGTGATGTATTCTATATTTGTGGCATTGTGATCGTATAAGTGTATTGAGTGCTTCTAGGTCTGTGTTACACCATTTCACTACTCCAAATGAGTAGGTCAATATTGGTATAGCATAAGTATTTATAACTTTTGTCTTGTTTCTTGCTGTCAGTTCTGTTTTCAGTATTTTTGTTAGTCTTTGTCTATATTTTTCTTTTAGTTCTTCTTTAATATTTGTATTACCTATTCCTATTTTTTGTCTGTATCCTAGGTATTTATAGGCATCTGATTTTTCCATCGCTTCTATGGAGTCACTGTGGTTATTCAATATGTAATCTTCTTGTTTAGTGTGTTTTCCCTTGACTATGCTATTTTTCTTACATTTGTCTGTTCCAAAAGCCATGTTTATATCATTGCTGAATACTTCTATTATCTTTAGTAATTGGTTGAGTTGTTGATTGGTTGCTGCCAGTAGTTTAGATCATCCATGTGTAGCAAATGTGTGATTATGTGTGGGTATGTTCCAGTAGTATTATATCCATAAGTTGTATTATTTAGCATGTTGGATAGTTGGTTCAGAGCAAGACAGAACCAGAAAGGACTTAATGAGTCTCCTTGGTCTATTCCACGCTTAATCTGAATTGGCTGTGATGTGAAATTATCTGAATTTGTTTGGATATTAAGTGTGGTTTTCCAGTTTTTCATTACTATGTTTAAAACTGTATCAATTTAGGATCTACTTTGTATATTTTCAATATCTGTAGTAACCATGAGTGGGGTACACTATCAAAAGCTTTTTGGTAATCAATGTATGCGTAGTGTAGCGACCTTTGATTGGTTTTAGCTTGATATGTCACCTCTGTATCTATTATCAGTTGCTCTTTACATCCTCGTGCTCCTTTGCAAATGCCTTTTTGTTCTTCATTTATAATTTTGTTCTGTGTTGTATGTGTCATTAATTTCTGTGTAATGACTGAAGTTAATATTTGGTAGATTGTTGGTAGGCATGTTATGGGGCGATATTTAGCTGGGTTTGCTGTGTCTGCTTGATCTTTAGGTTTGAGATAGTTTATTCCATGTGTAAGTGTATCAGGGAATGTGTATGGGTCTGCAATGTAACTTTTAAATAATTTAGTTAGATGTGAATGTGTTGAGGTGAACTTCTTTAGCAAGAAATTTGCTATTTTATCATTTCCAGGGGCTTTCCAATTGTGTGTAGAATTAATTACTCGGGTGACTTCATGTTGCAAAATTATCACTTCAGGCATTCGTGGTATCATCTTGTATGAGTCTGTTTCTGCTTGTATCCACCGTGCATACTTGTTATGTTGACCGGGTTTGACCATATGTTGCTCCGGAAGTGTTCATGTCTGTTATGTTTGGTGGATTGTCTATTTTAATGTGTGTGTTATCTATTGTTTGGTAAAATTTCGTTTGTGTTGAAGGTTTGGTTTTGTTTCCTTCTATTTTAACTTTTTTTGTATCTTCTAAGTCGTTTGGCCAATGCTTGTAATTTCTGCTTCTTTTCATCTGATTGCTCTATTGCCCCTCGTTGTGAGATTTTACCTAACCTTTTTCGTTTTTTGTCTGATATTTCATTTCTTATGAATTGTGTTAGCTGTCCGATGTCTTTTCTCAGTTTTTCTATTCTGATCTGTAGCCTGTGTTGCCATGCTGGTTTTGTGGGTTTCTTCTGTGTGTTGGTTGGTTCTGATCTCTGCCTAGTGTGTATATTTAGTGTAGTGAGTGCTCCTACATAAACCAGTAGTTGTAACTCTTCCATAGTTGTGTTTTCATTTATTTTGTTGTGTATGATTGTGTTGATAGTTGTTATTGTTGTTTCGACTTGTGGGTTATTTGGTGGTATATGCAAGACTGGTCTAATGTCTGTATTTGTATCTTTGTATTCGATATATGTCAACTGAAATTTTTCTTCTATATCTAACATGTGTGTCACTTCATGTTCTATTTGTGCTTGTTCTGGTGGCTGTCTTAAGATTTCGTTTTCCTCTGATTGTTTAATTGACGCGTTTTGTTCTTTGTTTGTTTTCTCTGGGATGTTTGAGTCCATTACTGTATTTTCTTCTTCTTCTAATTGCACATTATTTTGTTCCAGTATTTGTTGTACTTGTTGTTTGATGTTTTCTAAATCTGACTGGGGTATCCTGTTATTTTTTATTATTACACGGATCTGATCAGCTAGTCGTAGTTCTGTTAAAAATTTTAATTCCGGGTATCTGGTAATAAATGTTGTGTATACTTGTGATCTGTATCCAGTTGTGTTGGTTCCTAGGTTTGTTGCTTGGTAATAACAGAACATGAGGTGTCGATTAACTTCATCTGACCATCTCATCCTCTGTCTTTGTTTTCCTTCTAGGGTGGTTCCAGGAAGCATATCCTGCAAAACACCTCTATTTGGATTTAAATCATTTTCCAGTTGGCTAGCAGTGTCGTTACCATTGTGGGCGGGCATAGGGTTCAAGCGTCGTCCCCGACCATGACGGCGCTTTTCCGAGGCTTCTTTAGTTCTGTCCTGAACCAAGTAATCACACTAAAAGGGGGGTTAGCCCTATTAGTGGTTTGTTCTTAACGTCGCCTTTCACGACTGGCAGAACATACCGGAGGCCTATTTTTCTCCCGGGCCTTATTATTGTCATCAGCAAATCCGATATGGTGTATCTTCCCACCACTGAAATACATGTGATTGTTCGATTCAGTATTTCCATCACATAAATATGGGTTATAATTACGTTACATTCCTGATAGTAGATATATTTGTCACTTTTTCTTAGACAGTTGCTACCTGTTACTCCAACATTGGAATTTATGTGCGCAGCATTGTTGCAATAAAGACGTTCAAATTATCCTATTTCTGTAATTTATTCGATACCAGATCGTTATAATCGGATTCAGCCAGTCAGTCTTAATGTGGATATCCGATTACGACTCTCATCATATGACAGGCTGTGTAAACCACATTCTTAATCGGACTGTTGAATCTAGGTCACTTATCTATGACAGGGCCTGAATTCTTAAACACTGTGGAAAATAATAATCCAATATGCTTATTACAAATACGTTATTTAAATATAAATATATTAACTAACGAGAGAACAGTTTATTTACAAGAACAGAGCTCCATCCGTCATAGCAGAGCAGTGCGAGATTGGTTTCACGGCCAAGAGAGGATAAAGCTGTTGCCGTTTGTTCCACGATCACCGAACATCAACAAGTTAGAGAATATGTGGGCAGAGGTAACAAGGTCATTGCCATGTCGATCTACAAATGCAAGTGGCCTTTGGACGAATATAGAAAACGTATGGTGGGAAGTAAACCATCACGCTACACTGTCGACGACTTAATGAAATCAATGCCCCTACGCCTTCGAGAAATCTTACGTAATGATCGTGGGTGGGTTGGTTACTAAAAGTATACTCGTCCACAAAACCCATGTGGACAATTATCTGATATCGGTCAAGCTTTGCTTTGTCGCAGCTCTTCAGCATACAAGTCCATTTACTTTCGGTCTCCTCCTTACAATTCTTGCAATGCAAGGTAATTGAAAATTCTCAACCACTCGACGTCAACTGAGGAACTGACTGGTGCATGTGTCGTTCAACAAACAGTAGTTGTCACTCTCACTGGAATCAATGACTGTGTGTGTGTTTTCGTGTTCACGCACAATCTGAATCAATACTATTAACATTAGAGAGACAGCCAACAATAAATATTGCATCAAATGTGACTGTAAAGTATTTTAATGCGATGGGAAGTTACAAACTGAATTTTTACCCAACCCACGTGCTGCATATTACGTTAAGTAAGATGTATTAACTCCATAGTATCGTTAGCAGAGACAGTGCGCTCTTGTTGTCGAGGCTCGCGACAAGTGCAGCTATTAGCAGTGCCCAATGCCGCCGCGATTTGTTTATATTGGCTGAGCGAGGACACTGCAGCAGACGCTTCGCCATAAGCAGAAAGAAATCACCTTGGCTCCGACTGCAGTGAGCGGATATCACTGCCTGCGTGTTCTTATAGTAACCAACGTGAGACTCTACTCACAGGTGCTATGGAGCAATTGCAACGGGGATCATGTCATTAGTCATCAGAATATTAACCAGTAATGAAATGTCCACTCTATTTGAATGCCAAGAAAATAGGAACCTTCTCACAAAGGAATGTGAGGTGATATCAAAATTTATCCAACATACAAAAATTAACTGCAGGGCTTTCATGTATGCAGTAGTAGCACACAAGGGAATATTATGTCTTGGAAGCGTATATTTCATTTCCTCTTCTCATATTAACGACCATGTTTTAGTATGAAGTGAGAAAATAAATACGAAAAACTAAAGTTCTTGAGAAGCATATAAGTCATTTCCTCTTCTCACATAATAACTTTTGTTTTAGTATGAAGTAAAAAAATAAACAGTTTAGGGTTCTGAAGCATAATATGACACCAGATTCTTAGCGTAGGCTCTATCGGAAACGCAAAAAGCAGGGAGCTGTCCATTCTTTTGTCCAACAGTCTGTTTCCTTTCATGCATTACACCCGCTAGGAGATTCTTATTTAAGAACTTGTGGGCATCAAGTTCAGCAGAACAAGCCTTATGTTATTGTGCTAATTACGGTATGGAAAAAATGCAACAAAGACGAGTTCCCCTAGAGCAGTGAGGATATTTGCATATGTCTATTCAGCAATGACTGCCAGCTGCCAGAACACTTCACAGAATCCTTGCGGCAGGCAACACAACTGTGCGTGCACTTCAGACTTCATTCAGTAAGACGTCAGGAGACGGATGGAAACGTCAAATTAACGTCGCTTTCCGAGTCGTATTCAATCCAGAACGAGGTGTTATTAAGGTAGTTGAGCGTTCTAGCAATGACACTTTTATAATTCTCATATGAGTATTCCGATAGCCAAAAGAACCCGTTAGTGTGAAACCATTGGGAACTGCATTAATATCAAACTGCAAGAACTTGAGACAATACGCGGACTCTTCTCTTCGCTGGGTGACCTATTACTGTTATTTAGGATTCTCTCCGTCCTAGTCGTAATGCAAATGGAACTTCAGAGGCGCGTTCCGCTATTCTTAACAAACATCAACAACTTGCAATCACCGCGAGTCACAACTGCGTGATGATAATGGTTCAGGTTGTCAGTAGTTGTGGTGGTGTTATGCTGTCAAACTACTTACAGTAACGTTAATGGCGGAGCACATAATTTAGCGCTGACCACCTACTTAAGTAAAGATAGTGTTGTGGCGTCGTCGCTTTATTTGGCGTCATCCTGAGTAATCCGATTTAACAAACTTAGTACTCCATTCGCAGGCTTTTAATGATATAGTATGACTACAGAGATCATCGCGCGGGTATTACATTAATTTTGCAATGAATTGCTTAACAAATATTACCCTCAGCTATGCAGCTGAAATGACTCATTACACAGGTACTCTATGTTGCACTTGGTTAAGTGATCAGTTCGCTGTAATCCTGCTTCTACTGTTCGTAAATACTTGTATTCTTCAAAAATGGTTCAAATGTCTCTGAGCACTATGGGACTTAACTTCTGAGGTCATCAGCCCGCTAGAACTTAGAGCTACTTAAACCTAACTAACCTAAGGACATCAGACACATCCATGCCCGAGCCAGGATTCGAACCTTGCTACCGTAGCGGTCGCGCGGTTCCAGACTGTAGTGCCTAGAACCGCTCGGCCACCCCGGCCGGCAAACTTATATACTGACCATTCGATATTTGACTAAATATGAACTACAGTCTAATTCGCATGTATATGACATGGGTTAGCGCCGGCACAAAGCAATGACTAATGGTTGGATGCCGTTGAAGTCCCGTTACATTGATGGCAAGACAATTGTTCGCAAATCACCTCTATTGCCTCAAAAAAAACAATTGCATCTTAAATATCGGAGGACCCACGTCCACACTGTCACAGCGCGTTGAAATACAGCAACGACGGCAGATGAAAATTTGTCACCGACCGGGCTTCGAACTTACACCTCCTGCTTACTAGACAGATGTGCTGATCACTGCACTATTATTTTTTTTAAAGTTTGAGAAGACTTTCAGCACCAGGTAGGCGGAGGCAAAGAGGGCAGGGGTCGAAGATCCGAGGCCTGGCCACAATGCCTAAAAAAAATGGCTCTGAGCACTATGGGACTTAACATCTGTGGTCATCAGTCCCCTAGAAGTTAGAACTACTTAAACCTAACTAACCTAAGGACACCACACACATCCATGCCCGAGGCAGGATTCGAACCTGCGACCGTAGCAGTCGCGCGGTTCCGGTCTGAGCGCCTAGAACCGCTAGACCACCGCGGCCGGCCCACAATGCCTCCCCCATACCTGTCACTGAGCAGCTGGATTATTCCCATGTATTCCATGTTTGCACCCGTATGTTTGCATGGAGAGCTGCATCAAACCAGTCTCAGGACTGAAGACCACAACAACAACAACAACAACCCGTATATTACTTTAAATTGTAGAACAAAATTGAAGTAGTAATTAAGGTAAAATAAGTTACAGATTGCTGCCTCCAATGGCGTGCGTTCCTTGTAGAACATAACTTATAACAGTGAAAAGGGTGACGGAAAAAAACATAACAAACATTCATTCAGAAATATATTCACAGTTTAAGTTATTATGCACTGGATGCGTATGAGGTCTGTAAGGAAGCCATATATTTTTCAACAAATGAAAGAAATTTCGGAGCCGGAGGGGTTTTGTCAAATTAGAACAGTTCTGATTTTAGAACCAACGTAAAAGAATAGTCCACGAATAAAAAAAGTGAAAGAATAGTATTCTGCTTCTAATCAATAACACTGTCCACCTCTTTGTAGCTCACATAAAGCAATAGATAAAAAAATTTAAACCATTCCTTATATTTGTTATTCTTCTTCAGCTTAATATGTTCTTCGGCAATATAGAACACGTACTTTTCTAAGTTTTGTTTGTTACGACGTCAAACACAAACTGTTCCATAAGCCACGAATAACTGTTATTCTTTGCGGATGGGTAATATTTCCAGTCGGGTTGTAAGACTTCAGTTATCGGTATATGACTTTCTGCGGTTCTGTTGATAGTGCTGATTTCTTCTTAGTCCAGTTCCAAATTCTGATTCTATTTTCACATAAGAAGATGTGCGCTACAGTTTCTACAAGCCGACATTTGTCGCAGTATGGAGATAGTCTCAATTTGATTTTCCATAATCGTTCCGCTGTGGGTATGGTTTGCTTTACAACGTCGCACCATACGGCACTGACTCTAGTTGGTACAATTTTATTGTTGACATTTTTCCAGACGTTCCTCCAGTTTTTTGTAGGTTAATTTACCGGAATTGGTTTGTGAAGACGATGTCTGGTAATATAATCATAGACGATTCTAATGCTGATTTGTGCTGGTGGAAGTCTTATACAGCTCCAATCGCCATAGTGCTTTCGGACGTAATCTAGGCTGGCGTACTACATTAACAGGAGCGTTCCTATCAGCAGGATCTAACGAGAGGAACAGAAGTTTCGTGATGCTTGTCTTAGTGGCATATATTAGTTTAAAAGCACGTCTTTAATTCCAAGTCCTCCGTTTTGCCTCTGCAAAGACGCCGTGTGGAGGAATACTTTGAAGATCTTTTGTTTCCACGTACCAAGAAGCTACAGCTAATATTTTATGTGCAGTGAGCTGCGGCATCGGTAAGACTGCTGCGACATGATATATTTTGCTAAGTATGTATGTATTTATAAACTGAACTTTCTGCAGTCGGTGTAACGATCGCATGTCATGGTCCTTCAACAAGGTTCCGATGACATTAAGTTTCCGCACCCAATTGTTCGTGGTCATGCTCTTGGGATTCGCCCTTAACCACAATCCGAGTTGGAGGCTCTCTTCAGTTATATCTAACCAGTGCGCACTTATTGCACTATTGTAAGAACCGAGATTCAGTATTTTGGATTTAAAATGTTGTAAATTTGTGGTAAGAGCTTATGAGACCAAGCTGCTTCGGAAAAGCAAAAAGAAATAAAATCCGCGCAATCTGCGACGCGCTCTCCCATCCGCGGAGGTCACAAGTAAAATCGATAGTAGGCGGTTGAAACTCAGACACCGCCGGGGGAGGAGGGGTAGGTGCCCTCTGAGCCAGGCACCCCCCAACTCAGTTAAGGTCTAACAAAGACCGCTCGAAGATAGTTAGCAAATAATGTTCGGTAACGTGGCGTGTTTTCGAGAGCTGCATGGGCTGTTCGTAAATAGGTCCAGAAGTCGAGGTGGGATTTAGGTCCCTCATGAAAGAGATAAGCGACCGCCCAACTTTTGACCCACGTAATAGCATGATATTTGGCGGCGAGAAAATGTCTGTCCTCCGGGTATAGAAACATTCGAGGTTCGATTGTGTCTGGTGGCACCCGGAGATAGCAGGCAATGATTTGCTGCACGAAGCGCCACACATCTTGCGATGAGGCGCATGTCAGACGGTGTTCATCAGTGTCCAGTTGCTGGCAAAGGAGACAAAGAGGGGATTCTGACAAGCCAATGTTGTGCAGTCGCTGCTGCGTGGCAAATTTCCTGTTGACTATGTGATACCACAATGCCCGGACGTTCGTAGGGAGGAAGGGCTGGTGGACGGTAGTCCACACTATGGGCCATTGGATGGAGGGATATTTGGTCTCCATCACATTCTGGGGAACACAACGCAGCAGCAGTCTGTAAAAATCCTTAGTCCTGGGTGGGTGCGTATCTGGGAGACTGGTATATATGTAACTGTAGTCGACGAAAAAGGTCGAAATATGAGACAAATAAGGCACGATATGGCCAACAGACACCGGGGGTGAGGTGGAAGCAGGTAGGAGGACCTCAAGCTGCGTGTTAGAGATGTACCCTGGCCCATCCACTGTTTTCTCATGGTACTCATGTATAAGGCTGCAGCTCGCATACGGACATTGACGAGCCCGACGCCACCATCCCGTGAGGGCAGGGTAAGTGTCTCATAACGGACTTTAAACATGGAACCAGTCGTGAGATAATAGCCAAAAGCCGCCTGAAGGTTGCGCCCAATTGAAATTGGCAGAGGGAGTGAAAGGTGGCTACACTGAGCCACAGCGCCAGAGATTGCGCCAAAGAGTACTATTCAGCCGCCTCCACAGGCAGTTCTTGTCGAGATGTCGTAGTGGAGAGTTCTTGTGGAGATGTAGTGGAGAGTGCTTGTCGAGAGGTCATAATGGACAGTTGTTGTTGTGAAGTCGTGGTGGAGAGTGCTTGTTCCATGTTTTATGCAGTTTTGATGGGCTAGATAGCAGATGTTGTTCGAAATGGAGATATTGTAACGATCAGAGTGGTTTTCGTCAATATATGAAGGTAAAAAAAAATTCCCCTTTCTTTTTATTATTTCAATGTCTTAAATAATGCGTCATTACAGGTTCAGTCAACAAAGCATCTGGCTTGTGTTCTTGTATTAGGGTGTAATTCTGGTTTTCTTGCGCAGTTATAGTATTTCTATATTTTTAATTACTTATATATAAATGGTACTTGAAATTTCTTGTCTTATTGAAGAAGAACCGTGCCAGATGAGTACGTTGAGTCACACTTCCACACACAGAACAGCTACACTTGTGTTTGTTGTTTCGTAGGTTTTATAGTTGCTGGGGACTTAATTAATTAATTGTGTTAACAGAAATTTTCTTTCATACTTTGTTGTTATTCTATGCAGTCACATTGTGTACTAATACCAGTCAGGGCCAACCGGTTACGAGACAGCGTAACCAGACAGTCAGCTACTAAAAAAACTAAAAATAATTGCAATACAATAATTAATTAAGCCCCCATGCACATTGCGACCCTGCAAGGATCGTCCCTTGGAATTCTTCTGATTGTAAAAATAGTAGACAATAGTATTGTTGTAGTAATTTGTAGTTTAGTAATTGTAGTCTATATTGCATGTGTAGATTTGGTAATCGTCATTCTTCTAATGGTATTTTTTTTTTTTTGCAGAATTTAATTTTTGTTGTCTTGTACACGGGTTTGACAATTTTGTGCAATTATAAAGATTTCAATTGTTCGGTAATCGTGTTTGTTGGAAAGCTTTTCGTGTGAATGGTATTGTTGGAGATAAAGTCTCATTGTGTGTAATTTTCGTATCGTGACAAGTTTTGTATGTTTTGTAAATGATTACGCGATTGATGAAAAAGGCAAAAATGATGGATAGTGAGAATGACGAAATTGTTAACATGGCGAACTCGCCAACACATGAGAATAGTATGATGAATAATGAGGTTGAAGACAATTTAATAAGTCGGGAAAATAGTCTGGAAACAGTTCAAAATTTTTCACAATCAAAAAATTTACAGAATACGAAATTAACGCTAGAAGATTCTGAAATAGTATGGAACACAGATAGCTTTACTGCTATGACGAAGGAAGTTAGTTTTACGGGAAATGTTAGGGGCGAAAAGAATTTCGAACAAGTTAATATGGAGCAGTTGATGAGGGCAATATTAAATTTTCGATCTGAATTTAAAACTGAGATGGGAACAATGGGATCACAATTACGATCTGAATTAAAAACAGATATAGGAACAATTAAAACGGAGATGGAAACAATGGAAACACGGTTAGACTCACTGGGATCACAGTTAGGATCTGAATTAAAAACAGTGGGATCACAGTTACGATCTGAATTAAAAACAGATATAGGAACAATTAAAACGGAGATGGAAACAATGGAAACACGGTTAGACTCACGAATAGGGACATGTTTCAAAAACATGAAAGATGAATTAAAGAAAGAAATTAGAGAAGAAGTACAACCGATTTTGAATGCTCACAATAATAGATTAATTTCAACAGAAATCAGACAAAAGGAACAGGATAGAGAACAGGAAGAAAGAGATCGCGTGATAGTACAAAAATTTTCAGAGTTAAATTTACAACGTGCACACGATAAGGAAGAAATATTTGAGAGAATCGAGGAATCAGTACCAAATGACAGATTAAATAACCTAACACAACAGTATGAACAGTTAACTACTAAATGTGTTAATACTGAAACTCGAGTCGCGACACTTACGGAAGACGTAAATAAACAGAAAGAACAAATAGGTGACTTATCGGAAAGAGTTGAGGAGATTGCAGATAAATTGACAAGTCTTAGTTTAAATGGGGACAGAGATTCAGATGATACAGCTCCATTGCCATTTTCAGAAACTGAAGAGTACCAGAGCATAAATAAACATGTTGAAAATCAGGGAAAATTTAATGAACGCGTTAAAAGGGAAGTGGAGGCATTACGAAAGCAAGTCAAACAAATTGAAGGCGAAATCGTAGGAAAAGACAGCAGAAGAAATTTAGAATCACAAATAGCAGAAGGGTTTGAAGAAAGTAATTTATTTCATTTACGAGATGCAACAAGAGAGCGTCAGGCGCGCGAACTTGACAATAATCGACACTCGGACTGGGACAGACGCGGTAGGTCTTTGTCGCCACGAGGAGAAAACTTTTGACTATAAACACTTCTTAACTGTTCGGAAATTTAAGATCTTTCGCAATTCTAAAAACGACATACATCCATGTTCATGGTTAGATCAATTTATGTACGCACTTCCACCAAATTGGCCACAAAGTCACAAATTGGAATTTATGTGTGGATATTTAGAAAACGAACCGGCGACGCGCATGCGCGCACTTATTAGAGATTGTAATAATCTAAATGACTTTTATCATGCATTTCTATCGGCATATTGGTCCGAAAACACGCAAGACAGAGTCAAACATAGTCTTATTATGCAACGTAATTTTAAACAGTCTGAGTTCCGCACGCCGGCAGAATACTTTGAAGACATGATTCGAAAGAATCAATTCCTGTCCAACCCTTATAGCCCAACTGAATTAATTCGCATTTGTTTAACTAAGCTGCCACAATCCATAAGACAAATTGCTTTAGCCGGAAGATGTAAAGACGACATTGAGACTTTTAAGACGTTGCTACAAGAACTTGAGTATGACAACGACGACGGGACTTCTTGTAATTTTTTCAGTAACAGTAATCACAATAGATTTTCAGAGAGAAGGGATAATGATCGGAACGGACGTTATATGGGTAATTTTGAGAATTACAGACGAAACAGACAGGATAATAGATATCAGCCGTATGACTATAACAGACGTTCTGACAGAAATTACACAGACAATTATAATAACGGTAATTCCTACCGGGATGATCAATCATACGGAAACAGTAATCGGTATCATCAAGACAGAAATTATTCATACAATAATAGAAATTTTTACTACAGAAATAACCAGGGTAGTAGATCTGACAGTAATTTCAGAAGTGACAGTCGAAACTACACAAGAAGTAGTTATGCAGACAGACAGGAAAATAGAAATTTTAATAACAGACACAACCAAGAATTTGTATCCAACAGACAGGAGGGACCTAACTGGCATCCTCCACGTGACAGAACTTCAGAGAGACAAGTGCAAATCCTAGAAATTGACCCGCGAAATGACGGGAATAATCAAAGACGTGACGCAAACAATCGACAATGACTTGTAGCTTCGGCTTCTGGCAGCAATATAGACGGTTCAGAAAGTAATGACACTACGACTTTACACTACGTACGCCTGGAAGACATGAGAGACATTTTGCTAGACGAAAAGGAAAATAATGTAGACGCATTTTTATATCCTGTTATTGAAGTATGTGTGGGTAAGAATAAGTTCACTGCAGTTTTAGATTCTGAATGTCATTAGTGAATCAGTTTTTCGTATATGTGTAAGAACTATTGCTTGTCCTGTGTTACCTATTTCTAAAACTACAATTCGAGGCGCTATTTCTGGAAAAAGTGTGGAAGTCAAACAACAGACCAACTTAAATTTCATTTGTCAAGGATACGAATTTTCTGCTAATTTTATTATTGTTCCATTACTCAACACACAAATTATATTAGGAATGTAATTTCTTAACGCACATAAAGCAATTTTGAACTTTAAAGAAGGAAGTGTGAATTTGACTGTTGCCGGAATGCTGAAATGTTTGAAATTTTTCGAGTGTTTAGCAAGATCTGAATCAGATACAAAATATTTAAGGTTTCTTACTTCTAATGTTTTCGTTGAGCATTATGATGACAGTGTGTTTATTCATGACAATGACATTAGATACAGAGACGCGATGGATGATATCAGTAATAGCGAAGAATTAATTAATGAAAAGATTAAGAAAGCTGAAGTACCAGATGACGTTGCAAGAGAAGAGCTGCACCACATTTTGACTTCACATGCTACAGTATTTAGTCATCACACAGGAACTATACAAGGCTTACAATATTTATTTAAAGTAAAAGAACACACACCATTTCGGGGGAAAACGTACGCTATTCCTTTGGCTTACAGAGACAAGGTTAAGAGTGAACTTCAATACATGTTAGATCAGGGCATTATTGAGCCAGCAGTCAGTCCTTATACCAACCCATTACACGTCGTTCTTAAAAAGGATGGGTCAATTCGTTTGGTTCTGGATTCCAGACAGATAAATAATATCATCATTCCTGAGACTGATCGCCCGCAAAATTTAGATGAACTTCTTCAACATTTCCATGGAATTAAAGTTTTATCCACGGTTGATATGCGGGCAAGTTTTTGGCAAATAGAACTCCACCCTGATTGTAGAAAATACACTGCCTTTTTAGCCTTTGGTAACTGCTACCAGTTTCGGAAATTACTGTTTGGACTTGTTGTATCTTCAGCAGCATTCATTCGTAGCTTAAACGAAATTTTAGCTGTTTATCTTCGTGACAATATTACTTCATATGTTGACGACATTCTTATTGCTAAACGTTCTTGGAGTGAGCACAACAAAATTTTGGATTCATTATTACGTATTTTTGCAAGAGTTGGCATTACAGTGAACTTGGAAAAATCTGAATTTGGTCGTTCTCAGGTGAAATTTCTCGGTCACGTTATTTTTACAGAAGGTATTCTTCCTGATCCAGAGAAACTATACGCAATTCGTAATTATGCTGTTCCTACCACAAAACGTGATGTTCCTAGTTTTCTTGGTGTCTGTAATTTTCTTAGACGCTTTGTTAGATTGGACGATTTGGCCACACCTCGTTTATGTGAACTATCTGGAAAGAAATCTAATTGGTGTTAGGATGAGGAAGCTCAGTCAGAATTTGAACAACTTCGTGATGCTTTAGTTACTGCTCCACTTCTTTCACACCCGGATTTATCTAAAGATTTTTGTTTGGCGACGGACTCATCATACAAAGGCCTAGGGGCACTTTTATTTCAAGAGATAGAAGAAAACGGCGTTGTAGTACAGAAGACTATTGCATTTGGAAGTCGTGTTCTCTCTAAATCAGAAAAGAATTATTCGATTACGGAACTTGAAGCTTTGGCTGTTGTATGGGCTTTTACAAAATTTCGGACATTTTTGTTTCGCAGACATACTAAGGTTTACACCGATCATCGAGCTCTGGAATTTCTTATGTCAACAAAATTAACTCATGGAAGATTGTCACGATGGGCGTTATATCTACAGGAATTTGATTTTAGTATTGTTTACATAAAGGGATCTTTAAATATTATTGCTGATGCTTTATCACGTGCACCTATGGGTTTGAAACAAAGTGCCGAAGAGGACTGCAAAGGAAACAATTATTGTTTGATGTATATTCAAGGTGTTGCGTTTGAGAATTTTATTTCGTCTTCGCTCCAGGACATCGCTAAGGAGCAAAATAAGGATCCAATCTGGAAGGACATTAAGGAGAAGTGGAGGAGAAAGGAAAGCGTAGCGATTAGACAGTATTATTTAGTTCACAATGATATTCTTTTTAAACGAAAATCGCTTGACAACTCTGTTTGGTTAGTTTGTATTCCTGATGAGTGGGTTAATAAATTGATTTGGTACACACATTTCAGTTATGCACACTTCGGTCCCAGAAAATGCTTTCATAAATTACGAGAAAATTGCTACTTCAGTAATATGGAAAAACGTATTCGATCTGTTCTTGCCAAATGCATATTATGTCAAAAGGCTAAGCCGCCAACTATTTGTCACACAGCACCGTTGTTTCCTATCATTCCAGCGAAATTAAAGGACATGGCTGCAGTCGATTTGTTCGATCCAGTGGTTCGTTCTACTAATGGTTTTGCGTACATTGTGGTAGCAGTGGAATTGACATCAAAATATGTGTGTTTTACACCTTTACGCAAAGCAACAGCTCGTTCAGTATCTAACGCTTTCATCAAACATTTTCTTAAAGAAGTGGGTCATGTTGATAAAGTTATATCAGATAATGGATCACAGTTTCGTTATAAAATTTGGCTTCGTACTCTACGGCGTCGTAAGATTAAACCAATTTTCATTTCACTTTTTCACCCTCAATCTAACGCTTCAGAGAGATGGATGAAGGAAATCAATAAATTGTGTCGTCTTTATTGTCATCAGAATCACAGAACGTGGGATCAGTATCTTCATATTTTTCAAAACATTCTGAATGAACTTCCTAATGACTCAACTTCTTTACCGCCTATACTGATGTTAAAAAACCAAAGCACCGTCAACTCGCATTTCTGAAATCGTTCCTTTTCCGCCTTCACAGAAACTGCGGCATTTTGAAGTTGTGAACCTGACTTTGCAAAATATTGCATCTGCGGCTGCTAGAAGAGAGAAATCAGCTAAGCGTCCTGGTCATTTAAAAACCTTGTCAGTTGGTCAAAAGGTGTTTTTAAGTCTCATCGTTTGTCTCACAAAGGAAAAGGCTTGTGTCGCAAATTTTTTCTGCTTTATAACGGTCCACATAGGATTCGCAAAATTATTCATGATAACACTGTTGAAGTAGAAACTCTTAAATCTCGGCGCTTTAAGGGAATACATCATATATCTAACGTTAAAATTTTTCAGGAATGACATACTTTTGAGAAACGAACAGTTGTACGTAAACACACGGAGAATGCAAGGATACCGCGCCGTGTTCCGGCGGCGGCAGATACTCAAAGCAACAGTGAAGTCTGCGCGCCGCACAAGGCAGTCGTTTACCGCAAACAATTACTTCCTACGTCACGCGCCTACAGCTGATCGAGCGCTCAGTGCGAATGCACTGACAGCCATAAACAAATACACAGTCTAATTTCTCCGATTAAATTCAGTGTAAAGCTATAGTGACTTGATAAATTATGTTATTAACGTTCAGTATTTTTCAGGATACGGTTGTATAAAATATATAAGACCTTCAGGTAAATTCTGTGTGTGTCCGACGTTAAGAGGACTTGCTATCGAGAAAACTTCAGGAAGAATGTAATTTCGAAAAAAAAGTAATAAACCAAAAAGGTAACTATTAATTGAGTTTATTTTTCAGGTAACATATTTCCACTTAGACGTAATTTGCTGCTCTCGATTATGTGATTCATACTTTGTGCTAAATTTCATGTTCTATGAATTTACTTGTGAAGCGACGTGCTTGCGTACATTAACTGATTTGACAATGATTGATTAATGAACAGGGTTGTTACTTGTGTATATTATGCATCGCTTGGCTGCACTGCTTTTTCACTGATGTCATATTTTTCTATTATGTGCCTGCTGTGCTTATTTATTTAAATTATAATTGTCACTTGATTAATTGTGCTGATGTGGTTATGTATGTAGGTTACACTTTGTGATTTATCTGCTTGCGCCTTCATCTTTACCTATTAAAATTACATATGAACATTTATTTGCTTATGCTGATATGATGCTAATGACCTGTTTATTATGTAAGATACATATTTACTGCTTTGCGTATGGATTGCATATTTATACATTTCTGTTTGTTGTCATAACTACTCTTTAATTTGGTATTTAGAAATGCTGATATACGGTGTACAAACATGGAGCTTAGGTCACACTATGGTATTAATTATAGATTGTTTGCTTGGCAGAGCCTCGTTGTAGGAATTGTGCTGCATCCACTTGTTGACATTCTGTTCTCCACTGGTATATTTACTCGCTAATGCATGTTTTGCTTACGCTCAGTGCTTTATACTTTAACATAAGAAAATGAACTGCAGTAATTCGACGAACGACATTAGTACAAGAAACGTCATAGAAGTCACATGAGCTGGAGGTTTTATGGAAGCTGTATAAATTTATGTTACTAGGAAGGAAGCTAACGACATGACACACCAACACTAGGTTTAGACCATTGACAGTTATTACACTATATTCTTCGTGAGCAATTGAAATAGCAAATGACACTTGACGCAAGAAATACTCCACATGTTTGCTTCTGCCATGATTCTTGAAGTGGTGTACACACTGTGAAATATTATGATCATTCACACTCCGTAATCGTACTTAATTACTGAGAGTTCTTCGAAATAAAGTCTGTTAGAGGTCATGTATGCATTTCTTTTATTTAATGATGGACAAGGTAACCAAAATGTATTTTATAATTCATAATGAGTAGAAGATTTGGGTCAGATGGATTACACAGATGTTGTGTGTGGACACTGTGTCTTCGGATTGCATGGGATGATGAATTGAAGTTTGCACTAGAATTTTATCTGTACTTGTTCGAGAAGACTGACTAGAGGAAAGAGTTGTTATGGAAGTGAAATGATATTGGTAATAAGGTTTATATGTATCGATGTATTGAAGAGGTATTATTGAGGTATTGAGATTGTGTGAAGTTGATGATTATTGGAGTTTTGGTGGACAAGAGGTAAGGTAAATGATATTGATGACAAGTTTTATATGTTAATAAGGTTTATATGTATCGACGTATTGAAGAGGTATTATTGACATATTGAGATTGTGTGAAGTTGATGATTATTGGAGTTTTGGTGGACAAGAGGTAAGGTAAATGATATTGATGACAAGTTTTATATGTATCGACGTAAGAGGTATTATTGAGGTATTAAGATTATGTGATGCTGATGATTATTGGAGTTTTGGTGGATAAGAGGTAAAGTAAGTGAGGAGCATATTTTTTTTTTTTTTTTGTTGGTTTATATGGAACAAGGAAGATGAAGTTGGCAGACTAGAACACTCAAGTAGAAAGAAGATTGTCTACACACACACTTTGTTAAATCACTAAGCAGTATATACTTTTATTTGGGAGAGAGGAAGCATTTGCATATCTTGGCACACTGACAGTTGTTCAGTTGATTTGGCTTGGCAAACATTGGTCTTGACATGATGACTATGACGTTGACTAACTATTATTGACTGTTATACATTGCTGCCACAACTACTTGATACACAAGTTGAACATAAAATTTTGGACAGAATTGCATTCACACAGTTAACACTATTCAATTATACAGTAGTACTTAATGTGGATGAAAGATGAGTGAATGTGTTTTGTGTGTTTTCCTTTCCTAATCCCAAATAATTGGTACCGACCTATCTCCTAAATATTATTTTACTTGTTTGTTGTGGCTTGCACTGACACCCATCAATATTATAGGTTTACTGATATTTGTGCATTTGTAATAGTTAATATGACAATTATCTGATATCATTTGTGTGTTTATTATAATTCGTATGTTTAGTGTAAGAGCATTGAGAATAATTTTGTAAAAGCAATTGTGTGTGCATTCAAACTGTTGTTCACACCTGCACCTGTTTAACATTGATGTGGGACACTTAGAAATGTTTAATTTCTGCTGCTGAACTGTCTGATTAGTGATAGTGAATATTATGGACTGTTACTTGCACTTTTTCTACATGATTGGTGCCATTAGGACATGTTTAATTTCTGCTGATTAAACTCTGATGAACAGTGTGATTAGTGATAGTGAATATTATGGACTGCTGTCTGCACCTGTTCAACATTACTGGGTGTCACTAGTGGAACTGCTTATACTGAAAATGTCACTTGTTGGTGTCTGCACCTACTCAACATTGCTGGGTGCCACTAATGGAACTGTTTCTGCTGAATGATGTCACATGTTGGTGTCTGCACCTGTTCAACATTACTGGGTGCCACTGATGGACTGCTTCTACTGAAATGATGTCACTTGTTGGTGTCTGCACTTGTTCAACATTGCTGGGTGCCAATGATGGACTGCTTCTACTGAAATAATGTCACTTGTTGGTGTCTGCACCTGCTCAACATTACTGGGTGCCAATGATGGACTGCTTCTACTGAAATAATGTCACTTGTTGGTGTCTGCACTTGCTCGACATTGCTGGGTACCACTGATGGACTACTTCTACTGAAGTAATGTCACTTGTTGATGTCTGCACCTGTTGAACATCGCTGGGTGCCACTGATGGAACTGCTTCTACTGAAATGATGTCACTTGTTGGTGTCTGCACGTGTTCAACATTACTGGGTGCCACTGATGGACTGCATCTATTGAAATAATGTCACTTGTTGGCGTCTGCACCTGCTCAACATTGCTGGGTGCCACTGATGGACTGCTTCTACTGAAATGATGTCACTTGTTGGTGTCTGCACCTGCTCAACATTGCTGGGTGCTACTGATGGACTGCTTCTACTGAAATAATGTCACTTGTTGGTGTCTGCACCTGCTCAACATTGCTGGGTGCCACTGATGGACTGCTTCTACTGAGATAATGTCACTTGTTGGTGTCTGCACCTGTTCAATATTACTGGGTGCCACTGATGGACTGCATCTATTGAAATAATGTCACTTGTTGGTATCTGCACCTGCTCGACATTACTGGGTGCCACTGATGGACTGCTTCTACTGATATGTTGTCACTTGTTGGTGTCTGCACCTGTTCAACATTGCTGGGTGCCACTGATGGAACTGCTTCTACTGAAATGGTGTCACTTGTTGCTGTAGCGCCTGTTCAACATTGCTGGGTGCAACTGATGGAACTGATTCTACTGAGATGATGTCACTGGTTGCTGTCAGCACCTGTTCAACATTGCTGGGTGCCACTGATGGAACTGCTTCTACTGAAATGATGTCACTTGTTGGTATTTGCACCTGTTGACGATTGCAGGGTGCTACTGCTAGAACTATCAACTACAGCAATACTCTAGCAGAGGGCCGACAAGCGTAGTGTAGGCAGACTTTTTAGTAGACCTGTTGTATCTTCTAAGTGTTCTGCCAACAAAACGCAGTCCTTGGTTTCCCTTTCTCACAACATTGTCTAGGCGATCGTTCCAATTTACGTTGTTCATAATCGTACTTCCTAGGCATTTTGTAGAAATGACACGACATATGTTTGTTTGAATTATAGTACAACCGAAAATAACGGAACTCTTTTGGTACTTTTATTGAGAGACTATTGCCACTTTTAGCACACAACAAGGTTTGTGTCTAAGTCACTTGCAATTGGTTTTGATCTTTTGACGTTTTTACTGGAAGGTAAATGACCACGTCATTTGCAGACAATCTAAGAGGGTTGCACAGATGGTCTCCTGAATCATTTATATAGATTAGGAACAGTAGAAAAGTTATAACCATTAGTTGGGGAACGCCGGATCTCATTTACTTTTCACTTGACAATTTTCCGTCGATTATTTCGTATTGTTACGCTTCCGATAGGAATTCACCAATCTACTTGCAAAACTAAACCGATGTTCCATGAAAACATACAGAACAAAATAAACAAAATGGAATTCACAATAATAAGTTCAAAACTAAAATGAAACGAAAATCACACGAATTGAGATCTGGGAATCTGGGAGGACAAGTATGACGGACCTGACGGCTCAGCACGGGTTCCTCACCAAACGATGTGCGCAAGAGAACTTTCATACGTGTAGCAATGTGGGGTGGAGCGCCATTCTGCATGAAATTCTTACTTTCTAGCAGGTGTTTATCAGGCAGTCTAGGGATGATCTGATTTCCTGTCCCACTATATATCATTTTTTACACGATACTCATGTGGTATCACTGACGTTTTGTTGTTCAGCGCCATCTGTTGGTAGATTTTTGGACTCGGTTTTCTTTTCAATAATATGTCATTTCTGTCAAGTGTGTCAATTTGTACCTCTCTATCTATATTACTCCATGAATTAGTGTGTTTTCGTTCACGGGCTTTTCCGTCACCCTGTATATCGATCACAGACCCATTTGTGTAAATGCAATTTTCTTCACAAAAAGGAATAGGCAACGGCCGACGAAGCTGCGTGAAACATCATTCGACATAAGAAACTCTAAAGAACTCACTAAATTGAAAAAAAAAAAAAAGGAAATGTGACGCCCGAAGCAAGGAATGCAGCGGCAATGTGGATCTCGTGTCACATTCACTGAAATGGTACAGAGCTGGCTTCCGAGAGGACTCTGGTGCTGAGTGCAAAGGAAAGTCATCTTTAAATACGTCTATTTTCCAGAGGCCAAACTTAACGTTATAGTTCTGAATTATAAAATCAAGTCAGGGGCATTTAACACATAAATCATAGCACAAACTTTCAAGATAACAGAAAATGTAGCGTAGCAGATATACCTACACTGGTTTTGAAGTAAGAAAGTGAGCACTAGTAAATCAACAATTATAATTATTAATAAGATTAAGAAAGGTCAAATCTAAAACAGTAGGGCCGAAACGCATATATTAACTAGTGTGCGGTGGCGGGCTTGAGCTCATCTGCACGTCCCGAAGGTTTGCTCAGTTCAGTACAGATTCTGAACATACACACAGAAAAATGTGTTAAATTTATCTAACACAAAAGCGGAGATTACCACACGGACCCAAACATGACAGGGCAAATGAGAGCACATAATTCAGTACTTTCGAATCCCAAGTACTTTAACTGAGTAGAACTAACATAACTAAACATCCGCATCACGCCTCCGTCTTGTAAATTTAAAAGTTAAAATACTTACGCAGTAGTAGTGTTGGTAGAGCTGAATTTCCTAAATAAAGCAAACCGATAAAGAAACATTCTAACGGTATCTAAACCTAGAAATTCACGCACTAGTGATGCGGGTGAAATCAAGCCCCTTTGGCTCAAGACTTACGGTTACTGATCAAATTTTAAAGATATTACAAAAACTGCCCATTTCTACTGACAAGAATAAATGTTAAAAATACCAAAGATACGAAAATACACCCACCAATAGAGCACATGAAACAGATCAGTCAGGAATAGTCGATGTTTAACGTGTGTATGTTCTTGTTACCGCGATGCTGATCCATTGACAAGATAAAGAACAACTAACGGCCATCAGAATAAACCAGGTCAGCTTACAGCACTAACGCAAAATGAACCTCATTAGCAAAAGCACAGGGATTGTCATGAACAGCGGTGCATTTTAACTGCATGATGCTCACCGGTTTTCCTGGGTCAGGTCTAGGAGAATTACGGATGGTGTATTGGGACACATACACCAAGCAAGGCAGTAGGAATTAGGGTTCGTCGAACTACAGAGTATGGCTCGGCACCACGTAGACAAAGGGAAGTGGAGACTTTCCCGTGGGCGCATGACACAAAAGAAACGTGCAGAAACTCCAGAAAAGAAGGAAAGCTTGTGAGGGTCAGTAGAGAAGCTTAACCTCTGCAACAACCAGGGACGAGGGGAAGCGCTGATGAAGATCCCGGCGCAGGCACGCTCTCCATAGTAAGCATGCACCGTCCAAATATGGAGAGCTAGGAAGCCCAGGTCACGATCTAGAGAGGATTTCTGAGACGATCAGCCCCCAGTAAACAGGCCTCCAATATGAGCTGCATGTACGGCAAAGGCGTCATCTCACGAGACGCCACAAAAACTGTAGCTGACTGCTTGTTTTGCAGTAAACCTTTTTACATATTTTCAAAATGTTACTGTAAGTGCTCGTACAGGCCAGAGACATTCTATTAAGGAAAAACTCTCTTGTGTCCAGTGCTGTCATCTGGAGCCACACTGTCGCCTTGGCTCTGTCTGCTGCTGCACCGAGAATGCCGCAACAATGATTGTATCAGCCTTAAATGTGCAGAGAGTCCAAATAAGATGTCGTGGACTTTCCGACTGTGGACTTAGGTTTCTGGTGTCTCTGAGGAGAAATATGTTTTTGCTGTGACTTTTCCGACTGTCAAAGGAAACCACAACAGTGGTGGAGATGCTGGTAAAAAATACTGCAGTGCAAAACCGGTTAGTCAGAAGAGTTACACTTACTGCAGCCTCTACAAAAGAGTCGGAAACGCGATAATCGGTGAGTTCATGTAGGTCAATTTATTATGTAATTTTTGATAATAATATTGCTATGGATAAATATTTATAGAGTTGTTAAATACGTCTTCTATATGAAAAACTCGTCCGTATCAAGCATTTCACATTGACTTAGTGAAACGTATTTAGTGAAAAACTGTCACTACGAGTCAATTAGTGTCGTCAACAACGTGTTGATGAGCGAGCTATTCAACTTTGGAGAGCGACATTCAATGAATGGCCATACAGTCTCCTTTCGGACATGAGAAACCTTCACTCAGACATGTACCTCAGCTTACAGCATGTCACAATGAACAGAGACTGTTATGTTCTCAGGGAGAGTGAAATTGGATGCTCAAGGCATGAAAAACTTCTCCTTGACTGATGGGCACACCTTGGTGTGCAAAGTGGTTGAAATGGTCTGAGCACTATGCAAGATAACTTCTGAGGTCATCAGTCGCCTAGAAGTTAGAACTAATTAAAACTAAGTAACCTAAGGACATCACACACATCCATGCCCAAGGCAGGTTTCGAACCTGCGACTGTAGCGGTTATCAAAACATGCAAACCTCCTCCCCCATACGGACAGTGCTATTTTATGGTAGCGTCTCCTCGAAAGGAGAAAGGAAGGCAATGGACACAAAAGAGAACCCTGTGCCAACCCAATTTACATTGTCCCAGTTAGATTAAATTCAAGCCATTCTAATCCACTGTTGTTCAGCTGCACCTACAGTTTAGGTAAACTTATCGGAACTGAACCTAGGGGGCGCATTTCACTTAATATGATCCCATAAATGCACAAGAGAACAGCCATCGGTTGACCTTAGGAGGAGGGGCCGAAGGGTCGACCTCCATCGAGCCGGAGCACCAGACGGGCGAAGACGTCCTATGGTCCGGAGCGGGCAAGAGTTCCATGGCGGAGGACAACTGGTCACGGGAAGCGATCGGCGGCGCGTGACCCAGGGAAGCGCCCGGCGGTTGCAGCGACGCGTCCACTGCGGGCGTCGCCGGCGGGGGAACAGGCTGCGGCGGCGGCGGCACGTCGCCATGGGGCAAAATGGAAGGCAGCGTCGGTAACACTTGGGGCTGAGGCGAGCCAGTAGATGGGTCCCCAGGGTGCCGATCGGACGGCACCGTCGCTGAAAGCAGACGGGGAGTGGCAGATCCCGTGCGACGACAGAGGCGCAGCTGATTGAGATGCCGACGCACCTCACCAAAGGCCCCCAAAACCAGATACATAGCGCGGCCGAGGCAACGAAGAATGCGCCCTGCGAGCCAACGCCGTGAACCTCGATAGTTGCGATAATAGACAACGTCGCCTGGAGCAAAAGCAGGTGCTGCCGCTGCACAGGAACCTGATGCGGCGGATGTAGCAAAGACATCAAGGTTCGATGAGGGCGACCGTGAAGCAGCTCAGCCGGCGAGCGACCATCGCAGGGCTGAGAGCGATACGAGGACAAAAAGAGCAATAACGCGTCCTCCCGAGAATGCGACTCTTTCAACTTCAACATCTGTGACTTGAAAGTTCGGACCAATCGTTCAGCGGCACCCTTTGACTGTGGCGAAAACGGCGCGGACGTCAGATGTTGAATACCATTGGCCTTGCAGAATGACTGATATTCTGCGGACATGAATTGTGGGCCATTGTCGGAAACAATAGTCTGTGGAAGACCTTCAATGCAAAAGATAGCGGATAACGCTTGGATGGTGGCAGAAGACGTCGTGGAAGACATCCGGACAACAAAAGGAAAATTACTGAATGAGTCGACCAGAACCAACCATCGAGCATTCCAGAAGGGACCAGCAAAATCGATGTGTAAGCGTTGCCAAGGGGAAGTGGCTTTTGGCCATGTAAAGAATTTCCGCGATGGTGCGGATTGTTGTTCGGCACACGCCATGCAAGAAGAGCACATATTCGTAATCGCAGCATCGATTCCGAACCAAGTACAGTGCTGACAAGCAAGTTGTTTGGTTCTCACTATACCCCAATGTCCTTGGTGGAGAAGCCGTAAAACAGAGAACTGTAACGAACGTGGGATCACTACCCTGGACTGATCATTATCAGAATGCAACATCAAAACACCACGTCGTACAAAAAGTCTCTCCTTGTGAGCAAAAATTCGGCGAACCAACGGATCCTCGATCCGTGACTTTGACAAGGGCCACTGCGTAGCAACAAAACGCAGAACGGTAGCAAGGTCAGGGTCGGCAGCTGTAGCTGTAGCTACACGACGAAAATCAATCGGAAACGAGTCTACCACGTCATCGGTTTCCGAATCAATGAACATGCAAGCAAGTTCGGAGGAACCGAACGCTCTATCCTCAGCAACAGGCAAACAGGACAATGCACCGGCGTTTCCGTGCTTAGCAGTGGACCGATACAAGATATCGTAGCGGTACTGCGAGAAGAAAATAGACCAGCGAATGAATTTCTGCGCTGTACGTGGAGGTACAGGCTTGGTCGGATGAAAAAGCGATGTCAAAGGTTTGTGGTCTGTGATGATGGTAAAGTGACGACCATACAAGAAATCATGAAACTTTGTAACACCAAATACGAGAGCCAATGCTTCTTTCTCGATCTGTGAATAATTTCTTTGCGCAGACGAGAGCAATTTGGACGCAAAGGCAATAGGCCGATCGTGCGAACCATCTTTGTGCGCAAGCAAAGCACCGATCCCGAAATCCGATGCATCCACCATCAACAAAAGGGGCTTCCGGGTATCGAATGGCGTCAGGCAAGTATTGGAAAGCAACGCCGATTTCAACTGGCGAAAGGCGCGTTCGCATTCCGTAGTCCAGACGAACGGAACACCCTTACGGCGTAAGCGATGAAGCCGAGCTGAAATGGAAGAGGCGTGGCGCACATATTTATGGTAGTAATTGATTTTTCCCAGCACACTCTGTAGCTGCTTCAAATTCTGCGGCGAAGGCAAGTCTTGTATGGCACGGAGGTGCTCTTGACTGGGATGTATGCCTTGGGCATTGAGTACGTGTCCCAGATAGGGTAAGTCACGAGCAAAAAACACACATTTGTCCTTCCGCAAGCGAAGACCCTTTTGTCGCAAGACCTGAAATAATGTTCTGAGATTGGCTAAATGTTCTTCGTCCCACTTTCCGGAGATCACAATATCGTCCAGATAGTTTGCAGCAGTAGGGACCGACGCACAAACAGTTTGCAGATATTGCTGAAACAATGCTGGGGCGGATGCACACCCGAATGGCAGTCGTTTGAATCGGTACAAACCAAGATGCGTGTTAACCACCAAAACCCGCTGGGATTCTTCGTCAACCGGTATTTGCAAGTACGCATCTGCTAGGTCCAACTTCGAAAAATATTTATCCGGGCAGAGTTTGTCAAAAAGATCTTTCGGGCGGGGTAAAGGAAAAATTGCAGTCACTAGTTGTGAATTCACTGTTGCCTTGAAGTCCACACAAAGTCTCAATTTTCCGGAAGATTTTTGCAAAATTACTAAGGGTGATGTCCAGAGAGAAGCCTGCACACGTTCAATTACACCTTGTGATTCCAAATCGTGTAATGTTCTTGCGACCTCATCACGCAATGCGTGGGGAACATTGCGCGCTCTGAAAAATTTCGGTGCGCGTTTACTTTCAGTTCCAAATGTGCTTTATAGTTCGTAGCGCAACCGAGGCCCGGTGCAAAAATGTCTGCAAATTCTTCACATAGACGGGAAACACTGTCTGAACTCACAGTCTGTTTCACTGATAGGACCTGATTGACTATAGACAAGTTAAACAACTGAAATAAATCGAAACCCAACAAGTTCACTGCAGAAGAAGAACGAAGGACGTAAAATGACACAAGTTTTGTTTGTCCCTTGTATGTTGCAAGAAGGCCGCACTGTCCTAACACAGGGAGCTCGTGACCTAAATAACTAGTTAGCTTAACATTAGCGGCACGCAACGGAGGTTTGCCCAGCTGTTTGTACGTGTCGTGATTGATTAGGGAAACCGCAGCTCCGATATCGAGCTGGAACGGGATCACTTTGCCGTGAATGTCCAAGTCCACAAATAGTTTATTGTCCTGCTGACGACAAGAGCGACTGTCTCGTGCAATGTGAACTGACACTGGTACAGAATCACTTGCGACGTGACGGGATTTCCGGCGACGTCGACGCACACTATTTGTGGGACGAACACAGTCACTGTTAGAGAGAGTGGCACTGGGCGGAGTGGAATTTACTACATGAATTTCCATGGGCGAAGGTTCATGAGCCCGAGTATTCTCGGTTCGATTCCGGCGTGCCCGCATCTCGTGGTCGTGCGGTAGCGTTCTCGCTTCCCACGCCCGGGTTCCCGGGTTCGATTCCCGGCGGGGTCAGGGATTTTCTCTGCCTCGTGATGGCTGGGTGTTATGTGCTGTCCTTAGGTTAGTTAGGTTTAGGTAGTTCTAAGTTCTAGGGGACTGATGACCATAGATGTTAAGTCCCATAGTGCTCAGAGCCATTTGAACCATTATTTTTTATTCCGGCGCGAAGCAAAGGGCCTGGAATGGTTGTGAGTGTCCGATCGGAGCTTTTTCTGGCAAACACTTTGAACATATCCTTTTCTATTACAGAAAAAGCAAATAGCCTGACGGGCAATTCTCACGCGAATGTCTAGTAGCACACCGCGGGCATGATTTCACTGCATTTGCATGCTGGTGCGGGACACGTGGCTGAGAGCCAGGCGGCTTTGGCGCGGCCGTGTGCGAGGATTGTTGACTGTTCCGTGCAGCTCGTCTGGTGGGCTGGTTAACCTGACACACGGGTGGCGAAGTTTCAAATGATTCCTGAGCAAAGTCAAGTGTGTCCTGCCGATCCAATATGTCCATCACTTGTTGAAGGGAGGGATTGACTAGTTTCAAAATCTGTTCCCTTATGCGAACATCAGAAACGTTCTGTGCAATTGCATCACGCACCATAGTATCTGAATAAGGGAGTCCACATTGACACTCAAAAGCACAATCCCTAGTTAGGCCTTGCAAGGTTGCAACCCAATCCCTATTAGTCTGACCTGCCGTACGTTTTGTACGAAAGAAGGTATACCTTTTTGCAACTACATTGACTGATTCTTTGAAATATGCATGTAATGCGGACAAAATTTCTTCGTAGGACAGAGTTGCTACATCGCGTCGGGGAAATAATTTCACTATCACACGTTAGGTTTGGATGCCTATGGAGGAAAGGAGAAAAGGCTGCCGCTCATTACCTTGAAGTCTGTAGGCGGCGAGATGGAATCCAAATTGGCGTGACCACTCTGTCCAGCTTTCCAGTGCCACATCAAAAGGACGAAAAGGTGGTGCAACTGCGTGTTGTGGCTGCGGTGAAGCGGCGGCTGCCGCATCGGTTTGCAGTGCACGTTGACCCTGGACGAGCTGTCCAAGGGCATCCAATAAGGCCTGCGTCTGCTGGTTCTGTAAGCGATAAAATTTGGACAGTACACCTGGAGATTGTGGTGAAGCCATGACACAAGTAAATTAGGGCAAACGCAAGACAAACGCAAAATACTCGTCGCCAATTTGTTGTGACTTGGCAAGACAGCAAAGCCACTATGATTGGTAGCCAAAAAGCACGCGTTCAGCTCACGCAGGCTGGCGTGAGGTCTGGAACAGGACAATGTAATTAATATAGCCAATAAGGTACGTTGCTGCTGGGATACTTAACTTTAATCCATAATTGGTGAACATCGGTCTGACGGTATATGCATCACAATATAAATAGCACATGATAATGTCGCCTTGCTAGGTCGTAGCAAATGATGTAGCTGAAGGCTATGCTAACTATCGTCTCGGAAAATGAGAGCGTAATTTGTCAGTGAACTCTCTCTAGCAAAGTCGGCTGTACAACTGGGGCGAGTGCTATGACGTCTCTCTAGACCTGCCGTGTGGCGGCGCTCGGTCTGCAATCACTGTCAGTGGCGATACGCGGGTCCGTCGTATACTAGCGGACCGCGCCCGATTTAAAGGCTACCACCTAGCAAGTGTGGTGTCTGGCGGTGACACCACACAATGTACAAGTGTAGACAGGAAAAATTGAGACTCGCAGGTAAAGAAATTGAGGCACTGGAGGTGAATATATTCGTAATGACAAATAGGAAAAATAAATAAGGTGGACAAGTGCAGTTTAAAACTATATCCTGTTATGGAATGGAGTGGAAAAGAACTGAAAGAATCAGGTTTTCTTGAGAAGAAAATGGAAACAAGGTATAATTAATTGGAAGGAATAGAGTGGAAGAATAATCAGTCTAACAATCAGACTTCACTGATTAAAACTGAAATTAATTGAGATAGATGGCCCTAAATGCGTTACCTCCGAGGAGAATATGAAAGTGGTTGACGAATCTCCAGATAGACATGAATTGTTAATAATGGTGGGCTGGAATGAACGAATTGAAAAAAGTTAAATGTTGATGATGTAGGTCCATGGAGGAAAGGATGTAACGGAAGATGAAGCTAGGAAGTTGATTAACTTCTGTAAAGTACAGAAGTACACTAATATGAATGGCCAATTCCAGCACAAAGTTCATAGATTCATCTGGTCCAATTCGTCCAGGAACCTTAACTCAAGTATAATTGAAGACAATGGGTGATGAACCTACAAGATGTAGGGGTGAAAAGAGGAACAGAGTGTGGCTCCTATCACACTAATATACATAAAAACTGATTTTCCACTTAAGAAAAAAAATAGGAGGATAAGGAGGTTGATTTAGGAAATTCAACTACAAGGGATATAAAATATCGGGGTCGAATATAACTACTACTAGACGACAGTGTCAAAAGTTTATTTCAGGAAAGATGAAATCTAAGACTGGATGCTGTGGAAGAGGGCTGGTGTGCCAGTGAACTACAGTTTTCCGAAAGGGTCGATTAAGGAAGCAGCGGAGGGAGTTTTAGTAAGGGAAAGGGAGTGACGAGTAAGAACTGAATGGATGGAAGAAATGTGTTGGATATAACTGAGCAAAAGTTCTAGAAGCGATGTGGTGTGGATACAAGATATATAAAAAGAGACCTAAGAAAGTAACAGAAAAGCGCTTTTACTTGTGTATAGGAGATCTACTGAGGGATGGAAGATGTTAAGAAAGATGAAAATGGCTATCAATACTGCACACAGAAAAAGTACAAGAGGCACTCTGGAAAACTACAGGTAGGAAAAAGAAGAGACCAGGTGAGAGAAGTCTAAAGCAAAATGAGAGCATTAGGTAATACAGAAAATGTACTAGAAGAAGAAGTAAAATAGATGCTGAAAAAGACAAGAAAGGGAAAATCATGTGGATTTGGAAGAGTTGTATTAGAACTGAGAAAATAAAGGAAACCTCACCGGCCGCTGTGACCAAGCGGTTCGGAAACGCGCTGCTGCTACGGTCGCAGTTTCGAATCCTGCCTCGGGCATAGATGTGTGATGTCCTTAGGTTAGTTAGGTTTAAGTAGTTCTAAGTCTAGGAGACTGAAGACCATAGTGCTTAGAGCCATTTGAACTATTATTTGAAAGGAAACCTCAAATAGTGAAACTCGTATCTAAATTGTTCAGTTAGATTGCATGGGGAGAGAAAATATAAAGAGAATATAATAAAACAGGAAGCAATAAACACCCAATAAATTGTAGGGGGATTCGTCTAATGGCATCTATCAGTAGACTTTGTGGCGCTATACTAAAAGACAGGTTGGAGAGTGAGATTAAGCGAAATATGTGAGACAATATGCAGATTTTACAGTGAGACGACCTTGTACACGTTGTATTTTTAGCCTCAGACAAATAATTGAGAAGGGGTATTCTCCACTTAATATTTGTGGATTTAGAAAAAGCGTATTTTTCTGTACCCATCAATTCAGACAGGGCTGCAGTACATCCCTGAGTAGTATGAGTAGACTTAAGCGATGGAGCACTACCACAAAGAACTATTGAAGCACTAAATCAGTTTACATACTTAGAATCTTTCAACCATACATCGAGAAATCTGTAGCAGATGAAGAAGGAAGGAGCCATGAGGCAAAAGGAGCAATGAAAATGTCAGACGGAGGTCTGTGGGACAGTTTAATATCAAAAGAAACAATGAAGAAGATTCCGTAAACAGCAGATGAAAGTATACTAACACACGATGCAGAAAGATGGAACATGAGGATGCGAAGGAGAAACGAAGTACAGGCAGCAGAGATAGATGGAATAAGGAGGGAAGCCTGGATATCCAGAACAGAGAGGAGGAGAAGAAGTTAGTCAGGTACTGGATACGGAACAACCAGTCGTGCAATGAATTTGGAGAAGAGCTTTCAGTGATACGGCCATGTACGGTGAATGGAGAAAGAACGATGCTCAAAAGCCCGAATGGTCGCCCCCGTATAGGGGGAAGCGCGGAGGCCGAGAATAACGTGGAGAGGGGGAATAATTGGAAAGAAGAGGAAGAGAGGTATGAAAGAGGAAGACTGGAATGACCTTGAATGCTAGTGAATGGGAATATAGGGCATCTACTCATGAGTGGAGCAGCCCTTAAGTTCAAATAAAAGTAAAAGTAAGATTTCTTTGATATATAACACTGATCTGCCACTAAATATATGTTTCACAGTTTTTTCTCTTTTCAGATGCCTCAGAAAGGCGACGAATGTGTTGTAAATGATATTTGCTAACGGTGTAGTGAGTAGCATCAACCTGTGGCATTCAAAGAACAGAGGAATGCTTAATTGCAACAAAACGCTTATGTGTCACATTCATGATGTGCAAAATATGAAAGGTGCCCTCTTCACTGGAACGTTAAGGTTTGCGTCACTCTGCCGTCTGCTATGGTGTAATAGTTTGGGGTAACTATGTGCCATCTAACGCCAGAAGAAGGTGCTCAGACAAATCTTCGATGTCAGTTCTCGAACTGGAATTTTTGTTGCTGACGGTATTGACGTGATGGAGAAGAATCTGCAATAATAATTTGGTAACATTAGAAGGAGCGACGGTTTTCACTTGAACACTTTCGTACGCACTGTAAGGAAACGTGTACACTATTCACCAGGTTTCATTTTCAACAGCCCTGTAGCAAAATTGAAAAGAAATATGAGCTATAAACCTAAAGTCTTCAAATCTATGTTGAAGCGTTACCTTGTGGCACAGTCATATTCTGCAGAGCATTTCCACGTAGCTACTACGAACTTTTTTCTGTGATGCGTTTTTCTCTGCGATGCGTTATTTATTCCCACAATCTCAAAATTTTTTTAGTGTTTCACTAATTCTTTAGTTATTTTGTTCATAAATTTTCTAGGATGTATTCTATAAATTGTTCACTGACTCCTTGCGTGACCAAGTAATAGGGACTCACTTGGTCTGTTGGAACATGATTAATAGGTAAAAAGAATCTGTAGGTGCCTACAGTGTATATTTTGCTCAGTAAGATTGAGAAATACCTAGTATTTCATATTAAAAGAATTGGTGGCTGTTGACACCACTGTTGTATTGATTATCGTTTAGGAAACTGTGAGCTTTGAAACCCAAATTTTTCTCTGTCTGAGAAAAAAGAGGTTGACAATTTTCATACACACGTGGACGACCTCTTATTCTTTTCGTATACTGACATTACTGTGGCTGATATCGAGTCTGCTAGAAGCTGTCGAAAGCACACAGCTGTGCTTCGATACAGATGCAACCTCCAAAAAGCCTGAACTCGGAAAAAAACTAGTTAGTATTACAGTAGCTATTTTTCTGTAGCTCGCAGAGGTTATAGCAGGAAGCCGCTAAGATTCAGATTAGTTTATTTTGGCACGCTGCAGGAGTATTAATAAATAAACGATGGTCATTTTTACCGCATTTTTTACAGTAGCACAATTCTACAGAATTTGCCCGACACTGAATCCAAGGCTTATCGGCTTCCCGTGCTTGGAGTTTTGTAAGAGAGCCGCAGAAACGACGACTGCAGTGCAAAAAGCAATATTATCCGGTACCGTATAATGCCTGCAGCAGGGCTGCGATAAGTGAGTTGGCAAATAAGCAGCCTTCGGGAATTTATACGCAGGGTATCTCGTATCTGCTAGAAATCGGTGAGGTACCTTTGTTCCCATTACTCTGTGCAACAAATGATAGCCAGCTGCATTTCGTTACAATTACGTACTGCCCCTGCTTTAAATTAACCTGTGAAAATTATCTCAAAGGGAAAGAGGATGAACCACCGCAAAGAAAATGAATCAATTTTTAGCTGTACTTCATTTATCTCAGTTCACGACACAATGCGTCAGCAAGTCATACGCGGAGACCTTTAAACGATAGTAATTTCGTTAGTTGGAAAACAAGTATTTTTGTGAGTTTTCTGGAAAAACTATGCTCTGTATTTGGAGACATTGTCAAGTATGCCTCGCTTCCTTAAAACATATAATTTATTGTTCGAAACCTCTTATGGGACATGAAGTAAAAGAACCTGTCAGGTTTTCTGTGTACGTAACTGACGTGCAGAGTTGTTCTTTATTGTTGCTGTTATAGGTGAGTATATAAATAAAAGAAATCAAGCCGGTGTGACATTACTGTAGCGAGCGCACTCTTGGAGACTAGTATTTCTTTCGGTTTATAATTCTGGCTGTTGGTACGCATTTAGAAACTAAAGAAGAAAATAGAAGTAATACATTGTGACTAGATGCAGCTTGTTGGCGGAAATTTTGAGACAGAATATTTCTTTTATTTGATGTTGTTAGTAATAAGCAAGGTGATATTTAGAAGCTGCATACAGAATCATGTCTCGGTCATTCAGCACGATGTGTTATACATTCAGTTTCATAATTCTCATCTGCAGTTTCGTCATTTCATATTGTGCTGGTTATTGTGAACATAAATTTAAACTACAGGTTTCCAAAATTGCTGTTTACGTTCGACATATACACTCCTGGAAATGGAAAAAAGAACACATTGACACCGGTGTGTCAGACCCACCATACTTGCTCCTGACACTGCGAGAGGGCTGTACAAGCAATGATCACACGCACGGCACAGCGGACACACCAGGAACCGCGGTGTTGGCCGTCGAATGGCGCTAGCTGCGCAGCATTTGTGCACCGCCGCCGTCAGTGTCAGCCAGTTTGCCGTGGCATACGGAGCTCCATCGCAGTCTTTAACACTGGTAGCATGCCGCGACAGCGTGGTCGTGAACCGTATGTGCAGTTGACGGACTTTGAGCGAGGGCGTATAGTGGGCATGCGGGAGGCCGGGTGGACGTACCGCCGAATTGCTCAACACGTGGGGCGTGAGGTCTCCACAGTACATCGATGTTGTCGCCAGTAGTCGGCGGAAGGTGCACGTGCCCGTCGACCTGGGAAGGTGTAAGTCAACTACCCTGGCCAGCAAGATCTCCGGATCTGTCCCCCATTGAGCATGTTTGGGACTGGATGAAGCGTCGTCTCACGCGGTCTGCACGTCCAGCACGAACGCTGGTCCAACTGAGGCGCCAGGTGGAAATGGCATGGCAAGCCGTTCCACAGGACTACATCCAGCATCTCTACGATCGTCTCCGTGGGAGAATAGCAGCCTGCATTGCTGTGAAAGGTGGATATACACTGTACTAGTGCCGACATTGTGCATGCTCTGTTGCCTGTGTCTATGTGCATGTGGTTCTGTCAGTGTGATAATGTGATGTATCTGACCCCAGTAAAGTGTCAATAAAGTTTCCCCTTCCTGGGACAATGAATTCACGGTGTTCTTATTTCAATTTCCAGGAGTGTATATGGGAACCCAAATGGTTCTTGTTTCTTGCTTATCTGTTTAGAAAGTAATTTAGATTGTTTAACTACATTTCCTGTTACTCATTCTACTTCCATCACTCATTTGTTGAATACTGAAATATAATTGTGACTTTTCGTGGATGTCATTTTGCACTCAAGTCGCAAAGAATCCTCTTCTTATTCAGTTGATGATGTTCTATCCTTCCACGATTATGGTTGTTGATGTCCCCTTGCCCAACCAGTTAGGTCTCCAGAAAGTATGATGGTGAGTGTCGACAGATTCCCACCAATCTTGACTCGAATGACAGCACTGCAACTTGCCGTGACAAAGTCCTACTTCTAGGTCTTGTTCCATCAGTGTTCAGACAATGTCTCTATGAACAGAGGATAGACCGAAGGAGGTTCTATCCCCAGCTAGATTGACGGCGATATCAATACCAATAAATGAAGTCACTGAATAAGAATAATATAAAGAAACTGTCTCTCTTGGGTGTCTCTTGCGATCCGATGATGGCTTCACTTGTTGACCTTTATCGACTGATCAATTTTCTGGACACTTACGCTGTAGCTGACAGATGTGTTCATTCCGTCTTTCAGAAGTAGTGGTGGACGTATTCGGCAGCGTTAGCAGTCTGAGCGATCGTTCTTACGTCCGACCTACAGCTTGTTACTTCACTCTACTTGCTCGATGCAATGACAGAATCCTCCTCTCCCTATGCTGTGATTCCTACATTGGCGTTTCGGACACCCAGCTGCTATAATTATATTAGATTAGATGTATTTTCAGTTCCAGTTCATCCTTAGTGAGGAGATCCTCAGCGATGTAAAACATGAAAACAAGAATGCACAGTAAGTATTTACAAATAAAGAACACTTATGCTAATGTATCTTCCACAGATCCTGAATGAAATTGCCATTGTGGATGTCGAATAGCTTTATATGTGTATATACACTGAAGAGCCAAAGAAACTAGTACACCTCCCAAATATCGCGTGGAGTCCCCGCGAGCACGCAGAAGTGCCGAAACACGAGTTGGCATGGACTCGACTAACGTCTGAATTAGTGCTGGAGGGAACTCACAACATGAATCCTGCAGGGTTGTCAATAAATCCGTAAGAGTAAGAAGGGTGGAGACCTCATCTGAACAGTATGTTGCAAGGCAACGCAGATGTGCTCAATAATGTTCATGTGTGGGGAGTATGGTGGCCAACGGAAGTATTTAAACTCACACAAGTGTTCTGGGAGCCACACTGTAGCAATTCTAGTCGTGTGGAGTGTCGCGTTATCCCCTGGAATTGCCCAAGTCCGCTCGAATGCACAATGGTTCAAATGGTTCAAATGGCTCTGAGCACTATACGACTTAACTTCTGAGGTCATCAGTCGCCTAGAACTTAGAACTAATTAAACCTAACTAACCTAAGGACATCACACACATCCATACACGAGGCAGGATTCGAACCTGCGACCGTAGCGGTCGCTCGGCTCCAGACTGCAGCGCCCAGAACTGCACGGCCACTTCGGCCGGCTATGCACAATGGACATGAATGGATGCAGGTGGTCATACAGGATGCCTACGAACCTGTCACCTCTCAGAGCCGTAGCCAGACGTATCAGCGGTCTCATTTTAAAAACAGTAATATCAGAGCTTGAGTCCGCCTTGATGCAAAACACCTTGTAATTCGTTTATTTCTTTATTATCTCAAACTAGTTTCGGCGACAAATATCACCATCATCAGAGGGGATTTTTAATCTAAAACATGCAGATAATAACATGGTTATGCAAACACAGTAAAACATTATTACATTTTTACTATTCGTCTTTTGAAATATAGTTTCTATGGATACATTCGTACTACCTTGCTTATATGTTACAGCATGTTTCAAGCAACTATTGGCGCTGTTTGCGACATATTTTCTGTACTCTTTTTTTTCTGTTGCCGTTTTTCACTTAGCGAACATCATGTCATCAGCAACCATGTGAGCGGCTGTTAGTAAACAAAATCCTAAAGGTTAACTTCGTATGTCAACAGTATATACTTGCGGTTGTGATAGTATTGTGGAAACCAGTTATTTGGTGCATACTGAGCTGTTACTTAGCTATTGTTGTACTCACGTTCACTGGATGGTCTGTGGCTGCTTTTATACACAGAAAAACAAAACTTTCGCACCTTTTTTTCTGATCCAGAGTATTACGCCATCTTGCTGTTCGCATGTGTCACGAGAGGTGTATCGCACGTGGCGAGAAAGGCTATGAAAAACTGTAACGCGAATTACGACGACTTCTTTTCATTATCTATGTCTCTGTGTGTGATAGGGAAGTAGTTCTTTTGCGTGTGTGTGCATTCTGTTTCGTGTCCTTGGTCAGTTCTCTCAGAGCGGTAATGAGTGTGTTGTTGCAAAGTGTTGTGTTTTCATTTATTTACATTTTTCCCTTCGACTATAGTCTTTTGTATGTAGTAATTTTCTTCTATTGTTAGTTGTCGGTATAGACTGTTGCTGTTTCTTAGAATGTGTAGATCGTTTTCGATATTAGTGGGGTTATGGTTTTTATTCATTAGGTGTTCTGCAAAAATTGAATGTGTGCTGTCACTTTTTAGAGCTCTCATGTGCTCTGTGCACCTTCTGTGGAAGTTTATGCTAGTTTGTTCTATGTATTGGGCCTATCAGGAGTTGAGAGTGAGTTGATATATTCCAGCGTTGCTGAATTTGTCTGAGGTTTTTCTCGCTGGTCTTAGTCTTTTTTGAACTGTATTGTTTGTTCTGAATGTTATGGGGATCCCTTACTTTTTCAAGATGTTTCCTATTCTATGTGATATTTTGTTATTGTATGTTAGTGGGTACCATCTCTCTCTTGGTGTGGTTTGATGTGTTGTCTGAGCGTACTGCATGTTTCTGTTGTACCTTGTTGTTAAGTTTGTTTATGATGTCTGTTTTGTAGTCGTTTTCAACTGCAATTTGTTTGATTATATTTAGTTCCTGTGTGCAGTTATCTGGTTTAAGAGGTGTTCTGTTTATCCTGTGGAGCATGTGTGTGAAACTGGCATATTTATGCACTGTCAGGTGGTTGGATGAGCTGTGGATAACAGTGCTTGTGGATGTGGGTTTTCTGTAGATGGAGAATTCGTGTTGGTGGTTGTTTCTTGTGATGGTAAGATCCAAGAAATTTAGTTTCTTGTTGTTTTCTATTTCCATTGTGAAGTGGATTTGTGGGTGTACTGTGCTGATGTTACTGTGTAGTTCTTCTACCCTGTTATGTGTTTCATCTACAAGACAGATTACGTCATCCACATAACGGTACCAGTAGATTATTTTGTACCCTTCTTGTTTTACAATGTTACTGAATACTGTGTTCTCTATATGGTCCAAGAAAACGGCTATGAAAAACTGTAGCGCGCATTACGACAACTTCTTTTCATTATCTATGTCTCTGTGTGTGATGGGGAAGTGGTTCTTTTGCGTGTGTGTGCTTTCTGTTCTGTGTCCTAAACGAACAGCTGAAGGAGCTTGGCCGAAATATGAAATTTTCTCCCTGTACTCAAAACAAAAAAAAAAAAAAAAACACAAAAAAACAGACAAGAACCTAATGTCAGCTTATACAAATTACACCTAGAATTAGCAAACCAAATCTCCAGCTCCTCAGTACTGTATGACACAATAGAAAGAATAAATCACCACTCAGTCAATAATGCAAAAGAAATGGCAGAAACAAGAACAGAAATTAAATAAACTTATAAACAAAAACTGCTGTAAAACCGACACACACACACACACACACACACACACACACACACACACACACAAAACACACATTCCATGAACGCTTGATTAATTTTATTGACATAACACTCACTAAAAAAGAACAACAGCTACTTGAGAAAGGCCCAAAATACAATTTGAACACACACATAACACACAACACAACATGAAAAAACTAACACTCGAGACGTCAACCCATGCCTAACAAGAGAACTAGTGACAGAAGAAATTAAGCAAATCATCAGAAAGAGCAAACCATCCATAAACACAAATACAATCCATGAACAGTATACACAGAAAACTAAACCAACATAAAGCTCTCATCACCAAGTCAGACAAAGGGAATGTTCTAGTCTTAATAAAAGGGGCAGAATACATTGAGAAAACAGCAAAATTTGTGGAAGAGAAGAAAAAGGCAATCTAACCAGTGATCCAACACAAACATATCAAAGAAATCCAAAGACTTTCTTAAAAAACATCACACACACATTGACACAGAACCAGACAAAAAGAATGATACAAAAGAGCCCTAAAGCCCCACTCTTAACACGCCTGCAAAAGGTCCACAAACCCCTCATCCCAGTCAGGCCAGCGGTTGACTTCAGAAAAGCCCCATCTTACTTACTAGGGAGACACATGCACACATTCCTACAAAAGACATACAAAAACACAAACAACAGAAGCCTCAAAAGCATAGGAGACATAGTAGAGAAAATTAGAAATGTCAACATCCCCCCAAGAGTAACACTGGTATTCTTTGACGTAACATCCATGTACACAAACATACCCACAGAAGAAACTATAAGCATTATAGAACAACAGCTAAAATGCAGGAAATTCCCAGATTTACAAATAAATGGAATATAATTCATTCTTAGGCTAATCACCGAACAAAACTACTTCAGTTTCAACAACAACCTCTGCTTGCAACAACAGGGGCTTCCCATGGAGTCCCCCATCAGTGGAACCTTAGCCAACATTTTCTTGGACCATAGAGAGAACACAATATTCAATAACATTGTAAAACAAGAACAAGGAGGGTACAAAATAATCTACTGGTACTGATATGTGGATGATGAAATCTGTCTTGTAGATGAAACACGTAACAGGATGGAAGAGCTACACATTAACATCAACACAGTACACCTACAAATCCACTTCATTATTTTGTGCTATCTGCATTATTAAGTCCAGTTCTTTTTGGTAGCTTTCTTTGGCGAGTGATACTGTGTTGAGTCTATTGAGCATGTATCGAAGTGCTGCTTGTATTTGATATGGAAAACATGTATTCCAACATACCAGTAACAGAAACAATAGAAATTATACATAAGAACCTGAAAACTTGGAGTCACCTCCCTGATGAAAAGATTAAGGAAATATGCACACCAATAAACCTTAAAACAGAACAAAATTACTTCCAGTCCAATAATGAATTTTATTTACAAGAAAATAGATTGCCAATGGGGTCCCCAGTTTCAGGAGCCTTAGCAAATATTTTTGTAAACCACATTTAACAGATCATTTTCATAAAAATAGTAGCAAAATAATACAACATATTAAATTGGTTGAGGTATACGGATGACATCCTTTGCTTAATAGATGAACCACAAACAAAAATTGAAAAACTACGTACTGACATCAACAAGACACACAAAAATGTAAAATTCACAGTGTGTGATGTCCTTAGGTTAGTTAGGTTTAATTAGTGGTGAGTTGTAGGCGATTGTTGACCTCAGAAGTTAAGTTGCATAGTGTACAGAGCCATTTGAACCATTTTTTAAAATTCACAATTGAAAGAGAACAGAACAACCAAATTAACTTTCTAGATACAACAATCAAAAAAGGAAACAATAAGCATATGTTTGAAATTTACCGTAAATCCACAGCAACGGACATTATCATTCCCCAATCCTCGAACCACCCACTTGCATAAATGCAAGCAGCACTTCGACATATGCTCCATAGACTCAACACAGTACTACTCACCAAAGAAAGGTACCAAAAAGAATATAATAACCAGTATGAAAACACAACAGCACAATAACAACAAAAATACAGAATTTGCCACACTCAGAAAACGTAGGAGAAAACTTCAAAATGAAAATGTTATGATTTCAAAAGCAGACAAGGGAAACACAGTAGTACTGATAGACAAAGAAAAATACATTGAAAAACACAAGAATTCATCTCACAGAGTAACATTACAAAATTAAAATCAGACCCAACAAACAGATTCCAGACAAAAGTAAAAAACCATCTGAAAAATATTGACATCATACTGGATAACCCAGAGAAAAGGAAGTTGACACAGATCAGTCCCACTGCACCGGTCCTTCGAAGCCAACCAAAAATCCACAAACCGAACCTTCCTGTAAGGCCAATACTGGATTTCAGAAAATCCCCCAATTACAAACTTGCAGGATACATGTTAAAAGTACTGTCTGAAAATTTCAAAGTACAAGAAGACAGAACCGTGAAAAACACTACACAGCTAATACTACAAACAAATGATATAAAAATCCCAGACACAACATTACTCCTCTCATTTAATATAGAAACATGCATTCAAACATACCAGTACAAGAAACAATATAAATTATACATAAGAACCTGAAAACTTGGAGTCAACTCCCTGAAGAACAGATTAAGGAAATATGCACACCAATAAAGCTCATAACAGAACAAAATTACTTCCAGTTCAATAATGAATTTTATTTACAAGAAAATGGATTGCCAATGGGGTCCCCAGTTTCAGGAGCCCTAGCAAATATTTTTGTAAACCACATTGAACAGATCATTTTCACAAAAATAGTAGCAAAAGAATACAACATATTATATTGCTTCAGGTATATGGATGACATCCTTTGCTTAATAGATGAACCACAAACAAAAATTGAAAAACTACATACTGACATCAACAAGGCACATAAAAAAATAAAATTCACGATTGAAAGAGAACAGAACAACCAAATTAACTTTCTGGATATAACAATCAAAAAAGAAAACAATAGGCATGTGTTTGAAATTTACTGTAAACCCACAGCAACGGACATTATCCATAGACTCAACACAGTACCACTCACCAAAGATAGCTACCGAAAAGAACTGGACATAATAATGCAGATAGCACAAAATAATGCTTACAATAATAACACAGTCACAAAGCTAAACAACAAAATTAAAAGTAAAATAAAAGTAGAAAGCTCCAAACCACAGATAACAACACAACATAACCAAACACAAACATGCAGTCCTTTAACAACTACACAGGATAATCAGAAAAAGATGACATACAAACACCAACTCACCCATAAAATCACCAACGTTTTCAAAAGAGAGGGAATAAACATAGCATACACAACAGACAATTCTATAAAAAAATACACTACAAAACTGACAAAAATCAGAGACACATACCAGAAAGCAGGTATATACCTGTTACAGTGTAACACTTGTGAAGGCACATACATAGGGCAAACAGGGAGAACATTTGATGTCAGATACAAGGAACACGTGAGAGCATGTAAATATGGGACAAACCACTCAACATTTTCAGAACACCTAAGTCAAAATGACCACAACCCAACCAGTAGAGAAGATGACATGAGAATAATTAGAATCAACAATAAAAAGCACACCTTCTGACCATGCAAGAAAATTACCACATACATAAAACCAAAGCAAAGGGGAAAACCCTGTTGAATGACCAAGTACACATGACAAGCAATTTATTATTTACACTGATCAATAAAATAATAGAATAATGTTCACAAAAAGGATAAATATAATAATACTGTCTAATGTAATAATAATAGAACCCGACACCTTTACACTCCAGAGGTGGCAGAAGCCCCCTCTCATATTTCTATCTTACTCTGAGTAATTCGATTTTCCTCTCTAATTGCATGCGGTGAAAAGTTGCTATTCCTTCACACACGGACTTCCCACGCATCGTGTCTCGTCACCCGGGTGGTCTGGCGACAGGCGGGCTCTGCTGATCTTAAAAGGGTTAAGCCGACGGGTGTGAGGGATTCGAGTGAATGCTTTCCAGATGCCGACATTGTAGAATAGCGGCGGAGACACGCTCGCAGGGGCCTCAAGTAGCGGCTGGGCTAGAGGTTCCGTTACTTCGCAGAAACTTAGCGAAAACACTTTCTGGCGGGTTACCAGTGAGGTGTGGGAATGACTTGTGTACCCAGGCAGCCTTGGCGGGCAAATTCCCGCGTTTTCTGCAAAATCGTAACTGTGATTGGCTTGCTCAGGGCATAGCTCCGTGACGAAGCAAAATCGGCTCAGAAATTGACGCCAAGAATCTCCATTGGTGGAATGGTAGTGCTTCGGCAATAGAGTGGAATTTTCCGCCGGTTTTTGAGTTGCTGATTGGAATAACCACGGCCACTGTCGTGGGGGCAGGAATGTTCTGTGTTCGGTTTGTACAGGTGCTCTTGTGGTGGTCAGCTCTCGCCTTTCGGTCGGAGTAGGTTACAAGACTGAGCTCTCGCTGATCTGGACAGCCTGCCTTCCATTGGTTGTCTAATATACTTTTATTTAATTGTAACTGTTTGACGAAATTGCTGAAGTTTTGACTTCAACGTAACTTTCTGAGTACAGTTGGCAATTGAGCGTTCTGCGTACAAGCGGCCTATGTTGTCTGTCTTGAGCAGTTTTGGCTAAAGATGACTGTGTCAGAGTTACTGTGTGACTTCGCTTGTTAAAATCAATCACTGTACCGTCAGTGATCGTGTGGGGAGCCCTCTTCGTCTCCCTCAGAGGCGCATTTGTATTGCTAGGAAGTCTTTAGTCTGGAACAACCAGACCAGGATAATTTGTTTCGGGCTATACTCGCGACATTATCATCACCACGACGGGACGTGGAAGCAACCAGCCATCACCTCCGGTACGCCAGATCGTATTCTGGCAGTTAAGAAGACAGTTTGGTAATGTATGTCCGCAGCACTGGCAGATAGGGAATTTCCTAGGTGATAATCAGAGCTCAGCAGAGCGCGCCTGTTTGTTTTTTTCTAACTTTGTTCTGTCTTGGGTGTTCATTGTCTGAGATCTCACTACTGAAGCAGCAGTTAATGTTGGGTTGGCTGTGTGTTTCTCTTATGATTTGAGTTGCAAGGAATTGGCTCCACATACCACTTCGGCTTAAATGTCACAATCTAGTTTAGGGACAACTTTACCTTCACAGCTTTTATTTGAGTATCCAATTTGAGCCAATTTGATGTATTGTAAATGTTTCATGTGTTTTGTTTATTATTTTGATTTTAGTCATAATAAATCATGTTGTTATTTTGGACAGAACTTTCATTCTGTTAATCGATAGAGCAACCCTATCATTTCTCACTCCGTTAATGAAACTTTCCTTTATTTAACATTTTTTCAAATTAAATTATTGCAGGTGCCAAACTCTTTTCTACTCCACTTGCAGGTCGATTATAGTCAGTTTGCGTTTCTTTTTAATCCATGTGCAACAGCAAAAGTCGGAGTTAGAATAGGGGGGGGGGGGGCTTAGAGCATCATTTACATATGTAGATTCTAGAAGAATTTAGCGTTAAATACACTGATAGCCCCGGCACCTCGCACACTCACTTATCCATGACCCCTCCTCAGAGTACTGAAACGAAAAAAAAAAAAGAATATCGGCGCTATCCTCCCCCCCCCCCTCTGTCTCACTCATACGCACACACAGGGTATAAACATCATAAACAGAAGTTAGTAACGAACATATACTTCGTTAGGTTGGCAACAAATAGGTAAACATACCAAAGACGATGAAACACGTAATGGAGTCACAATATTTACGCTGCGAAAGGAAATGTACGACGAAATAGTTGTATAGAGTGACAGAAGAACGATAGTACACCACGAAAAAGAGTGAGAAACATGGTGAACAGTGTGTGGTTGGTGAAAACACATAGATGTGAATATAGAACAGTGATAAAAGTGATAGTGCGACCTCCAGACCAGATGTGAGAAAACGCAGATCAGCAAATCGTAAGTAATTACATTTTTACAAATAATCGTGAAGTGAACTGTTTGCTAACCTATAACTAACAAAACTGTATCATCCCACTGATGATGCCTTAGGACAGGAGAAGGCGAAACGCACATGGGAAAAATAAAATAACTAGCAGCAAGAAAAGGCAGTTTGATTTGCAAAACAAGTATTTATAATAGAAAAAATTACAACACTTATGTACAATGGTTGCATTACTGTACAAATTTTTTACAGGTGTTAGATTTTATGCAGTATTCATGTAATGTGATATTATTAATAACATACAAGCATAAATCGGTTCTGCTAAGAAATTCATATATGGAGTAGAAGACGTTGGCCACCAATCAAACCTTTAGATGCATTATTAATTAAACGTTTTATGGCTGCTGCCATGCTGCTCAAACTGTGTGTTGCTGAACAGTGGACAGCTTTCTCTACCGAAGTAAATGACTTTAAATCTCTGTGAAAGTTATTTCTTGTATTGATCCCATTAACTGAGATGTTGGTTTGAAAAAAAGATATATATTTATTGAGGAATTCATTACGGAATTAATATATTGAGAAGCAGTAGCTACAATCCCTAGTTCCTTAAGCACCCTCTGCAGCACGTTCTTGAGATCACACCAGAAATAATACGTACGGTAATTTTTTTCTTGGAAAAATTTGCCTTGGTTTGATGAGTTAACACTAAAAATAATTCAGTATGACATTATGGAATGAAAGTAAGCTTAGAATAGTAAATTTTATGTTTTTATTCCACCAATGACTTGATCTGCATATAATATGTATTTTCGAGGTTTAGTCACAGAGAATTGGCAAGGAACCATTTAATAATGTCCATGAAAATTTCATTAGCCGACTTATGTAAGGCTATATTTGATTTATTTACGCAATATTTGTATCATCTACAAACCAAACGAACTTGCATCTGGTAATGTTAGTGACAAAAAGTCACTGACATACACAAGAAAAAGTAAGGGTCCTAGGATGGAACCTTGTGGGCACCACATATTATTGGTTCCCAGATGGATGATGCCTGATAGCTTAAGATAGTCACTTTTCTTTTTTTACCATATGCTTTCTGTCAAACACATAGGATCTGAACTGTTTTGCAGATTTCCTGTTACACCATAATATTCGAATTTATTTAAAAGGATATTGTGATTCACATAGTCAAATGCCTTGACAGATCACAAAATTTCATCTTTGGTTCTACCATTCTCTTCCTTCACTATATCCCACATTGTCTTTACTTTGTTATCGGCACGACTATGATTTTCTGATAACACATTTATTTTTATGTCTGTATTACAAATCTTCAGCATTTCGCAGTATGTTTTGCAGTGATCTGTAGCATTTACATCAGACCTGTTTCTGATTCATACATATAATTTCCTTTTTGTCGTACAGGATACCTTTATTCCTTTCGTAATCCATGGCTTATTTATAGACTTTGCTCTAATCTGGGTTAGTTTTGAGGGAAACAGTTTACAAATAAGTTAAGGACAGAATTAATAACTTTGTATTTCAAATTCATGCCATGAGCTTAGTACACATCACTCCAAATCATGTCTTTGAGGAGTTTCCTAAAGGAATCAATTTTCGGTTTACTGACTACCCTCTTAATCTCAGATTTAGTAGATTTTAAGTCCCGACAGTATTAATTTAGCTGAGGAACTGCATGTCATGGTATGTGAGGGTAATTATTATTGGTTTTATAATATAATTTCATTTTTTGTCCATTAGACATTTCTATATGGATATAAACAATGGGCATCTTTGAGCCCTTAGCTATTCTAGTTGTAAAATTAACAGTATGAATTAAGCTGCATGACAATGCGACTGACTACAGTAATTTCTTACACTGTAAGAGCTTGCAAGAAAATCTACATTAAAATAATCAACAACCGCAAATTTTTTCTTTTTTATTGTTAAATAGGTCAGTGGAGCTACAATGTGAGTGACAGCATATTAAAATTACCTGCTGGCACTCAGTATACACTTACTATTACGAATCATTTATTATGAGATTCTGCTTCTATTCCACATGCTTCTATATCTGCTCTAGACAAAATTTGTGAAAGTCTGTGTCACTAAATTTATTGCAATTCTTGATGACTGTGAAAACTCCTCCATCATACATATCTGCCATACAAAAGTGAGAAGGTAACCTAAATTGGGCAACTTTTAATACATCTATACCAGTGATCACGTAATGATCAGAGAGGCAGTTTATATCAACTTTGTAACCAACAGCTGTGTTTGCTAATGCAGTGTACCTATTTCTGTCCTATCTATGCCAAAAAAGGTGCTCCTCAAACACCTATAACCACTGGTATTCTCTCTCCCTCAAATTTCCTGCAATTATCCCAGTCACTTTACTCTTCACTTTCATATTATGGTGTGTAGCAATTACTTCCGTCATTTGGCCGCATTACATGTAACATTAACAGTCCCTCTTCGTTGGCGTTTCGCCAGGCCGTTTCGTACTGCCTTGCTCTAGTGTTATTAAGGTAAGACTACTAAAATTCTCTTCCGTTATTTTGGAACGCTTCAGTATTAATTCTGGATTATTCAGCCAAAGACTGTTAGAACCAATATCGGCCACCTGTTTTAGCTAAGACTGAATCACTGACATCATTCATTTTCATATCCTTACAATTTTTTACACACAAACGTTTGTGCAACTTGTTTCATTCCGACAGTGATTCATTGATGTTGTTGTCATAACATTCTACCCTTCTCGCTGTTGTTAGCAATTTTACACTCCAAACATCAAAAAAACTGCCAGCCTTTGCGGAGTTTGAAATCTTACTAGGATATGACAAATTTTTTGCAGTTTTTTTCAGACAGTATTACATTATACGTAAATTAATTACACGGAAAATGTCCAAGATTACTAATGATATTACCTGACAGCTCATAATTATAACATGTGAACAATAAGGGTTCCAACAATCTTCCCCGGGGATCGTCTGAACTTACTTCTATTGATGAGTCTCCATTCCAGATAACATTCTGCGTCCAGCCTAGAAATCCTTAGTCCACTTGCCTACGCTTCTACTCTAGAAGTTATTAACTTTCCTCAATACTCATACTTCAGGAACAACAAAGACCTTCATTCTAAAAATCCATTGGTGTAATAGCTACACAAAAATACTAACAAAGAAACAAAGAAGGAAATGACTTCGGACCAGGAAATTACCTATTCTTGTTTCTTCCAATATGTCCCCACGAATGTTTTGCATATACAAATGATTTGCTAGAAACAGATATAACCTTATGCTGACCTGGCTAGGAAACGTTTTTTTTTCGAGTAACAAAAATAGGTTATTGTTACTAATACACTCCTGGAAATTGAAATAAGAACACCGTGAATTCATTGTCCCAGGAAGGGGAAACTTTATTGACACATTCCTGGGGTCAGATACATCACATGATCACACTGACAGAACCACAGGCACATAGACACAGGCAACAGAGCATGCACAATGTCGGCACTAGTACAGTGTATATCCACCTTTCGCAGCAATGCAGGCTGCTATTCTCCCATGGAGACGATCGTAGAGATGCTGGATGTAGTCCTGTGGAACGGCTTGCCATGCCATTTCCACCTGGCGCCTCAGTTGGACCAGCGTTCGTGCTGGACGTGCAGACCGCGTGAGACGCCGCTTCATCCAGTCCCAAACATGCTCAATGGGGGACAGATCCGGAGATCTTGCTGGCAAGGGTAGTTGACTTACACCTTCTTGAGCACGTTGGGTGGCACGGGATACATGCAGACGTGCATTGTCCTGTTGGAACAGCAAGTTCCCTTGCCGGTCTAGGAATGGTAGAACGATGGGTTCGATGACGGTTTGGATGTACCGTGCACTATTCAGTGTCCCCTCGACGATAACCAGTGGTGTACGGCCAATGTAGGAGATCGCTCCCCACACCATGATGCCGGGTGTTGGCCCTGTGTGCCTCGGTCGTATGCAGTCCTGATTGTGGCGCTCACCTGCACGGCGCCAAACACGCATACGACCATCATTGGCACCAAGGCAGAAGCGACTCTCATTGCTGAAGACGACACGTCTCCATTCGTCCCTCCATTCACGCCTGTCGCGACACCACTGGAGGCGGGCTGCCCGATGTTGGTGCGTGAGCGGAAGACGGCCTAACGGTGTGCGGGACCGTAGCCCAGCTTCATGGAGACGGTTGCGAATGGTCCTCGCCGATACCCCAGGAGCAACAGTGTCCCTAATTCGCTGGGAAGTGGCGGTGCGGTCCCCTACGGCACTGTGTAGGATCCTACGGTCTTAGCGTGCATCCGTGCGTCTCTGCGGTCCGGTCCCAGGTCGACGGACACGTGCACCTTCCGCCGACCACTGGCGACAACATCGATGTACTGTGGAAACCTCACGCCCCACGTGTTGAGCAATTCGGCGGTACGTCACCCGGCCTCCCGCATGCCCACTATACGCCCTCGCTCAAAGTCCGTCAACTGCACATACGGTTCACGTCCACGCTGTCGCGGCATGCTACCAGTGTTAAAGACTGCGATGGAGCTCCGTATGCCACGGCAAACTGGCTGACACTGACGGCGGCGGTGCACAAAGGCTGCGCAGCTAGCGCCATTCGACGGCCAACACCGCGGTTCCTGGTGTGTCCGCTGTGCCGTGCGTGTGGTCATTGCTTGTACAGCCCTCTCGCAGTGTCCGGAGCAAGTATGGTGGGTCTATCACACCGGTGTCAATGTGTTCTTTTTTCCATTTCCAGGAGTGTATTCAAAATTAAAGGTCTTCTTGTTTTCATTTGTAATCTTTTGTATTTGCCCCAAAACTCTCTCTTTATTGGCTACTTCTTCACACAAACTGGTTGCGTCCTAAAATTTCTATCTGAGTTAGTTGACACTTCCCAGTATACTCACACTTTCTGCCTCTCAGAAAACTAGAATAATTTTTTATACAGACAACAATGAAAAGAAAGGGATGTTAATTTTGTTTCTCCTCTATTAATTGCAGCCACCGAGGAAATGATTAAAAAAGGGTGTATACAATTTTGTTGGAAACGTTTAAAGGAAAAAAGCGACAGAAGTAACGTCCTCGAATTCCCTTGTATATTAATCAACTACTGACGGTAGCACTCACCGACTGAAAACATAACGGATACTGTGGCACTATGTTTCTGAGAAAAACTTGGATGAACTACTTTACGTTACGAAAACATACACTTGAGAAGTTGAATAGAAACCAGTGATGTGCAATAATCGCGTTTACTTACCGATTTTGCACCTTTGATTCAGACAAGGCTTTCAGCTGATCGTTACAGTGGTTGCGCACCGCTTTCTCCACACCTAATGGCTTCCAGTCACGAACTGTAAAACTGTGTGTCGTCTGCACAGAGAAGTGACATGCCACGACTTCGTGTGACCACCCTGTCACCCGCGCTGTCCACTCAATATTGCGAGAAGCTTTCACTTCGCTAAAATGGGCTGTGCAATGTGTTCCCTTTAAGTGAAAAGTTGATCACGTTGTTTTTATGATGATCAGTGAAGAAAATAGTCAGGTTTCTTAATAATTTACATCTTTTAAGTCACCTATACACGTAAAAGCTTCGAATAAATGGGTTTATTTATTATTTGATTTATCTCTCTACTGATCTCTACGTCAGTAGTAATATACTACAGCACTATCAAGTCTCCTTAAATGAAAAGATTTCAGAAAAAAACTATAATCTACGAAAAATCAAAACGCTAATAAATGTGAAACACAGCGATAATAATAATAATATAATAATAGTAAGTGTAGAGACCTACCCCCATGAACCATGGACCTTGCCGTTGGTGGGGAGGCTTGCGTGCCTCAGTGATACAGATGGCCATACCGTAGGTGCAACCACAACGGAGGGGTATCTGTTGAGAGGCCAGACAAACGTGTGGTTCCTGAAGAGGGGCAGTAGCCTTTTCAGTAGTTACAGGGGCAACAGTCTGGATGATTGACTGACCTGGCCTTGCAACACTAACCAAAACTGCCTTGCTGTGCTAGTACTGCGAACGGCTGAAAGCAAGGGGAAACTACAGCCGTAATTTTTCCCGAGGGCATGCAGCTTTACTGTATGGTTAAATGATGATGGCGTCCTCTTGGGTAAAATATTCCAAAGGTAAAATAGTACCCCATTCGGATCTCCGGGCGGGGACTACTCAAGAGGACGTCGTTATCAGGAGAAAGAAAACTGGCATTCTACGGATCGGAGCGTGGAAAGTCAGATCCCTTAATCGGGCAGGTAGGTTAGAAAATTTAAAAAGGGAAATGGATAGGTTGAAGTTAGATATAGTGGGAATTAGTGAAGTTCAGTGGCAGGAGGAACAAGACTTTTGGTCATGTGAATACAGGGTTATAAATACAAAATCAAATAGGGGTAATATAGGGGTAGGTTTAATAATGAATAGGAAAATAGGAGTGCGGGTAAGCTACTACAAACAGCATAGTGAACGCATTATTGTGGCCAAGATAGACACGAAGCCAACGCCTACTACAGTAGTAAAAGTTTATATGCCAACTAGCTCTGCAGATGATGAAGAAATTGATGAAATGTATGATGAGATAAAAGAAATTATTCAGGTAGTGAAGGGAGACGAAAATTTTCTAGTCATGGGTAACTGGAATTCGAGAGTAGGAAAAGGGAGAGAAGGAAACATAGTGGGTGAATATGGATTGGGGGAGGGAAATGAAAGAGGAAGCCGTCTGGTAGAATTTTTCACAGAGCATAACTTAATCGTAGCTAACACTTGATTCAAGAATCATAAAAGAAGGTTGTATACATGGAAGAACCCTGGAGATACTAAAAGGTTTCAAATAGATTATAAAATGGTAAGACAGAGATTTAGGAACCAGATTTTAAATTGTAAGACATTTCCAGGGGCAGATGTGGACTCTGACCACATTCTATTGGGTTATGAACTGTAGATTAAAACTGAAGAAACTGCAAAACGGTGGGAATTTAAGGAGATGGGACCTGGATAAACTGACTAAACCAGAGGTAGTACAGAGTTTCAGGGAGAGCATAAGGGAACGATTGAGAGGAATGGGGGAAAGAAATACAGTAGAAGAAGAATGGGTAGCTCTGAGGGATGAAGTTGTGAAGGCAGCAGAGAATCAAATAGGTAGAAAGACGAGGGCTGGTAGAAATCGTCGGGCAACAGAAGAAATATTGAATTTAATTGATGAAAGGAGAAAATATAAAAACGCAGTAAATGAAGCAGGCAAAAAGGAATACAAACGTCTGAAAAATGTGATCGACAGGAACTGCAAAATGGCTAAGCAGGAATGGCTAGAGGACAAACGTAAGGATGTAGAGGCTTATCTCACTAGGGGTAAGATAGATACTGCCTACAGGAAAATTAAAGAGACCTTTGGAGAAAAGAGAACCACGTGTATGAATATCAAGAGCTCAGATGGAAAGCCAGTTCTAAGCAAAGAAGGGAAAGCAGAAATGTGGAAGGAGTATATAGAGGGTCTATACAAGGGCGATGTACTTGAGGACAATATTATGGAAATGGAAGAGGATGTAGATGAAGATGAAATGGGAGATACGATACAGCGTGAACAGTCTGACAGAGCTCTGAAATACCCGAGTGGAAACAAGGCACCGGGAGTAGACAACATTCCGTTGGAACTACTGACGGCCTTGGGAGAGCCGGTCCTGACAAAACTCTACCATCTGTTGAGCGAGATGTATGAGACAGGCGAAATACCCTCACACTTCAGGAAGAATATAATAATTCGAATCCCAAAGAAAGCAGGTATTGACAGATGTGAAAATTACCGAACTATCAGTTTAATAAGTCACAGCTGCAAAATACTAACACGAATTCTTTACAAACGAATGGAAAAGCTGGTAGAAGCCGACCTCGCCGAGGATCAGTTTGGATTCCGCAGAAATGTTGGATCACATGAGGCAATACTGACCCTACGACTTATCTTAGAAAATAGATTAAGGTAGTACAAACCTACATTTCTAGCATTTGTAGACTTAGAGAAAGCTTTTGACAATGTTGACTGGAATACTCTCTTTCAAATTCTAAAGGTGGCAGTGGTAAAATACAGGGAGCGAAAGGCTATTTACAATTTGTACAGAAACCAGATGGCAGTTATAAGAGTCGAGGGGCATGAAAGGGAAGCAGTGGTTGGGAAGGGAGTGAGACATGGTTGTAGCCTGTCCCCGATGTTATTCAATCTGTATATTGAGCAAGCAGTAAAGGATATAAAAGAAAAATTCGGAGTAGGTACTAAAGTCCATGGAGAAGAAATAAAAACGTTGAGGTTCGCCGATGACATTGCAATTCTGTCAGAGACAACAAAGGACATGGAAGAGCAGTTGAACGGAATGGACAGTGTCTTGAAAGGAGGGCATAAGATGAACATCAACAAAAGCAAAACGAGGATAATGGAATGTAGTCGAATTAAGTCGGGTGATGCTGAGGGATTTAGATTAGGAAAGTAGTAAAGTAGTTTTGCTATTTGGGGAGTAAAATAACTGATGATGGTCGAAGTAGAGAGGATATAAAATGTAGACTGGCAATGGAAAGGAAAGCGTTTGTGAAGAAGAAAAATTTGTGAACATCGAGTATAGATTTAAGTGTCAGGAAGTCGTTTCTAAAAGTATTTATATGGAGTGTAGCCATTTATGGAAGTGAAACATGGACGATAAATAGTTTGGATAAGAAGAGAATAGAAGCTTTCGAAATGTGGTGCTACAGAAGAATGCTGAAGATTAGATGGTTAGATCACATAACTAATGACGAGTTATTGAATAGAATTGGGGAGAAGAGGAGTTTGTGGCACAACTTGACAAGAAGAAGGGACCGATTGGTGGGACATGTTCTGAGGCATCAAGGGATCAGAGATTTAGCGTTGGAGGGCAGCGTGGAAGGTAAAAATCGTAGAGGGAGACCAAGAGATGAAAACACTAAGCAGATTCAGAAGGATGTAGGTTGCAGTAAGAACTGGGAGATGGAGAAGCTTGCACAGGATATAGTAGCATGGAGTGCTGCATCAAACAAGTCTCAGGACTGAAGACAACAACAACAACAAGTGTAGAGAACGAACACTCATCCTATATTACAGCCATTAAGCAAGACAGGGTAAGGGAAGTCCCTACATTGAACCACTATATTCATCTGAAATATGTAAGCTCCTAAGTGAAATTTTGCTTCTTCAATACCTTTCGCTGACGATAGCAACCAAATGTCTACTGAGACGGATTGAGAAAATATATGACAAAAAATAACATATGCTCGTTTAAGTCTTCTTGTGGGCGGATGACATGCAACTTCATTTAAGTCGTCCGCTTGTGGTAGCGGAATTAAGTACGATTCTTTTGAAAAGGTCATAAATTGGGAAAGGTGCAAATTAAATAGTAAGTATAGTGAATGTGATACAACGTGACCATTAACGGTAGCCAAACCGAATGCAGGGATAAATGCTGAGTAATGTCGTTTATTGAGCCACTGAAGAAAAACCATTAATGGCGGATGAACAATTGCCACAAAATGTCTACAATTGTGGCTATGTGTCGAGTATTACTTACATATGAGAAATATTACGAGTGCTGTTAAGCTTCTGCATATACGAACAACTGCTAGAAGATCACCTGTAAACTATTATTCACTTGAATGAGGTATAACTTCATTCTACCTCTGTTGCAATAAAATAAAACAGTACAAATATATTACATGTAGTTCAGTCGCCATAACCTTCTCTTGACGTTCACTTGAGGAAGTGTTAAAATATCTAAATCACACGAGACTCTCTCGGAATAACGGCTTAGATAGTCCTAATCCCCGAAAGCTGCTGAGAATCTAATCGTAAAGTTGTATCAATTCGAAGGTGATTTGAATACTACGATTTTGCTGGAACTGTGTGTCACTCAAAACAGACTGAAATATTAACTCATGGTGAAACTAAATCACTGAACGGCCTTACACTTTTACAAGTCCCGACATAAAATTTGCCATCAATGGTTACCTATGTGCAAGCCGCATAAGAATGTTACCGTACCTTTGATTTATAAACACATGTTGCTGTTCTTTTACACAAGTTCATACCGTTGATCAAACATCTCACAAGGGAAACGATTTACTGCACTGTTAGTGTATGAAGCCTCAGACCGTTAAATAGATTCCTGCCAAACTATTCTGAGCAACAGAGTATCGTGCTTGTAGATTTAGCCTGAACGTTTTCTTTATATTAAATTTTCGAAATATGTTACACTATATGAAGATTTAATACTTCATTATATCACTGTTGCTGACGTAGGAAATAATCCACTCACGAAGATTATTGGGATGATTGAAAATGACAACTGGATGTATTGTGTTTCATTTAGTCAGAATTTTCTCTGCACAATATAATTTGCTATACTATTCCTTTACTGTCCTATACCATGATTTGTTATGTCTTCGAAAGTAAAATCGTCTTTCTTTTATCTGTGGCACCTAATGGCAAATTATTACTACATTTTAGGAAAAGAAGTGTTTCTAATGTGAAACCCTGACGTATATAACTCTAACAGCCTAGAGGGGTGTTAGCTCATTTCTTATGGGAGAAAGCAAAGTAATAACTTTCTACCTATTGAGACTGAATTCAGTTAAGGCACTTAGCACAATTCCAATCATGTTCTGATTTATTTGACAATAAACTGTAATGTGCAAAATTAAAGGGTCTGATCGATAGGAATATATTTGTTCCCCTGCGTGCTGTCAATCACTTGGTGATCAATTGCCTACTACAGTATGATAAAAGTTCATAGTAGTATGACGACTCATTTGTTATAAACTCAGCACTCATCTGTTGAACATGGAGAAACTACTACATAAGTGTATCATGACGGAGTATCCCAGAGCATTCTTTGCTAGAAATTGGCATTCTGGAATTTTCTGTCTTCGATAGGGCAAGCCGTCACACAAGATCAGAACATGCACCTAAGTCAACGAGTATTATGAATGTCCAGTTTGTATACGTTTTGTCCACTCTTGTTGTCCGAAGGCTCATATGAAACTCCAGTTTCGTCTAGTCTTTTCACTTTATTTTCCCCCATTAACCTGACAGCCATGTCTATAACTTTCTTTGCATCTAACTTTTATTTCTAAGGGATGAAAATTACAAATCATTAAAAATCAGATGAAAAACATATTCAGGAAAATTGACTTTTATTTTAATGAATGGAATTCCGTGGGATAGACAGATAATAATCAACAGTAAGGGAACAAATGTTAGTAACGAAACTATATTGCAGTGCCTATGTTATTCCGAAATACGCTGCAAAGTTCCTTCGAACATGCATGTATTTATCCGCCGACGCCAGGGAAGCAACTTTCAAGTAAAATGTCTCCCCTGTAGTGGAATATAAATAACGGATACACGAGTGTCGGTTGTGACGCGTGGGTAACGATATATGGCAGTTAGGGTTTGGCTGCGAGTTGTGTTTGGATGGACAAATGGTAAGGCGACTGCTCGCAATGAGCGGGAATTCCGGGTCCGAGTCCAAGTCCGGCACAAATTTTCACTTTTTTCTTTCCCTTACACAACTGATGATTCACCTTATTCGCAACTGTGAATACATTTCATACGTTTTACGAACAACTTGTAGGAGCATTATTACGTACGAGTCAGATGTTCAGCACACGAAATGGAAGGTCATATTGAAATTACTGGTCATACTTATGAATATCCGTTGAAAATTCATCATCCGTTGAGAATTCATCATGAATGTCGAGGAAAGAATAAAATGAGAAATGGAACAACCAGACGTTGACTGGTTACTAAAAGTTCAATTATTGATGTAATTCAGTGTAAACTATTACAATTGTATGGGCATGTTAACAATGTGCGAGAATATATACTCCCAAAATATACAGTGGTACGTTTATTCAATGAATGTAAGAAAGGGCATGACCATCTAATACTTACATACATGACATAAGTTTATTAACGATGGTGAAGAACGTTCCTGAGGTGTTAAGAAAGAAAGGGGGAGAAAGGAGAAAGATAAATCAGAAAAACTCGTTATGATTGGTGATGATAAAATGTCAAACTATCTGTAACCAGATATGTATACGTTGCTGTTGTGGTTTTTCGGTTGAAGACACGTGAAGCAGCTCTTCACGCAGGTCTTTTTGTGGAAGTCTCATTACCTCACTCAAGGGAAGTCTCTTCAACAAAGAGACCATCTTCCAGTTGAATGTACTGATGCATCGAAGTAAGGTACTAAATTTAAGTTCCAGTCTGAGTACTGTGCAGGAGGAGTTGAATTTAGTTATGCTAATTTTTCAATTACAGTTAACTATTCGTCCACTACCTCTGATTTCTGCCTTCTTGGTTCACTTTATAGACAGTATTAAGAATTAGATGAATTTGGTTACTTTTTTAAAATATTAATTTTATGTCATTGTGCAAGGAAAATAATGTTGAAGATCTCTTAAACTCGTATCCCGCTGACTGTATTCTTTTAAACCATACTTCTAGGGTACAGCTGTACAAATATAAACAACATTTTTATGCATTCTTTATTACTAGAGGGGCATTCCGTTAGTGATAGAGTAAGCACCCAAACATGTTACATACAATTTCAGATTATTTAGAAATACTACTTCAGTGGAAACAGACATTTTTAAGCATCAAGAACAGTAGTGGCAGTATGTGTATAGTGTTATTAACATAGTAAATTTGACACTTCCTCAAGACATTTGGCTGTTTCAAAGTAGTTTTCCAGGGGTGATAACTCCAACAGCCAACTTGGGTGGCTGATAGACGGGATAAGGGTAGCATACAGAACGAAGTGGGAATTACATCAAAACGTTATAAATAATTCCAATGAGCTGCATTAGCCGATTACCAAGAGTAATGTTAGGTTCTTTAAAATGTTATTAGGAAGCACTTTGCTGCCTGTGTTTTTAGCCCAGTACTTAGCCACTTCTAAATGCTTCTTTTGTGGAGAACGATTAATTTACCCAATAGTGAAACTGCCTTATAAAAAAGGAGAAAGAGTTAAGGTAGACGATTTTAACTCTATTTCTAATGCATCAATGTTTGCAGTTGTTCCTGGGAAGACTGCGTATATAAGTGTAACTGACCATTTCAGTTCACACAATCTGCTGTGAAAGTACAGTGTTTAGATGATGTTAACAATTTGAAAATGCTATATTCTCTTTTCTCTGCAGACACTGGTTTAATCGTTTTGATCATAAAATAATATAGCGGAAGTTGGACTTTTATGCAATGACTAGCTCACAAATGGTTCCTCTCATACTTTAAGAATAGAAAGCGGAAGGCCATTCTGCACAGTAATGAGAACAACTTGGAGGTGGCGTCTGTTATGGGCACAGTTGAGTCATGATGGTGCCTCAGGGGTCATTGTTGGGGCCACTACTGTTATGTAAGTGATATTCATTGTAATATGACTGGGGAAACTACCAAAATATTTCTGTTTGCTGATGCCACAAGCTTAGTGTCCTAAAACTGAATACTGCTCTGTTTACCACTAGCACCGTATCTGCAACAAGTGACAGTCAGTCAAGAAACTAGTCTACTTTCCTTATTTCCATTCGCTTATAACATGTGGCGTTATATTGTGGTGTAACACTGCACACTGTAGTTGTGCCTCAGAAACAGGCAGTTGGAGCAATATAAGGTGTAAATCCGCGAACCTCTTGCAGACCCCTGTTTAGGAACCTATGAATTCTGACACTGGCCTTTTGAAATATATTTTCTGTAATATCGTTTGTTGATAAACATCAGCTTATTCCGAAGAATCAGCAACTTTCATTCAGTTAATATCGGACAAAATGCTACTACGCACTTGGATTGCTACCTCCTTGACACTTCTGCAGAAAGACGAGCTGTGTTCTGTTGCATCCATTATCAATGACTTGCCACAAGAAGTAAGGAAATTTTGACAGTATAACCTCGAGCTTTCAAGTCTACAGAGAATAATTTCCCCACGGATCACTCACTGCACACTGTTGAAGAGTTCCTGGAAAAAAATTAAGGTAATTCCTGTGTTATAATCTTGATTATGCTAATATATTCTCAGCAGCTCTTTATATTTGCGCGCACACACACACATACATACACACACACACACACACACACACACACACACACACACACACACACACACGAACAGAATCTTTTTCCGCACTTACTAAATTAACTACTCTTTTCTTGCCTCAGGGTGTGTATAATCAATGTATCCAGTTGGTGAATTTGTGCTGCAGTTTCTATTCTTCAATTCGATGCAGTACCTTCTGGGTAGTACCTACTTTGGATAGCCAAATAAAGGACGATGGCCGACGCTGAAAGGATATAAAGTAAAGAATAGCAGTTGCAAGAAATACGTTTCTGAAAGAGGGGAGACTGTTAACGTGTAACTTTACGCGTTATGAAGTCTTCTCTGAAGGTATGTGTTTGTACTGTAGCCCTGTATGGAAGTGAAACGTGGAGGACAAACAATCCGAAGAAGAAGAGAGGTTATTGAAATGTTGCGCTACAGAAAAATGATGAGAGTTAGAGGGATATGTCGGATTACAAATCACGTATTATGTCAGATGGGGAAAAAAGAAATTCGTGGCACATCTTGGGGAAAAGAAGGGAACGGCTGATCGGACAAATCCTGTAGCATCAAGGACTCGTCAGTTTGTAATGAAAGAGGGAGGGGACGGAGGTCAAGACTTGACTGTGGAAAGTAAGTTGAAATGGATGTTGCCTGCAGTAGTTATGCAGAGATGAATAGGCTTTCACAGCTTAGACTAACATTGAGGACACAAACTCTTTATAGAAATGTATATGCTTGTTAATACTGCTACTATTTCTTTTAACTGTTCCACCTCAAGAATGCGATTTACCTTTGCAGAATAGATAGTTTCTATTTTCAGTTGAAGAGTGGAAGTGGAAAATGTTCTAGGTGCCATTTTTTTCTGGCTTCAGTGCTGTTGTGTTCTAGGCTTGTTGTTGTATGTCCATAGCCTTGTCCCAAGTGTCAAATCATGGAGAAAATGTTTCAAACATTCGTTACCAGATGGCTCATGATCGGGTGCCGAGTAGTGCTTCCTCCTGCAGTTCCTAGTGCCTTGCGTCAACCTGGGGTTGTTTGAACAGCTAACATGCGGGTTTTGGTCAGTGGTCACAGATTTTTGTGTTGCGAAAGAGATCTTGCAATTTTAGAGAAACGAGGAAAAGTAAGCAAGGCTTTAGTGCCATCTTGCAATTTTAGAGAAACGGGGAAAAGTAAGCAAGGCTTTAGTTCCACAAGATTAACATATGATAGTCGGATCAGTTGAGACATTGTTGTCAAAGCATGCATGTAAGATTTCGAAACCCAGTATGACCATAGTTCCTCATTATCATCCATCTCGAACAGCTTTTAAGAAATTAAGAAAAACTAAGTGTATTCAAAAGAGAAAAAAAGACCATGACCATGAACATACGTGATGCCGTACTTCATGTGGTAAACCAGTGTTTTCTGTCAGTTGCAGAACTTAAAGACCTATTGACCATGTCGTCATTTCTTGCTGAACAGTACAGGGAGTATTACAGTAAACTTCGCAACATATTATCGCAAGAATGGAGTAGTGTAAGAAACAGACATTAATTTTGTGAGAATTTTTCTTTATTTTGATTTTGTTATTCTCTAACAAAAAATGTAAAAGTAATGAAAAATAATATTTGTTGACTGCGTCTCTACTGGTTAAAATACACTCTGAGACAAAAAATGGACGCATTACAAAGGAGTTATGGAAATTGGTCACAAATTAATATTCACTGAGACATCGGCGGAAAATGCAAAACTTATGCAGCCGATGACTGAATGTATGAGGCTACAGCGCCGTATCACCACGCAGTTGGCAAGGATGGAAGACAGAGGGCATGCCCATACCAGAGCATAAAGTCTTCACGAAATTCATTCCGTGAACTCAAGTGGACAGTAACTATGCTTCGCAGAAAGGTATGTGAACAATATACGCAGATTTCGGCAATTGAGAGAGGACGTGTAGCTGGGTTTAAAGAAGTCGGTTGCACTAATCGACGAACCGCTCTGCATCTGCATAGAAGTGATGTCACTATTAGACGATCTCTGCAAGAATAGTTGACCCATTTCCAAATACAGTGGTCGACCTAGAGAAGCGACGGAACGTGAGGAACGATCAAACGTCGGAGAGGTACTCAGAGCCATGGATTCATCATTATCATCGACCTTACGTGCAACTGGTGTTTTACAGACCACAAGCGCCATTAATAGGCGGCGCCATTGCAGCACTGTGATACATCAATGATACTCTGCTCCTCGTTTTATTGCCCTTCATTTCAATCTACCCTGGGCTTACATTTCAGCAGGATAATGCTCGTCCACACCCGACGACAGTTTCTCCTGCTTATCTTAATGATTGACAAACCCTATCTTGGCCAGCAAGGTCACCGGATCTCTCCCTAATTAAGGACATTTGGAGCATTATGGGCAGAGCCCTCGAACCAGCTCGGGGTTTTGACGATCTACCCAGCCAGTCCGATCGAGGATTTCCAGTTTCTCTGCCAACCAGTGCCAAGCTGAATAACATCTTGCAAGGGGCCAGGGATGGACCAACGCGTTATTGGCTCTTTCTCCTGAATCAATCATCCAATACTTCTGAAATTGTAATCTTTTGTTTGTCTGTACATTTACATTGCATCTATCGATTTCCGTCCCGTTCGGACAATTACTGCAGTGCGCATCATAAGCTTTTTGTCTTAGCGTGTATTGCAGCCGCATTTCTGCACTTAAATAATCACATATAAATCGTAGTGTATCTATGAATGGCACTAGGAACAAAAATTTTCATATTGCCACTTGTTAGAACCAGTCAGTTCCCTGGTGTAGAACTTAAAACGTTCTTAATCAATTATTTATTTTCTACTTTGTGTCATTAATGTTTGCAGTGATGTGGTGGACAGTCTCGTTATGGTATTATGAACCTTCTCAATGTTTTTGGATGCCAGAGTGTTTTTCCAACGTTCTGACAAATGTGAGACGTTACGTTCACAAGAATTTCATAACGAGAGTGTAGAAGTGTAGAAAAGTATGTTAAGCTAGTAAACAGCTAGTTGTGTTTCACAAGAAAGATGTTTTCTAAATCCGTGGTGACTGCGGGTCCATAGACCGTTCTCTCCGAGGTAATTCATAATGTTCGAACATAATATATGTTCCAAATCCTACTGCACGTCGACGTTAATGACATGGGCCTTTAATTTAGTGGCCTACTCCTACTACCTTTCTTGACCTGTGAAAGTTTCCAGTCTTTGAGTAGGGATCTTCCGTCGAGAGAACGGTTGCATATGGTTGTTAAGTATGGAGGTATTGTATCAGCATACTCTGATAGAAACCTACAATCTGGAACACAAGATCTGCTTTTGTTAAATCACTTAACAAAAGCAAGACTTTCAGTCCAGACTGTATACCAGTTAGGTTCCTTTCAGAGTATGATTTTACAATAGCTCGACACATAACAATCATATGCAACCGTTCGCTCTACGAAAGACCCGTATCCAAAGACTGGAAAGCTGCACAGGTCACACCAATAATCGAGAAAGGTAGTAGGAGTAATCCACTAAACTACAGGCCCATATCATAATCGTTGATATTCAGCAGGATTTTGGAACACTGGCGTCCAAAATTAAAGCAACTAACGGTAATTTTAAGAGGTTGTGTTTATTTTTCCACAGAATAGTATAAGTACGTGATAGTAAATTAGAAACAGTGTAAAAAAATACAGAACGTAAACAATTGCAAAATGCATATCGGTGGACAAAAACGTTCTTCGTTTTTTCCAACTTAACGGATTTGCACACACCTTCCGACAACTGGGTTATGTTTTCAGTATGGCGGGTGACCGTCTCTGGCAGCAATACAGGTATGAGAACGACTGGGCATGCGGTAAATGATGTCACCAATTTCATGTTGAGACAAGAACACCCCTTCTTCCTGCAGAGCTGCTCGCAAGTCTTGGAGAATGGTTGGTGGATGCTGACGTCATGCAACCTGTCACCCTAGTCTGTCCCAGAAATTCTCCCTGGAATTCAAACCGGGAGAGCGAACAGGTCACGCCATGCGTGCAATATCTTCCGTTCTTCCGTTTCCAAAAAAAAAAAAAAAAATCAGCCATCCGTGTTCTATGAAGTCGACCATTATCGTCCATTAACACCAAGGCTGGGCCCACAGTATCTTGCAACAACTACGTATGATCTCCTAAGATCTCGTCACAGTACCTGACAGCAGTTAAGCCTTGCCAGTTCATCTGCACAATTTCATGAAGAGGTGTTTGAGTGTTCAATATAATGCCTTCCTACACCATTAGGGATCGTCGTCGATATCTATATTCGCAGTGTCTGGGTCCCAAAATCATGTTCCACGTTCCACGTTCCCCCAGATGCGAATCCGTTGGGTGTCACTCTCCAGACAAAATTGTGATTCATCTTTGAAAAGAACATTTGTCCACTGTTCGACTATTCAGGTGGCATGTTGACGACAACACTCTAGACGTTCCCTTCTGCTAAGACACTTCAGAGGTACACATAAGGGAGGTCTCCGAGAGTAAAGGCCACTCTGCCGAAGCCTTCTGTACATCGTTTGCGTCGATACAATACGCGTCCAGTAGAATGCTGCGAGGTCAGACAGCAGATGCAGTGCAATATTAAGGCAGTACTGTCGTGCCCTTACAGCCAAATAAGGGAGGTCTCCGAGAATAAAGGCCACTCTGCCGAAGCCTTCTGTACATCGTTTGCGCCGATACAACACGTCCAGTAGAATGCTGCGAGGTCAGACAGCAGATGCAGTGCAATATTAAGGCAGTACTGTCGTGCCCTTACAGCCAAATAACGGTCCTCTCTTTCTGACGTCACACGTGATTAGCCCTGCCCTTGTCTTTGGGGTACAGTTTCTGTCTCTATAAAGTGTTTCCGCATCTGAGAAATAGTGATGTCACACTTGGTCGGTCCTGCCCTGGTCTTTGGAATACAGTTTCTGTCTCCATAAACTGTTCCCAAATCCGAGAAACATTAAGCCATTGGGCCACATGAATTTGTGACTTAGCTGCTTTCATTCTTCCTACGGCCCTCCAGCGCAGAGAGTATGACAGGCGTCTTCTCTGTACCATGCTGCACCCTATGTGACTGTAGATGTGGATGTGGTACTAAAAATGGTTCAAATGGCTCTGAGCACTATGGGACTTAACTTCTAAGGTTATCAGTCACCTAGAACTTAGAACTACTTAAACCTAACTAACCTAAGGACATCACACACATCCATGCCCGAGGCAGGATTCGAGCCTACGACAGTAGTGGTCACGCGGTTCCAGATTTTAGCGCCTAGAACCGCTCGGCCACCACGGCCGGTGATGTGGTACTACCTGCAGAGACACTGCCCCGTTTGATAGGTGCACTGACCTCATTGTTGGCGTGGTTGTCTGTTGACCGGAAAGCCATCTTCCGTGAAGAACACGATCGCGCGGACGTCTGTGACAGTTCGTATGATTACGTTGTGAGTTAGACATAGGACGAGGAAATAGCGGTTCGTTGCTTTACTTTCGGACACCAGAGTAGGTTGCGTTCCAACATTATGAATTACGTCGAAGAGAATGGTCCATTGACACACAGTCAACATGGATTCAGAAAACATCTTTCTTGTGAAACACGACTAGTGTGATCGACAAGGAATTTCAAGTTGATTCCGTATTTCTATATTTCCAGAAGGCTTTTGACACTGTACTTCACAAGCGGCTTGTAGTAAAATTGAGTGTATATGGAATACAGCCTGTTATGTAACTGGATTCTTGATTTCTTGTCACAGTTCGTAGTAATTGACGGAAAGTCATCGAGTAAAACAAAATCAATTTCTTCCTTTCTCCATGGTAGTGTTATGGACCATTTGCTGTTTTTTATCTACGTAAACGATTTAGGAGATAATCTCAGCAGCTGTCTTAGGTTGTTTGCAGATGATGCATTCGTTTGTAATTAAAGACATCAGAAAATCAAAAGAAACTGCTGCCAACTTAGGAAATATACATGTGTGGTGGAAAAATTGGAAATTGGCCCTAAATAACGAAAAGTGCGATTTCATCATGTAAGTGTACTGTCATATCGCTGGTTAAGTTGTGGAGTATCTTTGCAGGCACCCGCGTCTAGAGAGTCGAGCACGGGACACGGAACTGTTATGTTGTGTAGTATGTAGCTCTACATGTGAGAGGCATTGTTAGTACGGAAGTTGAAGTGTTGCTACAGGTGCTGTTACAGTAAAATGATGAAATATGGAAGTGATTCAGAGGAAAGTGCGTCAAGATGTAATTAAAAATGAGCAGTGCCGCGGATAACGTATTTGTGCATTCTCTCGTTGCGTGTAGCACGCCATGAATCATTCGCGCCGTGTTCGGTCTCCCAGAACGAACCGATGTGAATCAGTAGAAATTAGTTACCATAAAAGAGTGCAGTCAAGTGCCAGTGTCTTGTAGCGAGCGTGAGGACGTGCGTTCGGTCATCGCGTTCCTCATTATCAACAGTAAGCCGCGCCACGACGGTTACGCGCACGCTCGTACAACAGAAAACTGAGAACTGAAAAATTAACTTTACGAACAGTGTTATATCATTACTAGTGTCAAGGAGGACTGGTACCAAATATCTGTGTATGCGTGACGTGCGTAAGAACTTTCATGCGCTCATTCGGCTTTCGCATCATCAACAATCGTCCGTGCCGTGTTCAGTTACGCATACGCTCGTCCTAGTGATTTTTGTGGACAGATAATCATCCATCCATTAATTGGGATAAACATTTATGAATTAGAATGTAAACAGTGGAACCTGCCATTTTCTTTTTTCGTCTCAGAATACAATTGTTCATACCAGACGTAGAACAGTGATGTGTTTTAACGTTGTGTGGCCTAAACCCGCCTGTATATTTAGATATGTAATTTCAAGCAAGCCAACAGCAGTGTGGAGCAGAACAGTACGATCGCCGCGGGATTATCAGGTACGTGGTGTGGACAGGGCGCACGGTCAAGGAACGACAAAGAGTTAAAGGGACCCCACCCATTCGTACTCCCGGCCGTGTTACAATGAACATGAGTGCTAAAAGCAATCCGTTAAATTTCGGTTACACGACAAATCAGTCAGATCTAAAGGCCGTAAATTCACTAAATACCTAGGAATTACTATTACAAACAAGTCAAATTGGAAGGAATACATAGAAAATGTTGTGGGGAAGGCTAATCAAAGACTGTGTTTTATTGGCGGGACACTTATAGAATGTGACAGATCTACTAAAGAGGCTGCCCGCAGTAAGCTTGACAGTCCTCTTCTAGAAAGCTGCTGCTTGGTGTAGGATCCTTATCGGATAGGACTGAAGGAGTATATCAAAGGGTTCAAATGGCTCTGAGAACTATGGGAATTAACTTCTGAGGTCATCAGTCACCTAGAACTTAGAACTACTTAAACCTAACTAACATAAGGACATCACACACATCCATGCCCGAGGCACGATTCGAACCTGCGACCGTAGAGGCCGCGCGGCTCCAGACTGTAGCGTCTAGAACCGCTCGGCCGCTCCGGACGGCAAGGAGTATATCTAGAACGTTCACAGAAGGGCAGCAGGTTTTGCATTATCGTGAACTAGGGAAAAGAGTGTGACAGAAATGACACAGGACCTGGGCTGCACATCATTGAAACAAAGGGGTTTATCGATGCGGATGAATCTCACGAAATTTCAGTCATCAACTTTCTCCTCCAAAAGCGAAAATATTTTGCTGACACAGGGAGAAACGATCATAATAATAAAACAAGGGAAATTAGAGCTCGCACGGAAAGATATATCTATTCGTTTCCTCCGCACGCTGTACGAGATTGAAATAATAGAGAATTATTGTGAAGGTGGTTCGATGAACACTCTGTCAGGCTCTTAAACGATTTGTAGAGTATCCATGTAGATGTAGAGGTAGATGCAGATTAATGCCACTGTAACAATCACAGTGGTATTGTTGTGCCCGTGTATTGTTGTGCCTGTGAGTACAACGTCGTTGTGATGGTACTACAATGCAGATACAGCTAAAGCTCAGTTGGTGCAGGAAGTTTTCCGAGGAAAATAAGAGGGCCGTGGGGCCTGGCGCTGCTTTTTTGGGAGGTACGCTGGGGTAGAAGACGTTTAGAAGGTAAAGTGTGTCGGTACGCCGGCGTTCCTCTGGCATGAGGCGGCGGTGCGGCCGCAGCGATTCCGGCTAAGAGGCGGCTGCAAAATTCATGCGGGCAGCGCTGGACCACCGCACACCGCCCGCCAGTGCTCGCCGCTTTAGCACGCGCGCTAAGCTGTTTGCCTAACCGACAGGCTGTGGCCACATTTTCACCAATCGATGTAATCGCCATTATACGGCCCGCCTAAATTGTTTCAATAGGACCGAGATCAGCGCCGGCTTAAGTTACCACGGCGCAGGTGATCCCCACCGTTTATGCAAATAGGTAGTCGTCGCTTAATCACAGCAATTAGAAATCCCTCCGCTATACAACAAAATGTCCCCTCCATCCTATAACACCCTCCCCCTCATCCCCTTACAGGTGCTTCCCTCCCCTCCTCTTCCCTCGGCCTGATTCACTTTCTCCCACCCTACTGCACCACAACGCACCAACTTTTCTATATCCATTCTCTTCTCTCGACTGTAAATACCGGTACCAACTCTATTCACAAGCTGATTGAAATACACCGAATTAAGCAATACAGAAATTTATTACTCGATTATGTCTTGAAATTCCGTATGTGTGAAACGTAAGGTATTTGCCTTTTTGATGATTCTATATGTAGCTCTCTGTCAGGAAACAATATCATCAGAAAATATAAAGACTATATACTATACTTTATACTATAGGTATAAAATTTAGCTATAAATTACAGTAGCAAAAACTGTAGTAGGAAAGGTATGTAATTCTTTTCACGAGAGTTAAGTGAGTACCAGAAAAAATATCTGCGTCCCAACCGCACGATATATTAAATATTTTACTAAGCAGATTTGCAGTTTTAGACGTTCTGGTAAAAGTTTGTCCAGTACTGTAAAAACCAAAGATGTCTACACAGGTGCCTGGATTTAATAAAGGGCCAGATAGGCCCAGGACCACACCAACGAATGCAAAGGGGCTCCGAGAAGCTTCTGCCGGTGTTTGCATTTTAGACAGAGATGATCACCCAAAAGTGGAAAAGCGAAAGTACGGCGTTCCGTTGTAATTCGAAGTCCGCTGAACCTTTTGTTCACTCTGCAGGAGAATAATGGAACTATATCCGAATGTCGTGGTTGCATTCAAATGCACCTATAGACGGTGGTATGTAATTCTTCAGCGGAAACGTCGTTTTCTCTTTTAAAGAGAAATTATTTGTGGGGAACGGATTTACGAGAAAGACTTAATGCTTTAGCAGCAGCGTAAAATTGAATGTGAAATTTATAAAGCTGATTAACTGTGACGACGTATCCGGTGATTCAGTCGAAAACAAGTCTGAAGGGAAAAACTGTAGCAGTATTGCTAACTTTCTAGGTTTGTTTGTATCGAGGGTCCCCAGCGAAGGAGGCCTTGATATCAAAATTAAATATCTAGAAAAGTAAGATCGGTATACAAGTTTATTCTGAAAGAGGTAAGAATTTGTTTATCGAAGTTATGCAGAAGATTCAAAACACTTCGGAAAGATAGTAACAAAAGACGTTGTTATCAGAATTCGTAGTGTCTATAAATAGTGAGCCGCAGCTCAGAGCGATCAGTTCAGTGGTTGAAACGTGGAAAGAAGTTAGCGTATCGAACGAACAACTTGAAGTACTCTGTTCCATTGAACTACGTGTTTTTCTCGTGCTGGAATACCACAGGTTGGAACATAATCCCATGGTAACTACGCACAGTTTGAAAACACAATTTACTCTTCCAAAAGGACCGTTTATGGAAACCATTCGAAAGCTCTTCGTCAGATTCCAACGGACAGCCATCGTGGCTGATAATATGACGGGGAATGTTGGCTCCACGCAAACGAATCATTTGACATAGGCATAACAATATAATTTTTAAATATGGCTACATTGCTGACGTTTATTATGGTTCATTCTATTTATTTAACTTTATTTTGTTTGAGTTAGAAATTCCTAAACACCACCTTTTACACATCGTGGTAGAAGAAATTCTTTTACAGAATAGAAGAAGTTGTCAAGGAGAAAATTTTTTAGGTTTTTCTTCAAATTTTACTTTTCTGTCTGGGTACGCTATCAAACATTTTTGTTGCAGCATTCTGCACCCATTTTTAATGCTAAATTCAACCTTAATGTGGAGTAATGAATGTTATTTTGCCTTCGGGTAATGTACTTATGTACATCATTTTTCGATTATTGATAACATAATTCATGAGAGAATAAATATACTGAGAAGCAGTTGTCAGAATGTCCAACTCCTTGAACAGATGCCTCCAAGATGATAATAGGTGAGCATCACGTATTATTCTTAAAGCCCGTTTTTGAATAATGAAGACTTTCTCTCTTAAAAATGAGTTACTCAGAACACTATTCCATATGATATAATTGGATGAAAATATGCAAAATACATCTTACTCATTTGTCTCTCCCCAAGATTTATAATGATTCTACGTGAAATGTGGCTGAACAAAGTTGTTTTAGGGTTTCCAAAATGTGCTTTTTCCAGTTTAAATCGTCATCAATAATTAAAAATAAGAATTTTGAATTTTCCATCCTATTTATATTCCTTCTCCATGTGTTACACTTCCATTGGTGTATCATCAGTAGATATGCAGAACAGAATGTGTTGTGTCCTTTTAAAATTGAGGGTGAGACCATTTGCACAAAATCAGTCAGTGATACTTTTAAGAAAATCGTTGATTATTAAGTATGCTTATCTGTATTGGACGGAAGATCGTTTCATATATGAGGTACAATAGTGAACATTAGATTGAGTGTTGGAGAACCCCACACGTGATTTCTCCCAAGTCACAATAATGTCTCCAGACTACACTCGTTGAATTACTAAGTATAACTTCCTGCTTTCTTGATATAACATTATTCAGTGGTTGCTATACCATTCATCCCATACAACTTCAATTTATCTAATAGAATATTGTGGTTTACAAAGTGAAATGCTTTAGATCGGTTGCAGAAAATACCAACCGGCTCTATTTTATTATTTAATGCTTGTAAAATTTGGTGGGGGAACATGAGAACAACTCTTTTGAAATCCAAACTGCAATTTTCTGAGAATATTATTGTTGCTCAGGTGCGACACTATTCTAGAATACATCATCTTCTCATGGAAACCAGTAAGGGTTCCGAAAGCAACGGTCATGTGTAACTCAATTCGTACTCTTCATCCACAATATCGACTTTGCCATGGATCCAGGGAAACAGATCGTTTCGGTGCTTATAGACATTAGAAAAGCTTCGGATTCTGTGATGCATACGCCTTCTAGAGCAGTTATATTCATAGGTTTTAGAGTGGATCGAAAATATCTTGATGGCAGAATGCATTACGTTATCATCAACAGTGAGTCACTTACAGATATTGGAGTTACATCTGTTGTGCCCTAGGGCAGTTTGTTCGAAGGGTTTCTGTTTAGTTATACATTACTGACTCTTTAGACAGTGCTAGCTTCAATGTCACAATTTTGGAAGATGATGTAGGTATCTGTGAGGAAATTTGATGCGGTAAAAATTGTAATACCTCACCAGTTTCTGCCTGGTGCAGGGACGGGAAGCTAGAAAAGCAAAGCTAATTGACAGAAGATTGTAAAAATGTCATGATCTCTCTCTTGACAAAACATTCCACATTAGTCTCCCACCAGGATATTCTGGAGGTGAATGTCTAGGGGGAGGTGACGATAAACCAACGAAACGGTAACACCCCACAAGTGTTGGCGTAGAATGTCAGAAGTTTGAACTTGATAGGGAAGCTAGAAACCTGGAAAACGGACAGGGAAAGGCTCACTGTAAATATAATGAGGGTCAGTGTAGTGAAAAGAAAAGTAGATAAGGATTTCTGTTCAGAAGAATATAGGGTAGTTCAGCAGCAGCAGGAGATAACGTTGCTAGGATTCATTAAGATGAGGAAGGTAGGGCAGAGAACAAGATACTGTGAACAAGCCAGCGATACGGTTGTCCTCTTCAGATTCTACAGCACACCAACGACGATGCACGCCAACGTGAATCATATACAAGGATACTCAGAGGGTAATTCAGTGTCTAAGGAAGATGATAATCTAATAACCATGGCGGAGTGGAATGCGGCTGTAGGGGAAGGAGTTGAAGAAAGAATTACGGGAGAATATTGCCTTTATGGCAGGAAATAGAGGAGAGAAAGCGGAATTGACTTCAGCCTAAAATTTCAGATAGTAATAGCGAATAATGTTCGAGAATCGCATGGCCTGAGGAAAAGACCCGGACACATTACAAAATTCCAGGTGGATAGCATCATGATCAGACAGAAACACCGAACTCAGATGTTGGGTTGTAATGGGTACCCAGGAGGAGATGTAGACTCAGATTACAATTTCGTAACGATGAATTGTAAACTGAAGTTTAAAATAATCATTCGGAAGAGGCACTGTGCAAATACGTTTGATGTTGAATTTCTGAGGAATTACGAGGCGCGTTTGAAGTTCACTAAAATGTGGGTATTGCGTTAACGAATTCCGCAATAGATATTCAGTAGAAAAGGAATTACCTCTCTAAAAAGACGACACATGTTGTGCCAGACAAACGTAGGTATCAGTTAGGAACTTCAACTCATCGACGAAAGAAGGAAGTACAGAGTTGTTTAGGGAAAGATAGAAATACGGCAAATATAGAAATATTAGAAACGAAGGCGAAATGGCTGCAGGAAATGTATTAAGAAATCGAATAAGAAATGATAGTCTTAAGGATGAATTCAGCATATCCTAGTCTAGAAAACCTTGTATGAAATGTAAAGCGAGGTAGTCTACCGTATCTTCCTTCGCCGTCGGCGTTGTCGTTGTTACCGTGAGACACCGTTATACCAAGAGGAAAGGCGCGTCGATCTTAGAGCATGAGATATGATGACCTTAAGCCATTGACAACACACAACGGTCACGGTAGCACCTGATTCCAGAATAGCTGCAGTAGCTAAGATCTACGAACTATCCCCTGTTGACCAGGTCCCCAAAACTTAACTCGTAACGAGATCCCTTCAAAGCAAATTGTCATAACGATCGTCTATAAAGGCTTCGTACAACGAGAAGAAATGTTACGGTTGATGGAATAATAACAGATACGACCAAACTGTCTTGTCTCTTCTGCTTTATTTAACATAACTTCATTCACAGTTTCATTTCGCATTCACCACTCATTCACCGAAACCCTTTGATGAACAGTTTTGGTTGCTTAACACCAACAGTCAATGATAATGATACAGCTTTTCTCCTTTTTATAAATTGAAGCCAGCTCTCCGTGATATAATAAAAAAAACCGGTCTCAATACCGCGTCCCTCGTGAGATGCGAATAGACTTATCCCGGAATTGACCGCCCTGTAGGTGTACTCAATTTAATGACCACACTTCGCTGTCCGCTATTTCGCGTAACTGAATGTCTATTTGTTAGTCTGATTATACACTGTAGCTATTTAAAATTCGCCCCTATATTTTTCACAACGCACAATTAGCACTTCGTTACTTATTTGTTTTTTTTCTAAGAGTAAACGAAAAAAAAGACGCCTTATAATCGGCTTAGTCGACATAAAGCAAAACACCTTAATATGCCCAATTTCACCTCTTCTTATAGGATCGGCTACCTTACTCATTAATTTACTACATATTGTTTCCAATAACACTAAACAGGTATCACCGTTATATTTTAATTGTATTCAAAAGCATGTTACTACTATTATGACCAAACAAATCGTCACAAATCGCGCGGCGTGCGTTTTTAATGATAACTTTCCGCTATTCAATTTCCGTTACAGCTATCTTGACTCGTAATGTTACAGTAGGTAACGTGAGGAGTGCAATTGGAATCCAATTTCGAGCGCCGAGGAGAAAGCGGATATGTGGAAAGCATACATAGAAGGTCAATATGGAGGGGAAGAAGTATCTGATGACATGGTAAAAGAAGAATTCGAAGATAGGGGACCCATTATTGGAATGTAAAAGTGCTCTGGACGACTTGAGATCAAGGGATAGATAACATTCTGTCAGCATTTCTAAACTCATTTAGTGAAGTGGCAATCAAATGACTGATACGTATAATCTACGAGACAGGCGACATACCATCAGACTTTCGGAAAAATATATCCCCCTTCATTTCGAAGATAACAAAAGAAGATAAGCTCTAGAACTGTTACGCAATCAGCTTAACAGCTCATGGAAATTGCTGACAAGAATATTATACAAAAGAAAGGAAAAGAAAATTGAAGATCTGTTAGATGATGATAAGGTTGGCTTCAGAAAAGGTATAGGCACCAGATAAGCAGCTTTGATGCTTGACAATCAAAGCTAGACTCAAGAAAAATGAAAAAACCTTTCGTAGTATTTGTCGACCTGAAGAAAGCGTTCGACAGTGTAAAATGGCAAGATGTTCGAAATTCTGAGCAAAATAGGAGTAACCTATACAGAGAATTACAGCATCTGTTGAACGGAACGAACAGTCAAATGAATACGGAACATGGGCTGAGTGTAAATCTAAGAATAACGAACCAGACAAAAGGCTGTTGACTCAAAAGAGGAAGAAGGAAAAGATATATTTCACTTGCTATACTGTCCAACCTCTATGTCTAAGAAGTCCAGAGTGGGGGTTAATGACAAGATTCGTTGACGACACTGCTGTTTTCTGTGAAACGGATGAAGTAATACAGGAGGTGTTGAATATTATGAAAAGAGCAGCGAACGTGGGTTGAGGAAGAAGACAAAAATATTAAGCAGTAGTAGAAATTACATTAGCAACAATATTAACATCAAAAATGGTGATCTAGCGGTAGACGAAGTTCAGAAGGTCTGATAACTTGGAAGAAAAAGGACCGATAAGAGACGAAGCAGCTCTAAGAAACGGATTAGAATTAACGTGAGACAGAAATTCCTAAGTACGTATGCATTAAAGTGTATAATGGAAATGAACTATTGACTGTTGACAAACTGGGAAAAAGGAAATCGAGATCTTTGAGACGCGGTGTTACAGAAAAAAGAAGAAAAAAATTAGATCTATAATATAAGGAATGAGAAGGCTCTCTGCAAAATCTGTGAGGGAAGCAGTACATCGAAAACTAAATGAAAGAAGATACAGGGTATGTTACAGGTTGCAATTACGAAAAAAATTTGTGAAACATAACACACATACGGAGTACGTGTATGTGCATTACGCGAAGTATATGGACGACTGACATGACACTATGAGAATAGATTAGACGGAAACACAACTCGTGGAATTCTGGAAAACGTAGCCAATAGCCGTCGTAGTATGAGGGGCCAGTGCACAAATGCACTTTAAGAGAACAAAAAAACGGCCTACTGCGAAGGAATTCTCCAAATGGGACGGATATCAATAGATGTGATGTGTATGTACAGACAAACAAATGATTACAATTTAAGAAAATTTGGATAGTTCATTCACGAGAAAGAGTTTCACAAAGCGAGCAACTCAGTAACGGGTTCGTCGACCTCTGGCCCTGACGCAAGCAGTTATTTAGCTTGACACTGATTGACAAAGTTGTTGGATTTCCTCCTGCGGAATATCGTGTCAGATTCTTTTCAATTGGCGTATTAGATAGTAAAAACCCCGAGCTTGTTATAGGACCTGCCCATAATGCTCCATATGTTCTCAATTGAGGATAGATCCTGTGACCTTGCTGGCCAAGGTAGAGTTTGGCAAGAAGGAAGCCAAGCAGTAGAAACTCTCCCCTCGTGCGGGAGGAAATTTGAAATGAAAGACCAGGAAGACTTACCATGTAGGGCAAGAAAACAGGGCGTAGAATATCGTCGACATACTGCTGTGCTGTGAGTGACCAGCAAAGGCGTCCTGCTGATTGTTTGGTCATATGGCGGTTGACAGCTTGGTATCCCACCGGGCTCTGGGGCCCTTCCAGACTCGTTATCGCAGGTCATCGGGGCTCAGTTCGAGGCAAGAATCATCACTGAAGACTATTCTACTCCAGTCAAAGCAATTCCAGGAAGAAGACATGTTTGGAGATACCCGAGACAGCGGTGGGGTAAATCATCCAATTTTCAGAAGCAGTTGCTTTTTGTACATATTACATCACATTAACAGATTTCCGTCCCATTTGGATAATTTCGTACTAATGCGTATCGCTTTTTTTCCCTTGTCTTAGGGTCTATGTTCACAGCCGCGCTGCCAGTAGAAGTGACCACTCCAGACTGGGAAGCTATTTTAAACATAACCAATGATTAGGTGTCTCGCCACGTGATATGATGCATGGTCCATGGGCGCGGTGTAGCTAACATACAGCTTCTCAGGCAAGATTGGTTAGTGATGGCCGATCTCCAACAGCTGTGATGATTGTGATGATTCCATATCACTCTCGAGGTCGGTTATGCCTTCGTCAGTCACTCCATTCCCCTCCCCCCCTCCCCCACCCCCCTCTAGACAGGTGAAACCTACAGGCGGAATCTGTTCAGTCTGTGCTAGCTCCGCCTCGGACGCGGAGGTACTGCTACTGGATCAGGGAGGTTCTGCATCACGACCCTGGGGACCTCGGCTGCTCAAACTGATTGTGAGTGGTGTCGGATAACATGCGGTCCACATCGCGTATGGAAGGCTGGTCAGCCGCCACCGCTTCTGAAAGACAGAGAGTGATGCCTGAGTACAGACTGTGCGCCACTGGCCATGAGGCGTCCGCCGCTGTTGATGGAGCCTGAGATGCCGAAGCTGCACATGTGGCCGGGGTTGAAGGTTGTACCGAATGGTCAGGCCTGCTGAGGCAATGCGAAGGCACCCTGATTGACGACATCATGTATCTCCCATCTGCCAGGGGTATAGCCTTTACAATTCACTCCATGCATGTCATTAATGTCTATATGCCTTCTGGTACTGGATGTCGGCGTGAAAGAGCACGGATTTATGAGGAGGAGATTGCCCCACTGTTCTTAGCTCCTCATGAACATTTTCTCTTTGGAGGGGCTTTAACTGCGTACTCGGTCGGAGAGAGCAGTACCTGAATTTTACGCCGTGTCAACAGCTGCGTCTCGTTGCTCGTGATCTAGCCCTACTGGATACCTGGGAGGTACAGTGCAGAAACTACCCGAGGTTCTCGTTTCACACGAGCGATTCAGCTAGTAGGTTAGACAGTATTTATGTCTCCTTTAGGCTGGTTGATGTGACGCTCGATTTACAGTGCTGGCCTTTGGTGTTCTCTGACCACTGCGTGTACATTTTTACGTTGCTCCTTTCCTGCCAGGAGGTTTGGAGGAGTCGAGCACCGTGGAAACTCAACACTTACCATCAGCAGATTCCTGATTGTCACCAAAGTATCACTGAGACGTGGATAGGATGCGCACGGCGTCTCCGATCCTACGCATCCGTCGTGGACAGGTTACCGAAATAATCCAAACCGATGCTCTGACGCACATTCATCACTTACAGTAGGGAGGTGGCCACTTAGCACAGGAACACTACAGACTTCAACTTTAGCACTCTCTGCGACCTTCATGATCAGCCAATTTCCCCGGAAGTACAAACTGAACGCAGCATGATAAAGGCGAAGCTACTAGCGATTACTCGCCAGAAACTACAGGGCGCTGTGGCGAGTGCCCGCAGACCTGATGTGGTGTGGCGGGTCAGTCCTTCCATACATCATATTCTGCACAATCGCAGACACCGCAGACAGAACTTAGTCACCGAACTCGTAATCCATCGTGTGCAGCGGTTTATCTGCCACGTTCACGTAGTCCATAGCTTTGTCGCACATTATCGCCGAGTCTACCGTGCCGATGATGGGGCCGTCCCAGATGTTAATGGAACCTTCCACCACCGAGGATGTCACTACCGCTGTTATCAGGGGTGCACTGTGCAAGTCATCAGACATCAACGGACTTACTACTGAGTTCTATAGCAGACTTTGGGGTTTCAAATCTACACGGTGGACGGAGCCGTATAATGAACTGATCACATCTACAGCTGCGATAACACCAGCGTTCGTCAAGAGTATTAATATTCCTGTTCATAAACAGACGCCTGGACTTACTAAGGGCCACTACCTCCCTGCCACGTTATTAAACACTGATTACAAGATTTTTTCGCAGTTATTGGCGGTGCTCTGCAGACTGCTCTCACCATGTATCCTCTCCACTGGGCAAACTACGTCAAGTGGCACAGTTAACGTCTAGACAGCGGCTGGACATCGTAGTGACGCGACTGCGCTGGCAGGCGTGCAGACTTCGTGCTGCGATTGCTGTCGTAGATTTTGACAGCGCGTTTCACAGGGTGCGCCATGTCTCCCTATACTCTGCCTTAGAACGGATGGACTTCCGTACCTTGTTTATCAGTGTCCTTCGGCGGCTCTTTCGTTGATCTAGGTCAATGGGGTGTGGCGGGTCCGATAGCGATTCAACGGTCGGTCCGACAATGCTGCCCCCAGTCCAAGTACCTTTATGTAGTAGGGCTGGAGCCGCTCATAAAACAGTTGACGAGCCAGTTGTCTGGACTTTCCTTACACGTTTACACCTTCCGATGCCGTGCATACGCAGATGACCTCCTGCTGTTGGTTCGTTATCATCCACTACACCATCACCGCGCATAGGAGAGAGGCTGTAATTGTCGAATGTTTGCAAATCCACGGCGTTCTCTACTGGTCGCGGGCTTCCCTCAGGCTGCCCTGTGTCCAACATCTTCGCTATTTTGGAATCACCTTTACATCATCAACGCGACATACAGCGCTTGTCAACTTCCGTCATGTTTTGAGAATTACCCGCATGATGATCAGCCATTGCTCCCTACACCGCTTCGATCATTTGCAGCATGTTGCCTACTTGAATGCCTATGTAGCATCCAGAATGGCTCATATTGCGCAGATTCTACCGCTACCGATTACGTTAGGAATTTGTATTTACTGATAGTTGGGTGCATCTTCAAAGCACTCACTCCCTCCCGGTCTTATCAACGTCCACTGTCGTGCGGCAGCACTTCACATGGCCACGACACGCAAACATTGGCGCAGAGTCGAGATGTCCATTACGCACCGGTTATTTGCCTTTTATTGTGCCAGTATCCCTCTTTCCCCCGGTCGCTGTGTAGCATCAGGCCCGCGTTTGCGCACATCGCGGCCTTCGTTGTAGAACTTAGCTATGCTCGCGTCGAACTCCCACAAACGCGCCTGTCGTGGGCGAAGAATTTCTACATCCTTTTCTTGCGTGGTATCGCCTGTAGACCCGTTGTTGCGGTGGACTGTGATTTGGTGGCACATTCATCACAGCTTCTTTCCGACGCGTATCTGATCGACTTAGTATTATGCGGCTTGTGGTAAGTATCTAACTAATCAGTGGCTCCATGCCATACTTATGGTGAACCCTTCCCTCTGCGCCATATGTCGTAATGTCGACAATGATCATCGCCGATTCAGCTGTGTAGCCGTTGATGATGTCTGGTTGTCGGGGCGACAAATGGACGCGTGTTTTTTACGGCTGCCGCCGCAAGTTATTGACCCCGAGTCCTTTCTATACCCAGTGGTAGAATATTTTCCTGCGACAAAGACTCGGGTACTCCTGTGAATGAAGAACAGGACTTCGGCATGTCTATATAGAGATTCTCCTCACTCTCGCCTTGATTTTTGGCAATACTTGCAGACTGCACATGCAGCGGTTGGGCGCAGTTCCAGATATCGCGCGTGTTTTGCCAGTTATCTTAACAGCGTTTTTATCACACCTCCACTTAGTTGCTGTGTTCCAGGCAGGGCAGGTGCCAGTCCGATTCGGGATGAGACATGAAGGTCCTACACCTTCGACTCGTCCCGCTTGCCATTCTGTATCACCTTGCTGGATTTCCATTGTTGCGGATGGGTCGATTCGCTTTAATTTGTTTTCCTCTGTATATGTGTGCATACACAAAATGAAATAAATAAATAATTAAAATTAATATGAGCCATGTGAGGGTGCAGCACGGCGACGGAAAGTGGGAGGCATCGTAGCTAGATCACGGGATTCGGCCGCTGCCCACCTTGTCTCCTCCAATCTTTAGTTACTGAGGTCCTAGAAAACCGAAAATAAAAAAAAATAATAAATAAATAAAAAATTTAAAGATTTATTTTAAAAAGGAACAATTTGTCGTATCGTTCCCAGAACCGATCGCGGTCCTCTGGTTTGGAGCCGAGTGGAAGACTTAAACCAGAGGCTCAGACGAATCTGCGGAGATCTGGGGTGCAAATTTCTCGACCTCCGTTATCTGGTGGAGAAATGTAGGGTCCCCCTGAGTAGGTCAGGCGTGCACTACACGCGGGAAGAGACTACAAGGGTAGCGGAGTACATGTGGAGTGCACTGGGGGTTTTTTAGCTTAGAGAATTCCCTCCCTAGGCCCAACAAGACGCCTCCTGAGACGCGGCAAGGTAGGAGTAGGCAAAATGCAACAGGGAATAACAATATTAATGTGCTAATAGTAAACTGCAGGAGCGTCTATAGAAAGGTCCCAGAACAGCTCTCATTAATAAACGGTCACAATGCCCATATAGTACTAGGGACAGAAAGTTGGCTGAAACCATTCTTAAACAGTAATGAAATCCTAAACTCAGATTGGAATGTATATCGCAGAGACAGACTGGACAGTGAAGGGGAGGCGTGTTTATAGCGATAAGAAGTGCAATAGTATCGAAGGAAATTGACGCAGATCCGAAATGTGAAATAATTTGGGTGAAGGTCACTGTTAAAGCAGGCTCAGACGTGGTAATTGGATGTCTCTATAGGCCCCCTGGCTCAGCAACTGTTGAGGCTGAACACCTGAAGGATAATTTGGAAAATATTTCGAGTAGATTCCCCACCATGTTATAGTTTTGGGTGGAGATTTTAATTTGCCGGATATAGACTGGGAGACTCAAACGTTCATAACGGGTGGCAGGGACAAAGAATCCAGTGAAATATTTTTAACTGATTTATCTGAAAACTACCTTGAGCAGTTAAACAGAGAACCGAATAGTGGCGATAACATATTAGACCATCTGGTGACAAACAGACCCGAACTGTTTGAAACAGTTAACGCAGAACAGGGAATCACCGATCATAAAGCGGTTACTGCATCGATGATTTCCGCCGCAAATAGAAATATTAAAAAAGGTTGGAAGATTTTTCTGTTTAACAAAAGTGACAAAAAGCAGATTGCAGAGTATCTGACGGCTCAACACAAAAGTTTTGTCTCAAGTTCAGATAGCGCTGAGGATCAGTGGACAAAGTTCAAAACGATCGTACAATATGTGCTAGATGAGTATGTGCCAAGCAAGATCGTAAGAGATGGAAAAGAGCCACCGTGGTACAACAACCGAGTTAGAAAACTGCTGCGGAAGCAAAGGCAACTTCACAGCAAACATAGCCAAAGCCTTGCAGACAAACAAAAATTACGTGAAGCGAAATGTAGTGCGAGGAGGGCTATGCCAGATGCGTTCAATGAATTCGAAAGTAAAGTTCTATGTAATGACTTGGCAGAAAATCCTAATAAATTTTGGTCTTATGTCAAAGCGGTAGGTGGATCAAAACAAAATGTCCAGACACTCTGTGACCAAAATGGTACTGAAACAGAGGATTACAGACCTTTTGCCAAAGGTGTTTCACAGAGGTAGACTGCACTGTAGTTCCTCCTCTAGATTGTCGCACGGATGACAAAATGGTAGATATTGAAATAGCTGACAGAGGGATAGAGAAACAATTAAAATCGCTCAAAAGAGGAAAGGCCGCTGGACCTGATGGGGTACCAGTTCGATTTTACACAGAGTACGCGAAGGAACTTGCCCCCCTTCTTGCAGCAGTGTACCGTAGGTCTAACGTCGATCAGTTGTAGAATTTTGGAACACGTATTATGTTCGAGCATAATGACTTTTCTGGAGACTAGAAATCTACTCTGTAGGAATCAGCATGGGTTTCGAAAAAGACAGTCGTGTGAAACCCAGCTCGCGTCCACGAGACTCAGAGGGCCATAGACACGGGTTCACAGGTAGATGCCGTGTTTCTTGACTTCCGCAAGGCGTTCGATACAGTTCCCCACAGTCGTTTAATGAACAAAGTAAGAGCATATGGACTATCAGACCATTTGTGTGATTGGATTGAAGAGTTCCTAGAAAACAGAACGCAGCATTTCATTCTCAATGGAGAGATGTCTTCCGAAGTAAGAGTGATTTCAGGTGTGACGTAGGGGAGTGACATAGGACAGTTGCTGCTCACAATATACGTAAATGACCTTGTAGATGACATCGGAAGTTCACTGAGGCTTTTTGCAGATGATGCTGTGGTGTATCGAGAGGTTGTAACAATGGAAAATTGTACTGAAATGCAGGAGGATCTGCAGCGAATTGACGCATGGTGCAGGGAATGGCAATTGAATCTCAATGTAGACAAGTGTAATGTGCTGTGAATACATAGAAAGATAGATCCCTTATCATTTATCTACAAAATAGCAGGTCAGCAACTGGAAGCAGTTATTTCCATAAATGATCTGGGAGTACGCATTAGGAGTGATTTAAAATGGAATGATCATATAAAGTTGATCGTCGGTAAAGCATATGCCAGACTGAGATTCATTGGAAGAATCCTAAGGAAATGCAATCCGAAAACAAAGGAAGTAGGTTATAGTACGCTTGTTCGCCCACTGCTTGAATACTGCTCAGCAGTATGGGATCCGTACCAGATAGGGTTGATAGAAGAGCTAGAGAAGATCCAACGGTGAGCAGCGCGCTTCGTTACAGGATCATTTAGTAATGGCGAAAGCGTTACGGAGATGATAGATAAACTCTGCAGGAGAGACGGTCAGTAGCTAGGTATGGGCTTTTGTTAAAGTTTCGAGAACATACCTTCACCGAAGAGTCAAGCAGTATATTGCTCCCTCCTACGTATATCTCGCGAAGAGACCATGAGGATAAGATTAGAGAGATTAGAGCCCACGCAGAAGCATACCGACAATCCTTCTTTCCACGAACAATACGAGACTTGAATAGAAGGGAGAACCCATAGAGGTACTCAGGGTCCCTCCGCCACACACCGTCAGGTGGCTTGCGGAGTATGGATGTAGATGTAGATGTAGATGTAGAGAAGAGCGACGTGTTGAGTTCGGTCTGTAAGGAAGTCTTGAATCCAATCGCAAGTCTGCTGCGATACTCCGTAAGCTCGTATTTTTTTCACTAAACGGCACTGCGGGACGGTGTTAAACGCCTTCCTGAAGCCAAGGAACGCGGCATCAACCTGAGCGCCGATGTCTATGGCGCTGTGGATGTCATGCAGGAACAGAGCGAACTGAGTTTCGCCGGTCCTCTGTTTGTCGATTTCATGTCAATTTTTATAGAGGAGATTTTCCTTCACCAAGAATGTCATAATTATTGAACATAAAACATGTTCCATAATTCTAAAACAGCTTAAAGTCAATAATATAGGTCGACAATAGTGTGCATTTGTCCTACAGTCCTTTTTATAAACGGTAGTGACCGGCGCTTTCTTCCAGTCGCTAGGTATCCTTCATTGCACAAGCGATCTACGATAAATTACTGCTGGAAGGGGAGCAAGTTCTTTCACATAATCTCTGTAAATTCCTATTAGTATCTCATCTGGTCCTGACGTCTTTTCAGTACTAAGTGATTGTAGTTGTTTTTCTATTCCGCGATCGGTTATCTCAGTATCTCCCATTTCGACGTTCGTACGACGACTGGAAGGAGGGACCGTGTTACATTTTTCCACGTGAATCAATTTCAGAAAACCGAATTCAGTATTTCGGCCTTCTTTCTGTTATCTTCCGTTTTGCACCCAGTATGGTCCCCGTGTGAAAGAATAGATGATTTTGACCCACTTACTGATTTTACATGTGACAAAAACCTCTAAGGTTTTTACTCAGACCAGTTGATAAAGTTTTACGTGCAAAGTCATTGAACGCTTCACTCATTGCTCTCCTTACGCTCATTTTCGCTTCGTTCAGCTTTTGTTTAACACCTAGATTTTTACTTCTCTTTAATCTGAGATGAAGCTTTCTTTGTTTAAGTAGCAGTTTTCTAGCACGGTTATTAAATCACGGAGGGTCTCTCCTATCCCTTAAGGACTTACTCGGAACATACTTGTTTAAAGCATACTGCACTATTCCTTTGAATTTAAATTACAATTAAATCAATACCTTTAGCTGCTGACGGTCGTTGATTTACATCAACGGGGACAGTTGAAAAATGTGTGCCCTGACCGGGACTCGACCGGGATCTTCTCCTTACATGGCAGACGCTCCTTGCACCTGAGCCACCGAGGGCACAGGTGATGGTGCGACTGCAGGGACTCGTCGCTGGCACGCTCCCCGTGAGACCCGCATTCTCAAATTATTGTCGACACACTACATTCGTAGTGCCCCTGCCATTATATCCATTACTTGCGGCAGACAATCCACCGAGTCCCGTAAGAGTTCAGGCAATTCATGTGCATCCGTACTGAAGAAGATTGTCAGCCGGTTAGCCTTAACGATATGAAGATGTCCGAAAGAATTGATGCTGTCTTCATATCCTTTGAATTTGGTCCATTCGTTTTCCCCACCTTCGTCCTCATCACCGAATATTTGATGCTGACTGGTTAGATACTCTGAAACATGTATCCTTTCACTCTTGCTACACTTCCTACCTTTCTTAACATTCTTTGTCAGACCCGCATCCATAGCTGCTATTACAGCCTTGTGATCACTGATATCTTCGTCTACGTTAACTGCCTCGATAAGATCAGGTCTTTTTGTTGCTATTTGTTATCCTCACGAGTTGGTGCTCTACCTGGTCAAAGTAATTTTCGGACAAGGCATCCAGAACTATGTCACACGAATTCCTGTCTCTGGCACTAGTTTTCACAGCATGACACTTCAAATCTATGTCTACCAAGTTAACTCATCTCCTACTACGACAGCATGATCAGGAAAATAATTAATGATATTCTAACGGCTGATCCCGGTGGAGGTTCCAGTCCTCCCTCGGGCATGGGTGAGTGTGTTTGCCCTTAGGATAATTTAGGTTAAGTAGTGTGTAAGCTTAGGGACTAATGACCTTACCAGTTAAGTCCCATAAGATTTAAAAAAAAATGATATTCTAAAAGTTATGTTTGAAAAGCTCTACCACTAGAGCTCCTGAACCAGGTGGGCTACAAAAGCATCCCATTACCATTTTTGACCGATCTGTGATAGTTAACTTCACTCAAATGAATTCACAATCGGAATCCATGATAACGTCGATAGATTTTATCGAATTCCTTGCTGCAATGCACGGGCCGCGAATAACTTATCCTTACGATAAATATTCCAGTCTGAACCTAGGATTTCGTTGCAATTAGCACCTGCTTTCAACCAACTTTCTGTTCCTAATACTATCTGTGCATTACAAACTTCGGTTAACGATACTAATTCTGGGACCGTACCCTGGATGCTCCTGAAGTTTATCAAAATCAAATTAAGGTTTTCTGTATCTGTTCTGCGACGACGAACGTCCTCTGAACACACTGACTAACTTCAAGCAAATCGTCTTTAGTACCAAGGTATGTTTTCTCTAAGCTAGAAACGCCCCATGGGCACGTCACACTACTCCCCACCCTAGTAGCCCTCTCCTGCGTGCAGTGCACGCCTGATGTATACTGAAGAGCCAAATGTACACCTGCCAAACGTAGTGTAGGGCCCCCCGCGTGCATGAAGAACTGACGCAACACGACTGGGAATGGACTCGAATAATGTCTGAAGTAGTGCTGGAGGGAATTGATGAATTCTGCAGGGTTGTCCATAAATCCGTATGAGTATGAGGGGATGCAAACCTCTTCTGAAGAGCACGTTGCAAGGCACCCAAGGTATACTAAATAATGTTCATGCCTGGGGAGTCTGGTGAGCAGCGAAAGTTTTTAAACTCAGAAGAGTGTTTCTGGAGCCACTCTGTAGAAATTATGGAAGTGTGGAGTGTCGCGTTGTCCTGCTGGAGTTGCCCAAGTCCGTCGGAATGCACAAAGGACATGAATGGATACTGGAGGTCCGACGTGATGCTTACGTACGTACCACCTGTCAGAGGTGTATCTAGGCGTATCAGGGGTCCCATATCACTCCAACTGCAGAGGCCCCACACCATTACAGTGTCTCCACCAGCTTGAACAGTCCCCTGCTGACATGCAGCGTCCATGGATTCATGAGGTTGTCTCCACACCCGTACACGTCCATCCACTCGATGCAACTTGAAACGAGACTCGTCCGATCAGGCAACATGACACCAGTAATCAAAACTCCAATGTCAGTGATGACGGGCCCAGGGGAGGAGTAAATTTTATGTCGTACAGTCATCAAGGGTACACGAGTGGGTCTTCGGCTGTCACACGCTGCCACTTGTTGATGGCCGAGCATTGAAGTCTGCAGAAATTTGCGGAGGTGTTGCATTTCTGTTAAGCTGAACGATTCTCTTCAGTCGTCGTTGGTCCCGTTCTTGCAGGACGTTTTTATGCCTCAGGGGTGTCGGAGATTTGATGTTTTACCTGATTCCTGATATTCAAGGTACACTCGTGAAATGGTCCTATGCGAAAATCCCCACTTCATCGCTACCTCAGAGATGCTGTGTCCCATCGCTCGTGCACTGACTATAACATCACTTAAATCTTGATAGTCAGCCATTGTAGCCGCAGTAACCAGTCACTTGCTGTCATATAAAGGGCGCTCCCGACCGTAGCTCCGTATTCTGTTTACATATGTCTGTATCTTCGTCGCTTCATTTTAGTGAGGGGAACCCTACAATTCGTATCCGATCGCGGAGGTCGAGAAATTCGCATACGATACCGTCACAGAGTCGTCACATACATCGAGTTCACAAACAATAATTAGAAAAGCCACAAACAAACACCCTTAAATTCATAAAATTATACTGTGAATTTGGAGCATCTAATCAGCAGTAGTTAATTCAGTTAGTCATGAACATTTCTTATCGTCTTACATCACCAATAACTCAGTAACATTCTAATAGAACATTTCTTTGTGATTCCACCTGTACGGAGATGTTTAGTTACATCCCTTAGTTTTATTTGTCAGCAGTATTGGTGTTTTCAAGTTTTGATCGATCTTTTGACGAACATGATAACGGTGTAAATATTTTTTCAAGCTGTTACGTTGTGTACGTAGCTACAATATGAGTTTTTCAGCTAACGTTCTTATAATTATGCTGTTTTACCTGTTAATATCGACCATATACTATTACTTTGCGCTAGGTAATTCGCTAGAAAGTAAATAAATGAAGGTATGCATGGAAAAAGAAATAAAACAAAAATTATGTCATAGAACCCGTCTAGAAAGCCTCTTTGGCCATTGAAAAACTGAGGGATGTGAATTACTAACTGTAGGGAACTGATGAATTCTTTTCGCTCTGGCTACAACATTTTCTCACGCATGAACTTTTATGGATAAAATCTTTTATAACTTCTATAGGCGAGTATTTTGCAAATCGTTTAGAATCAACCTTCAGGGATCAAATACACACTAAAAAAAATTCAAGCAGTTATTCATCTTGGCATTGACTGACAGAGATATGGATGTCCTGGAGACATCTATAGGCGAGTATTTTGCAAATCGTTTAGAATCAACCTTCAGGGATCAAATACACACTAAAAAAAAATTCAAGCAGTTATTCATCTTGGCATTGACTGACAGAGATATGGATGCCCTGGAGAGGGATATCATAAGAAATTCTCTCTCGGGTAAGATCGTCAAAATCCAGAGGTGGTTGAAGTGCTCTGCCCATAATTCTCCTACCCTTTTCAGCTGGAGAATGTTTAGGCGACTTTTATGGCCAACGTATGGTTTGGCAAGACGAAGACAAGCAGTAGAAACTATTGTCGTGTGCAGGTGGTCATTATCTTGCTGAAAAGCAAGCCCAGGTTGGTGTGCAAAAAAAAAAAAAAAAAAAAAAAAAAATATGGCAACCTAGACCATCACTCCTGGTTTTTGGGCCTTATGGCGGGCGACAGTCGGGTTGGCATTCTACTGCTGTCCGGGGCGTCTCTAGATACGTGCTTGGGCTAGAATCTCATTGAATGGAGATTAATTGTCTTCAGTGACGAGTCCCACTTTGAACTGACGTGTTTGGTGAGACTCCGTACGGCGATGGCATTCCAACCCGTCGCCCGCGATGCTGCCGACATTAAGGAGTGGTGGTCTGGCGTGCCATTTCTTTTCACAATGGACACCTTTGGTTGCCACCGGCGGTGCCCTTACAGCACATGCTACGTCGACGGTATTCTACGCCCCGTTTCGTTGAGCTACAAGGTGATCCAGCCTCGATACTGTAATATCCACGCCTATATTTTATTCAAAATAATGTTCACTACAGCATTGTATGTGTAATAATGTGACTGGACTTTGACGTATTCTAGTGTTACTGATAAAAGGGACCATCACAAAAAAGTAATAAATAATTACTACCAACGACGTAATGTAATATTTTGTAAAAAATTGTATTTCAAACAAGACCCATGTAAAAAGGTACTAAAAATCCCAGTCTTTGATTATCTATAATTTTTGTAGAAAAATCCATCTTCTTCTTGTGTGTGTGTGTGTGGTTTGAGGTTTTCGGGCGCTAAAGAGCGTGGTCATCAGCGCCCAAACGCATAGAAACAGGAACACATGCGGTGAAGGGACGAAGACGGACAGCGAACAAGGAGAACGGCTTGTTGTACTGACAGGATGTGATTGATGTCTCGTAACACATAGGACAGTAAAAAACTGTTCTAAAGTGTTGTTATGTTGCTAACTGATATTTGAAAATAGAATTTATGTGTTATTGAAATGAATATTCTCTGTTTGAGTTTTATTTCATTGTAATTCGAATCGATAAGTGATTGTCATATGTTAGCCGCCATCTTAGTGAAATATTGCAGCGCCAGTTTTAAAATGATTTTCTATACAGACTTAAATGTTGTTGATTATAATTGCAACAATAATTGTGTACTAGTGGCCGAGGACCCACTCTGAGCTAATAAATTGCAGTCAGATGGTGAACACATCGAACATCTATGAATGCAAACAGCATCTTACGAGATATAGATTGTTGTATGCTGATGTATGAAGCATGGTAGTTTCGTAACAACTTTTATGAAATATTTCGGCAGGAAAATACATTAGTGTTGTGTACGTGTGGTATTGTGTGACAAAATTGTTTATTTTACTTAAAGAAAAGTGTTGCGACCTCCAGATAACAGTAGTGATTTTGAAAAACGATCTGCAACTAGCAAATAGTCTTTTAAAGGACAGCACTGCAATTAGTAAAAACATTACTCTTGTTTAGTTCAGATTACTTATCATACATTTAGCTTGTTTGTTGGTTATAAATGATTACTTTTGTGAATGAACTTAGAGACATTTACAATGCTTGACAGACAACATTGCCACACGTTCCCAGGTGGAGATTTCTTTAACAAGATAGCGTTCATTAGCCAGAGAAAGCAGTGATTAAATAAAACCTTATATTACATTAATAATAAGTGAAGCACGTCTTCAAGCCACGAGTGGCCTACCGGGACCATCCGACCGCCATGTCATCCTCAGGGGGGATGCGGGTAGGAGGGGCATGGGGTCAGCACACCTCTCTCCCGGTCGTTATGATGGTATTCTTGACCGAAGCCGCTACTATTCGGTCGAGTAGCTCCTCAATTGGCATCATGAGGCTGAGTGCACCCAGAAAAATAGCAACAGTGCACGGCGGCCTGGATGGTCACCCATCCAAGTGCCTACCACGCCCGACAACGCATAACTTCGGTGATCCCACGGGAACCGGTGTATCCACTGAGGCAAGGCCGTTGTCACATTAATAATAAGTAACTAGTTTTATTGTAAACTTGCTGAAATTGTACAACACAGCACACACACAATTACACCACACGCCACAATTTACATTTCGACAAGACAGTGCTGACCCAAACGAGACGACAGTTTCTACTGCTGGTTTTCCTGCTTGCTTAATCCTGCCTTGCCGGATTTCTCCCCAATTCTGAACTTTTGGGTTATGGGCAGGACCCTGCAACTAGCCCAGAAACTGGACGATCTAACTCACCAATTGGACAGAATAACCACTTGCATAAGGGCCAGAGGGGACCAACGTATTATTGGTTTGCCCAATTTGTGAAGCTCTTTCTCTTGAATAAATTATCCAATTTCTTATGTACTTGTAGTTGTTTGTTAGCACATGTCTTCATACCAACTGATACGCGTCCGCCGGCCGGGGTTGCCGAGCGGTTCTAGGCGCTACAGTCTGGAACCGCGCGACCACTATGGTCGCAGGTTCGAATCCTGCCTCGGACATGGATGTGTGTGATGTCCTTAGGTTAGTTAGGTTTCAACTAGTTCTAAGTTCTAGAGGACTGATGACCTCAGAAGTTAAGTCCCATAGTGCTCAGAGCCATTTGAACAATTTTTTGTTAGTACATGTGATCATATCAACTGATATGCGTCCCATTCGGACAGTTATTTGGTGATTCGTCGTTTCCTTTGCCCAAAGAGTGTATTTACTGTAAAATTTGAACAAACTGATTTATCCAAAGAAATATCTTACATTGTACAATAAGAGCATTTTCGACGGAAAATCGTTTTCTCTCGCTGGCAGACCGATAGCTTTTCATCAGAAAGAGCGGAGTATGTCGGTGCCCGTTACATGGTTCTAAACGAAAGTTATGAAGCGCAAACTCAATGGGACAGTGGCAGCAGACGCGGCGCAGCTGCGGCACCTTACAGCCAGCGAACGCGTGGGTCGGAAACCCCTGGCTGGGGCTCGCGGCGTCCATCAATATGGATGGGCAGGGCGGGTCGCGGCCTGATTACTCGCTCGCCAGTCTCGGCACGTCGGTATGTCCGGCCTTGGGCATGTGTGTGTGTGTGTGTGTGGGTGTATGTGTGTGTGAGGGCGGGCAGCAGGTGGCTGGCGGCCAGTCCCCCTGGGCCGTGGCTGGCCATACTTTGGCCGCGAGCCGTGATTCGGGCCCTCCGATCGGCTGGGGGGGAGGGGGGAGGGGGGGGGGGGGAGCAAACCACTGCCGTCGTTGTAGCAGATTCTCTGATTCCGCCTCCCCGAGGAAATAAGCCAACGACCCAAGAAACGCCGCTACCTCTAAGCGTAGTTTCCAGCTCTCCCCTCGCAACCCCTGTTGCAATATGAAACTGGGTTCCGATTAAAGAGACCTTCTCAGCACTTTCCGATCTGTGAATGTTTGTACCTAAAATACCGTATACGTGACCAACCCGAATATTGGCTACATCGCTTACTGTCAGATGCCAGAGCTTTCACATCCTGAATGTCAAGCAAAATGAAAAAAAAAAAAAAAAACCCAAATTGTACATCACTGTAGTGAAACATCGTCAACACTAAAAATTATTTCTAGTTCGCAGGCAGTACTCACAATGGGAATTGCCTACGTGAACAAAGGGACTGGTCTAGAATTCTAGTCAGGTAATTTATTTTGTTCTCCATTTTATTTTTTAAATTTTTGTATTTACTTTTTTTAAATCTAGTTGGTTAAATGCTGTCGAATATTTACGCTGTAGGGCTCACATTCACATCTATTTTTATGCTGCAAGATACTGTAATATGTTACTAACTTCGTACTGCATTTTTTCGATTCAAACAATCTATTTTTTGCAACAGTACCTTACAGGATATTTAACTTCTCTTACTTTATGTGCACGAACATTTTGGTGACATGTTTGACTAAAGCAATTTCCGTAACCAAACGAAGAGTGATGGGAAATGGCCATAGGGCTTACCAAATTTACTAGTATGTGGCCTAGTACTGGAAAAGATTTAATTGCTAGAAAATAATTATTGTAATTAAAAGAAACTTCATTAGTGATTTGAGGGAAAATCGCCGGCCGGAGTGGCCGAGTGGTTCTAGACGCTACAGTCTGGAACCGCTCGACCGCTACGGTCGCAGGTTCGAATCCTGCCTCGGGCATGGATGTGTGTGATGTCCTTAGGTTAGTTGGGTTTAAGTAGTTCTAAGTTCTATGGGAATGATGACCTCAGAAGTTAAGTCCCATAGTGCTCAGAGCCATTTTTTTTTAGGGAAAATCGAAATATTTTACGAACAGTAGCTCTATTTACAGGATGTTTCCGTAAGAGCTTGCAAAAATGTAACAAGTTACAATGAATGCTCTACTGAACAATTTGATGTAGGGAATCTGGGGTCGGAGGAGACAGTTTACAGAGACACGGAAGTAAACTTGTCTGTGGCTTTGTCTAGCATTACAGTTTTCCAGCTTATTAACATCTAACATGCGAACAAGTTTATATGTACTCTGCTGTTATTTACAGGTGGCTTCTTTATTTCCTGCAAGGAAACAAGGAAGACGATCCTGATTACTGGGAATCAGTGATGCAGCTTTTGTTTACTTTACTTGTCCATAAGGTGACTCCGTTGTATCGTATTTACATTGTCTCGTGACAGAACGTGCTGTGAATTAACGACAGACCCATTTATTACCCAGTGCTTTTCAGATACATACAGTACAGTACAATGCAGTAGTACCTGTACAAATTCACATAACTCACTGACATACACCTTGTGTATGGGGAAGTACGTTGCAATGCTCTCGTTGCTAAAAGGCTGTAGGGGCAACGATTTCCTTGCAGGCATCATACGTCACGACGAGTGTTTATTTCTCTCGATCGACGAATGCCCGAGACTGGTTCATTAGAAAGAAGAAACGAGGGAGCTGGCAACATTAGGACAACCCGTATACCTGATTTTGAACAGGAGGTGCTAGAATGTGTTGCGGAGGACCCCAGTACAAATGCTTGCCATATTGCACCTAAAATGGGCGCTGCACATACAAGCGTATGGAAGTACTCCACGAACAACAATTACACCCATATCACCCACAAGTATTCCATATTTAGCTTGTGACTGATTCTGCACCAATGGACACTTCGTGTCAGTGGTTGATCCAACAACGCGTGATCGAACAGATTTCCTCAAAATCGTGATTGTTACTGACGAAGCCTCATTTGATCATGATGGTATTTCGAACAGCAGGGACAGCCATGTGTGGGATGAGGAAAACCCTCACGCTCTAGTAGAATCACACCACTAAGTACATTTTGTTGTGAATATCTGGGAGTGCATTGTAGGCGACAGTCTCATTGGGCCATATCTCCTACTTGGTCGGCTGAATGGTTACCTGTAAATGAAGAAAGTGGATACAACATGGTTGTAACTGGATTGGTACGGAAGGTCCTATACCATGGCCGGACTTGAATCTCCTTGATTATTTCCTATGGGGATATATAAACTCAGTTGTGTATGAGACCCCTGTGGATACGGTGATAGAATTAGTTGCCAGAACTGTAGCTGCCTGTTTCTGATTCGAAAGACACCAGGTATACTTGACAGGGTACGTCAGAATCTTGTCCGCCGGTGTCATGCTTGCATTGAGGTTGATGGCCGTTAATTTCAGTGCCAGATACAGTACAAATGGTACCTTCATTGTGTCAATGATGATATTTGCAGTGATCTGTAACTAATGTAAATAAAAAGTACACAGTAATGTGATTTTATTCCCCTCATCTTCTTAAGCTGGCTTATCCGACCCCTGGCTCCCTATCTCAAATTGTTCAGTTGGCTATCCTCTACGTCCTGTTGAATTTTGGCCGCTCTTACTGAAATCCCTGTATATAAATGAAATGTAAGAAATTTATCTCTTAAAAGCATACCTTTTTTGAGTTTAAGACTCCCTAGATATTACGCAATTGATTTTAGTCCAAAATGGAAAATGATCAAACAGCTTACCAAACTGACTAGTGTGACGTCTAGCATTGAGAAAAAAGTTTATTTGCTTGAAAATAATCATTGTAACTGAAAGAAAAGTAATTAGTGGTTTGGGGAAAAATCGAAAGATTTTACGAACAGCGAGCGGCTCCCTCTACTTGATTGTTGTTCTTGTGGTCTTCAGTCCTGAGAAAGGTTTGATGCAGCTCTCCATGCTACTCTATCCTGTGCAAGCTTCTTCATCTCCCAGTACCTACTGCAACCTACATCCTTCTGAATCTGTTTAGTGTATTCATCTCTTGGTCTCCCTCTACTATTTTTACCCTCCACGCAGCCCTCCGATACTAAATTGGTGATCCCTCGATGTCTCAGAACATGTCCTACCAACCGATCCCTTCTTCTAGTCAAGTTGTGCCACAAGTTCCTCTTCTCCCGAATTCTATTCAATACCTCCTCATTAGTTATGTGATCAACCCATCTAATCTTCAGCATTCTTCTGTAGCACCACATTTCGAAAGCTTCTATTCTCTTCTTGTCTAAGCTATTTATGGTCCACATTTCACTTCCATACATGGCTACACTCCATACAAATACTTTGAGAAGCGACTTCCTGACACTTAAATCTATACTCGATGTTAAGAAACTTCTCTTCTTAAGAAACGCTTTCCTTGCCATTGCCAGTCTACATTTTATATCCTCTCTACTTCGACCATCATCAGTTATTTTGCTCCCCAAATAGCAAAACTGCTTTACTACTTTAAGTGTCTCATTTCCTAATCTAATTCCCTCAGCATCACCGACTTCATTCGGCTACATTCCATTATCCTCGTTTTGCTTTTGTTGATGTTCATCTTATACCCTCCTTTCATGACACTGTCCATTGCGTTCAACTGCTCTTCTAAGTCATTTGCTGTCTCTGACAGAATTACAATGTCATCGGCGAACCTCAAAGTTTTTATTTCTTCTCCATGGATTATAATACCTACTCCGAACTTTTCTTTTGTTTCCTTTATTGCGTGCTCAATATACAGACTGAATAACATCAGGGATAGGCTAAAACCCTGTCTCACTCCCTTCCCAACCATGGCTTCCCTTTCATACCCATCGACTCTTATAACTGCCATATCTGTATTTTACCCCTGCCACCTTTAGAATTTGGAAGAGAGTATTCCAATCAACATTGTTAAAAGATATCTCTAAGTCTACTAATGCTAGAACGTAGGTTTGCCTTTCCTTAATTTATCTTCTAAGATAATTCGTAGGGTCAGTATTGCCTCAGGTGTTCCAACATTTCTACGGAATCCAAACTGATCTTCCGCGAGGTCGGTTTCTATCAGTTTTCCATTCGTCTGTAAAGAATTCGCGTTAGTATTTTGCAGCTTGTCAGTGTTTCCATACATTCCTTTCCTCGTCGGTTCTTTGGAGAACCTATTCGTTCCATACCTTGCCAGCACACTTCATTTTCAACATTATTCAGTAGGACAAAGTATCAAATACTTCTATTCTGTTCTGTTCTACTTTTCCCACATATCATGTGTCACTACCACGCAAAGCTGTGCTCCAAAAGTCCATTCTCACTAATTTGTTCCTCAGTGTTTGATACTAGCAGACTTATCTTGGCCCGGAATGCCTCCTTGTTCCGTCCGTCAGGGACTATTTTGCTGCCTAGGTAGTAGATTTCCTTAACTTCATCTTCTACGTCATTACCAGCTTTGGTGTTAAGTTTCTTACTGATCTCATTTCTGCTACTTCACTGTACCTTCTTCATTTTTCGATTTATTCTGTCCATGTTCTGTAATCACTGGATTGGTCATTCCGCTCAAGAGATCCTGTAATTCTTCTTCACTTTCACTGAGGCTGACAATGTCATCAGCAAGTCTTATCATCGATATCCTTTACCCTTGAATATGGATCCCACTGTTGAAGCGCTCTTTTACTTCTGTCATTGGTTCTTCGATATATAGATGGAACATTGGGGACGAACAACTACAACTCTGTCTTATAGCCTTTTTAATCCAAGCACGTTTTTGTGGTCATCCGATTTTATTGTTCCCTCTAGGTTCGTGTACGTGTTGTATATTACGCATCTTTCCCTGCAACTCACCGCTATTCATCTCAGAATTTCGGACATTTTCTACCATTTGACACTGTCGAACGCTTTCGCCAGGTCAACCTGTGTTGATTTTTCTTTAATCTTCATTGTTAACTACAACGTCAGAACTGCTCACTGGTGCCTTTACGTTTCCTAAAACTGCACTCATCGTCACCTAACAGATTCTCAATCTTCTTTTCCATTCTTATGCGTATTATTCTTGTCATAAACTTGAATGCAAGAGCTTTTAAGCTTATTGTGTCATAACCCTCGCACTTTTCGGCACTTGCCATCTTCAAAATTGTGCTGATGATGTTTTTTGGAAAGTCTAATACTACAAGTGACCAGTCTCATACACTTTACACAGCAATGTCAACAGTAGCTTTTCTGTCTCTTCCCCATAAGATTTTAGAAATCCTGATGGAATGTCATCTATTCCTTTTCCCTCCGAAGCTATTTAAAATTGTCATTCCAATACTGGATGCACTAGCTCTTACCTATCGACTCTTCTTCTATTACGTCACCAAACAAGTCTTCCCCCTCATAGAGGTCTTCGATGTACTTTTTCCACCTATCTGTTGTCTCCTCTCCATTTAACAGTGGAATTCCCACTGCACTCTTAACGTTACCACCCTTGCTTTTAATTTCACCGAAGGGTGCTTTGTCTTTTCTACGAGGGTTGTCCAGAAAGTAAGTTCCGATCGTTCGCGAAATGGAAACCACTGGGAAAATCCGGTAAAGCTTTGCACAGATGTGTTGGGCAGTGTCTCTAGTATGCCCGTCGATCGTGTCGCGTAGCTCTTTTCAGTTTTGAGTGAACAGTGAGCACGTAAAGATGCGTAGGGAAAAGCGTCTCCCGCCAAGTATGAGGGCGTGGTTAGAGATTACGACTCTGTCATGTAGCCCACATAACAAAACTATCGAGCAATTCCTTCTTAATACCAATTCTCGGTCGCACACTGCAGGCGCAATGAAGACGCTCCTGCAGCGTTACCGATGAGAAGTGTTTGATCACCCACAATACAGTCCGTAATTGGCTCCCCCTGAGCCTCATTTCTGCTCACAAGGACGATTGGCTATGAAGACAAAATTTTTCCACAGACGACGAGCTGCAGTCCAGTGCAGATAACTATGTAGAGGAGTAGGTGGAAGGTGTACCTAACTGCTGCAAATAAAACGTTTCATGTTTTCACTGTGATTTTGATTTCGAGACCCATGGAACTTACTTTCTGGACAACCCTCGTATATACTGAGTCAGTTTCTTCTGGGGAATGATTTCGCTCTCTATTCCCCCACATTTTTCTTGGAGCCATTTCACCTTAGCTACCCTGCACTTCCTATTTATTTCATTCAGTGGTGACTTGTATTTCTGTACATCTGAGTTTCCTTGCAAATTAATGAACTTCCTTCCTTCATCGATCGGCCGAAGTAATTGTTCTGTTACCCATAGTTTCTTTCTAGTTACCTTCTTTGTACGTGGATTTTCCTTTCCAAATTCCATGATGGCCCTTTTTAGATATGTCCATTCCTTTTCATCTGAACCGCCTACTGAGCTATTAATTATCAGAGTATCTATGGCCTCAGAGAACTTCAGGCATATCTCTTCATTGCTTAGTACTTCCGTATTCCACTTCTTATCGCACTGATTCTTCCTGACTTTACGCTTAAACTTTAGCCACCTCTTCATCACTACTAAATTGTGCTCCTGGGTACGACTGACAAACAATACAGATTCCGAATCTCTGCCTGACTATCATGTAGCCTAAGTGAAATAATCTCGTATCTCCCTGCTTTTTCCAAGTATACCTTCCTTTCTTGTGATTCTTTCTGGCTGAAATTTATTACGGAACTCAATTAGTCTCTCTCCTCTCTCATTCATAGTACCAAGGCCATATTCTTTTGTAACCTTTTCTTCAACTCATTCTCCCACAACTGCATTCCACGTGAAAGGTTTTGTGGCGGCGTTCGTAGCGACAAACACTTCGCTGTAGAAACGGCTTACGAAATCACCGCCACACTTTTAATAGCGGGCCGACCGGTCCGCTGGAACAGTGAACAGAAAGATGAAAACCCAAACACTCTGATTAAATAAAAGTCGGTACTTATCTTTATTAACGAAGATACAGAAACACAGTAGTGAACTCCGTGTCTACAGAAATCTGTCTAGCTCGAGTCGGAGCGGCTAGGTCAGCGTCGGCTGACGACAAACAACAACTCTGCTGCGATGAACACACAACTGACTAGCAAGTACACAAATCGGTGGCGAGTATACAACTGAGCGGCGAATACAGAACTGTCCTAGCGCTCGCGACTCCAGCGCTTAAGAAGCCAGAAGCCAGCGGTGGCGCGCGCAGACTTGCGGCGATTTCCTGTATCGCTGGCGCTGCTTATGCGGACGGCGTCCGGACTTTGATGCTGCCAACCTTTTGGCAGCGGGCTCGGTTGGCATTACTGGCTAGGATATAACAAAAGGAGACAAAAATCTAATGATTTTCATCTCCTTTTACGTACTGTACTACCCTTTCAATGTCCTCATATACTTTCTCTATCTCTTCAACTTGTGACGTCGGCATGTATACCTGAAGTATCGTTGTCGATACTGGTTTGCTGTCGATTCTGATAAGACCGTAACACTTAAGAGTTTGCAGTAACACACTGTCTGCCCTAGCTTCTTGCCCCTCCCAGAAACCTACATGGCGAACTAGTCCGGAATCATTTCCCAATGGAGCTACCATCACTACACGTTCTCAAATACAGTTCACATGTCCTGTTCATAGACATTACGTGTCTTTAATGCAGCGCTTTCCATTGCCTTCTACTGTTGATTACTGCTGATTCTTCTCTATTTTCAGGGCAGTTTCCTATCAAAAGGCCAAGATTGTGGAACTAAATATGTCACGATAAAGTGGCAACCTGAACGCGAAAATCTATGAAATTGTCTTTGTGTCTCCACATGCCGACAATCTGCAGTATATGGAAGTTATAAAAATAATTAATTGATATTGAGAATTTTTTTAGATTCTGATTTATATTGCTGATAAATATGAAACCAATCCTCCTCCACCTGAGCGTGGTGTGGCGGCGGGGAAAGTGTGCTGCACTGAGCACTGTCGCACACATCCCATGGCATGCTACGCGAGCCGAGTTCCTGTCGGACCCTGCTCCGTGCGGTTACGCGGTTAACTGTGCCTCTTTGTTCAATCAGATCACAGATATACATTGAGAGCGCCTATACCGGCTAGTTTAGTCGATGAGTTACTGTGTAATGTATTCCAGTGGGTCTATTTGTGTACAGACCCTAGTAATTTATATCCTTATATGGATATGGTATCTGTTCTTTCGGGCATGTCCGAATCCCACGGATCGCATCAAACGGACAACGACTTTTGAAGAAGAGCTAATTACCTGAGGACATTACTAAAAAACTTCGTTCGAGTGCAACCTTTCAACTTGGATTAAACGAACAGCCGAGGGTCCGTTAAGTTACTCTCGATTTTTAGTCATTTGGGTGCGCCAACTTTTAACTTGGCAAAATATTTAATGTCAGTCCTCACCCGTCACGTTGACAAATGTGGACAGCATATTTCCAATTCCATTAATTTTATTCGGCGTTTAAAGTAGCTTCGTCTTGGTCTGTTAAGGACGACTTACGATTGGGGAAGCTTAGTATTCACAAAATACCTTGTGAGTGCGGTAAAATATACGTACATTGGCCAAACAATTCGTACCGTCAATGAAGGTGTGTTGAACATCATCACCATACGCCATTATCAGAAACTGACAAATCAGGCCGGCCGGTGTGGCCGAGTGGTTCTAGGCGCTACAGTCTGGATCCACGTGACCTCTACGGTCGCACGTTCGAATCCTGCCTCGGGCATGGATATGTGTGTGATGTCCTTAGGTTAGTTAGGTTTAAGTAGTTCTAAGTTCTAGGGGACTGATGACCTCAGAAGTTAAGTCCCATAGTGCTCAGAGCCATTTGAACCATTTGACAAATCTGCGATGAATGAACACTGTCTTGCAAAGGGACACAAGACGCTATACAATGAGACGCAAGTGGTTGCAAACGCCTCACGTTACTGGAATTGTGTCTTTAGAGACTCTGTCGAAACCAGACTAACAGATAATATCATTAACCTTGATAACGGATACCCGCTACGTAAAACTTGAAATATTGTTTTGTCAGATATGAAGAAACAACGGCATCCGAATCAACCGCATGTGAGAGACGGTTTTTAGCAGCTCTTTTTGCGCAAGGGGGCTGCAGCAACGATTTGAATGCTTGCGCATTATCTTAGCGCATGCGCTGTCGTATTTTCGATGCATATGAACGTTCCGTCGTTCACTTTTTGGGTCAGTTTTCGGCGAGAGCGGCTTAGCTTTTCTCGCCTTATAATGAAGGCCAAGTGGACAGCGGAAATATTAAAAAAAAGGTGCTCATGACAATCTTGTCCAGCTGAAGACTCGACAAGAATTTCAAGGGACATACGATTTTCCAAGGTGTTTATGGGGTACTGAAGTAATAGTAGAAAGAGTACAGTTACAGCTGATGCAAGAAACCCTAACAATGGGTATAAAAATTAGCAGGAAAAAATTTTCATTGTTTCAGGTGTTTCGTATAACAACTGCTCGACATAACTATGACAATCTTGTCCAGCTGAAGACTCGACAAGAATTTCAAGGTACATACGATTTTCCAAGGTGTTTATGGGGTACTGAAGTGATAGTAGAAAGAGTACAGTTACAGCTGATGCAAGAAACCCTAACAATGGGTATAAAAATTAGCAGGAAAAAATTTTCATTGTTTCAGGTGTTTCGTATAACAACTGTTCGACATAACTATCATCAGTCAATTTTCATAAATGTTACTTTCAAGAAACAAAGGAAAATTTAAGTTGGGGTCATATTGACCCCACTGGTATCCAGTGTGAAAACAACGAATAAATTTTAATGCATTATACAATTGAACGGAACACCTTGGATGCAGTTGACTCAGAGTGACAAAGTCATATACGATTTGAAAGTAAGTTTTGAGGAGAACCAAGAGGGAAAAATAAGAGTGGAAGACTAAGAACGAAGTTCAATGATTAAAAAGGAAGTAAGACAGGAATGTGGCCTTTCCCCCCTACTAGTCAATTATGACTGAAACAAAAGAAATGTTCAACAATGGATTAAGACTCAAGGTGAAAGGAAATCAGTGTCATTCTCAGTGAAAGTGATGGAAAGTTACAGGATCTGATGAATATAATGAGCAGTCTAATGAGTACAAAATATGGATCGAGAGTAAATCGAAGAAATAGATAAGTAATTAGAAGTAGCAGAAATGAGAATAGCGAGAAACTTAAAATCATAATTAGGACACAAGAAGTAGATGAAATTGGGGTATTCCGTTAGCAAGATAACGAAATAACGCATGCCAGACAGAGTAAGGAGGACATAAAAGGCAGACTAGCATCGGCAAAAATGGTGTTCGTGGTCAAGAGAAGTCTGCTAGTATTAAACATAGACCTTCATTTGAGGAAGAAATTTCTGAGCCGGTATGTTTGGAGCACTGTGTTCTATGGTGGTGAAACACGGACTGTGGGAAAACCGGAAAGGAAGAGAATCGAGGCATTTGAGGTATGATGGTACATAAGAATGTTGAAAACTAAATGGACTGATTCGGTAAGTAATGAGGATGTTGTCCATAGAAGCGGAAAGGAAAGGAATATATGGAAAACACTGACAAGAAGAAGGAACAGGATCATAGGACATTTGTCAAGACATCAAAGAATAACTTTCGTGGTACTAAATGGAGTTGTGGAGGGTGAAAACTACTGAGGAAGACAGAGATTGGGATTCATCAAGCGAATAACTGAGGACGTAGTTTGCAAATTGCTATTTTGAGTGAGAAGATTGGAACAGAAGAGGAATTCATGGCGGACTGCATAAAACCAGCCGGAAGACTGATGATGCAAAAAAAAAAAAAAAAGTTTTGAAAACAAGGGAGATATTTATTTAAAATGTGCTTATAAGGTCATATTATCGCAAGTGGCATTAAGAGACATACAATATGCGCTAGGAACAAAGTGTGCCATACGGCACTTCCCGCTTTTAGTTGGCCTTTTGCCGTGGTGAGCTACAATATTGGTTCAAAAGACTCGCTGCTACAGACTGGGTAAGCGGTCAAATCCTTCTAGCGTTAGACAAGGGACCGCCGGCGGAGTTCGGCGACGGGGTAGTGAGTCAGACGGAGCATCGCGGTGGAGTTACTGTGTACCATCGACATGTTCCGAAGAGTGGTTTCTTTTTTTATTTGTTTTTCGTTCGATGTCCTCTGAAAACTACGTTGTCTGGGATAGTTTATTACCTCAATTAGCATCCGGCCGTCGATGCTTGCAAGTTCAATGACGGTGCGTTTTTTCGTATAGTATTAGCTGTGGTCAACGGACTGTGAACAGGGCTAAGACTATATGGACGTAGGTGATATGTTGTTGTGATTGCGAACTTTTCCTTGAGAAGAATTCGTCTGACATTTGTTAAGCTGTGCTTAGCGTCTGTTTAGTAGTCCTTTAAATACACACAGCAACAAAAATTTGCCATCACCTCTGTTCCAAGAGTTCCACAACCTGTGTAGAAAATTGGAATAGAGATCAACATAAACATCATTTCCGCTCTTTTTATTGCTCATGAAAATCACACATTGCATGTTGTACCACCATACAGCGAGACTTTCAGAGGTGGTGGTCCAGATTGCTGCACACACCCGGTACCTCTAATACGCAGTAGCACATCTCTTGCATTGATGCATGCCTGTATTCGTTGTGGCATACTGTCTACAAGTTCATTAAAGGCACCGTTGGTCCAGATTGTCCCACTCCTCAACGGCGATTCGGCGTAGATCCCTCAGAGTGATTGGTGGGTCACGTCGTCCATAAACAGCCCTTTCCAATCTGTCCCAAGCATGTTCAATAGGGTTCATGTCTGGAGAACATGCCGGCCACTCTAGTCGAGCGATGTCGTTATTCTGGAGGAAGTCATTAACAATAGGTACACAATGGGGGCACGAATTGTCGTCCATGAAGACGAATGCTTCGCCAATATCCTGCCGATATGGTTGCACTGTCGATCGGAGGATGGCATGTACACCTATTACGGCGTCTTCCATGACCACCAGCGGTGTACATCGGCTCCACATAATGCCACCCCAAAACAGCAGGAACCTCCATCTTGCTGCACTCGCTGGACAGTGTGTCTAAGGCGTTCAGCCGGACCGAGTTGCCTCCAAACACGTCTCCGACGATTCACACGTTGAAGGCGAATGCGACACTCATCGGTGAAGAGAACGTGATGCCAAATCCTGAGCGGTCCATTCGGCATTTTTTTGGGCCCATCTGTACCGCATTACATGGTGACGTGGTTGCAAAGATGGACCCCGCCATTGGCGTCGGCAGTGATGTTGCGCATCACGCGGCCTTTTACGCACAGTTTGAGTCGTATCAAGGCGTCCTGTAGCTGCACGAAAATCATTATTCGACATGGTGGCGTTGCTGTGTGGGTTCCTCCGAGCCATAATCCATAGGTAGCGGTCATCCATTGCAGTAGTTGGGCGGCCTGAGCGAGGCATTTCATCGACAGTTTCTGTCTTTCTGTATCTCCTCTGTGTCCGAACAATATCACTTTGATTCACTCCGATACGCCTGGACACATCTCTCATTGAGAGCCCTTCCTGGCACAGAGTAAAAAAGCGGACGCGATCGAACCGTGGTATTGACCGTCTACGCATGGTTGAACTACAGACAACACGAGCCGCGTATCTCCTTCCTGGTGGAATGTCTGGAGCTGGTCGGCTGTCGGACCCCCTGCCTTATAGGCCGGCCGAGGTGACCGAGCGGTTCTAGGCGCTTCAGTCCGGAACCGCGCTACTGCTACGGTCGCAAGTTCGAATCGTGCGTCGGGCATGGATGTGTGTCATGTCCTTAAGTTAGTTAGGTTTAAGTAGTTCTAAGTTCTAGGGGACTGATGATCTCAGATGTTAAGTCCCATAGTGCTCAGAGCCATTTTGAACCCTGCCTTATAGGCGCTGCTCATGCATGGTTGTTTACGTCTTTGGGCGGGTTTGGTGACACCTTTGAACAGTCAAAAGGACTGTGTCTGTGATACAACATCCACAGTCAACGTCTATCTTCTGGAGTTCTGAGAACCGCGGTGATGGAAAAATTTTTTTGATGTGTATATTTTTGTGGTTTTAACTGTTGCACAGATTATCCTGGTCTATTAAGTCTGGTGTGCTAATGATACGTCCTTGTCATTTTACCCTGCAGAAGTCTGTTGGTGCTCGTCATGTTCGATTCTGATTCGACTACCGTAAAATCATATCCGTTGAAGAAGCTTTCTTTTGGTTGTAAGTATAAACTGTGTGTTAGAAATAAAGTGACGTTGCTCGTGGTTATACTACAGCGCGTCAGGAATAGAGTGGACGTAGTTCATCAAATTCTCTACTACGTTTTGGTGCTCATATATTTTTTTTTTCTAAATTTGAGGAACTCTTTGTGCCTCTTTGGGTCTCTAGTTTACCTTAATCAGTGTGTAGCTGGTTTTTGAATTTGTCTCTTGTATATACAACTGGAGATGAGGTCAGTTGTGATAGTAGTGTTGTTGTTACGGTTTTTCTTTTTTTTTTGGTACCTGTCAGTGGTTGTTATTTGCAGTTCATGTTTAGGTGGCCTTAACATAATCCTGAATTGTATTGGAGTTAATGCGTGATATATCTTACCCCAATTAGAATCGCACACTTGCTGTATTTGGTTGTTGGACCCATATAATGATACTTCAGCGTAATTGAAACTGACCAGAGTCGCACTTCTGATTACATTGTGAAACATGTATAACCTAAAGTCTTGCAGAGCGGTAAAAGTGTGTGGATTAAGTTCCGTAATTGGTCGCTGGTTCCGGCCTCAGAATGGGTGTTGTAGCTTGACGTCATTTAAGTATCACGAAAGGGATAAACCCCAGCCCTCCACTCAAGTACTGCTCGTGGGACCAAGCAGGGATTTCTAAAGGAAAATGGAGATGATGAGAGCTGACACAATCTTGGCATTTGCCGACATTTTCTTAATTCTTGGAGATGCTCTGGAGTAAGAATGCGTTGAATCTTCTCCATTTATCCACATGTGAAGAAGATTAGCTCAGTGGTGAATGTTGTTAAAAAAAAACTTATGGTGTCACGCCTTCTAGCTCTCCTTCCCTCTATTGCCGCTTTCATTGTTACTCTCGAAGATGCTCGAGGACCCATGTACCTATATACTGACTATTAATAGTGGAGTAGCGAAAGAAACGTACCAAGGAATAACAAATGCTAATCACATGTTCTTTCCTCCAACAATTTATTCAAGCCACGTCTAATATCACAAAAGAATAAGATTCAGTTTTACATGACGCTAGTATAGCTGACACTTTTATGCGATTATGAAAACTGGGCGGCATCAGCAACATCTAAAGAAGCAATCTTTGCTGCCCAGAGAAGGTAGCTAGAAAGATCTGTGGACTCATCAGTATTACCAAGGAAGATAAATGGGAACGAAGAAGGAACAAAAGGAAAACGTTGTACCAGTGGTTTAGAGAGCTCCTTGCGAATGGTCGACTCTGTCACACTGTTAAAGTATAGGTCGTCATCGTGCAGAAAGTAAACCTATTTTAAATCAAACCATTTAAAATCAGTGTTTGAGCACAGGTGACTAAAAAGTAAATTCCTTCCAAACCGGTGAAGTTTAATCACATCTGCATTTCATTCAACTGGAAGCACATGGGTTTTTCCAGGTATTGAGCTGCAAACGCTTTTTTACCTCTACATTTATTTCAGTGTGATAATTCACCTTAAGTATAAGTTTTATTATATTTATTCCATTACACACATGGCGAATTTACGTTTGATGAGGATGAAGCAGCTCTGGCTTATAAACCTTTAAATACTGCAAATTTCATTACACAAGTCTTGCTATCACCTTATAGTCTAATAATTTTAATACGAAACTGAACTTTAAAGCGCAAGAGAATAGAAGAATGACGTTAAATTGTCTAAAATTTTAGGTAATAAGTCATGAGAGCGTATAATTACAATTATGCAGGTAGGTAATGAGATACAAAGACGGAAAAGTTGTAGTAAATTGTAAAGCGTGGAGATATATGCATATTATCTGATGATGTGGAGAAAGCTGTTTTGTAAGCGACTACTTGCAACACATAAAGATTTGTTGAAATCAGTTATTGTAAGAAGATGGACACACCACACACAGGATGTACTAAAGGTAAGGGAGTGTTTTCGAAAGGCAAAAATGTAAATTTAGGCTGGTATCTCGTCTCATATGATTTACAGACGAGGAAATACAGATCCAGTAGATGTCACTCAGAGTAATGGATTCCAACACGTCTGACTGATGACATTCAATGTGATATAAGCTAGATGTCATGTTTGTATTAAGGACAATATTGTTGCCTTACGATAGGAAATGAAATGCTTTAAGGAAATTAAATATAATTGTAAACAAAAAATCATCAGATTAGTTGAGATCATTACAACCACAAGAAAGATTGAATTTTCCGTGAACCAGATGCTGATTTACTTGCTTTATCAGAAAGGGTGCAAAGCAGGTTTGAAACTTAACCCATCCAAACGCAAGCAAACTTAGTTGCTCACAAAAGACTTATTCCTCCTCATTTCAGAAAACCTCTTCTACCCTTAACTATAAACAGCACAGAAATCACACTTTCTTCTTCTGACAGGAATTTGGGGAAAATACTGGACCATCACCTACACTGGAGTGAACACACAACTGCAGTCGGTGAGAAGGTGTCAGCATCACTCAATATTAAAGAATATATGAAAAAGCATTTCCTCTAGAACATAAAAAGAAACTTGCAGAGATATTAATACTTCACGTCCTTCATTATATTGATCTTGTTCTTCAAGGACTTTCGTATGAGAGCTCAGGTAGACTGGAACTGGCGATGAATGCTTATGTGCGTACATTTGTGATACGTGCTATTTCGACAATATCAACTGTCAATAAGTGTAGAGATTATGATATACTGTTTCTGCCGCATCGTCTTCTCAGTCATTACACTCTCTCCTGTTTTTCTTTAACTCTACACTATCTGAATAACATAGCTAAAATACGTATTCTCAAGAAATTTAAAATTTCTCTGCACCATTACACAACATTGCGTTTCCTCTGAATCATTTTCTGTATTAGGAACCTGACTTTGGAACAATGTTCCTGAAAATATCAGGGAAATTGAAATCATTCAAACCCCAGCAGACAGCTTCTATTACAACAGCAATCTCTTTTTGCAGCTCACTTCCATTAACCCGCCATTCAGCATTTTTCCCTCCCCTTATATATAGAGTTCTCCATTGAATTCTCTTCTTTCCTAGCAGCCGTTGTCTCTTTCTCTTTCAGCCTTCTCCACTGTCACTATTTCTCCCACTTCTTCTATTACCAAACAGGGCTTTGGAAGTACTATACTAATCAATATCAGTCTTCATGCCTCAATTATTTTGTTATGTTAGTGTTTCTATTATTATTAACCCAAATTATTACTTTTGTCAATAACTCAAATTATTATTACTGAATTTGTCATGTAACATCTAATTAGTATCATCCTTAATTCTCTCATATTTTCTTATTATCAGTGTTAGTATTACTATTATCATTGCCAATTATTGTTTTTATTAATAATGCCAATAATTATTATTATTGTGTCAATGGCCTTGCTGCAATGGTACCACCGGTTCCCATCAGATCACCGATGTTAACTGCTGTCGGGCTGGGGTAGCACTTGGATGGGTGACCATCTGGGTGGCCGAGCGCTGTTAGTAAGTGGGGTGCACTCAGCTCTTGTGGGGCAAATTGAGGAGCTACTTGACTTAAGTAGCGGCTCCGGTCTTGTAAACTGAAATATGGCCGGGAGAATGGCCTGCTGACCACATGCCCCTCCATATCCACATTCAGTGACGCCAGTGGGCTGAGAACGACACGGCTGCCGGCCGGTGCCGTTGGGCCTTCCCAGGCCCGTTTGGACAGAGTTTTTCACTGTTGTGCTTGTTATGTAATATTATTTTTGTATGTGTTGTTTCAGGTCAGATTTAAGAGAAGGCCATACGGCCCTAATATTGTCAGGCTAAGTAAGCAATGTATAAATAAATAGCAAGTAGATGAAGGGAAGCAGATGTGAGGCGAGATTATGGAATGTATATAAACGCTAATAGCCAATAGATTGAGAAACAGAGTGAGACAGCTGGAACTGGTGCCACGCAGAATCAAGAAAACCGCACTACAGTAGGCAGCAAATTGGTGAAGTAATTTCGTCTACTACTACTGGTATTCATTTCCTCTCTACATTATGAACATAAATTTACTAATTTTAGTGTATCATGTTAGAGAATTATAAGAAAGTTTCATTAAGATCTTTTATGCAGAACACTATGGAGGTTGCATTTATATTTCAACCACAACCTGTAGAGCAATACAGATCCAAAATTTGATATTGTGGTATCGTACATATCAGCAGCAATGTTAATGTATTTATGTTTCAAAATACATTTGCTGGCAGCAACATGGAGAGTTACAGGTCCGGTTTTACCTTGGATGTGGTGTTGGGCCAAACATAGCCGGAAGGCGGTGGCCTAATCTGTAGAGTCATCACACTGGTTTCAATTTCACTCTCAGCGAGTCTAGATTGGGAACCGTTGCTTGTCTATTTTGTCGACTTAATGGCGAGGACTATTCCGTAATGGGTAGTAGTTTTGTTCTGTACTGACGTCTGACCTGCTGCGTCCTGGTTCCTTTCAGATCTAGCCGATATTTGTGGTTCTTTCTCCGATATTCTGTTGTGAGTGAAGGCGATAGTTCGTATTTTTCTACCAAGCTGTATGTAGCCGATTTTCTGGACAATTATTCATGATTTGTGGCGAACGTGGATTGCAGTTTGGGTTTTCATGGCTTTTTACAAGGTTTTTGGGTGATAGGGCATAGTTAATTTCGTAAGTAAGCACATGCTTGCTATTAAAAATTTTCTGTGCGCCACTTGTCTGGCATATTACCTATTTAGTTCTTCCCAGCCTTGTTTTATATATTAGTGTTTTGCATTTTATTAGAATTATGTTTTATTCTGGGGTATTCAATTTTATGATACTGGCCAGTGGGCCTTTATATTTATAATTAGTTTCCGTTCAGATTTATATGTTGTAGACAGTTTGTCATGAAGGCCTCACGATTTTCATGACTTATAACCGGTGTTCTTGATCGGTCTTCATGCCAGAAGGCTCGTTGTGTCCATAAGCATCATTGCCTTCCTGTAGACGCATGTTTCGAAGTAAGCTTGAGGTCCCTTAAAATAATTACTAATAGCCTAATTGTATTCGTCGCCAAATATAAAGGAAATTATAAACACATTCGCCCATTGTAAAACTTGTTTACATGTCCACCGGCCATTATTTCTGTTATTCGATATCTCCCTTAAATTTTAATAATGTTTTCCGAGTAGAGAAATTTTGTTCACGTAAGGTTGGTCAGTGTTGCCATACGCGGTTAGGAGTGGCAAGGCATTATGTTCGTTAATAAAATGTATATGTAGAATTTAATTGCGTGGAAGGGCTTCACCGTGGTTGTGATTTATCATTCGCCCTAAACCATTTGTGCCGTTGTTAAATGTGTTATTTCTTTGATCAGCTGAAGTTCTTGACCTGCAATTGTTTGTTAATGAGAAATAAGTCTGATGCAACTACTGAGTACTTTAAATAATTTCATTTTGGTCTGCCAGTATGCGATAATCTATGTTCTTTTTTTAAGTTGTCACTCTGCAGACATGCCTTTGATGGATTGTATTAATAAATGTGGCGAGCCTTGGGCTTAACTGCCTCTTTATCAGAGCTTGTGTATTTACTAATTGCCAATGTGTTATTTTGGTTTTTGGTAATAAACTACTGTTGAACTATGTACAGTTTTACTAGGCAGCACTTACCACTCCCTAACCAGCTTTCTGCCACTTCAATAATAGATTAAAATTTTTGAATGAAGACTGCGGAAAAATTATCACTAACAGTAGACACGTACACACTAGAATAGATAAACAGTAAGAAATTGCTGCAGTTGAGGTAGAACAAGTTTTTAAAGCGATCTCCTTTAATTGCATTAGGTTCTCTTCATGTAATACAAATTTATATTTATATGTATCTGCATCAACAGTAGTAATAGTTACAAAGTTATGGATTTTTTCCAATAATATTTATTATAAGTCCATACTGGTAATATTTATGCATAACTATTCTTAATTAAATCAGTTCATAAGTGCTACTGGGCATAAATTAAGGAACCATACAATAATATATATATATATATTAGGTGGAGTAGCAATCATATATATGTCAGGGTCAATGAACACTACAGACGGATTACAGTAACTCAATAATGTCACTTATACAACTAAATTCAGTGAGTGTCAGCTTTTCACTATTTTGAAAAGCCCTAGATATCTGTATCAGCTAGAATTCAGCTATTTCATCATTTGTCGCTGCTATTATTCTGCATGAGTGCAAACACTGAGTATCAGCTTGGGTCATTAGTATGGGCTCGATCAAACATATTTGATAATGCATTGACAGCAAATACTCAGCTCTCATATAAATGAATCTAACAATGGAACAGAGATGAACTATGAATTGACTCACTGCTCCATTCTACGAGTCCTCCTTTTCGACAATTCTAATATGAGTTACTGAAAAATTATGTAAATACAAAGAGGTGCACACATGATAAAAACTGTCAAATTAGGATGTAATATATATATATATATATATATATATATATATATATATATATATATATATATATATATATATATATATATATATAGGGTGTTACAAAAAGGTACTGCCAAACTTTCAGGAAACATTCCTCACACATAAATAAAGAAAAGATGTTATGTGGACATGTGTCCGGAAACGCTTAATTTCCATGTTAGAGCTCATTTTAGTTTCGTCAGTATGTTCTTCCACCTACGCTCAATGGAGCACGTTATCATGATTTCATACGGGATACTCTACCTGTGCTGCTAGAACATGTTGGCTTATTATTCTGGCTGTTCATACGCCAAAATGTTTACTGCCTGCTAAAACAGTAGTAAACAACAACAAAAATGCACGTAACGTTAGTGTAAAGGGAAAGGTGGTTGTCTGCCTGCACTGAAGCACAATAAAAGAAGTATCACTGTAATACATAGGCACGAAATTGTACCTTTCAACATATTAAGTTATGTATTTATCTTAAAAGGATGAAATATCAAAATTACAGAAAAAATTTTCTTGATTCGCTGATCAGAGTTGTGCAAAAGGAAGGGGCTGTACATTTGAAAGGTCAGTTTCTTTGTATTAAAAGATAAGATGTCATAATTACAAAAGGACTTCTTTTGATTTGCCATTGCACTTCCTATCTAAACGAAAAACGTTGAATCCGAAGACATTTTCCTTGAACCACTGATGAACCTAACTAATGTGGCATTCACTAATCATTATAGGGCACAAAAAAGGTAAAGGGTGAGGTGGTTGTCTATTTTTTACGCGCCGCTCGCAACGAATTATCAGCAAAGACTAGAAAACAATCTCCTACCACTACTGATTTGCTCGTTGATCAGCAGTTCTGGAGACCATTTGCAGCCATTCGTAGGCCTCATGTTCAAAAACAACAAAGGAAGTTTTACATAACAATATGCCATGTCACCGGACCATAATTGTTTCCAAATTGTTTGAACAAAATTCTATACAATTCGAGCGAATGATTTCGCAGCCCAGATAGTCCGACATGATTCCCACAGTTATGCGGTACAGTCGAAAGGTGAGTTCGTGCACAAAATCCTGCACCGACAACACTTTTACAGTTATTGACGGCTGTAAAGGTAGCATAGGTTAATATTTCTGCAGGGAACTTCTAACGACTTGTTCTCTGCCTCGTGATGACTGGGTGTTGTGTGATGTCCTTAGGTTAGTTAGGTTTAAGTAGTTCTAAGTTCTAGGGGACTGATGACCACAGACGTTAAGACCCATAGTGCTCAGAGCCATTTGATCCATTTTCTAACGACTAGAGTCCATTCATCATTGGGTGGCTCCTCTACGGTGGGCAAAACGAGGTCTGACAGGATATTAGGAGGTATCCCACGACCTTTGTCGACTCACTGTGTGTGCGTACACAGCATGCCAGAAAGTGGTTTGACGGAATGATAAAGACACTGTATAGAAAGAAGGAGTTACGGAGAGGAATCGTGCAAAATTGGTTTTACGTTACAGTGGGCCCTGGTTAATCAACAACTCCTCAGCTAGTCTCTGGCGATGCGGCCGTCGGGCAACAAGCAGGTGGGTCACCATGCATAACCTGAGCTATGCCTGTCTCGGCACCTTCCGACACTAGCATACGCCTTGTTGAGTATTTAAGTAGGTGTCCGCTCTTAACCACGAGTTCAGTCATCTCAGAAACTGCTAGTTTACAGACGGATGTTTACTGGATATGTATTTTCTTTACACTTTTATTCGTCTCATATTTTCGCTGTTAATTCGGAATTTTACAGCGAATTTTCCTCTATAGTACTTAGGAGAGCTAAAAAAGACATCCTTAAAGACAGGAAAGTACAATGAATTGAAATTCGTACACGAGAACCAACAGCGAAGTACAAAGCCGCTCATACAAATTGTTTCTCTGGAATATATCTAGCAAATCTAAGTTCCTAGGAGTATAAGCAGAATGTGCGTGTTAGTCACTAGATCAGAACAGTATATGAGTGCCCTAATGATAGTATACGATTAGGTAGTTATTCCACAATTCGTGTGAAATTTTCCTGTCAATTTACTTGATATTTGTCCGCCACCATTGCTGAGTGCTCAGCGTGGCTGAGTGCCATGCGGAGGACCCGGGTTCGATTCCCATTTATGACAGGAATTTTTCCTTGCTGGAAGGACTGGAATGGGTCACACACAACATCGTTAGGCCATCTGTGGAGATACTTGAGCGCGAGTAGTGGCTCCAGATCACGAAAACTAACCACGCCCGGTAGAGCAGTGTCTACCCCACGCCGCTCCATGCCGCGCCCGATGACAAAACTGACAGAGGACGACATGGTGGTCTGTCGATGTCAATTAGCCTGTGAAGGTCTGTGAACGGAATTCATTTGCTCGGTTTTTACTTAGTAAGTTTCACACAGAAGTACACAGTCTCTCAGTAGGTCTTGAAATCCGTTAATGTATAGTCCAGTTTCGTGAGGCGCTGGAATGTGTGATTACATTTCTCTTGATATTCAGCAACAATTTAGCTTTATTACGACTCTGATGACATTAATAAGATTTTTGTGTTATTTGTATTTGGAACAATATCTTTGAGGTGTTTCGATTTTAATCATTTCTATTACTAATGTATTTTACCACGAAACGAAAACAGTGTTACACAAAGCCCATGCGACTCAGTTCCTAGTTCAATGATGGATGCATGTACAGTACACAAGTTTACTTGATAGATATTCCTAGTGGATAGTACTATAGGTGTATTATTTCGTTACTTCTTCATACATGGCATAAACCTCTCTTTTGCGCCATAGGGCAGGTTTTTCGCTATTAATTATGAACTCCACAGCAAAATTTCCTTGTTTCTAATTACGAGATTTACAAATGACATACTCGAAAACGGAAAACGGATATATGAGTACCAACAGCGTTACAAACAAGGGTCTCTCGCTTTCTCTTGAAAGCTATGATAGTACGTATTGTACACTAGATTATCGAATGTTTAACAGCAGTGTGTGAGTGTCATGATGAAACTTATTCCAGAAATCTACAGCAGGTAGTCATTCGATAATTCATATTTCTCGATCAATAACATCAACAACCTATAAGGAGTATCACTAGATGACGCACTTCAAGAAACGTGCACTTGAGCTTCCCACTGAAGTTTACCGTAGGCTTTGAAAATAAAATGAATGCTGTTGTCGGACGTGTAAGGTCAAATATTTTATCTGGCCTTCGACAGCTAACAGAACACAGTTGACGGAGACAACTATATTTGACTGTCATCTTGGAGGAAAATAGCACACATGCCACATAGGTACCAGTGAGACGGAACTCGCTGACTGAGCCTTTTGCTTGTTCTAACAAGTCATGTCTTGCTGATATTGGCAAACCCCGGGAAGTTTAAAATATTTTGATCTGTTTCGTCCTTTGTAATGCAGCAGGAAGGCTGGTAACCGCTCGGAAATATTTGGAACTGTTCTTCTAGATGCTGGTAATGAAATCAGGAGTAGACACTAGTGGTGACATTCACAGTTGTGTTGTATTCAGTCACTCAGTGTTGCAGAATATGAACTGGACGGAGTTTGTAGTCCCCGATTAGAGCAGCCGTTGAACTGTATCAGGTGTTGCCAAAATACTCGATAGTGAGGAAAATTCGACGAGTGCGACTTCACCAAAAACACAGAAGCTCTCAACTAGAACATTATGACCACCGTCCTATTATCGATATAAACCCGTCGAGGCGATAGTACCGCCATTTGGTGTGGAATGACTGCTGTTCAGACGTAAGGACTCTGCACGTAGTATCGGTGAGCGTGTGGGATATCCGTGTGTAGAATAGGGAAGACACGCGATCTGAGTTTGACCGAGGACAGATACTGATGGCCAAGAGGCTTGGCACGAGCATTTGGGAAACTGCATGATTTGTCAGGTGTCCCAGAAGTGCTGTGGTGAATGTCGTCAGGAAGTGGTGAAATCAACGTGCAGTCACGTCCAAATGTCGGGAAATTCGGCGGCCACCTCTCATGACACATGTCGCACGCCATACACTGGGCAGACTAATAAAACACAACAGGCGGGGAACTGGGGTGGAGCCAACATCAAACTTTAATGCTGGGCAGAGTAAAAGTGTTTCTGAACAAACGGTGCCCCCAACACTCCTAACGACAGGCCTCTGCAGCCGACGGTCCATGCAAGTGCCAATGTTAACAGCACGTCGTCGGTAACTTCGAGACAATCGGGACGTGACAATCGGCACTGGACGTTGCGGAGTGGCAGAGTGTTGCATGGTCTGATGAATTCCGATAACTTCTTCATCATGCTGATAGGAGGGCTTGGATCCGTCGTCTTCCAGGGAAACTGCTCCTTGGTTTAAATGGCTCTATGCACTTCTGAGGCCATCAGTCCCCTAGAACTTAGAACTACCTAAACCTAACTAAGCTAAGTGTGGTGTCACCGCCAGACACCACACTTGCTAGGTGGTAGCCTTTAAATCGGCCGCGGTCCATTAGTATACGTCGGACCCGCGTGTCGCCGCTTTCAGTGATTGCAGACCGAGCGCCGCCACACGGCAGGTCTAGAGACACTTCCTAGAACTCGTCCCAGTTGTACAGCCTACTTTGCTAGCGATGGTTCACTGACAAAATACGCTCTCATTTGCCGAGACGATAGTTAGCATAGCCTTCAGCTACGTCATTTGCTACGACCTGGCAAGGCGCCATTACCAGTTACTATTGATGCTGTAAAACATACCTGACGCCAGCCTGCGTGAGCTTAAACGCGTGCCCTTTCGGCTTCCTCCTAGTGGATTGGCTGTCTTGCCAGTCCACAACACTAAGGACATCACACACATCCATGCCCGAGGCAGGATTCGAACCTGCGACCGTAGCGGTCACGCGGTTCTAGACTGTAGCGCCTAGAACCGCTCGGTCACAACGGCCGGCAAACTGCTCCTTGACTCCTGTTCTGTGTAACGGAGACCGGCTGGTGGTGGCTTCACTATGCACTGTAGAACATTCACGTGGGTATTTATGGGTCCAGTGGAGCTTAGCGAAGGCCCCTTGATGCCCAAAGATTATCATACACTGGTTGCAGACAACGTACACCCCTTAATGACGATCATGTTTCCCGACGGCAGTGGCGCTTTCCAGCAAGATAATGACCCATGTCACAAGGGCGCGATTGTGATAGTGTGGTTCGAGGAGCACTGTGACGAGTTCCAATTCATGTGCTCGCCCCGCAACTCGCCATATCTGAATCCGATCGAACACATCCAGGATATGACTGAATGTGGCGTCAGAGCTTATCGCCCCCTGCCCAGAATTTACGGGAATTAGGTGACTTGAATGTGCAGATGTGGTGTCAACTCTCTCCAGCGACCTGTCAAGGTCACTTGTCCACTACCCGTTTATATGAGGTGTCCTCTCTCGTATAAAAGTTATTCAACACGTTTCTCTGTCGTCTATATAAATTACAGGCGTTAGAATAGAACACTTGTTACTAAATTATTCATTTACCTTTCCCTTTATATTTCTGTATCATTTCTTAATTCCCAGTTGTAGCCAATGCATAGTCTATCTGAGTGAAGGATCACAGCTATAGCTTATTATTTGTAGTGAATTAGCTGTGGGGCATGGAAGCAGACGTGCGCAGATCGAGCCGATGTCTACATGGTATTATTCTTACAAAAGAGAGCCTTACGTAGCCCAAGTACCCAAAGTACGCGTAACCACAGTTAGAGGCACAACTGGTTTGTTCGTATGGAGTACTGTTTAGAAGAGCAACTGCTCTACATATGCAGCAACCGTTAGGTACTGCCTCAACTGGGAGGTCGTCTTTAATACTACAGTTGTAATTCTAGGACCTTACGATATTCTCTGATGCAGGTCCCAAATCTATTTCGAGGTTGGCAGTTTGTGTGGGGTCTCCAAAGATAAAATTTTGCTGCAGTTACATGCGTGAGGATCAGTAACAAAAGTTAGGTGTGGGAAAGTCAGGTAAGGAGCTTTAGAAAAAAAGAGGTCTACGTAGCGACGTGGTGAGTTCGTGTCTGCAGCAGCGAGAGGCAGCGGAGACTTGAAGCGGCGTGCGAGCAGCAGCGGCTGCAAAAGCGGCCTGGGCCACCAGCAGCGGCATCGGCATCAGCAGCAGCAATTCAGCGAAGAAGCCAGCATCACCGATAAATTAAGTACTTGCACCGATAGCGTTAATATGTGTGAATTCGCTGACTTACCATCAGCATTTCAGCTTGCAACGATTAAGCAACCACTCAGCATGTGTGGTTCAGATAATGTTAACGGTCCAGGTAGTCCAAAATCTGTACCTGGGTAGAAGAACCTTGACAGGGACGATATTATTGGGGCAGATAATCTACAGTCAGAGATGGGCAGTGTAACTGTGGGTGATTGAGTGGCGTGGCTAAGGGAAATCCTGACAAATGTGAATTCTAAAATGGCGGTGTTGGTTACAGAGACCGGCTCAATGAAGACAGACATAAGTACAGTTAAGTCAAGTGTAGCAGAAAGCGTAAAATCTGAGGTTGAGAAAATCAAATCTACATCTACGTGATTACTCTGCTATTCACAATAAAGTGCCTGGCAGAGGGTTCAATGAACCACCTTCAAGTCGTTTCTCCACCGTTCCACTCTCGAACGGCACGCGGGAAAAACGAGCACTTAAATTTTTTCTGTGCGAGCCCTGATTTCTCTTATTTTATCGTAATTAATATTTCTCCAACAGAATGTTTCTGCAATCGGGGGAGAAAACTAGTGATTGAAATTTCATGAGAAGATCCTGTCGCAACGAAAAACGCCTTTGTTGTAATGATTGCCAATCCAATTCACGTATCATGTCTGTGACACTATCTCCCCTATTTCGCGATAATACGAAACGAGCTGCCCTTGTTTGTACTTTTTCGATATCATCTGTCAGTCCCACCTGATGCTGATCCCACACCGCACAGCAATACTCCAGAATAGGGCGGGCAAGCGTGTTGTAAGCAGTCTCTTTAGTAGATCTGTTGCCCCTTCTAAGTGTTCTGCTAATGAATCGCAGTCTTTGGTTTGCTCTACCCACAATATTATCTATTTGATTGTCCCAATTTAGGTTATTTGTAATTGTACTCCCTAAGAATTTAGTTGAATTTTCAGCCTTCAGATTTGTGTGACTTATCGCGTAATCGAAATTTAGCTGCTTTGTTGTACCACTCATGCGAATAACTTCACACTTTTCTCTGTTCAGGGTCAATTGACACTTTTCGCACCATACATATATCTTATCTAAATCACTTTGCAATTCGTTTTGGTCATCTGATGACTTTACAAGACGGAAAATGACAACATCATTTGAAAATAATCTTAGAGGGCAACGCAGATTGTCTCCTATGTCGTCAATATAGATGAGGAACAATAGAGGGCTGATAACACTGCCTTGGGGAACGCCGAATATTACTTCTCTTTTACTCGATGACTTTCCATCTGTTACTACGAACACTGACCTTTCTGACAGGAAATCACGAATCCAGTCGCACAACTGAGGCGATACTAAGTAGGCACGCAGTTTGGTTAGAAGACGCTTGTGAGGAACGGTGTCGAAAGCCTTCTGGAAATCTAAAAATACGGAATGAATTCGACATTTCCTGTCGGTAACACTTATTACTTCATGAGTATAAAGAGCTAGTGTGTTTCACAAAAACGATATTTTCTGACACCGTGCTGACTATGTGTCAGTAAATCGTTTCCTTCGAGGTACTTCATAATATTCGAATACAGTGTATGTTCCAAAACCCTACTGCAAATCGACGTTAATGATATAGGCCTGTAATTCAGCATATTACTCCTACTTCCATTTTTGAGTATTGGTGTGACTTGAGCAATTTTCCAGTCTTTAGGTACACATCTTTCTGTGAGCGAGTGGTAGTATATAATTGCTAAATATGGAGCTATTTTATCAGCATACTCTGAGAGGACCCTGACTGGTATATAATCTGGACCGGAGGCCTTGCCTTTATTAATTTAAGCTGCTTCGTTATTCGGAGGATATCTTGATAGTTGTTCTTGATTGGAATTCAGGAATATTTACTTTATCTTCTTTGGTGAAGGAGTTTCAGAAAACCGTGTTTAATAACTCTGCTTTAGTGGCATTGTCATCAGTGACTTCATCGTTGTTATCGCGCAGTGAAGATATTGATTGTGTCTTGTCACTAGTGTGCTTTATGTATGGCCAGAATTTCTTTGGGTTTTCTGCCAGATTTCAAGACAGAATTTCGTTGTGCAAATTATTAAAAGCATCTCGCATTGAAGTACGCGCCATATTTCGAACTTCTGTAAAACTTTGCTAATCTTGGGGATTTTGAGTTCTTTCAAATTTGGCATGCTTACCATCACTTATAAATTTATGTGGTATATATCTCTCAATTGCTGTTGATACGATATCTTTGAAATCATTCCACAACGTTTCTGCACTTACATGATCAGATCGGAAGGAGTGAAGACTAACTATTAAAAAGGCGTTAAGAGCATTTTTATCAGCTTTTTTAAATAGATATACTTTGCGTTTCTTTTTGATGGTTGTACAGGAAGGAACAGTATTGGAAGCGAAGCGACTTCGGCCTAAGCGTGTTTGTTCACCGGAGAATATTGAAGCGGTACGAGTTGCTGTACAGAGAAGTCCCGGGAAATCGTGTAGAAAGGCAGCAGTGCAACTGAGAATATCCAGACGCTCCGTTCAACGCATTCTTAAAAGTGACCTCCATATGTACCCATACAAGATGACCTGTGCACAGAAGCTCACTGAAGAACACAAGCAGCAGAGACTATTGTTTGCTCAGTGGGCGGAGGATAGGGAAGAAACTCTCAGCAACATTTGGTTTTCAGACGAAACGCATTTTCATTTAGACGGTGTGGTCAACAAACAAAATGTACGCTTTTGGGCCACTGAAAACCCACAAGTGCTTCATGAACGACAACATTATGATCCGAGAACTACAGCGTGGGCAGCAATTTCCAGTCACGGACTTACTGTAGCCTTCTTCTTTGAAGAAACTGTGAACAGCGAGCGTTATTTGAGCATGCTTCGCAATAGCTTCATTCCACAGCTTCTTGCTACTGCCTTGCCGCCCTTCAACACGCAGATGGAGCAAGGCCACATACTGCAAAACCGCGTTGGAGTTTTTACACGAGCATTTCGACATGCGGATCATTTCACTCAGGTTTCCAGGTCAATGACAGACAAAATTGGCCCACCAATAGTCCAGACCTCAATCCATGTGACTTTTGTCTTTGTGGGTACCTAAAGGAAAAAATTTTCCCGAAACGTCCAGGTGATTTAATGGAGCTCAGAAGACTTATTCTTCAAGCTTGTAGTGAAATTACGGAAGACATGAGGCGTAGGGTAATCGCTAACTTCAGTGTTCGTTGAAGGAATTTAGGAAACGAAATGGTGGACATATTGAGCATGTGCTGAGTTAGAACAAATCTCCATGGACGGCTCTTCATTGTAGTATATGTTCCTCTCAGAGTGTATTGACAATAAAGTTTATATTCAAAAACAAAGTGGTAACACATTTCGTGCGCCACCCTGTAGTAATGCGCTGAATTACCGTGACCTTCGTAGTGTCCAGTCAACATCTGACATTGCTCGACCCACTTTTGTAAGCTACCAGACGTAGTAACGATACTAAACAAGAACAATACCAGTGCCCTGAGGTGGATGGTCCACTTGTCACAGAGAAATGCAACAACAGTCACTTACGTACCCACCGATGATATGTGCCAATACAAAGTTGCACTGACGTCTGACTATATGTTTGGGTGTTTAGCTTTTTTTTTTTTTTTTTGTCCCTCAGTTTAATTAAGTATATAAAATCCAGACTGGAACAGAACAATGACAACTTACAAAGGTTGTTCAGGAACGATTTTGGAGTAATTTAGTGTGCAGGAACTGCGGTCTCCAGCGCTTCGTTACAGAGTCAATGCATTTTATTTAACTTTGTATTTCACTGAAAATAGTGCACAACAGTGCTAATGCCGACGTTATGTTACCTGCTGTTGACATCAGCAATGCCCTCTCAATTCGTTTCCTCCAAGTTTATATTCACTAATACCCTGTCCTCTCTAAGGTTTAGTTTTCGGTAGTGTTAATTTTGCGTTAATAGAGATACTCTGCAGTAATGTGGATAAGTTTACTAATAAAGAGTTGGCCAGCATGCACCTCGTGTGTGGATGAAATGAATGCAGTGGGGAAAAATAAAAACGATGTCGCTACGATGAGCTGTTGCCACACCGACACCTCTTTGCAGGGATGTAGGCATCAGTTAGTGATATCTTATCTAGAAAGCTCTGTTTTTCATTTTGTAGGCAGAACAGAGTATTTTTCAGTGGACCTCATACCATGTTAAAATTATTTACATCTGAAGAATGCTGTAATCCTGTAACATTATATCTTCACAACAGGCACAGCAACGCCTTTACGCATCTTTATTTCGTAATTCATGTAAACCTTAGCAAGAAAAGTACCGGCTTGTGTAACTGTGTGGATGTTTTCCCTTTCGTTGCTCATCTGAAAGAAACCTACCTTCCAATGCTTGCAACATATTTCTTTCTGCCTCTAATTACTTTCCTTTTACAATCGCTTATATTAACGTACACACACACACTCACACACACACACACACACACACACACAAACACACACACACACTTAGAAACCTGCCCCCCCCCTCCGAAACACACACACAACTCCTCCCCACACACACAAACAAGCACACATGTGTGTGTGTGTGTGTGAGAGAGAGAGAGAGAGAGAGAGAGTGTGTGTGTTTGTGTGTGTCTGTATTTTTGTGTGTTTGAGAGAGAGAGATGTGAGCCCAAAGCGCTTTTACGAAAGGCGGCTGCGTTTTGGCATTTTCGCAGCTATCTTTGAACATAAAGGTAGGTGCAGAACTGCGCTGCAAGAGATGTAACCGACATGGCTGAAATGAACAGCGTGCTCGAAACGTAAAATTCCGTTTCACGTTATTGTGATTCGGCGATGGCTTCCGATCTAAATAAACTGCATTTTCCGCTCAATCCCTTTAAAATTGAGAGCTCTTTTCCGCACCGTTTTACCAGCCCAGCACATTCAGTAATTTCTTTTATTTATGTTCATGGTAGTTGAACACAACGCTTCATTTAATCTTCACAGGATTATTCGCGTTTCCCCTTTGAGCAAAACGAATCCTCGGGGGCAGGGAAGCGATGAAATGAGTGTGAGTGCGTAATTTCTCTCTCGTTTTATTTTCTCATTTCACTTATACTGATTCCTATGTGGCATTGTGTGCGTGTGCGTGTGCGTGTTCCCATGACTCGCAGCATTTTTTGTATAAGAATCGATTAAAAAAAAAACAATTATTGTTTCTGTGACTTATAGTGGCTTTTCGCTATATGCCATAGTGTATACGTGGAAATTTGCCTGCCACATATCAGTATCAACAGGTAACGACATTTAATAGTCTTCGAAACCTAGATTCAAAGCGGCATGTAGATACAATAACTGTTACAGAAAAATAGCTTAATCATTTGTCGTTAGCTGATATGAGTCTGTAACGGGGTTATTCGACTTCCGTTATTACATCGTATGTCTGCAACTAATAATCTTTTAGAGTTCTGTAAGACATTGATAAAGTCTGTATGCATTTTTTGTGTTTTTTCACTATTTTCTCCGTGAACTTTTCTTATCTAGGATTGTAACGATTCTGTAGGTACAAATGCAATGGAATGCATTATGTAGAATCAATGCCGTTATTTATAGTGTAATGTTAATTCCATGTGCGTAAGTAATTTCGTAGTAAATGTAGGTACACCTTTACTGCTTTCCCAGTGACAAAAGTACAGCAATAATAAGTTTATTTGGTCAATTAACGTTAAGAGAGAGAAAGAAACCGAGATTAAACAGCGCCAATATATCAGGTAAGAAGCTTGTGTGGTCTCGGGCAGTTTCCATGTGTGCCCAGGAAGCACATGGTCCCCTATTCCGTCCCTGAGAGAGACTGATTTTGACTATACGATTCACTCACTGACTACAGCTCTTCTTTCATACATCACCAAAACCAGCCATGGACTCTGACAACACGGACAGTCATTTGGGTACGGATGTGGTGTGTGATATATGTACAACGAGAGAACCAGAGAGCGAAGATGTCAACCTGTTAGATATTGATATGAAGCGAGAATTAATTAATTGGACTTATGTTTTGGAGAAGTGGGTCGATAATCACCCACCATCCGCCCAGGAGAAGATAATGGGCGGTTTTTCTAAACCTTCTGAAGCGAATGCTAGGATCGTTCCTCTTCCAAGGGCTTGCCAGGTTATCTCCGTGCGACAATAATGCTAATAGTGCAAGTAGAACTAAATAAAAGTGTATGACTGGCTTTTAATGGTCAATGATTTGGTTTTAGCTCACTTTCTGCTGAAAATTACGTCAACAGACAGTGTAGGAATGACAGAAAAGTATCATCGGCACGGTGTTGTTAAAATTGTTTATTTAACACATGTGAAGGGTACGGCCTCTAGAGCAATAAAACATTCTAGTCGCGTTAATATTGTAAAACTAATGGAGGTTCTGAACACTCAGGGTACAACACAAAATAATTTCAGATTGACACAATGTTCAGTGCTTCAGCTTCAAAGGTCTCTAAATCTAGATGGAAAAAATATTATGAAGTTAAGTCCTGAACGTATGTGACATGGCACGAAAACTCACCGTGTGGGGCGACACAGTACAATTCAGAACTGTAGTCCACCAAACCAGCTGTCGAAGTATTTGAAAGCATCGAATACCCTAAGCCTTTCTACAAAATTTTGAGCCACTTTCAGAATGTGACTACTACACTGCATATAATCGTAATTACGCTGCCAGAACGCACGTCTTCTCTCGTCAATGGTGACAACTCACCTAGTAGTCACGGTTGCTTACTAAACGAACCATTCCACTAACCCCAGTAGTTTGAAGCTCCGTTTGCTAGGATCTGACAGCTTGATAGGCCACCTCCTCTGGAATTCTGTACACCCGTCACGTCACTCGGACACCGCGCCAGGCACGCAAGTCAGTACCTGTGATCTCATACCACCCGTCAATGTTTTGTATGCTCTAGTCCAAATATCTCATTGTATGTGGCATGAGAAAATCCAATTTCCTTATTTTCTCTCTATGAAGCTGCCTGGCCTGCAGGCTATAGGGCACGGATGGCCACACTGTATCAAAGTTAATGCGGGCAGCGTGTGCGGGTCAAGTGCGAGCTCAGGCACCGCGCCCTCCCCTTCGCTCGCTGCTTCTCGGGAGCACCGGGAACGGCACGACAGTTCTTTGACTACTGCGATGCGACAGTTTTCTGTCGGCACAGCTCTCATCATTTCGGCAGAATCATAGGGTCAGCGCTGTCTACACATCGCTATTTGTTCGTGTTATGGAGGACGATCGCATGTACAGTGGCTGTTTTCACAAAAATAAGCAGTCTAGAGGTGTAGCGTCACAAGCCTGTAAAAATGAATGCGAATGACAGAAGAGAGGGACGAGTAATCTCTGTACATATTATACAGAGGCAAAAGCGACGATTACTGCAAATTTGCTGCGAATTAAGATTACAGTACGCGCGGAAAGATTTTAAATATTTAATTGACAGTCAAAGACCAAAAAAAAATTACAAGGACAGACAGATGGAGTTCATTGTGCTATACATCAAGAAGCACTTTGCGCTAAATTTACAGACATGGAGCACGTGGAGAAATTGTTGGTACGAATAGTTAAATTTGTGAAGTCACAAGCATTATTCCACTGTCAGTTACGACAGTGGAACTGAACGAGGAGTACTGACACTTTATACAGGGTGACTCACGTAAGACGTAATACTGCTTTTACACACATCAAAGCCGCGCGGGATTAGCCGTGCGGCCTCAGGCGTTGCAGTCATGGACTGTGCGGCTGGTCCCGGCGGAGGTTTGAGTCCTTCCTCGGGCATGGGTGTGTGTGTTTGTCCTTTGGATAATTTAGGTTAAGTAGTGTGTAAGCTTAGGGGCTGATGACCTTAGCATTTAAGTCCCGTAATTTTTCACACATATTTGAACATTTTTGAACACACATCAAAAAAAATTTTGTATCACCTCGGTTCCGAGAGTTCCGGAACCTGTATAGAAAATTGGAATAGAACCGCGTTATTGACCGTCTAGGCATGGCTGAACTACAGACAACACGAGCATTGTACCATCTTCCTGACATCTCTGAGCAGTCAAAGGGACTGTGTCTGTGATACAATATCCACAGTCAACGTCTGTCTTCAGGAGTTTTGGGAACAGGGGTGATGCAAAACTTATTTTTATATATGTACTTTGAGAACGGTTACACACATCTAAACACGGTTTTCTGCAAATTTTAGCACGAGATGAGGCACGTACGTTTTTGTTTTTTGTTTGACTAATGTTTTTAGCACTGGTATCAATTGAGATATTGAAGTAAGTATGTATGCTTTTTTAATGGAAGAGTATACTTTCTGTAACTGCATTCGATAACTCTTGAGAACCCAATTACAAAGATATAGCGTTTCTTAATAATGACGATGATAATTGTAGTAAAAAAAAATTCGAGAAATGTTCTAGAATGTGAGAGCGCGTTGGTCCGAGTCGGTATTCGCGGTACAAATACCCCAAGCAGGTGTCTCGGACCAGGCAGAGTAGTTATATACCATGAGGTAGGCCTGCGCTACGAGAATAAAGCTTTATTTTCCCTTGAACCATCTTGCGACGTAGATGCAGAATCATCTACGAATGTTGTGTATGGAAATACGACGTAGGCTAGAATCTAGCGTATCGCAAAGGGCTTAGGGAAACACTTTCATTTTTGTCTATCCTCCCAGATTGACGTGAGCTGAAACAGAGAAATCAGCTCCTCATCCTTAGAAACTAAAGAATTCTTATACGCTTCAAAAAGTAATTACGGTATTAAATACCTAAATGTTAGAAATAAGATTTGGCCTCTCATTTCCTGTACGTGGATTCGTGCATCTTATAGGTAAAATACGTCCTGTAGCACAACTTTCTCTACTTAGACTGCTCTGAATTATATCATATGGGGTACTCTGTTTGAGCTAAACATTTTATTAAAAGTGCTTTTGTCAACACCTGTACACGACAAAATAAATACATTTGTTAAGAAAAAGCGCATAATGACAGGTAGTGAAGAACGTGCAATAGACGCTGTCGACTTACTTGACATTACAATACAATTTCGTGTCGCACATAAATGATATAAACAATTATTAACTATGATTTGGTAACCACTCAAATCACATTGAGCCGTATGTGGCTCGTGTTCCCGCCATCATGTATTTTACACCCTATTTGTAACGTACTTCCACCTCACTATGTTAATTTAATTTACTACTGTCACTGAGTTGCTTTGCAGCCGGCCGCGGTGGCTAGCGGTTCAGGCGCTCAGTCCGGAACCGCGCGACTACTACGGTCGCAGGTTCGAATCCTGCCTCGGGCATGGATGTGTGTGATGTCCTTAGGTTAGTTAGGTTTAAGTAGTTCTAAGTTCTAGGGGACTGATGACCACAGATGTTAAGTCCCATAGTGCTCAGAGCCATTTGAACCATTTGAAGTTGCTTTGCATGACCTGCACTAGCAGCGCGTATCGATGTATCCCCTGTCGTAGTATCTTTGCTCGACTGCTATTAGTTCCCGGTCGTTGTCTGTCGTAAGGGAGTTCGCCTCGCGAGTTCAGGCTGCCAGTCAGTTGGAACGCGTCTGGACCGCAGTCCGGACCTGCTAGTCGGGGAGTTGCAATGCGGCACTAGAGCAGTCGGGTCGGAGCAGTGAGGTCTGCGTCGACATGGCTCGCCCTACCATTGCCTCCACGCCTCACTTGAGCCGGGCCACGGTTTTGGTGGATCGTCGGTCGGTCGTCCTAGCGGACGACGCGTTTTGCCTCGCCAATCGTTCATGAGTCGGCTGTGTGTGTGTACATCGACTCCCGATCTGTCTTCGTGCATGCTTAGTTACGTTTGAGTACCGTTCAGGTCTTCGTGCAAGTGTTCGTCAGGTTATGTGTGTAGTTGCCGTTATTTCCACTGACGAATATTTTAGATGTTGTCGGCACTCTGAGAGGAGTCGGTCGGTTGCTCTGGACCAGGGAAGTTGTTGATTGGTTGCGGTCGGCTGGGTGTTGTGTTTCAATTCTCATTTACTGATTGGTCGCAAGCAAGTCGTTTGTCGCTCTGTCCGTGGCTGTCCCTTGGTTGGACTCACCACCAGTCTCACCTAAGTGAACGAGGGCAGACCGACCCCCTGGAGGCTTCTGAGTGCTGTTGTCTTTACTGTCTTTCTCTGTCTGTTTATAAACTATAATAGCCAATGATAAAAAAATTCTTGGTTTTACTGTGTTTTATGTAAGTAAGTTTGAATTCTGGCAAGTGGATATTTGTTGAAATGTTATTGTCATTGTGTTGTCTTTTCTTTTAGTCCGGTTTCAGGTACTTAAAACTTAAGGCTTATGGTTATATTTTTTTTAAATTTTGGAAAAATAATTGTGGGCTTTCAGCCTTGGAACCTCATTCTTAAAATAATCTTTCAAGCTTAAACATTGCGGCCTTCTACCTTTGAAAGGTTATGGTAATTTATTTTAAATTTTGAAAATTTTATTGTGGGCCTTCAGCCGTTTCTATTGCATCTTATTTATGTTTGTCTATCCACCCTTGCCTTGAGGCTTTCAGCCTAGCGGCGATGTATTTTAATTATTTTATTTGTAATTGTAACTGCGTGTTTTCAGTCACTTGAAGTTTACCTTGTTGATTTTTAAGATTTCTTGTTTGGAGGCCTTCAGCCGTGAAAGCTTTGGAGTTTGAAACTCGTAGCTGTAAAAGTTCGGCCATGTGCCGCTTTGGTTGTAAATGTGTTATTATATTACAATTTTAAGGTGAAACTGACCCCAACCTTATTTGGCGCTTTCCACAACCCTAATCACCTGTTCTGCCCAGCGGGTTTAGCGGGCGTTTCACACATAACATAAACTTTGTATTCCAAAAGTAACTTTATCCTTTATTTAAGCATGTGTTCGAACTGTTGACCGTGGACTGAAAGGCACATTTACAATTGCCTTTCGAAAAAGCGATGAACAGACGTAATTACAATGGAAGATATGGCAGAGCATGCACTGCCGATTTGACGACACATATGTCTGGCGTACTTGTGGCTTTGTCGTAGACTACGTCTTTGAGTGCTTCAAAAAGAAAGAAATCGAAAGGAGTCAAATAGGGGGACTTCGCAAGCCATTTGATAACAGAATTTCGTCCTATCAAACGTCCAGGAACGTTCTCATTAAGCATTTGCATTGCAACATCGGATGAGTGATGTGAATACCCGTCGTGTTGCAGCCACATACCCTGTGGAATATTCAGTGGTATCTCTCCTAGAAGAACCGGCAGAATGTCCTTCATAAAGTGTGCCAACGAATGTACATTTAGAACGCCTGAGATAACGTAAGTTCCCACAGTGTAATTTCATATAATGCCGCACTATACATTTACGCTCCACGGCCGTTGATATTGCACCTGACGAAGCCTTGTGGATTTTCGGCTTCCAGTGGAAAATGTTATGAAAAATTTACATTGGCGTGGTTAACAGCGTTGCTTCATCGGTAAAGAACACACGGTGGAAAAACGTAGGGTCGTTTCTGAAATGGTCAAGAGCATACCGACAAAATTCTGTACGTCGTTGGAAATCGTTGTCATCGAGTGCCTCATGTAGTGAGAGATAATAGGGATGAAAATTCTGTCAGTGCAGGATGCTAATACAGGGTGTTTAAAAAATGACCGGTATATTTGAAACGGCAATAAAAACTAAACGAGCAGCGATTGAAATACACCGTTTGTTGCAATATGCTTGGGACAACAGTATATTTTCAGGCAGACAAACTTTCGAAATTACAGTAGTTACAATTTTCAACAACAGATGGCGCTGCGGTCTGGGAAACTCTATAGTACGATATTTTCCACATATCCACCATGCGTAGCAATAATATGGCGTAGTCTCTGAATGAAATTACCCGAAACCTTTGACAACGTGTCTGGCGGAATGGCTTCACATGCAGATGAGATGTACTGCTTCAGCTGTTCAATTGTTTCTGGATTCTGGCGGTACACCTGGTCTTTCAAGTGTCCCCACAGAAAGAAGTCACAGGGGTTCATGTCTGGCGAATAGGGAGGCCAATCCACGCCGCCTCCTGTATGTTTCGGATAGCCCAAAGCAATCACACGATCATCGAAATATTCATTCAGGAAATTAAAGACGTCGGCCGTGCGATGTGGCCGGGCACCATCTTGCATAAACCACGAGGTGTTTGCAGTGTCGTCTAAGGCAGTTTGTACCGCCACAAATTCACGAAGAATGTCCAGATAGCGTGATGCAGTAATCGTTTCGGATCTGAAAAATGGGCCAATGATTCCTTTGGAAGAAATGGCGGCCCAGACCAGTACATTTTGAGGATGCAGGGACGATGGGACTGCAACATGGGGCTTTTCGGTTCCCCATATGCGCCAGTTCTGTTTATTGACGAAGCCGTCCAGGTAAAAATAAGCTTCGTCAGTAAACCAAATGCTGCCCACATGCATATCGCCGTCATCAATCCTGTGCACTATAGCGTTAGCGAATGTCTCTCGTGCAGCAATGGTAGCGGCACTGAGGGGTTGCCGCGTTTGAATTTTGTATGGATGGAGGTGTAAACTCTAACGTGGACGTTGGCGTCATTTGGACCGCAGCTGCAACACGGCGAACGGAAACCCGAGGCCGCTGTTGGATCACCTGCTGCACTAGCTGCGCATTGCCCTCTGTGGTTGCCATACGCGGTCGCCCTACCTTTCCAGCACGTTTATCCGTCACGTTCCCAGTCCGTTGAAATTTTTCATACAGATCCTTTATTGTATCGCTTTTCGGTCCTTTGGTTACATTAAACCTCCGTTGAAAACTTCGTCTTGTTGCAACAACACTGTGTTCTAGGCGGTGGAATAGCAACACCAGAAAAATCCTCTGTTCTAAGGAATAAACCATGTTGTCTACAGCAAACTTGCACGTTGTGAACAGGACACACTTACAGCAGAAAGACGACGTACAGAATGGCGCACCCATAGACTGCGTTGTCTTCTATATCTTTCACATCACTTGCAGCGCCATCTGTTGTTGAAAATTGTAACTACTGTAATTACGAAAGTTTGTCCGCCTGAAAATGTACGGTTGTCCCAAGCATATTGCAACAAACGGTGTATTTCTATCGCTGCTCGTTTAGTTTTTATTGCCGTTTCAAATATAGCGGTCATTTTTGAAACACCCTGTAACATTCGTCTGGCTGTTTCCACATTCCTTACAATATGCCTCGTACTACTATGCGGATTCATTAGCGTCGTAGTCGGAACAGCTTCATCGTGTCCTCTGTCAGTTGCAGTCTTATTTGTTGTCCTGTTTTTTTTTTTTTGCCCTGGCGTAACCACAAGCGCCGGAACGAAGATGAAGAACGCAAGAGAAGAGAAGGCGATGAAACAAAGTCAGTCATTGGTGCGCTGATTAGTAGTGATCCATATCCATTGCTTGTTTGGACATTGTACATAGCAAAGGACACTTATTTACATGTCTCCCATCACTTGCGATTACTTGTTGTAAATACGAGTTGAGTAGTGTCGTTCTTCTTACTTCTAATAAAAACCATTACTGTGATTTTGCTTGAATAGTTGTATAGCATTCCGCATACACAGCATCGTTTGGATACTCTATATGAGACGAATGGGCAAGACCCCACATTTTTACGTTGGAACAGCCCCTTCGCACTAGTGACTTAATAATTTGTGCAGTTGCCTAGCGCGTCGGACATTGGCGACCCAGATAGATAGCTCTCTACAGCTTTACTGTTTTTACAGAATTTCTTTTACTTTCGCTGTATAGGAGAAGTATAACCAATTCCTCCTCATCGGTGTATACGGCTGCATGCAACGAAAGTTGGTGAGAAATGAACGGCCTGCCGTGCATACTAGTAAACAGGGAATGTGCAGCGGTTCTGACACAGTGTAGCATGAGAGCTCTACTTGCAGGTCTTTGCACCACTAATGTCGATTCCAGTCACGGTGCTCTGAAATTGTGGGATATTTCTTGAATTACTTTTTATGACAGTTTTCAATGTCAACACTAAAAAACGCTATATCACTGTAATTGCCTTCTCAAGAGCTATCGAATAGGGTTGGCATCAAACATCACGTGAAATTAAAAAAAAAAAAACTGAAATTATTTGGAACTTTTGAATTCACGTGTAAGCCTCCGCAGCTTAGTGCACAGCGCGGCAGTGCAGAGGACACGTGTTCAATTCCTGGTACTTCCAGGATTTTCCCTTGGTGGGATGAATGGTAACGTGGGCACTTAGCCTAGAGACGTGAAATGAATTATGTTCGACTGGGTAGTAGCAGTTCCAAGGTCGAGAAACCCGACGATGATTGGAGAGCGATGCGCTGTACACAAGGCCCTCCATACCACATCCAGAGGCTCCAGTGGCAGAGGATGGCACGGCGGCCGATCGGACACGCGAAGCTTTTCTGAGCTCACTACGATATACGTCTTACGAGCAAAATATTTTCACTTGTAACTATTAAAGCTCAAACCCTTGCTCACTGTGGCAATTACCTTTTCTATTCACACAGAAAAACTCTGCATTATACTTTACCCGAGTAGTTGGAAGCGGAATTGAAATCCACTCTTTGAAATAACAACTACACTACTGGCCATTAAAATTGCTACACCAAGAAGAAATGCAGATGATAAACAGGTATTCATTGGACAAATATATTATACTAAAACTGACATATGATTACATTTTCATGCAATTTGGATGCATAGACCCAGAGAAATCAGTACCCAGAACAACCACCTCTGGCCGTAATAACGGCCTTGATGCAGCTGGGCATTGAGTCAAACAGAGCTTGGATGACGTGTACAGGTACAGCTGTCCATGCAGCTTCAACACGATACCACAGTGCATCAAGAGTAGTGACTGGCGTATTATTATGAGCCAGTTGCTCGGCCACCATTGACCAGACGTTTTCAATTGGTGAGAGATCTGAAGAATGTGCTGGCCAGGAGAGCAGTCGAACATTTTCTGTATCCAGAAAGGCCCGTACAGTACATGCAACATGCGGTCGTGCATTATCCTGTTAAAATATAGGGTTTCCGAGGGATCGAATGAAGGGTAGAGCCACGGGTCGTAACACATCTGAAATGTAACGTCCACTGTTCAAAGTGCCGTCAATGCGAACAAGAGGTGACCGAGACGTGTAACCAATGTCACCCCATACCATCACGCCGGGTGATACGCCAGTATGGCGATGACGAATACACGCTTCCAATGTGGGTTCACCGCGATGTCACCAAACACGGATGCGACCATCATGACGCTGTAAACAGAACCTGGATTCATCCGAAAAAAATACGTTTTGCCATTCGTGCACAGAGGTTCGTCGTTGAGTACACCATCGCAGGCCCTCCTGCCTGTGATGCAGCGTCAAGAGTAATCACAGCCTGTCATCTCGACTGCTAGTAATACGAGGCCGTTGGGATTCAGCACGGCGTTCCGTATTACCATCCTGAACCCACCGATTCCATATTCTGCTAACAGTCATGGGATCTCGACCAACGCGAGCAGCAATGTCGCGATACGATAAACGGCAATCGCGATAGGCTACAATCCGACCTTTTATCACAGTCGGAAACTTGCTGGTACGTATTTCTCCTCCTTACACGAGACATCACAACAACGTTTCACCAGGCAACGCCGGTCAACTGCTGTTTGTGTATGAGAAATCGGTTGGAAACCTCCCTCATATCAGCACGTTGTAGGTGTCGCCACCGCGCCAGCCTAGGGGTGAATGCTCTGAAAAACTAATCATTTGCATATCACAGCATCTTCGTCCTGTCGGGTAAATTTCGCGTCTGTAGCACGTCAACTTCGTGGTGTAGCAATTTTAAATACACTCCTGGAAATGGAAAAAAGAACACATTGTCACCGGTGTGTCAGACCCAACATACTTGCTCCGGACACTGCGAGAGGGCTGTACAAGCAATGATCACACGCACGGCACAGCGGACACACCGGTAAACGCGGTGTTGGCCGTCGAATGGCGCTAGCTGCGCAGCATTTGTGCACCGCCGCCGTCAGTGTCAGCCAGTTTGCCGTGGCATACGGAGCTCCATCGCAGTCTTTAACACTGGTAGCATGCCACGACAGCGTGGACGTGAACCGTATGTGCAGTTGACGGACTTTGAGCGAGGGCGTATAGTGGGCATGCGGGAGGCCGGGTGGACGTACCGCCGAATTGCTCAACACGTGGGGCGTGAGGTCTCCACAGTACATCGATGTTGTCGCCAGTGGTCGGCGGTAGGTGCACGTGCCCGTCGACCTGGGACGGGACCGCAGCGACGCACGGATGCACGCCAAGACCGTAGGGTCCTACGCAGTGCCGTAGGGGACCGCACCGCCACTTCCCAGCAAATTAGGGACACTGTTGCTCCTGGGGTATCGGCGAGGACCATTCGCAACCGTCTCCATGAAGCTGGGCTACGGTCCCGCACACCGTTAGGCCGTCTTCCGCTCACGCCCCAACATCGTGCAGCCCGCCTCCACTGGTGTCGCGACAGGCGTGAATGGAGGGACGAATGGAGACGTGTCGTCTTCAGCGATGAGAGTCGCTTCTGCCTTGGTGCCAATGATGGTCGTATGCGTGTTTGGCGCCGTGCAGGTGAGCGCCACAATCAGGACTGCATACGACCGAGGCACACAGGGCCAACACCCGGCATCATGGTGTGAGGAGCGATCTCCTACACTGGCCGTACACCACTGGTGATCGTCGAGGGGACACTGAATAGTGCACGGTACATCCAAACCGTCATCGAACCCATCGTTCTAGCATTCATAGACCGGCAAGGGAACTTGCTGTTCCAACAGGACAATGCACGTCCGCATGTATCCCGTGCCACCCAACGTGCTCTAGAAGGTGTAAGTCAACTACCCTGGCCAGCAAGATCTCCGGATCTGTCCCCCATTGAGCATGTTTGGGACTGGATGAAGCGTCGTCTCACGCGGTCTGCACGTCCAGCACGACCGCTGGTCCAACTGAGGCGCCAGGTGGAAATGGCATGGCAAGCCGTTCCACAGGACTACATCCAGCATCTCTACGATCGTCTCCATGGGAGAATAGCAGCCTGCATTGCTGCGAAAGGTGGATATACACTGTACTAGTGCCGACATTGTGCATGCTCTGTTGCCTGTGTCTATGTGCCTGTGGTTCTGTCAGTGTGATCATGTGATGTATCTGACCCCAGGAATGTGTCAATAAAGTTTCCCCTTCCTGGGACAATGAATTCACGGTGTTCTTATTTCAATTTCCAGGAGTGTATCATTAGTGTATTAGAAAAGCCAAACTAAATTCAGCTTCTGAGGATAAAGTCTACAGATCCTGAGAACAGCAATGTCTTGAGAAGCTGAGAGAAATTGATAAGGACACAGTCCTACGAGACTGGAAGTTCGCAGGCAGCCTGTGGATGAGCGCAAGGTTCTGTACCGACAAGGTCCCACGAGGCGGTGAGCACGCAGGCTGTCACATGCAAATACTGCGAAGCGGTGCCCTCGGGGACCGGTGACGAAATTACAGCGGCGGACGTGGCTCGCGGCGAGGGCGGCAGCAGGTGCGGCACGCGTGGTGGGGTCCGTTGTGGAACTCGAAGTGGAGACATCAAAAATGGCTCTGAGCAGTATGGGACTTAACTTCTGAGGTCATCAGTCCCCTAGAACATAGAACTACTTAAACCCAACCAACCTAAGAACATCACACACATCCATGCCCGAGGCAGGATTCGAACGTGGAGAGATCAAGCGACTGTTGGTTGATAGGGGGTTAGGGGCGTAATGGTTCTCCCTGGGTGGGCCGCCGGCCCAAGTGCACACCTGCGGAAGGGTACGTGTAAGATATCACTTGTACATCTGACCACGTGGACGTAAGTTGGTTTTTGAAACTGCAGCACTGTGATGGTTAGGGTGGCGTCCTCGGATGCTATGGCGGCTGCTGCTTGCTTGAATGTACACAGTACCTTGCCTCTTCTATTTACGAATAAACTCCAACGTGGGGCAGGGTCAGTACCTGTCCCGCGAAACATGGACATAAGTGTAGAGGCAGAAATACGCAGGTGGCAGTTCTTCATACACCACAAGCTCAATATCTGTACAAAAGCAGTATTCATCCTACTAGATCGCTATAATTTAAAATTTTACAGAATGCAAAGTGGGACATAAATACGAAAAACGCCTCAGCTCGTTATGATTAAATACGGTAATTGCTGCATCCGGATCAAGTATTTCTTGGAAAAAAAAATGGACGAGTGCAGTTTGACTCGAGCACGAAAAAGATTCCACACTAACTTAATTACGGAAGGACATAATAAAAATAAATGAGTGACTTAATGGCGTGGTGCATGTCTTCTTATAGGACGCCTCTTCGGCGACAACCATGTCCACAACTTATCAGTTATCAAACCGGCAGATGGGGTCCTATAGTTTAACATGGAATCCGAACCACGGATTGTTCCCAGCGACTCCTCATATCGTTCAAAGGTGAAGGCTAGGCTAAAACGGAGACTTTAAATCTGTGGTCTGACCGCAATTCGATCCAACAACCTCTCGGTTACCGTGCACGTGCTTTATCGCTGGAGCACCAGGCTCGATACGTATGGGCGTAATTCATCCACAGGTTTTGACAAGAGATTTTCTGAGTATCAAACAATGTGACGTATGGGGCCGTACCTTTATCTTACAAGATAAAAATACTTACATTGCGTTAGTGCCTAACATAAATTCAACTTGAGATCTCGACCCGTTTCTGAGAAAAAGGGGACCGTAACAGACAGACAGACAGAAAACAGACAGCGAACCACAAATAGCAAAATAATAATTTCATGTGACAGAATTACAGACTGACAGTTTTATGATTCTTGTCAAATATCACGATTCTACGACAAATGTAAATCCTGCTGAGTGAATTTTCTAGTATCGATATATGTGACATAAATGGCAGTATCTTTTGTTTGCATCGACCTACAAGCTCTATTGTTTTGCAGCGCCAAGGAGCCGTAGACCTAAGTATGTACCATAAATTTCAACTAACTAACTATCCGTTCGTGGGAAAAAGGGTCTTAACAATCGGACGGAATGAGAGACAGACAAACGCCCAGGCCGGCCGCGGTGGCCGAGCGGCTCTAGGCGCTCCAGTCCGGAACCGCGCTGCTGCTACGGTCGCAGGTTCGAATCCTGTCCCAGGCATGGATGTGTGTGATGTCCTTATGTTTAAGTAGTTCTATGTCTAGGGGACTTATGACCTCAGATGTTGAGTCCCTTAGTGCTCAGAGCCATTTTTCTTTTTTGTTTTTGACAAACGCCCAACAAAATGATTCTATAAGGATTTCGTTTTTACCAGGTAAAGCACAGAACCCTAATAAGGAAGTTATGGACATTTATTGGACACTGTACTGCTGACGATACTTGACTTAGGGCTAGAGGGTGAATGCGTTTTGATGCAGCCAGTGAGTCGTTGAAGTCCAGCGACGGCAGTCACAATACTTACGAAAGGCATTACGATGAATATCAACATATATAAAATATTAAGTTTATTTGGACGATACTTAAGGAGAGGAAATGTAATTAGAGGAAGAACATAACTAGTCGTATGATCGTAATTCATAAGCAGCATCTTATGATTTTCGTAGGGAAGATTCAAGAAGAACCCCAGTCAGTGCGGAAATAATGTTGTGACGAGTACGAGTGGGGACTGCTATAGATAAGGTTTGAAATGCTCTATTAACATATTCAGTTCACATATTTTGTACTCATTATATTGTTTATTCGCTTCAACATATCCTCTAAGTCTTCTTCACTTTCATTGAGAATAGCAGTGTCACCAGCGAATTTTATCACTGATATCCTTTCACCCTGAAATTTAACCCTACTCCCGAACTTCTCTTTAATTTCCGACGTAGTTTGGGCGAAAGTCTGTATCCCTGTCCTGCACACTGTTTAACCAGAGAACTTCTTTTTGGTCTTTCAACTTTATTGTCCTCTCTCGGTTGTTGTACACTGTATATCACCTGCTTTTATCTGTAGTTTCTCCTTTTCTTTCAAAGAATTACGAATATATTATCCCATTTTACACTGTCGAAAGCTTTTCTAGATTGACTAGTCCTATGACCGTATCTTGATTTTTCTTTACTCTTTCTTCCATTATCAAGCACAAAGTCGTAGCTACCTCTCTGGTGCCTTAACTTCTTGTAGAGCCAAATTGGTGTTCATCTGTATTCTGTAAGTACGGAATGATTACGCAGTGGGTTTCTGGTTGAGAAATCGCCTTTAACTGTTGGTTGTTTGCGAGAGGTTCATTTTATGTCTTGTGTAATAAGGAAAACATCTACTAGCACGTCCCAGAACTGAACAGCGGCATGACTGCGGCACTATCGAGACAGTGATAGATCGTCCCGCGACACTACAGTTTGCTTTGGTTGGGAACCAACTGCCATACAAATATGAAATTTATACATTCATAAGGATTACATTCAACGGCCCCATGCGACTATCGCACAATAAGACTGAATTACAATTCACTCTAACGTTCAACTTTCAGTGATCAAATTGATTTGTTTGCTGCATGTCAAGTACCTACATATACATCTACACGATTACTCTGCTATTCACAATTAAGTGCCTGGCAGAGGGTTCAATGAAACACCTTCAACCTGTCTCTCTACCGTTTCACTCTCGAACGACGCGCGGGAAAAGCGAGCACTTAAATTTTTCTGTTCGAGCCCTGAATTCTCTTATTTTATCGTGATGATCTTTTCTTCCTATGTAGGTGGGTGACAACAGAATGTTTTCACAATCGGAAAAGAAAACTGGTGTTTTAAATTTCAAGAGAAGATCCCGTCGCAACGAGTCTTTTTTTTAATGATTGCCACTCCAGTTCACGTATCATGTCTGTGGCACTATCTCCCCTACTTCGCGATAATACAAAACGAGCTGCCCTTCTTTGTACTTTTTCGATGTCATCCGTCAGTCCCACCTGATGCGGATCCTGCACCGCACAGCAATACTCCAGAATAGGGCGGACAAGCGTAGTGTAAGTAGTCTATTTAGTAGATCTGGTGCACCTTCTAAGAGTTGTGCCAGTGAATCGCAGTCTTTGGTTTGCTCTACCCACAACATTATCTATGTGATCTTTCCAATTTACGTTATTTGAAATGTAATCGCTAAGTATTTAGCTGAATTTACAGCCTTCAGATTTGTGTGACATATGACGTAATCGAAATTTAGCAGATTTCTTTTACTACTCGTGTGAATAACTTCACACTTTTCTTTATTCAGGGTCAATTGCCACTTTTCGCACCATACAGATATCTTATCTAAATCATTTTTCATGTAGTTTTGATCATCTGATGACTTACAAGACGGCTAATGACAGCATAATCTGCAAATAATCTAAGACGGCTACTCAGATTGTCTCCTATGTAGTTAATATAGACCAGGGACAATAGAGGGCCTATAACACTTCCTTAGGGAACGCCGGATATTATTTCTGTTTTACTCGATGACTTTCCGTCTATTACTACGAACAGCGACCTTTCTGACAGGAAATAACGAATCCAGTCGTACAACTGGGGCGATATTCCATACGCACGCAGTTTGGTTAGAAGATAATGGTGTGGAATGAAGTCGTAAGTCTTATGAAAATCTAAAAATATGAAGTCATTGTGACATCCCCTGTTCATAGCACTCATTACTTTATGAGTATAAAGGGCTATTTGTCTTCCGGAAGAACGATATTTTCAGAAACAGTGCTGAATATGTGTCAGTAAATCGTTTCCTTCGAGGTACTTCATAGTGTTCGAATACAGTATATGTTCCAAAACCCTACTGCAAATCGACGTTAATGATACGGGCCTGTAATTCAGCGGGTTACTCCTATTTCCCATTTTGGGTATTGGTGTGACCTGAGCAACTTTCCAGTCTTTAGGTACGTAACTTTCTGTGAGGGAGCCGCTATATACACTCCTGGAAATTGAAATAAGAACACCGTGAATTCATTGTCCCAGGAAGGGGAAACTTTATTGACACATTCCTGGGGTCAGATACATCACATGATCACACTGACAGAACCACAGGCACATAGACACAGGCAACAGAGCATGCACAATGTCGGCACTAGTACAGTGTATATCCACCTTTCGCAGACGATCGTAGAGATGCTGGATGTAGTCCTGTGGAACGGCTTGCCATGCCATTTCCACCTGGCGCCTCAGTTGGACCAGCGTTGGTGCTGGACGTGCAGACCGCGTGAGACGACGCTTCATCCAGTCCCAAACATGCTCAATGGGGGACAGATCCGGAGATCTTGCTGGCAAGGGGAGTTGACTTACACCTTCTAGAGCACGTTGGGTGGCACGGGATACATGCGGACGTGCATTGTCCTGTTGGAACAGCAAGTTCCCTTGCCGGTCTAGGAATGGTAGAACGATGGGTTCGATGACGGTTTGGATGTACCGTGCACTATTCAGTGTCCCCTCGACGATCACCAGTGGTGTACGGCCAGTGTAGGAGATCGCTCCCCACACCATGATGCCGAGTGTTGGCCCTGTGTGCCTCGGTCGTATGCAGTCCTGATTGTGGCGCTCACCTGCACGGCGCCAAACACGCATACGACCATCATTGGCACCAAGGCAGAAGCGACTCTCATCGCTGAAGACGACACGTCTCCATTCGTCCCTCCATTCACGCCTGTCGCGACACCACTGGAGGCGGGCTGCATGATGTTGGGGCGTGAGCGGAAGACGGCCTAACGGTGTGCGGGACCGTAGCCCAGCTTCATGGAGACGGTTGCGAATGGTCCTCGCCGATACCCCAGGAGCAACAGTGTCCCTAATTTGCTGGGAAGTGGCGGTGCGGTCCCCTACGGCACTGCGTAGGATCCTACGGTCTTGGCGTGCATCCGTGCATCGCTGCGGTCCGGTCCCAGGTCGACGGGCACGTGCACTTTCCGCCGACCACTGGCGACAACATCGATGTACTGTGGAGACCTCACGCCCCACGTGTTGAGCAATTCGACGGTACGTCCACCCGGCCTCCCGCATGCCCACTATACGCCCGCGCTCAAAGTTCGTCAACTGCACATACGGTTCACGTCCACGCTGTCGCGGCATGCTACCAGTGTTAAAGACTGCGATGGAGCTCCGTATGCCACGGCAAACTGGCTGACACTGACGGCGGCGGTGCACAAATGCTGCGCAGCTAGCGCCATTCGACGGCCAACACCGCGGTTCCTGGTGTGTCCGCTGTGCCGTGCGTGTGATCATTGCTTGTACAGCCCTCTCGCAGTGTCCGGAGCAAGTATGGTGGGTCTGACACACCGGTGTCAATGTGTTCTTTTTTCCATTTCCAGGAGTGTATTTGCTAAATACGGAGCAATTGTATTAGCGTACTCTGAGAGGAACCTGACTGGTATACCATCTGGATCGGGAGCTTTGCCTTTATTAGAATTACATTAATACCTTCAGCTGTTAATGGGCAGTGATATATACCAACGGGGAAAGGCGAAAATGTGTGCCCCGACCGGGACTCGAACCCGGGATCACATGCTGACATTGCAGACTCTCTATCCATCTGAGCCACCGCGGGCATGGAGGATAGTGCGACTGCAGCGACTATCTAGCGCACGCCTCACGCGAGTCCCACATTCTCGCCTTGTGTGTCCACACATTACATTCGTAGTGTCCCACCCCAACAAACTCATACTCGTGGAAGACATTCTTACCAAGTCCCGTAAGAGTTCGGGGAATATGTTTGCATCCGTACAGAAGAAATACAGGCTGTTAAGTGTACAGGTACAGATACTATGATCGTTGGTACCTTAATATCTGTCTACTTCAGTATGTAACTTGTTTCCTCTCTGCGTCTGTCTCCTCCAAACGCATCACTTAATTTGCTAGCTGATGTTACTGCACAGTCGGAACTCTATCACTCCTGTCATTACAGTCCATTCTATTGCCTTCAAGTATCCGTACTTCCATATCTGATCTAGTGCTCGGTTGAAAATGATATTTAATGGATTGCTTGTGAAATCTGTACTTCGAGATAATAAACAACCTAAAAACACACTACTTGTAATTGCTCTAATCAATGTCTGCAAATGAAGTTTAACTTGCCTAATACAATCCAAATGTCAGAAATAGTCCGGATTAGTTGAATGACAATACTAGAAATGGAGGTAGAGCAGGACTGAAACCCATACAACATATCCGGGTACTGGACGCCACGTAACAGGAAGCTGATCAGTTTAGCTCCGTAGACACTACTTGTATAACATACAGACAAACTCTTCAAGAACTTCAATAAAAAACATCAATAATTAAAACAAAGGACATTATGAAGCCTTCACGCAACGTATTAAAACGTGACTGGAAGTCCTTAACTTCAATACAGGGAAAGGGGTTGTTTCTTTGTAATGATGTTTAAATTAAGATCTTACTCCACTTTACATGTATCTAGAAATGTGAAGTAGACTATCATGGCTATAATTAATCTTTAAAACAAGACATTATTAAGAAGAGTCTGAATACACAAATCCATAGGAACAAAATCTTATGAGAACCTGATAATAATCACTGAACTTCATCAGTAAAGAAGACCCACAAAAGGTACACTCGGTCTTTTAACAACTTGGTTAAAGGGTCTAGATACATACCCCTGAAGATGGGTTAGTTTTTAAATGAGAACCTGGTATTCATCAACACAGACTGGTAGACACTTGCGCAAGAGAAAAACATAAAACAACAGGGCGAGGAAGCAAATTCGTTACAGCAAACGCAATGTTAATTACCACTCTCATATATTTTTCTTAGGCACCACCACCCAGAATGAACATATACATTTACATCTGTTAACCAGAAATATACACACCAGAGTACTTTGTAATCTTAGTTTCCAGTGCCTCTAAAGTTAAACCAGTGCCTCAGAAATCCGCCAGGTACGAACGAAATGAACCTGTGCTTTGGCGGGTGTAGTTGTGTATAATGCAACTAATCTACACTGACTTGCCGTAGCAACCGCTAATTCAAGTGCGCAAACACACCAGTAACTTCCGATGGTGGACAACATACATACGGTAACTGTTGTAGCAAGGGGAGTCATGGAAGTACATACACGACAATACGAACGTTTCAGAACATGCACAGAAAACTGAAGCGTACTAAGGCAACTCCAGCTTATTCCAAAAAGGTTGTCGAGAGAACGTCGCTGTAGGCCTTGACAAACGGCAGGAACCAGGTACTTCAAGACAGAGGTCTTCCACTGGCAGGTTTCATTTGTGTGCCGTAATTATGTTGTGCCCCGTTTGCCCACAATGGCGTCCGACGCCTTCCGTCGGTAGTCGAGTAGCTCACAGTCCGCTGCCAAAACTCAGACTGACTCCCTCCGGCAATGCTTGCTTGCAGAAAATTTTGAAATATGCAGCACGCACCATCTGAGCGGGTGAGGGGCCAAACAGTAGTTACGTTAAAAGAGTGACACAAATAACACACGCGGGCTATCGATATGAGCCACGACGGCTCGGACCATTGTAGACCGTTTGAACTGTAATCTCTGTTCCTTCATTTCACAAAAGTAATCGCCACTGTCAAGTTTACCTGCTCTTTCAGGAACGCCAGAGATTTCAACCTATAGACACACGACTGAAGCCATACTGCAACCTATTCCAGCTCTTCTCTGAAGCACCATTAGCATGATAAATAAGTCGTAACTGCAGTTTGTAAACTGACGAATACATCACAAGATCTGTGCCTTGTCTACAATCGTTTGAGGAGACCAGTCCGTGACAATATTTTCTGTTGAATCGCTAATATCAGCGTGAAGCTAAACATTAAAATTTGTTACCAGGAAGAAAGGGAATTCCGCTATCGTGGAAACAAAATAACAAATGACTGACGAATAAAAGAGGACACAGAAAGCAGAATAGCAGAGGCAAATAGTGGGTTCCTCGCCAAAAGATAGATACTTGTATCAAACATCGACCTTAAATTAAGGAAGAAATTTCTGAGATTGTACGTTCGGACCGCAGCATTGAATGGAGGTGAATCATGAACTGTGGGAAAGTCAGAAAAGAAGAGAAGCTAATAGTTTGAGATGTCTTGCTACAGAAGGATGCTGAAGACTCGGTAAACTGTTAAGAAATTTGAAAGTTTGTGACACTTACAATACAGCGTGTTATTAATTTTTGTCGTCAGTTTCATGTGCTGTGTAATCGATATTATGTGAAAGTGTAATAAGTTTCTGTTTACTTTGTAAATAAGTCAAACATTGTGTTACCAAATGCAGAATTATTAATGTGAAACTTATAATGATATAGGGAAAACGCCTGTGATAAAAGAGTGACACCTAGGTATGGAGCAGTATCTGATCAGTGGGACGTGATGTCATAGAGCGAGCGAAGTAGGAGATATTCACTGAGTTATGAGAGATGGAGGTGGTTGGACGCATAAGTAGCGTACTCTATTTGCCTGTGGTCATGTTTAGCTGCTTAAAGTATGTATTGGGACGCTTTGTTCATTGGAAAATGTAGGCAGATGAAGGAAACACCTATTACAGAAGGATCCTGACCCTATACCAAGCGTGGTTAACGCAAGTGCGCTCGCCAGATTTGAGTGTTGTAGGAGTATTGTCGCCTTACGCTGACTACAGCACATTAACAACTACAAAAAACTGTAAGATCTTACAAAATCTTTCACAATGTGCAGAAAATGTGAAGCAATGCCCGGAGACTTGATTTTGATCATTTTTGAAAGAAAAAGTGAGACAATAAAATTTTCTTAATCTCTTCTTCCATCTGAATCATTCTAACGTAGACAGGGTCCAAATGTTTCCTATGTGTGCTAATTGTGTGTGAAATAAAAGAACTGAATAAGTAAATTAAAAGTGTACCAAATTGCTTTGCTACTTAAAAAAATTTATGAAATGCTGTAAGTAGGCTGTTTAGGTTTTTGTGTTGGTAACGCCACGTGACGCTCTGTATGAAAATCACTAACTGTGCTGTGTGCAGTCTGTGGCTAGTTGGCATCGTTGGAATATTCGCTATTGTAGTGTTGGGCATTTGGATGTGAACAGCGCGTAGCGTTGCGCAGTTGGAGGTGAGCCGCCAGCAGTGTTGGATGTGGAGATAGAGATGCCAGAGTTTTTAGAGGTTGCTATTAGTGGACGATCTGGACGTGTGTCCGCCAGAAAAAGGCAATTTGTAAAGATGGAGGTCATGATTATACAGGGTGAGTCACCTAACGTTACCGCTGGATACATTTCGTAAACCACATCAAATACTGACGAACCGATTCCACAGACCGAACGTGAGGAGAGGGGCTAGTGTAATTGTTTAATACAAACCATACAAAAATGCACGGAAGTATGTTTTTTAACACAAACCTACGTTTTTTTAAATGGAACCACGTCAGTTTTGTTAGCACATTTGAACATATAAAGAAATACGTAATCAGTGCCGTTTGCTGCATTGTAAAATGTTAATTACATCCGGAGATATTGTAACCTAAAGTTCACGCTTGAAACCTCCGACGTTCAGTTGCGTGTTGTAACAAACATGGGCCACGGTCGGCGAGCAGCGTCTGCAGGGACATGATGACGATGACGACCGTGTTTACGAGTGTGGCTGTAGTGCACTGTTGTGGTTTGATCTAGCTGTCGCAGTGTCTGTATGTAGCGCTTGCTGCTATTGTTATTCTGCATTCGACTCCGTACGCAGACCAACTGTAGTACACCGTGTTACCAGACGCCTGTGATAGTGTAGTGTTGTAGGAATTGTGACCATGGTGTATTCGAACTCTGAAAAGGCGGAGATGATACTCATCTATGGCGAGTACCGACGAAATGCAGCTCGAGCCTGCAGGGTGTATGCAGAACGGTACCCGGACAGAGAGCATCCAACGTGCCGCACATTGCAAAACATCTACTGCCAACTGTATGCAACAGGTACGGTCGTAGCACGCAAACGGGTCCGTAACAGGCACGTCACAGGAGAAGCGGGTGCAATTGGTGTGTTAGCTGCTGTTGCCATGAACCCACACATGAGTACACGGGACATTGCGAGAGCCGGTGGACTGAGTCGAAGTAGTGTCATGCGTATACTGCATCGTCACCGCTTTCACCCGTTTCATGTGTCGCTACATCAGCAATTACATGGTGATGACTTTAATCATCGAGTGCAATTCTGTCAATGGGCATCAACAGAGAATGCGTTGCTGTTCTACCTCTTTACCGATGAAGCGGGTTTCACAAACCATGGGGCAGTGAATCTACGGAACATGCATTACTGGTCCGTGGGCAATCCTCGCTGGATCAGACAGGTAGAGCGACAGCGACCGTGAACTGTAAATGTATGGTTCGGAATCATTGGCGACCACCTCATTGGTCCTCACTTCATTGCAGGGGCCCAAACAGCTGCAACATACATCGCGTTTCTACAGAATGATCTGCCAACGTTGCTCGAAAATGTCCCACTGGAAACGCGTCGACGTATGTGGTATCAGCATGATGGTGCACCTGCACATTCCACAATTAACACTAGGCTGACCCTTGACAGGATGTTCGACGGGCATTTCATAGGACGTGGAGGACGCATAAATTGGCCAGCCCGTTCTCCTGATCTTACACCTCTGGACTTCTTCCTGTGGGGTACGTTAAAGGAGAATGTGTACCGTGATGTGCCTACAACCCCAGAGGATATGAAACAACGTATTATGACAGTCTGCGGCGACATTACACCAGATGTACTGCGGCGTGTACGACATTCATTACGCCAGAGATTGCAATTGTGTGCAGCAAATGATGGCCACCACATTGAAAATCTATTGGCCTGACATGTCGGGACACTCTCTATTCCACTCCGTAACTGAAAACGGAAACCACGTGTGTACGTGTACCTCACCCCTCATGGTAATGTACATGTGCGTCAGTGAAAAAGACCAATAAAAAGGAGTTAGCATGTGGACGCAATGTCCTGTTCCAGTCTCTTCTGTACCTAAGGTCCATCACCGTTCCCTTTGGATCCCTACGTAATTCGGTGCTCTCCGATACACACGACCGAGCAGCGGAGGAGTGGTACTCAAGCGTCAACTTTAGGTTACAATATCTCCGGATGTAATTAACATTTTACAATTCAACAAACGGCACTGATTACGTATTTGTTTGGGCATACGTGTGGTCCTGATTTATGGCCGGCGCAGCTCCGTATTTGTTTGGGCATACGTGTGGTCCTGATTTATGGCCGGCGCAGCTCCGTCTACGTTCGCCCTAATGGTTTTAAATTTGACTGACATAATCTTATGATTATGCGTCTTTAATGTTTTAATTTTTAATCTGTGACATGGCCAGTGTTTGGCTCACAAAATAATTTTATTTTTTGTTCTGAAGAAGATTCCATTACTGGAATCGAAACCTAGGTAAACGAGTAAAATTACCTTGCAACTGAAGGCTGAAAAAATTGTTTATTTGCTGATTTGTTTATATGTTCAGATGTGCTAACAAAACTAACGGGGTTCCATTTTAAAAAAAACGTAGGTTTGTGTTAAAAAACATACTTCCGTGCATTTTTTTATGGTTTGTATTAACAAATTACACTAGCCCCTCTCCTCACGTTCAGTCTGTGGAATCGATCCGTCAGTATTTGATGTGGTTTACGAAATATATCCAGCGGTAATGTTAGGTGACTCACCCTATATATATATATATATATATATATATATATATATATATATATATATATATATATATATATATGATGACTTTTGAACATTATTAAGGTAAATACATTGAATGTTCTCTATCAAAATCTTTCATCTGCTAACTATGAATATCAGTAGTTAGTGCCTTCAGTAGTTAGAATCTTTTATTTAGCTGGCAGTATTGGCGCTCGCTATATTGCAGCAGTTCGACTAACGAAGATTTTTGTGAGGTAAGTGATTCATGAAACGTATAGGTTATTGCTAGTCAGGACCATTCTTTTGTAGGGATTATTGGAAGTCAGACTGCGTTACGCTAAAAATATTGTGTGTCAGTTTAGTGATGATCAGAATAAGTAAAAAGAGAAATGTCTGAGTACGTTCACTTTTGCTCAGCTGTTTGAAAATCAAATAACGTAAGAGGTTTACCAGCACTGTTCTTTTTAATTTTTCTAAGGGGACGTTCCAATGCAACCATTAGAAACGCCTCATATAGTTAACTGTTCGTCATGCATAACAATCAGATGCACTGTTCATTTTGTGTTTGAGAATAAAAGTACATTAAATTACTGGTAAATATATTTAAATAGCAGTTACACACAAAATTTCTGAATACCCGTGAGTGTACTGGCTTGGTTTAAAGTTCATCATCAATAATGTGTTACAATTCTCGTAATCAAGCATACAATTAGTGTCCAGTCGAATTAACTTTCAAAACTAGTGAAGAAGAGTATTAAAAACTATTTCATTGAACTTCAATTAATTTATGGTTTCTAAAAAACTGCTAGTATCGAGAATTCAGTACCGCGAGGATAGATACGTTTTGTCCTAACAGTAGTGAGCGTCAGTTACACTTTACTCAGTGTTATGTATTCAAAGCACATTCCAAATCATTTCATTTAACTGCAGTATATTAGCTATAGTTATTTACTGCATTATTCCTTTATTCTTATTTTTTACTTGTGTTTTTAACAAGGTGTGTATACACCTTCTGCCACCACGCGACTATTTCTGTATTATTTCAAACGAGTACTGTTCAGCACAGTATGTGCTCTACTGGGCTGGCGATCGTAATTGTTAATCATCTTAAATCAATTGACTTGTGTTGTTGTGGCCTAGTCGATTCCTGTGGTATTTCTTTTCTAGTACCTTACGTGAGCGATTGCACTAATTGTCAGCTAATACAACTTAATGGGTAATAGCAGCAGAGTAGTACGATAGTTCGAGAGGAATAAGCTACTTTTCGGAATATCTTGTTGTACACATCTTCCGTTTAATTGGTGTCAGATTTCTTCGGAGACAGTAGCCTTATTAAAAATTTTATCATTTCTGTTGGTCGCAGTCGAAACACGCTCAATTTTCCACAGTAAACGATTAGTCAAGGGACAAAGTCACAGGTTCTCCGCACAGCCCTCATGGGAAACACTGACAAGAAATGTCAGGATGAGAGGCGATGTGTTAAGATCTGAAGGAATAAGTTCGTGGTACATGAGAGAGCCTTAGAGCATATGAAATGTAGAGGAAAACAGAGGCCGGAACATGGCCAACAAATAATTCCAGTAATTCAATTAATAATAACAGAGAAGATCGGCGTCGAGATGCTACTCTAAGAGGAAGAATCTGATGACTAAAAGGAAATATATATATATATATATATATATATTTCATAGCGTGTCCAAAATTTGCTCCTCGTTGAATAGAACATTTGGAGCTCAACTGCTACTTTACTTTCGAAGGAGAACATATCGTAATGAAGAGAAATAGCCATAGTTACCTGAACACAAAGCGATACAGCTCCATTACAATCACTAAAATAGTTTTCTTCACATATAAAGGAAAATTTACGTTAGGCTTTATATTTTAATAAAATGTGTATAAGTTCCATTTGTTAGAATTATTTAGTTTATTACCTAAGATGTTTAATTGTTGCAGTTGTAGAAGCAGTTGCATTACTTATAACGGTTAATTAAATGTGTCTTCCAAATGTGACTGTGTTCTCTTATAATGTTATAAACATTTACTTCTTCTTCTTCTTTCGAATTGCCCATTTGGAGGGTACGATGAATCAACTTTGGCTACTCTTCATTGTACTAGATTTCCTTAGTTTCCAAATTTCATCCGTTTAGAGTGTTGTTCCTTTCTTCTTGAGTCCATTTTCGTCTAGTTGTTTCCTTTCTCTCCTGAAATTCTTCCATTTTCACTGCCTTTCTGAAAGTGTTCTGTTTTCTATTGTGTCTATTGTAATTCCATCATTTTCCATGTCCTTTCCAGTCTTATTGAACATTTCGGGCTTGGATTTGTAGCTTTTTAGTAATGTGAATATCTGCTTGGTAAGTCTGTTGTTATCCATTATGAATATATGTCCAAAAACTGTGGTTTTCTCTTCCTCATTACATCAGTTAGTTTTTCAGTTTTTTATATACATTTTATTATCCCATATATTTAAAATGGTGACTTAGAACGTTTGGAGTATGTAAATGTGTTTCACATACTTTGTAAGTATTCGATTACCCCTCCGGCCTCCTCATGCCCCCATTTTCAGCTTGCTCAAACTATTTGCCTCCTTTCCTACGTACTACGTTTATCATTCAAATCCACCCTTCTCCCCACCACATCACACATTGCATTGTGCAGAACACTATGTCTCTCAGGCGATCTTTGGAAGATCGTTTTATGTATATCCATGTCAGTTGTGGTTCACACAAAGTAACTGATTACTGGTTAGCAGTTTTATATAACAACTACGCCACAGCGTACAAAATTGAAAGCCTGCAATATATTTAGGCGATTTAGTGATGTTGCCACTTTCACTAATGTCATATTTGGCCTATACGATCAGATAGCATGTTTTGGTAAGGAGAGTCCTACTTTGGGACACTTTGATGCCATCCGTGATGAGAGGTTCTTCAACGTCACTCACCGTTCTGACCATCAGTCTACCTCATTGTTATTAAACGCGTAAAAGTCTAATCGTGATCTCCGTCTTCACGGAAACAATTGTTCCTGTTTCTATAGGTGCCTGTCTTCCGTCTTGTGCGCGCAGTCAGAACTTCTTCTTTTATTTGTTTGATTCATCGATGTGCTAGCTGGTTTGATGTTGCTAGTCAGGAATTCCTCTCCTGGGCTATCCTTGTCATCTGAGACTAGCACTTGCAACCTACGTCCGCAATTATTTTATGAATGCATTCCTGTCTTCCTCTATATCGTTTACCCTCTACAGCTCCCTGTAGTGCCACGGAAGTTATTACTTGATGTTTAAATAGACGTCCTTTCACCCCGTCCCTTCTTTGTGTCAATGTTTTCCATATACTATTCCGTTCCTCGTTGATTCTGCAGGGAACCTCCTCAGTGCTTAGGCTGTCAACCCACATAGTTTTAGACATTCTTCTGTAGCATCACATCTCAAATACTTCAAGTCTCTTCCGGTTTTCCCTTAGTCAGTGAGATACTTATTAATACTATAAAATTTCCGGTTTAGACTCAGAATGTGTTGAAAAATATTAAGTCTTTCAGAATAAGTTTTATGAAGGGTCTGTGCAGTCAGCGTAGCTCTGACTCAAAATGAAATATACTGTACATTCCTGCGTGTGGCACATCTGTACCTACAGCATCTTATGCCTAGAAACACTGAATTGTAATTCGCTATTTATTAAGTCCATCAAAATAAAGAACTACTAAGATTATTACTTTTATTTTCGATCACTAATTTACAATTTATTCCAAATTGGCGTCTGTATTCATGCAGAAGATCTAGTCTTGTGAAATCGGATGAATCTTTGTGAAACACCCTAGATAATAATACTTTTGGACTCACTCTGAACAGTTGTTATCGTTTGTGAATGATTTAGTTCCAAAAACATAGCTGACCTAAAACGCCATATTAATCATCATCATCATCATCATCATCATCATCATTTAAGACTGATTCTGCCTTTCAGCGTTCAGTCTGGAGCATAACCCCTCTTATACAGTTCCTCCATGATCCCCTATTCAGTGCTAACATTGGTGCCTCTTCTGATGTTATACCTATTACTTCAAAATCATTCTTAGCCGCATCCAGGTACCTTCACCTCGGTCTGCCCCGACTCCTCCTACCCTCTACTGCTGTAAATTTAGAAATTCTGCCCGTGAAACATCGTAAGCAGATAAGGTAATAGCGCTATTTCTATTCAGTTTCTAGATATCTATCTAAATTAATTGGTGTGCTCAGATGCATTACGCGTGGCAGTGAATCCACTTGGGAGAATGCCGGACTATACAGTGTTGCTATCTCGGTGTCTGTGTTTCACTGAGGAGCTGCCTCCGCTGGCAGGGCCGTAGTTGTCCACGTGGGTTAATACGTTGCTAAACAGCGCGAACACGCCGCCAGTAAATGTTTGCGCGTGGCCCCCGGTGTACAGGCAGAACGGTTGTGTTTATACGCCCGTTACCAGCCAGCTGCGTACAGCTACGAGCTCCCAGCTCCCAGCTCCCCTCGCAGATCGCCGGTCGCCTCGGGCGAGCCAGGTCCCGCGGGCGCCGTCCTTCCGCTTCCGGTCTCCGGAGGCCCGCCTCCGCGACGACGAAGGCGACGGCGACCCCGCAGGCGGGCGGCGGAGGAGGCGATGTTCATTCCTTATTCAGGCTCCGCCCCCTCACTTGCTCCTCCCAAGTCTCCGGCTCGTGACCCAGTTCTCCGCGAGGTCGGGCGATATGAGGGCTCCGTCACCACCTCGCAAGAATATGTTACGGAGAGAACTTTTCATTTATGCGACGCCATGACCAGTGGACCATGTTGAAAGAAAACCGTTAATTGATTCGTATTAATCCGTAGAAGGGGAGCCATGTAATACAGCACATGTTAAAGACGTTATATTTCCTACAAGATTTTTATTTAATTTAATGGCCCATATACTTTGATCTTTAGAACAAGGCTAAGATTATTTTGATACACAAGAAAGGAAGTATTCACAATATTAAAAACTACCGTTCTATCGGCTTGCTCTCAATTTCGTACAAAATTTTTACAAAGATCTTGTTAAATCGAATTAGTTCCACCCTTGACTTAGCCCAACCTATAGAACAAGCTGGATTCCGAAGCAATTTTAGCACTATTGACCACATTCTGACCGTTAGTGAAGTGATAAGCAGAGCGAATGAATACCAACTGCCTCTCTGCATTGCCTTTGTTGACTTTGAAAAGGCATTTGACTCCGTTAGCCATGTAGCTGTCCTCCAAGCTTTGAGTGAGCAAGGAGTGGGAGCAGCATACATTGAAGTGCTCAGGAAAATCTACGAGAATTCTTCAGCTTATGTTAACATCGGCGAATCAACTCAAGAATTCCGCATCATGAGGGGTGTCAAGCAAGGCGATCCCATCTCCCCAAAACTGTTCTCTGCTGTATTGGAAATGGCTATGTCAAAGCTGAGCTGGGAAGGTAAGGGAATCAGAATTAATGGAAGAAGGCTTACCAACTTGAGATTTGCTGATGATATTGCCTTACTGGCCAAAGACTTCGCAGAGCTCCAAAACTTGGTTACAGATCTTGCATCGGAATGTCAGCTGGTTGGCTTGAACTTGAACCTTTCCAAAACAAAAGTAATATCCAACAAATGGGTCCCAGCTGGAGATGTGAAAGTCAAGGACAGTCTACTAGAAGAGGTCAGTGAATATGTCTACCTTGGCCAGATTATAAATATGAAGGGAGACATAAGACCAGAAATCTATCGACGCATCAAGCTTGGTTGGTAAGCATTTGGGAAGAATTCAAAAATATTCAGATCAAAAATGCCAGTAAATCTGAAGAAAGCAGTATTTGATCAATGCATTCTTCCTGTGATGACGTACGGATGCGAGACATGGACACTGAACTCATTCACAAAAGGGAAACTTATGACAGCACAGAGAGCCATGGAGAGATCAATGCTGGGCTATACAAGAAAGGACAGGAAAAGGGCAGATGACATCCGGTCTGTGACGAAGGTTAATGACATCTTAGAGAGAGTAGGTTCCTTGAAATGGCAGTGGGCTGGCCACGTCGCAAGAAGAAAAGACAACAGGTGGACGAAGCTAGTACTGGAGTGGAGTCTGAGAGAGCACCGGAGGCCTAGAGGAAGACCACCAGACAGATGGGACAAAGACATCAAGAAGATCGCTGGTAACACCTGGCAGAGAACTGCCCAAGACCGTCCCACTTGGAGAAGACTGCTGAAAGCCTACCTGAATCCACGACTCGAAGAGGCCACATCATCTAATGATTGAATTGGCTGATGATGATGATGATGATGATGATACTTTGATCTACTTCTGTTGGTGACTTCTTTATCAAGTTGCAACAGACGGCTTTGTTTTAATTTCAATCATTCGGAATAATATCAAGTATCATGCCTTACTTTCCTCATGGAGAACACTGTCATAAACGCTTTAACTATTCGGATGAGCTGTCAGATACAACAGCTGACGTGCACAGTCCATGGATTCACGAGGTTATCATCATATACGGTCCGCCCAGATAGCTGAGTCGTCAGCGTGAGGGTTCGATTCCCGGCTGGGTCGACGATTTTCTCCGCTCAGAGACTGGGTGTTGTGCTGTCTTCATCATCATATCATTCCCATCCGGCGCGCAGGTCGCCCAATACGGCGTCGAATGTAATAAGCCCTGCACCAAGGCAGCCGGACCTGCCCAGCAAGGGACCTCCCAGCAAATGACGCCAAACGCTTATTTCCAGTTTTTATCACCAAATACGTACACGTCCACTCGCTCGATAGAATGTGAAACGAGACTCGCCCGACCAGGCAACATGTTTCCAGTCATCAACAGCCCAATGTCGGTGTTGACTTGCCCAGGCTTTGTGCCGTGCAGTCACCAAGGGTACACGAGTGGGCTTCAGGTGCGAAAGCCCATATCGACGACGTTTCGTTGAATGGTTCGCACACAGACACTTGTTGATGGCCCAGCATTGAAATCTGTAGCAATCTACGGAAGGGTTGCCCTTCTGTCATGTTTAATGATTTTCTTCAGTCGTCATTGGTCCCGTTCTTGCAGGATATTTTTCTGGCTCAGCAATGTCGGAGATTTGATGTTTTACCGGATTCCTGCTATTCACTGAACACTCGTGAAATGGTCGTAAGGGAAAATCCCCACTTCATCGCTAGCACGGAGATGCTGTGTCCCATAGCTGTCCCGTGACTCCGCCAAGACAAGACGTTAAAACTCATTGAAATCTGGATAACCTGCCATTTTACAGCAGTAACTGAACTAACTACTTTGTGAGGCACTTGTGGTCTTATATAGGCGGTGCCGACCGCAGCACCATATTCTTCCTGTTTACATATCTCTGTATTTGAATACGCATGCCTATACCAGTTTCTTGGCCGTTACACTACCAAGGCACTGTAGACCTTCATATCTGATATAAATTTAGCTTGATACCTCTACCCCTCCTGAGGAAAAGGGGTCTTAACAGCGGGCCAGACAGACAGGCGGACAACAAATGGCAAAATAAATGTTTTATTAGATTTAAGTAAAAATTAACAATTTTTGGGATTTTTTGCTTCATCATCAGGAACTGTGTGACGTAAAAGGTCGCATCCTTTTACTGCATGGTCTTAGTTGCTTAAATCTGTACCAAGGGATACTACAATTTAGTATGTGGCATGAATTTGAACTTAATACCCTCACTCATTCTACAGAAATAGACTGGTCTTTTAACAGTCGCACAGAGAGATAAATGGACAACAAAGAGATCCTGCAAGGATCCCATTTACACCGACTGAAACTTGAAGCCATTAGAAAAATTAAAAAAGAAACATAGAAAAACAATCGTGATTTAGGAATGGAATTTGATAATCCCACGCTCGTTCACTCATCAAGGAACAGAAACGAAAGTAATTCTTCTCTTATTCACAGTGATAACTGCAGTGAGGCCCGCACCATACTGTTGAATGGTACTTAAGATAGGTAAATAAATTAGTGAAATCAATGTGAAGAAGAAAATAGAAAATAAATGAAAAACTTAGTTTAGTTTAGAAGAGTTACACACTGGCAAACAGCGGGCAGCGCAGCTGTGGCAACGGCCGGAGCTTGCAAGTCAGCACATTCAGGAGAAGCCATCGCCCTCCCCACAATAGCGGAAGCTGTCAATTCAACTGTGAGGGCATCGCCTGAGCAGCTCACGTGTTTCTCAATTGCCACATGTGACCAAAGGCCCTCATCTACATTCCAAGAGCCAATGACTGACGTTACGAAGATTCTTCGAGAAGGTTTTCAACGTGACAGAAGAGGCAAAGGCCGTGATGTCGTTCACCTCCAGTGAACTGCAGTAAATAAATACGCAAGACGCAGTGGGCCCGACAGTAGTTTTCAGTTCAGTTCCAGTAAAGTTCAGTCGGTGCTGAAGACCGTCATGCAGGAAGAGACTACATCGTACACAGAAGCACCAAGTGCGCCACTGTAATGGAACAGCAAGCAGCAGCCTCGCCGCCAGAACACAGAAGTTAGAAGGTATTTGAACACTGATTTTTACGTATCCGGGTGACTCGTGAGGACGGGAAGGAGACGGCCTCACATCAGCAGTCACCTGTGAGCTGGTGATGAAGATCTGACAGCCGAAGACTGGCAAGCTGGAGTCCGTTGTTCGAGTCTGGCCTTCCCCCGCCGCGCCGCTCCGCTGGTCGACCAACAACACTTACACACGCGGCCGCATAGAGAAATCAAACACTGGGACGCCACATCCAAGGTATCACCATCCGATTCATGACTTCGTTTTCAATAATTAAACGGGCCACCTCACGATGCGCGTCTCCAGTCAACTGGGCAAAACAGCGACACGAGATATACACCACCAGGCGTAATCAGCAGCAGAAGGCTTCGAAAACGACACCGCTGCCGCTCTCCCAGCCAGAACGATCCAGTAAGGAAACCATTGTACAAATCTTTCAATAAAAGTTATCTTATGTAAAAATGGTGTTTTCATTGTACCTCGTACCCGAGCCAAGGAAGGACCCACCCTGCCCACATGTTGTTAAGAGAGAAAAAATAATTTATTTAGTTTTTTCACCCTGACATAATGCTGTAGAAACAAACGCCCTTTGCAGTAATACTCATCCTGACAACTGATTAGCATCAAAAGAGGTTACCCAGTTACATTGATAGTTCGTAGCTTAACCCAAAACGAGTTCCGGTCTGGGAAACATCTATTAAATTACACAGCCACAAAAGAGAGAAAAATTTTTCAACCATGTTTCTATTTATTCTATTATAATACTTTTAAAACTGTCAAATGAATGGAGAAGGAATAAATTTGTATACCCTCTAAGTGCCGCTCATTTAATGCAGCAGTATCTGCAGAACGAAACCCGTCCCATTTAAGATAAAAGTGTTAAATGCAGACAGCTACATTTACTGATCGGTAGTGGAGGAAATACTGTGATTTCTAACACTGATCCTGTGGTATTCTAAGTGAACAAAGCAGCCAACTTTTGGGTCTGCAAAATCTAATAAAAATCAAAAATTCAATTTCACACTTCACGTAACTGTTCTCCATGAATTTACTTTACACAGTGGAAGCAATTTGGCACTACTACCTGTATTGGGGAACGAACTTTCTTTCTACTGAACACCATGTAGTAACATACTTACAAACAAAATAATTTGTCTCAAAAACACAAGAATAATGATAAATTTACCCCTGAAGATACCCCTACGATAAACAGCATGATTTTCCAGTAATAACCAATAAGGTCAGATGGCGATTGTTGAATATTAACGTAACATACTAGGAACATTAAAATACTTTTATCTATAGACTACCTAAATGCATTTCCATCCTTACCTGGTGTGAGGAGCAAAGTGGTTTCACACCAGACGAGCGAAAACGATCCTTCACTTGCCCTCCAAGTGGGTATCTACCATATAGGACCACCTAAGTAGGACTGGGGATACCTCCCTTGATGGTCAAATTCTTTTCCTCTCAAGCTACCGCTACTGGCAAAACTGCACTGTCAAACAAATGATATTAGTAATCTCATATTTAATCATATTCCAATGAATGTACATTATATCGTCACATGGTGAAAAGGAATCTGCCCTGTTGGATAGAGAAGGGGTGAGAAAGAGGGAGAAGTGAATACAGGGGGAGTGGGTGGGAAGATCTATCATCAATAATGCACACTGCTCAGGAAACCCAAAGCCCCCTACTAGAGCGTGCCACAGGTAAGCGTAACAAGACCCATAATATCCGCCATATACATTAGAAAACTGGAGTACATTAAAAATTGATGTCATGCATGGCACATCTCAGGTGACCTTTGTTAAGCCCACGAGTTCTGTTGTCGGGAAACCTTCCAGCGTACCCGATACGGGAGATTCGTGTTCACTGGAAATTGAGTGGCGCATTGTTATGCAGTCCTGTAGCTCAAGGCGCAGAGGCTGCCTGTTTAGCTTCGCCTATTCACTTTGTCTGTGGGCAGGTGGTCGCAGGTCGCAGCATCCGAGCAGGCAAACAGGACGAGGGGACTAGTTATCAGGGGCCCCAGTCTTAGGCGCATTAGGAAACTCCTTAAGTTGCGTCCACGGCTGGACAGATTTCCAATGTGCGCTCGTTGTGCCGGCTGCGGCCTCATCCGAGGTGTGAAGAAGGTCCTGCAGCACTGTACCCAGTGTGTGTCAACCAGAGGCTCCACCGAATCTGTAACTGTCATAGTTGTAGCTTTCAGGACCTTCGCTGTGATATGGAGATTTGTAGGACTTCACTACACAAAGGAAGCAGCTACTCTGGTAGCAGAGTATTTGCGGAGCGCACAAATGTTTTTGTTAGAAAAGGTGGTAATTTGAGGTCTTCCGATAAATGCCCGCCAGTCGATACACAGAGAGCTAAATCACATCGTGTACGAAGTATGTAACGTATGTGCAACTAATTCGCATAAGAAAGCAGCACCACCAGCAGCAGCAGCAGCAGCTAAAGCATATTGTTAATAAGAATGTATTTTAATAAAAAGGAGTTTTCTTGGGTCCTGATAAATACTACATAACTTGTGAGAAGGGCTTTCATAAATTAAGTCTATTGAAAACTTCAGAATCATCATAACCTATAACCAATAATAGACAATGACAATTACATACGTGCCAATAATGGCTGAGTACCAGATTAACAAATTATTTCAATTTCAAAGTTACATTAACATTTAATAACCACAGCATTTATTTATTAATCAGATGTGGAGAATATTTATTATTATTTGGATTATAAGAAGGCTTCTTTAACTGACAAGCAAACATGGGTTCAAATGGCGCTGAGCACTATGGGACTTAACATCTGAGGTCATCAGTCCCCTAGAACTTAGAACTACTTAAACCTAACTAACCTAAGGACATCACACACATCCATGCTCGAGGCAGGATTCGAACCTGCGACCGTAGCAGTCGCGCGGTTCCGGACTGCGCGCCTAGAACCGCTAGACCACCGCGGCCTGCGCAAACATGGGATTATTACAAACTCGGACAAACAATCACGAGCCTAACCCTGCAATTGCTATTGCGCTATGCTTGTGAATTTTACCTTGAATTCCATCTTCAAGCGTAGTTAAGCCATCTAAATCTCTTCAGGCTATATAAGTGAAATCAGACCTTGAGTGTGGTAAGCTCTGCCATCACCGGCGTGAGGGCAGAGTGACACGTCTTCTGTCTCCGAACTCTCGACCGACAATACTATCTCCACTCTCACAGACAGACCTCGTCTCACAGCAATGCTTAGTATCGCATAATCATGTTTCGCCATGAGATTGTTTCTGTCGATATCTCAGTGCTTACACAACGCAAAGAATAACGTTAACTCTATATTGTTTTCAACGTAACGGAGAGTCCTGACAGACTCTTTACAAGTAGTGACACTTGGACTGCCAACATTTTGGCAGTAAATTGTCGAAGCATTTGTAACAAAGCGCCTGTACTTACTGCAATCCAGAAAACTTTACAGGCTCATTCTTGGAATCGAGATCTGACAGAAACCTGAAGCAGAAAGCTCCGACATATTTAGCGAAGCATGGAACCTATATGCCGCAGGAGACCGAATGTTAATTCGTGTCGATATCAATGTCGTCTTTCCAGGTCGTAACGTGATTCATCTGAAAAGAATCCTGTAGGCAGTGACTTTTGCCTTGCTCGATACGCAGACTCAACACGACTTAAAACTGCCATGCACCATACAGTGGGTTGCGGAGTATATATGCAGATACGGATCTGACCTCAGGTTGTCTCGAATATGATACAGGCTGTTAACTATACTGTTTTCCCTCTCAGTAAGTTCAAAACCAACAACCGTGAAATCTCTCTGACTGACAGCTCATTGGAACCCCTGCATGCTCCTTCTTACCCACTCCCTTCTCTTCCAAGACTCACTGACAATTATTACAATATAGCTAAAGCTAATTCTGTTTCAGTTTCTTACTGATGTCCAGTATTGATTTAAAATGATGCTGAATCTAATTACACGGCATCCAAAGGCAAATTTCACTATCGTAGTTATGAAATATTTTCTATCTACAAGCATTTAAAGATGTGTGAGACTTGACCGTGTATAAATTACATTGTATTTTGCTGTGTGTCTGACTGTTAATGGTGTCAGTTGTTTACAACTGTTGTCTGTTGCTCATCATTTTCTGTCTTTGAGAATTACGTGCCTTTAGATTACTTCAGAAAACCACCTGCCCTTTACTTTGTATGATAGAGCGATGGCTTAAAGAACGGTTTTCGGTTTCCTTAAATTATGGTATGATGATCGATGTTTGCTCGTCATTAAGAGCAGTGTAGCCTGCAAGTTAGATCACTAGTGTCAATATACTGCTATAGAAGGAATTCTTTATTTTCATAGCTAATACAGTCAACCTAGACGTGGACATAGTTAATTATGTTTCACGCCAAATGTGGGTATAGGTATCGAACTTTGTAGCTAAGTGCGACATACAGAGAACAAAAATGGATATTAAGTTTGTGACGCGGTAACAAAGTATGTAATTGCAGCAGACACGGACAGGGTATCGCCCCAGTGAAGCTGCAAATAGGCAAATCCATTGAGATAAGCGACTTTGAAAAGGAAAGATTATTAATACGTAGAGTCTGTGAACGAGTATCATGAAAAGGGCGAAGCTGGTCGAATGTTCACGCGCTACTGTGGTGAGCATCTATGGAAAGAGTTAGAATGACAGTGAAGCTACCACTTGGAGCTAAATGGTTGGACGTCCACAACTCTTAACAGAACGTGGGGTTCAGAGGCTTATATGCTGTCAAGTAGGTTGAATGGTGATCTGATCTCTGCCGAAAGAGTACAATGTTGGTGCACGCACAGGTGTTTCAGAGCACACCGTTCATCGTACATTGTTGAACATGGAGCTGCGCAGCAGACCACACGTATGTGTGTACTCATGTTGACCCAACGGCGTCATCAATTACAGCTGCAGTTGGCACAACAGGACCATCGGCATTTGACCGTCGATCAATGGAAACGTGTCAGCTCTTCGGGTGAATCAAATTTTTTCTACACTAGGTCGACGGTAGTCTCCACAAACGGTGTCATCGAAGTGAACAGCGGCCCTAATCGTGCAACGCACCACGGATACAGGCTCGTGGTGGCAGTGTTACACTATGGGAGACATTCTCCTGCGCTTGCAGACAGGCTGCACTCCTTTATACTTGATGTCTTTCACGAAGGCGACGTCATCTTTCACCAGTAGGCTATAACTATCCGTGTCTCCGAGCCAGAACCGTGCTGCAGTGGTTCGAGCACCAGTATAGTGAACTCACGTTGATGGTTCAGCGACCAAATTCTCCTGTCGTAAATCCCATGGACCCCATTCGGTTCGCTATGAGGTGCCATCACCGTGTACGAAAATTACATGACCTATGCGTTGACATCTAATGCCACGTACCTCCACAAATCTATCAATAAACTGTCGGATCCCTGATAGGCAGAATCAGAGATGTATTTCGTTCCGAAGACGGACAAACAAGCTATTGAACAGGCTGTCATGACGTTTTGGCTCATCATTGTATACACATATGAAAAGTGTGCTGGAAATGCTGTAGTTATACTACCGACTGGCGAGGCTACGACAACATTAGAAACAACATAGTGCAAGCAACGATGGCATTCAAGGCCAAAAGAAGTCTGCTGGTATCAAACATCGGTCATGGTTTCATGAATAAAGATCTGAAAATCTGCATCATGAGCACAACATTATACAACTGCGAATAACTAAGTACGGGAAAACAGGAAATGAAGAGAATTGAAGCGTTTGAGACGTTAAACTTAGGTGGATTGATATGATATGAGGAGCCTATCCGCAAAATCAACAGGAAGGAACACGGGAAAACACTGGCAATATAAATGGAAGGTACGGTAGAACATTTGTTAATCCATCACGGAATAACTTGCATAACGCTACGAGGATAAAACTGTACGAGTTTAGTGTCGTGTGTATACACACCTATACCACGGGTAATTGAGGGGCGTTAGTAGCTACTCTGATATGAAGAGTGTGGCACAAAGAAGGAATTCATGACGATAGCTGCAGAAAACGAGTTATAAGGCCTGACGGAGAGAAAGAAGAGAGTGTAAATGAACGTCAATAAGCTCTCTTTAATCCTGCGGCCATATTTCCTCTATAAATCCAGACATACCACAATAAGAAAAGAAATCTCCCTTTGCGCGTCCAAAAGTCTCACACAAAATGACTCGCTGAATGTCCCGTGGGAAGTGCTTCGCTGATGCCTGCTATTGGGCACAGTTGCACCCCTGGGACGACTTCTTCCTGCGTAGAAGCAGACTGAGAAGCACCTTGTCCGCTCTTTTTACGTCAACTGAAACGTAATAAACCGACTGACGCTATTACAGCATTGGAGGTAAGACGCCGATGGCGGCTGAAAACTCATCTAGTTTGCTTCTTTCATCCCTCTTTCGTTCTTTTTTTCGCTCTGAGGCTCTGATTCAGCAAAGGTCGCGTGGAGCATCTTTGACACGCCCTCGCAGCCCTATTCAGAGTGTGCCGATATTAATCTCAGGCGGAGGCAGAAAGACTGACTCGAGAGCAGCGAGATTAGATAGGGACGCTATTCACCAACAGATCCCAGGCCCCAACTCGCTGCCCGTCTTACGTACAGCTCAGTGGATTTGCACAGACGTCTCTTGCTCTAGGAAGTTAATCACGCGCTACATTGTGTCTGCATCTTCGTCCCAAGGACCAGAAACGTAGTACCAACATTGCTGTCATCTAATACAGTAGACGAGAATTTTTCGGAACGAGAATCTACGGTCCTACCTACAGCACTGAAACAATCATCAGAATAAAACTGCCTGTATAGGTTTCATTACATACGTTTCTAAAAAAAAAAAAAAGTGTTTTGACCTACTTCCACAGATGATAACGCGTTCAGAACTACACTCCACATTGACACCGGTGTGTCAGACCCACCATACTTGCTCCGGACACTGCGAGAGGGCTGTACAAGCAATGATCACACGCACGGCACAGCGGACACACCAGGAACCGCGGTGTTGGCCGTCGAATGGCGCTAGCTGCGCAGCATTTGTGCACCGCCGCCGTCAGTGTCAGCCAGTTTGCCGTGGCATACGGAGCTCCATCGCAGTCTTTAACACTGGTAGCATGCCGCGACAGCGTGGACGTGAACCGTATGTGCAGTTGACGGACTTTGAGCGAGGGCGTATAGTGGGCATGCGGGAGGCCGGGTGGACGTACCGCCGAATGGCTCAACACGTGGGGCGTGAGGTCTCCACAGTACATCGATATTGTCGCCAGTGGTCGGCGGAAGGTGCACGTGCCCGTCAACCTGGGACCGGACCGCAGCGACGCACGGATGCACGCCAAGACCGTAGGATCCTACGCAGTGCCGTAGGGGACCGCACCGCCACTTCCCAGCAAATTAGGGACACTGTTGCTCCTGGGGTATCGGCGAGGACCATTCGCAACCGTCTCCATGAAGCTGGGCTACGGTCCCGCACACCATTAGGCCGTCTTCCGCTCACGCCCCAACATCGTGCAGCCCGCCTCCAGTGGTGTCGCGACAGGCGTGAATGGAGGGACGAATGGAGACGTGTCGTCTTCAGCGATGAGAGTCGCTTCTGCCTTGGTGCCAATGATGGTCGTATGCGTGTTTGGCGCCGTGCAGGTGAGCGCCACAATCAGGACTGCATACGACCGAGGCACACAGGGCCACCACCCGGCATCATGGTGTGGGGAGCGATCTCCTACACTGGCCGTACACCACTGGTGATCGTCGAGGGGACACTGAATAGTGCACGGTACATCCAAACCGTCATCGAACCCATCGTTCTACCATTCCTAGACCGGCAAGGGAACTTGCTGTTCCAACAGGACAATGCACGTCCGCATGTATCCCGTGCCACCCAACGTGCTCTAGAAGATGTAAGTCAACTACCCTGGCCAGCAAGATCTCCGGATCTGTCCCCCATTGAGCATGTTTGGGACTGGATGAAGCGTCGTCTCACGCGGTCTGCACGTCCAGCACGAACGCTGGTCCAACTGAGGCGCCAGGTGGAAATGGCATGGCAAGCCGTTCCACAGGACTACATCCAGCATCTCTACGATCGTCTCCATGGGAGAATAGCAGCCTGCATTGCTGCGAAAGGTGGATATACACTGTACTAGTGCCGACATTGTGCATGCTCTGTTGCCTGTGTCTATGTGCCTGTGGTTCTGTCAGTGTGATCATGTGATGTATCTGACCCCAGGAATGTGTCAATAAAGTTTCCCCTTCCTGGGACAATGAATTCACGGTGTTCTTATTTCAATTTCCAGGAGTGTATTTAACCAAGACTTATTGGACGACGCATGCTGTCTCTCGGCACAACAGGAAATTTTTGTACAGTTTTATGTTACATTAAGTAAGTTGCTCAACATAAAACAGATCTTAGACGTTGAAGCTCCACATCAGCTGAGTTGGAAGCATTTTCACCCATAAGTCAATTTGCTAGTGCGCATCCGTAATACAGTGACCAGCGCGTGTGACTCGAAGGTAGAGGGCCTGGCTTCAGTTTCGGGGTACTGCTGGAGATTATCATTATTTGGAGGATTGGAACGGTGTACACTCATCCTCTCGAGGCCAAGGTTTGGCTAAGGTAAGGAAATCTGAAAATGGCTAGGAGGGCGGTGTGCTAACCCTCTGTACCGAAGGCAAGTAAAGAGTGGAAATGTCAAACGTTCTAACTGATAAATTTCACATTTGTCAGAAGGCACCAAAAACAATATATCTCTCTTTGAAACAGGTTACTTGTATAAAAGATAAGGAAAGGTTTTCTGGTATCGTGAAATTTTGCTACTCAATTAATCGCTACAAAAAAATGATGGAGCAAATTAGAGAATAAATAAATTAATATCAACTTTCTAAGTGCTGTACCAGGAAACTGTGTGGTTCTAAGAGTCAATAATAAAGTATTTTTTCAAGTGCCATTAATATTAAGGTTGCCTACTACGTTTTATACGTGAAATACAAGTACAATAAAGCAGCAATACTAGTTAACTAGAACAACTGACGTCTACAAAAGCAATTTCTCCTGTCTTTTAAATTTTTTACAAGAAAATAACAAAATGCAATTAACGGAAAAAGGTTTCTTAGCTTTGACCTATTTCTTATACTTCTCCATTCTTCGGATCAGATGTTGTAAATATCACTGTAGAACACATTGTGATGTTAAGGGAGAAATGACAACATCGTCAACAGGTCTTTCCGTTTTGCAACTGATAAACATGACGGTTCTTTCAAATTAAGTACAGCTTCTATACATATTGCCGTGTTTACTTCGTAGAAGATGTGAGCAAAGAGAGGAAATTAAGTAATGGTCTGCTACAGGGGTCCGTCTTATACCCCTATTATTCAACCGATATATCTCCGATCTCGCCAATACCATGTCAACATTATTTTGCTACGCGTACGATATCGCTCTTGCTTGTAAATCCAAGTATCCAGGACGAGCAGAGACAATTCTCACAGAATATCTAGCCGATATCAGCAAGTATTTAAGCAAGTGACCCAGTACAAGTATGTACATTCTATCTGACAAACAAACAAGCTAATGCGGAGCTCAGAGTGAAACTTAACGGAAACACTCTCTGCCATATCAAGTGCCCCAAGTTACCTTGGTGTCACCCTTCAAAGCACCCTTTTCATATAGAAAACATCTTCTAAACACTGCTGCCAAGATAATAACTTGTGACAATATTATTCAAAAATTGGGTGGAATGACGTGGGAAGCTTCAGCAGATACCTCGCGCAACTTGGTCGACGTCCAGTTGAACCACACTCTGCGGTTAATAACTGGGGCAATCCGACCAACACCGATTTATTGTCTTCGTCTGCTGAGTAACATCTGTCCACCCGCAATCCGCAGAAGCGAGGCTTTGCTTAGGGAATACCGCAAGAGCCGGCCGGAGTGTCCGTGCGGTTCTAGGCGCTACAGTCTGGAACTGAGCGACCGAGGGTCGCAGGTTCGAATCCTGCCTCGGGTATGGATGTGTGTGATTTCCTTAGGTTAGTTAGGTTTAAGTAGTTCTAAGTTCTAGGCGACTGATGACCTCAGAAGTTAAGTCGCATAGTGCTCAGAGCCACTTGAACCATTTGAATCAATACCGCAAGATACAGGAGAACCTGGAATTACCCATACAGGAAGACATACCAAGTTTACGACAAAATAGACTCCGTACAAGAAACTCACCATTATGCCAAGCAGAGGAGTTCGGTGGCAGTAATACTGGTGTGAGAGAACTGTGGAGCCAAATCTGTCAACGTACTGAAAATCCAGAAGAGCGTGAGTGTTTCCGAAAGTATAATTGTGATACTGCTGTCTTAGAACTGGACAGGAAACTGTGGGTCAAATTGAATCGAGCTCGTACTGGGTACGGACGATGGGGTACTACAGTCTCCGGCTTGTGACTGTGGGGCTCCGATACACATTAGAGACGAATGCCCCTTTCGTTTCTACCAGGGGAGCTGGAGGGACCTCATGAAAGCTAATGATACGGCCTTTATAAGGATTAGGAATCTAGATATTGACATTTAGGTAGTTTTATATGTAGTTTTTGTATTTTTATAATCGTGTTATATACAGTATTACTAGTTTTATATACCTGTAATTTTAAACTGCATGTGAGCCACACGAATAAATAATAAAAATAAATAAAATAACAGCTTAGCATACAATAGCCATGTTCTTTCTCCATTCGAATACGTTGACATCTCCCCACTGTCCTGTTTTATAGTAAGAATTTTTAATAGCTGTTTGAGATAGATGAGTATGAGACGTTTTGATCATATTGCGTTTGGACACTTCGCACAGCTGCATTTGTAGTATTGTTTCAGGAGCATCTTTAAAACAAAAGAAGTCAGTTGTGGGACTTGGAGTTACACGGAATAGGTCCATAGCTTTCTTTCGTTAAAAATACAGTCACGGACAACAAACTTTTATCAATAACGTCAATAATTTCAGTCAACGATGACCATCCGCAGATCGGAGTACAACCTAACACAAAAAAAGACACACCACGTAGGAAGTATCCGTACGGGGCGAAAATTTCGGACTGACTGGATGATTTATTCAAGAGAGAGATCTTGAAAACTTGACCATTTTAATAACGCGTTGGTCCACCTCCAGTCCTTATACAAGTAGTTATTCGGCTTGGCATTGATTTAGACAGTTGTTGTATGTTATCCCGAGGGATATCGTTCCAAATTATGTCCAATCGGCGGGTTGAATAGTCGAAAACCCGAGCTGGTTGGACGGCTCTGCCCATAAAGCTCCAAATTTTCTCGACTGGGGAGAGATCTGGAGACTTTTATGAGCAAATTGTGGTTCGGGAAACACGAAGACAAGCTGTAGAAACTATCGCCGTGTGCGGGAGGGCATTATCTTGCTGCGATCTAAGCTCAAGATGGCAACAAAATGGGGCGTAGAATATAGCCGACGTTCCGCTGTGCTACAAGTGTGCTACGGATGATAGTCAAAGAGGTTCTGCTATGAAAACAAATGTCTCCCTGGATGAACACGCCTCATTGTCGGACCATAAGGCGGGCGACAGTGAGGTTCGTATACTGCCGTTGTCTGGAACGTCTCCAGACACGTCATCGACCTGGAATCTCATCGACTGAAGTATAGCTGCCATCAGTGGAGGATCCCGCTTCGAAATGGGCCCAGACGACCAGTGAAGTCTGTGTGCTGTTTCAGTCATGGTTGTGACGTATATGCTAAGCACGGAATGGTTTATGAAGGAGTATTTCACTCAAAAGATGATGGGGAGTATAGTGGTGAAGCTAACGCAGCAGCTTGGGTAGGTTAGCGATGAGCGGTTGCAGTTGGAGGAAATACTGAGCAAGGATATGAGTAGCGCTATCAATGTGCGCCCACGAAGTCTCTTCGCAGCGGCGAGACGTCTCACCTCGTAGTACGCGTTAGGATGGCAACACATTCATGTCGCTGTGTAAGCTAGGGTGTGGTTATGTTGGGAGATGGGACTCAACATTCTTACAATTAAAACAATGAAATTAATTAATTATTTTAATTACAGTTAAATATACTGTCCTCGCCAATATCACAGTAGGTGCGGTAATTTTTTTCTCTATCCTGAAGACATGGTTCAGCATGTTTACATTTATCTGTGAACACCTTTACCAACGTTTCACGTGTAGTCGAATGCAAATAATCAATCATCGCTGTCTTCAGTTCACTTATTGTCTTTGGGTTAATTTGACACACTAATGTTTTAGCCGCACCCTAAAGGTAACAGTCGGACGGAGACAGATCCAGTCAGTGCGAATGCCAGAGAACTTTCGTAATTAGTCTGTCTCCAAACATTTCATCTAAATGCCGTAGAGACTGGTGTGCCGTATGAGCGGTAGCATTGTCTTGCTGGAAAAGTAAATGATTGATCTCATTTTCAGTTAGCAGGTCAATAAATGGATAAATTATCTGGGAACAATAAACATTGGAAGTTCCGGTAGTATCGAAAAAGACCTTCTCTATAATTTGCGCTCGCGTCATGGTAACCCACACTCCTATTTTTTCTGCGTGCGATGGTGTTTCACTTAAACATATAGATTTTCTGGTGACCAAATTGGGGAACTTTGTAAATTAAATTTACCATACAAGTGAAAGTAAGCCTCATCAGTGAAAAAAGTTCGATCTAAAACACTAACTCCATGTCGGTTAAAAAGTCACTGAAACCATTCGGAATACGCTATTCGTGTCGCATGGCCCACGCAGTGCAATTCTTGCACTGCAATAAATAAATGCAGATGCATCCCCGGTTCTTTGACTATGACCTTATGTCCTGTTGCACGAGAGACTTTAGCCTCTTGTGATAACCTGCTAGCTGATTTCGTTGTACTCCTTGATATCCGAAATGTCGTGAAGCTTCCGGCCTGTTAAAATTATAGGCTTATCAATTCAGGTGCATCATAAACTGATCCTGCTGTGTGGAATTTGGCAATTAAATCGTGTACAGTATCACGATGTAGTCAGCTCGAAGCAGGAGAACGCATTCTAAATTGCAACCTCACATGCTCCGTGAAGTTCCCTCCTGCACGTGAAACCTCTTCCACTAAAACGCTCTCTCTCTCTAATGGTAAGCATTCTCACTTCACTCAGCCTATACAAGAACCGGGCAGTAACACAACTAACAGCTGCAATACACAAGTAGCACTGCTACCCTTCCCTATCCCCTTCCTACCACTGCAGATCCGCAGAACACGCGCAGGCGAGACTTGAATGTACTGCCAACCTTTCGTGCCCCACAAGGCGACACCCGCGAGACTCGCTGCTGCGGAGACACTTGTCAATCTCACGGTATTTGGCCAGCCTTCTCGGAGTTTAAGTCAGTGGTGTAATTTCTGCAATGTCTGCCAGATGTGTATGTTTTAAGAAAGAAGAATGCGGAATAAGAATACAATTGACGATTCGTTAGGGAGTTTTGGCGAAGTATCAGGTACGTCGTGCAAAAGATTGGCAAGATTTGTAGTAACTACTGCTTTTTTAGTAGGGGATTCTCAGCAGGATGGTCGGACTGACTTGCACATAGTAGTGGAAGAAGGAGCTATACCTCATGAAAGGGTAGGGTGTGAGAGGTGCGGTTTGCTGGGATTCCCTAACCGTTGGTATCAATGTTTAACAATAAGGGGATCTCTGTTTATTCAATACCTGGTGCTGTGAAGTGCTTGTATAATGTGGTATGGCTGACAGAACAAAAGGACACCTTTGGGCAGTTTGATATGGAACTTTTGCAGTTAATGTACCTGCAAACAGCATAACTAGGAACGAGTACTGTGTCGAGAGTTCATCAACAGCTGCGTAAAGAAGTGATTCTTGTGCGGGCAATATGGAAATTGCTTGAATCACATTATGGGCGAGAACAACATCGGAGACTTAAGATCGGAGTATATGCACAGTTTTGTGCCCATTTTATACCGCGGCAGCTGGTGATGAGATGGCGTTTAACATAGTAGGAGGCATTAAAGCAGCAAACCAACTGTAGGTTATGTTTTTCCAGATCCCTCTTGCGTTTAGTGATAGAAGACGCAGCTTAACAGACTGAAGCGCTTAGGGTAGGTGCAGTGAACGAAACGTTTTACGAAAAGACAGTACAAAACGTAACGCTTGTCTCGTATACGGAGTGGTCGGGCATTTCTGGAGGGATTTCCCGCTGCGAAAGAAGTACTTTGGTGGTAATACACTCCTGGAAATGGAAAAAAGAACACATTGACACCGGTGTGTCAGACCCACCATACTTGCTCCGGACACTGCGAGAGGGCTGTACAAGCAATGATCACACGCACGGCACAGCGGACACACCAGGAACCGCGGTGTTGGCCGTCGAATGGCGCTAGCTGCGCAGCATTTGTGCACTGCCGCCGTCAGTGTCAGCCAGTTTGCCGTGGCATACGGAGCTCCATCGCAGTCTTTAACACTGGTAGCATGCCGCGACAGCGTGGACGTGAACCGTATGTGCAGTTGACGGACTTTGAGCGAGGGCGTATAGTGGGCATGCGGGAGGCCGGGTGGACGTACCGCCGAATGGCTCAACACGTGGGGCGTGAGGTCTCCACAGTACATCGATGTTGTCGCCAGTGGTCGGCGGAAGGTGCACGTGCCCGTCGACCTGGGACCGGACCGCAGCGACGCACGGATGCACGCCAAGACCGTAGGATCCTACGCAGTGCCGTAGGGGACCGCACCGCCACTTCCCAGCAAATTAGGGACACTGTTGCTCCTGAGGTATCGGCGAGGACCATTCGCAACCGTCTCCATGAAGCTGGGCTACGGTCCCGCACACCGTTAGGCCGTCTTCCGCTCACGCCCCAACATCGTGCAGCCCGCCTCCAGTGGTGTCGCGACAGGCGTGAATGGAGGGACGAATGGAGACGTGTCGTCTTCAGCGATGAGAGTCGCTTCTGCCTTGGTGCCAATGATGGTCGTATGCGTGTTTGGCGCTGTGCAGGTGAGCGCCACAATCAGGACTGCATACGACCGAGGCACACAGGGCCAACACCCGGCATCATGGTGTGGGGAGCGATCTCCTACACTGGCCGTACACCACTGGTGATCGTCGAGGGGACACTGAATAGTGCACGGTACATCCAAACCGTCATCGAACCCATCGTTCTACCATTCCTAGACCGGCAAGGGAACTTGCTGTTCCAACAGGACAATGCACGTCCGCATGTATCCCGTGCCACCCAACGTGCTCTAGAAGGTGTAAGTCAACTACCCTGGCCAGCAAGATCTCCGGATCTGTCCCCCATTGAGCATGTTTGGGACTGGATGAAGCGTCGTCTCACGCGGTCTGCACGTCCAGCACGAACGCTGGTCCAACTGAGGCGCCAGGTGGAAATGGCATGGCAAGCCGTTCCACAGGACTACATCCAGCATCTCTACGATCGTCTCCATGGGAGAATAGCAGCCTGCATTGCTGCGGAAGGTGGATATACACTGTACTAGTGCCGACATTGTGCATGCTCTGTTGCCTGTGTCTATGTGCCTGTGGTTCTGTCAGTGTGATCATGTGATGTATCCGACCCCAGGAATGTGTCAATAAAGTTTCCCCTTCCTGGGACAATGAATTCACGGTGTTCTTATTTCAATTTCCAGGAGTGTAGTTTATGGTGTCCAAAAACCAAAGCACTGCCGCATAAAAACTCAATTTGCACATGAACGGCATAGAACAGCTTTTGTGTGCTGTGAAATGAATCAGATTTTGGTGTCTCAGTCACTCGAATAAGTGATGACTTATTTTATGCTCGCCACGCAAAGTGGTATGTTAGAGGACCAACAAATCCTTTGTCCTTAATACGGCGAGACAGCATTAGTGCCTAAGAGCAAGCGGGCGGCATTGATGTTTGTGTTTAGAACTAAGTCCCTACTGGCCCCTACTGGCTTATCTGTGCGCTCGATATAGGATGGCTTTGCTGCTGCATGGATACAACACCTTGGTGCAGTGGCTAGTGTCTTTTACGGACTAGACGGACGGTTATGACGGTGGTGGCGGGTACAGGGCTTTTGAATTTTAACAGGAGCACACCAGAGTGCTCCAGCATTGATGCGTGCACGCTGGCGGTTTATAACTGATACAGTGCACTATGTGGCATACGAATTGTTCATTCGGTGTGTTTGCTAGCCACAAATTCTGCACGAGTATCTGTGGCTGTCGTGTGCCAAAGTGTGCTTGTTTATTGATGTCAGCCAGGAGTGTAGTTCTGTTTCTTAACTACACGCTGTAAGCGTGATTAATTAGGTTAATCTACAAGCATTTAGTTTATAATATACCGTGAGAATGACAGTTGTGAAGTCGTCTTGTTACTTGATGTGTATGAATAATTTTTTGGATTATTGTAAAAGAATTCATTAAGATATACAGCTAGGTAGTTTGGTACACAGAGTCGCGTAATTTGTTTTTGTAGCTATCTAGTGATGGTAATAGTAGAAGACAAATCTGTAGATATACGTTATGATTCTGGTTAAGTCTAAAAGGTGTCTTCCCATTTTATGTTAGATTATTGAAGTTGTCTCAAATATTCCGACTGGTCATGGCCGAGAGACAAGCATTGCAAATTGTGAATCTTGTTGCCCAGTTATGTATATTAGGGTAAAGGTGTGATTTTAATTCCTTCATTTTATTGAAGATGTTTACGTATTATTGCGTGGAGCCCTACGTAAGGACATTTGCTGGCTAAAGCAATATTTTGTTTATTGAAAGTGTATGCCTATTACCTTAACAACAGTATTATTAACTTAAAGTATGTCTCTATTATGTTATTAGAATTATTTTGATGTTAAATAAAGTAATTGACGAATTGTGCCCCACGTCTGCACAACCCCCAAACTAAACCCCACTCGACCTAAATCCTAAGCTACAAGCGCCAGGCTGGAGTGCGAACTTGATGTCACAGTGTTACATCCGGTTTTATCGTATGACATTATGGAAATGTTACTTGTTGAACATGTAACATAGTACCATGAGCAAATACTGTACGGTTCTGACATTACTTACCAGTTTTATGAATGTCTGCCTGTCTCCATATTTTCACTTCATACTAACTATACATATGTTAATGAGCAATTATTACCGTGAATGATATAACCTTTAGACACATATACTTGCACTCATTTTAATACTTATTCATAAATATTTTCTTTTTTCCTACGGATCACAGTTTCAATTTGAAATTGTCTTACTTGCTTTCCTATGCGTAACTGACATGCTTCTCCCAGCACTCAGTTGTGCGATCTCATGGTGAGACGTGACAACAGCAGCGAATCCACTGAACATTATCTTCAATTACACACCAGCCTTGACTTAGATGCATCTATATTTTCACTAAAAAAAAACCTAAAGAAATATTCTGTGTTGTTGTGTTTCATAAAGGTGACTAGAAGTGCACAAATGTCAATATCTCGGCAGAAGGTACCGATCCATAGATCAAGTAGCCTCAAGCTTCGTTTAAATTCATCAAAACCGCAAAAAACCCATTAAGAATACATTTTGTTTGTACTAATCATCTTGAGGTTGAAGCTCTTTTGTCTGTGTTTGCTTTAAGAATAACATATGTTTTTGGGTGGGGTCTGCCTTTGGCAAAACACAATTTTGTTTGTTATCTCAGACATGTTTCACTGCAGTTGCAGCATCACCAGTTTTTTTTAATTATTATGGCTGCTAAACGTAAGGAATGTTCTTTACTGTTTAAATACACTCCTGGAAATTGAAATAAGAACACCGTGAATTCATTGTCCCAGGAAGGGGAAACTTTATTGACACATTCCTGGGGTCAGATACATCACATGATAACACTGACGGAACCACAGGCACATAGACACAGGCAACAGAGCATGCACAATGTCGGCACAAGTACAGTGTATATCCACCTTTCGCAGCAATGCAGGCTGCTATTCTCCCATGGAGACGATCGTAGAGATGCTGGATGTAGTCCTGTGGAACGGCTTGCCATGCCATTTCCACCTGGCGCCTCAGTTGGACCAGCGTTCGTGCTGGACGTGCAGACCGCGTGAGACGATGCTTCATCCAGTCCCAAACATGCTCAATGGGGGACAGATCCGGAGATCTTGCTGGCCAGGGTAGTTGACTTACACCTTCTAGAGCACGTTGGGTGGCACGGGATACATGCGGACGTGCATTGTCCTGTTGGAACAGCAAGTTCCCTTGCCGGTCTAGGAATGGTAGAACGATGGGTTCGATGACGGTTTGGATGTACCGTGCACTATTCAGTGTCCCCTCGACGATCACCAGTGGTGTACGGCCAGTGTAGGAGATCGCTCCCCACACCATGATGCCGGGTGGTGGCCCTGTGTGCCTCGGTCGTATGCAGTCCTGATTGTGGCGCTCACCTGCACGGCGCCAAACACGCATACGACCATCATTGGCACCCAGGCAGAAGCGACTCTCATCGCTGAAGACGACACGTCTCCATTCGTCCCTCCATTCAGGCCTGTCGCGACACCACTGGAGGCGGGCTGCACGATGTTGGGGCGTGAGCGGAAGACGGCCTAACGGTGTGCGGGACCGTGGCCCAGCTTCATGGAGACGGTTGCGAATGGTCCTCGCCGATACCCCAGGAGCAACAGTGTCCCTAATTTGCTGGGAAGTGGCGGTGCGGTCCCCTACGGCACTGCGTAGGATCCTACGGTCTTGGCGTGCATCCGTGCGTCGCTGCGGTCCGGTCCCAGGTCGACGGGCACGTGCACCTTCCGCCGACCACTGGCGACAACATCGATGTACTGTGGAGACCTCACGCCCCACGTGTTGAGCAATTCGGCGGTACGTCCACCCGGCCTCCCGCATGCCCACTATACGCCCTCGCTCAAAGTCCGTCAACTGCACATACGGTTCACGTCCACGCTGTCGCGGCATGCTACCAGTGTTAAAGACTGCGATGGAGCTCCGTATGCCACGGCAAACTGGCTGACACTGACGGCGGCGGTGCACAAATGCTGCGCAGCTAGCGCCATTCGACGGCCAACACCGCGGTTCCTGGTGTGTCCGCTGTGCCGTGCGTGTGATCATTGCTTGTACAGCCCTCTCGCAGTGTCCGGAGCAAGTATGGTGGGTCTGACACACCGGTGTCAATGTGTTCTTTTTTCCATTTCCAGGAGTGTACATGTAAATATTAGTTTCTAAATCGTAATTACAGATTTTTGAAGACCACATAAATTTATGTATTCATACCTTCTTACGACACGGTGTGATTTTCCTACTGTGTTACGTTTTTACAGTGTCACTTTTTCTTGACAGTTTGGGTCATCTGCAACTTTATACAACTTGATATAGGCAAAATATTTACGCAAAATTACGTTTTTAAACTGTCATGGCTACGCCTGAAACTAATAATTTATATGAAATGTTATATGGGTGTGATTGTATCTATTTACATAATGTTTCACTTGTTGTGTTGTTGTTGTCTTCAGTCCTGAGACTAGTTTGATGCAGCTCTCCATGCTACTCGATCCTGTGCAAGCTTCTTCATCTCCCTGTACTTACTGCAACCCACATCCTTCTGAATCTGCTTAGTGTATTCATCTCTTGGTCTCTCACTACGGTTTTTACCCTCCACGCTGTCCTCCAATGCTAAATTTGTGATCCCTTGATGCCTCAGAACATGACCTACCAACCGGTCTCTTCTTCTTGTTAAGTTGTGCCACAAACTCCTCTTCTCCCCATTTCTATTCAATACCTCCTCATTGGTTAAGTGATCTACCCATTTAATCTTCAGCATTCTTCTGTAGCACCACATATAGAAAGCTTCTATTCTCTTCTTATCCAAACTATTTATCGTCCATGTTTCACTTCCATACACGGCTACACTCCATAGAAATACTTTCAGAAACGTCTTCCTGAGATTTAAATCTATACTCGATGTTAACAAATTTCTCTTCTTCAGAAACGCTTTCCTTGTCATTGCCAGTCTACATTTTATATCCTCTCTACTTCGACCATCATCAGTTATTTTGCTACCCATATAGCAAAACTCCTTTACAATTTTAAGTGTCTCATTTCCTAATCTAATTCCCTCAGCATCACCCGACTTAATTCGACCACATTCCATTATCCTCGTTTTGCTTTTGTTGATGTTCATCTTATATACTCCTTTCAAGACACTGTCCATTCCGTTCAACAGCCCTTCCAAGTCCTTTGCTGTCTCTGACAGAATTACAATGTCATCGGCGAACCTCATCGTTTTCATTTCTTCTCCATGGACTTTAATACCTACTCTGAATATTTCTTTTGTTTCCTTTACTGCTTGCTCAATATACAGATTGAATAACATCGGGGCCGGCCGCGGTGGTCTAGCGGTTCTAGGCGCTCAGTCCGGAACCGCGCGACTGCTACGATCGCAGGTTCGAATCCTGCCTCGGGCATGTATGTGTGTGATGTCTTTAGGTTAGTTAGGTTTAAGTAGTTCTAAGTTCTAGGGGACTGATGACCACAGATGTTAAGTCCTATAGTGCTCAGAGCCATTTGAACCATTTTGAATAACATGAGGGACAGGCTACAACACTGTCTCACTCCCTTCCCAACCGCTGCTTCCCTTTCATGCCCCTCGACCCTTATAACTGCCATCTGGTTTCTGTACAAAATGTACATAGCCTTTCGCTCCCTGTATTTTACCCCTGCCACCTTTAGAATTTGAAAGAGAGTATTATTGCAGTCAACATTGTCAAAAGCTTTCTCTGAGTCTACAAATGCTAGAAATGTAGGTTTGCCTTTCCTTAATCTATTTTCTAAACTAAGTCGTAGGGTCAGTATTGCCTCACGTGTTCCAACATTTCTGCGGAATCCAAACTGATCTTCGCCGAGGTCGGCTTCTACCAGTTTTTCCATTCGTCTGTAAAGAATTCGCGTTAGTATTTTGCAGCTGTGACTTATTAAACTGATAGTTCGGTAATTTTCACATCTGTCAACATCTGTTTTCTTTGGGATTGGAATTATTATATTCTTCTTGAAGTCTGAGGGTATTTCGCCTGTCTCATACATCTTGCTCACCAGACGGTAGAGTTTTGTCAGGACTGGCTCTCCCAAGGCCGTCAGTAGTTCTAATGGAATGTTGTCTACTCCCGGGGCCTTGTTTCGACTCAGGTTTTTCACTGTTCTGTCACACTCTTCACGCAGTATCGTATCTCCCATTTCATCTTCATCTACGTCCTATTCCATTTCCATAATATCGTCCTCTAGTACATCGCTCTTGTATAGACCCTCTATATACTCCTTCCAACTTTCTGCTTTCCCCTCTTTGCTTAGAACTGGGTTTCCATCTAAACTCTTATATTCATGGAAGTGGCTCTCTTTTCTCCAAAGGTCTCTTTAATTTTCCTGTTGGCAGTATCTATCTTACCCCTAGTGAGATAAGCCTCTACATCCTTACATTTGTCCTCTAGCCATCCCTGCTTAGCCATTTTGCACTTCCTGTCGATCTCATTTTTGAGACGTTTGTATTCCTTCTTGCCTTCTTCATTTACTGCGTTTTTATATCTTCTCCTTTAATCAATTAAATTCAATATTTCTTCTTTTACCCAAGGATTTCTAGTAGCCCTCGTCTTTTTACCTACTTGATCCTCTGCTGCCTTCACTACTTCATCCCTCAGAGCTACCCATTCTTCTTCTACTGTATTTCTTTCCCCCATTCCTGTCAATTGTTCCCTTATGCCCTCCCTGAAACTCTGTACATCCTCTGGCTTAGTCAGTTTATCCAGGTCCCATCTCCTTAAATTCCCACCTTCTTGCAGTTTCTTCAGTTTTAATCTACAGTTCATAACCAATAGATTGTGGTCAGAGTCCACATCTGCCCCTGGAAATGTCCTACAATTTAAAACCTGGTTCCTAAATCTCTGTGTTACCATTAAATAATCTATCTGATACCTTCTAGTATCTCCACACACACACTTCTAGTATCCCCAGTTTTCTTCCATGTATACAACCTTCTTTCATGATTCTTGAACCAAGTGTTAGCTATGAGTAAGTTATACCCTGTGCAAAATTCTACCAGTCGGCTTCCTCTTTCATTTCCCTCCCACAATCCATATTCACCCACTATTTTTCCTTTTCTCCGTTTTCCTACTCTTGAATTCCAGTCACCCATGACTATTAAATTTTCGTCTCCCTTCACTACCTGAATAATTTCTTTTATCTCATCATATATTTCATCAATTTCATCATCTGTAGAGCTAGTTGGCATATAAACTTGTACTACCATGGGCTTCGTGTCTATCTTGGCCACAATAATGCGTTCACTATGCTGTTGGTAGTAGCTTACCCGCACTCTTATTTTTTTATTCATTATTAAACCTACTCCTGCATTACCTCTATTTGATTTTGTATTTATAACCCTGTATTCACCTGACCAAAAGTCTTGTTCCTCCTGCCACCGAACTTCACTAATTCCCACTATATCTAACTTCAACCTATCCATTTCCCTTTTTAAATTTTCTAACCTACCTGCCCGATTAAGGGATCTGACATTCCACGCTCCGATCCGTAGGACACCAGTTTTCTTTCTCCTGATAACGACGTCCTCTTGAGTAGTCCCCGCCCAGAGATCCGAATGGGGGGGCTATTTTACCTTCGGAATATTTTAATCAGCGTTGTGGGTATAATCTTCTCAGGTATTGTTGAAAGGAAAGTGCGAGTATTAGTTGGATGAAAATCAGTGTGGGTTTAGGCCTCTTAGAGGTTGTCAGGGCCAGATCTTTAGCTTACGGCAAATAATGGAGAAGTGTTATGAGTGGAACAGGGAATTGTATCTATGCTTTATAGATCTAGAAAAGGCATATGACCGGGTTCCTAGGAGGAAGTTATTGTCTGTTCTACAAGATTATGGAATAGGAGGCAAACTTTTGCAAGCAATTAAAGGTCTTTACATGGATAGTCAGGCAGCAGTTAGAGTTGACGGTAAATTGAGTTCATGGTTCAGAGTAGTTTCAGGGATAAGACAAGGCTGCAACCTGTCCCCACTGTTGTTCATATTATTTATGGATCATATGTTGAAAACAATAGACTGGCTGGGTGAGATTAAGATACGTGAACACAAAATAAGCAGTTTCGCATATGCGGAAGACTTAGCTGTGATGGCAGATTCGATTGAAAGTTTGCAAAGTAATATTGCAGAGCTAGATCAGAAATGTAAGGACTATGGTATGAAGATTAGCATCTCCAAAACGAAAGTAATGTCAGTGGGAAAGAAATATAAACGGATGGAGTGCCAAATAGGAGGAACAAAGTTAGAACAGGTGGACGGTTTCAAGTACTTGGGATGCATATTCTCACAGGATGGCAACATAGTGAAAGAACTGGAAGCAAGGTGTAGCAAAGCTAATGCAGTGAGCGCTCAGCTACCATCTACTCTCTTCTGGAAGAAGGAAGTCAGTACCAAGACTAAGTTATCTGTGCACCGTTCAATCTTTCGACCAACTTTGTTGTATGGGAGCGAAAGCTGGGTGGATTCAGGTTACCTTATCAACAAGGTTGAGGTTACGGATATGAAAGTAGCTAGGATGATTGCAGGTACTAGTAGATGGGAACAATGGCAGGAGGGTGTCCACAATGAAGAAATCAAAGAAAAACTGGGGATGAACTCTATAGATGTAGCAGTCAGGGCGAACAGGCTTAGATGGTGGGGTCATGTTACACGCATGGGAGAAGCAAGGTTACCCAAAAGACTCATGGATTCAGCAGTAGAGGGTAGGAGGAGTCGGGGCAGACCGAGGAGAAGGTACCTGGATTCGGTTAAGAATGATTTTGAAGTAATAGGTTTAACATCAGAAGAGGCACCAAAGTTAGCACTGAATAGGGGATCATGGAGGAACTGTATAAGGGGGGCTATGCTCCAGTCTGAACGCTGAAAGCATAATCAGTCTTAAATGATGATGATGATGATGATGAATATTTTACCCATGAGGACGCCATCATCATTTAACCATACAGTACAGCTGCACGCCCTCGGGGAAAATTACGGCTGTAGTTTCCCCTTGCTTTCAGCCGTTCGCAGTACCAGCACAGCAAGGCCGTTTTGGTTAGTGTTGCAAGGCCAGAACAGTGAATCATCGAGACTGTTTCCCCTGCAACTACTGAAAAGGCTGCTGCCCCTCTTCAGGAACCACAAGTTTGTCTGGCCTCTCAACAGATACCCCTCCATTGTGGCTGCACCTACGGTACGGCCATCTGTATCGCTGAGGCACGCAAGCCTCCCAACCAACGGAAGGTCCATGTTTCATGGGGGTAGAATGTTTCACTTACGATTTCTTTTTTCCTCATCTTCTTTATTTTCAGTTTCTGTGTATTCAGTTGTCACTGTCACTCTCACTGTCACTGTTTACCAGCTGTAAAAACAAGATGTCGGACAATGGAACATTGGAAGGTGTGAAAACAAGGTGGCATAAGTGAAACAGTTGAAGATGTCATTGGAGGTTGTTTTGAAACTCTCAGACGCGCGTGCGTGCGTGTGTGTGTGTGTGTGTGTGTGTGTGTGTGTGTGTGTGAAAAGAGAGACAGGGAAAGATAGAGAGAGAGAGAGAGAGAGAGTAGGTTTGAGAATTTATCATTATTATAATAATTATATCTGTTTATTTATTTACTTTTAGTTCTATGTATGTGTATGTATGTATGTGTCTGGGTGTTTGTGAAGTTGGGGAGTTCTATAGGTTGGCGTTATCTAATAATTCTTTGAGGGCAGGCAAACGACCCCAAATGAACAAGAAACACCCTCAACAACAAACAAGTGGTATACTCTGACCTATAATAACAAAGCATCCCACAGAACAAGCAACATACTCATAAATCAAGGGCTAAAAATAGCCTACGGGGCAGACAACTCAACACAGAAGAAACTAAGGACAACCAACACAAACACAGACCAACACAACACATTGGTATTTACCAAGTAACTTGTCATGACTGCAAATCAGTTTAAATAAGACAGACTAGCAGAAACTTTAATACTAGGTACACAGAATACAGAAGAGCATTAAAAAGTAACATCTGTCATTCGACATTTGCTGAATACCTTATGGACAATAAACATAGCCCAAAATACATCAACACTGATTTGAAAAGTCTCAAATGCACAAAAAGCCCCCCACAAAAATTAATAGTTGAAGAAAGTTTTCAAATAAAAAAGCCATAGTTGAAGGAAATCAAGTAATAAATGAATACACAGCTCTCTGTAATGGAACTCTGTTCTCTGCCCTCAACGAATTAAAGGACTTATTAGATAACACCAACCTATAGAACTCCCCACCCCCACATACACACACAGACACACACATATATACACACATATAAAACTAAAAGTAAATAAATAAACATATATAATTATAATAATAAATATAAATCCTCAAACCTACTCTCTCTCTCTGTCTGTCTCTCTCTCTCTCTCTCCCTCTTTCTATCTCGCTGTCTCTCTCTCTCTCTCTCTCTCTCTCTCTCTCTCTACCTCTACCTCTCTCTCTTTTTCGCTCACACACAGACACACACACACACACACACACACACACACACACACACACACGTCTGAGATTTTCAAAACAACCGCCAATGACATCTTCAGCTATTCCACTGTCCACCATCTTGTTTTCACACCTTCCACTGTTCCACTGACCGAGTTCTTGTTTTTACAGCTGGTAAACAGTGACTGTGATAGTGACAGTGACAACTGAATACACAGAAACTGACAATGAAGAAGATGGCGAAAAAAGAAATCGTAAGTGAAAGATTATGTAAATGGATACACACACACACACAACCTTTCACATAAGTTATTAGCTTCAGGCGTAGCTGTAACAGTCTAGAAATCGTAATTCTGCGTAAATATTTTGCCTACATCTACTTTTATATAGTTGCAGCTAACAAAGTGTAAAGAAAAAGCGACACTCTAAAAACGTAACACAGTACGGAAACCACACCATGTCGTAAGAAGGTATGAATACTTAATTTTAAGTGCTCTTCAAAAATCTGTAATTACAACAAAAAAAATGGTTCAAATGGCTCTGAGCACTATGGGACTCAACATCTTAGAACTTAGAACTACTTAAACCTAACTAACCTAAGGACATCACACACACCCATGCCCGAGGCAGGATTCGAACCTGCGACCGTAGCAGTCCGGCGGTTCCGGACTACAGCGCCAGAACCGCACGGCCACCGCGGCCGCCTCTGTAATTACAATTTAGAAACTAATATTTATACATTTTTAAACAGTAAGGATCATTCCTTATTTTTAACAGCCATAATAATAAAAAAACTAGTTATGATGCTGCAATTGCAGTGAAATTTGTTTGCGACAACAAACAAAATTGTGTTTTGCTAAAGGCGGACGCCACACAAAAACGTATGTTATTTGTTTGTACTGTTTAACTCCTTCGATCGCGAGTCTTTTTAACTGATAATATCGGTATCGATCATTCTGCCAATCATTCAGATATAAAATATCGTTACAGGGTGTAACACATCACGTATTATACACTCGAGTACTGAGTCATTAATACTCAAAATGCAATGACATTTTCTGATGTGAAGATGCTTGCAAGCACCTTGGAGACCGATAATATCATTCTATAAACTCACGATCTAGACAAATAACGGTTACATAGAAAATTAAAATCGCTGTTGCATGTTCTCGAACATGCCAAGCCTTACATTGACGGTTGGCTGTATTCCGTGAGTGGAAAGTTTTAATTTAGAATAAAACAATACGCTCATATTATGTTTATACCTCAAGTTAAACAAGTAAGATTAATCCAGCTATCAAATCTTTATTATTTTACCAGCTGCCAGGGTATTTATAGCTGTACCTGCTTCACTAACACAGGAGTGAGCAACGTAGAGATAGCCGTGCGAAAAGTAGCTGATATTAAGGTCATTTAGGAATAAAGGAGAGGACTCATCGAAAGGCGCAGTTGCTGCTTCGTCGAGAGGTACACAAACAAGAGTTACCGTGCTTGGCTAGCTTTCGGACTGCGCTTCCTCTTTCTAGCTGTAAGAAGAACATGCACACGAACATACACACACTTTTTCTAGCTGTGTACCGACCAAAGACGCAGCGCTTCTGTCTTTCGGCGACTGGGCTCCTTCATTCGTACATAATTCGTAATTCTCAACCAGAACTTTCCTTATTATATTAAGGTTTGTGCCCGCAACAGGTAGCATCTGGCCTCGTACTTTGTTTACACTGATCAGCCAGAACATAACCACCGCCGACGTACCGTCGATATAAACCAGTCCAGACGATAGGAGCACCACCTGGCGAGGAATGACTGTTAGTCATCAGCCACACGCGCGGTGCATGCAGTATCAGTGAGCTTGCTTTACAACGGTGGCGGATCTAACATCAGACTTTAGTACTGGGCAGCGTACAATTTCGTCTGAATACACAGTGCACCGAACACTCCTAACGGTAAACCTCCGCTGCCGACGACCCATGCATGTGCCAATGTTAACACCACGTCGTCGGCGCCTAACACTGAAATGGGCTTATGACCAACAGCATTGGACGTTGGTACAGTGGCAGAGAGCTGCACTGTCTGATGAACACCGATACCTCATTCATCATGCCGATTGTAAGGGCGTGAATCCTTCGTCTTCCACGGAAACAGCTCCATCACATCTGTTTTGAGAGACAAAGACGAGATGGAGGCACTCCTTTATGTTCTGGTGAACTTTCACGTGGGCATCCATGGGTCCTTGTTGGTCGTGCAAGGCACAATGACTGCCAAGGAATATTGTACACTGGTTTCAAACCACGTATACCCCTTCATGACGATCAAGTTTCCCGACGCCAGTGGCATATTTTAACAAGATAATGCGCCGTATCATAAGGCCAGGAGTGTGATTGAGTGGTTCGAGGATCACAGTGGAGAGTTCTAGTTGACGTGCTGGAGATCTAACTTGCCAGATCTGAACCCTATCGAACACGTCTGGGGTGTGATCGTACGTGGCGCCAGAGGTAATTTCCCGTAATTTACGGGAACTTAGTGACTTGTGTGTGCAGGTATGGTATCAATTCCCTCCAACATCCCCCCAAGGCCTCATTGCTCACATGCCATTTTATCCGTGCCAAAGATGGACATAATAGCTGTTAGGTAGTTGGTCATAAATTTCTTACTGATCAGTGTATCGTCATGGCATTACATAATCTGACAGGGAAATGTACATATTTGAAGCAAAACGGTAATTTGTTAGGAACAAGCTAGATGCGGGGTATAAAAACTCAGTCGCCTGTACCTCTTCCCATTACAATTTCCGGTTCTATGATATTACGTTGAAGCGATGTAAATGCACATCTCTGTGACTAAAGAATTCTGAGGAGCGACATGATGCTTGACGCTCTGGATCAAAGTTACGTCCCACTTGCCTTTCAGGGGGCGTTTCCAAAGAGCTACTTACAGCCTAATTTTGTCAAGCCGCAGCATATCTTGCCTCACAACCTTCATCGGATTCTTTAGACAGCATAACCCTCCGTCTTTTAGCCGTTTTGGTATTTGTGTACTGTCCGCAGCTCGTGGTCGTGCGGTAGCGTTCTCGCTTCCCACGCCCGGGTTCCCGGGTTCGATTCCCGGCGGGGGTCAGGGACTTTCTCTGCCTCGTGATGACTGGGTGTTGTGTGATGTCCTTAGGTTAGTTAGGTTTAAGTAGTTCTACGTTCTAGGGGACTCATGACCATAAATGTTAAGTCCCATAGTGCACAGAGCTGTTTGAACCATATTTGTGCACTTAGAAAGACTCGACTTTTTTATAAGGGCTTTCATTTGAAAACAAAACGAAATAAAAATGTAATGAATAGGCTCATGAATCACAGAGCAAACAATAAATTCGATTTTTTTACAAAGGACATAAATAAAACCTATCGCAACGAAAAAACCAATGTCGTTAAATGTTTATACGCAAAGCGATATCAGTAAATTTATACATCCCAGACAAGTCAATTCAGTTTTACTTTGTATTCTTAAAGGTAAGACTGAGCACTTATTTCTGTCACTGACATAAAGTTCCGAAATACATCTGTCACTAGGCATCTACTGGTTCTTTGGTATACCACGAAATTAACAGCACCATATTAAGTCGTTGGTACAAGACGGAACGATGACTAAATATGCGAACTACTACGCTAAGAAAACAATTTTCGATAAAATTTAAAATTTCTATATCTTCAGTTTTCGTGTTTCGAATTAGATGAAATAATTACTACAAGTCGCTACAAGCTATGCACAGTTTAGATGTGGAAACCCCATGAAAATTCATCTAGTAGTTTTCAAGATTATTGTCTTCCGTTGTTGATAAAATTTTAAATCACAATATCATTTTTTCGGTTATCCGATTTTGGTGAAATAAAGCCTACACATTGCTCCAAGCCACGCTCAAATTACCTTTGAAAACCCCATGAAAATTTCTTCTGGACGTTTTTCAGATTAGCGTGTTCAAACAGATCCGATCGCTTGAGATAAAAGTTTGACTTAAGTATCCCTTTCCCGACTATCCGATTTAAATAAGATAAAGCCTATATGTTGCCGCAAGCTACATTCAAATTACCTGTGTAAACCTCATGAAAATTCGTCTAACAGTTTCGTAAATTTTCGTGTCCAAACAGTAAACCAAACAGACAAGATATTTTGCAGTTCGTTAATAATAAATTTCAAATGTTATACCTGACATTTTACTTTTTTGTGGTTTATTTGTGTAGATATGTTGATACTAAAAAAATTGTGTTGGTAGACTTTCATAAATGCTCTGAAAAAATCCCATGCTTTGGCTTGCAAATTCGAACCATGGGATTTTAATTCCGACTGTGTTGTAGGAAAATGGGTCGGACATGCAATTCTCCCCCGGCAGTAACTGTTGAATGTACTGCGGTAGAATTCGATTCTAAATGCGTACTATTCTACTCAATTAAACATTAACTGCTTGTGTAGTAATGAGGTTTGCTGAGTTACGTCGTAACTAGGCAGTCACTAAATGAAAACATAGCGGCCCCTTGTTTTGTTGCTTGCAGGTTCTCGTTAAGCCGGTGAACAGCCAGATGTGCATTTGCTGTTAGCTTGCAATTCGTTTGAAACACATTTTCTCAGGAAATACGATCTCATTGATGCTTCCTTCACGAACATTTCAAGCGCAATTAAATGCCGAAATTGTTATGATCGGTCGAAGATTTTGCTACTGTGCAACAGCAAGGTACGTTTGAAGGACATAACAGAAACAAGCGTTATGTCTACAATTTTACTTACGTCCTTTTGCTACAGACAGCTGTACCGGAAAGTGATGGTGCAGGTGGTAAGTCGTGTCATACAAAAAGTTTAGGTATTTGTAAACACAACGTCACTAAAATATTAGTCGATTTGTAACTGCACCATAAAGTTACTCTCGATTGAATATGTCAACTTACGGGCCCAGTTCTCGTCATTTGCATAAGCTTTAATTTCTTGCTTTAATATGAAGCAATCTGCCGCTGACGCTCATAATATATAATATGCTGTGTAAGAGCTGTAGTGAGGCAGAGTGAAAGAGCGTGAAGAAAATGCTTTCAACGAAGGGTGATTTTGACGTCGAAGACCGGCATGGCGGTGGAAGGGAGAAGGTTTTCGAAGCTACTGAAACCGATAGAAAAAATCACAAGAAATCATTATCGAAAGCAACTGATGCGTTTTGAGCCAAGTCCTGAAAGACAAACGAGCACAATTCAGTGATCGACGTGAAAAAGGTAATTTTTCAGAATAGCAGTCCTGACCCTGTCTCGCAAAACTCGTCAAAACATACTTTGAAACGTTGAAATGGGAATTCCTAAGCCACCCGCCGTATTCTCCAGACACTTACCCCCTCTGACTACCAACTTTTTAGTTCGGTGGGACAGCGCTTCCGGTCAGATGAGCAAGCGGAAAATTGGATTGTTAAATGGATCTGCTCCAAGGATGCCCAGTTCTTCCTCAGCGCATTTCACATGCTACCAGGAAGATTGGAGAAAGTAGTAGCAAGCGATGGCACATACTTTGTGGAAGTTGATGAGACACCAATTCTAATGTTACCGAAGAACGTAATGCCTCAGGACGAAAATAAGGGAGACGCAGAATAACTTTTTAATGAAATGTAGTGGCTGCTTAGCGAACAACTGGCGTTGGGATAAAAACAATCAAATACGAAATTGGCAAAACAGAGTAAATAGCAGCGTGCCAGGTTGCTAAAAATTTAAAAATCTTGAACTTCATAATAGTACAAAAAGTGGGAAAGTTCCCATACAGTTATTTGGTAACGCTACACAAATGCATCTTTCTTTTATTTCACCGCAGCTACGACTGTCTGTGAACTTCGTCTCGATGGTTAAAATCCGGCACGTGAGATCAATAAATAACATTTAGAAATGACGAAAAAGTAATCGAGACTTACACAATGAACTAACTACAACGTCACATTGTTTTCCAGAGTATTAAATGTACGAATATGATTGACGCATGAATACAATCCTACACTAACCGAGTCTGCAACATGCTCACCTAAGAAGAGACTTTACAAAATGGCAAAAAAGCAAGAAAAGAATTTTTGTGTGTTGGAATACGCAAACAACCTTCTTTTTATCTGGGGAGAGACTCGTCAGAACGCGAGAGAGTGTGCACCGAAAATAATCGTAAAATCGTAGCGCATGAATGAGGTTCTGCGAAGATTAGTATTTCCTTTTCCCTGCTACAGCCGAAGCTGTATGGACCGTTTTTCTTATGGGAGAGATCTGTGACGGGTACCTCTTATATTGATATGTTGCCATTGTAGTTGTTTCCCTAATTGACTGCTGATTCCAAGAATTTCATGTTCCAACAACACGGGCATCCGCTCACTGAAGCATCGACGTTCGTCACAATCTAAACGTCGAACTTCTGCATCGCTACATTGGGCTCTGTTTCCTTGGTCCTTCCAGTTCCCCTGACCTAACGCCTTTTTCTTTGAAGGTTCATTAAGGACCCTGTTTACGTACCCTGTATAAGGCTTTGTTCGTGCGTGAGTCATATAGAGCTTTGATAATGAATGAATCGTTTATAGTAGCCTCGTACATCTTCTGTGAGAAGCGACAACGTGCGGTTAAGTATCTCTGGCCTGGACATTGAGTTTTACGGTCACCTGTTTTTGAGCCAGCATGTAAATTATTAAAGTGGAGGTAACCGATATTGTCGGGAGTGAAAATTTGGTCGAAGGAGATATTCGAAGGAAAGCCATCAGTGACATAAATTTTATGGTCGCTTCTCGCCAGAATGTTGAGCAGTAATTCGAAAGTGGCGAATGTCCTCCAAGACTGAAGCTGGAGTTTGATTTGGATCTCGTGGCATGATTTTGTTCCTGTGATTATATAATACCTTTCGATGTGGAATCTCAGACCACTTTGTCTAATGAACAGCACCCAAACGATCATAAAATAATACTGTAGCACACCAATCATATTGGGTCATACATGCATGAAGTTAAAAGGGATTGCTGCAGCGCCAGCCACAGGCAAGCACAGGTGTTGTGCTTTGGAAAATGTAACATAGCCGTCCCAATGTTGCGAGGAGAGCCAGCCTGGAACTGAGTGGGAACTGTTAATGGAGTGGTACTCAAACAGCAAGTTGTCACAAGCCCATTTATACTGTCTCCAAAATGTCTAATGTACAAACCAGAACGCGTAGCACAGACCAACGACGTGCAGCTGGGGAGAGTCATTCGTACTGAAATCACTTTCGTTAGTACACCGGCTCTACCACTATAAGGGCTGCGACGTCTGACCACCATATGGGAAGCCGATCGAGCACAGCAGTTCGCATCTATGCTGGGGCAGCCTGCCATGAAACTGGTCTTGGAGCTGCCACTACAGGGGGCCAACAACAGCCAAGGGGAGCAGCTCGGTTACCACTAGCGTGGAGGTAGTGGGTCGTTGTCTGCTTCGTCACTGGTCCACCACCTTCCGACAACGGGGAGGTTGTGCAAGGAGCATGCTTCTGTGGAACGATGGCCTTGCAGAGCCTGCAAAGCGCGGCTGGCAGAGGAGGTTTCATCATGAGGGCCACGGCCGGACGCTACTGCACTCCATCAGCAAACCTGTGTGGCAGCAGTGCCGGAGCCAGTGGACTTCGTCCGCTGTCACCACCATCCGGTAATGGGCTGCTTCAAGATGAAACAATAAAGAGCAATGAGTAGTTGCAGACTGTTTCTCTGGTGCTGCTAGGGGAGACCGAACAGGGAATCAACTTTATGGTGGATTTGTTGAAAGAACTGTGTCGACCGTTTGGTGTAAAGAAATTAAGTACTAGTCCCTTACGTCGTCTGTCAAATGGTAGAATAGAAAGGATCCACAGAACGATAGCGAATAAGTTAGGGTAGTACGCGGATGCACGCCATGGCAATTAGGATATCTACTTAAAATTTGTTGTCGCAGAATATTACTGAAAACAGCACACATGTAATAGGTTATCCCCTCATGAGGTACTGTATAGACATAATGTGCCATCAGTATTAGACCTAATAAAAGCCAAGAAGGGTAAGACAGGGGAATCTGTTAGGGAACTTTCAAGAGTTATAAGAGAAGCATGGAATAGGGTGGGTACAGGTAATATAAAGGCAGTAGAAAAACAAAAGAAAGCAGAGCGAAAAAACAACAAGAACACGGTATTGCAAAGTGAGCCAATGTGTCATGTAGGACCCAGGTACGGTAAACATTAAGACGAAAATATTCATTGTGATATATTACGGAACATATCAGGTTGTGGAGACTATATCATGAGTAAACGTTAACATCCCGTTACCTACGAGAACAACAATTGTACAGGTACAATTTCTGCAACCTATTTGAGGGAGTCCGGATGCTATTCCAGCACTTGTGGAGCTGGGAAAAAAGAAGAAAGGGAAAGGGAAGATGCACAGGACCGAGTGAGAAGATGTGAATGAGGCGAGGCGAGGAGGCCCATAGTCTTTAAGATCTAGGAAAGAAGGTGGTTCAAATGGCTCTGAGCACTATGGGACTTAACTGCTGAGGTCATCAATCCCCTAGAACTACTTAAACCTAACTAACCTAAGGACGTCACACACATCCATGCCCGAGGCAGGATTCGAACTTGCGACCGTAGCGGCCGCGCGGTTCCAGATCATAGCGCCTTGAACCGCTAGGCCATCCCGGCCGGCTAGGAAATAATATGTCGTTGGATATAAATGTAATATAGTGTTACAGTGTATGCCAGATGGGCTTCCGCGGAGCAACAGGAGCTCTGATGGGGAGGAAAGACTAATAGGAATCCTTGTGCTCAGGTTGAGTGAACGAGGAAGCGAGATGGAGAAGATGTGGACCATGGCTCTGCTACCGCTCATCGCCGCAGTAAGGGAATTGCGGAGTCAGGACCTAGAAGTGGGAGCAGTGTTCGCAAAGCAAGAGGACGTAATAATCAACAGTCTCCACTGAGTGCTACAGGTAAGATTCAACACTTGGGAAATACAAAATGAGGTGAAAGGATTGGAGGAATCATTCGACATTTTCCGTAAGGGGGTAAAGAGTGATCGTTAGCTCAAGGAAGTTTCCTAGGAGTGCATGAAAATAGATGGGACTTAACAACAAACTGCGGGATGAGACGACGCAGAAACAAAGGTAATACCACGTATGAGGAGAACACATGAGATCGACGTCCGAAAATTGTGTTTGGTTCAACTAAGAAGATATCATGAGGGTGTATGGTGTGGTGGAAGTTATGAGACAATGGGTTAAGGGGATCAAAGCAGCAAGTGACTGGCACACAGATTGCGAGTTTAGAGAAAGCGGGATCGAATAATATACAGTTGCTGCGCAAGGTGGCTGAGGACATGATTAACTATGTGAGAGCCGTGGAAGATCAGGTGAATCAGAATTTAGAAGTGTTGCAAGCCGGAGTGTATAACCAAATAGTAATGAAGACGCCATTGCAAATGTTGTAAAACAGTGTAAAGGTTGCACGAGGAATTGTATCGGAATTACGGGAAGCCTTGCATTACGTTTTAGGACGGCATGTGAACTTCGAACTGGATCAATGTCCAGAGCGGCTACGCAATGTATAGAAATTGATTGTGGAACCTAGTCGTGATAGCTGAGATTTCTGTTTCAAAGTAGGAACAGTAGAAGAGAGAACTGATGGAGCATATAGGTCTCGATATCCATTCCGGTAGCAGGGAAGCAGGCCAAGTGTCCATGCTAACCAGTTCATGCGTATCCAGTCAAGTGAAGAATGCTGAAGAAGATTCCCGGATATAGGTGTAGTGGTTGTTGTTAATTTCGGAGGATAAAAGCAGCCGTGCAGAAGTGAAGGAAGCTGAGATGCAGACGTGCTATAGGAGGAATCTCACAGTGTGTCCAAACAGTATGGCGACGGCAGGCCAGAACTCATACACAGTGAAATTATTGTTGGGACAGAAACTATGAAAAGATCTTACAGAGGAAGTAATCAGACTTAAGCTCTACTTCTAGCAAGATGATACCCATTGGTTATACTCCACCAATGATAAAGTCATAGCTGTAGCAATTGCTACAATCAGGCGATGTTTTTTAGAAAAAACAGTAGAACTCGACGTAAGTGGGCTGTTGACAAATGGAACATGTTGCGATAGTGGGACCTATTTCCTGAGTACCTGCCACATTAGCAGGAATGACACAAGTGAGCATCTCTCAGGCTTCCTGTATTGGCTAGAGGAGCATAGAGAACTGGTACCAGACCCAAATGTTTCGTAATTCAGTCTTCTGCATCAGGGTTAATTCAGTTCATACCTAAACTCATTAACAAGCAGGAGGGGAGAATCTCATGTAGAGCATGCAGCATGTAGAGCAATACAGGGAGGTCTAGTACCAAAATAGAAGCATGTTGACTACTGTCATATCATCAACTCGACAACCCCAAGATATTCAACAAAAGAAACCAATCGTAACGCAATAATTGTGTAATACTACAGGTGAGATGCTTTTTTATTAATCATCAACGGTGTTTTACCAAGTACCACAGGGACACTTATTCTGCTGTGCACAGCTTTTGGACTGGTTTCCCAGAGCCACGGGGGAAATCGCAAATGCAGGTTAATCGGAACTGCAAATCAGCCAAAGGAGGCTAAGAAGAACCCAGTGGAACATTGAATAAGTAGTGCATTAGAAAATGACAGTAGTTAGATTTGAACTTAACTTAAATTGAATAGAGCCAAGTGGGACAGCCACTAGGGAATTCGTTACTTGAGACTGTACAAGTATAAGATATTTTTAAGATGAATGAGGCTATCGGATCTTGATATGGAAGAGGGTAATGTTGCGTATAAACTATATTTAGAAATAAATGAGCGAAGTTAAATGGGGTTAGCAGCAGTGCCACCTAAGGGTGAGAGAAGTGTAACACTGACATGACAATGTTGTGAGGCGGGCCAGCTTGGCTCTGTGTGGAAGTAGTTAACGCAGCAGTACTCAAGCAATGTTGTGTCACGAGCCTTTCTGCACCGGCGGCCGCCGAAGTGTTAAATGTACATTTCCAAAGGTGTAGCACATGCTAAATACGTGCAGCTCAGAAGAGTGTATAAACATAAGTCATTTGTACTAAAATCACTTTTGTCAGCATCACTGCACTACCACCACAAAGGCTGCGATGCCTGGTCACCGTATGGGATTCTGATCGAAGACTGCAGTTCATATCTACACTGGGGCAACCTGGTCTGAATGTGTTTGGTCTTCGAGCCACCGTACAGTGGACCAACGCCGCGACAGCGTAGCAGCCCGTCAACCACCAGCATGTGGGCCGTGGTTCACTGCACATTATGACACTGGTTTGCTGCCTTCCGACAACGTGGGTCGAGGAATGCGCTACCGCAGCAGGAGGGCCTTGCAGGGGCCTGAAGTCTGCAGACACCGTGCTGAAAGCAGCGTCAGGAAGTGGTTCCATCTCTCAGCAGACACTCTCATGGCCCTGGGGGAGGGGGGGGGGCGTGGGACTAACCCTATTGTGTTCCCAGCTCCTGATGAGCAGAAGTGCGAACTGTCCATTGTCTCGTCGCATGTGTTATTGTCATGCTGCGGCTCCCACAGGATTTTGATCGAATGACGACAAAGTGTCTGAATGACCATTGTAGGCTTCACGAAGAGACTTGGATTCTTTTCGCCTTGACTCCTGGGGAGGAGAAATACCGTCTTTGTTTTGTATAAGTTGCAAGTTTATCCATTCAATAATCAGCCTTTTAAGAGGTTACGCAATTAATCGGTTTACAACTTGAATGTTGGGACATAGTATATTCTCTTCACCCTTATGAACAGAAAATTGGTGAGTAAAAACCAGTTATCCTATCTCGTTATAACAACATATGTATTAACAGCATTTTACAAAAACACTTTTTGTATTCAATACAAGCTATCATTTGAATATGCACCAATAATGGTGTGAAACCGGTTGCGTTGCCTAATAAAGGATCCTCTATACAGCCAATGCGGCCTTGAAGAATTTTAATTTTCAGGGAATTTTTTAAAAGGATTCTTCAAGATTATTTTGAAGAATTTTCGGAAATTTCCGTGCAGTAACAATGTATAATCTAAGATGTGGTTTAGCCCAGCAGCAGGAATCATTCCCAATGCCTGGAGAGCAGTGAAGGTTGTCTTTATTCCAAAGCCTCGGAGAATTGATCATACAAAGGCCAAGGATATGAGACCAATTAGTCTGTCCTCCTCCATTCTTAAAACATTGCAAAACTGGTTAATGTACATGTTGGGGAGAGGAGGCTAACGAGGGCTCCTCTACATTCAAACCAACACGCATATCAACCAGGTAAATCATGTGAGACAGCTCTCCATCAACTCGTTGGGAGGATGGATAAAACATTTCACTTTCAAGAAACAGCCCTCTGCATGTTCCTGGACATCGAGGGGCCCTTTAGTAAAACAGCCTTCGATTCCATGGTTAGGGCAGCAGAGGTGTATGAACTAAGGACCATTATATGTAAGTGGACTAGGGCCATGCTTAATGCAATGAAGTTAGAGATCACCATAATGAATGAGAAGATGGTAATTAACACCACTAGAGGTTGTCCACAAGGAGGTGTTTTGTTCCCTTCATTGTGGAATCTAGTGGTGAACGAACTCATTGAGGAACTAAATTGCCAAGGATATGCAGATGACCTAGCCATAGTAATAGTTGGCAAATTTACGGACAGAGTTAGGATGGCACGAGGTGCATTGGACATTGTGCAAGACTGGTGCATTAAACAAGATATACAGGTTAATTCTTAGAAGATTGTTGTGGTACCATTCATGAAGAAGCACATCCAACACTCAAGTTGGAATCTAAAGCTGTTAGATCAAAGTCTAGCTGTGAAGCGGATAGTGAAATATCTAGAGGTAACCTTAGATGAGAAACTAACATGGCCCCCTCACATTAAGAGCATCTGCTCCAAAGCGAAAGGTACTCTGAAACTTCGTGGCAGATTAAAACTGTGTGCCCGACCGAGACTCGAACTCGGGACCTTTGCCTATCGCGGGCAAGTGCTCTACCATCTGAGCTATCGAAGCACGACTCACGCCCGGTACTCACAGCTTTACTTCTGCTAGTACCTCGTCTCCTACCTTGCAAACTTTACAGAAGCTCTCCTGCGAACCTTGCAGAACTAGCACTCCTGAAAGAAAGGATATTGCGGAGACATGGCTTAGCCACAGCCTGGGGGATGTTTCCAGAATGAGATTTTCACTCTGCAGCGGAGTGTGCGCTGATATGAAACTTCCTGGCAGATTAAAACTGTGTGCTCGACCGAGACTCGAGAGTGAAAATCTCATTCTGGAAAGGTACTCTACTGAGTACCAGAAGGGGCCTAAGCTGCAGAGGTATGTACTGGATATACACCATGGTGGGTAGACGTAGGACCTCCTATGGGGCTGTAGTTTGGTGGAAGAAGGTGGAACAGCAGGTTGCAGCTAGGAACCTTGCTAAGGTGCAGAGACTGGCATGCTTTGCCATAACAGGCGGAATTAGCGGTACACCAACTGCTGGGATGGAAGCCATGCTGGACATGCCTCCACTGCGCCTTTGGGTCAAGATGAAGGCAGCAGCTGGTGCATACAAACTCAAAACTGGTAAAAACTGGATATCATTCGGATATCCAGAATCACACACTAAAATAATGAGTGAGGTAAATATAGGAATGGCTGGGGAAATGCCGGATGACTATATAATAATTCCCAATTGCATCAACAAGCTTTACAATATAGTAAATTGAAGCGGGGAGGGGAGGGAAAAATCATTTCTACACTATACGGGGTCTGGTTCACCGATGGGTCAAAATCAGATCAAGGCACTCGGAATGGGTTGTACAGGGTTCAATCAAGACTGGAGGTCATCATCTCTCTAGGAAAACTGACCTCGGTATTCCAATCTGAAATTACTGTAATCATGGCGTCTTTGGAGGAGAATATGCATAGGTGCTACAAGGACCGTAGCATCTACATCCATTCAGATAGCCAGGAAGCCCTGAAATCATTGGCAGCTCCCGCAACAAGATCTAAGATTGTTGTAGAATGTGACAGTGCTCTGTGGGAGCCAGGGGCAAGCAATAGGGTAAACCTAGTGTGGGTCCCTGGCCAATCAGGGATCGGTGGCAATGAAGAAGCCGACAGATTTGCCAGGATGGGGGCAAAGACTCCATTCATTGGGCCGGAACCTGTCTCGACAATCACTAAGGCTATGATCAAACTATAACTAAGGAATTGGCTGTGAAGACAGTATGTAGACTACTAGACCAAGGTCTATAAACAAAAACATGGTAAGGTAATGATACCAATGCCGTGTTTTAAAAGAAGATCTGTAGTCCTGGGCTTGAACAGGAAAGAGATTAAACTCATGGGTGGACTGATGATGGGCCTTGGGAATTTCAAAAAATAACTACACACGTACAATGGGTATAGCGGAAGAAGACCCTAAATTTAGGACCTATAACTATAGCGAAGAAACTGCATCACACCTCTTCGAAGGCAAGGGATTGGAGAGCAAGAGACAGAATTTACGTGACAACTAGACCTGCAGAAATTGTGTCTAACAAAAAACTGGTAAAGGGACTCCTTGCACTATTTAAGGGCATTGGTTGGCTTTACTAGATACACAGGGAGAAACACCGCATAATTAACTCGGTTTCATTGAGTACAGTGGCGGGTTAGGCCAAAGCTGTTTCAGCTTCCCTGACAAAAACGAATCAAGATGTGGTTGCTCTAACTACGAAATAATATGGAAATTATATACTGATAACTTTTCTACATTACTCATATGCGATCATTCTAGTATGTAAAGGAGTGTGTTTACATGTCAGAAAAGTATATGAAATACAAATTATAGCTTGGGTTTAAGTAAATATGTGCGATTCACAAAAGTTAAACATCTTTGAGAGCTCTAAAGAATTCGAAATTCCACATCATTTCTCCATTAAAAGGAACTCTTCTGCGCTCTCGGACATCCCGTTTTATCATTTGTTGCTTCAGGGCCCTCTGTCGCTGACACTTTAGTCAAATTTCAACACTTGGCTTGCGGGACGAAAGGTACGAAAAGAAATTCTCTCGGCTTGTATAAACGCCCCGTTGGTGAGTCCCTTTCATCTTCCGTAAAATATGCTGGTGGCGACTGAAAGTGAGGTTTAAGGAGGCGGAAGGTGGTGGGGAGTGAAGGAAGGGGCAAAGTAGCCGCCGGCGGCGAGGTGCATATTAGGCGAGCAGAGGTTTTTATGCAGAGCAGACCGCGGCTCATCATTCTTTCACGAGCTCTGGCGCGGTCTTTTGTCCCTCGCTACCTGCGAGTATTTTCACCGGCCAATATCTTTCGCGGCTCTTTCGCTCTCGGCCTGTACAAAAGCTTTTGTGTTTCACTCCTACTTCCGTCAGCCGGCTCCTAGCTGGAGACAGACTAATAAAGCGAGGGCCCGCGCGGCGGCTCAGCTCACGACCACACACGACCCGCTCGACCCGGCACGACTGTCTGCGCTACGACGCGTCTCACTTCAAAGACTCCCTCCCTCCCTCCCACTCTCTCTCTCTCTCTGTGCATGTGTGTGTGTGTGTGCGCGCGCTTCTCGTGCACGCATTTACTGAGCTGTTTCACGCAGTGGCCGCGACGTCTGGTGGAATAATGTCACTTCAGACATAGGGCAAAAATACTTCTTCTAAAGGATCCAAGTAGACTATTTCTTTCACTTTTCCACGACAGTATCTGCAAGGTCAGGACACAGGGTGGAAATAATTACCGAACGATAAGTCTGTAAGCCAACTGCTTTGACAGAAAGCTACGCTCGGATTTATTTGCTTGGTCACATCTAGTTTCAAAGTGAGAGTGTCACGTAGCACCTCAACAGAAATATTTTAATGTGAAATGAAAGCGCCAGGAAAGATCTACGCAGAAGTGGCAGAACTTGGAAATAATATTTCCGATAAATATCTGCATTCTGCCGCCTAAATATATATGTTTATTTTAAGTGTTTTCAGTCTCCGACTTCACAATTAATATTAATGTTTGGTGAGACTAAATATCTCACTCTTTTCTATCAAGTGTACGTGAAAACTGTTGAAAAGGTGTTACTGCTAATGTTGTACATAGTTTGAACCACTGAACGCAAATACTTTGTTACCCTTGTATGTTAACAGTGTGTAGTACATTACAAAGGGGGATGGGAAGGTAATTTAGCACACGATTTGTGGGAACACATGACAATAGCTGACAAAAGGCGACCCAGCTTTTCTGCACACTTAAAAGGCAAGGCACCAACCACAAGATGACTAATAGTAAATCGCTACGAATGTTACATAAGTTATGGCAACGCCATGTAGTGGAAGAAATTGAAATTTACATCCTTCTAAAAGATCAATCGGACAGAATTTTAAATGGACAGAAAGACCTGCGGAATGAAATATTTCTAGACAAGTTTTATCATTTGTTCTACGAAGCATTGTGGAACCACAGAACGTAAGCTATCGCTACACTCGTTAATAAATATAGCTGTAACACAAAAGATCCTGTAACCATAAAGCAGGGTCACGAAAGATTTTATTCGATTGGTATGTTTTTCTGTATTGCGGAACATGTATGTGACAACTATTCAGTAATAACATGCTCGCACAGTACTTTTCTGTAATACACTCTCAGTGCCTTGCACCAGTTCGCTCACAACGCTACACAGCATGGAAAACTGCGCGATGAATGGGCTAGTTTAATGGCAGACAGATATCTCGAGCAAAGAGGTTGGACTAGAATTAAATGTCAAAGAAGCTGGGCTAGTAAGACACATACATGTGTCATACAATTCGAAAAACAATGTCCAATGTACAATGTCTCAGAACCATGAAGAATAGGGCACATATCTGTAATTTTATGAGGTTCTTTGCTTCAAGTGTGCTTTCCTGTCATATCCCTGAAAACTGACCATTCCTTCTGGGACAACCTTATGTATCTTTGTTACGAATTTCAGTATAATCGGCCGGCAAATGTACGCAATAGTTACCGAGATCGTCACGGACAGATAAAATGGAAATGACAAAGAAACCGATAAAGAAATGGTAATCAGTTGTGGAACACTGTATTTGTAGGTGAGAATTTTTAGTGGAGTGCAGGAAGGGCATGGTGATGAAACTGTTGCTCAAAACCTAAAACGAAATACTACTGCACCCATACTTTGAACTGCCTACCAACACCCTTGCATACAATTTTCGTTGCTTGAACACATAGGTTAGTGTATTTCATGCTCAGGCACGATTTGCGTTACGTTTCATTGTCGGCCTTTTGGTGTAATAACCTTATTATCAGTCACATTAATATAACAGTTCAGGCAGCTAAAACGGGGTTCGACACAACTGGCAGCATTACAACATACAGTTGGACAAGTGTTTCGTTGTTATTACGTAGAACGAAGTACATGATTTTACCGCTGGAGATGATAATGATACCTATGTCGAAACCGACCATCTGAATTAGTAACAAAGCGAAGTTACTACACGCCAAATGACGATCACTCTGCCTCTAATTCTATAGCAGTTACATATGAAATGGCACGAATTTCAGCTTCCTGTCTAACATTAAATTATACTTTGGAAACCGAGCGAGGTGGCGGAGTGGTCAGCACACTGCACTCGCATTCGGGAGGACGACGGTTCAATCCCGCGTCCGGATATCCTGATTTAAGTTTTCCGTGATTTCCATAGATCACTTCAAGCAAATGCCGAGATGGTTCCTTTGAAAAGGCACGGCCGATTTCCTTCCCCATCCTTCCCTAATCCGAGCTTGTGCTCCGTCTCTAATGATCTCGTTGTCGACGGGACGTTAAACACCAACCTCCTATACTTTGGAATGTTTAAGCACAAGCTCAAGTTTTTGTTCTTGTCCGTAGCTATACCATCAGGCGGCTTTCGGATTCACCAGAAATTCGATTATGCTGTATCTCACAAAGAGCATTGCTTCTCTGTGCAGAAATCTAAGTGAGGTGGAAACCTCCGGCCAAGTGACGTTTTAGGCCTTAGAGTTTCCTGTGGACTCGTGCAGAGTGAAACGAACTGGTAAGTGCCGAGCCGCATCCTGTTTCGTCCGACGCCACATGTCGCGCGCTGCGTCGCCCAGCCTCCCATTGTGTGCCGGACCAAAGGGCCGCAATATCGGGAAAAAATGCGCACAAGAGAGCAGATGCTTCTGTCCCCAGACGCCAGGATACGTGTGTGTGTGTGTGTGTATGTGTGTGAGTGTGTGTGTGTGTGTGTGTGTGTGTGACTGGGTGAGCTGGGTCTTGGAGGATCAGCAGAAATACGGCCCGCAGCACGTTATTGCTTCAGCTCACCCCGTCTAGTGATCACAGTCTCTGCGGTTTTGGGGAATCACTGACACTGAAAGGAGAGGGAAGACAGTACTGTTTTTGGGACGATTGACTATGCTGAAAATTTATTATCTTTGATGTTGTCAGCACGTCTTGGTAGAACATTGTGTTAATGTGTTAAGAGTGTTACAATGAAGAACGACCTGTGTCGTAAATTTCTGTCAATCTCCTTGTCGTTTTGCTAGGAATCACACAGTTTTTGATAAAAAGTATGTGATCACCTGAGATATTAGTATGAAGTGTGTGCAACTTTCGTCTTTATGACGGCTTGAACTTTGCTGATAACACGTTCAGCGAGATTTCTGAATGTCTGTGGAGGAATTGGGGTCCATTCTTCCTTAAATACCTAAGCCAGAGAATGTAGAGACGTTGGACGCTGGTATCTGGAGCGAAGACCTCACACTGTGGGCAGGCCCGTCCATTTCCGGACAGTTATAGTCCACAAACCATTGCCTCACAGAGTGCAACGTCATGCTGATACAAATAACGATCGGCTCCGAATGACACTGTGCACAGTGTTGCAAAATGTGTTCATATTCTTCCACATTTAACATATTCTTAAGTGCAGCAAGAGGATTCTTTGCATCTTTCAAGTGTTTTGACGATAAAACGCAGTCTTTGGTGGATCTTCCCCACAATTTTTTTTTCTACTTGTTCTTTCCAATTGAAGTTGTTCGTAATTTTAATTCCTAGGTGCCTAGTTGAGTTTGCGACCTTTAGATTTGATTGATTTATCGTGTAACCGAATATTAGCGGATTCCTTTTAGTACTCATGCGGATGACCTCACTCTTTTCAGTATTTATGCTCGATTTCTAGTTTTCGCACGATATAGCTATATTATAAAAATCGTTTTGTAATTGGTTTTGATCTTCTAATAACTTTACTAGGCGATAAACAACAGCATCAACACGGTTCATCAGGTAGTCCCCTAGATGGTTTATATAGATAAGCAACGACAGAGGGCCTATGACACTACCTTGGGGGACGTTAGAAACCACTTGTGTTTTATTCGATAACTTTCCGTCAGTTACTACGAACTGTGGCCTCTCTGACTGGAAATAAGCAATTAAGTCACGTAACTGAGACGACAATCCACAAATGCGCAATTTGATTTCAAGCCGCTTGCGAGGTGCGATATCAAAAACCTTCTGGAAATCTAGAAATCTTCAATTTTAAATTTATTGTCGATACCACACAACACCCCTGTGAGTAAAGAGCTAGCTGTGTTTTACAAGAAGATGTTTTCTGAACCCCTGTTGACTATGTGTCAACAGAACCTTCTCTTTGAGGTAATTCATAATCTTCGAATACAATATATATTCCAAAAGCTTGCTGCATATCGACGTTAATAATACGGGCCTGTAATTTAGTGGATTACATCTATCGCCTTTCCTGAATAATGGTGTTACCTGTGCAACATTCCAGTCATTGAATACGGAACTTTCGTCGAGCCAGAGGTTGTATATGATTGTTAAGTATGGAGCTACTGCATCAGCATACTCTGAAAGGAACTTAATTGTTATACAGTCTGGACTGGAAGACTTGGTTTTATCAAGTGATTTAAGTTGCTTCTCAACTCGAGGATATCTACTTCTAAGTCACTCACGTTCGCAATTCTGGTTTATTTACTTCGTCTTCTTTGGTGAAGGAATTTCTAAAGGCTGTGTTTAGTAACTCTGCTTTAGTATCACTGTCATCGATAGTATTTTCATTGCAGGGAAGGCACTTGGGTGTCTTGCCAGTGACATAGTTCACATAGGACCAGAATGTTTTTGAACTCTCTGACAGGTTTCGAGACAAAGTTTCGTTGCGGAATCTCTTATAAGCATCTCACAGTGAAGCTGGGGCTAAATTTCGTCTTCTGTAAAAGATCGCCAGTCTTGGTGGTTTTGCGTCCGTTTACATTTGGCGTGCGATTTTCGTTGTTTCTGCAATATTGTTCTGATGTGTTTTGTGTGTCACTAGGGATCTGCTTCGTCGTTTGTTAATTTATTTGGTATAAATCTCTCAATAGCTGTCGATATTATTTCTTTGAATCTAAACCACTTCTGGTCTACATTTACACCGTTACTTTGGAACGAGTGGAGATAATGTCTCAGGAAGGAGTTAAGCGAATATTTATCCGCTTTATTGAGTACATATATTTTATCTTTCTTTTTGGTGGATTTGGGCGCAATGGTGTTCGGTCTCGCTACGACAAATCTGTTTCCACTAATCTTTTTATCCGTTTTGATTCTCGTTATTAATTCGGGATTATTTGTTTCTAAGAGCTCAAGTGTGTTTTCACAACCGTTTACTATTTGAGTCACTTATGAACTAATTACGCGAAATAATTTCCAGAGAATGGGTTCAGCACAATTTAGGATGATGGTTTATGCTTACCTCCGTATTTAAACATGTATTTTCACCAACATATGGAGAGTAAATTGAAGTCACCAGCAAATGTAACTGTATGAGTCAGGTACAGGTATGAAATTAGACTCAAGTTTTCTTTGAACCTTTCACCAATTGTATTATCTGAGTTCGGAATATAGAAAAAGGATCCCATTATTATTTTATTCCAGTTGCCATGAATGGTCTCTCCCAATACTAACTTACAGTAACTATCTACTTCAGTTTCGCTCCAAGACAGACTACTTCTAACAGCAAGAAGGACGTCACTGCCAACTGCATTCAGTCTATCCTTTCTGAATACCGTTAGGTCCTTCGCAAAAACTTCTGCCGAACTTATCTCCGGCTTTAGCCGGCTTTCAGTGCCTATAACAATTTGAGCATCAGTGCTTTCTGTTATAGCTTGAAGCTCTGATACTTTCCCAAGGCAGCTACGATAATTTGCAACTGTTATTCAGATGGTTCTTAAATCTACGTTCTTCCTGTGTCCAACCTGCCACTTATTACTAAAACCCTTTCCGCGTTTCCCCGAAGCCCTTTAACTTTAAAATGCCGCCCAGTCCACGCCACACAGCCCCTACCACCCTTGTCGCCGCCTGCTGCATGTATTGGACACCTCACTGACTTAGTGAAACCCAAACGCCCACCACGCTAAGGCACAAGTCAAAGAATCGGGAGCCCACACGGCCGCAGAACCGTTTGAGCCTCTGATTCAGACACTCCACTCAGCACCAGAGTTAGGCAATTGGTCCTGTCGACTGTGCTCCATATAGTGAGCTCTACTTTCGCCTCACAAGCAAGACTGGCAGCCTTTACCAGTGAGGAGCTCGGAACCAGAGAGAATCTCTTTTGATCCAAAGCGATATACATCATTGTTACTGACATGGGCCACCAGCTGCAGCTGGCTGCACCCTGCTTTTTCACGATATCTGGAAGGACCAGTTTGGAATAACTCCACCTGGTATGCACACAGAGTGCACATCAGCTTTTTTCCCCTTCTTGGCAGCCATGTCCGTAAGGTGTCCCGTAACGCTCCTAGCCTAACACTGGAGTTCCAACTACCAATAATCCCACCCTCTCTGACTGCAGTGATCTTTCTTGCTGAAAGGTTTTCTCTGAAACAGGAGAAGTGATTGTATCTGGCATGTTGATAAACTCAGCCACAAATAGCACCTGGAACCTCTTTGCCTTACTAATTGGGGTGGCCTTACGTTCAGTCCCGTTGGAAAGTCTTTCACAGCTTGTCACGCCTCCAAGCAAGCGCCACTCGACCACAGGTGAGGGGTCAACCTCAGTGACAGCGGTAACTTGGTTGACCACTGCTGCAAACCGACCGGCCGACTCGTGGGTCGTGCTGGACGTCCGTTGGATTTCTATGGCCAGTCCACAAAAGTAATGCCCATCCACTGCAGCCTCTAGTGTGTATCTGAAGCCGACACAACCTGGAGCTGAGAGCGAAGAGTCACTAACTTAACTCCCATCTCCAGTCATTTGATACACATAGGGTACGTAATAGTTCACAATTCAACATCACTCCAGTCATCCAGTTTCCAGTGGTGTCGGTGTTTATCACACCTCATGCTTCGCTTTGCATTGGCTCAAAAAATGTATGGGTTATTAGCAGCTGCTCCACCATTGTACCCCTCTCCTTTAACACCTTATGCACTGTCACTTAGTTATCTGAACTTCTGGTAGCAAAATGAATCTCATAAGTGATTCTTACCGCTGATTTCATGCGAGTCTTTTACATCCACCTTTTGCAGCTCTTGATGGTCTCTGTCCTTATATGAGCTAAACCAGGCTTGAATTAGTTATGGTTGTTCCTTCAAGTTTTGGTGGTCGCTGTAGCCGAGCGGTTTTAGGCACTTCAGTCCGGAACCGCACTGCTGCTACGGTCGCAGGTTCGAATCCTGCATCGGGCTTGGATGTGTGTGATGTCCTTAGGTTAGTTAGGTTTAAGGACCAGTCTATGGGACTGATGACCTCAGATGTTAAGTCCCATAGTGCTTAGAGCAATTTGAACCATTTGAACCTTCGCGTTTTCACTTCACACTCACATCACCAACAGTCGATCTGGAAAGCTGTAGGACTGCAATGTCCCTGATGGATTTTTTACGTGGGTGACATCTGATGACTAGTCCACATTCAAAATCACTGAGCTTTTCTGACCAACCCATTGTGCTGCTACAGCTTTTCTATTAGTAATACTCCCCGCCTCCTTTTATGCTGCGGGTTCGCCTTTCCCAACATCTAATGCTCAATTTCGCGTTACATACAAGTATACAGATACTTTTGATCAAGTAGAGTAGGTGATATAAGTATAGCGATTTTACTCAAATTTCCAATCAAAAATCACTATCTTGTATTCTTTGGCATCCTTCAAAAGTAATAATGATTTAGAGAAAACTGTAAACGCGAGTAAAGTTCAAAGACAAAACATTTCAGTTCAGAGAAACGACTGCTGCCCCAGCTAAAAGCTTTTACAGTGACACTGATGGAGACTCTTCACAGCCATTTCTGCCCATTTCCTAAGAGGATTCCTCTGAAAAAAGTGTGACGTAACTCATTGTTTAGTGAAAGCAGACATTTAAATTAAGATTCAAGGGATTGTTTGGATAGCAAGGATCTTTTATCGACGAATAAAACAACTCCTTAAGAAAATACTTCTTACCCGGAAGTTTTGAGCACCATGGGAAGAATTTGTACCTAGTACTCCATTTGTGCGACGTTTAGTCTGTTCAAGTGACTGGCACCTGAACTGCTTGCTTAGAATGGGTCACGAATTCAGTACTACACTGTCAACGTAGATCATCCTGTAGATGATTCATGAGCTCCATTAGTTCCTTCTATACTGCAATCGTTGTACAATATCCACATTATAAATTGACAGAGAAAGGTTATTGTCACAATTTAATATCACAATGGAACTGGCTTACGTAAACCAGGTACGTTGTAACTTTTTCTTTACTGATGTTTCGGCATCTCGGTAGGCTTTACAGTAGGTCTAGATTTATTTCCGTAAAATGCCATGCGAAGTCCTTGCTTATTTTCCCATTTCAGGCCTCAAAATGATAACATGTGTATTTTGATTAAAATGTTTTGATTGTTCACCGTTAAGGTAATATCAGGTGAGCAAACGAACCAAATTAAACAAAATGGACATTATACAGTTTAGGCGTGAAACATAAGACAACCGTTAATCGTATGATATTTTATAGAAATGAACCGAGACTCACTGAAGATGGCACACTGGTGTCGAAACACGTCTGGGTAAATAAAAGAGGACAACATTGTGTTTTGCATTAGGCACAGTTTAAAAGTACAAATTTAATTCACGAACACGAGAAAACGGTAACGGTAGCTTCCAACCCAAGCATGAAAACTATGTTATACTAAATTTAAATTTCTATGTGCCTCACTTCCAAACTCCTGTTCGTAATTAATGACATATACTTTCCTCCTGTATACTGTTGTTTCCTTTCAACTCACCAACTTCAGTTCTAAAACGAATTGTCCATTCCGCTGGGGCTAACATTAACAGATCTGGCGTATTTCCATTAGGGTACGGTGATATTTACGAATGGAATATCACAGCTAGTAAGCCTAATACATAATGTATGCCTCGGAAAACTTTTAATCTCCATTTATTACAAATATGTGTGTGTATGTGTGTGTGTGTGTGTGTGTGTAAACGGCCTCGCCTCCGTGGTTACACTGATGTTAAGCACTGTCGAGCTCGGCTAGCACTTTGATGGATGACCATCCGTGTCTGCCGAGCGCTGTTGGCAAACGGGATACACTCCGACTTTGCGAGGCCATTGAAGAGCTCTGGACACGAAAATTGACACGGGCCAGAAGAGTCCCTACATATCCGCATGCAGTGACGTTATCTTCTGAGGGTGACAGGGCGGTCGGTCGGTACCGATGGGTCTTCTGGGACCTATCCGGACGGAGAGTTATGTATATGTGAATGCATGTATATTCCGCAACTGTTAAACCACCGCGTCTGTTTCAACCAAACTTGAAACATATATTACTTACTATCTGGAATGATACAGTGTGGGCACAAGAACCACCTCTGAATGGAGTGGGCGCGAAATAGAAGCATAACTAACCCGCTCGAGTAGCCAGCCTATACAGGTGTATCATAATTAATGGTGTAAAAACATACAGTCGATTGTACGCGATACTAGAAACAGAAACGTCTCGTAATCATGGGCTCTAAAATGCCTATCTGAAGAGCTATGGACACTTTTTCATCTCCGATGCTGTGAAACAGATACCTTCTACTTCAAGCTCTTTGTTTTCCATATTTAGGTAGAAGGTAGTGGGGGCAAAAACAAGAAATTTTTAAATAAGTATGATCTCTAAAATGCCTACTTTAAGAGCTATCCACTTTTTTCAGTAGATGTGTTTCGCATTAGCGAACATGAACAAGTGCTCATGGCTTCTAAGGTGTACACTTCAGACATCATGTTTATTAGACGGTCCTTTCTTGTTGTGGACCCTACCAGCGCCCTTCAAAATATCGAAAGCAAAGAGCTTGCAGTAGGAGAGAATTGTTTCACTGCATCGGAGTGTGACACTCTTATTCCGAAATTAATTCCGCTACCGACCATTTTTAGACGGAATGACGCAACGTTATAATAATTGAAACCAATAATCACTCTAATTTGCTTAGCGAGGGATTTAGTCTCCCTCACAGTTTCATTCTCTCTCTTCTTCTATCTTCTGATAGACACACGCTGTAAATCGGAGGTATGGTAATTTCCTTAAGTTTGTACATTTTATGACAATATATACGTCAAATTGAATACTAGAATTTACTAAAATATTTATATTTACCTTATAAACTATTTCTGTTTGATTCCGAATTTGTGCCGGCCCATAGAGCTCAGAGCCATTTGAACCATTTTTTTGATTCCGAATTTGTAATGCGAAACAACGTGGAAGTCTTGATACGGTGATGCAACTGATCGGTCGCCATTGTAGGCGCCTAGGTGCAAATTTGCATGACCAACCAAAGAACCTCCCTTCATTATCTTTTCGTGATTGACGAAGTCCAATTATGATTACTTGAACGTATTTTTATACACGCCAACAATGGCGATCAAAACTTCATTACTGATACACGGTCTAACAGCACCCCGTTAATGACTTCTCGCGAAAACAAGGTACGCCTATCATTTCAGTTTCTGTATCCCTAAGTCTAGTAGTTATAACATTGCTCCTCTTCCTGAGAGTAATTTAGAGAAATGCTTTTTGTCAGTAAACCAGATAAGGATTATTACAAATGGCGGAAACGAGACTGGACCTGTAAAACTGTAATTGTTTTTCCTAAGTTTCATGGAATTTCCCCTCAATGGCGTGGGGCGCTTGCATTGGTATTCTGAAATTGAAGAAGCTTTTTTCCGAACTTAATTGAACGCAGATGTATAAAGCAATTTTAAATGGGGAACCCATTATTGAAGACGACGACGAGATATCGCTATTTCAGGTACAGACAGTAGGCCTAATAGGCGTTTTGATGCAGTGCGTACAATTAATACCATTCGTTCGTCCTCTACAGTTTGATTAATGTAAATTTGGCTTCATTGAATTTATTTGTACGTATACATTATTGATGAACTATGTGTCACAAGAAAGCCGCTCTTTGCTTAACTTATGTATAATGGCGAATGTCAGATTTAATAGAGTGCACCTTCAAATAAATATTTTACGCTAGCCTCTATTTACTCTTGGCTTAATTCTGTAGATACCTTTTAAAATATTGACCTTTACAAAATTTTTGACATTATTTTGTTAGCAGAGGTTGAAAATACCGCTTCAGTTGTAAATTACTTTATTTTCACACGTCCGGTTTCGGACTGTTACAAGCCCATCCTCAGGTGTCGTAGCAGTGCTGTGTTCCCCGAGCGCCGCGTGTACCATGCGCGGTGTGCTGCCTATGATAGCAGAACACGGAGTACCGATCCTTGGCTTGATGTAAAATTACTTCAATGGCCATTTATGACAAATTACACATGGAATTACAGTTCAGCAAATACACTAACCTGACTAAACATACCTAGGAAAAAGTTATACACCAGCCAAGAACTTTCTATCTACTGATGGATTGAGGCCCAAAGTTTTACTTCGATACCGCAGTTGTGATATCATTTAAAAGAGGTGAATAATTCAGTTTGTAAGAGGTCCGAGCAGATGTAATTTCGATGTATTGCTCATGCGCTGCCTGCGATATGCAAGGTATAAGAGAATCGCTGACCAGAGAGCAGTGTTGACTGCAGTACGAACTGTGTAGCTGTAGCAGTAAGTTGTGGCTAGTCTGCTCTAGTCTGCAGTCTGCTCTGGTCTGCTCTGCTCTGGTGTATCGTGTTGGGTGGCCGGTCGCGGTGCAGCGATGTCGGAGCCTGAGTATTATTGTATAAGGTAAAATGCAGCCTCGCGCATTGTAGTAAGGTCATCTCAAGTCCCATGTAAATGTTTTTAAAATCTCGTAATAATAATCTTTCTCATAAAAAGCATCTTTTAACAACCATTCATTTCAATTTAAAGAATTTACTAATTTCTCCCAACCATGATCATCCCGATTGTTGCAAAAGAAAAATCAGTTGCTTCCTTTCATAAAATGACAAATCCATCGGCCAGCATTACACAGGGCTGTGCCAGATAACATTACTTTAAGAGCAGATATATATGCATTATCCGGCGACTTCATTGAGGTAACAATTTTTCTCTTTTTTATTCAGAATGATCTTTCAGGGCCATGACGCAGCACTGCTGACGTCCAAAATTTACCAGGTTAAATTCACAGTCAATTATTGAAAAGTTATAAGTGAGTGACAATTTAATTGAGAGGTTAGTTACATTGTTTTATTACCAGGTTACTGAATTTATTTTTTTGTTGGGACGTTACACTGAATGTGAATAACATAATTATAATTTTTTACTGTTGAGAGATTTAGGAATTTTTCTGTTTTGAGGTCACGCTAAATGTGAATGAATTTTGTGCGGAGGTTAAATGTGAATGAATTTTGTGTGGAGGTTAAATGGGAAAGAAATTTTGTTCTGAGGTTACACTAAATTAGAATCATATTCTTATTATTTATTTATAAAATTCTGTTGGGAGGTTACACTTGGCGACCCTGCCAGGGTCGTATTTCTTTGCGAATTTCTGAGAAGTAGTCATATATCTGCTATATGTAGTTTGCATCTGGCGCAACGCATTTACTAATTTGTTACTCTTTCTTTCACAGATCATCGGCAATTTATTGCTCTTCGTTGTTATTGTGTTTGTTCCATTTTTACTTCGTCTTTGTTTCATTCTTGTGCTTAATTTTGATTTGTGAAAAATGCCGCGAAAAACTGTTAACGGTACATCGCGATGTGCAATGAGTGAAAAAGCTGACTCGATTAATTTGACCGATAATACTAGCGACACTCTGTCTAATAGTGATAATCCTCTAATTACAGGTAATCAGTGTGTGCCGATCACTAGTAATGTTTTTATTCCAGATGATGAGCAAACAAATTCGTTTATGTCCACACTTAATTTAACGGCAAATAATGACGAGGCACGTTCAGTTACAGTGAACGATGCCCAGCTTGACACACCCGATTTGCAAAATTTACGTAACGAACAGATAAATATTTCTAACGAAAATGAAAAGTGTAGTCAAAATATGTCAGATTTATTTGATTCCGATGTAGCGACCAACAGTGCACATCCGATGGGCAAACCTTTTTGTGAATCAGAGAATGACCAAATGGTTACACAAAACGTGACAAATGCAGACACACCACTACACAGCTCAGGGAAAAGAATCGCTAATTTTGGCTTGGATCAAATTATGGCATTATTGCTACAAATTAATGAAAACAATGAAAAACAAGACAACAATTACAAACAACTTAATGAAAAATAGATAACAATTCCAAACAGTTGAATGAAAAACAAGACAACAACTTCAAACAACTTAATGAAAGTCTCAAACAGTCGAATGATAAGCAAGACAACAATTTCAAACAACTTAATGAACAGAACAAACAACTTAGTGAACAGATTACAGCCGTTGCCGTGCAATGACATGATACTAAAGAACAATTACGTGAGGAAATTAAGGCTTGTGCTAGGAACAGTAGTGAAGAAATTAGATCTGTGGCACAAGAATTAAATAATACACATGCAGCCACAACTAAATTACTTAGAGAGGAAATTAGTGCAGTCATTAAACAATGCTCTGAAAACGCAACACAGTTACGCGACGAGTTTAAATTAATGTCAGCAGAACTTTCACGCACGCTGGATGCGAAAGTAGACGCGAAATTTGACCAACAGAACAGCCAAATTGACGAACGTTTTAATCGCCACCTACAAAACAGTGAAACGCGTTACAGTAAATTTATACGGGAACACAATAAAGTAAAACAACAAGTCATGGAAACAATTACTGTATGGAGACAGGAAGATAAGCGTAAATTGTTTACGAAAGCAAAAACATACGTAGACAACAATATTGCTACAGTGTCAGACGAAATTAATACTATCAAACAGTTGAACACCAAATTGCATGATGAAATCTCCGATCTTAAAACAAAAACAGACACACACACATTAGACTTTCAGACAATGACCAACAGACTTGAAAAGTTGGAACTAATACAGGATCCCGATGCCATCAAAGTAGACGTTAAAAAATTGAACAAAACCACACGTAAAATACAAAAACAAATTAATGCTTGTGACACTAAAAACGACGATCACGTAAAAGTACTGACTGAAAAATATGATGAACTGGCAGTCGTATTGACGTTATCGAAAGTAATAATGACACCAAATCAGACGATACTTCACCAGTTTCGTTTAATCGCACTCCCGAATTCCAAAATTTACAGCAGACGATTAGTGAGATAGGTTCGTCCAATAATACGTTACGTAGAAAATTGTCAACTTTACAGCAAGGATTGACAGAGATGAAAAATGTTTCAGCCTCTAACACGGCAAAGCATACGCCACATTCCGAACATTTCTCACACTCTCACAGCCTGTATAATTTAGGTAATTTGCAGAGAGTACGAACAGTCACAGACAAACAGATTAGCATACAATCCTGAACCTGTTCAGACATTCAGAGAAAAAAATTTTGATTACAAGCACTTTCTATCCGTGAGAAAATTTAAAGTATTTAAAAATGACAGAACACAGATTCACCCCTTGGATTGGATACAACAATTTAGCTTTGCTTTTCCACCAACTTCGCCTGTAACACACAAACTTCAATTTATTTGCATTTTTTTGGAAGGCGAACCGGCAACTCGTATGAGACCGATCGCGAGACAATGCTACTCGATAGAAGAATTTCACAATGCTTTTCTGTCAGCGTATTGGTCGAAGACGACACAGCGCGGAATCAAGGATCAACTAATTAGTTTACCGAATTATGAGAACTCAAATTTTCCCACTGTCACGCAATTTTTTGAACACATGGTCCAACAAAACCAGTACTTAAGTGAGCCATACAGAGAATCTGCACTTATCCAATTGTGTATTTCTAAATTACCACGATCGTTAAGAGTATCACTTTTAACAGGACAGCAGAAAGAAAATATTTCGGCATTTAGAGATCTGCTACAGCTTTTGGAAGTTCAGCACTCAGACTATTCTTTCGTAAACAAAAATTTTTCACATCATAACCAAGGCCAACAAGCATACAGTAATTACGATTAACCACGCTATTTCAATGGCAAGGGTGATCGACGCTCCAGGAATGACAACCACCAGAACTTCAATAACAGACAAAATTTTAATTATCAGTATCGTCAAAATTATCAGCAACAGGAACCACATTTTGGTAACAATAGACGCTTATCCCCCCAACAGCCTCAAAGCCAGCCGGTTAGCATACCTAACCAACAATGTCATTTGCAAGGTCAACCAAGCTTTAATGTTTCGCCGCCTACACGTATAGCGTCGGCTGCGCCAAATAGTAACGCACAGCAACAAGGAAATCACTACGTACAGGAAACACACCATTTCAACTCATATCGCAATGCACCGTATAGAAATGACTATCATGACAGACGTAAAAGTAATGAGCACAATGTTCAGCGTACGTTTAATAACAGTCGGTCTTACCAGCAGCAGAATCATCCGCAACAACAAATTATCATGAATGAACCAGACAGTAGTTATCATCCCGAACGTAATACGTCAGGACGAAATAACAGAACAGTACAAATAGTTGAAATGCCACAGCATTCTCCCGAAAATAACAGCACGTCAGAAAGAATTTGACTAGATACAGTGCAGGTGGCATTTTCCAGCAACGCAAGCAATACTTTTGACACAGAGAAAAACTTCACCCTTTACGTGACATTACTGTTCCTACGGCGAAGAAACAATTACGCAGCTTTCTGGGATTATTTAACTTTTTTCGTAAATTTATTCATTACTCTGCTTTAGACACCCCTAGATTATGTAAATTGACAGGTAAAAACACTAGTTGGTCGTGGGATAGCCAAGCGCATTCTGAATTTGCTAATCTGAAACAAGCTTTGTTGAATGCACCTCTTTTATCACACCCATATCTTACTAGACATTTTTCCATTGCCACCGATAGTTCTAACACCGCTTTAGGCGTACACATTTTTCAGGAAATTGAAGAAGATGGTACTACAGTAATTAAAAACGTCGCCTTTGCGAGTCGTATTCTGTCAGCTGCTGAACGCAATTATTCTGTTACAGAACTTGAAACATTATGTGTTGTATGGGCATTTACGAGATTTAGGAATTTTCTTTATGGAAGACATACGACCGTTTACACAGATCATAGAGCGATACAGTTTTTGCTTTCCGCAAAATTTACACACGAGAGGTTAAGCAGATGGAAACTTTATTTACAAGAATTTAATTTTACAACTGTTCATATTCCCGGTATACAAAATATTGTAGCAGACGCACTATCCCGTTCTCTCAGCAACAATTAGCAAGACATCGCAACCAACTTCTGCCAAGCAAATTCTAGCGTCATGTATATTCAACAAGTTGCATTCGAAAATTTTTTTTCGGCATCATTACGAGACATAGCACAAGAGCAGAGCAAAGACAACGTGTGGAAAGAAATTAAACACCTTTGGCAAGATAGGAATAATGTTACCATCAGAAACCATTATACCATACGTAATAACATTTTGTTTCGCCGCTCTCACCCTTGTGAACGGCTAATGAAAGAAATTGGTAAACTGTGTAGAATATACTGCCATAAAAAACATATTGATTGGGATACACACATACTGTCATTCCAGGATGTAATTAACTCGATACCAAATGAATCTACTATGCTATCTCCGACTCTTATACTAAAAAATGTTGAACCACCTAACAAAATAAAAAAATTAGTATCCTTTCTTACCTCTCGTCGGCTATGACACTATGAAATAATTGACATTACACTCAACAACATCAAACGTGCCGCAGAGTGCCGAAGAAGGCAGCAAAAACAGGTTTGTACACGCCGTGACTTTCACATTGGACAGAAGATATTAGTACGCACACATTATTTATCCAACACAGGAAAGAGTAGATGTATAAATTTGAGCTTCTATACGCAGTCCATATCGAATTCGCAGCATTCCTCACCCCAATGTAGTACACGTCGAAACTTTGAGAACCAGAAAAAGCAAGGGCAATCACCATGTCTCCAATATTAAACCCTTTATTGAATAAACATACTTTATGATTTATCACAATGTAATGCCATTTCCTGATTTTTATATGACCACTTATGCAATTATATTTATATGAACACTTACTGATGATTATCATATTCTTTCTTGGCAAGTGCCCGGCAAGGTAAGGTTAGCAGGTCGCTTTTCTTGTCGTTATACATCAGACCGTGCACATTTTTCGTGTATGTATGATTGTTTTCCTGTTTAGTCTGTATGCAGGATGAATGTTTAAGATGTAACAAACACCAGTTGACTTTGACATTTTGCCTTATGATATCTCAACATCATGACTATTTTACATTTTTTTTTTGCTACTACATTATGATACTCTGTGTACATTTTTTTTTTTTTTTGCACTTGAAAACTGTCTATGTTTTTGACATAATACGTTTTCTGTCATGCTATGCTGTATGCTTAATTATATCACTAGAAACAAGTTTTTATTTAATGAATATGTGAATTAAATGCAAGATATTAATCCCTATTCATCATTTTCAGAAAGCAATAACGTGTAAAAGAAATAACTTAAACCAACCACAGTGGATTACTATGAAATGGGAATTTCACCTTCGGAATGAACGAAAGAAAATGCAATACCTTGTCATGAAGAGTAAATGGATCAGAATTAACAAGCATTAACAAGAATATACTATACACATCGTATGATAGCAGTCTTAACTAATTATTTTTCTTTCAGAATACGAGGCGATTGATGCAAACTGTCAGACAGAACCACACATCTTAGTTTTAGTGATGAAATATGCTAGAAATAAGAAACTCTATACTATGAATAGTTGTATGAAGTAAATGGTAATATGAATAATGAATAATGAAATATCTTTTTTGCAGATGATAATGAATGGTGATGAATAGTTATATGAAGAATATGCTAATATGAATAATGAAGTTTTTCTTTGCAGGTGATGATAGTAATGAAGTAAATGGTAATATGAATAATGAAGCTTTTCTTTGCAGATGAGAATAATGATGAAGTTTATATATTTACTATTAGTTAAGAGATGCTATGTAGTTATTTAAGTATTTATTACAGTTCGTTTGGGCAGTATGTCTTATGTCGCATGATACAACGACTGAATGTTTTGGAAAGGACAGCTAGAGTACATACATACTGAGAACACGTTTCATTACCTGTTAATTCGAAGTTCACTACTTTTCAGCATAATATGCGTTTCTTCTTTCATCTCAATAATCCATTTTGTAATTTTTCTAGGAGAAGCTATTCATGAAATTAATGTGCTATAAGCAGTTAGTCATTAAACCTGTTCTAGTACTTGCATTGTTTTTACCCATTTGTGTGTGTCATTCATGATTGTGATCACATATACTCTACATGTTTCATAACCTTGCTACAGCTGACTCATGACGAATGACGTTACTATTACTTACATCCAGCAATAAGTCAAAAGCAAATATTCTTATGCCTCAGCAATTAGTTATCGATCTCAACGCAATGCATTGCTAGCAAAAAAAAAAAGTATTACCAGTCCCAAATAATGCTACTAGTTTAAGAGATATTTCTAGTTATAAATATAATGCAAATTTCTCAGATGTTCTCTAACCACAGACCTTGAGTAATAGTTAGAGTGTGTTACATTTTTAAATATGTCGTATGTCACTTGAATGATGAGTTCTGAGTAATACTGAATGATGTTTTCTAACCACAGACCTTGAGTAATAGTTACAGCGTGTTACATTTTTAAATATATCGTATTTCACTTGAATGATGAGTTCTGAGTAATACTGAATGATATTTTGTAATAATGCATAAATGCTATGCCAATAATTTCTGTAAATAATATATTTGTTATGTCACTTGAATGATGACTTCTGAATAATACTGAATAATGTTTTATAAAACGATATGAATGTTTTGTAACTGGCCAATGAGTGCCAGTAATTATTTTAAATATGTCATATTGTAAGTAGGCTGTTTATATTTTCTTTATGTAAGTAGGCTGTTTATGTTTTCTTATTGGCAATGTTACGTAGTGCTCTATATGAAAATCACTGGCTGTGCTGTGTGCAGTCTGTGGCTAGTTTGCATTGTTGTCTGCCATTGTAGTGTTGGGCAGCGGCAGCTGGATGTGAACAGCACGTAGCGTTGCGCAGTTAGAGGTGAGCCGCCAGCAGTGGTGGATGTGTGGAAGGAAATGGCGGAGTTTTGAAATTACATATATTATGACTTTTGATGATATTAAGGTAAATACATTGTTTGTTCTCTATTAATATCTTTCATTTGCTAACTATCTCTATCAGTAGTTAGTGCCTTCCGTAGTTTGAATCTTTTATTTAGCTGGCAGTAGTGGCGCTCGCTGAATTGCAGTAGTTCGAGTAACGAAGATTTTTGTGAGGTAAGTGATTTCTGAAAGGTATAGTTTAATGTTACTCAGGGCCATTCTTTTGCAGGGATCTTTGATAGTCAGATTGCGTTGCGCTAAATAATATTGTGTGTCAGGTTAAGCACAGTCGTGTATAATTTTCATAAGGGGACGTTTCATATGTCGACCCTTAGCCAAGGATATCTCACTGGAATCTTCTGATTTTTTCTTGTAGTTTGTGTAATTAGTGTAGCTTTTGTTTATTGCTAGCGCGTAATTGTAGAGAGAATTTCCTTTGTAGTTGTAGTTTTTCATTGTTGTACAGTAAGACAGTTGTGGCATGCATGTAGATTTGCACCAAGTATTTCGCAGCTGCGCTTGCAATTAACTACATATTATTTTCAGTGCTATGTTAATGTGTTCCCCTATTTTTGTTCTTCAAATTGTGTTTTTCTGTGTTGTCGTGTGAAATATTGTGACAATAATGGCGTGTGGAAAGCGTAACACTAGGCTCCAAAGTAAACTGAGAAATGACAGTGAAGACGAAAGCAGTGTGTTAACGCCACCATGTAATGAATTAACTAATATTCAAAGTAGTAATTTGGTAACTGTGCATAGGGAAATGGAGCGGGCGGCAAATAATGGTGTAGACAGTGAAACAGGTAGTGAACAGGGAAGCATTATCGATCGATCGGTCGGCAACAGCTCGCCTCAGGAATCCGAAATGACAGAACACAATATTGCAAATACTGTAGACTTAGGTTTTGGGTCCTCACCGTTTTCTCAAATGAGTCAAGACACATTTTCTGCTTGTCAAAATGTGAATGTTGCCGGTGATAATGCACTGCCAAAAATCGTAGAGAAACAGATTCCAAACACTAATACATTGTTATTACAATTAATGCAATAAATGGGACAAAATCTTCAAAAGTTAGACACAATGGAACAGAATCTTCTAAAGTTAGACACAATGGAACAAAATCAGAGACAAACACAGCAAAAGCTTCAAAAGTTAGACACAATGGAACAAAATCTTCAAAAGTTGGACACAATGGAACAACACCAGAGACAAACACAGCAACAGTTACACACAATGGAACAAAATCAGAGACAAACACAGCAAAAGCTTCAAAAGTTAGACTCATTGGAACAAATCCTCAGGGGGGTGCACGCTTACTTTGTGTATCATGTGTTTGGCAAGCACAAAGAGCCCTAGCTAATATGGTATTTGCTTATACAACTTTACACATCGGTACCATATTTCTCTAAAACACAAATTACACAGCTATCTGATCATTTAACTGAGAGATAAACTTTTTTTACATCAGTGACACATGTTTACGCAATTACACAGTTGGGTAACTTCACACTTACGAAATTGTATTTTGTCTGTACTGTGTGAACTCTTCACATTTTTTCGGAACCATTGTGATACTATGAGAGCTTTGAATGATGTATTTGGTAAGGGAGAATGATTTTAAAGTACGTTTGAGGTAGATGACGCTATTGAAATGAGCAGAGAATATTTTTTATGGTTTGAAATTATTGCAGAAAGCTACAACGTTTTTGAGATTTGACTGAGGTGTTATGATGTTATTTTTATGACGACGATGTGTATTATGCTGTTGAGGTATGTTTATGATCAATAAGCCGATGTTATATGAGGAATTTGATTATGCTACATACTTATTAAGATGAAATATTGAAAAAGTGTCGACGAATATGTATATATGTAGTAAGGTAAGGAGTAATGAATAGTGGTTAGGGACTCTGATTTATGAAAAGGATGTTGGAAACCAAGAAACGTACTTTAAGAGTTATGAAATGTATGTAAATGTGTGAATGTATCACAATGCCGACGAAAATTTTTTGGGCATTGTTATATCAATAGCATTTGGTTTCTACAGATTTGTAACGCAAATTCTTGACCTGTGAAATATTTTTATATGAGACTGTCACTGTAGCGGAAACTGCTGTCGTAAATATTTCCGTAAGAAAGTTAAGTGACCACCTGCACGTAATGCGTCGTGCGCACCCAGCTGTACGACAGACGCCCGGAAAAAAAGCCTTTCAGAGGTACAGGTGGAGAAAAAAAAAAGGAGGCCATTATCCTCGCTATTGATGTTCCTTTGTAGAAAGCATCGCAAAAACGACATGGTCGAACTTGAAAACATATGATTACACTGTGGAGCTCTTAATTTATGATATTTACTGAAATGCCTAATGAAATGACAAGAAATATTTTTATGTCTATACACCTGATTATGACTACTGTCTCTCTAGTTGAGAGATTTTTCTACTAACTTATGAAATGCCTCATGACTACTGAATGATGTTCTTATGCTTTACTTTGTACATAGTTGCTTATTTCATTTGATATCTGGTTTCCAGCTGTCTTGCAGCATTGGTTTTATAAAATAAACTTAAATGCATCTGCTAATGTGAACACTTTCTGTCAACAGATCTATTAAATAATAATTTTGTGATCCACATTCTTCAAAAAAAGGATCACTTGGAAAGGAAAGAACAATAAGAAGGGACTAGTAACAGTAACTGCATACATAATATTCTTTTCAAGTACTTGGTAATTTTTTGTAGAATTAGTTTTTGTGGTGCACCACTTTAATTACATAGACATTAAGATGTGATTATACATTTCCTTTATATGCATTGTTGACTTTAGTGTACTATTTTTTCTGCTTGAGCAATGTCATGTTTAGATATAAGTTAATGAATTTGCTGTTTCCGTTTGCCAGGCATAGTGTTACTGAATCTGACTTTGTGTTACTCTGCTAAGCCAGTTTTACTACGGATGTATTTTACTTGTTTGCTGCACATTTCCTTATATTAGTTGTAGTACTGCAATTGCTTTGCCTATTTATAAATTTTTGTCCTTGATGTTTGTGTTAATTGTTATGTGCTGCTGCATTGCCTCGTCCCTTAGTTTAGCATCTGAGCTCAGTAGATTTAAGTTAGCTTAAGAGGGGGGTAGACTATATAAGAAACTGACTATGGAGAATAGGTAAAGAATGCATTGCGAAGTTATATGAAAAAGATTTGGGCCCAAATGAGTATTGTACAATCAGAAATAATTATTTTGAAAGAAATATGAATAGAATACAGGAAGGAGGTATAGATAGGACTTTTTATGAATAATGATGAACGAAGGGAGATCTCCATGCAAAATACTGCAGTAAAACAAACCCTGTCCTTTCCTTTTGTCTTATCCCTCTATGTGTTTGTGTACCCTTGTGTATTTGTGTTCTTCCTGTCTTTATGTGTTTATCTGATACGATTCATGTTGTAGAATTTTTCTAATACTCAGCTACATTCACTATGATGAGGAATACTGTTAGCCTTAAATATAATTGGCATTAATAATATGTTATTTTCTTTGTAAAGATGCTTAGACATTATTTATTCTGTTTTGTTTTAATGCTCATGTGTGAAGTTGATGTTTCACAAGTTATTCTGATGTTTTCTGTATGTACTCATGTCATAATTCCTGTAACACTGATGTTTATGTCTATTTCTATTCTTTTAGAAGCTTGTACTACAAATGTGATCTGTATTGTTATGTTCTTTAATGATGTTTTCTGTATCTTTGTAACTGTATTCTCATGTTATAAAATTGTAATTGTCACCAGTTCATGATATTCTTAACTTGTAAGCATTCATTTCACTGCACACATTTCTGTTGGTCATAGTATATGCACAAAATGTGAGAAGTTGTGACTGTTAGTGTTTGCACATGTGTTACTAATTCAGCAAGGGACTGGATAACAGCATTGCTGGTTCTAAGGACAATTCCAAAAACTTTGTGAGTGCACAAGTGGTGATTATGGACTTGCTATCTTCTCTGCAAGACTCTTCGATGGTGATTGTGCACCTGCACAGTCGCAACAGATGGCTGCTGGCCATCTCTACAAGGACGGCAGTGGGTCTGCATCTTTGATGACTCACCAATACCATTATTTCTACAAGGAATACAGTGGGTCTACACCTTTGCTGACTCACCAATACCATTATTTCTACAAGGACTGCAGTGGGTCTGCACCTCTGGTGGCCCACCAATACCACAATCTCTACCAGGACTACAGTGGGTCTACTCTGTGTTGACCTACCTACCAATATTCATCCACTTCGACTGACTCTGCTGTGGGTTTGCTCTGTTGTGGCCCATTACCTGTCAGCATGTCAAGAGTCAGCACTGTCTTTCTGTTGGAAGGACAACACTACTTCTTCAAGACTGCATGGAAATCCACTACTTCCGTGTGCATTTTCTTTTACTGCTCAGACTTTGAGAAAAACACTGCGATTTCACAGTGATGAATGATCAGGACTATCTTTATGGACTGTGAGAAAATTTTAGCTTTTGACCAACATTGTATTAATAAGTGTGTGCATTTGATATCTTTATTACTGTAATTGTGAAAAATTTTATCAAATCATTATTGGCCACTGCCCAAAACAATTTGTAAAATTTTTTGTGGGGAGCATGAGGGCTATGTAAGTAGGCTGTTTATATTTTCTTTATGTAAGTAGGCTGTTTATGTTTTCTTATTGGCAACATTACGTAGCGCTCTATATGAAAATCACTGGCTGTGCTGTGTGCAGTCTGTGGCTAGTTTGCATTGTTGTCTGCCATTGTAGTGTTGGGCAGCGGCAGCTGGATGTGAACAGCGCGTAGCGTTGCGCAGTTAGAGGTGAGCCGCCAGCAGTGGTGGATGTGTGGAAGGAAATGGCGGAGTTTTGAAATTACATATATTATGACTTTTGATGATATTAAGGTAAATACATTGTTTGTTCTCTATTAATATCTTTCATTTGCTAACTATCTCTGTCAGTAGTTAGTGCCTTCCGTAGTTTGAATCTTTTATTTAGCTGGCAGTAGTGGCGCTCGCTGTATTGCAGTAGTTCGAGTAACGAAGATTTTTGTGAGGTAAGTGATTTCTGAAAGGTATAGTTTAATGTTACTCAGGGCTATTCTTTTGCAGGGATCTTTGATAGTCAGATTGCGTTGCGCTAAATAATATTGTGTGTCAGGTTAAGCACAGTTGTGTATAAATTGTTCTAAGGGGACGTTTCAATATGTCACTTGAATGATGAAAAATGTTTTGTAATATTCAATACTTACTATGTGTTTAGTAACTGGCCAATGAATGTCACTGTTTCTTATATTTTTAATTTGTCTTATGTCACTCACATTATATCATATATGAATACCAGTAGCTCGATGCTACGCTCATTAACTCTTGTTTTGAATGATGACTTCTGAATAATGCATAAAAATGGTTTGTAACGGGCCAATGAGTGCTAATGATTAGTATAGTTAGATGAATTATGTAAATGCTATGCCATTGATTAACTCTTGCTTTGAATGATCACTTCTGAATAATGCATAAAAATGGTTTGTAACTGGCCAATGAGTGCCGATATTTACTGTAATTAGATTACTTATGAATAATGTTCTGTAATACTCCATACATAGTACAGAAATATTTAGTAACTAGGCAATGAGTGCCAACAATTACTCAAATCGGTTGATAGACTAGTGTAATTCTCAATGATGACTAGCATAGGACTTTTGTCCTTAACCTTCTGACCTAATTACCAGAAATTACTGTAATATCCGTTCGTCCTGTTCATCCTCATGATCATGGAGCACTATATCTGGTTTTTGCACTAATTCTATGTTCGTGAAAGAGTATGGGTTCTGCAAGGGTGTGGTGTTGACACATCTTGCTGTCCACCACCTTGAACGATGGAGATGTTATTATGGTCCCACTGTTTGGTGTACCTAATGTACTACAAAAATGATAACATTGAATATTAATACGACATTTTAGTGTCTTGGCTACACTGATTAATACTTCAGGGAAGAGAACTTCAATTGTCTCACTTGGTGTTGTGCTACCGTAGAAAGATATGGAATTTCAGTGCAGCTACGTGCAACCTACTGTACTACAACCATAATGCAATCCTTCCATTTCCTATCCTAGTTCCTGTAAAATGGTAAAAAATATATACAGTGAGTGTGCACTTTATGCCATTTGTTTATATGTTTTGTACTCATTGCGTATCCTACTTCTTGTTAAATGGCAAAAATATATGCAGTGCGTGTACACTTTATGTCATTTGTTAATATGTTTTGTATACATTTGTGATTTCTTGATTTGTTCTGTACTCAGTGCATGTGCACTCTATATCATTTTATGTTCTGCACTTATATATATGTATATACTCTGTGACTGTAAACTTAGTTAATTAAGAAAAAATTGTTGCTCATGGCAAGTCCAATTGGCTCACCATCGCTGCCAAATTTCCCCCCCCCCCTCCCCCAGTGGAGGGTTATGTAAGAGGTCTGAGCAAATGTAATTTCGATGTATTGCTCATGCGCTGCCTGCGATATGCAAGGTATAAGAGAATCGCTGACCAGAGAGCAGTGTTGACTGCAGTACGAACTGTGTGGCTGTAGCAGTAAGTTGTGGCTAGTCTGCTCTAGTCTGCAGTCTGCTCTGGTCTGCTCTGCTCTGGTGTATCGTGTTGGGTGGCCGGTCGCGGTGCAGCGATGTCGGAGCCTGAGTATTATTGTATAAGGTAAAATGCAGCCTCGCGCATTGTAGTAAGGTCATCTCAAGTCCCATGTAAATGTTTTTAAAATCTCGTAATAATAATCTTTCTCATAAAAAGTAACTTTTAACAACCATTCATTTCAATTTAAAGAATTTACTAATTTCTCCCAACCATGATCATCCCGATTGTTGTAAAAGAAAAATCAGTTGCTTCCTTTCATAAAATGACAAATCAATCGGCCAGCATTACACAGAGCTGTGCCAGATAACACTACTTTAAGAGCAGATATATATGCATTATCCGGCGACTTCATTGAGGTAACAATTTTTCTCTTTTTTATTCAGAATGATCTTTCAGGGCCATGACGTAGCACTGCTGACGTCCAAAATTTACCAGGTTAAATTCACAGTCAATTACTGAAAAGTTATAAGTGAGTGACAATTTAATTGAGAGGTTAGTTACATTGTTTTATTACCAGGTTACTGAATTTATTTTTTTGTTGGGACGTTACACTGAATGTGAATAACATAATTATAATTTTTACTGTTGAGAGATTTAGGAATTTTTCTGTTTTGAGGTTACGCTAAATGTGAATGAATTTTGTGCGGAGGTTAAATGGGAAAGAAATTTTGTTCTGAGGTTACACTAAATTAGAATCATATTCTTATTATTTATTTATAAAATTATGTGGGGAGGTTACAAGTTGCTTTTCTCTCGTTTGATAAAATTTTCCTCGCTAAGTTCAGTCCCATTTTCCTCTGTGTTTCAGACTTGTACATATAGACCTATTATATATTTGTGGTTATTGTTAAGGCAGAAGTCGGCAAAGACCGAATCATGCTCCTTCGATCTCCAGCTTCTATTGTGATCTTTAAGCCAGTGCAAATTGACCTCCCCATCTGTCCAACGTACTCGTAGCATGACTGACACTGGTGGCATACGGCTTTATGAACCCCACTTTTTGTGGTGGCTGGGTGTTCGTTTCTTGCACTGAACGACTACCTATTGTTTGAGGGACACAGAATAGCACAGAAAAACCCTTTGCCTCCAAAATTTTACTTGTCCAGTTTGACGTTTTCCCTATAAAAGGTAACCTGCACCATTTCTTTTCCAGTTAGTCTGTGTTTTTTATTGGGGGACATCAGGGACCTGGCTTGCTTCTTCATCTGTTTTTACCTAGAAATTTGTCAATGATGATGTTTTTATTGTATTAAGTTTATGGTCAAAGTCTTCTTGGGACATAGGGATAGAAAGGAGGCGGTGCGTCATATAATGGAACGCTGCGTGTTTACAGGCTGTAGGATGCTGGGAGGAAGCCGGGATGAATGTGTCTGTGAAGGAGGCTTTTCGATAGATTTTAATTTTATGGTAGCTGTGCTCTGTGTTTGAGCTAATGTCCAAGAAATTTATGCTAGGTTCTCCCAACTCCACGCTGATCTTTATGTTAGTGTGCTACTGGTTCAAATTTTCCACAAATTTGTGGAGTTGTCTATTGGAACCTTTTCACATGCAAAGAATATCATCTGCAGATCTGCGCCAATCAATCTGTTTTGCCAAAGGTTCCCCCTTAAGAAAATCAATCTCCCCCTTGTCCATGAACATTTCTGCTGGTAAGGGAGAAAAGGTGAGCCCATTGCCAGACTACCTGCTTGCTGATAATAACTCCCTTGAAAAGAGAAATAAGTTTGATTTAAACAAATGAGCCATGCTGCGGTGCACGTTTGTGCCGTTGACAAGTTGTTGTCGTGTATAAGGATTGTGACCTCTCATTTTCTCAGTCCGTTCACTGGCGCCACTACGTTTGCTCGCTTTGTCTGTCCGTGAGTGGCAGCTGCGGCGTCTCTCGATAGCGAGTGCTGTGGTACCATCTTTGTATCGACCTCAAGTATTTCCGGGGCGTCGTGTGTCTGGAGTTCGCTTAGGACCAGTGAGGTCCGGACAGCGCCAGTAGTCACCGGGACATCTAGCGATTTATGCACTGCCCGATGGCAGTTCACAGAGGAAGACTGCACTGTAGTGCCTTCTCTAGATTTTCGACAAGATGACAAAATGGTACATATCGAAATAAACGACAGAGGGATAGAGAAACAATTAAAATCGCTCAAAAGAGGAAAGGCCGCTGGACCTGATGGAGTACCAGTTCGATTTTACACAGAGTACGCGAAGGAACTTGCCCCCCTTCTTGCAGCGATGTACCGTAGGTCTCTAGAAGAGCGTAGCGTTCCAAAGGATTGGAAAAGGGCACCGGTCATCCCCGTTTTCAAGAAGGGACGCCGAACAGATGTGCAGAACTAAACACCCATAGCTCTAACGTCGATCAGTTGCAGAATTTTGGAACACGTATTATGTTCGAGTATAATGACTTTTCTGGAGACTAGAAATCTACTCTGTAGGAATCAGCATGGGTTTCGAAAAAGACATCGTGTGAAACCCAGCTCGCGCTATTCGTCCACGAGACTCAGAGGGCCATAGACACGGGTTCCCAGGTAGATGCCGTGTATCTTGACTTCCGCAAGGCGTTCGATACAGTTCCCTACAGTCCTTTAATGAACAAAGTAAGAGCATATGGACTATCAGACCAATTGTGTGATTGGATTGAAGAGTTCCTAGAAAACAGAACGCAGCATGTCACTCTCAATGAAGAGAAGTCTTCCGAAGTGAGAGTGATTTCAGGTGTGCCGCAGGGGAGTGTCATAGGACCGTTGCAATTCGCAATATACATAAATGACCTTGTGGATGACATCGGAAGTTCACTGAGGCTTTTTGCAGATGATGCTGTGGTATATCGAGAGGTTGTAACAATGGAAAATTTTACCGAAATGCAGGAGGATCTGCAGCGAATTTACGCATGGTGCAGGGAATGGCAATTGAATCTCAATGTAGACATGTGTAATGTGCTGCGAATACATAGAAAAATAGACCCCTTATCATTTAGCTACAAAATAGCAGATCAGCAACTGGAAGCAGTTAATTCTATAAATTATCTGGGATTAGGCATTAGGAGTGATTTAAAGTGGAATGATCATATAAAGTTGATCGTCGGTAAAGCAGATGCCAGACTGAGATTCATTGGAAGAATCCTAAGGAAATGCAATCCGAAAACAAAGGAAGTAGGTTACAATACGCTTGTTCGCCCACTGCTTGAATACTGCTCAGCAGTGTGGGATCCGTACCAGATAGGGTTGATAGAAGAGATAGAGAAGATCCAACGGAGAGCAGCGCGCTTCGTTACAGGATCATTCAGTAATCGCGAAAGCGTTACGGAGATGATAGATAAACTCCAGTGGAAGACTCTGCAGGAGAGACGCTCAGTAGCTCGGTACGGGCTTTTGTTGAAGTTTCAAGAACATACCTTCACCGAAGAGTCAAGCAGTATATTGCTGCCTCCTACGTATATCTCGCGAAGAGACCATGAGGATAAAATCAGAGAGATTAGGACCCACACTGAAGCATACCGACAATCCTTCTTTCCACGAACAATACGAGACTGGAATAGAAGGGAGAACCGATAGAGGTACTCAGTGTACCGTCCGCCACACACTGTCAGGTGGCTTGCGGAGTATGGATGTAGATGTAGATGTAGATGTGGTCGCGAGAATGCACGACTACGTCGATGTCCGGATTCAGCGAGTTTAAGTTGAATGGATCGTTATATTAGAGTATTGCAGCCTTCACTTGTGTTTGTGTGTCCGTCCGTGGAAATGCCCTCATGGCAATAAGCCGTCAGTCGACGATTCATACTGGCACGTTTCCCTTGCCTGACTTGAGCGGGGACGACCGTTGGTTGGTCGTTCGGTCGGTCATCTCATCGGACGACGTGTATTTGGTGTTCCGACCGCTTCTGGGCCTTCTGTGTTTTTGTCGACTTGAGGTTCGTGCTTGTTGTTCCACAGTGAGTGGTTTTAGTATTGTTTGAGTTGTTGGTGGAATTGTTTTCGCTGGTCCGTGTGTATCTAGTATGTGTGAATTTTAACGCTTCCTTCGTACGGCATTTGTGGAGTGGCTCCTTCTGTCTTTCGTGTTTTAAAAGCCGGATTCTGCAGATGCAGTGTTGTCTGTCACTTCGCCCTCGCCTGAACTATTCCATCATCGTACTGGTTATCAGATGTTAGGTGGATTTGGTAAGAGGGTTGGCCTGCGTTTTCACTGATTCTAGTTTGAGTTACCCTCATGTTACGTGAGCATAATGCTTGGATGCCTGTCTCACCGCTTATGAAGCTGTAGGGACTTTTTCTCAGGTCGATACTTGGAGCACTGTCTGTGGATCACTCCCCACTTTTATTTGGTCCGATTCTATCAATTGTTTAAAAATAATATTTGTTTAAATTATTCCTATTTCTTGTGGCCTTCAGCTGGCATATAATTTGAATTCATTTTAACAAAGCCTTCAGCCGTGAGTGTACCTTGTGTTAGAGTCAATTTTTAATGACTGTTTTAAAAATTATTTTGGTATTTTTAAAGTGTAATTTTCTTCCTCGTTTGTGACTCAGGCCTTCAGCCGTTAACTGTTTTGAAGTATTGCTTGCGGCCATCAGGCGACAAATAATTTTGAATTCTCTCTTAATAAGGCCTTCAGTCGTCAGTGTAGCTTATGTTACAGTCAACTTTTTTTAAAGTGATTGTTTGAAAAAAAATTATTTCCTTAAATAAAGTGTATTTACTGTGCAACCAATGGTAACTGATTAGGCCCCGTTCACACCTTTCCCCGCTTTCCCAAGACGCACGTTTCAACAACATTCCACTCTACTAACCATGCTCAGCTGTTCTTCTGGATAAATGATGTGTCAATACGATTGCGACAAAATATCTACACAGTCTTTCACTGGAGTGCCTGTGAACAAGCTATGCACATCATAAGAGACAATTTGGCATTTGTAGCAAACTTAACATCTGTTAACTTGTCAACTAAATCTAAACAGTTCTTAATGCTATATTTCCCTTTGAGTTCAGTTTCTTCTTCCAGATGATGTTGATCCTCCAGACAGTGTTGTGTACTGGAGCTTGTATTGCAGATACCACTGGACGGATTGGCACTTCTGATTTGTTGAGCTTCGGTAAACCATACAGCTGTGGTGCCCTAGGGATCATTTGCAGAATGCCCTTACAAGTACATTACGAGAAGATGTTTACTGCCTGCTTAGCCTGACTACGTATGGATCCTTCTGTAGATTTTGTAGCTGCACTGACTGGAAAAAAGACTTTCACCGGGAACCTAATACAATAAAAACAATAGCCCAAAAAATGAATTTGACCCCAACATCATTGACAAATTTCTAGGTAAGAAGATGAAGAGGCAGCCAGGTTGGTACTGTCTCCAATAAAAAACACAGACAAACTGGAAAAGAAATGGTGCAGATTACCTTTTATAGGGAAAACGTCAAATAGGATAAGTAACATTTTGAAGGCAAAGGGATTTTCTGCGCTTTTCTGTGTCACTCAGACAATAGGTAGTTGCCAGTTCAATGCAGAAGACAAACTACCAGCAATCACAAAAAGTGGGTTTTATGAAATTATATGCCACGAATGTCAGTATTGCTACATTGGACAGATGGGGAGATCAATGTGCAATGGGCTTAAAGCGCATCATGGAAGCTCAGGATGAAGAATACTGATTCAGTCGTTATGGAACATTGGCTTAAGAAGAACCACAAGTACATAACATATGTACAAGTCTTACAGCGGACTAAGCCAGCGAAATATTAGACATTTAAAGCCAGATGTGTACATCCCCATACCTATTATTAAACGAGCAAAACTATTTGAATTATTCAACTCTTTTAGATGATATCACAACTCGGGGATCGAAGTAAAACTTTGCACCTCAATCCATCAGAAGATAAATATTTCTTCACTGATGCCTAGTTTTACTCCTAGGTATGTTTAGAGATGTTGGTGTAATTGCTGGATTGTGTCATTCCATATGTAATTTGTTATAAATACTCACTGGAGTAATTTTACATTAAGCCAAGGATCAATACATTAAGAATTTGAGATGAGTACCTTTGTTTTACCATCACGTTTATCTTTGCATTATCATCTTTGGAATAAGTAACGTATTAGAAAATAGGTTTATAATTCAAAACTTAGGTTGTGCAGTAACAATAATAAAAAAGCTATTAAATGAGGCAAAAACAGTGTTTGTTTAATTAATTTACAATTTTTCAACAAGAACCGACAGTTGATTCAATTACAATTACCATACACATATGTATGGTAAACCTACCAAGATTTACTGTGACCACCAGGCAAGTAGCTTTCTATTAACATGTAAGTTGCTGCAGCCGAGAATTGCAAGATGGAAGTCATTTCTTCAGGAATATGAAATAATGTACATAAAAGGTAAGGATAATGTCATCGCTGGCGCTTTATCACGTCTGCCGCAAGGTGTAACTGGACATTCTGATTTCATTGAACTGATCACAGAGTACAGAATACTTTTGATAGAAGACACTTCAATCAGATAACGCCTCTGTGAGAATTCAGTTAGATTATGAGATCCCCAGTGACGTATTGTTCTACTGACACAATGTCAATAATAATTACTGGTCTGTATGTATCCATAGTGCATGTAGATAATCTTTGGTTTAGTTTAATCATTATGTTTGAGGTCACTACACTGTTACTTGATTGATGAATCTGAATTTATATTGCTATTTGCAATTTTAAGGACGTATTTCGTGTGTCATAAGGACAAGTTTACAAACAAATCCTGTAATACTGAACTACATCCAATACTACCAATACAGCCGATGCATTTAGTATCTGTTGATATGGCTGTGCCAGCGCCGACTGCAAGAGGTGGTGTTCAGAATGGTTCAAATGGCTCCGAGCACTATGGGACTCAACTTCTGAGGTCATCAGTCCCCTAGAACGTAGAACTACTTAAACCTAACCAACCTAAGGACATCACACACATCAATGCCCGAGGCAGGATTCGAACCTGCGACCGTAGCAGCAGCGCGGTACCGGATTGAAGCTCCTAGAACCTCTCGGCCACAAAGACTGACCAATAATGTCACAAATTACAAAGTAAATAATTTATTAAGAAGGTTTTAAGTTCCACACCAAGAAACAGACTGGTTCTAACAAGGGGCAATACGAAAATTTTTGTTCCTAATATCATTTATAAAGATACACTACGATTTATCTATGATTATGTAAGTGTAGAAATGCGGCTGTAATATATTTGACATTAATGACATTAATCACGGAAATGCTGGTCGCATGGCTTCTTCGATCCGACTGTTACGTCACAATCGACGCCATCCGGGCATCTGATCTTCCCCTGCCGAATATGAACAGGAATAATAATAGCAGATGTAGCAATAACGTCTGGTATCACTCCGGTTATCAGAGAAAAGACTGAACGATATTATAAGAACAATAAGAGTTGTTACTGGCATGCACACAATGCAAACCAGAGCAAGAGAAATGAAAACAGTGCTTATCCACAGCATAATCTGGTACCACGCAGTCCACTGGACATTGGCTGGCCCAATCAAGGTAATTCCATGAATATCACAGAAGTCGCGAATGAACCACCACCCGCTATTTATATTGTAGTTTCAAGAAACTGAGAGCAAACCTTATTAAGTCTCTGATGTTAGTCGTATGACATGGGGTGCAGGGTTGGCGGAGGCAATGTTGGCAGTCACATGAACATGTTACACGACAGTGAAGGTAATGATGTTAGTGAAGAACTGTACAGTGATCAGTATACAGATTCGAAAGGAATTCAAGCGGTGATGCAAGCATCTGTAAATGCTACCGCAGGAACCATCCCTACCACTTTTACCCTGGATACTGGTGTACTGTGAATGTCATTCACAAAATCCATTTAATAAATTTGAGGATTTAGACAAATTACCAATATACCCATTACAGGAGCTTTTAGTGCAAGACCACAGCCTATCAAATGGCAGATTCATGTAAACGTTTTAATAGGTAATGGAGTGATTTTATGTCCGTTTCTAATTGTAAGGAATCTTGTAGTTAGCTGCTTGATAGGTATTGAGTTTTTATGAGACAAGAGCACAACGATAGACTTCTCCCAAGGTAGGTGCTACTTGTGCAACGTGAGTGAACATGTTAAAGTCGACTTAATACGAGTTCCAGATAAACCTGTTAAATGCTATCAAGGGATAACAGTATGATTTTTAATAACTAAGAGTACACCTGTTGCAGATAAATAAAATTGCTGCAGTAAAAATTATACGGATGGCAACAGCATGATTGATGACCCACTTAAATCATCACATCTTGAAGAGCAAAAATGACCACAATTGAAGGAATTGCTAATGACATGTATTCGATGAAAAACCTAGAGTGATAAACAGTCACGTATTTCACAAGACACATTCTGCAGGAAATCATGAGCCATCCCGTAGTCGAAATGTGCGGCTGTAGATCGCGAGATTAAGAGGCTGTTATCACGAAATATTGTCGAGCCTTCACACACTCACTTTTGTAGTTCTTTATTACCTGCAACGAAACATAATGGAGGCATATGTCTGGCCCTAGTCGCAAGTTAATATGTTAATACCGTTATGCAAACAACCTGAGAATTTGGAGAAGCAATTGCAGAAGTTTTACTGTGTATAAGGTTTATCTAGCCTCGTTCTGAGCTTTTCCTACTGGTACATCCCATTAACGGTAGAGTCTAGGAAATAACCAGTTTTTGTTCACACTGGAAGCAGCTATCAATTTTGTGTTTTGCCCGTAGGTCTAAGTTTCCCGAGCGTTACAGAGTAAGCCTTATATCTGAATTTGAAATACACTCCTGGAAATTGAAATAAGAACACCGTGAATTCATTGTCCCAGGAAGGGGAAACTTTATTGACACATTCCTGGGGTCAGATACATCACATGATCACACTGACAGAACCACAGGCACATAGACACAGGCAACAGAGCATGCACAATGTCGGCACTCGTACAGTGTATATCCACCTTTCGCAGCAATGCAGGCTGCTATTCTCCCATGGAGACGATCGTAGAGATGCTGGATGTAGTCCTGTGGAACGGCTTGCCATGCCATTTCCACCTGGCGCCTCAGTTGGACCAGCGTTCGTGCCGGACGTGCAGACCGCGTGAGACGACGCTTCATCCAGTCGAAAACATGCTCAATGGGGAACAGATCCGGAGATCTTGCTGGCCAGGGTAGTTGACTTACACCTTCTAGAGCACGTTGGGTGGCACGGGATACATGCGGACGTGCATTGTCCTGTTGGAACAGCAAGTTCCCTTGCCGGTCTAGGAATGGTAGAACGATGGGTTCGATGACGGTTTGGATGTACCGTGCACTATTCAGTGTCCCCTCGACGATCACCAGTGGTGTACGGCCAGTGTAGGAGATCGCTCCCCACACCATGATGCCGGGTGTTGGCCCTGTGTGCCTCGGTCGTATGCAGTCCTGATTGTGGCGCTCACCTGCACGGCGCCAAACACGCATACGACCATCATTGGCACCAAGGCAGAAGCGACTCTCATCGCTGAAGACGACACGTCTCCATTCGTCCCTCCATTCACGCCTGTCGCGACACCACTGGAGGCGGGCTGCACGATGTTGGGGCGTGAGCGGAAGACGGCCTAACGGTGTGCGGGACCGTAGCCCAGCTTCATGGAGACGGTTGCGAATGGTCCTCGCCGATACCCCAGGAGCAACAGTGTCCCTAATTTGCTGGGAAGTGGCGGTGCGGTCCCCTACGGCACTGCGTAGGATCCTACGGTCTTGGCGTGCATCCGTGCGTCGCTGCGGTTCGGTCCCAGGTCGACGGGCACGTGCACCTTCCGCCGACCACTGGCGACAACATCGATGTACTGTGGAGACCTCACGCCCCACGTGTTGAGCAATTCGGCGGTACGTCCACCCGGCCTCCCGCATGCCCACTATACGCCCTCGCTCAAAGTCCGTCAACTGCACATACGGTTCACGTCCACGCTGTCGCGGCATGCTACCAGTGTTGAAGACTGCGATGGAGCTCCGTATGCCACGGCAAACTGGCTGACACTGACGGCGGCGGTGCACAAATGCTGCGCAGCTAGCGCCATTCGACGGCCAACACCGCGGTTCCTGGTGTGTCCGCTGTGCCGTGCGTGTGATCATTGCTTGTACAGCCCTCTCGCAGTGTCCGGAGCAAGTATGGTGGGTCTGACACACCGGTGTCAATGTGTTCTTTCTTCCATTTCCAGGAGTGTATGTACCGCACTCGAGAACACATTAGGCTCTCTGCAGATGCACTCAACTCACTGCTCCTTCTTGTGTACCCTGAATCCGAGCCGCTGGTACGTACTACAGACTTTATTGTCGAGCTGACTGCAGCGCAAATAGGGCCGTTAAAGAATTTCAAATAAGGTAAAGTGTCAATGAAAGAGAATGTTATGAACATTTACAGTGAACTGAGATAGTAGGCACTGCGTTCTATTGTCGCAGGACTTGCATGGTTACGCCGAAAAAAAAAGCGAAATTAACTTTAAGGAATAAAACTTAGCGGATTTCGAAATAGATAGGAAAAAGACACATTTTAATTGTATTTCCATAACGACAGTTCCGTGTTTTTATGGCTAATGTTTTTTCCTTCAGCAGAACCATCGTGAGTTGTGTTGCACAGGCACCAGTGATCCTACTGTGTGATTGTTCCATGGTGCCTGAACATGTCGAGCACCTGACGCCTGCCTAAATGACACCCTGGTCATCCTACAAAGCCATGTGTCTCTCTGGATAGACTACGTCTTGCTTGGGTCCTGCTGCCTGGACTGGTACTACTCGTCATCCTCAGTCATCACTCACTGCAAGTGGTCTCTACGTTGACAACTTTTCGACGTCTAGAGACGTAATATTCTGCAGTACAGAATCTAAAACTGCAACCCTTATTCTCTATGTCATCAGTTCTTTTGTTAACAATGAAATGACTATGTGCTGAGAAAGCTATACTAAAACGAAAAGTAACGCAGCTTTAAAGTGAGCAAAAGACAATACCCAAGTGAATAAATGAAAAATTACCGTTTGTTATCGTTGACCTTACATATGTCTAAAATAAAATTCTGTACAACGTCCTGTGAAGCAGATTATTGATCTTATAGTGCAGATTTGTATTAGTTGGAAACGAATATGTGTGTTACTGACAGTTAACAGCAGCCATCTCACTACATGTTGAATAGCGGAGCCAAATTATGAAATAAACTACGTCAACGCCATTAAAGGGGGCTGTGTGATACCCATTTTTCAAAATTAGTTGTGCTGTCGACTATTCCTTAGACGGAATAACGTAACGGTACAATCAGTGAAACAAACCGTGACACTAATTTCTTTAGCGAAGAATTTTTTGATTTTGTCTCCTTCGCAGGTACACTCTCTCTCCTGCTCTCTTGTGGTAGACGCATGCTGTACTTAGGATTAAAGAACTCATACTTCAGCACAATTAAAAAAAACCACTGTTAATTTAAAACTTGTGTAAAACAGACGGATCCCTAAAATAATGTTCATAGGCGTGGAAAATAAACATTAAACTATCCAATATGATAATATAATGCTTCTTAACAAGCTACTTAAGATTGGAATAGTAATAACATAATGCAGGATAACGAACTAACAAAGGATGGATGACTATAACAGAGAGAGAGAGAGAGAAACACAATCAAAAATAACATACAAATCGTTAGGAAACCAATTTAGACAACAAGTAACATGTGGCCAAAAAACAAAGGTAGATGATCATTTTACCTGATGAAACACCAGAAAACTTAGTTCGACAGATTTACTCTGGAATTATTTAAAAGGCTATAGCCGAACTTCAATGAAAGATAGTTATGAATATGTGCCGCTAAATTATGCTCCGCTTTCCCAATCCCTCAATTATCACGATAACGTAAGGGGAAGGAAACAATGGTTCATAAACGCCTCCAGTTGAGGTAATAAGTAATAGAAGTTAAGCAAATTACTTAACCGTTGACAAGTGACTCAGAGGAATATAAGTCGTATGTAGTTAATATCTGTAATGTCATCATATTTAAATAATATTTATAAAAACAACGATAAGATAGTAATCATGGCAATCAGAGAAGCTAAGCCTTCGGTGCCAATTTTCGGGTGAGATCCGACCCGACGATAGCAGTAACGTCTATTAAATAAAGGTCTGAAACATAATCTTACAACAAACTCAGCAGTCACAGTATCTAAAATCTCTTAGTTTGTATAAAAGTGGTATGTGACACAGCTAAACTAGATACATGTAAGAAAACTGCACTGGCCTTTAAGTCAAATAAACTGATAATGAGCTGGTAAAAACAACTCACAAAAGCACCAAACTGAAGAATTTGGAAAATATCACATCAAATTTTGTGGTGGCAAACCCCTCATAGCGAATACTGATAGAGGGAATTGTGTTATCATGTCACATGTAAAAGAATATAGAAAGGAAATATTACAATTTGATCATAGAAACAAAGTTACTGAAAAAAAATGTGATCCCAGATTGAAATTCCAGACTAACCTCCATGAGCTTCAATATAACCGTAACTTTTTATTGAACACATAAGAATTTTGCTATTTAAGGCATGTTTTTCGTACCAAGCCCTGGGTGCATTCAATAAGATTACTGTGAACGTGAATCAGGATATTAATTTCAACTTTCCTTGTGACGAACAGTTTAATTCTTGATGAGCAATTCGTTCTCCCGAGATGACAAAGGCTTTTTCTGGTTTGACGAACACAAGGTATCCCTTCCCAGCTCCACAAGTTCGCTCAACACTTGTCAAGCCATTAGAGCGGGCGAAACGCAGCAACCTGTGTTCCAGTAATTTGCCAGCTTTGTGGCATCTAACCGTGACCTCCATACAAATGTGTCGTGTCGAATGGTACGGTTCTTTTCCCCGCCTCCAGAGAGTATCGCGCTGGAGCCAGAGAGTGCACACGACGTAGACATGTCACTGCCGCGAACACCGCCGTGGCCGAACTTGTCGCTAGCACGGCCGGCGGTTTAATCAGCGAGCTGCAGCAAGTGGAAAATGCACCATTTCCCGAAGGACTCTAATCCTATACCGCCTGTGCGTGGACCAGGCCGACTTACACTATAGTTGGAATCCAGGAATATGGGAAGTGGGGTGCAATAACACCAAATCAGGACATGCATCGAACATGACATACAATAGGACTTAAGTTAATAGGACTTTTTTTTATTAGGAAATTAAAATAGGAACCTGCAGCGATAGAAATCCTCGGCCTGCATAGTGTCAGGGGCACCCTCATCGGGGTCAGCGCGGTTGGCAACGCTGCATAGTAGGTTTATATGCTTGCTGACACACCTGTGACGCTGCAGGCAGCAGGTAGCCCCGCCATCGCGGTGTTAGCGGTGGACGAAGTAGTGCCACGTCGCCAGGAGCCGCATTGCCTGCAGGTTAGGCCTGAGGGTGATAGTCGCTGCACTGAGATGAGCGAGCGAGTGCTGGGCGAAGCAGAGAGCGAGGGCCTCGAGGAAATGGTGCGCTGTGGTAGTCTCAGCCGAACGCCACTACGGTCTGCATGGGCCGTGGCCACTGAGCGGACACAAAAGCGTGGTGGAGCGGTTGGAGTCTCTTTCCGACCTGGTGGGCAGCGAGTCCAGTCAAGGTAGGGAAAATGGCGTCTGTGCATCGATAGAAGCACAACCTGAGAGCTTTTGCGGCTGATGGTTGTACAGTAACCTCCCCCTCACTTATCGACCTTAATGACAGTGAAAAATGAAACCTCGTGTACCTAATGGGAATTTTGGAAAAACAATCGTCACCAAAGTTAACCTGTCAGTAAAGAGGGAGGAAAGGGTTACATCTGAATGAAAGGAAAAATGCAAATGAAACTGGTGGAAATTAATTTTGAAAAGGGGTAAAGTTAATAAAGAAAGTAAATGTGTGGCCGTTACGTTAACAATTAACTAGCGTTAATTAGATATTTGAGATTTGGGGGAAATTACAGTCGCCAGTCCTAAGGACAATTACTATAGTAACTGAAAAAGAAAGGTTATTACACATATAATTAGCACTAGAAGTGTGGCAACTGAAGGTTGACACGTGCAGTGCGAAAACTGAAAGTTTGTCAGAAGTAATAAATTTCGCTACACTCTGACTTAATATAGCAAAAGAATTAATAAAACCGGAAAATCGAAAGTTAATTTAGTGACTGAAGTTAATAGTGAGCTTTCTTTCTGAAGCACATCGAAATTCAGTAAAACACGGTTAGTCTTGGACTACCTCAACAATCATTTCAAAAGCTACTTGAATCTACGCAATTTAGAAATAAGAGATTTAACTTTGAACTTGAATTAAATGACTCTGAACAATAGTAAAATTTAGTACGTACCAAGCTGAGCTGCAGTCACAGGTAAGCTAAAATACGGTAACAAAACTCGCACTCTTAATTTGTGCTTGTGTAATCTAAATATTGTGGCCAGCTATGAATACTTTAACTGAACTTTGAAATTAAAGCATTGAAATCGAATTATAGTACTTTAATGCTGGCGTTTGAATTTCAACGACACTCGGGTTCATTCCGGAAAAGGAAGGGACCCTGCTTTAATGCAATTGGGACAATGAGCAACAAATGTTCACGCTAAGTTGCTGTAATTATAGTTACGAAAATGGTACAGTTTGAAAAGCTGAGGTCTGCCATACAGTTCTAAAACTTTACGTGCTTCCAGTCTTCCTTGTTGGTTGATTGAAGGTTTGAAGCCGTCGATCGAGGAGGTGGCGACAGTCACTCATTGTCGGCCGTCGCTGTTGCAGAAGCTGGATGTTGGCGCGCCTTCTTCTCGACACGGTCACCAGGCGAAACGGGCTCTTGATGTGCGATAGCTAATGCTTCCCGTCCGCGACACCATGTCAGAAACTACCATCGCGAGTCGAGCGCAATTACAAGCTGACAAATCCCGAAAGCGCGGCAACTCGCGGGAGCGTCACACAACACACCTGCTCCACTGCACTACCCCAGCCAGACTCTTTCTGCCCGCGCTCCACGCGGCAGAGTTAACACTACCAAAGATGCTACACACTTTGATTCTACACACGACCTATCGATGTAATCGTTCGATAGCAGTTTTCCCTAGGCAAGACCCAGCGTAAAAATACAAATAATATTTACGAAACAAACCAATTATACATCGACATAAATGCATAAATATATATATATATATATATATACAAATAGTAAAACAATTACAATATACGAAGACACAGAAATGTTATATATTCAGGTAACAAAAATAAGGAAAGAAATTTATAGTACAATAAATGGAAATAGGAGGATATGCATTTCCGGTGTTACAGTACGCCGGCGATTTAGGTTGCTACAGGCCACTGTATAGAATGGGGCATTGGGTGTCTTTGCTAGCCACTACATTCTACACGAAGCCTGTGGTTACCAAGTGCCGAGTGGTGGTTGTTTATTAAGGGGTGTATGTACACAGTGAGCGAACACGCACAATGTGAGCATGATCAATTTTGTTCTGTTTTGTTTAAACCACGCCATGAGTGTGACTGCTGAGAATTCGTCCTGTTACTTTCTCGGTATGATTAATCAATTATTTCCGTTACTGTATAAGAAATAGTGAAAATGTATGTATAGGTACTTTGGCAGAGAGTTGTGTATTGATCTGTTCCTTTTTTGTTTTTTAAGTTACGAGTGTTCTGATTCCTTTGATGTCACTTACGAGAATTTCTCTCCTGTGTCAACCATTTCATCTCAGAATACCACTTACACCCGTCGTCCTCAGCTATTTGTTGGACTTACTCTAGCCTCTGTTTTCTCATACAGTTTTTACCGTCTGTAGCTCCCTCTAGTACCATAGAAGTTGTTCCCTTGGATCTTAACACATGTCCTATCTTTCTGCCCCTTCTTCTTCTCAGTGTTCCTCCCTTTGCCGATTCTACGGAGAACCTCTTCATTCCTTATCTTAACAGACCACAGAAATTTAAAAATTCGTGAGTGGCACTACATCTCACATGCTTCGGTTCTCTGTTGTTCCGGTTTCCCCACAGTCCAAGTTTTACTACCCTACAGTGCTGTGCTTCAAACGTACATTCTCAGAGATTCGATACTAGTAGACTTCTCTTCGCCAGAAATGCCCCCTTTGCCAGTCTTAAGTCTGCTTTTTATGTCCTCCTTGCTTCGTCCATTGTGTGTTATTTTACAACCGAGGTAGCAGAATTCCTTAGCTACGTCTACTTCGTGAGCACCAACTTTGATGTTAAGTTCCTCGCTGTTCTCATTTCTGCTCGTTGTCAGTACTTTCAGATTTTTTCTATTTGTTCCCAATCCATACAATACTCATTATTCTGGGAGTCAACATATCTTGTAACTTTTCTTCTTCTTCAGTGAAGTTAACAATGTTGACAGCGAATGTTATCTTTGACATCCTTTCACGAGGAACTGTTATCACACTCTTGGAACTTTCTCTTATTTCTTTCATTGCTTCTTCGATGTGTATACTGAACAGTAGGGGCGAAAGATTACATCCCTCACTTACACCCATTTTAATCCGAGCACTTGGCACCTTGGTCTTCAGTTTATTTGTTCCCTGTTGGTTCTTGTACGAGCATACCACCCTTTCTAGGAGTTTCGAACGTGCTGCAGCATTTTACTTAGCAGAACGCTTTTTGCAACGCTATAAATGGCTTCATTACTCTTCAGTCTAGCTTTCATTATCAAGAGCAAAGTGAGGCCCGCCCATATGTGTGATTACCTTTCTTAAAGCCAAATTGTTCAAATGTTCAAATATGTGTGAAATCTTATGGGACTTAACTGCTAAGGTCATCAGTCCCTAAGCTTACACAATACTTAACCTAAATTATCCTAAGGACAAACAGACACACCCATGCTCGAGGGACGACTCGAACCTCCGCCGGGACCAGCCGCACAGTCGATGCCAAATTGTTCATTTAACGGATACTCATATCTCCTGTCCATTCTTCTGTGCCGTAATTCTCGAACATACCTTCTGTAGCGACCTTCGGAATTGTGAGGATAAAATTTTTCCGTAAGTCTGAAGTTATCTCGTTAGTCTCATAAATTCTACACAACAACTTCTATACTCGTGTGGATACCACCTTTCCCAACGATTTTAGAAATTCTGATGGGTTTCTTTCCTACCTCATGCTAATTCTTCCAAAGCTCTTTCAATTCTTATTCTAATACTAGAATCCTTACGTCTTCCATATCAAATACAAGGAGGTGACGCAGTAGTCAGCACACTGGACTCGCATTGGGGGTAACGATGGTTTGCATCCGTACCCGACCACGGTGATTTAGATTTTCCGCGATTTCTCCTAATCGCTCCAGGCAAATGCTCGGTGGTTTTTGGGAGAAGGTACTTCCGATTTCTTTCCCCATCCTTGAAACAATCTGAGCTTGTGCTCCGTCTCCAAAGACCTATATGTCGACGGCACTTTAACCCTAGTCTTCCTTCCTTCCTTTTTCTTCCATATCACCTGCTAGCTACATCTGAAAGTAGTTATCTTCTGTTATACTGTTGAAGTTATCTCATATATTATAAACATTTCAGTTCGAGGGCAAGGCATTGCAAAAGTTTAATGTTGTTGCCTGGTTATATACATTTTAATTTAATGGAACGCACGTTTGCGTTGATTGTGTGGAGCCCTAGTTGAGGAACTTTACAGCCTACGAAAGTACTTTGTTTCACTGAAGGTGTATTTCTATTCTGTTGTTAAACACAATAATTGTTGAACTGAGCCACACGTCTGTGCAACCATCAGGCCGAACCCCTCTACCTAGAACCCACGGTACACGACATACCTGTAGAAGGTTATGAACTCTCTTTCTCGGTAAATATACATCTACATGAACATAGATAGGGCGCAAGCCACCGTACGGCGCGTAGTGAGGTGTATCGTATACAGTTACTAGTCATTCCCTTTCCTGTTTCATTTGCAAATAAACCGAAGGAACAACGACTCTCTATATGTCACCGTATGAGCCCTAATGTCTCGTGTCTTATCTTCGTGGTCCTTACGTGGAATGTATGTTGGAGGCAGTAGATCGTTTTGCAGTGAGCTTCAAATACCGGTTCTCTAAATTTTCTGAATGGTGTTTCTTTGAAAAGAACGTCGCATTACCTCCAGGGATTCCCATGTGAGCTTGAGACGCATCTCCGTGACACTTGGGTGTTGTTCGAACATACTATGAAAGCTAGAAGAGGTGTTACAAGATAACAATGATGTCTGAATTCTATTTGTTTGTATTTTTCATATTAAGGGAATTGTAGTAATTCAGAGTTTACAGCACCACTGGAGTCCCATTGCGAAGTACGGCTCTGTCGCTGAGTTTTGTGCGAATCGAGAGGAAGGGGTAAAGGATCAATGTGGTTTTAAAGATCACTGACGAGAAGAAATTCGTACTCTTTTCAGTCATTATCACAATCGTCTCGTTCCAGTTATTATAATTTTGTTATGTGTAGCACATCAAAGGCGGCAGTAACCATGTTCCTGCTCCGTAGCTCTCTTTCAATGTGGGTGAATACAGACGCACGCTCGGAACGCTTTGCATTAAGTTAAAGGAGAGCCACTGCACAGGCGTACGTCGCGAAGCTTGTGTTGCTACATCCACCCGTTAGAATCACGCTTTCAGTATGGTGCAAAAGCTAGCAGAGGCGTGCATCTGTGGTGGAACGAAATATTTTATTCTATGACGTAGCAGTGAGCAGGAGAAGCATGTGAAATGCGTAACTTGAGAAAAATAAAGCGGTCCTTTGAAGACGGGCTGCCATCATATTCTCAGGGGATAGGGCCTCTCCTCGTTCGCCCTGTGGGGGGCACGCCGGAGGAAAACAATAAATCTGGTTTGACGGAAACGCGTGACGGTGGGCGTTGTATTTTATTAGGCGTGCGTGCCCTGGCGGCGCTATGGCCGCCTCCGCGCTGCAGAGTGGGCCTGGCTCTGCAGGCGGCACACGTAGCCCGCGGCGGCGGCTCGCGAGCCTGCCCCCATCCTCGCGCCTGCGCAACAGCGCATCGTGCTTCGCACGAATATACATCCACTACGAAGGCGCAGTCGGGGGTCGTCGCCCCACAGCTTATGCGCTCTGCCTAAGGAGAGCTGGCAAGAAATGAATACGCCTCACGGATCACCGATACGGTTGTAAAACTATCGTAGGCTACCGTAGACTATAATACACTACCAGCCATTAAAGTGCTACACCAAGAAGAAATGCAGATGATAAACGGCTATTCGTTGGACAAATATATTATACTAGAACTGACATGTGATTACATTTTCACGCAATCTGGGTGCATAGATCCTGAGCAATCAGTACCCAGAACAACCACCTCTGGCCTTAATAACGGCCTTGATACACCTGGGCACTGAGTCAAACAGAACTTGGATGGCGTGTACAGGTACAGCTGCCCATGCAGCTTCAACACGATACCACAGTTCATCAAGAGTAGTGACTGGCGTATTGTGACGAGCCAGTTGCTCGGCCACCATTGACCAGACATTTTCAATTGGTAAGAGATCTGGAGAATGTGCTGGCCAGGGCAGCAGTCGAACATTTTCCGTAACCAGAAAGGCCCGTACAGGACCTGAAACATGCGGTCGTGCATTATCCTGCTGAAATGTAGGGTTTCGCAGGGATCGAATGAAGGGTAGAGCCACCGGTCGTAACATATCTGAAATGTAGCGTCCACTGTTCAAAGTGCCGTCAATGCGAACAAGAGGTGACCAAGACGTGTAACCAATGGCAGCCTATACCATTACGCCGAGTGATACACCAGTATGGCGATGACGAATACACACTTCCAATGTGCGTTCAGCGTGATGTCGCCAAACACGGATGCGACCATCATGATGCTGTAAACTGAACCTGGAGTCATCCGAAAAAATGACGTTTCGCCATTAGTGCACCCAGGTTCGTCGTTGAGTATACCATAGCAGGCGCTCCTGTCCGTGATGCAGCGTCAAGGGTAACCGTAGCCATGGTCTCCGAGCTGATAGTCCATGCTGCTGCAAATGTCGTCAAACTGTTCTTGCAGATGGTTGTTGTCTTGCAAACGTCCCCATCTGTTGACTCAGGGATCGAGACGTGGCTGCACGATCCGTTACAGCCATGCTGATAAGATACCTGTCATCTCGACTGCTAGTGATACGAGGCCGCTGGGATCCAGCACGGCGTTCCGTATTACCCTCCTGAACCCACCGATTCCATATTCTGCTAGTAATAATTTCATCTCGACCAACGCGAGCAGCAATGTCGCGATATGATAAACAACAAGCGCGATAGTCTACAATCCGACCTTCATCAAAGTCGGAAATGTGATGGTACGCATTTATCCTCCTTACACAAAGAATCACAACAACGTTTCACCAGGCAACGTCGGTCAACTGCTGTTTGTGTATGAGAAATCGGTAGGAAACCTTCCTAATGTCAACACATTGTAGGTGTCACCATCGGCACCAACGTTGTGTGAATGCTCTGAAAAGCTAATCATTTTCATATCACAGCATCTTCTTCCTGTCGGTTAAATTTAGCGTCTGTAGCACGTCGTCTTCGTGCTGTAGCAAATTTAATGGCCAGTAGTGTATGTAAGCGTAGACCACGATAGCTTTCTCAGCAGCTTTGGTTGGTACCTGCGTTACCTGTAACTTTGGTGTGTTGCATACCTATCGAGCGTTACTTCATAACACTCGCTTACTTTACATGTGTGATGTGTCTCACTAGATTATCCTACAATCCGTAAATAGTGAACCTTCTGTAAACTGAGTTTGGGTTTATAAAGGATCAGGTAACCTAAGGAACATTTTTGTTCTACGTTGGTATCCTATTTCTTTTAGCTAAAGCTGAACAGTATTACAGCAAAAATCGAAATTGGCATTGTTTCATTCAAGGTTTTAATCGAAAAATGTTTATTTGTAACATGAAGCAGAGATATGTTGAAGTAAAAGTGAGTAAGACAAAAGGCAAAGGTTCCACGTTCGAGTTTCGGTCCGGCACAGAGTTTTAATCTGCCAGGAAGTTTCAAGACAATAGAGATTATTATATAGCGCTAGAAAACGCAAATCCTCAAAAAAAAAAAAGGGTAAAATCTAAAATAAAAAACTCGAGAAAGATATATCAAACATCGCTTCAATGTTTCATCGATCTTATATGAATTATGTATTCGTAATTCATGAACGAGTTTCGCATTTATCAGTAATAATAGGAAACTTTTGGATTTGATCATGACATAGAATATTCTATTCAATACCAAGCAGCAACAGTAATTATTTATTTTTTATATTTCTCCATGTACACTCTACTTGCTTCAAACGTAATTGTTTTGGTTATATAAAATAGCGACCAACAAATTTTTATTCTTTATAAAATGTAATTTACATTCTGTAATGGCATAAAATACACAATGGATTAACACTGAATGATGTGGGGTTCTAATAATATGTTAAATAAACAACCAAACAAATATCTAAGAGATGTCTTCAGCTCCCAGTACAACAAATTCATTTATGTGTCTTTCGCTACCAATGCTACCAATACTGTAAGCAATCCTATAATTTACGACATCATTTATCTAGTGTACCAAAGCCACCGCAACGTAGATTTGGTAGAGCACAACTCTAATCACTGATTTTGTTAGTGCTAATAAATTTAGCTTTGTTGCCTACCTAGCACAGATAGCCATTCCATTACATAAATATATATAAAAGCTACACGTCTTGCACACTGTATACAACGAGTTCAAGACGAACCTCCTAGAACAATCGGAGATACTGTTACCACAAATCACCCCACACCAAAAAAAGAAACTGAGTTAGCGGATAACCATTTGTTTGAGACTCCTAAAATTTGCAAAACTAGGCCCTAACTCAGGCACTAAATACCCCCGCTAACACACACACACACACACACACACACACACACACACACGCAGAGAGAGAGAGACAGACACGCGCGTTCGCACGTGCTCGCCTGCCCGGTATCAGAGACAAACCCATCAGCCCTTCCACACACATTTCTCCTCCCCTCCCCTCCCTCCCGAAGCGCTACCAATCGCAGACTTGCTAACCATCTCCCTCTCTCCCCAATACCCTTCCTCCCAAGCGTCCATAGAGCTTAGCATTATAATTTATTCAAGCTATTAGCAAGGGAATAAGTGATGTCTGTTCCGTAACCTATTAGTAGCAAATAAGAGTCTATCCTCCCCCCCCCTCCCCCCCACGAACCATGGACCTTGCTGTTGGTGGGGAGGCTTGCGTGTCTCAGCGATACAGATAGCCGTAAAGCAGGTGTAACCACAACGGAGGGGTATCTGTTGAGAGGCCAGACAAACGTGTGGTTCCTGAAGAGGGGTGCAGCCTTTTCAGTAGTTGGAGGGGCAACAGTCTGGATGATTGACTGATCTGGCCTTGTAACACTAACCAAAAGGGCCTTGCTGTGCTGGTACTGCGAACGGCTGAAAGCAAGGGGAAACTACAGCCGTAATTTTTCCCGAGGGCATGCAGCTTTACTGTATGGTTAAATGATGAAGGCGTCCTCTTGGGTAAAATATTCCAAAGGTAAAATAGTCCCCCATTCGGATCTCCAGGTGGGGACTACTCAAGAGGACGTCGTTATCAGGAGAAAGAAAACTGGCGTTCTACGGATCGGAGTGTGGAATGTCAGATCCCTTAATCGGGCAGGTAGGTTAGAAAATTTAAAAAGGGAAATGGATAGGTTAACTTTAGATATAGTGGGAATTAGTGAAGTTCATTGGCAGGAGGAACAAGACTTTTGGTCAGGTGAATACAGGGTTATCAATACAAAATCAAATAGGGGTAATGCAGGAGTAGGTTTAATAATGAATAAAAAAATAGGAGTGTGGTTAAGCTACTACCAACAGCATAGTGAACGCATTATTGTGGCCAAGATAGACACGAAGCCCATGCCTACTACAAGTCTATATGCCAACTAGCTCTGCAGATGGTGAAGAAATTAATGAAATGTTGATGAGATAAAAGAAATTCTTAGGGTAGTGAAGGGAGATGAAAATTTAATAGTCATGCGTGACTGGAATTCGAGAGTAGGAAAAGGGGGAGAAGGAAACATAGTAGGAGAATATGGATTGGGGGAAAGATATGAAAGAAGAAGCCATCTGGCATAATTTTGCACAAAGCGTAACTTAATCATAGCTAAAACGTGGTTCAAAAATCATGATAGAAGGTTGTACACATGGAAGAATCCTGGAGATACTAGAAGATATCAGATAAATTATATAATGGTAAGACAGAGATTTAGGAACCAGGTTTTAAATTGTAAGACATTTCCAGGGGCAGATGTGGACTCTGACCACAATCAATTGGTTATGAACTGTAGATTAAAACTGAAGAAACTGCAAAAAGGTGGGAATTTAAGGAGATGGGACCTGGATAATCTGACTAAACCAGAGGTTGTACAGAGTTTCAGGGAGAGCATCAGGGAACGATAGAGAGGAATGGGGGAAAGAAATACAGTAGCTCTTAGGGATGAAGTTGGGAAGGCAGCAGAGAATCAAATAGGTAAAAATACGAGGGCTGGTAGAAATCCTTGGGTAACAGAAGAAATATTGAATTTAAATGATGAAATAGAAAATATAAAAATGCAGTTAAATAAGCAGGCAAAATGGAATACAAACGTCTCAAAAATGAGATCGACAGGAAGTGAAAAACTGCTAAGCAGGGATGGCTAGTGGACAGATGTAAGGTTGTAGAGGCTTATCTCACTAGGGGTAAGATAGATACTGCCTACAGGAAAATTAAAGGAACCTTTGTAGGAAAGAGAGCCACTTGTATGAATACCAAGAGCTCAGATGGAAACCCAGTTCTAAGCAAAGAAGAGAAAGCAGGAAGGTGGAAGGAGTATATAGAGGGTCTATACAAATGCGATGTACTTGAGGACAATGCTATGGAACTGGAAGAGGAGGTAGATCAAGATGAAATGGGAGATACTTTACTTCGTGAAGAGTTTGACAGAGCACTGAAAGACCTGAGTCGAAACAAGGCCCTGGGAGTAGACAACATTCCATTAGAACTACTGACGGCCTTGGGAGAGCCAGTCCTCACAAAACTATACCATCTGGTGAGAAAGATGTATGAGACAGGCGAAATACCCTCAGACTTCAAGAACAATATAGTAAATCCAATCCAGAAGAAAGCAGGTGTTGACAGATGTGAAAATTATCGAACTATCAGTTTAATAAGTCACAGCTGCAAAATACTAACGCGAATTCTTTACAGACGAATTGAAAGACTGGCAGAATCCGACCTCGGGGAAGATCGGTTTGGATTCCGTAGAAATGTTGGTACACGTCAGGCAATACTGACCTTACGACTTATCTTAGAAGAAAGATTAAGGGAAGGCAAACCTACGTTTCTAGCATTCGTAGACTTAGAAAAAACTTTTGACAATGTTGACTGGAATATTCTCTTTCAAATTCTAAAGGTGGCAGGGGTAAGATACAGGGAGCGAAAGGCTATTTACAATTTGTACAGAAACCAGATGGCAGTTGTAAGAGTCGAGGGACATGAAAGCGAAGCAGTGTTTGGGAATGGAGTGAGACAGTGTTGTAGTCTGTCCCCGATGTTATTCAATCTGTATATTGAGCAAGCAGTAAAGGAAACAAAAGAAAAATTCGGAGTAGGTATTAAAATCAATGGACAAGAAATACAAACATTGAGGTTCGCCGATGACATTGTAATTCTGTCAGAGACAGCAAAGGACTTCGAAGAGCAGTTGAACGGAATGGACAGTGTCTTGAAAGGAGGATATAAGACGAACATCAACAAAAGCAAAACGAGGATAATGAAATGTAATCGAATTAAGTCAGGTGATGCCGAGGGAATTAGATTAGGAAATGAGACACTTAAAGTAGTAAAGGAGTTTTGCTGTTTGGGGAGCAAAATAACTGATGATGGCCGAAGTAGAGAGGATATAAAATGTAGACTGACAATGGCAAGGAAAGCGTTTCTGAAGAAGAGAAATTTGTTAACATCGAGTATAGATTTAAATGCCAGGAAGTCGTTTCATAAAGTATTTGTATGGAGTGTAGCCATGTATGGAAGTGAAACATGGACGATAAGTAGTTTGGACAAGAAGAGAATAGAAGCTTTCGAAATGTTGGCAGGACATGTTCTGAGGCATCTGGGGATCACAAATTTAGCATTGGAGGGCAGCGTGGAGGGTAAAAACCGTAGAGGGAGGCCGAGAGATGAATACAATAAACAGATTCAGAAGGATGTAGTTTGAAGTAGGTACTGGGAGATGAAGAAGCTAGCACAGGATAGAGTAGCTTGAAGAGCTGCATCAAACCAGTCTCAGGACTGAAGACCACAACAACAACAACAAGAGTAAACCAGTTATATGTAATTTTAAAACCCCAAAATCTGACATCTCATTTAGAACTTTAAGTGTTTCAAGTATGTAAACAGTATATGTTATTTTTATTAATTCGAATGTAATTTAAATTCATACATATATGTCCAACTTTGTGAAATGCAAATGTTGACCAGGAAAAATCTCTGTTCAAACATAAAATATTCGTTCACTAGCTTAAGATACTCTATTTGGTCTGTTTATATTGTCTAAAGCATGTGCGAATTGGCATCTGGGGTAAAGTAGTGTAATGACGTGAAACTAACATAACTGGAAAACACAACATGAAACCGCTAATGGTAAAATAAAAATTCTACACTCATGTTCATTAAAAACAGAACGACTTGAATAGGCTGTTCATATTCACAGCAAATGTACATTAGTATGTTCTGCAGAAACGGTTGGCGTTTGAACTACGCCCGCCCGCCGTTCAAGGTCAATATCGATGTCGCGGCTCTACTTACCGGCAAAATGTGCCTGCGGTTCCCATTGTCGCTATAATCCGAAGGTAAAGGATCAGTATGACTTGAGCAGACATGTAAGATCCTTCGCAGACGTATGCGTTAACCGTACCATCAACACAGTGCGTTTAAAGATGAGGCATTATTGGCCTGAGAGAACGTGATGCATCCATTCGGGAAACTGTTGCTCATGTGGGACGAAGTGTTTCGGCATTGCAACGGTTGCATGCCGAATGGTTCACGTAAGGCCATAGAACACCACGAGATGGGTCATGTTGCACCACCCAAAGCACTCCCCGAAAAGATCGACACCTCATCCGAATGGCATTGCAAGACTGCTCTGCGTCCTCCTCGGCTCTGGCGCAAAAGTGGAGCGGTGTAACACGTCACTCTCAGGGTTGACAGTCCGTCGCCGTTTGTTACGGTATGGATTAAATGCGCGTCGTCCGCTTCTCCGCCTACGATTGACGAATGGGCAGCAACATGATAGACGATCATGGTGTATGGATGGACGTCATTTGGGCAGGAAGAGCATCAGATAGTGTTTTCGGGCGAAACCAAATATTGTTTGCTTTAAAATGGTGGCCGCAATTTGGTTCTCCGCAGACAGGGAGAGCGGAATCACAGTGACTGAATTCGCACAAGACATACATCGCCAATTCAGGTCCTTCTGGTGTGGAGTGCTATTGGGTACAGTCACAAACCATAGATGGTGTGTGTCCAGGGTACTGTGGCCAGTGTGTCCTACGTGAATGATGTCCTGGGAACCGCAGACATAGCCTTTCTGCGCATCAACCCAGACGCCATTTTTCACCAAGACAATGCATAACCACATGTTGCTACACGAACACTTGCCTTTTTGGTGCCACAGGATGTCAGTTTTTTGCCCTGGACCGCCAGATCACCAGAATTATCGGCAATCGGAAATGTGTTGAATGATGAGTGTAACGCTGTGACTCATTGCCAGGCACGACAGATGAACTTACGAACCAAGTGAATGCAGCATGGATGACTGTACCACAGAACGCCATTCGCGCCTTGTGCCAGTCGATGCCATCACGCGTGAAACACGTTACCAGGGTCCATGGCGTACCCTGCGCCTACTAGGCACCAGGGCACATGCTGAATTGTCGTGAGTGAAATCGTAATCATTTCTACAGAACATGCTAATTGCGACGGTCGGCGGAACGGAAATGGGGCTGGAAATGCTTCTGCTCGTTAGCTCTCGTCGTCCAACTCGGGATGATCTCCTAACCTATCTGCTGCCAGACACGTACGCTTCACATCTGTTTAAGGGCATAAATAAAATACTGCTGACCACCGAGTACAAATGTTAACCATGTACAGTCTTGTAAACTAAAGTCAAATGACGAATAGAATGCGTGTTGTAAGTTCCTTAAAATTCATGAGTTTTTGTTCGTAAGTAAATACAGCACACTGTAATGACATTGGGAGTATCTTCCAGACAGTTACGTGCCATTTTAGTTATTGTTAAAGTCCCCAACAGCGTTACTGAATACACCACAAATTTTAATAAAAGTTGTTCAATACTGATTGAGCCACAAAATATTCAATGTCCCGACTGGTTTAAACACAATTACAGTCCAGAAAAATTGCTTCAGAACCAGTCACATCAATGTGGTGACAATAATTAGAATGAAATCCAGACCACGAGCTGCTTACTGGCGTTGATAAATATCAACGGGGCCAGTTGAAAACGTGTGCTCCGTCCGGGGCTCAAACTTGGGATCTCCTGCTTACATGGCAGACGCTCTATTCGACTGAGGCACCGAGAACACGGAGGGTAGTGCGACTGCAGGGACTTATCTCTCGCACGCTTCCCGCGAGACCCACACTTCCAACTTACTGACGAATCACTACATTTGTAGTGCCCCTGCCCACTACACTCATTACTCGCGGCAGTCAATCTACCGATTCCCGTACGAGTTCGGGCAATGTGAGTGCATCCCCACTGAAGATCACTGGCCGGTATGCCTTATATATATATGAAGATGGTATCTGTTCTTTCGGACATGTCATTTTCAACTGTCCCTGTTGATATTAATCAACGTCTGTAAGCAGCTAATGGTCTGCATACAATTGCAATTTCAGTCTTCGAGAGCTGCGAGACCACTAATGGGAAAGAACAGATACCATATTCATAACATAATCAGAGTCCAACCTGACCGTATCAGAAACTAAGTTTGGTATCCCAAAACACAGTTCGTAATCCTAAGAAATTAACAGAGTCCAACAGTAGCGCTTCAGCGGCTAAATGTTGCGGAAGTTGAATGAAAACAGAGTCCCGCAGCCACGATTTTGCAGTAAAGTACCGTTTGCTTACAGAAAGAATCATCAGTAGACAGAACGTGTGAAAAACCACAAGTCGCTACTGTGTTCCACACCGATTCTTCGTGAAATTCGGCTAAGCTCAACACTTCTGGAACCGTAAAAGTATCACCGAAATGTCGCGTCGGGCAACACAGGCGCGCAGAACTCTCCGCTTAAATATCCTCGATCAGAAATTCCACAAGCTACGTCACGTAACTACTTTCCATTGATCACCTCATCTATGCATAACTTTGTACATAGAAGATCAATCTTAATTCTGTTTGCACCATTACATGGGTGCTCACATTCTCATAAAAAAACATACATTACACAAATAATACTACACTTCTTTATAAGACACCACTTTCGATACGGATTTGAAGCGATCTTTCTGATGCGCTGATGAGAACTTATGTGTATACAAAGGTTAAGCAAATATGAGTGAAACTATGCAAAAATTACTAATAAACAAAGACAACATATCATGATAATTACAAATATCACGAACTAATCATGTTGGAATGTGTGTAATGACATCCGCTATCATACTCTGCCTTGCTGTTCATGTGTCTGTTTTGTATAATTTACTTTAACTGATTATTAGCAACAAATAGTAAAAGTTGTGTTTCACCAGAGAAATTGTAATGCTGCAAATTATAGAAGTTCGCCAGTCATTGCGTTTCGACCAGACCTCTCAAATGAGCACTCTGCTCTGTATCTGCATTGGTTCAAATTATAAATTCTTCAGTTACTTGTTTATTTAACATCTTTTGATGTAAAATTCGTTTTTTTTTGTCATCAGTCTACTGACTGGTTTGATGCGGCCCGCCACGAATTCCTTTCCTGTGGTAACCTCTTCATCTCAGAGTAGCACTTGCAACCTACGTCCTCTATTATTTGCTTGACGTATTCCAATCTCTGTCTTCCTCTACAGTTTTTGCCCTCTACAGCTCCCTCTAGTACCATGGAAGTCATTCCCTCATGTCTTAGCAGATGTCCTATCATCCTGTCCCTTCTCCTTATCAGTGTTTTCCTCATATTCCTTTCCTCTCCGATTCTGCGTAGGACCTCCTCATTCCTTACCTTATCAGTCCACTTAATTTTCAACATTCGTCTGTAGCACCACATCTCAAATGCTTCGATTCTCTTCTGTTCCGGTTTTCCCACAGTCCATGTTCCACTACCATACAATGCTGTACTCCAGACGTACATACTCAGAAATTTCTTCCTCAAATTAAGGCCGGTATTTGATATTAGTAGACTTCTCTTGGCCAGAAATGCCTTTTTTGCCATAGTGAGTCTGCTTCTGATGTCCTCCTTGCTCCATCCGTCATTGGTTATTTTACTGCGTAGGTAGCAGAATTCCTTAACTTCATTGACTTCGTGACCATCAATCCTGATGTTAAGTTTCTCTTATAAAACGTATATGCGTCTCGGCTAATTAGTCTCAACTCCTCTTTCTTTGCCTTATCGTAAATTGTCGTACTAATTTGCTTTTGCTTGGATAAAGCATTGTCTTAAAGCCGTGTGCTGGAATGGGATAAACCATCGCGACGTAACGTAATTGAAACCCGCTTGAAACTGACGGGTCCACGTGGAGTGATCTGCCGCTGAGCGCTCGCTCGCCGCCGTCTTACCCAGCCGGCCTCACCGGCCGCCGTGAGCGCGCCCTTTAAGCGCGACTCGCGATCAAACTTCTGTCTCCAAATGACAACAAACGACTGTCGTGTAACACAGTGTTCATGTTCTTTAAATATGAAAGTCCTATCTCTAGTCATTCAAGATGTTCAGTTTTCTGAACATGAGTGTACTATCAAAAAAACATGACGGGTTGCAGCCATTGCTGTTCTAGTACGATGAGCTTCTCAAGTGTTTTAGAGACGTCGTCAACGAAATAGGTTCAGGTAGAAAACTACACATCTGCTCATACTCTGTTCTCGTCTCACACTTTTCTCTAACATTCTAGCAGACACTTGTATGAATAGAAAGAGTCATGTTTGTTTAGAAAGGAACAATAATAACCAATTCCTTCGGAAAAGACCTTGAAGGCCAAATGGGTATCGACTGACCGCTCTGACACCCTCAGAGCATAAACAGCGCTGGATGCAAATGTGGAGAGGCTTATTGTTAGCTCATCACTCTCCAGAGCGTTGTCAGTTTGCGTGACAAGAGCCCCTACTTGTAAATCAGGTAACTTCTCAATTGGTCTTACAATGGATGAATTCACCCCAGCTGCCTACAGCGCTCGGCAGTACCGGACGTTCACCTATCCAAGTCATAGCAAGGCCCGACGGCTGTTGACTTCGGTGATTTGAAAGGGAACCGGTGTTACGACTGCACAATGCGGTTGGCGAACAATAATAATAATAATAATAATAATGATGGCTACATATAGTGCGACATTTGAGGACAGGTATAAAAATTACTCATGAAATGAACATTTATCGATACACACATGTGCGTATTGCAGTCAGCTCATACCGGACTATAGCTGCTTTGAACAATGTACACTGTATTTATAATGCTTTTGTGACAAAAACAGAAAGCACGGGTTTCTCTTGATTCGTGGAATGGGACGGGGTTGAATAATTTCTTACTTATCTACATCTACATCCATACTCCGCAAGCCACCTGACGGTGTGTGGCGGAGGGTACCCTGAGTACCTCTATCGGTTCTCCCTTCTATTCCAGTCTCGTATTGTTCGTGGAAAGAAGGATTGTGGGCTCTAATCTCTCTGATTTTATCCTCATGGTCTCTTCGCGAGATATACGTAGAAGAGAGCAATATACTGCTTGACTCTTCGGTGAAGGTATGTTCTCGAAACTTCAACAAAAGCCCGTACCGAGCTACTGAGCGTCTCTCCTGCAGAGTCTTCCACTGGAGTTTATCTATCATCTCCGTAACGCTTTCGCGATTACTACATGATCCTGTAACGAAGCGCGCTGCTCTCCGTTGGATCTTCTCTATCTCTTCTATCAACCCTATCTGGTACGATCCCATACTGCTGAGCAGTCTTCAAGCAGTGGGCGAACAAGCGTACCGTAACCTACTTCCTTTGTTTTTGGATTGCATTTCCTTAGGATTCTTCCAATGAATCTCAATCTGGCGTCTGCTTTACCGACGATCAACTTTATATGATCATTCCATTTTAAATCACTCCTAATGGGTACTCCCAGATAATTTATGGAATTAACTGCTACCAGTTGCTGACCTGCTATTTTGTAGCTAAATGATAAGGGGTCTATCTTCCTGTGTATTCGCAGCACATTACACTTGTCTACATTGAGATTCAATTGCCATTCCCTGCACCATGCGTCAATTCGCTGCAGATCCTCCTGCATTTCAGTACAATTTTCCATTGTTACAACCTCTCGATTCACCACAGCATCATCTGCAAAAATCCTCAGTGAACTTCCTATGTCATCCACAAGGTCATTTATGTATATTGTGAATGGCAACGGCCCTATGACACTCCCCTGCCGCACACCTGAAATCACTCTTACTTCGGAAGACTTCTCTCCATTGAGAATGACTTGCTGCGTTCTGTTATATAGGAACTCTTAAATCCAATCACACAATTGGTCTGATAGACCATATGCTCTTACTTTGTTCATTAAACGACTGTGGGGAACTGTATCGAACGCCTTGCAGGAAGTCAAGAAACACGGCATCTACCTGTGAACCCGTGTCTGTGGTCTTCTGAGTCTCGTGCACGAATAGCACGAGCTGGGTTTCACACGATCGTCTTTTTTGAAACCCATGCTGATTCCTATAGAGTAGATTTCTAGTCTCCAGAAAAGTCATTATACTCGAACATAATACGTGTTCCAAAATTCTACAACTGATAGACGTTAGAGATATAGGTCTATAGTTCTGCACATCTGTTCGACGTCCCTTCTTGAAAACGGGGATGACCTGTACAGTTTTCCAATCCTTTGGAACGCTGCGATCTTTTAGAGACCTACGGTACACTGCTGCAAGAAGGGGGGCAAGTTCCTTCGTGTACTCTGTGTAAAATCGAACTGGTACCCCATCAGGTCCAGCGTCCTTTCCTCTTTTGAGTGATTTTAATTGTTTCTCTATCCCTCTGTCATCCATTTCGATATCTACCATTTTGTCATCTGTGCGACAATCTAGAGAAGGAACTTCAGTGCAGTCTTCCTCTGTGAAACTGCTTTGGAAAAAGACATTTAGTATTTCGGCCTTTTGTCTGTCATCCTCTGTTTCAGTACCATTTTGGTCACAGAATGTCTAGACATTTTGTTTTGATCCACCTACCGCTTTGACATAAGACCAAAATTTCTTAGGATTTTCTGCCAAGTCAGCACATAGAACTTTACTTTCGAATTCATTGAACGCCTCTCGCATAGCCCTCCTCACACTACATTTCGCTTCGCGAAATTTTTGTTTGTCTGCAAGGGTTTGGCCATGTTTATATTTGCTGTGAAGTTCTCTTTGCCTCCGCAGCAGTTTTCTAACTCGGTTGTTGTACCACGGTGGCTCTTTTCCATCTCTTACGATCTTGCTTGGCACATACTCATCTAACGCATATTGTGCGATGGTTTTGAACTTTGTTCACTGATCCTCAACACTATCTGTAATAGAGACAAAACTTTTGTGTTGAGCCGTCAGGTACTCTGTAATCTGCTTTTTGTCACTTTTGCTAAACAGAAAAATCTTGCTACTTTTCTTAATATTTCTATTTACGGCTGAAATCATCGATGCCGTAACCGCTTTATGATCGCTGATTCCCTGTTGTGCGTTCACTGTTTCAAATAGTTCGGGTCTGTTTGTCACCAGAACGTCTAATATGTTATCGCCACGAGTCGTGTTTCAGACCGTTTCAATTCTATACCAGAAGTGATGGTGTTGTTTCCCATCAGTTCATATAACTGCTCAGGATGCTGGTTTGTTATTGCACACTGTACACACTATCGACCTGTGTAGAAGATTGCACGTAGTAAACACCATACTCAATTTTCTGTGGACAGTAAACACTGAAAATAACAAAAAAAAGAAAAAAAAGAAAAGAAGCAAATCCACATAAACGGTTCCAAAGATGTTTTTACATGTAGTGAACTGAGACAATGTTAGAAATGGAGACATATTCGCATACGAAGAAAAAGCATTAAATAACATTGAGAAACGTACATCAGTTAATTTCTCCAGATGCTTCGATAGTAACTTAAATACAAAAGTGATGCATTAGTAGAAATATAAAAAATATATAAAGAAATGATGACGCATATTATTGAAAATATAGCCGGCCTGTGTGGCCGAGCGGTTCTAGGCGCTACAGTCTGGAACCACGCGACCGCTACGGTCGCAGGTTCGAATCCTGCCTCGGGCATGGATATGTGTGATGTCCTTAGGTTAGTTAGATTTAAGTAGTTCTAAGTTCTAGGGGACTGATGACCACAGATGTTAAGTCCCATAGTGCTCAGAGCCATTATTGAAAATATACCCTTTGCACGTAAATATATCATGCTCTGTAGGCATCACTTTTATATTTAAGTATACTCTCGAAGCATCTGGAGAAATTCATTGATGTTTTATCTTCCTATGTGAGTATGTCTCCATTTTGAACAGATCAGTTTTATGACCCTCACTAAGTCGGTTGACTACTTTCACATTATGCTCTACATTTCCAGATGGACGTCCCATATTGTGCATAAGTGTGGCTACTGCTGATGTTCTGTGTCTGTTGTGTGTGCTCTGTATACGTGGTGTTGAAACGTCGGGATATTTGTTCGAGATAGAACATTAAGAAATCATGGCATGTTATTTTGTGTATTTCAGAGCCTGAATATGGATCACATTACACTTTCAGTCACATACTAGATATCGTTGTAGTTTATTAGATGTAGAAAAACCTAATCTTTGTGGTTTTTGAAAATATTTGCAATCTTTTGTTATATGTTGCCAATGTATGGGACTCTAGTTTGCCTTTCTCTTCTGTGGTTCGCTTGTGTCTGGATATTTCTTCGCTTTGCCTGGTACTGCACTGGAAACAGTGCAATCATTAGAACAGAAATCTGGTGCAATACAATTTCTTTCCCGTTTCAAGTTTTCTTGGTTCAAAAGTATTTTACTTGCGCTATGCAGCATGGACTTATATGCTGCCTATAATAGGTGTTCGGATGACATGAGGTTGGAAAAACTGTGCTGTCAGTCATTGTATATTTCCTATAAATTCGGAACGTGGTTGAGTTTTTGTGTGTAAATAAATAAGGAATGCAGGGGGGGGGGGGGGGGGGTGGTTAAGGCGAAATGTGAAGATGTGAAGGTATCGAAAAAGATATGAGTATTGGAAGGAGTAACGTTAAGAGTGCTGTGGGCATTACACTGTTGAATGCAGATGAGCGAGCGGATAGGTGGAAAGAGTACACAGAAGTCCTCTATGAGGAGAGGACTTGTCTGGAGACGTGGTAGAAGAAGAGACAGTAGTCTATATAGAAGACATAGGAGATCCGGTATTAGAATCAAAATTTAAAAGAGCTTTGGGGGACTGGAGATCAAATAAGGCAGAAGGAATAGGTAATATTCCATCAGAATTAGGAAAATCATTGGCGGAAGTGGCTATGAAATGACTATTCACTTTGATGTGTAGAATATATGACAATGGCGATGCACCATCAGATATTCAGGGAAACATCACCCACTCAAATCCGAAGATTGCAAGAACCGACAAGTGCGAGAATTTCCACACAGTCAGCTTAACAGCTCATGAATCCAAATAGATGATAAGAATATTTGCCAAGGAACTGGAAATAAAACTGACTAGATGTTAGATGGTCAGCAGCTCGTGGTTTTGCGGTAGCGTTCTCGCTTCCCGCGCACGGGATACCAGGTTCGATTCCCGACGGGGTCAGGGATTTTTCCCTACCTCGAGATGACTGGGTGTTGTTGTGTTGTCTTCATCATCATCATTCATCCCCATTACGGTCGGAGGAAGGCAATGGCAAACCACCTCCGCTACCACCTTGCCTAGTCGGCAGGGCGGGTCTCCCGCATCGTTCCCTACGCTCCTTGGAGTATGAGACATCATCATCATCATATGTTGGACGGCGATCAGTTGGGCTTTAGGAAAGATAAGGGCAAGATGTTCGAATTTATGAGAAAAATTGGGCTAAGCTATAGGAAAGACGGGTATTATAAAATATGAACAAGAGCCGAAACGAAAAAATAGAGGTGGAAGACCAATTACGAAGTGGGTAAGACAGGGATGTAATCTATCACTGCTTCTGCGCAATCTATATAATGATTGAAATAAATGAAAGGTTCAAGAGTGCGATGAAAATTTAAGGTGAAAGGATGTCAAGATTCGCTGATGATATTTCTTATCCTCTGCGAAGGTGAACAGGAATTACAAAAACTATGGAGTGGAAGGAACACTCTAACGAGTACAGAATTTGGAGTAGATTGAAGATAAAGTAATAAGAAGTAGTAGCAATTAGAACAATGAGAAACTTAACATAATTATTGGTGATCACGAAGTATATGAAGATAAGAAATTCTGCTACCTGTTGCTGTTGTGGTCTTCAGTCCTGAGATTGGTTTGATGCAGCTCCAAATAAACACTGCAGCCTACATCTTTCTGAATCTGCTTACTGTGTTCACCTCTTGGTCTACCTCTAAGATTTTTACGCCCCCCCCCCCCCCCCAACCCATACACACAATTCCCTGCAGTAGTAAAAGGGTGATCCTCTGATGTCACAAAATGTACCCTATTAACCGATTCCTTCTTTTGGTCAAGTTGTGCCACGAATTTCTTGTCTCCCCTGTCCTATTCAGTACATCCTGATTAGTTACTTGATCCATCCATCTGATCTTCAACATTATTCTGTAGCAACTCATTTCGAAAGCTACTTTTTTCTTCTTGGCTAAACTGTTCATTGTCCATTTTTCACTTCCATACACAGCTACAGTGCTAACGACTACTTTGAGACAGGACTTCCTGACACTTAAGTCTGTATTAGACATTGACAAATTTCTCTTCTACATCAGTGTTTTTCTTGCCCTTGCCAGTCTACATTTTATATCCTATTTACTTTGGCCAAAATCAATTATTTTGCTGCCCAGGGAACAAAACTCATCAACTGTTTTAAGTGTCACTTTTCCTAATGTAATTCCATTAGCATGATTTAACTCGACTACATTCTATTACCCTTGTTTTATTTTTGTTAATACTCGTTTTATATGGTCCTCTTGAGACACTGTCCATTCCGTTCAGCTGCTCTTCCGAGCCCTCTGCTGTCTCTGACAGAATTACGAGTACAATGAAATAGGCAAACCTCAAAGTTTTTATTTCTTCTCCCTGAACTTTAATTCCTACTCCTAATATACCTTTGTTTTCCTTTACTGCTTGTTCAGTGTACATATTGAATAACATCGGAAGTAAGCTACAACCCTATCACATTCCCTCCATAACCACTGCTTCACTTTCATACCCCTCGACTCATAACTCCCATCTGGTTGCTGTGCATTTTATAAATAGGCTTCGCTCGCCGTATTTTACCCATACTACCTTCAGAATTTCAAAGAAGGTACTCCATTCAACATCGTCAAAAGCTTTCTCTGACTCTAGAAATGCTATAAACGAAGATTTGCCTTTCCTTAACCCTCTATAACCCTCTATAAGGAGGTAAGAAGCAAAATAACCCATGACGGACGGAACAAGAAGAACGTGAAAAGAAGACCAGCACTATCAAAAAGGGCATTCCTTGCCAAGAGAAGTCTACTAGTACCAAACATAGGCCTTAATATGACGAAGAAATTTCTTGGAATGTACTTTCGGAGCACAGCGTTGTGTGGTAACGAAACATGGACTGTGGGAAAAGGGGAACAGAGGAGAGTCGAAGCATTTGAGATGTGGCGCTACTGAAGAACGTTCAATATTAAGTGAACTGATAAGGTATTGAATGAAGAGGTTCTCCGCAGAGACGGCGAAGAAAGGAATATATGGGAAAAAACGGACAAGAAGAAGGGACAGGATGATAGGACATGTGTTAAGACATCAGGAAACAGCTTCCTTGGTACTAGGGGGAGCTGTAGAGTGTAAAGACTGTAGATGAAGACAGAGATCCGAATACACCAACAAATTATTGAGAACATAGGTTGGAATAGCTGCTCGAGAAAAAGAAGTTGTCATAGGGAAGAATTTGTGGCTGGTTGCACCCAAGTGTTATGGTAAATAAGATACGAAAGAGCATTTGAAGAGAAAAATAACCAGTAGAGTAGCTGGAAATTTAACAAAGCGACACAAACTTCGCAAACATCTAGCAAGAAAAAAAAAGAATAGGTAACAAAGAAAACTAAAAAAAGAGCGGATATATATCTGAGCTTTTTTGTCTCTTTTTAGATGCGTTAATCATTTCCAAAAGCTTTACACATATCCGTTAATATCTTGCATAAATATCGGCCATCAATTAATAAGTAACGCGTGTTTTTATGTATTGAAAATATTCAAATGTCTGTGAATTCGTAAGAGATCAAAATGCTGAGGTCATCGGTCCCTAGACTTACACACTACTCAAACATAAACTAACGTATGCTAAGAACAACACAAACACACTTACCCGAGGGAGGACTCGGACCTCCGGCGGGAGTTTTATATATTGCACCGAAGACAACAGAAGAATGCAGCATCTCACACCTCGAAGACATCACGAACACGTACTTAAAACTGAGAACAATTTTCCGAAACGTGTCGTGCTAAATATAAATAAAAGAGAGTCGTAACTGGTAATATAAAAGTTATTTGCAAACAAACGTATTATTTTTACACTCAAAGGCTTTCACAAAACATTTGTGATGAATCAAATCGATTGATTCTGTTTGAATTTAGATACTATTTTTTTAGTGGTGCCCCTCATTTGTCCACCTTTTTGCGAGTGATTTCACTGTCAACATTGTTTTGATGTGTGCTTTGATTAGTGTGTGCGTTTTGTTTTTCACTAATCTGTTGTTTACAGGCTTCATGTCTGTTATGAAGGTGTGTATGTCTTTCTTGACCGTAAAAACGAACCCTAAAGCTGGTGTGTTCTTTAGTACACGTTTGTCTGTTTTACTTTTAAAAGGCTGTATGCCCCAAAGTCATTGGATTTTGATAAGTTTTAAGAGCCAGCATTTGTATGTTTTTTTGTGTAGGGTTTTCTCTAGCTCATACAACTTGCCAGCTCCTAAAAGAGTATTAATATTTAGTGAGCCAGAAGGCTCCGTCTCCCTGTGTTTGTCAGTCCCACGCACCCCAGAATCCAGTAATTTGGTTGTTTAGTAATAGGTAGCAGCTGCCTGATTACCAAGTGGAGTAAAAGTTTGTTTCCTTACAGGCTTCATGCTAGCTGACTATCTCAAGTAGAGGACCGAAGTCCAGTTTTTGGAGGATTGAAGTTTTAGTTTCAGAACAAGAGTTCCAGTCGCACTTCTGTTCAGACACTGAAACAGAAAGGCAAAAGTAAAGGGGATTTCGCAGGATGTAGTTTTGCCAACTCTATTGATGGTCTTCAGCATCGCCTTCATGGCCGTTGGACATCCCATCCCATTAGTATCATTTTTGTTGTTGTCACGCTCCTTAACGTAAGCTGAAATACCCCTGAACGATTACGTCTTTACGAATATTTATCTCTGTATGTTATTAATTATATATACAATATGAACTTCAGAACGACCTTCGAGATAACATAACTATTTTAAAACAACACTTCTTATATCATTCATTTGCATTAGAATGCATCATTATAACATGTTACATACAGGTCAGCAGATTTTTATGCGGTCTACCGTCACATTGCGACGTCCCTATCGTCCTTTGACATGCGTTGACGATACTTTGTCGTGCACTGTTAAATGTAATTTACGTGGTGTTTCAGTTCGACAAAGTCAACAACATATGGCCAAATGGAACTTTTAAATTTCAGACGAAACTGATCGTAAATGTTTTACGTAGGATGTTGAATCAGAGTTGATTCAATATGTCGCCGTACACAATCATCAAGTGATGCGAATTTCCGGGAGACATCTGCAAAAGCAAAACATGCATTGGTTTTAGATTATGTAATACACAAATTGTCACTAGTGCAGACGAAAATGTGGTGTTTTGAATATACTGGCTGTAACTGAAAGGTGTAAGTTCTGTTCACCTCGAATGCAAGGCTCATGATCTGAACTTTTACCTGCAACAAGCAAACTGCTTTACTTTTTCAATATTTTTGCAGTGTTACAATGTACTTTATAAGAAGTGACATTTCCTATTAGTTTTGAAAGTTATGAATCAATAGCTTGTATGTGTAGAGACGTTTGTCGTTGGAAAATTTGGTTTTGGTAGCTTGAAGAATGTCTCTTACAATTGCTCAGAATAAGGCACACCTTGTCATTAAGCTTGTCGAGTATGATTTCAGTATTACCTTCTCTCACTTAGAAACAGAGCAAAGCTGTTACAACGCGGTTTAAGAAAAGGTATCAACTGGAAAACGGAAATATTTGTACAAATACGAAAAAGTAAGTTAACGTATCATATTTGCGAGAAAATTTAATAAATTTGAAAATGTTAATGAATCGAAACTGCATAGTACAAAACAAAGTAATGCCAACTATTGAAAACTTTGGACAAGAGCCGACCGCGGTGGTCTAGCGGTTCTGGCGCCGCAGTCCGGAACCGCGGGACTGCTACGGTCGTAGGTTCGAATCCTGCCTCGGGCATGGGTGTGTGTGATGTCCTTAGGTTAGTTATGTTTAAGTAGTTCTAAGTTCTAGGGGACTTATGACCTAAGATGTTGAGTTCCATAGTGCTCAGAGCCATTTGAACCATTTTTTTGGACACGAAGTTAACTGTCTTTGTGAGTATAATCGGTTGAGGTTGACTTTCCGTTCGAGGCCATGCTTTCTGTGTCTGTTTGTGCTTGTAAATACCCTTATCGCGTATTCACCTCACAAGCCGCTCGGTGCACCTTCGTTAACCAACACGGTTCCCGTAACTACAGTTTCTTAGTTTCAGGTGACATTTTCATCTTTGCGTAACGTACTTGTGAATCTATCTAATTCTGGTGCAGGAACTACAACTATACGTATATATATATATTTCTCGTGGAATAACAATCATTTTCAAATTACCGTAAGTATAAACATAAATAATCATTTACATTTTTATTTATCAGAGAAAAAATTTTTCACGTGAAACCAGAGATGATTCGTTACGTATCGTGTCCTACTGTTCCTACTGATATATTTCTCCATTGCATACGGCATGAACCTTGGGGATAGGTTTGGAGCATGAACGTAGCGGTATGTAGAACCCAAAATTCAACTTTCTTGTCGGCATTGTGTAACCAATACCGCTATGTGAACACTCATGTGCCAGATTTATTGCTTCTCCTTGCCTATAGTGCTCCTTTCAATTATGAGTTAAATGAAACCAACCACACACAGTTGCTATATAACTGTATTCTGTAAATACAGCGGTTTGTTGTTCCCTTGCAGTAAAAAATTCAGCGTTAGGTTATGGAGGAACTAACGTTAACCTCACTGCATATTGCGAAGGACGTATAAAAATGAACTCGATATGAATGTAAAAATGGACTACAACTAGACTAACTGCATGACATTATATTCAATGCACAAAATAAATCAATTTGCATTCCTCATACGTTTACAAAGAGCTATTTAATAAGGTTTTGGTGATGTCGTAATATGGTGGGTTTATTTTACGAGCAGCGTATACTTGACCTCCGCTATGCTAAAATGAACGTTACCAGAAGGAATGTGTGGTCATGCTGCGAATATGCCATATTTACAGCGCAACGTTCCAGAAGAGACTCACGGGCTTCCATAAAAGAAGACTGCGGACCGAGAAAAATAAAATGAGAATATAAGGGCGATACACAGAGGCTTCTAGTCTGGCATCCAATTCCGTTCTGTAAACAGTTCTGTGACACAGCTGCGTTACAGAACATCGAATTCTTACGTTAAACCCGAGCGATCTGACGTAGTGGTTAACATGCAGAACACTCTCTTGGCACCGGTCTTTTATGGAGTCTAACACACGTAGATTCTCGCATGCACTCAAAGCTAGTAGGACATAGTTATTAAGGAAGCTCTTGAAATGAAATTAGCTACTATGCTTATAAATAGAGATGATGGTTTTTGTTCAAGATCTGCATGCAGTCCTGATCTCTTTGTTCTCAAACAGCAGAAAGATATAGTTTATGCCACTTCACCTGTTGACTATTAACTTCACTATCCATAACTTCTGACGTGTGTCACCTTTAGTTTGTGATGGCAATAGTGTCTACAATGTGTGTGTGTGTGTGTGTGTGTGTGTGTGTGTGTGTCTTTACGAAGTTACTGTGAAAATCGAGGCATTACATTTAATTGCATAGCGCTGCCTTGCTGTAATTTTGCCTTGAAAATGGCAGGGTGTGCTCCTGTCGGAATATTGGCGGTTTACGACGACCGCGCCCGGCTTCATTCCCGTTAGTTCTTTCAACAATATACCTCCTTTTTCCCATAAATTATTTGTGTCCAAAAATCTGAGAAGGCATTCTAACAGCACATAATTATGTCGTTCATCTCACCACTGCACAAAATTTTTAGACAAATTTTGAAAATAAATAATCTATTAACAACTTTCTAGGCGTCATATCAGGGATCTGACTGGTTCTGACTGCTCATGAGTAAGTTCGTGATTCAAGTGACTTTAACTAGGGCACTATGTTTTATTTGTGGTAATACAAGCACAGAAATACAGCAGAAACGTTTTAACTAGCAGAACTGAAGTAAAAAATGCCATTTATCACATCTTTTCATATTATTACGAGAGAATAAGAAAATTTAATTAAGGGAAAATATTTCAATACCCACTTCAGTTTTTTAGACAACGCCGCTCTTGGGATCAGATGTTCCAAAGTTTATTGCAGACATCCCCTTTCTGTTGAGGAAGAAATGCCAACATTGTCAACAGGTCTTTTTGTTTTTAGTAACGGATATTGTTCATTCACGACTGGTGCCCATTCTTACAAAAGTGTTAGCATCTTTCTCATTGTAAAACATTTACTCCATGGTTTGGTACATACCACAGAATAACGAAACAGAGCAACAGTGAAAACGCCTTTAGTGAAAAAAACTTTTTTAAGACTTCTGACATTTCCACTCTTCAAATACACTCCTGGAAATGGAAAAAAGAACACATTGACACCGGTGTGTCAGGCCCACCATACTTGCTCCGGACACTGCGAGAGGGCTGTACAAGCAATGATCACACGCACGGCACAACGGACACACCAGGAACCGCGGTGTTGGCCGTCGAATGGCGCTAGCTGCGCAGCATTTGTGCACCGCCGCCGTCAGTGTCAGCCAGTTTGCCGTGGCATACGGAGCTCCATCGCAGTCTTTAACACTGGTAGCATGCCGCGACAACGTGGACGTGAACCGTATGTGCAGTTGACGGACTTTGAGCGAGGGCGTATAGTGGGCATGCGGGAGGCCGGGTGGACGTACCGCCGAATTGCTCAACACGTGGGGCGTGAGGTCTCCACAGTACATCGATGTTGTCGCCAGTGGTCGGCGGAAGGTGCACGTGCCCGTCGACCTGGGACCGGACCGCAGCGACGCACGGATGCACGCCAAGACCGTAGGATCCTACGCAGTGCCGTTGGGGACCGCACCGCCACTTCCCAGCAAATTAGGGACACTGTTGCTCCTGGGGTATCGGCGAGGACCATTCGCAACCGTCTCCATGAAGCTGGGCTACGGTCCCGCACACCGTTAGGCCGTCTTCCGCTCACGCCCCAACATCGTGCAGCCCGCCTCCAGGGGTGTCGCGACAGGCGTGAATGGAGGGACGAATGGAGACGTGTCGTCTTCAGCGATGAGAGTCGCTTCTGCCTTGGTGCCAATGATGGTCGTATGCGTGTTAGGCGCCGTGCAGGTGAGCGCCACAATCAGGACTGCATACGACCGAGGCACACAGGGCCAACACCCGGCATCATGGTGTGGGGAGCGATCTCCTACACTGGCCGTACACCACTGGTGATCGTCGAGGGGACACTGAATAGTGCACGGTACATCCAAACCGTCATCGAACCCATCGTTCTACCATTCGTAGACCGGCAAGGGAACTTGCTGTTCCAACAGGACAATGCACGTCTGCATGTATCCCGTGCCACCCAACGTGCTCTAGAAGGTGTAAGTCAACTACCCTGGCCAGCAAGATCTCCGGATCTGTCCCCCATTGAGCATGTTTGGGACTGGATGAAGCGTCGTCTCACGCGGTCTGCACGTCCAGCTCGAAAGCTGGTCCAACTGAGGCGCCAGGTGGAAATGGCATGGCAAGCCGTTCCACAGGACTACATCCAGCATCTCTACGATCGTCTCCATGGGAGAATAGCAGCCTGCATTGCTGCGAAAGGTGGATATACACTGTACTAGTGCCGACATTGTGCATGCTCTGTTGCCTGTGTCTATGTGCCTGTGGTTCTGTCAGTGTGATCATGTGATGTATCTGACCCCAGGAATGTGTCAATAAAGTTTCCCCTTCCTGGGACAATGAATTCACGGTGTTCTTATTTCAATTTCCAGGAGTGTATATTTATTCAGAGAGAACCCCATGGAACTATTTGGAAATAAATTTAAAGGAGGTTAAATCACGGTCAGTGGAAGCACATGATCTAATATGTCTCAGGTACTTCTTTGTATTTATTCCTGTTAAGTCCTACAACATTTGAACCATTAATGAACTAATTGCCTACTAGCAACACTTAAAAATACAATATAAATAGACATAGTTCTTCCCAGTATAAACTCTAGTACTTCCACACTTTTACATCTTCGTTATAACGAAGAATTTGAGCAGTTTCTGTGAAAGGTTCTTTATCTGTTTTCTACAGTGATCGATTGTACTCTTTTATATAGAAACTGCAGGGAAACTAAAGGTAGTTCACATGTAACCCTTCATTCTTTTGACAGAGTTTCAGAGGAATTATTGTTAGCTGCAGGCATTGGTAGGTGGAAAGTTGTTCATTCTTGGTTGATGTGCATACTTACGAAGATGTTTCCTATCACATTTATTACTTTAAATTATCTGACTGAAAGCTCATTTCTTGATCCGGTAGCTACTCAACTTATTGTTTCCATTCTACTATCGAAGTCCAAATTGAAATTCTAAGTTGATATCCTTAATATATTCGTTTCACATTCAGAGAGAGGTGGCCCAGTGGTAACAAGCTGGACACGCATGCTGAAGAACACGCATGCTGAAGGACGGCTGTTCTAATTCCCGTCCGGTCACCCTGATTTAGGTACTCCATGGATTCTCTGAATCAATCAAGGCAAATACCCCGTTGGTTCCTTTTCATGGACACGGCTGACTTCCTTTTCCATCCTTCACCACTCCAAACGCCAGCTGGAGTCGTCTCTACTGATCTAGTGCTCAAAAGAGCGATGACTCTAATTTTCTTTTCCATTTCAGATAACCTAATTTATCCATAATTTCTTGTGTTGAATCATATCCTTACTCAAAACATTATGTGGCAGATACCTCAGTGATGCAGACGAACCGTAACGCATCGCTCCTTTTGCTCATAGAGTAACTTCTATACCTTCTAATACTCAGTGCAACTTTTCAGCTTTAGCGAAATTTTCTTTGAGAATGTGTACGTCCTGTAACAACACCCTCATTAATAGCTGTTTGTAATTATTAATATTGTTCTGCATAAGAGGCTTCTGTGCTTGAAGTATCTACACGCATAATTACATATATTAAGTGTAATACTTATGAACAATACGCATCTAACCTACCACGTAACAGTACTGTGTTGTTGTATAAACTTCATACATAATTTCAATATTTAGATGTTCAACACTTACACATCCACTGAACTAATTAATATCAAAATGTACATCAAATTAGTTATTGTTTCACTGAATAAAATCTGAACAGACTATCACTGTTCCCTAAATGCACAACAGAATGGTTAATCACTTTGCTTACCTGTACGACAGTGGATAATGAGGCAGTTACAATGCAATTGCTTTTCTCTGGAACATGCAGAAAGTCATCAGGCTGCTTTTGCCATTACTTAATTTAAACTTGCAGGGTGCAATGCAAGTGTGCCGAACGCCAGCAGATCACAAGGTAATAGTCGGATATCGCACCCCGCAAAGCGTTTCGAATTGCAGTGGTTTAAAATTTTTAAATAGCAAGAGAGATATGGGGGCTCTATAACGAATAGCTTCCATACTGTTTGGCTGAGTTGTATTCGTATCAGCGAAATTGAAAAGATATGAACAAGACTGCATTACAGACCATTACTGTAATTTGAATACCACACGCAAAGCACTTGAAATTCATTCTTCAGAAGAAACTCCTCACTTTCATGAAATTAACGCTTTAAACAAAATTTTCATTCTGTATTTCAAAATGAAAAAGGGTAACGAGTGATATACGTCCTTCCAGATTTCATGCGTCGACGGTCTAAATAACAGTATCGTAGCAGTCAGATAATGAGAATTATGAAAATTTACAAAGAAAAACAGAAAATTATCTCCAACCCGACATCCCACATTATTAAATGTTAGCGCACATTACCTTCTTCAGTGTATACCAAGCTGCAGCAATAGCATTCCGAAATCAGGCCTACAGATCAACATACACACCTACTTCAACCAGTGATCAACATGGAAGTGCTTGTCCATGCGGACTGATTCCTTGACAACAGTACAAACTCTGGACTCCAGACAGTTTTCTTTATACAGGTAGCGAGAAAAAGTGTTTGCAGTGACAAATATTACAAACAACACTGCCACTTCTCATAATACAACAACCTTTCAGTAGGTGACACTATTTATTTACGAACACAGTCGGCGTATGGCCGAAATCACTTAAGTTTGCTCCACTGCGTTTCATGTAATTTGGGAATTCCAACAATATAACTGTAATCTTAAATATAAAACAGTTATAACCATCGCACTCTACTCAGAACTTCGTCTGGTAAACGGGAAAAGATTACGGGAACTCATGTTTAATGTGTATGCGAGAGAAGAGCGGCTCAAATCCTGCCCAGCATCTTCCACGATGATTTCTGCGATTTCCTTATCTAACCATGGATATTGTTTTCCCATCTTGACCTCATCTCATCTAATCACCCCGATATGGATGCAAACTAACAAAGAGACCGGCCCTAGTCGCACAAGTGTGTTGGCCTTCACGGCTGTCTTCATACGGGTAACAGTTTTCGTACCCATGCAGTGTCATCAGTGATAATCTTTCAAGTACGTCGGAAAGGTTGAAGGAACTATTGTCCAGAGTATTGTAGATAAGAAATGTACCTCATACAGACGTAATTACTGTGTAATGATAACCAATGTACAGATGAGACAAAACATTATAGCCACTGCCCTCCCCGAGACTGAAACCCCATTGAAAGCGCTACGGGCGCGTGAAGGGGAACAAAGACGATGGAGGAGACGATAATGGCTGAAAATGGGGAGATACACTGGCGTGACCGACTTCGATAGACCGTAGATGGTTTCAGGTCAGCGTCCTGGAACGAACATCTGTGAAACGCCGAAACTAGTCGGCTGTTCGCTTGCTGATGTCGTGAGGAGCTACAGAAAGTGACAAGAACGGTGAGACCATGAGTAGCCGGAAAGGGCAGCCACGTCTCATCAAGAAATGTGCAAGACAGAAAGCTGGTGCGCTCCGTGAACAGGATAAGTGGCATTTCGTGGCATATTTGACCACAAAGTACAATGCTGGTGCAGTCACAGGCGCTTCGGGACACGCCGTTCAGCGGACGTCGTTAAACATTGGGTTCCACAGCAAATGACCTCTACGCGTTCCCATTACGACCTACCTACGTCGCAAATTGCAGCTGCAGTGGACCCATCGAAATGTGTAGCCCGCTCAGATGTATTACGTTTCTTCTTACACATGATGGACTGTCGTGAACGAGTACGCTGTCTCCAAGGGAGACGGTGCTGGAATCGTACACCGCGCCACTGACAGAAGCCGGTGGGTGGCAGTGTATCCTAAGGGAAATATTTACCTGCCTTTCAACGTGACCTGTGGTAGAAATTGAAGGCCTCGTGACAGATGTGGATTACGTCAACACTGCTGTGCTCCACTTTTTCTATCCGGTGGCGATAACATCTTCCAGCAGGATAACTGTCCGACCGGAACCGTGACGACGTGTTTTTGAGGAGCATGATAGTGAACTGACGCTGACGACTTGCGTACCAAATTTTCATGATGTGAACACAGTTGAACAAATCTGGGACGCTATCGAACGCCAGCTCCAAGCCCACAAACAATTGGCCTATTATTTACGAGAACTGAGTGACTTGTGCTGCTGCCAGTACTAGTCGAATCCGTGTCAGGCCAAATCACTGCTGTACTGCGTTACAAAGGTGAACCACAATTTTATTAAACAGGTGGTAATAGCACTTTTGTGACGATCGTGCATCTTTGGTCTAGGAATAGCGTCTTAGATTAGCAGTCGAAACTCCCTTGGCCCCTAGTTCTAAACCAGAGACTCATCAAATTTTCAATAAAAATCATTAGCAGTGGCGGCCAAAGACATCTGGCACAGGAAGTTTCCCTCATTCAGCCAATGTTGTAGTCAGAGAGGGCGGAGGAGGAGCAGAGGCTCAGGGCACTGTCTTGCCCATGGGATGGGAAATTGGCCCTAAGCTCGAAGGAATCAGCAGTGGCCAACGGCATAAGGTTGTAGAAGGCAATAGAAATCACTGCATTAAAGACACAATGCGTATCCACAGGACACGTGGCTTGTAGTAGAAGAACTGTCCTGACGATCTTAGGACCAGTCCCCCATACGAATCTCCGGCAGCGGAATGCCAAGGTAGAGGTGACCATAAGAAAAAGTCTTAATGACGAGCGAAAGGATAATATCCTATGATTCGGAGCATGGAATGTCAGAATTCTAAATGTAGTAGGGAAACGAGAAATTCAGAAAATGGAAATGCTAAGGCTGCGGGTGCAATCACACTGGCCAGCCGAAGACACGTAAATAAACGAAATGTAATTGAGTAAATGTTAAGACGTAAGGTCGTATAAAAAAAAACACTGAAGCGTTTGTGATATCGGGCAGACCCATCCTCTAAAGAACGTGAACTCGCTATCACTTTGTACCGGAATCGAAAAATTATTTTTCCATAGGAAACGAGCGGATGTTTGGATCAATTTGCACACAGTCACCGCTGGAAGCGGGAATATTTGGAGAAAAAAATACACTTTACTGTTAATGTAGGTATCTAAGATCCATCCTGTATGAATAAGGATGAGGGACCAGCGTTAGTTTTCACGAATTTCTTCTTGAATTTGATTCGTCACCTCTCGCCAACTGATTGCAGCCAGTTTCATCGGACAGCGATCTACATTAATCCCCAATGACTTGTGGCAAGTAACTACCGTTGATCATGGAATGTCAACTTGATGAAAGCCCCGCAATGGTAGCAGGGTGTATTTACGTTGACTAATGAGGGCACTAGAGAGGGAATAAAAGAAATTCAATATGTCCTTGAGCAAGGTCATGTCATCAATTTTAGGTAGCATTCGAGTACGCTCGCACCGAGAAGGCTTCTCCCAATATCTTCCAGTTACTAAATCACCACCAGAGGTTCTAGGCACAAGACTGAAATTGAGATGGAGAGGCGGCTCCCCTGCGGTAAGTCCCTTCGAATTTTAATCTGGGGAGTAAGCTGTCCTTTTACGACGACAGACGCTTCATATGAGTAAAGAGATTGGATAATACTTGACATGCAGTATGACTGAGACAGGTTCCTTTATAACATGCGCATCAAGAAACAGTGACTTCCGGTCAAACGCCTTATTAAAATCGAAAAAAAGTAAGGTAACAGTGGTAGTTGCAGCCACGAGAAAACGTCCCGACATTCGACTACAGACGTCAGGATTGTGTGCCTAGGAACTCGGCTTTCGTCAACTGCAAGAATTTTCTCTAGCAATTTCAACAAATGGCGACATTTTTCTAATAGAGATTAAGGAGTGTAATCTGGTGGAATTTGTCAGTGTCTGTATGTCAGATTGTCTTCGGAATTAGAACGATTTACCGACCTTGAAAGGCGCAGAAATCTAAGTCCCCTCTCCCCCCTCCTCCTCCCTGCATTACCTCATTTACCAGTGACGTAATAGTATAACCTATAAGAAGCCAAAAATATAATAATATGCCTTAGCAATACCGTCGACTCCTGGCAGACGGCCGGAGAGGCTGTGCGGTTCTAGGCGCTACAGTCTGGAGCCGAGCGACAGCTACGGTCGCAGGTTCGAATCCTGCCTCGGGCATGGATGTATGTGATGTCCTTAGGTTAGTTAGGTTTAATTAGTTCTAAGTTCTAGGCGACTGATGACCTCAGAAGATAAGTCGCATAGTGCTCAGAGCCATTTGAACCATTTTGACTTCTGGCAATTTTTGTAATGGTGAACAAACAATAAGGAGATATATATCATTTGGAGTAAGGTAACTTAGTTCATCCTCAATGCAGGAGTATCCGTGCAATCCGGGAGAGGTTAAATGCATTAGGGAAAGCGGCATCAGTAGCACGGAAGTTATGAAGGTTGATAAAACAATTATAGATTGTTCTGGAAATGTCATGTTGTGAAGTCAGTACGTGACCATCGGTGTGAGTGAGAGACGCGATACATGCTCTTCTTCGCCGCTATCTCAACCGGTTAAGGTTGTATAAGGAGATCAATTCATACTGTAGGAAAGAACAGTATTTTGATCGCATTCTGAGTCGTTGCATTTGCTGTCTCCTTAACCGGAGAAGCTTCTCCTTAACAAGGCGAACATCCATCATCCGTACGGAAGCTCGTGTGGCACCTTCATAATATTGTTGTAAGACGAAATAATAAAATCCCTGTGGTTGCCACAGATCTCTCGCCCTCTCAGTGCCGTAACGCGTTAACGCCTTCCGAAGAAGTTGTTATGCATGCCCTGACTACCATTCCAGGATACAAGGATAACGGTCCTAGGAACTCAAGCTGTGAGTCTAAATCTCTCGAATGATAATCTCGAAGGAAAGGTCCTTTAAGAGAGATATGTTGATAATCAGGGGGAGGCGATACAATTTGACTTGTTGCATCGCATTATTTAAGGTTGCGGCTAAGGCAAAGTTATCAGTGAAACAAGTGGGTATCACGTTCGTCGCTAACAGCTGCCCACATAAAGAAGCAGAAGGACGAAAATGGTCACGTCTGCTGCTGGAAATAGCTGTGAAATGAGTGTACCCGACGAGAGTCGGACAGTGACAGATCCATGCACTGCGTACTTGCAAAGAGCAGACCAAATCATTTAGTCCTTTGCTGAAATTAAACTTTGTGGTCTCATCAAATGGTTCAAATGGCTCTGAGCACTATTGGACTCAACTTCTGAAGTCTACAGTCCCCTAGAACTTAGAACTACTTAAACCTAACTAACCTAAGGACATCACACACATCCATGCCCGAGGCAGGATTCGAACCTGCGACCGTAGCGGTGTCGCGGCTCCAGACTGTAGGGCCTAGAACCGCACGGCCACTCCGGCCGGCGTTGTCTCATCCACAGGATGCATAATGCAATTAAAATTTCCACCCAAGTTTTTGCAGAATTTTACGAAATAAATAAAATATATCCTGAAACTTCCTGGCAGATTAAAACTGTGTGCCCGACCGAGACTCGAACTCGGGACCTTTGCCTTTCGCGGGCAAGTGCTCTACTGGCAGAAGTAAAGCTGTGAGTACCGGGTGTGAGTCGTGCTTCGGTAGCTCATTTGGTAGAGCACTTGCCCGCGAAAGGCAAAGGTCCCGAGTTCGAGTCTCGGTCGGGCACACAGTTTTAATCTGCCAGGAAGTTTCATATCAGCGCACACTCCGCTGCGGAGTGAAAATCTCATTCTGAAAATATATCCTTCTTGTAAAAACAGGCAATCAGTCGGTGGTATTCCCTATCTATAAAATAACGCAGTATCAGGAGTAACATTAGCCACGCGGAGCGACCGTGCGTTTAGAGGCACCATGCCACGGATCGCGCGACCCCTCCCGCCGGAGTTTCGAGTCCTTCCTCGGGCAGGGGTGTGTGTGTTGTTCTTAGCACAAGTTAGTTTAGTTAGTTTAAGTAGTGTGTAAGTCAAGGGACCGATGACCTAACAGTTTGTCCCTTAGAATCTCACATACATAGGAGCCAGGAATAGAAGTGCAAAAATATCGCGTTTGCTCTTGAATCATAAATAAAATGTCGTAGCGCTGGTAGTCTAAGGTCGACACTAATTCAGTTCATATTCAAGGTAAGAGAATTATAGGCCTGCAACCAGTTATTACCAAAATCAACTAAGATTATCACTTGCAATTGACGTTTAAGATCGTGTACCACAATCCGTGGCGGAGTGAACGTGTGAATCTCTCCTCCGTCCTCTTTACAGTTTCCCTTTTCCGCAACGCAGCAAGCTCAGGTTAAAACCTCTCTTTATTGCGGCTTTGCAGGAACTCGACTCGCACAGGTGTGTGAGTGTGGGGGGGGGGGGGGGGTGTTCCTACGGAAATTCAATTTCAGACGCATAGGAAGGAGTCTGAACACCCGTCTCCTCCACTCCTCCACAGGTGGGTGGTGCGATTCCTGAGCGGCGACGGAAACGAAAGCGACGATATTTTTGCCGTCACAGCGTGTTGCAATGGCACACCGTTACCGAACAGGCTCTGACCAGCGGTGGCCTGTGCAATGATTTCCCCGTCCTGGTGAACAGAAGAAGAGTGGGAATACGTTACAGTCCCTCGATACACTACCGAGTTCCAGAACATTTCCATCCTCACGCGACCACGAACAGGTGGCCTCAGTCTCGACAGGTACAATGAATGGGCTGCTCGATGCTTTCGGATCGTGAACAGTGGCTGAACTCAGTGAAGGGAGAGGCACCCTCCAACGGAATCTTTCTAATAGGACAGAGAAGGAACCACCTGACTCCTCACTATCTTGCATCCATCTACACTTATTTTGAAGTGGAAGTGAGGGCGACACCGACGCTACAGCGGTGAAGTCCTTATGCGAGGTTAACGGCGTAAATTCACTAGGCCCATTAAGCAATAGCTCGCATTGTCCCTCAGGAAATTGGTTAGCCACAGTGGCTGTCATTTGGGGAACAAGCTCCGCTAAACTTACTCTTTTAAGATTTTCTAAGTCGATTTAAAGACTGTGACACGACGCGGGCAATTTGTGTGATGCTGCCCCTCCCATTCCATTTTACCACCCTATCCACGCATCGAACACCACTGTAAACTTGTAAATGATGTTGAGCGGAACAGCATTCCCGCTGTATATTCCATATGTTCCTTAACGGAACCAGAACGGTCTTGATGAAACTATCAAAAACGCCGGGTAGACGGTTAAGCCCCCTGCCATTCGTGTATTCCACCTCCGTTTCTGCCAGAATAGTCACACTATTAGAACCATCATAATGAATGAAGGCGATTTGGAATCCATGCCACAAAAGGAACAAGTCAACCTGATGCTGGTTTAGAAACTCCTCATAAAACACGTACAATTCAGAATGGACGCAGGATATATCAACATGTTCTGAAGTTATCTTAATAGTGTCTGCAAGCCAATCATGGATTTAAAACGAGCTTCGCTCCGTATTCCTCGTGGACTTGTTAAAACTGAAACTGACGGTACCTGTGCGTGGAATATTCCTGGAAGCCATCGACGATATCACGGCACAAAAAATATTGAGTGGAAATTGATTTACAAAGACGAGATGCTGAGATGCAAACAGTGGGGCAACATGCACAAGGACTCACTTGACACTAAAGGGTAACAAGACACTAATGGGTCTCGAAGCACTTGGGTATACGTGAAACCAGGCAGGACCTATTCGTCCAACGCCATAAGCGGGAATGCCTACCGCTAGACAACAGGTGTGGTGTAAACAGCTATTACCACACTAATTCACCCTGTTACCTCTTACATGGGTGAGATGTGGCTAGCCGGAATGGGTAGCCAAGTCTCAACCACTGCCTCAAGCATCTCAGTCGACAATCATTGTTCTTATGCCGTTGCAGTACAAATTTCTTACCCACTATAAGCTTTTATTTCTTTTTATACTGGACTGGGACTCGACGTCCGTAATAGGGCCGCTCCGCCTTCCCCCACCACGGGTCGCATCCTGTTCCCCCACCACCGATGCGGTACCCCTTTCCGGAGACGCGTGACTTTCTCGCCTGCAGAAATGGACAGCAGTCGAGAGATTATATAGATAGGTTGAACACAGCATCCTGACACTTCGCTTGAAGATGATGAGTACGAAACTCATCTACGGTCCATGCCACCCCTCCGCTGATCATGCAAGAAGATTTCGTGCTTGGAATAAGCAGAGAAACCTAGCAGTCACAAAGACCGTTACTGTTTACAATGTATATCAATGATCTGCATCCATAGGACATGTGGCCTGTAACTGAAAAAGTGCCATAACAATTCCCCATTGGCAAAAAATTCCGGAACAGTTCACCATTCGGATTTCCATTGGAGACTTACAAGGGGAGGTAACTATGGGAAAAACATTAAATAACCAACGGAACGAAAACGTTCTACGACTCGACGAGCGGAATATCAGAAGCTTGAACGTGATAGGGAAGCTACAAGATCTGGATGGGGTATGCAAAGACTTAATATAGAAATAGTTAGGGCTCAGTGAAGTGAAATGGAAAAAAGACAAGGATTCCCGGTCCGATGAGCATAGGGTAACATCAACAGCAGCAGAAAATAGCATAACGGGAGTGGGATTCGTTATGAATAGGAAGATACTGAAGATTGTGTTACTGTGAACAGTTCAGTGATAGGGCTGTTCTTACCAGAATCGACGAAAACCAACAACGACAACGATAGTTAAGGTATACATGCCGACGTCTGAAGATGAAGATGAAGAGGTAGAGGAAATACATGAGAATATTGAAAGGTTAATACAACACGTAAGGGGAGAACAAAATCTAATATAGTCATGGGGGACTGGAATGAATTTGTATGGGAAGGATTCGAAGTAGAGGTTACAGTATAATATGGGCAGCGGACAGGAAATAAGAGATGAGAAAGAGTAATTGAGATTTTGTAATAGCGAATACTCTGTTCAAGAATCATAAGAGGAAGAGGTATACTGGGAAAAGGCCGGGTGAGACAGGAAGATTTCATCTATATTACACCATAGTCAGGCAGAGATTCCGAAATCACATACTGGGTTGTAAGGCGTATCCAGAAGCAGGTAGAGACTTAGATCACAATATAGTAATGATGAAGAGTAGGTTGAAGCTTAAGAGATTAGTCAGGAAGAATTAGTAAGCAAAGAAGTGTGATACGGAAGTACTAAGGAATGACGAGATACGCTTGAAGTTCTCTAAGGCAACAGAGCAGTAAGGAATAGCTCAGCAGGCAGTACAGTTGAAGAAGAATAGACATTTCTAAAAAGAGCAATCACTCAAGCTGTAAAGAAAAACATAGATGCCAGGAACGTAACTGCGAAGAAAACTTGGATAACAGAAGAAACACTTTAGTTGATCGATGAAAGAATGAAGTACAAAGAAGTTCAGGGACATTCAGGAATACAGAAGTACAAGTCACTGACTAATGAAACAAATATGAAGTCCAGGGAAGTTAAGACGAAATGGTAACATGTAAAATGTGAAGAACTCGAAAAAGAAATGATTGTCGGAAGGAATGACTCAGCATATAGGGAAGTGAAAGCAAGGATGGTAACACTAAGATTGCCACGGAAATTTCTCTGTAAAATATAGAGGAGCGAGCGGATAGGTGGAGAGAGTTCACTGAAGGCCTCTATGAGGGGGAAGATTTGTCTGGTGTGATAGAAGAAGAAACAGGAGTCGTTTTAGAAGAGATAGGGAATTTATTATTAAAATCAGAATTTAAGAGAGCTTTGGAGGACTTAACATCTAATAAGGCACAAGGGATAGACTACGTTTCATCAGAATTTGTAAAATAATTGGGGGAAGTGGCAACAGGACGATTATTCACGTTGGGACGTGGAATGTATGAGTTGGCGATGTACCATTTTGGCGACATACCATCTAACTTTTGGAAAATATCATCCATATAATTTCGAAGACTGCAAGAGCTGACAATTGCGAAAATTATCGCACAATCAGCTTAACAGCCCATGCATCCTGTATGCTGACAAGAATAATACACAGAAAAATGCAAAAGAAAATTGGGAATGTGTTAGACAACGATCAGTTTGGCTTTACGACAGGTAAAGGCCCCTGAGAGGCAATTCTGACGTTGCGGCTGATACTGGAAGCAAGACCGAAGAAAACTCATGACACGTTCAAAGGATTCGTTGACTTGGAAATAGCGTTCGACAATGTAAAATGATGGAAGATGTTTGTAATTCTGAGAAACGTAGCGTTAAGCTATAAAGACCGGTAACGTATAATATGTACAAGGGCCAAGCGGGAATAATAAGGGTGGACGACATAGAACGAATTGCTCCGATTAAAAAGCGTTAATGACGAGGATGTACTCTCTGGCCTCAACTGATCAATCTGTATACCGAAGAAGCTATGATGGAAATAAAAGAAAGACAGAGGAGTGGGATTAAAATTCAGTGTGAAAGGATAACAATGGTGCGATTCGCTGATGACATTGCTATCCTGAGTGAAAGTGAGGAAGAATTACATGATCTGCTGAATGAAATGAACAGTATGATGGGTACAGAATATAGATTGAGAGTAAATCAAAGAACGATGAAAGTAAAAAAGAAGTAGCAGAAATGAGAATAGTGAGAAAATTAACACAAGGATTGATGGTCATGAAGTAGAAGAAGTTAAGCAATTCTGCTACTTGCACAGCAATACAACCAATGACTGACGGAGAAGGCAGGGCATCAAAAATAGATTAGCACTTGCAAAAGGGGTATTTCTGGCCAAGAGAAGTCTACTAGTATCTAATATTGGCATTAATTTGAGGCAGAAATTTCGGAGAATGTACGTTTGGAGCACAACATTGCATAGTGGCGAAACGTGGGCTGTGGGGAAACTGGAACAGAAGAGTATCGAAGCATTTGAGATGTGGTGCGGCAGACGAATGTTGAAAGTTAGTTGGACTGATAAGGTAAGGAGTGAGGAGGTTCTACACAAAATCGGAGACGAGAGAAATATGTGGAAAACATTGACAAGGAGAAGGGACAGGATAGCAGGACATCTGTTAAGTCATCAGGGAATGACTTTCACTGTCCTAGAGAGAGCTGTAGAGAGAAAAAACTGTAGAGAAAGGCAGAGATTGAAATACATCCAACAAACAATTGAGGACGTAGGTTGAAAGTGCTACTCTGAGATGAAGAGGTTGGCACAGGAGAGGAATTGGTGGCCGGCCACATCAAAGCAGATAACTAATGGCTAAAAATAAATAAATAAATAAACGATGTAGTTGAAAGCTTGTAGTAGAAACCAACGCCAAAGACAGCATTGAACTGCAAAATGACCTACACGAAACTGATAAATGGTACAGTCTCTGGCAGTTGCCCCTGAATGTAAATTAATGTAAGAATTTTTAAGACGTTGCAGTCCTGTCAGCAACTGTGATAAATTAATATGTCAAAAATCCGCCTCAGTTGTGAAATGTTATTGGTCTTTACCCAGGTTTCAGCTAGAGTAATCTAGCCCTCTTCACAAGCATAAAATAAACTAAATCATGCCAGAATAAGGCACGGTCTAACATCAAAAGCTAAAGTATCGTGGTACCATGTCAAACTACGTTACTCAGCTGAGGAACAGCCCCGGCGTCACTTCGTGGAAAGCGGTCGGTTAGCCGCGGACGCTACGTTGCAACTTCCACAGTCAGTTCCAACGCAGCGTCCGCGGAACTTCCACAGTCAATTCCAACGTAGCGTCCGCGGAACTTCCACAGTCAGTTCCAACGTAGCGTCCGCGGAACTTCCACAGTCAGTTCAAATGTAGCGTCCGCGGCTAACCGACCGCTTTCCACGAAGTGAGGCCGGGGCTGTTCCTCAGCTGAGTAACGTAGTTTGACATGGTACCACGATACTTTAGCTTTTGATGTTAGACCGTGCCTTATTCTGGCATGATTTAGTTTATTTTATGCTTGCGAAGAAGGCTAGATTACTCTAGCTGAAACCTGGGTAAAGATCAATAACATTTCACAACTGAGGCGCATTTTTGACATATTAAAGTAAATAAACTTGTTTTATTATGCATGCACTGGTAAAGAAATCCCCGACTGTGCAAGCAGACCATTGATGAAAAATGCGGGAAACGAGATATACCGTGAAATATCTAATAGAGTAACTATGCAGAGCTATCTTAAGCGGAATGAAAACAAAGTGTTACCATACTGATTCATAAGAAGAATCTTAATGAATGAAACTTATCCACAAAAGCAATGACTTCCAAGTCACATGTTTGACCGATTCATAAATATTGTTATCAGTCTTGCATCCTCACCCGGTAGGAGAGAGAGAAGTGATAGAGAAAATTTAACGAAGAGCTGCAAGATTCGATACGCCATCGCTTAGTCGTCGCGAGGGCTTCATAGAGATGCTCAGAAAATTCCACTGGCAGACACTACAAGAGAGGAGTTGTGCGTCGTAGGGAATTGTGGACGGGTTTACTCTTTAAATTTCGAGATGGTACTTTCCGGGAAGAGTCGGACAACGTATTACTCCTTCCCACAAACATCTAGCGATATGATCATGATGAGTAAATTTGGGTAGTAAGGGCTTATAGAGAGGCTCACTGACACACTCCCAACGCGGCATCCGCGAGCGAAACAGGGAAAGAAGGATCAGTTAGTAGTTCCAGAAATATATTCCACCACACATCGTCAGGTGTGTTGCCGAGTAATGATGTAGATGAAGACTACAGATGACTGACGTCACATCGTGTTCTTTAACGAATCACCGTTCTGCACTGTTTCGGATGGCCATCGTCGACGAGTATGGTGACGATCTGGGCAGACGTACCATTCTTCCAATAGTTAGGAGAGGCACAGCAGTAGCAATCCAGGCGTCACTGTGTGGGGAGCCATCGGTCATCACTTGAAGTCACAACTGGTGGTTGAGGGAACTCTTGACGTCACAGCGGACGTCCAGCGTCCTCGTGTGTTGCCTCGACGGTATCTTGTTGCCACTGTCCAACAGTCTTCTGATACTAATATTCTCCCTTGCGCTGCAAGACAGCCAGATCTGCTTCCCATAGAACAAGTGTGACACCGGCCCAGAAATCAACACTGTCCCAGCGTCAGTATCCATGTTATCAAGGTCCAGTTACAACACTTGTAGGTCAGCTGGCCTCAAAAGAATTTACTACTACTTTATGAAACCCTCTCGAACCAAATCAGAGCATATATCCAGGGCAGAGCCGGCCACGGTGGCCGAGCGGTTTTAGGCACTTCATAACGGAACCGCGCGACTGCTACGGTCGCTTCTAATCTTGCATCGGGCATGAATGTGTGTGATGTCCTTAGGTTAGTTAGGTTTAAGTAGTTCTAAGTTCTAGTGGACAGATGACCTCAGATGTTAAATACCATGGTGCTCTGAACCATTTGAACCATGGATGGCAGAGGGGATGCCAGCTGATACTGCTAAATGGCACCGTACTACTAAGCTGTTTGTAAATTTAACTCCATTTTATAATCATCAAATTAGCATAATATACTCTTTCAATCCGTGATGTTATTTTCGTTTCCTCCCCTTCTGCATACTTTACTTTTCTTGTCAGGTAGTATATTGTTTCCACTAGATAACATTCGTGCACTGATTAGTGAATTCTGGAATAGTCTGCCATTGAATAAGAGTGTTCCATATGAGATGTACCTGGTGATCAAAAAGTCAGTATAAATTTGAAAACTGAATAAATCACGAAATAATGGAGATAGAGAGGTACAAATTGACACACATACTTGGAATAACATGGGGTTTTATTAGAACTAAAAAAAATGCAAAAGTTCAAAAATTGTCCTGCAGATGGCGCTTCATCTGATGAGAATGGCAATATTTAGCAGAACAAAGTAAGACAAAGCAAAGATGATGTTCTTTACAGGAAATGCTCAATATGTCCACCATCATTCCTCAACAATAGCTGTAGTCGAGGAATAATGTTGTGAACAGCACTGTAAAGCATGTCCGGAGTTATGGTGAGGCATTGGCGTCGGATGTTGTCTTTCAGGATCCCTAGACATGTCGGTCGATCACGATACACTTGCGACTTCAGGTAACCCCAAAGCCAATAATCGCACAGACTGAGGTCTGGGCACCTGGGAGGCCAAGTGTGGTGTCACCGCCAGACACCACACTTGCTAGGTGGTAGTTTTTAAATCGGCCGCGGTCCGCTAGTATACGACGGACCCGCGTGTCGCCACTGTCAGTAATTGCAGACCGAGTGCCACCACACGGCAGGTCTAGAGAGACGTACTAGCACTCGCCCCAGTTGTACAGCCGACTTTGCAAGGAACGGTTCACTGATAATTACGCTCTCATTTGCCGAGACGATAGTTAGCATAGCCTTCAGCTACATTTTCGACGACCTAGCAAGGCGCCGTATTCAAGTGATATTGAGATTCTATTAATGTAAAATCAAGAGCAATGTTCTACAAATGTGGATTAAAGTAAAGTATTCGAGAAGCTACGTACTTTTCTTTATAGCATTCATTACGTATCCTGTTTCAGACCTCACGCCAGCCTGCGTGAGTTTAAGCGCGTGCCTTTCGGCTTCCTCTCATTGTGTCTAGGCTGTCTTGTCTAGACACAACACCAAGCATGACGAAAGTGGCAGCTGAGCACACGATCATCACCAAACGACGCGCGCAAGAGATCTTTCACGCATCTAGCATTATGGGGTGGTTCTAATAAAACCCCATGTCATTCCAAGCATGTGTGTCAATTTTTACCTCTCTATCCATATTATTCCGTGGTTTATTAAGTTTTCAAATCTATACTGACTTTTTGATCACCCGGTTTATGTCAGGGTGGCTGTATTTGATTTGGGTCTTGATACTTAGCGAATGAAACAACTCTCTGTGGTCTAGGCTTCAGAGAGTTAATTTCTCCTCCACTCATGCGGACTACGTGTTCAGGAAGTTTCAGAAACGGTCTAGCCCCGGCATTTATTCCACCGGAAAAATAAGTTTGGAAACGGCACACGGGGCGAGGAACACACGGCCGGCTGGCTCTGGGCTGCGCCGCTGCGGTCGCGTCGGTTTCCCGGAGTTCCCTGTGAGGGTGGGACACAGGGCCACCGGCGACCGCAGCGGCGCCGCGCGACGTGCTCGCCCTCCTCTGTGCGGACGTGCGGCACTGACCTCCCAGGCTCAGCCGCAGCGCCACCCGCCGATGACCAACACTACAGTGGCCAGCAAAGTTTCAGGCAAACATTCCCTGAGAAAGAACTCTACTGTTCTTTGTTCCAGAGTAGCGGGAATGTGAGCACCAGCGCCGTTTTAAAGCAACCAAATAAGCACTGTCACACAGTACCCGTGTTAATATCAAGAGAAGATAATATCATGATGTTCATTATGTCATGTGGACATCCAGTCAGATCATAATAAGATTTCGAAGTGATACAAGGATTAATAACTTGCATTAAATGTGCAGAAATGTAAATTGTGAGCTGTACAAAATGCTAAAAAGTAGTATCACACAACTCCAACATCAACCTGTTACCACTTAAATTAGTCAACTCATATAAATACCGTGGTGTAATAATTTGTAGTGAGGTGACATGGAATGGTCTCATTGGTTACGTCGTAGGTGAGGTGGCAGGTTTAAAATTATTTACAAGATACTGAGAAAATGAAGTTAGTCTGTAAATGATAAATTCAAAGTTTCGTGTTCTGGCTCTAGATGGGTCAAATGGTCCCGATCGACTGCCGCGTAACCCTCTGTTCATGACGTCACTGGATACGGTGTGGAGGTACACGTGATTAGGACCCCGCTTTCCCGCTTATTTTCGGATTTCCTGAGCTTAGAGCCGCTACTAATAGGGCGAGTAGCTCTCAGTTGACCTCACGAGGCTGATTGCACCCCACACCAGACCACTCACCAAGAAAAAAAATAACTTGCAGTACCAAGGATAGAAATTCGGTCCTCCACATGGCAGTCAGTTTGAGAACAGGTATACTGATGCAGATATAAATCCATATGTAACACAATGATGCCTACTTGTGAGCATCCAGAAAACGTCTGCACCTTCCAGATAGTTATTAATCAGCATCGCTACATAACATGTAACTTATTGCCTCCCATTTAAAATACTGTTATCCCCAAGTTTACTCAAAGTTCACTGTTCACCAGTTCAAAACTAACATATTTTTCATAAAAGTTTCACATTTTCCTGCTAACACTCTCTATCACTCGGCACTATAGTTATCGTAAAACCCCTTATGGTTGCAACAATGCTTTGAAGAACGCAAGCTACTGTCATCCGATCCTCACAAGTGAAAGGCGGTTTATCGACACATTCGCACCCTTTCAGTACTGCAGCAAAAAACCACAGAGGAAGGACTGGTGCTGGACACTCGGAGGACGGTGGTTAACTTTTCCAGCCACATTTTAAGTGATGTAGTCACACAAATTCTGGCTAAAGGAATTAATTTCGCAGTCGCACAAAACGAGTCCCGAAAGAAGACACAATCGAATCTGTCGAGGCTTCGATTCGTCATCTACCACAAGCTGAGGCGGAGAAGATCAGACAAGAAACAGTACGGGTGCTGACTCACGCAAAGCCCCCGAAACTAAATATCAGCAAGGACGAACGTCATGCTATCGGGCAACTGAGGAACAGCTCTCATTTAGTAATAACACGAGCAGACAAAGAAAATTTGAATATTGTGCTGGACACGGAAGATTATGACAAACGCATGTAGGATCTCCTGTGTAAACCCATTTATAAGAAGCGTAAGTGAGATTTGACACCCGAGACAATCAAGTAGACGCAAGCACTGCTAAAGCAAACCAGAATGAATTTCGACAAGGCCAGAAGACTCAACCTACAAGTTCCACAGCCACCAAGAATATATGGTGTACCGAAGGTCCATAACGAGGCCTGTCTATGATACTTCCTGGCAGATTTAATCTGTGGGCCGCACGCAGACTCGAACTCGCGACCTTTGCCTTTCTTGGGCAAGTGCTCTACTATCTGAGCTACCCAAGCACGACTCACGCCCGCCCGCATCTCGTGGTCGTGCGGTAGCGTTCGCGCTTCCCACGCCCGGGTTCCCGGGTTTGATTCTCGGCGGGGTCAGGGATTTTCTCTGCCTCGTGATGGCTGGGTGTTGTGTGCTGTCCTTAGGTTAGTTAGGTTTAAGTAGTTCTAAGTTCTAGGGGACTGATGACCATAGATGTTAAGTCCCATAGTGCTCAGAGCCATTTGAGCCATTTGACTCACGCCCCGTCCTCACAGCTTCAATTCTGCCAGTACCTCGTCACCTACCTTCCAAACTTCACAGAAGCTCTCCTGCGAACCATGGAGAACTAGCACTCCTGGAAGAAAGGATATGGCGGAGACATGGCTTAGCCACAGCCTGGGGGATGTTTCCAGAATGAGATTTTCACTCTGCAGCGGAGTGTGCGCTGATATGAAACTTCCTGGCAGATTCAAACTGAATGCCGGACCGTGACTCGAACTCAGTACCTTTGTCTTTCGTAGGCAAGAGGCCTTTCCTTTACCAACGATTGTGAGTACTATCAATTCACCGACTTACAGTCTAGCAAAGTAGCTGGCTCCAAAGCTCTGACCTATGGTGGACCATACAAATTCGTACGTTAAGGACTCCATCCATTTGGTGGAACTTCTAAAAGAAAAGTGTATCTCTGTCACAGACCTGATGGTTAGCTACGACGCGAAATCTTTATTCACGAATGTACCGGTACAAGACACCATGAACATCTTAGAGGAACGAATGGCACCCGATATTTGTCATCTACTGCGCCACTTTTTAACGACCACCTGTTTCATATGGAAAGGGGAATTTTACCAACAGACAGATGGTGTAGCTATGGGCTCCCCTCTCTCTCCTATTGCAGCAGACATCTTTATGGAAGCATTTGAAGAAACAGCACCCCAGTCCGCACCATTACGCCCAGAATGTTGGCTCCGATACGTTGATGAGACTTTCGTGATGTGGCTACATGGACAGGAAGAGCTACGGCATTTCCACCAACACCTCAATCAGCAGCACAGCAGAATCCAATTCACTATGGAGATAGAAAAGAATGGGACGCTGCTGTTTCTCCATGTGGACGTTTACAGAAAGCCTGACGGTAAACTAGGCCACAGAGTATATACGAAGCCAACCAGTACTGAGAGGTACCTGCATACCTCCTCGCATCAACACCCTGCACACTTTAACCAAGAGGAATCACAAGATCAGCCATAAGGAGCATCTAAAGGATGAACTAGAACACCTCAAGTCCATTTTTGGCCCCAATGGTTATGGAATGAAAGTAATAGAGGAAACTAGGGCGACAAAAAATGAAGGCCATAGAGGAGAGCAAAAGGAAGCACAAAACATCGCTCTATTACCATATGTTGAAGGTGTCACTGAACGGATCGGCAAAATTTTCCGCCGATCAGGCATCAAGTCGATTTTTCGAGGCAACAACAAAATAAAATATGGTTCAAATGGCTCTCAGCACTGTGGGACTTAACATCTGAGGTCATCAGTCCCCTAGAACTTAGAACTACTTAAACCTAACTAACCTAAGGAATTAGAATTGGAATTTAAAACAGCTTTGGAGGACTTTTGGTCAAATAAGGCAGAAGGGATAGATAACATTCCATCAGAATTTCTAAAATCATTGGGGAAAGTGGCAACAAAACGACTATTCACGTTGGTGTGTAGAATATATGAGTCTGGCGATATACCATCTGACTTTCGGAAAAGCATCATTACCGAGCGAGGTGGCGCAGTGGTTAGACACTGGACTCGCATTCGGGAGGACGACGGTTCAATCCCGCGTCCGGCCATCCTGATTTAGGTTTTCCGTGATTTCCCTGAATCACTCCAGGCAAATGCCGGGATGGTTCCTCTGAAAGGGCACGGCCGACTTCCTTCCCCATCCTTCCCTAATCCGATGAGACCGATGACCACGCTGTCTGGTCTCCTTCCCCAAACCAACCAACCAAAAGCATCATCCACACAATTCCTAAGACGGCAAGAGCTGACAAGTGCGTGAATCATCGCACAATCAGCTTAACAGCTCATGCATCGAAGCTGCTTACAAGAATAATATACAGAAGAATGGAAAAGAAAATTGAGAATGCGCTAGGTGACGATCAGTTTGGCTTTAGGAAAGTAAAGGGACGAGAGAGGCAATTCTGACGTTACGGCTAATAATGCAAGCAAGGCTAAAGAAAAATCAAGACACTTTCATAGGATTTGTCGACTTGGAAAAAGCGTTCGACAATATAAAATGGTGCAAGCTGTTCGAGATTCGGAAAAAAGTAGGGGTAAGCTATAGGGAGAGACGGGTCATATACAATATGTACAACAACCAAGAGGGAATAATAAGAGTGGACGATCAAGAACGAAGTGCTCGTATTAAGAAGGGCGTAAGACAAGGCTGTAGCCTTTCGGCCCTACTCTTCAATCTGTATATCGAGGAAGCAATGATGGAGATAAAAGAAAGTGTTAGGAGTGGAATTAAAATACAAGGTGAAAGGATATCAATGATACGATTCGCTGATGACATTGCTATCCTGTGTGAAAGTGAAGAAGAATTAAATGATCTGCTGAACGGAATGAGCAGTCTAATGAGTACACAGTATGGTTTGAGAGTAAATCGGAGAAAGACGAAGGTAATGAGAAGTAGTAGAAATGAGAACAGCGAGAAACTTAACATCAGGATTGATGGTCACGAAGTCAATGAAGTTAAGGAATTCTGCTACCTAGGCAGTAAAATAACCAATGACGGACGGAGCAAGGAGGACATCAAAAGCAGACTCGCTATGGCAAAAAAAGGCATTTCTGGCCAAGAGAAGTCTACTAATATCAAATACCGGCCTTAATTTGAAAAGAAATTTCTGAGGATGTACGGCTGGAGTACAGCATTGTATGGTAGTGAAACATGGACTGTGGGAAACCGGAAGAGAAGAGAATCGAAGCATTTGAGATGTGGTTCTATAGACGAATGTTGAAAATTAGGTGGACTGATAAGGTAAGGAATGAGGAGGTTCTACGCCGAATCGGAGAGGAAAGGAATATGTTGAAAACACTGACAAGGAGAAGGGACAGGATGGTAGGACATCTGCTAAGACATGAGGGAATGAGTTCCATGGTACTAGAGGGAGCTGTAGAGGGCAAAAACTGTAGAGGAAGACAGAGATTGGAATGCGTCAAGCAAATAATTGAGGACGTAGGTTGCAAGTGCTACTCTGAGATGAAGAGGTTAGCACAGGAAAGGAATTCATGGCGGGCCGCATCAAACCAGTCAGTAGACTGATGACAAAAAAAAAAACCTAAGGACATCACAAACATCCATGCCCGAGGCAGGATTCTAATGTGCGACCGCAGCGGTCGCGCGGTTCCACACTGAAGCGCCTAGAACCACTCGGCCACTCCGGCCGGCAATAAAACATGTTTTTCACACAACGAAAGATGCAGTTGACAAACTACATGCTGCTGGAGTTAACGAAATCAGGTGCGAATATGGGTTAGTGTATGTGGGCGAGACGGGGCGACCCATCAGCACACGGATATCTGAACACAAAAGATATATCCGACTAAGGCTGCACACCAGATCATCGGTGGCAGAACACCAGGTTGAGTGCAGCAAACAGATTGATTTTGGTTAGCACGCGTACTGACGTAACAGCCTCTTACTTTCTGGAAGGAATAGCTAATAAGAATAAGAGAAAAGACGAGTTCCGGCTTCCGACGTCTTGGCTGCCATAACAGCGCTACGTGACGATAGCTCACGTGAAGCAACACGTACAGACGCGTGGGAGACCACAGCGGCCGCAGGTACATAGAGTACTGGCGAGGCCTCTGCCGGCGGTAGAAAGCAGGGATATAACGCAACGTCACAGCTGCCATCTGGTTTTTCATTCACCGATTCCCACTAATCACAAGGGGTGACGCAAACACCAATCAAAACGCTGGGTTTCCACCAATGAAAAGAAATAATGAAAACACCAATAAAGACTACTAACATTTCTCCCCTGCATCCTTAACAGTTATCAGAATTGAATAACAGCCATGTGTACAGATATATAAGAAACAAAGTTTTGTCATTCAGCAGTAAACAAAAACATCCTGAAGGAGGTCGCTTGCAACAGGGACCGAAACGTCAGTAGTTTTATATATTTACAATGCGGTCACAAACCCAGAAAAATTTTATTAAGTGTGACAATGGCCGCGTGAGCCTACGTTTATTCAAAAGCCCGATGTTCCTCGCTCGAACAGGAACCGATCACCTATGACCGCCGGCCGCGGTGGTCTAGCGGTTCTGGCGCTGCAGTCCGGAACCGCGGGACTGCTACGGTCGCAGGTTCGAATCCTGCCTCGGGCATGAGTGTGTGTGATGTCCTTAGGTTAGTTAGGTTTAAGTAGTTCTAAGTTCTAGGGGACGTATGACCTAAGATGTTGAGTCCCATAGTGCTCAGAGCCTTTTGAACCATTTGAACCGCCGGCAGCGGTGGCCGAGCGGTTCTAGGCGCCTCAATTTTGAACCGCGCGTCTGCTACGGTCGCAGGTTCGAATCCTGCCTCGGGCATGGATGTGTGTGATGTCCTTAGGTTAGTTAGGTTTAAGTAGTTCTAAGTTCTAGGGGACTGATGGCCTCAGATGTTAAGTCCCATAGTGCTCAGAGCCATTTGAACCATTTGAACCTATGACCACCCCTATCTCACCCCCCCCCCCCCACCCCACCCCCTCGCAACACACACACACCACGATTCTTTGCGCGACCTTTTCAGACATAAACAGTAGGGGAAGATTTAGTACACCTGAAAAGACAATGTCGATTTTGATCCGATGACGGCGTATGCCACCTAGGAATAGTAGCTGTAATGCTAATCGTTTCAGTGGTGTCCGCCAACGGACAGCGTAGTGGCATATCTACCAGAGCACCGCTTGTGTCTGCCATTTAATAGGGAATGCTGACAGCCTGAAGGTTCATTGAGGTGCAAAACTGTGAAGCAAGCAAGCAACCATGGCACGGAGACGCGCTCGTGCTTTCTATAGCCAAATGAGCGAGTTTGAAAGGGGTCAAATTGTGAGCTTCCGGGTGGAGAGATGGTCCTTTCGGAGAATTGCCACACTAGTTCGACTTGCTGCGTTAGTTGAGCAACGATGCTCGTATATGTGGTCACGTGAACATTCTCACTCTCTAGACGAGGTTCTGGGCGTCCACACAGCAAAGACGCCCGCGAGGATGGTCGTATCGTAAGGGCAGCAGTGGGAGATGGGACACTCACCACAGCACAGATAAGAGGTCTTGTGAACCCAGATATGTCGACACGTACTGTTGTGAACCATGTTCAAAAAGATTTCGGGCTTGCAGCCGGTCATCGTAAACTTCATTGCACGATATTTTGGCTGGACAACTGCCAGCCATCTTCATGTGAGCCGAACGAGGACTGACGAAGACGCTCTCCCCTCCGTCTTATACAGGGTGTTACAAAAAGGTACGGCCAAACTTTCAGGAAACATTCCTCACACACAAATAAAGAAAAGATGTTATGTGGACATGTGTCCGGAAACGCTTAATTTCCATTTTAGTCTCGTCAGCATGTACTGTACTTCCTCGATTCACCGCCATGATTTCATACGGGATTCTCTACCAGTACTGCTAGAACATGTGCCTTTACAAGTACGACACAACATGTGGTTCATGCACGATGGAGCTCCTGCACATTTCAGTCGAAGTGTTCGTACGCCTCTCAACAACAGATTCGGTGACCGATGGATTGGTAGAGGCGGACCAATTCTATGGCCTCCACGTTCTCCTGACCTCAACCCTCTTGACTTTCATTTATAGGGGCATTTGAAAGCTCATGTCTACGCAACCCCGGTACCAAATGTAGACACTCTTTGTGCTCGTATTGTAGACGGCTGTGATACAACACGCCATTCTCCAGGGCTGCATCAGCGCATCAGGGATTCCATGCGACGGAGGGTGGATGCATGTATCCTCGCTAACGGAGGACATTTTGAACATTTCCAGTAACAAAGTGTTAGAAGTCACGCTGGTACGTTCTGTTGCTGTGTGTTTCCATTCCATGATTAATGTGATTTGAAGAGAAGTAAAAAAATGAGCTCTAACATGGGAAGTAAGCATTTCCGGACACATGTCCACATAACATATTTTCTTTCTTTGTGTGTGAGGAATGTTTCCTGAAAGTTTGGCCCTACCTTTTTGTAATACCCTGTATAGTGCGCTGATAGTATTGGGCGAATAACCACCTTCTAAGGTTTCGGATTTGCTGGTATCGGCGAAGGACGATTTGTTAGTGCGGAAGGTGGGAATTTACAAAATACCGTGCAATGTTATATGGCCTACACAGGACAGATAGCGCATACAGTGGAAGAGCGTTGTACGGAACATCAAAGTTGCTCTCGCCTACTACAACACAGTAAGTCTGCAGTTGCGGAACATTGTATTTCCAACTGACATTTAATGTAGTAAGACAAAACTTCGATTTTGCCACAGTAACAACTTTTTGGGACTCCATTATCAAAGAATCCGTTGAAATGCGCATCGCGGGAAATCTAATGAACCGTGATAGTGATTACCAATTGAATAACGCGTGGAATCCCGCCATCTCCGAAATTTGCTCGAGACGAAGACGCCAAAAGACTTCCATAGCTGCGGCCAGCGACAATACCGACGGCAGCTGAGTCTTGCAGTTCCACCAGTGAGGGCGCTGTCGCTGGGCGGTGTGGTCCTTCTCTCTCCGCGGCTGCAATGCAAGCGTGGCAGTACCATCAGCGCACTATAAAAAGACGGAGCGTAGAGCGCCTTCGTCAGTCCTCGTTCGTCTCAACTGGCAGCTGTCCAGCCGAAATATCGTGCAATGAAGTTCACGATGACTGGCTGCAAGCCCGAAATATTTTTGAACAATTGATTCGCCAGGAAAATTTCAAAATTTTACATGTTACGAACCATTTAATAGTTGTGGGACTATGGGCACGCACACCCTAAGGCGTATTCCACAAACGCCATAGCATCGACTTGCATGGCTCGACACGTGCCGCCAGAAGATCAGTTGGAAGGAAAATGACGCACCATGGTCTTCAGCGATGAAATAAAAAAACTCTACCTGCACGAAAATGATGGTCGTTTGTGTGTACGACGTAGAGCTGCTGATGTCTCGTAGAGTTCATTAGTCTACAACGCACTGGCTCCATATCAAGCTTTATGGTCTTGGGTACGATTAGCTACAACTCTCGTTCATCTTTAGTGTTTTTGGAGTAGACGCTAACCAGCGCCCGACACAAGCAGAATTTTGCTAACCATTTTCCTCTGCAGTCTTGCAATAGGAAGGTGAAGTATTGTTACTACAGGATTATGCTCGCCCACACGCTGCGCTCTGAAAGACGTGCAGCAAGTTCTGTGGCCAGGACGATCTACAGACACATCTCCAATCGAGCACATGAGGGATATGGTCAAACGAGAAGTGACTCCTGTAGCTCGGCAGCCATCATATCTTACAGAACTACTTGAACAGATCGAAAAGGTATAGTGTAACGTATATCAAGACAGGATTCGCCATCTATACGATCGACTGCATGCCAGTCAGCTTCTACACTGCCACCCATCGAGGTTACAGCACATATTAATATGTGCGTGTCAGCATGGGACATTGTTGGGTTGGGTTGTTTTGGGGGAAGAGACCAAACTGCGAGGTCATTGGTCTCATCGGATTAGGGCAGGACGAGTAAGGTAGTCGGCCGTGCCCTTTCAAAGGAACCATCCCGGCATTTGCCTGGAGCGATTTAGGGAAATCACGGAAAACCTAAATCACGATGGCCGGACGCGGGATTGAACCGTCGTCCTCCAAAATGCGAGTCCAGTGTGCTAACCACTGCACCACCCCGCTCGGTAGCATGGGACATTATCTGGTACTTCAGAACCGTTTTTGCTGTTGACCTGTAAATGAAGTCATTTTATGTACTCCATATCTACTGTTGCAACAACAAATCTTGAGTAATCTGGAAACCTCTGAACAGGTGTAATATTTTTTTCTGGCGGTGTGTTTGTTAAAGCGCTTCCACACTGTAGCTATAATTCAGTCGGGTAACTGTATTAACAGACCTCGCCATTTTGGAACAACGTGCATGTCTTAAAGGTACAGGTAGCCGTACGTACCCACAACTATATCAGAGGGGTATCTCAGGAGAGGCTAGAGAAGTATCTGGCTCCTAAAGAGGAGCACCGTCCTTTTCTATAGTTAGAGGACAATAGTCTAGGCGATCGACTGAGTTAGCTTTGCAACATTAAGAAATGTGAAAATTACAAACGGCTCAAAGTACAGTCTTTAAATTTCTGGAGGAGGTGTAGGTCTATTGTATAGTACGATGACGACAGTGTCCTCTTGTGTAAAATATTCTCAAACTGAAATGATGTCCTCTTCAGATGTGGGGACGCAGTTACTCAGGATACTGTCAGTAGGGGAAACAAGTCAGTCATACTATGGATCGTAGCAAGCAATATTCGATCCATTAATCTGGTAGATATGGCAGAGAATTCATTAGGAGAAATGGGTAGATTAAAGTTACATGTGATTATAATTACTGAAGTACAGTGGCAGGAAGAATAGTAGTTCTAATCCCGTCACCACAAGGTTTTCAGCGAAAAGTAAAATAAGCTAATACAGGATTAGGACTAATCATGAACAATAAAGTAAGAACGCAGGTTTATGCTACGAAGAGCACAGTGAATGTGTTATCACAGCCAAAATAAACACCAAGTCCAGACCAACTTACAAAGAACCCATTGAATATGAGGTCGCAAGCTTAATATTCAGTTAAGTTCATTTGGAAGTGTTGTATTAACACTTATGATAGGAATATTATTAGCTACTAATGATGTTCCATGTGTATCAGGAGGGTGACACAAGACGAGGGTCTGGGAGCTGCAGAGATCAACCTTCTGTGAGACGTGGGATATATGTATCACAGTTCACAAACTGTGTACCGTGGACATTCAAGAAATGTTCAAAACAAACCATTAACTTTCATCATAAGCACTGAATGAAAAACAGAGAGCCACAATGATCGCAAAGATCTGCACCATCAAGATCGAAGGCGAATTACTTTTGAGTTCCGGTCGCGGTGGTCGTGCGGTTCTAGGCGCTCAAGTCCGGAGCCGCGCTGCTGCTACGGTCGCAGGTTCGAATCCTGCCTCGGGCATGGATGTGTGTGATGTTCTTAGGTTAGTTAGGTTGAAGTAGTTCTTAGTTTAGGGGACTGATGACCTTAGCTGTTAAGTCCCATAGTGCTTAGAGCCATTTGAACCAACTTTTGAGTTACAAACTATGCAGAACATTTAGCTAGGTATTCACTTTTAAAGAAAGCATCTGGAATGATATTGATGTAACTTGGGAATGAGAACTGGTGGAAGGTGATGGCATGCAGTTCTGAGGGAAGGAGAATTTTGCGATGGCACGGCCATCCTGTGTGGCTGAAACCTCGCCGCAGAACACCTGGCTGACACAATGAGACGCCAAAGCCACTGCCTAGGCCGTTGCCAAATGCAGCCCCTTGTCCTTGCTTTTAACAACGACCTTTCAGAAAGCCTTTCTTCAGAAACACGGTGGGAGATGCAAGACAAACGTCTGGAGAAACCCAACTCAAAACATTGGTGACTCACTGTAGCCACTTGGGTTAAAACTCACATGAAATAAAAAGATGTTTATATCAGTATTACATAGCAGAAGTTAAACTCTGTCCTACAAAAGAAATGATGCCTGTGATAGGCTAGAAAAACTGTAGCGGATGAAGCTATAACAATTACGAATGCTCTGACTGGCCGGAAAGGAAATGCGTATCCACTGGCTTTGATATAGGCAAATTGCATTTTGAGTAATTCGGTTCTTCTCGTGCAGGAAACTGTCTATTGCTTGAGCCGCGCTGAGAAGATTGTGAGAGTCATTATGTGAACACTTGTTCACAGACTCGACTTAATTCGCAAGGAGTCAAACTGAGAAGTCTCCTATTATGGAGAATCGAACCGAGCACTGACAGTTAACGCTTGCGAGTGATTTGAGGGCAATGACGTATGTGCTATTCCAACCAAACAGCGTGTACCACGCTAATTAACTTAGCTAGGGAATAACTAAGAGTGTTGGCTTCATCGAAGATGTAGAAAATGATTCCGACTGGTGTTAACAGTCGACAGAGATTTAGAATACATTCTCAGGTTCACAGCTAACGCCAACAGCAGCCACTGCCGCCGCCGGCAGGTAAACACATCTGCTCGTGCTACGCCAGCAAGTGATATTCATTTTACACTCAGAACTGCAATCGTCTCCATCTCGCCTAATTTTTCTACTTTCATCCATGACCTGTAGTTCTAAAAGTTGACGATTGTCAAGGTTAATTGAAGCAGAAGCGCAAGATATCCGATTTAACGAAAAGATCTGATCAGCCACTGTAGAGCGCTGTGGAATTGTTTTAACTGTGTACTTCCTTTGATTGCTCTTTACCGACCCCCATTCAATTTTGGCTATTTTACTGTGCATTTTAGCGTAATTGATATCTCTGGTCCCAATTGTATTTAATTTATTTGTATTTTTATCTATCCACAGACATGGACATCAACCATCTTACCACTAAAGAACCGTATAATAGTTAGTAATTTAGCTTCATAGTTGTGAACTCCAAGTATCAATATTTTACCATTCAAGTATCAATATTTTACCATCCTATATTTCATTTTGCTAATATTGCTATGTCATGAAGTCATGATTAGAGTAAAAATAAACAATAATGAAAATCTGAGATTTTCTTCTGTTGCTAAATATGGTTATGCCGTAATCCTTACACTTATTTCTGTTAGCGATAACGTTTTCTTTACACAGGGTGTAGTGGAACTGACACTGAGATCATGGTCTGATTCCATCACTGTCCGTACTGCTGTACTCTTCTGAACTCTGCATGTCTGACATGGTATCTTCTTACCGTGCAGGCCCTAGGTTCAACACCAAATTCCAGAACACACACAGTGTCCTTGCGCAACTGTGGTAGGAAGATACATCAGAACCAGTCTCATACATGTTAGAATTAGAAATAATCATACGGGGCAGAGCATCCATAAGTCCTCAAAGCACAATAAATAGCTTTCCAGCCAATTTACCTTCCACATTAACATTTGGCTTGGTTGTATATGAATGCGTTAAGGCATTGATGTCAGCTGATCTTGATACAAGTGTCTTGGTACCTCTAATTTCCAGAGTTCCTTCCATATGCACTTCCTCTTCAAATCTCTACTGCTTGCAGTTGAAAATAAATTCATTACTGAACAACCAGATAAGTTTGTTTATCTCACCTACAAGTTTTCGGGCCGATTCCACAGCAGCCGGCCGCGGTGGCTGAGCAGTTCTAGGCGCTTCAGTCTGGAACCGCGCGACTGCTGCGGTAGCAGGTTCGAATCCTGCCACGGGCATGGATGTGTGTGATGTCCTTAGGTTAGTCAGGTTTAAGTAATTCTAAGTTCTAGGGGACTGATGGCCTCAGATGTTAAGTCCCATAGTGCTCAGAGCCATTTGAACCATTTTCGATTCCACAGCTTGCTGTGCACCATCAAGGTGACACTTTATATGAAAATCGTCATCGTATTCTAATTCTGTAGCACTGTTTGACGCTATGTTACCATACACTGCTTTCCTTGAAATCACTTTTGCCCATGTGACGCGCAATTTAATGCACAAATGTAGTAGGCCACTAACATACACATCTTGTAAACTGGTTCAAGCATCTTTGAGATGAACAAACACCAGTTTTTCCAAGAAGTGCGATTTGTCATCTCTTGAATATCCATAGTTTTTTTTATGCACTACATGGTCATATTGCTGCGAACTTATTCTTATTCAAAATGTGTTCATAACTCTTTTCACTATGCTACGGATGGTCTCCCATGTATGAAATTATGTTTACTACCTGTTTCTTGGACAACGATTGTCCTTTGCTACATTTCACTGGAGGCAGGGTTTGTGGCTCCCTCTCTGACAAGGATGATGAGCTACGTGGCTCAAAACGTGTTTCAGTATCACTTTCTCTTGTTAAGCGCGTGTCATCATCACTGTACTCCTCATGTACATTGTCCGCACAGCTGTGTGTGTACAACACCACTGACTCATCTTGCAGAGACGCACACATTTCATCTGCCGCTTCTTTCTCACTCTGCAAAATTTCTTGGGTTCCTTTCTTAAGAAATGTTAACATTGGCCATTGCTTTAGTACACTCCTGGAAATTGAAATAAGAACACCGTGAATTCATTGTCCCAGGAAGGGGAAACTTTATTGACACATTCCTGGGGTCAGATACATCACATGATCACACTGACAGAACCACAGGCACATAGACACAGGCAACAGAGCATGCACAATGTCGGCACTAGTACAGTGTATATCCACCTTTCGCAGCAATGCAGGCTGCTATTCTCCCAAGGAGACGATCGTAGAGATGCTGGATGTAGTCCTGTGGAACGGCTTGCCATGCCATTTCCACCTGGCGCCTCAGTTGGACCAGCGTTCGTGCTGGACGTGCAGACCGCGTGAGACGACGCTTCATCCAGTCCCAAACATGCTCAATGGGGGACAGATCCGCAGATATTGCTGGCCAGGGTAGTTGACTTACACCTTCTAGAGCACGTTGGGTGCCACGGGATACATGCGGACCTGCATTGTCCTGTTGGAACAGCAAGTTCCCTTGCCGGTGTAGGAATGGTAGAACGATGGGTTCGATGACGGTTTGGATGTACCGTGCACTATTCAGTGTCCCCTCGACGATCACCAGTGGTGTACGGCCAGTGTAGGAGATCGCTCCCCACACCATGATGCCGGGTGTTGGCCCTGTGTGCCTCGGTCGTATGCAGTCCTGATTGTGGCGCTCACCTGCACGGTGCCAAACACGCATACGACCATCATTGGCACCAAGGCAGAAGCGACTCTCATCGCTGAAGACGACACGTCTCCATTCGTCCCTCCATTCACGCCTGTCGCGACACCACTGGAGGCGGGCTGCACGATGTTGGGGCGTGAGCGGAAGACGGCCTAACGGTGTGCGGGACCGTAGCGCAGCTTCATGGAGACGGTTGCGAATGGTCCTCGCCGATACCCCAGGAGCAACAGTGTCCCTAATTTGCTGGGAAGTGGCGGTGCGGTCCCCTACGGCACTGCGTAGGATCCTACGGTCTTGGCGTGCATCCGTGCGTCGCTGCGGTCCGGTCCCAGATCGACGGGCACGTGCACCTTCCGCCGACCACTGGCGACAACATCGATGTACTGTGGAGACCTCACGCCCCACGTGTTGAGCAAATCGGCGGTACGTCCACCCGGCCTCCCGCATGCCCACTATACGCCCTCTCTCAAAGTCCGTCAACTGCACATACGGTTCACGTCCACGCTGTCGCGGCATGCTACCAGTGTTAAAGACTGCGATGGAGCTCCGTATGCCACGGCAAACTGGCTGACACTGACGGCGGCGGTGCACAAATGCTGCGCAGCTAGTGCCATTCGACGGCCAACACCGCGGTTCCTGGTGTGTCCGCTGTGCCGTGCGTGTGATCATTGCTTGTACAGCCCTCTCGCAGTGTCCGGAGCAAGTATGGTGGGTCTGACACACCGGTGTCAATGTGTTCTTTTTTCCATTTCCAGGAGTGTAGATATAAACCAATGTTTGGTTTGCTTATTATTGCCATTGCTCTGCCTTGTATCGACACAACTAGCACTGTAGCACTACTGTGAGTTACTGGTCGACTAAACAGTTCAACTAAGCCCTGAACCCTAATGCTGTGCTCACCATTGGGTATCTCCAGTCCCTACCCCTGTTGCCGTTTGCAGCCAATATTGTGGTTGCATGGTAGACAATATGTGGCGTGTCGAATGCCGTAAACATCATAATTCTTTTGCGACATCGCACTCAAGGGGTTTCTTGTTAGTAGAGGAACAGTATTTTGCACGTAGGTCAGTTTAACTATTGCTAACATCCGGCATAGAAAGCATGGAAGAAAACTGTATACGTGGAAAAGATCTGCAGACTTTGAAAACTTGAGAGACCGATGTTGACTCTGACAAGATTATTCTGATTGTGATCAGCAGATTAAAACTTAACGAAGTGGAGAATAGTAAAATCTTAAATAGATGAGACCTGAATAAATTCAGAAAATCACTGAAATTTAGCAGTTACAGACAGACCTTTAGACAACCATTGATTGCAACAGAATTTGGTAGTAGACGAAATAACGAAGTTTTCAGAGGATCATATAGGCAAATAGACAGGGCCCCATACGTAACACGTGAGATATTGAATTTAATTAAAGATTGGAGACAATACGAGAATACAGACAATGGATGATTATAAAGGGGAATATAAACATTTAAGGTATGAGACTGGTTTGAGAGTGAAGAATGGGAAAGCAGGTATAAAGGAGAAATTCAAAGCTGTGGAGGCATATATGACCATGAGAGAGATTGATACCACCTACTGGAGAGTTAAAAAAAACCTTAGGAGAAAATAGAAGCTGACCGTTCACAGTTTTTAGGCTCTGGAATAAAGTTTACATATTTAACATCTTTAACCTGTTGCTTCTTACTTTTTAATACCTTCAAATTTGTCTGCTTACAACTACTTCAGTATTAAGTGCTATTCACTTCGGAACAAGTATACTTTTCGGCTCATGAAAAATATACTAACCAACGAAGCACATGATTAATTACTACGTATGAAACATTTTTGAAATTTTTGATTATTTGCAGTATAACTTTTAATTATGATAATTAGCATAAATTTGATGTCTATTTCTATTTTACATCAACATTATTCCAGTTTCAAAATATAGGCTACGTCTACAAAAGAGAAATAAGTTTGTGAGTTCCAGAGGCAGACAGGAAATAATTAGTGCAAATAAGTAAATGCAAAGAGGTACTACAAATCTTTTTAGGAAATCCAGTAGTACTTTGTCAGAGATGTCGTTCTTTCCTGTAACCTCGCAATTTATTGGGCTTCAATTGAGCTGGGCAAACTGCTCCACGTGCCTCTCATCCGCTACACATTCCATCCGGTTGGCATGGCAATAAAAAACAAGGCCACTAAATAATGGTGCACTAATTGCAGTGCTGTTATTACCAATCACTGAGCACTAGATCAATATAACTGTACAAAAGCTAAAAAAAAAGAGAAGTCAGCAGCATTTGAAGAAACACTAATCTGTGTGCTGAAACAATGCACACAGAGCACACATTGTCTTTGAACAATTATGATAAATGAGTCCCTCACGTCAGAGAAGTTTCCTGAGTATATACAACAGAAAAGATTTGTGCCACTGCTAAAAGAAGTTAACGCAGAAGACGTAGAAAACTACCGGCTCGTTTCCTTCCTGTCATCATTCTCAAAAATAATATAACGTATTATGGTATAAAGGTTCATGAAAGGTCTTAATTAATACAAACTTCAAAGTGAATCTTAGTTTGTGTTTCGAAGAAGTACAGGAGTACAGAGTCATCCATAGCAGAATTCACAAAATTAGTACTTGATGATCTTGGCAAGGATGTGTCACAGGCATATTATTCCATCTTCCCGAGGTTTTGATACCGTTAGCCATAGGATTCTACTGCAATCTACAGAATGAAGAAAAACTCGCGCACTCGAACTCTGTCGTGTGATTACTCACATAATGGGAATACAGAAATGTCTCTCACAAAATTTCATCAAAAAAATTTGTTCAGATGGCTCTGAGCACTAAACATCTGAGGTCATCAGTCCCCTAGATCTTAGAACTACTTAAACCTAACAAACCTAAGGACATCACACACATACATGCCCGAGGCATGATTCGAGACTGCGAGTGTAGAAGTGGCGCGGTTCCAGACTGAAGCGCCTAGAACCTCTCGGCCACACCGGACGGCAAAATTTCATCCTGAGCATATTTCGGGCAGTAAATGGACGTTAGAGATTGGCAGTCTGACAACATTGTAAACACATGTACAGTGACTACCTTTGTCAGCACACAGACAACTGCTGCGCTCTTGGTGCAATGGCGTCTCGGGTTAGCGTGCAGGAGGGTTCGAGTCTGGGTCGAGGTTTATTTGTTTATATTTGCTAAATGTAGTCTGCGTGGTACTTTATGTGGCTTCGTAATCGTCATATAGCGATTACAGTGGGTCTTCTACAAAACATTTGCAGTTACATACTATGAACACGAAAATATAAGTACACTCGTTTTCATTGGTCTGCTTTTAAAGAAGCATTTTGCACGTCGTGAATGCGAAATGTTTCGCGCCACTGCGCTTACTAGATTCCAAACCTGTTTTTTTGTACCCTCCCCCAATGGCCTCATGGAAATTATTTGCAAAGCCCGTTGCTAGCCCTACTGGTGATTTAAGGCCCTGACGAAATGTAATGATCCTGAGCGTGGCAAGAATAACATGTGGTAACGGGTGGAGGGTACACACAAAACAAGTCTGGGATCTGGTAGACGCAGTGGTGCGAAGCAATCGCGTCTACGACGTGCGAAAGGTTTCTTTAAAAGATGACAAATGGAAAGGATTGTATTTCGTAATAAGTAACTGCAAATGTTTTGTATAGAGATTAAGACGCCAGGTACCTTACCACGCCGACTATTTTTAGCAAATAAAGTGAATAAGAATCCTCCCCGCCCCTACTCGAACCCTCGACCTCCTGTATGCTAACCCAAAACGCCAGCCATTGCATGAACCGCTCAGCACATATGAATTTACTGACAGAGATAGTTACCGGTACAAGATCACAGAGACATTTTTGTATTGCTAGTATGCGAGGAATCGCGCTGCGATGTCCAAGTACGCGAATTTTTCTTCACCCTGTTATACAGGGTAGATGGGTAAATGGCTTCTATCGTACCTAATAGATAGGGTACAAATACATTGTGTTCCTACTATTAGCTACTCAGATGATTAAAGTTAATGGAGGAACCTGTAACGATACAAGAGAAAGTGTTCAGATTGTTCAGGGAAATGAAAATTTAATTACAATGAGGGATTGGATTTCAATTGTAGACCAAGGAGCTGAATGAAAAAAATTAATAAAACACAGAATGGGTTAAAGGAATGAAAGAGGTTGCCGCCTGGTATAATTTTGTACAAAGCACAATTCAATCGTTCCTAACACTTGTCTAAACAAGCATGAAAGAAAACTGAATACTTAGTAAAGAACTGGAGAAACCTGAAAGTTTCATATAGATTATTTAATGACTAGACGTTTTGTAATCAGATTTTTAATCTGCGAAACATTTTCACTGGATAGGTGTAGATAATGACAGTAATTTATTAATTATGAAGAACGGATTAAAACAAAAGAAATGGCAGAAAATTAAACAGATGGGAGGCATATGTGTTGTAGGAACCACTGGTTGCTACAAAAAGATCATTTGGAGACGACTGACCGAAACAGGGGAATGGAATACAGTGAAACAAAAAATGGTTCAAATGGCTCTGAGCTCTATGGGACTTAACTTCTGAGGTCATCAGTCCCCTAGAACTTAGAACTACTTAAACCTAACTAACCTAAGGACATCACACACATCCACGGCCGAGGCAGGATTCGAACCTGCGACCGTAGCGGTAGCGGGGTTCCAGACTGTAGCGCCTAGAACCGCTCGGCCACCCTGACCGGCAGTAGGAGACAGATTGTTACCTTCCCGCGATGAAGTACTGAAGGCCACAGAGGATAGAATACGCAGAAAGAAAATATCCAGTAGATATCGTTCGATAACGCACCAGAGATGAGACTGACAGAAAGTGCAAGATGGGAAAGCACGAATGACTGGCAGAGAAATTCGCAGATTTAGAAGCATGCATGACCATGGCAAAGACGAATGCATCCTAAAGGAAAATAGAAGATTCCTTTGGAAATGAGAGTAGTACCTATACGAAATTTATAAAATAAGGAAGATTGGGTTTAACGTCCCGTCGACATCGAGGTCATTACAGACGGAGCAGAGGCTCGGACTGTGTCAAGGATGTGGAAGGATATCGGCCATGACCTTTGCAAGGAAACACCGTAGCTTCTGTCTCGAAAAATTTAAAAAAATCACGCAAAACCCAAACCTGCGTGGACGGACGGGTTTGAACCGTTGTCCTCCCGAATACGAGTCCAGTGTGCTAACCACTGCACCACCTCACTCGGTATGAAGCTTACAAGCTCCACTGTCATACCACTGACAGTAAAAAATAAAGTCCGCGAGGAGGAAGGATTATATTGCATGGCAAAGCAGAGGGAAGAAGTGTTACGCTATTGGCATCAGAATTAGTTATGTATTCTCGCTGCACCAGAGACGACCCGTACATCAAATCAGCTGACCACAGAGCCATCATGAGACGACCAACAGTGGAGAGCGATGGAACTTAGCAGTCTAATGCGTGAGAACGGACCAGTCACATCTTGAAGCCAGCACAGGTACCGTGGGCGGCAGCTGACGCACAACACTTTGGGAGCGGCGTCGGACGCATGGAAGGCTTTTTCCGTCCTGGAGTGTCTGGTTCCTGGGTTGGTCGGCGAACGATGAAGAATAGATGGATAATGCATAAGTGAAATAATTTTTCGAATCCTGATGCTAGGACTGTTGCTTCAATTACTCCTGTTAGTGGCTGATAGCAGTTCGTATGGATGGAGGGCAGGGCGGCTGCCGTTACGAGGTGCATTGAAGTTCTAAGGCCTCCGATTTTTTTTCTAATTAACTACTCACTCGAAATCGATGAAACTGGCGTTACTTCTCGACGTAATCGCCCTGCAGACGTACACATTTTTCACAACGCCGACGTCATGATTCCATGGCAGCGACGAAGGCTTCTTTAGGAGTCTGTTTTGACCACTGTAAAATCGCTGAGGCAATAGCAGCACGGCTGGTGAATGTGCGGCCACGGAGAGTGTCTTTCATTGTTGGAAAAAGCCAAAAGTCACTAGGAGCCAGGTCAGGTGAGTAGGGAGCATGAGAAATCACTTCAAAGTTGTTATCACGAAGAAACTGTTGCGTAACGTTAGCTCGATGTGCAGGTGCGTTGTCTTGGTGAAACAGCACACGCGCAGCCCTTCCCGGACGTTTTTGTTGCAGTGCAGGAAGGAATTTGTTCTTCAAAACATTTTCGTAGGATGCACCTGTCACCGTAGTGCCCTTTGGAACGCAATGGGTAAGGATTACGCCCTCGCTGTCCCAGAACATGGACACCATCATTTTTTCAGCATTGGCGGTTACCCGAAATTTTTTTGGTGGCGGTGAATCTGTGTGCTTCCATTGAGCTGACTGGCGCTTTGTTTCTGGATTGAAAAATGGCATCCACGTCTCATCCATTGACAAAACCGACGAAAAGAAAGTCCCATTCATGCTGTCGGTTCGCGTCAACATTGCTTGGCAACATGCCACACGGGCAACCATGTGGTCGTCCGTCAGCATTCGTGGCACCCACCTGGATGACACTTTTCGCATTTTCAGGTCGTCATGCAAGATTGTGTGCACAGAACCCACAGAATTGCCAACTCTGGAGGCGATCTGTTCAACAGTCATTCGGTGATCCCCCAAAACAATTCTCTCCACTTTCTCGATCATGTTGTCAGACCCGGCTTGTGCGAGCCCGAGGTTGTTTCGGTTTGTTGTCGCACGATGTTCTGCCTTCATTAAACTGTCGCTCCCACGAACGCACTTTCGACACATCCATAACTCCATCACCACATGTCTCCTCCAAATGTCGATGAATTTCAATTGGTTTCACACCACACAAATTCAGAAAACGAATGATTGCACGCTGTTCAAGTAAGGAAAACGTAGCCATTTTAAGTGTTTAAAACAGTTCTCATTCTCGCCGCTGGCGGTAAAATTCCATCTGCCGTACGGTGCTGCCATCTCTGGGACGTATTGACAATGAACGCGGCCTCATTTTAAAACAATGCGCATGTTTCTATCTCTTTCCAGTTCAGAGAAAAAAAATCGGAGGCCTTAGAACTTGAATGCACCTCGTATATTGGTGAGCAGAGTCTGTATGTGTGTGTGTGTGTGTGTGTGTGTGTGTGTGTGTGTGTACGGAGGATGGACTGTGACAGGCAGCTAAGGAAGCAAGTTGTGACTGGCAGCTGACAATACGAGCGTGCAGTCCCTAAGGCTAGAAGTACGCTACGTCTGGTGTTATCTTTGTGTCCGGAAGTCAGTCGGTTGTTGATCCTGGAGTTATGGTGATGGGAGGTAGTATTGAGCAGGAGGTAGTAATGTATATAGCTTAATCTGAGTAAGAATGAATACAGTCTGTGACTGAATTATTGGTGCATGGTTACTACGGAATAAATGAATTTTGTTTAGATATGAACTGATAAGTTCTAATGCCTCAAGTTGTGCCTTATCAGCCTTTCCTCTCAGTCAAATTGCGCCACAAATTTTTCTCCTATATTACATTCGGTACCTCTATGTTACAAATGGACTACAACAAGTATCGACCGAAAAACATTTATTTCGATGTGTAACTGAGAGCTGGTTTCTCAGGATGGGGCAGGTTAACGTTACGATTGTGGACGGGGCCACAATCAGTTACTCTCGGTTGACCAACAAATACGTAAACTTTATTTACAGAAATTAAAATTTTAAAACAATCTCTTAAAAAGGAAACACAGTTGACTGTATGATGGCTGAAGGCCTTATCACAGAAAAATATTCCATAATTCTAGGGTCGAAGGCCACCAACAATAACCTCAAACAACAAACGGCTGAAGGCCTGAATTAGAAATCAGAAAAACAATTCCAAATAGCAAACATCTCAACAAATACCTAGCTTTTAGAACAAGTTTGCTTAAAAAACTTATTGTTACACGGCTAAAGACCTTACTATGAAAGAAGTGAAATTATTGCTCAGATGAAGGCCACACCAACAATAATCAGAAAATTACAAATATCCTTAAAACAAACGTCATAATTTAAGGAATCAGGACAAGTGGTTCTCAGCAAGTGTTCGAAGGGTCGGCCTGGGAAGGTGACTCAAACATATGGTAAGGTGCGACAAGCAGCCAAGAGTTGTACTAACGTAACAGGGTACTAGGGGCAACTTAAGCGCCGACCGACCGACTAACGAATCCGCTTAACGTACCATCACCGGTACAACGATGGAATATTTTTAGGCAAGGGCGAAGAGACAGGCCGCACTACGTCTTCATAAAACACCTAAGGCCGAAGGAAACACTAGAACCAAGGTAGACCTCCATCACAGTACAATACAAAAGCTGTCGAACTACACGCCATGTTGGATAGCATCAAAACGGCCAGGAAGGTACACTGCCAGGACAGGTAACTGGGTCGTTGCACTTCAGTAATAAGAATAATACTAAATTCAATGATGAATAACAAATAGAGAAAGACGGCTGCAACATTTCACCGCCTCGAGACGCTTCACTTGTTGCCGCCAGGATCAGCGGCCCTGGGAGCAACAACCCGCCAACCAAGTTGAGATCTCAGAATAGTTGAGGTTGCATTAGCAGTTAACTCTTCACTCAGCTTAAACGTTCAGGTTTCGGTGTGCAACGAAGTCGTCGCTCTCGCAGCTACCCCTCCTCTATCCGGCAGCGGCAGCACTCCGCCAGTGGCCCCCTCTTGCCCCTCGAGCTGCACGGACCTGCTCGCTGCTGCGTCCCCAACCAACCTCATGTCCGTTCGCAACTCCTCACCAAATGCAGTAAGCAGACAAAAATAACTGCTCATTCAAAACACGAGATACACACGGATCCGGGAAAACAATTCCATCAACAACTCACAATACTAAAACCAATCACTGTGAAACAACAAGGACTAATTGTAAGTCGGCACAAATACAGGGAAGCCAGAAGCGGTTGGAAGACCAAATGCACGTCGTCCGCTGCGACGACCGACCGAACGACCAACCAATGGTCGTCCCCACTTAAGTCAGGCACGGGAAACACGTTGAAACCGGTCCCTGACGTGGTCGTGCACTCTCGCGACCACATCCTTCTGTCGGACAGTGCATGTTTGTCGTCAGCAATCGGGCGAGTATTGGCTGTCCGGACCTCACTGCTGCTAAGTCCCAACTCAACTCGCTCGACACACGACGACCCGGCAATATTAGAGGCCACTCCAAAGATGGTACCACAGTAAGCGCTATCGATAAGCACTGCTGCTGCCACTCACGGAGAGACAAGGCGAGCAAACATAGTGGCGCCAGTGAACACACTATGAAAACCAGACGCCACTATCACTATTACAAGATGCCAAGCTATGAACGGCATCAACGCGAGCCGCACACGGTTCAGTAACCAGTTTAGGTCATAATTTGACCATCCTCAGGCCATCATACCACGACGATATACTGTGGTGGTGAACGGAGCTGGTGTCGTGACTCCACGAACGGCAACTGTTCAAGCTTCTATGTCCTTCTTAAATGGACGATAAGCAGTCCACGTTTAAGTTCAGTGCAGGTCTACTCACGAGACAACCATCTTCAGAAATGACTGATTACCACTAAAATTGTCATTTGATGTTAACAAATTTGTCTGATCGGGAACCACTTTTCTTGCTGTTGTAGATGTGTATTTTTCATGCTCCCTGCCTTAGTCAACATGAGCCATATTACTGTCCAAATTGCCACCGACATCTGCTTTTAGTGTCTCATACCTAATCGGATTCCCTCATCTTCAGCTGTTTAAATTCGACTACGTCCGTTACCTTTGTTTTGGTTTTGTAGATGTTCGTCTTACGTCTTGCTTTCAAGAGGTTGCCAATTCCATTCAACTGCTCTTCCACGTCTTTTTCTGTCTCTGAGGGAATTACGGTGTCGGCGGAAAGCCTCAAAGATATTCTTTCTTCTCTCTGAACACCTATTCCCGTTATACAATTCTTACTGGTTTCCGTTAATGGTTGATCAATGTGAAGTATCAATAACAAGGAAGACAAGCTACAACCTTGTCTCAATTCTTTCTCAACTAATGCTTCCCTTTCATTTACTGTGACTCATGACTGGTTCCTCTACAAGTTGTAGATAAACGTATCTCTTAATGTACAAATATATTAACATAGATAGCCCGCCCCGTTGGCCGTGCGGTCTAACGCACGGTTTTCCGGCCGGGAAGGAGCGTCTGGTCCCCGGTACGAATCCGCCCGGCGGATCTGTGTCGAGGTTCGGTGAACCGGGCAGTCTGTTTATGGTTTATAGGCGGTTTTCCATCTACCTCGGCGAATGTGTCCTGGTTCCCCTTATTCCGCCTCAGTTACACTATGGCGGCGATTGCTGTGCAAACAAGTTCTCCACGTACGCGTACACCACCATTACACTACCACGCAAACATGGGGGTTACACTCGTCTGGTGTGAGACGATCCCTGGGGCGTCCACCATGGGCTGAACCGCACAATAACCCTGGGTTCGGTGTGGGGTGGCGGTGGGGTGAAGTGGACTGCGGTAGTCGTCGTGGGGTTGTGGACCACTGCGGCTGCGGCGGGGACGGAGCCTCTCCGTCGTTTCTAGGTCCCCGTTAACATACAATACAATACATACAATTAACATATATCTTCCTTTCGTCAGCCTTTCTTCTTAGGTAAGACGTATGGTCAAAGAATGATAAGTCGAACTGGGCTTGTTCCTCGGACTCTAAGATCACCTCATTTCAACTGTTTCTTTTGTTTTTAATGTCTCGAGACATCTCAAAATCTTACAGCACCTCCATTGGTAACGAGTGGAGCAGATGAAAGTTCAATGTGTGAATATTTATGAGCTAACGCGAGGGCGTCTGAATGACTTGTAACTCAGTCCAGAGACGAGTGTTATAACACATCCAATTCGAGGTCGACTCGGGGAGAAATCTGTTCGTGTAGCCTACGATGTTTGAACTTGTAATTATTTTTTATTTAACTTCATCTCCTATGCTAATATCGTAACACTGTCACATTTCGGTAAGTGTCACACGAAGAATTCAAACTAATATAGCTGAGTTTAAGAACGAAGTATGTCGAAAACATACCAGATACCGCAAGTAATGACAATAAGGCGTCTGTAAATGGTTTGTTATCATTGTTTACTTTAACATTTGAGTCCAAAATATGAGTTAATTATCTGGAAAAACCGCCATTTCCCAGGTATTCAGTTTTCCAATTTTATGTTAGAAACTAAAGCAAAAAGTGAACTATGTTTGTAGTGACGTATCGAAAAGATTCCATCTCCATGTATTCATGAAGACTCTTTTGAAATCATGAAACAGTCGTACAAAGAAATATGCATGACGTTCAGATGTATAAATACGGTATATAAATTAAGAAGTGTGATCTCGGACGGTTGCTGTATGCTGGGCGCAGCTACTTGGCGTGTCTCCAACGCGATTTTCTAAATGTCACTACGGTAACGCCTCTTTATAGCTTTACAAGTTGCTATAGTTTTCGCCTACATCGATTTGAGTTTTTGAAAGCTTTCGAAACTGCCGCCAGGTGTCAGAAATTTCCTTAAGTTGACTCGAGTGTAGGAGTATGTTAGTAGTAGAGAATAAAGTTTTAAAACCGCGTGCATGATGTTGCAATTTTTCACGCATCTCAGTGTTTATGACATCGTGTCTCTTGACCTATCTGTTGCACAACGATGTATGTGTATAGGTACGCTCAGCGGCATATATAAATACTGTCTGTGAAGTATGTAGCGAATAACGTTGGTTCCAAAAGAGCAATAAATTTAAGTACAAAGCATAATGCGGCGCTTTTCTTTACATATCTCAGTATACAAGCCGTCATATCTCCTGGTTTATGTGTCATACAGTGATATAATTTTGTTTATACATCCAGCGGCATATGTGGATAATGACTGCGAAATGTGATTAGGACACAGTAAGTAGAAAAGAAGCAATACATTTAAACGTCATTCACAAAGGGAAAATTTATTATTTCTGTGTTTATGATGTCGTATCTCTTGAACTATGTGTGATACCGAGATGTACTTTTCTATGTTCATTTAGTAGCACATGCGAATACTGTCTGCGAAATTAGCTGCAAATACGATATTGCAGTGTAGTGCATGCATGCTTGTACGATGGAACACTGGATGGTACTTCTGAACACCACAAGCACTGCGCTATCGTATTTATCCACCGACACTGGGCAAGCTATTTTCAACTGAAATATCTCCCCTGTACGGGAATTTGTACAATGAACGAAGAAGTTCAGTTTGAACACATGGTTGACGGCATATGGAAAATCTGGGGATGGCCGTGAGTCGTGCTCGGATAGCCTAATGGTGTGACGACCGCTCCCGATACGCGAGAATCCGTGTTCGAGTCCCAGTCCAACACAAATTTTCACTGTGGTCATTCTTTTATTCAGATTATGGTTGCTGATGTTCGGAACTGCGAATACATTTTACATGTTCCGCGTAGTTACTAGCACAGAAGTAATACATTTAAGGGTAATGCATGACGTGTCCGTTTCTCTCGTATCGCACTGTTAATGTAATATCTCCTGAGCTATGATCTTTATCCTGTGGTCCTTATGCCCACAGTCATTGCTGTCTGAGAGTAAAGGGTATGTGTACAAAGTTTGGTTTAAATGTCCCCAGTAGTTTAGGAGGAGATGTGAAACACAAACACACTCATCCATTTTTGTAACATGTGTGGATAACGACGTATCACAAGTTGAAGAGTTTCCTCGAGAGGGGAAACAGCCATTCACGTCAACGCTCGTAATTGCGGAGTTTGTACAATCTTTAAAGTATTCGACTTGTCAGGCGCCGCGGGCGGTCGTGAGAAGCGTCAGCTGCTTAGTTAACCGACCGCGGCCCGTCCCAAGAAAACTGTTAGTTGGCGCAATATCCAGTGAAAAGACTCCCTTATTTAACCGGCGGAATTGCCTCGCCAGCCACTCAACAGGTACGGCCGCCTATGGGAGCGGCGCAAAATTTAATAAAATTAGGCAAACTGGGAGCCTCGAGTGCTTCCGAGATGGCCCAATTCTCCGCCCCCCCCCCCCCCCCTGGAAGCAGCCGCTCCACCGCAGCAGCCCGTTCTTCTTCCGATAAGCATTAATTTGAGCGCCCTTACAAGGAGCCGAGGGCGGCACCAGCAGACGGCGGACGCTGGAAAAACTCTGCAAGGGCCGGCGGACGCGACAGAAAGTTTCAGCGCCCGGGCGCGGCGCTGCACGGGTCGAGTAGAGATTCTCGAGGGGCCCCGTTTATTTAATTACGTGGGCGGGACAGCCAGCGAGAAACTGTTGGCCAACCTGCAGTCGGCCGCCGTATTCGGCAGCGGAGCTGTGAGCAGCGCCCAAGATTGCGAACGTCGGACGGAAAGGGGGAAGGGGCTGGGTGATGGGGGGACGCCCGAGAGGGAGAAAATCTCGCAGAGGGCAAAGCGCAGTCGAGCTCCCCTAATTTCCTGTTCGTCTGAATTACTGGGAGCTGACCCACTAATATTGCTGCGCTTTCCCCTACGTGTTCAGTGTTACCAACGATAAAACACACTTTAAGAAAGTCGTCGGTGTGTATTAGAAGGAAAAATTTGAAGTTCCGGAAATTGAATGGATGAGGAGAGTGTTACTTTTTCTTTCTTTGTGAAGCTGTTACCAGAAACAGTGAAGGAATACTGAGGTTTGCCAGCAGCTCTACCAGTCTATAATTTAAATAAAAACACAGCGTAATGCATCACTAAATATAAGGTACCTTAATATACCATTCATTTCAGAGGCTTTCCTCGACGATCAGATGGACTTTTCGCTATTTAGGTTACGTATATTGCTCCTATAAAGCCACCAATGTCGAAATACCTAGAATATTTTAAAGTTATCACTATTATTGTAAAACGTTTTTGGTGGAGTAGTAAAAACTAATATTTTGGAACTGTAGTGGCGTAGGTGGAGTTCTGTACTTCTTCATTGTCTACTTTTCTCGAGGCACGGCATTTGAACATAAAACACTTATTGTTTACAAAAACAGACATAATGTCTTATGGGATAACAGCAATCAGTGATTTTATAATGTTACTTAAGACGGATTTTAAGTAACATACTTATTGTTTACTAACTTTACCAGAGACATTATAATGACTAAGCGTTACCTGGTTTCCATCTTATGAAGTGCATACATTATTTTATAAGTAAAGCTATAAATCACTGATAACACCTAATCGTACCTGAAAAATGAGTTTTCCCAGCGAGATATAAGGATAACATCATACGCTGCCCCAATAATCGGTTGCTTGTAAGGTTGCTGAACTTCTGCTGACGATCTGACTCTTGGCGCTACAGTTGACACGATTGCTATAAAAGTTACCATTTATGTCCGGAATGTGTCCTAATTGAAAGTAAAATCGTATGAATAATACCGGTGACAGAATCTGCGACATCCAACTCCCTTGTATCACTTGACATCACCACAGACTCTCTTACTGCAGCCTACGTTCCTGTAAGGAGGAGAAAACCGAGGAAAACATTGCTGCCGTCCAAAAGACAATACGCCGTTACCGCGTAAGACAGCCTCTAGCTTCGATTATACCTTCGACAAGGAAGGGAGTCCACGGTATTATTCAAATACGATGCACCCACCAGATGTCGCTCAGTTACGTACAGTTCCCGCAGAGCTAACAAGTTGCGGGTATATTGGTTTCTACGTTTCAACCGATATTCCAAATATCCGAGATGATTTCTGTGGGATTTACATCGGGTTATTTAGCGCGTCAGTCGGCGTAGTTTTCATCAAACTAGGAATGCATGTGTGCAGCTCTGTGAACAGGGCTCTTGTCATCTTGGGAGAGTCCACAGCGTACTTGACACGTATATGTAAAAGAAAGAATAACACAAGATTGTTCACACAGATATCCTGGTTCATGCTCTGGAATCCTGAATGTTGGGCTTCCACTCAGGGTACAACAAACCACCTCCAAAACATGACAGTACAAGCGCTGCCTTGACCTAAATCCTCCACAAGCTGAAGGATAAGCGTCCCACTGTGGCATCGCTGCACTTGACGTCCTGCATGATTTGAAAAGAGCAAAAGTTGTGACTCGTCGAATAAAACTATAGGATTATGCATACAGTCAGACAGCTGCCTCTAAGTTACTCGTCTGTCATTTTCTATCCATCCAGATAAGTGTGAAGCCTCACGTCATTTTTACCGATTTTTGAGTCATTTACGCAATGTGAGTGCTGCATGTATGTTTTGGCAACTGATTACGCAGTCCTGAGTCAATGATCTGTTTCATCGGTATCAGTGGTTGTCACTTCCTTAAATAACTTGCTGTGCTGTCACAGTATTTTAATCAGGCTCATCATTCCATTGTTTCAAGGTTCCAACACAACGCTCTTCTTGCTACATGGCCACCAATGTGGTTTCATCCTCAGAAAAGAAGTGATATCGTTTATACATTATGCATATGTAGTTACTGTTTTGGATTTGTACGTGCCTTTACTTTAGCCATTTTGAGAATATACTCATCACACATTCTTTGAAAAAACCTCACTCATTCTCTAATTACAAACACTGATACGAGTTAACAAGAACAGATTAGACAATCGTGTTACCAGATCCTTCGGGAAACAAATTGAATAGTGACGATGTGGGATCTCAAATGGTGTATCGTAGCTAAGAAAAGTCAATTTAGTGTGATATTTTTTTTAAAGTATAAAATTAGTGTGGACGAAGATACGTGGGAGAAGCTGTAACTGACTTGGCTCACTACAAAGTGAGGTCTGGCATCATTTCTCCATGGGGATATGCCCCATCTTAGCTTTTCAAACGTTCAATATATCGCTAATTTGTATTCAACAAGACAGCTCTCCTGATCATGAAATGCTGTAGCAATGCAAAGGATTACACCGATTTGCAGTGTTCACGGTCGGTCATCCCAACAGTTGCAGAAAGAATATGTTTGTAAAAAAGTTCTGTTCCGCCCCCCTCCCCCACCTGCTCTTCCCACTGGTGTCGTATAGTGACCGTGAGGGTGACTCAATGGACACTAACCCAATAAGATTTCGGCCAAAAGCTGGCTTAAGTGATGACGGCATCTGCGTAATGGGTTATGTAGCATGTCCCAGCTCACCGGAGGTAGAAATTTCACAATCAGAATCACATAATTTCAATACTGAATAGAGATGACAGTCAAATGACGGTTAATATCAGATAAAAACATGATAAGCGCGTCTATGAAGGTGTCAACTTCTACGCTGTTTGGCTAATTTATGATCCGCTTTGAGCAATGACGTATTTGAGGTATCAAACTGCAAATGTCAGTAGCATGCAATTCCCTTAGCAGTGTTCGTTTGGTAGCTGGTGAAGATGTATTAACAAACAAGAGCAATTAATTTTAGGTTTGAAATCGATTGTGACACTCGGATGGGCCCCTGTCGCTTAGGACCTTTCTGCAATCACTATTGTTAGGTTGTGTTTCGTCCATGCGACGTTGGACGTTGATGCACCAGGATATAGTAGTCATGAGCACTTCCAAAGACGATAGCACCTTACTGGCATTCTTTCACGTGTCCATTTCGACCCCCATAAATGGAATCATTTACATGGTACTGATGTGGAATCAAACCGTTTCACTGCCCTGACTTATGTCAGCACTGGAGGGCCGCATAACGCCTGGTAACAGTTCTACACAAATTACAGCGCAGGCTGTGTCTTAGTTTTGGTCTCCTTACTCTATTGAACTATTCCAGCAGAAACGTCTGAAAGACTAGATACGTGCGGAGGAAACTGCAATACCCTTCGACGTGTGGAGGAAACTACAGTACCCTACGACTTAGCTTCTTCTATATCTTTCCTCTGGTAGCTTGGAAATTATTCCGTGATGAAATTGTTAAGGCTATCGTGGCCACTTGTTAACAAACGCTGTTATCTTCTGTCTCGGGTTCTCCGGACAAGGCTTATTTGATGACTTTTCGGTCGATTCGCCAGCGCGACTGGCTGGCATTGTCAAAGCTTCACCCTCCATTGCTGTTGATGGACTTGAGTCACGCTCGCGGCCGCACTTCATAAGTGCCTGGCGTGCCAACGTCCAAAGACTGTTTCATGATCATTTCCGCTGATGTCACCCGCTGCTACCTGCAACCGACGTTCGCTGCAGCATGGGAATCCAAAATCCGTTCACCTTGTGATTTTCTTCTTTCTTGTTGAAGCTATAGTCATGTTTATCTATTTCTATAGCTTTCCCTGAACGTGCGGACGTGATAGCTCTTCTGTACAGTAAGAACTTCCGTGTCGGCGAATTTTATTTTGTGATAGGTCTCACATAGCGCGTGATCCGTCACGGCCGATTTCTCCACCTGCCCGCAAACTGTAATACCGCGATGTTCTGCGATCCTTGTCCTTCGAGTATAGACTTTCCCACATGGTATGCGGTGCATTCCGACATTGCAGTCGGTAGCTTTTCTCCTTTGCCGATCTGAGCCACACTTTGCTTTGTCGGTTCATAAGTAGTCTTTGCGCCATGTTTGCACAATATACGGCTGGTTCTGTCCGTCACCCTGGGACTGTATGGCAGAAAGGCCGATTTGTCACTTGACCAAGTCCTTGATTCAGTGACACTAGGATCACCGAACTTAAGCGGTGTTGCACGTTGGGGCAAGTGGAGAAATCGGCAGTGACCGAGCAGGCGCTCTGTGAGACCGACCAGATAGAAAATTCGTCGACACAGGTGTTCCTGCTGTAGAGAAAACCTACTACAATCGCTTGTTCAGGGAAACTGCAGAAATACGCTAGTAGGACAGTAGCTTGAACAAGAAGAAAGAAAGACTAAAGGTGAACGGATCATGAATTCCCACGCTGCAGCGAACGAACGTTGCAGGTACCAAAGGGGAATGGCGCTGGTAATGACAACGAGAAAGAGTTTCAACGTTGTACATACGATCTGCGGTTGCGAACTCGACTAAGAAGATTATGGGGGAATACCAGTAATGCTTAGCCTCCACAACAACCAGGAACGAGGTGTACCCTGATGAAGATCCTACCTGGTCTGATCTGGTCGACTTCACTCCCCCATCAGCAATGATGAAGTTCTGACATTTCCAGCCACTCCTGTTGGTGAAACATCAGAAAATTTATCAAACATACATTGGCCGAAGAACCCGAGAAAGAGGCCAACTGGCAATTTGTTATTCCCTCATGTCTTAACGCATGTCGTAGCATCATGTCCCAGATTATTGTCAGAGTTTTACACATGTTCCTTTCATCGCCGATTTTGCGGAGAACCTCCTCTTTCACTGTGTCATCGCTCTAATTTTTACTATTCTTTTGCATCACCACATCTCAAACACTTCGATTCTCTTCTGTTTTGGTTTTCCTACTATCTATGACTCGCTGCAGTAGTGACCCATGCAAGGCACAGGATTTTTTTTTTTTTTTACTCTATCTTTGCCTTTACATTCCGTGCCAAAAGGAGGCAACCACCGCCTCGTCGACTTCAGCGGGTCGCTCTCGCTCACGGAGTCAGTCGTGTGCTGGAGATAGTAAGGACTCTTACAGCCGTTATGGGCTTAAGGTGTAACCGTATCACATGATCCACGTTGTGGCCGAATGAGAAAGTTCTGCTTGGCGCCTTCTACTTCCGGGCATTGCTGTAGTCCAAGCCTGGCGTTAACTTTAGGAGGCGTCTTCAGAAAGAAGTTAGCCAACTCGACCAATGTAGGGTTTACGATTTTGAGCGCTATGAAACCGTTACTCCAAGACGGTCATAAGGGTAAAGATGATTTGGCGACAGGTATTTTTGCGGAACTCACCGGAAAGTTTGCACTCAGTATTTTCTTATTGCTGCTTGCAATGGATAATATTTCAGGATTGCATTTATTAGTTTTATTTATTGTGAACGATGACGTTTTCCTTAGATTTCTCCATTTTGAATGATAACACTTGAGCTTGGAACATTTCATAATTATTTAGTTTTTCTTAAGTTATACGATAATTTCGGGAGTACTGATGCAGGACTTAGTCTTTGCAACGCTTAGCCATAACTCTTTTGTGTGTAGATGTATCAAGATAATTAACACCTCTTGCGGTCTGCAAAACAGATTTTATCACTTGTTCAGACTGGCATTTTAAGGTTGTAAATGGTTATTTTAAATTGCGTTTGCATTATCTACAAATTGTTACAAGCATTACAAGGCTCGAGCATGCTGGTTATGTAATCACCGGTGAACCAGAAGTATCTTCTTAATTTTTTGAAGTTAACATTGTTTAATTAAACCAGTTACCACAAAAACTTTTTACAGTTAATTGATCCTAAAGGTATTTTTTTTAACTTGAATGAAGTAAGTGCTCTTCTATGACTCAGTGCGTACATATGTTTCTCAAGAAACTGTACGTTTGTTCTGTTGCGTCGAATACTTAAGCTAATGAATCCTTCTGCTCATACCCAGGTCAAAATTATTCCTTACACCTTACCATACACATGCACCCTACCTATCTCTTATAATGCTGTGCTCCAAACATACATTTTCAGGGATTTCCTCCTAAAACCAAGGTCAATGTTTGACACCATAATATTTCCTTTGGCCGGGAATGGCCTCTTTGCCTGCGCTAGAATGTTTTTTACGTTTTCCTTGCTTCGTCCGTCATGGATGTTTTGCTCTCACGGCAGAAGAATTCCTTCAGTTCGTCTACTTCATGATCAACCATTTTGAGTTTCCCACTGTTCTGATTTTGGCTACTTCTCGCTACTTTCGTATTTCTTCGGTCGAATCTCAATCCATGTTTTTCATTTATTAGATTCATACCATTCAACATATCCGATAATTCTTCTTAACCTTGAAGGAAGGGAGCAGTGTCGTCAGCAAATCCTGTCATTTATGTCCTTTTACACTGAATATTATTCCATTCTTGAACCATTATTTCAGTTGCGTCATTGCTTCTTCGATGGATAAATAGGAAAGTAAGAGTGAAAGATTGCAACCCCGTCTTATACATTTATTGTTCGAAGCATTTCGTTCATGGTGTTCGAATCCTATTGTTCCCTCTTGGTTCCCGTACATGTTGTATATTACTCGTCTTTCCTTGTACCATACTTATATTTATTGCCGAATTTTGAATTTCTTTCATCATTTTACAGAGTCGAACGCCTTTTCCATTCCAACAAGTACTGTGAACCTGTTTTTTTTTTTTTTTTTTCACTCTTGCTTCCATTATCAATCGGACCATCAGGACTGCCATTACCTTTCACGAAGCCTAACTGTCACGAAACACATCCTTATTTTTTCAGTCTTGTGTATATTATTCTTGTCAGCAGCTAGGAAGCACAGCCTGTCAAACTGACTGTATGACAGTACTCGCTCTTACCTGCTGTAGTAGTGGGTGGAATTGTGTGGATGTTCAAAAATGTCTGTTAAATCTTATGGGACTTAACTGATAAGGTCATCAGTCCCTAAGCTTATACACTACTTAACATAAACTATCCTAAGGACAAATACACACACCCATGCCCGAGGGAGGACTCGAACCTCCGCCGGAATCAGCCGCACAATCCATGACTGCAGCGCCTTAGACCGCTCGGCTAATCCCGCGCGGCAAATGTGTGGATGATATTTTTCCGAAAACCTGATGGTATGTCGCCATCACATAGATTCTATAAACCTACTTAAACAGTCGTTTGGTTACCACTTTTTTCAAATGATTTCAGAATTTCTAATGGATTGCTATCCATCCTTACTGCCATATTTTATGTCAAGTCTTCGAAATCTCTTTTTCTAATACTGGATCCCCTGAACTTTCCATATCGACTACAAATTCGTCATCACATTATTCCTTTCTCTCAAAGAGGCCTTCATTGTACTCTTTTCACCTATACGCTTTCTTCTCTGAGTTTAACAGTAGAATTCAGATTGAATACTTAATGTTGCCGTCCTTACTTTTAATCTTACCGCAGGATGTTTTCACTTTCGTATATGCTGAATCAGTCCTTCCAACGGTCATTTCGTTTTCGATTTCTTCGCTTATGTCCTACAGCCATTTCGCCTTAACTATTGCCACTTATTTCATTTATAACTCATTTACATTGCTATGTTTCATTCTTTTCCTGAACTTTTTTGTACTTCCTTCTCTCATCGAGCAGTTCTAGTATTTGTTCTGTTATTTTACGTTTCTTCGCAATTACCTTCATAGTGCCCACGTTTTTCTTTGCGACATCTGTGACTGCGCCTTTTAGAGACTTCGATTCCTTTTCAGCAGAACTGCCTACTGTAGTATTCCTTGTCGCAGTATCCTCACCCATAGAAAACTTCAATCCTGTCTCATAGTTCCTTCTCATAGTTCCTAAGTACTTCAGTATCCAACTTCCTTCCACATTGATTCTCCCGCTCGATTACCTTCAATTCAGCCCGCTCTTCATCGTTGCCAAACTGTGACGTGCGTTTATATCTGCACATGTATACGCCTTACAATGCAGTACCTGATTTCGGGCTCTGTGGTGTAATCCAGCTGGAATCTTCCCAAATCTCCTGGCCTTCTGCAACTGTACCTCCCCTCTTGTGATTCTTGAGAAAGTATCCGCTATTGCTAGCTGAAAATTATTGCAAAAGTTATTTAGCCTGTCTCTCTTATTCCTACTTTGAAGCTCATAATCTTCCGTAATCTTTTCTTCTACTCCTTTCTGTAGAAACGCATTCCAGTCTCTCGCAGCGGCGACATTTTATATCACTTTGCTCACTGAAATACCCTTCCAATATCCTAATTACTTTCTCTTTCGTCTTCTCTGTGACGACGGTTCGTATATCTAAATTTAGCGTTGGTTTACTGCCGAATCTGAAGAGCTTAAGCCTTTCACTGAATTTTCCACTGTAACTTACTCTCTTCTCTGCTTACCTGTTCATAGCGAATCCTGCTCCTGTTATATCATTTCCTGCTATTGTTGATATCAATCTATATTCGTCTCTCCAGAAATTCTTATCTTTTTCCCATTTCAGTTTGCTGACTCTCACTAATCTAGCTAGAGACTTTGCATTTCCCTTTTCAGATTTTCTAGCTTCCCTTCCACGTTGGAGCGTTTGACGTTCAAAGATCTTACTTGTACAATGTTACCCTTTCGTAGTCTTTCTAATGGCCACTTTCTCCTTGGCAGGCCACAGCCAGAGATTCGAATGGGGGGACTAATCTCGGAAGTACTAGCCGTGACGTAGTCACGGATCAGTTTCCATCGATCCATGAAAATATTTGCTTTATTATAATCCCTGTCTTGGATTACATTATTTATTTGTAATCAGTTTATTAATTTCGGTCGATAATGTCCATCTTCAGACATAAGAAAAATAAATTATATTACATGAACAGACATTGCATTCCACACATATCACGGCATTACATGTGATGGTGCAGTCAAATCAATCAGCCATTTCGGCTTAGTCAAACAAATATCATTATGGTATGAAAAGAGCACCATGGTCTGAAGATGGTCGTTACCGACCGAAATTAAAAACCTGACTACAAATAATTATTATGACCCAAGACTGGAATTCTAATAAAGCAAATAACAGCGAATATTATGCCGATGGAGAGATCATCATTAACATTTTTCAGTTGCAGGTTACATGACCTCTAGTTACACTTTAAGTTTCTTGAATGCAGTGGTTTCCTTGCCTTCTGTAACGCAGAGAGCGTGACTATTTACTCACTCCCGCATCTGGAAGCTCCACCTGTATACAGCAGGCAGACTGCCTTGGTTCGTAGCCACGCCGCCCTTAGCCACTTCAAGTCACGTGGTGGATCCTCTGACCTTCGGAGCAGAATGAAGCTGCCCACACAATGGTAACAAAGTCAACATCGCTTTCAGTCTGTAGGCTTACAACATTTGCGTCGCCTATATTCCTTTCGACAAACGACGCTGCGAGCTGGAACTATGTTCATTATCTGGCTGGATTCGTCGTAGCGCTGCATGGGTTTGGGCCTTATTCATGGACTTGCAGTGGTTGACACTGTTCATTCGTTGCTTAACCGCAGCCAGACAGAAGCTTTCGTTGTGCACTGGAGTCGTGACCTGCACGGAACTTGCGAGAAGCGTTTGTGTTAAAATAAAAGGAACACGATCACTGATGCAACGGTAACAGTGACCATTTGAAACTTGCAGTAGTTTACAAAGGCGTGGAAGGACTGCGCAGTAGGTTGCACATCACTCACGAAAGGCAATTAGGGAGGACTGAATTTCAGTCACTCACACAGTTTGAACTGTTCACAATTATTTAGTAGGCAGTAGTGTGTCAATACCTGTCTGCAGTTACAGCACACCGAAAGTTGTGCTTGATTATGAGATGGAGCGGTAAACGAGATCTTGATCACATCTGTGATCTGCGTTAATAACGTCCGGCCTAGAATGCAGGACGGCTTTAGAGTGGTTTGTAAGTAATTTCCAACAACTCTAAAGGCAAAACAGCCAAAAGTAAGAAGGTTTACAATCTGTACCTCAGTGTCAGCAAACTTAATCACCCATATATTTTGTTTTCAGCATTTACTGCTTTGTTTTCTCTTACTTGACAGTTCAACCGTTTATTCGGTTCTAGTCTCTCTGTTAGTTCGTGGTACTACACAGTAATGAATTTAGTCGTATAATAGACTTATTTATGCAATTCAGTTAAATGATCAGGCCTTTTTGACAGCATTTCACGTTTTTGACTTCCGGCAGTTACTGCACTACACTCTAAGACAAAAGAAAAAAGGACTTAACACGAAGGAATTATCCGAATGGGATGGAGTTCGGTATGTGATTACATGTACAAACAAACAAATGATTACAATTTCAGAAGAAAATGGATGATTTGTTCAAGAGAAAAAGCTTCACAAATTCAGCAACTCAGGAACGCGTTGTTCCACCGCTGGCACTTATGCAAGCAATTATTCGGCTTGGCATTAATTCATAGGGTTGTTGGATGTCCACCTGAGGGATATCTTGCCATATTCTGTCCAACGGTTGCGTTGTATCGTCAAAACACCTCAAAGGTTGGAGGGTCCTGCCCATAATGCTCCAAACATTCTCAACAGGGAAACCATACCTAGGCCTTGCCGACCAAGGTATGGTTTGACAAGCTCGAAGACAGCCTGAAGTGTAAGCCTAGGATGGTTTGCCATGAAGGGCAACAAAACGGTGTTTATGATGTCATCGACGTACCGCTGTGCAGTAAGGGTGACGCGGATAACAACCAGAAAGGGCCAGCTGTAGTAACAAATGGACCACAGATCAACACTTCTCGTTGTTGGTTTTTTTCTGCTTATGGTATGCTCGGAGAACGATTGACCGGCAAATTTTGTCTCATTCAAAAGCCTGAAGCAAGAAGATGAAGATCCAAAATCTGTCTAGACCAGGAACACATTGGTGAGTGAAAGACAGCTCTCTTTTGTGCAACAAAGAAGTTACGTGCACTAATAATAATTTTCTTTAATTTAAATGCTTTTCCATACCTTAGTATCTTAAATTATGTCACATATTTTCTTCATCAGTTGGTAAATGTTGTATCTGATGGCTTACATAAGTTGACAGTTCTCATTTACACTATACATTTACTAAATATGCACTGCCTGACAAGAAAGGGAGGCAACCAGAAGACATGGTTGGATGTAACTTCATAAGCATGCACACAATCGGCGGGTGTGTAAATGATTAGTTTAATGTCTCTGCACACTTAGTGTGACAACCAATCTGCGATAATATTGTTCGTGTTTAGTTTCGTTAGTAGGCCTGGTAGGATTGAGAACAGCATGAAATATTGGTCACTGTGAAGGACACGGAGATGTCACTTACATGTGGGAGGCAGCGTTATCAGCACCAGACAGAGTTTGGAACGGTCCCTATTGCGGGTCTCCATTTGGAATATTCAGATTTTTGGTGCATTCAGGTCTGTCACGGACCCGATGTTGGACTGCATCGAAGAGTGAGAGAGAACAAATGCTTCGTCAAGGTACTGGTTGACCCAGTCTGATCATCACAATGGAGAAACCCCACACTGTGCACGAGGCACATCGTAACCCCTATCAAGTCTGTGCCTCCTATCCGAGAACAAGTACTGGATTCCATTTAAAGTTTTGCAGCATTGGTCGCAGTTAACAGTAGCAGGACCAAGGAACTGCCGTCACAGTTTGTTCAGCGATGAAAAGCATTTTTGCACTGCTTTTGATCAGCATTCTGGGCGAGTATGGCGGTGAAAGTCCAATTCTGCCAGTTTTTTGGAAACGCACAGCCGTGTTACACCTGACGCCATGGCGTGGGGAACCATCAGGTACGACTTCAGCCCATTGTTGGTACCGACTGACGGCAAAGTGATGCGGCACAGACATCCCGCAGCCTGATGTGTTACTTCTCATGCGACAGTACTGTTGTACCATAAGTCAAAACGACAGTACTCACCCATGTAAGGATCGTCTCTCTACAGCAGTCCACGTAATGTGAATTGCATCCCAGTTCCAGTAACCTGGATATCGTAGACCAGTTACCACAGATGTGATGCAGCTTGCCTCGGGAAGGATACAACGACTTTATGACACGCTACCCATCCGAATCAATGCATGCATTCAGGCTATAAGGGCGCAACGTTACACTGCTACTGAACTCAGACTCCGAAGTTCTTCATACATCTGACTCGGTTTTGTAATCACTGACATTCTTACAAAGTTTAAAATGCTGCCGGAGCCAGTCTATGTCCTGTCGACTAGACGTGGATCACAAAAGTTTTTCTTCAATGTGAATGGTGTTTCCTTTGATGCACCAAATTAAACTACTCCAACTTTTAAGATACAAAGATAACTATAAGAAAAATGCCTGAGAATTCCTTTTTCTAAGATATCCGTGAACTGAACTTTTTTTCTTGGCCTACGCGTTAAAACTAGAAGTTGATCAGGCCGTCTTACGAAAATTCGTGGAATAACATCTCCGAGGAACACGCCTTTGTGTAATGCTTTTGAGCTTACTTTCTCGTTTAGCAATAAAAACTTTTTAACGACATATTCTCGGTTTATTCCCTCCCCTAAAAGAACAAAGGACAATGAGGCAGCAGCCTTCTCAAGGCATCCAGAAACTGCTGTGAAAATTAATATTTTAACCGTGAGTCCGCGAGGCATTAGGGCCAGAAGCACGTCTTAGCATTCGCTCGAGTTGCAGCTCAGCAAAGTTTGGCAGTTAAGGAGAGCTTTCATTAAGCTCGGCGTTTGTGCAGTTGCACGTTTCCTTCTTTCGGGCCGCCCACTGTTGAGACTGACGGCTTCAGAACGCAGAGGAAACAGAGTACGTTAAAATGCCTCGTGAGCATATTTTGGCGTATTATTTACCTATAACACCACTGTACCCCGTAATTAGTGTTTTGGTGTTGGGCAGGTTATCGTTTTATATTTATAGATACATAGAATTACAATTATTCTTATTATTCGTCTGCACTTATGACCAAAATGACTGTGACACAGTTTTTAACACACTCAACGAAAGGCTAAGTTAGTATCCACAGGTTACGTGCCAGATTAATGGAGTCTAACATGCCGTTGACAACGAGGCTGTTAGAGAAAGTGCGCAAATGGTTCAAATGGCTCTGAGCACTATGGCTCTTAACATCTGAGGTCATCAGTCCCCTAGAACTTAGAACTACTTAAACCTAACTAACCTAAGGACATCAGATGCATCAGTGCACGAGGCAAGATTCGAACCTGCAACCGTAGCAGTCGCGCGGTTCCGGAGTTAAGTGCCTAGGAACCGCTCGCTACCACGGCCGGCGACAGTGCGCCCACATACATTATGGTAGAATGGAAAAGAAACCGGATGTATGCTTTTTGTAGAAAAGGGAGAGAGCGAGAGAGAAACGGGAAAAAACCACGGTGCACAACAAAGGAATTACCCGATTGGAACGAAATTCGGTAGATGTCTAGATGTGATGTACACCTACTGAGAAACAAATGATAACAATTATAGGAAAACTAGATAATTTATTCAAGAGAAAGAGCTTCAAAAATTGTGCAGTAGTTATTCGGCTTTGCATTAGCTGATAGAGTTGTTAGATTTTCTCCTGAGGGCTACTGTGCCAAATTCTGTTCGATTGGCACGTTAGATCGTCAAAATCCCGAGGTAGTTGGAGGGCCCAGCCCATAGTCCTATAAATGTTCCCAATTGGGGAGACATACAACGAACTTGTTGGCGAAGGTAGGGCTTGGAAAGCGCGTAGACAAGCAGTAGAAACTCTCGCCGTATGCGGGCGGGCATTCTCTCGTTGAAATGTAAGCCCAGGATGGCTTTCCATGACAAGCAACACAACGGGGCTTAGAATGTTGTTGACGTACCGGTCGGTGTTCAGTAAAAATGCCGCAGATATCAACCTAGGGGGCCCTGCTAGGAAAAGAAATGGCCCCCAGACCACCACTTCTGGCTGTAGGGCGACAATCACGTTGGTATCCCAGCGCTGCCCAGGTCGTCTCCATCACACGTTTTCGTCCTGGAATCCCGTTGTCTGGAGCAGAATTGTCTTCACCGATGAGTCCCGCTTCGAGCTGAACCCTGATAACTAGCGAAGTCGTGTCTGGAGACGCTATTGACAGCAGGATGATTTTCGTAGTGCATTTTTTTTTGTCCTACATGTGTTAATGTCAGGAGAGACATAGGAAAATTGTTTGAGTTCGTTTGGGGGTTAGACATCACAAGTCAAAGCATTCTGCCACTGAGATTTCACGGAACAGGTCCAGCGCTACGGATGTTACTGTGAAGTGCAGTCGTCGGGAAAACATTACCCCAATCATCCTCCGAACAGTGTAGTAAAAGAAGGTTCTATGAAATAAAATGTCATGTAGATGTACCTCTAGTGGATTCCTGGCTAATGGTATTTACACTCCTGGAAATGGAAAAAAGAACACATTGACACCGGTGTGTCAGACCCACCATACTTGCTCCGGACACTGCGAGAGGGCTGTACAAGCAATGATCACACGCACGGCACAGCGGACACACCAGGAACCGCGGTGTTGGCCGTCGAATGGCGCTAGCTGCGCAGCATTTGTGCACCGCCGCCGTCAGTGTCAGCCAGTTTGCCGTGGCATACGGAGCTCCATCGCAGTCTTTACACTGGTAGCATGCCGCGACAGCGTGGACGTGAACCGTATGTGCAGTTGACGGACTTTGAGCGAGGGCGTATAGTGGGCATGCGGGAGGCCGGGTGGACGTACCGCCGAATTGCTCAACACGTGGGGCGTGAGGTCTCCACAGTACATCGATGTTGTCGCCAGTGGTCGACGGAAGGTGCACGTGCCCGTCGACCTGGGACCGGACCGCAGCGACGCACGGATGCACGCCAAGACCGTAGGATCCTACGCAGTGCCGTAGGGGACCGCACCGCCACTTCCCAGCAAATTAGGGACACTGTTGCTCCTGGGGTATCGGCGAGGACCATTCGCAACCGTCTCCATGAAGCTGGGCTACGGTCCCGCACACCGTTAGGCCGTCTTCCGCTCACGCCCAAACATCGTGCAGCCCGCCTCCAGTGGTGTCGCGACAGGCGTGAATGGAGGGACGAATGGAGACGTGTCGTCTTCAGCGATGAGAGTCGCTTCTGCCTTGGTGCCAATGATGGTCGTATGCGTGTTTGGCGCCGTGCAGGTGAGCGCCACAATCAGGACTGCATACGACCGAGGCACACAGGGCCAACACCCGGCATCATGGTGTGGGGAGCGATCTCCTACACTGGCCGTACACCACTGGTGATCGTCGAGGGGACACTGAATAGTGCACGGTACATCCAAACCGTCAACGAACCCATCGTTCTACCATTCCTAGACCGGCAAGGGAACTTGCTGTTCCAACAGGCCAATGCACGTCCGCATGTATCCCGTGCCACCCAACGTGCTCTAGAAGGTGTAAGTCAACTACCCTGGCCAGCAAGATCTCCGGATCTGTCCCCCATTGAGCATGTTTGGGACTGGATGAAGCGTCGTCTCACGCGGTCTGCACGTCCAGCACGAACGCTGGTCCAACTGAGGCGCCAGGTGGAAATGGCATGGCAAGCCGTTCCACAGGACTACATCCAGCATCTCTACGATCGTCTCCATGGGAGAATAGCAGCCTGCATTGCTGCGAAAGGTGGATATACACTGTACTAGTGCCGACATTGTGCATGCTCTGTTGCCTGTGTCTATGTGCCTGTGGTTCTGTCAGTGTGATCATGTGATGTATCTGACCCCAGGAATGTGTCAATAAAGTTTCCCCTTCCTGGGACAATGAATTCACGGTGTTCTTATTTCAATTTCCAGGAGTGTAGTTGTGTCACTAGTATGAATATCGAGGCCGAGGTATCGACTGGGTGAGACAGAACTCAGCTGTTGGTGCATTCATCAGTGCACATAATTCGTCTTGCCCTCCAGTATGTGACGGTACAAACTCTGTTATTAGATGGACAGATCTAGTATGCAAGAATTGCTTTGTGGAGAGCGAGTGCGCGACATGGTGTGCGATTCGCGGAAGCGCGTGGCGCGCCCGCGCGAGATTTGCAACGGTCGGTGTGATATCTCTGCCGCCTGGCGGCCACGTGGCATTATTTGGTTTTTCGCCCATTACGCGAAAACTATGTAACTTACGGTGAAGAGCGATGCGGCACTGGATTTTGGTCAGCAATATGCACCTTCTGAAAGATCGATCTTTATTTCAAGTCACGAGACGCAACAGTTATAGTAACCTCAAAATCGATTAATATCACGAATAATGAAAGACGTAAAGAACGGCACTATATTATATTCTGGGTTGCATCACACGTATTTTAAACTAGTTAAGTTTTACTACATACTTAACTGGCAATAGTTTTCATTGTTTGCAAATTATTATTAACATTTATCGCCTATCATTAATTAATTGTTAAGGATATGAAGATTTTGAGCAGCAAAATGTGTAGATCGCTATAGATTACGTCTATAAACGGTATTATATGCAGTTCTATGTAAAAACTTGGCAGCACAGATGTAAACAAACAAATTTGTGCTAAGAGGTGAAACTTTGCAGGACTTGATTTACGGGCGATACATCCGAGATAGATCCTAGAAATTAATGTAACGTAGTAAGTAAGATGTACTTATTTCTGTCGAGGGATATATGTATCAAAATCTCTAACCTTAACCAGTGAGATTGGTACTTGCATAACCAGGGGGTTGACCTCCGAGCCTATATACGCGGGAGTTCATCTTGGTCAGGTGTCAGTCGTTGGTCAGTCGTCTTGGAGGGTGGGTGGCGAGCAAGCCACACTTGAGGGTGGCCCATGTGGTCGTTTGAGAATTCTTTTTCGCACCGATTTATTTCGACAAAGAGTATTGTATAATACTGCAAGTGTACAAGCATATATTTCGTGAACTGGAAGTGCTACGATTATTTGTGTGTGTACGATATACGAGGTATACATCGTCATAACTGAACATGTGGCGAACTGTGATTTCGCGTCAGAACTGTTAGAACAAGGAGAACAGTGGGACTTGTGGCTCTGTTCAAATTTATTGAGTAATTTTCGTTTATAGCAGCCTACATTACTGCTATTGGGGGCCCGGAGTCAAATTATTATTAAAGTAAAACTGTAAACCGTCTCACCAGTGCTAATTTCACTGTGTGAAAGAAAAGGACAACGCCAATAAATGGATAATGAACTGTGTCGTGAAAAACTGATTTTGCTATAATAATCGCCTAATTTTTGTTCCCTAGCATAAACTGTACTCATGAATATTAATTCAAAACTATAACTAATGCCTGGGTGTGGAACAGTGTACTAATGCACCAAGTGTGGAAATAATCCCCTGACACTTACGTGAGAGCCAAAAATTTGCAATAACATTTTTAACCAACATTTGTGTATGCACATTCGTGTGAACACTCTGCAACCGCACTTCTTTATTCACCGCCACGTCGCCAGTATTAGACTAGATATCTATTTAGAACAGGCGTGAAACTCTGGGATTCTTTTTCCAATATTATTTTTGTCAACAGAAATACATGTCCACGATGGTCATGATACGCACAGTCAAAGATATCACCTAATTAGATGGTCACTGCATTTGATGCGCTTCATGCAAAGTTTATCACTCAAAATTAATTACCTTTTAGAATGGGTATACCAGCTTCTTGTTGACGACCACGGAAATGGTAACTGATGCTACAAGCCACGTTTGACAGCTCTCTACATGACTGGTCGAATGTGATTTTTACAATAACTACATGAGGTCTTGAATCTACATTGAATGTTGTTTCCGTTGAAAGCCAGTGGCAGGGACAGATAAGCAGTTTACATGGTAAGGAGCTATCGTTGGTCTTCACAAAATGAACATATGACTTATCCAAGATGTTGATTTCACCTCATATAGGAGAAACAGAATGGAATTTCAAATAAAAGTTATAACATTTTCCAGTATGGCAATGCACATTTTTTGAGAAATGTTAACCTCTGTAACGTTACAACTTTTAACTACTTAAGTGTGACATACGTACTTCAATAGGCTTCTACAATCCCAACTATAAAACCTGATAAGAATATAGTTGTAGGACAATGCTCCTAACATCCACAGCTCTCAAACACTATTTTTGTCGCGGTTTGAGACATCTTCCGTATTTTGCTTTCAAGATTTCTGTATTTTACATATCCTCCAGTCCATTTCGTGTATTTGTATGAGATTAAAGATGATTCCTTACTAGCAGGTTTCCCGCGTCGTTATGACCAGGAGATGTGGGTAAGCTAGATGCCTTTACCTTTGTATCGAATAATTTTCGTTTTCGAGTTACAACAGGGCATGAGGAATTCTCTCTTATCCTTTGTATGCATCATACCTTTACAACCCAACCCGTGAGTTGCTAGAAGTCTTTGTATTTGCTAGAATGCGAAACACAACTGTTAATGTTGATCGGCCTGTTGTGGTAATTGATTTCACATGCCCGTTGAAATTCATGCAATCGTATTAAACTGATTGCACATCTTGCCACACAAGAAAGAAACAAAAGTAGTGTATCAACAACAGCACACCTCTACTTAACTGACAGTAATTGAAGATTGTTACTCCGATATTCAGTCTTACTTTGAAAATACACTGCTAACTGTGTGATAAACTCTGACGGGAATTAGTATCGCGTAGAGTATTTGAACACCACTGGTGAAGTCGTGTTTACAGCAGTGGAACATATGATAATATCTAGTGTTACTTGATTCTGAACGCGAAATGCTTCCACTGAAAATTAGTGTTAAAGGTGGATCAAAGACGGTGATCATATGCTTTCGTAGACCCCTCCTGGCTCAGCAGTATTGGTAGCGGAAGATCAGGGGGGGGGGGGGGGGGGGGGAGCTTGGAGAAGTATCACATAAATTTGCTGGTCATGTTCTTAATTTTAGATGGAGATTTTAACTTACCTGCTACAAAATCAAGTGATTAGGACAGGTAGTAGTGCCAAAGAGATTCGAATAAAGTTGTCCTAAATGCTTTGTTCGAAAATTACTTTGAGTTGTTAATCAGAGCCCCGGCTTCTGAAGATAATATCTTACAAGGCGTCCAAATTACTCGTCATCACCGATTTCGTCCAAATTTAGGATGTTTGCAGGGGTTGGACAGAAATGAAGGTGACAGATGTGGGAGATTCAGATGACCAAGCGTTTAGAAAAAAATGTTAGCATTTCTGGCGCTGGTTGGTGAGGCATGAGCCATTCATGTTGCCGCATTTTCCAGGCAGCAATTGACGGGATATAAGAAATGCAGAACGTTAATGGTAGACTCGTGCAGTCGAGGCTCTACGCGAAAATATTACTTTTACTTCAATTTTACATTACTTACACTGCGAATAAACCGAAATGATCTTCAGTATACTGCATTTATCAATATATTCATAAAAGACATGAAAAGGAAGGGCAAAGGAAACGAAATGTCTGTGGAAGCCCCAGTATAAGGAAAGAACTAAACGGGCATAGGAAAGGCCATTTATCACTCGCCGTTTGTTACTTCATCAAAGCCCAACAGTCTTTTACTGCGCAGATACCAACAACACTAATATAACAGCAAGAATTCAGGCAGTTATTGCAAAACTTCTTAAATTAATTCACACGAATAAAATTAACCAATTTAGAAAGGACTGACAAGCAAGTAGTACAATCAAATATAACTCAGACACGCGCTTAGAGTTGGGCAAACAATGACAGTAATGATGCTAAAGATTACAATTCCAAAATTTCGCTGACAAAGGGAGGCTTGACATTAATAAACGTAACTCACAAGAAGTCTGGTATCAACATAAATATCCAATATTTGATTAATCAGAGAAGCCTCTTGGGCCTAATCAAGATATTATCCTGAGAAAATAAGGAAATGCCATTTAACAGATTGAGCATTACACTAATATTAAAGGTATCACTTTACAACCAAACTTCAAGCAGGAAAAACATGGAAGGTGCAGGTAAGGCAGGCTACGTCTGAATAAGATGGTTTAGCATAACGGGCAGTACTGGTTAAATTAACGCCTGATTGCTAAGAGATAAAAAGTCACGTGGGATGCCGTAGGATGCCGGGACAGCCAGCCGTTGTGGCCGAGTGGTTCTAGGTGCTTCAGTCCGGAACCGCGCTGCTGCTACGGTCACAGGTTCGGATCCTACCTAGGGCATGGGTGTGTGTGATGTCCTTATGTTAGGTTTAAGTAGTTCTAAGTCTAGGGGACTGATGACCTCAGATGTTAAGTACCATAGTGCTCAGAGCCATTTGAACCATTTTGAAACCGAGAGGCCGCAAGGTCTGAGAGGCTACGGTAAGGCGGGAAGCGACGTGCCACCCGCGCGCACTTATATACCCGACGGGTACAGGCTACGCCCGTTGAACCGTTGAGAACCACGTAAGACCCCGGGGCAGCGCCTCCAAACGCTACGAACAACTCGGAAAGCCGAGAGCAAACAAGCAGACTATAGTTTTACGCAGAATAATAACTAAATATGTGAAAATCATCAAACCAAGACAAGAAACTCAATGTGAGCTTGACCCCAAGCCCTAATTTAAAGTTACGCACTACAACAAGAGTATTACAATACGAATTACTAAGAGAATTAACCGGTTAATCTTACAATAAAATATAAAAATAAGTTAATGTAATAACCTAGAAATAACAAATTATTCAAACTCGTTAAGATAAGTGACTTACAAGGTAACCACCAAATCTCGAGGACAAAGAACAGATGGCACCAGGAAATGAACATCACTCTCACACCCACATCAGCAACTATGCTTTCTTAATGCAGGGTAAACCGTCTGCGTCGACATTGGGACCAAGTATTGCCGACCTACACAACTCTAAAGACCACCGGCCGCTTAGGCAATCGTGTGACGTAAACTCAGTGAACAGCTTACAGTACATCACAAAAACCTTTTGTCGTTCTGTCCATGACTGCGACCGATTGCCTTCCCATGTTGTCAACAAGCCGCTCCAAAAAATACAACAAATGACTCGACTAGTTAATCAATCCTAGCGCCAGCCAGTGACTAGACAGAGACGGCTCAGGGAAATCTTTGGATTGGGGTTTTCAGTAAGAAATTGTACGGGGTTCACGAGGACTTCATTTACAAAATTAGATACTTTATTATTTTACAGGTGATGATTTCCACTTGCTGAAGTCGTATTCAGCGTAAAGACAGGTAAAGCATCAATTTTCTTGGAATGTGCACTGGGAACGTATTGTTCAGGTGCAGCTGTTGAAGGCTGCTCGAGGGTCCACACTAAATTAACGGAATACGCAGTCCTGTACGCTTTAATTACAGTCTCTTCTCGGAAAGTTATTTGCAGTGTCATCGTGGTCATTGCAAGTACAATCTTTTCCTACAAAATTATTTGCACTCTGATTTATCCTTTTGGCTTTGGTTTCCACCCCTTTTATGAAAGTTTTAGTAAACACAATATATGGGCCATTATTTCGGATGTACGTAGAGAAAAAATGAAAATAGAAGAAAAGAATCGCAGCGGAACTCGACCCAGCGACCTTCGGATTACGGTTGTGTATTCTTTCCGCCGCGCCAGCTGCTGCCTGTGGATTGGGCTAACGCAAATGGCTCACGCCTTCGTGTGACCGGTGCCAGAAGTGCTACTTGTTCGACACGCTTGGCCATCTGCACTTCCCACTATCGTCGCTTTCATTTCTTGTCAATTCCTGCGTATACCATCAATTAGGACGACTCCGTGATGACGACTAGGCGCGATCCACCTGCTAGATCTGCTGGTGACAAACAGTCGCGAACTTTTCGATTCTGTGCTGTACAGGGAATTAGTGATCTTAGCTGAATATGCCAGTAAATAGGAATAAAGAGAAAGGTAGGAAAATCTTTCTGTTTAGCAAGAGCAGTAGGAGACAAATAGTTCAAATGGCTCTGAGCACTATGGATCTTAACATCTAAGGTCATCAGTCCCCTATAACTTAGAACTACTTAAACCTAACTAACCTAAGGACATCACACACACCCATGCCCAAGGCGGGATTCGAACCTGCGACCGTAGCGGTCGCGTGGTTCCAGACTGAAGCGCCTAGAACCGCTCGACCACACCGGCCGGCGGTAGGAGACACATTTCAGATTATATCAGAGGTCAACAGGCAAAATCATCCCCAGCACCGCCAATATTGAGCGTGAATGGTCAAAGTTCAAGAGCGTCTTACAATACGCTTCAGGCTCCTATGAGCCAATTAAAATTGTGAGTGATGGACGAGACCCACCGTGGCTCGACAACCGCGTTGGAAAGCCGCTGTGAAACTAAAGAGAGCTTCTGTGCACATTTAAACGTAGCCAAAGCCTCATAGACTTAGTTGACAGAAAATCCTAAGAGGCTTTGGTTATATGTTAAATCAGCTAGCGGCTCGACGCCGTCTATCTTGACATTATGTAACAAATATAGCATTGAAACAGAGGATTAGGCAGAAAAAGGCCGAAATCCTAAGTGTCTTTTTCCAAAACTGCTTTCCGGTAGAAGATCGCACCCTAAATTCCCCCTTTAAAAAATCGCACCAACAAAAAAAAAATGGCTGATAAGTGATCAAGAAACTGAAGTCGCTCACTACAACAAAGGCCACGCTGTAGCCAAGCGGTTCTAGGCGCTTCAGCCCGGAACCGCGCGACTGCTACGGTCGCAGGTTCGAATCCTGCCTCGGGCATGGATGTCCTTAGGTTATTTAGGTTTAAGTAGTTCTAAGTTCTAGGGGACTGATGACCTCAGATGTAAAGTCCCATAGTACTAAGAGCCGTTTGAACCATTTTTGAACAAAGGCCACAGGATTTGACGACATACAAATTCGATAACACACAGATTATGCGAAAGAACTTGTCCCTCTTGTAGCAGAATTCATGTCTAGAAGAGCACAGCATTCGTAATGAATGTAAAAAGCACAGGTCATTCCCGTTTTCAAGAATGGTCCCACAAAAACCTAGGATGAAATTTCTGGCATCTGCCTGTTCTACAATTTTTGAATATATTTTATGCTCGCGTATTATGTTATTTCAGGAGACCGAAAATCTCAGTAGGAATCAACATGGTTTCCGAAAGCAAGGATGGTGTGAAACCCAGCTCTTTGTGTTCGTACACGAGGCCCACAAAGCACTAAACTCAGGCCCGCAGGTAGATGCCGTGTTCTTTGACTTCCGGAAGGTGTTCGATACAGTTCGTCAGAACGAAATACTAGCTTACGGAATTTAAGACCGATTGTGTGATTGCACTGAGGAAAGAAGTCTTGAGACGTAAACTAACTACGGCTGTGCCCCAAGAGAGCTTTATAGATCCAATAATTTTCTGTTTATATAAATGACCCAGTAGAGAATATCGGAAGTTTCCTGGGGTTTCTCGTGGATGATGATGTTATATACAGAAACTCTGCAACGATAGAAAATTGTGACGAAGTTCAGAAAGACCTGTAAATGACAATGGTGCTAGGTGCAATGAGTGAAAATCGACTCTCACAGGAATAAACATAATGTACTGCGAATAGATGGGCAGAAAAACCCTTTACTGTATTATCATATGATTGCAAAACAATCACTGATAGCAGTTACTTCCATAAAATATCTAGGAAAATGCGTATGGAGTGATCTGAAGTGGAAGGACCGCATAAAATTAATCGTGGGTGAGGCATTACCATACTGTGATTCATTGGAATAAGCCTCAGGAAATGTAATCCATCGACAAAGGAAGTGGCTTGCAAAACACTCGTTCTACCACTACCTGAATACTGCTTGTCAGTCTGGAATTCGCACCTAATAGGATTGATAGAGGAAATAAGAAGGGGATGATCCAAAGCAGAGCAGCTCATTTCGTTACAAGTTCATTTAGTGTGCACGAAAGAGTCACGGAGATACTCAGTCAACCTGTGCGGCAGAGGCTACAAGAGAGGTGTTCTGCATAACGGTATGGCACAACGTTAAAATTCAGAGAGTGTACGTCCTTCGAAGAGTCAGATGGCTCAAATGGCTCTGAGCACTATGGGACTTAACATCTGTGGTCATCAGTCCCCTAGAACTTAGAACTACTTAAACCTAACTAACCTAAGGGCATCACACACATCCATGCCCGAGGCAGGATTCGAACCTGCGACCGTAGCAGTCGCGCGGCTCGGGACTGGGCGCCTAGAACCGCGAGACCGCCGCGACCGGCTTCGAAGAGTCAACAATATACTCCTTCCTCCTACGTATCTCTCGCGAAAAGTCTGAAGAAAAAAAAATTTAGAGATTCGAATTCACAGCGAGCCTCACCAGCAGTCTGCTAACCATACACAACTGGAACAGGAACAGGAAGCAGTGATAGTAGTACACAAAACACTCTCCGCTGGGTAGAGATGTAGATGTAGATGTGGATGTAGAACAGGCCTGCGACTCTCTCTTGTCTTTCATACGGAGATGACTTTCGGGTTTGTTTACATGTTAGACACTGTCTGTGTCAATTTGTTTGGAGCTGATGAGGACCAAATATGTGCTAACAGGAGAGAGACGGAGGTCTCCTATTTGTAACTGCATTACTTCCAAATATTTTATAAAAAACTTTAAATGTTCTTCGTATCAGATTATTTAGTACTAGAAGTGACCCTGGAGTGTTCTGTTTGTTGCTATGCATACATCACAGGCCGCTGCCACCAGTGTAAACTCAGCACTAATTGAGATCTAGTAGAGGATGGACATTCTGAGTTGTGAGAGGCTGGTTCAAATGGCTCTGAGCACCATGGGACTTAACAGCTGAGGTCATCAGTCCCCTAGAACTGACAACTTCTTAAACCTTACTAACCTAAGGACATCACAAACATCCATGTCCGAGACAGGATTCGAACCTTCGACCGTAGCTGTCTCACGGTTCCAGACTGAAGCGACTAGAACCGCTCGGCCACTCCGGCCGGCGAGAGACTGGTGTTTAATTAATTTCGACAGAAAAATTTTTTTAAGTGTCGCTGTGACCCTGCACTACATATTGTGTAACTGTTCCGCTGAGCGTAAGATTCATTTCTGTGAAAACGGTAAATAGGAATGACATTTTACTAACGGAAGATGCTATCGGCAAGCTTTGTTACAAGAACTCAATCGTGAAAGTAACGTAAGTGACTTTCGCAATGAAAGTGATTCTGAAGCTGATGCTCCTGCAGCAGTTATGAACAATAGCAGAACTCACCATTCCGCCGAAACTTCAGACAGCGATAAAGAAAATGCAGTCGTACACGGTAATGTTGCAACACAGCTGTTCCTAATAGAAAAAGCCTGTCAGCTGCCGATGACAATGTAGTCCATATTTCACGAGTGTGGAAACATTAGATGAACGGATTTATGAATAACTGAGAGCACTTCAAAATATTCGAGTAAGACACGCATTTTATTAAATTAATAGCATCTTAATCCATTTAGACTTCAATTTAAGTCTTTCGATATAGAACATTGTCAAGTTTCTTCAATAAAAACTTTCCATGACAGTTTTCACTTAGTCTCCAGGTGTGTATGCATTAATACTAATATTCAAAAAGTACATGGGAGAGTCCAGTTCCATTACAAAATGTTCTGTTTCCAGGCATCTTCTCCCGAAAACAATTGAGGGTCACTGCGACCCTGATGTATGCTTCATGTGACAATTTCAGAGGTGCACACTACTACGGTTAATGCCTTGAAACCACGTTTACCAAATAAATACTTTAGTATGTTAGGAAATTTTGGGAAATTTCATTTTTTCGCAAAGCGTACTATATTAGAATTCTTAAGACTTTCACGGCGGTAGCAGGATTCATATTAAAGAATACTTACCAAGGTATACAAAAATTCTATTTTAGTTATTTATCGTACCTCAGTATTGTCAGAGACAAAGAAAGTATGGTAAAATGTTATGTCTTTGTTTACATGACCTTGCCTCTTGGCATAGTCATTGATAACATCGGACTAATACACAATTCTCTTTGCCATAACCATGGCTACTGGCGTACCGTAGCCTAAGAATACAGTAAATACTGAATTTGGCAGCTACAAGCCTGAAGATCCACATCGTAGCCCCAGGTAAGGCTATTACGACTTTTCAAATAATCGGTACGTACTATGTAAGACACATGTATTTGTGTGTGTGTGTGGGGGGGGGGGGGGGTGATATGCAGCTTCATGAACATTTACATCAAGAAACAACTACAGAAATTCCGCTAGAAATAATAAATCGTTTGGCGTTAGGGCCTTTTTTTTTCACCTTGTCTAAATGGTCCCAGAGTAGGTGGTATGCTTGAAACATCTTTTAAAAATTTGATATGTGGGTACAGCATGTGCTGCACAAGCTGAAGGTAAATTACGAAACTGGTCCTGGAAATCGGCGTTCTCACGCCATACTATTTATCCTGAATATCATCAAGAGGAAGGACCTGTTGAAAGTGTCGACGAAATTCAGGAAAGCAGCTATGGTGTGGATGCCTTCCATTAGCAAAATGACGCTTGTAGGCATGACGAGAATCTCTCGCTCTGTCACTTGTCACCGTAGCACACAATCATTCCATTGGACTCTTACAGTTCTTAATAACTATAGGATCGAAATTTGATTCCCATGAAGGTGGAAACGTATTCTTCAGAAACACGTCAGGTTTAAAGAAAGGAGGTCTTGAAGGATTAACAATACTAACTGAACCGAATATTATCTTAAATTTTCTTATATTTGGTAGGGTTTGTCACTGTGATAGATGTACGCTAATGGATTAAGAAACCACCAGCCAACGCCGCACGGTTTCCGTAACACTCGATGTGTATCGCTCCTGACTTCGTGTCAATTGGCCACCGGGTCTCTTTGGCCTTTAGCACGCTATCTGTTGTACAGTCGATAACTAGCTAACGCGATCAACAACAAATGGGGTAACTCACTCATGTACACAGACGATGTAGATTTGACAGATCGTTGGAAGTGATTATACAGCACAACGATTACATATTGAAAGCTTCTTCTTTCCTCTTTAATTGAGAACCAGGTATTGCCTGGTGGGTTACAGTATATTAATCACAGTTTATTTGCCGACTCTCATCTGTGATCAAACAGAGCTATGCTGTAATTGTAACCGATCATTATGTGATGACCTAGAATGTGAATATGGTTACAACAACCATATTCACATTCTAGGTCATCACATAATGATCGGTTCTTTACCTGTTCTACTGTACATTTCATGTCCAACATTGACTACATATGAACTATGACTGAAAATGTTTCCAAATGCGTATATTCCAGTTTGCAGCTTTCTCGATTTGCTCATTACAACTCGCAAACCAGCAAATATATGCTACGTTCTTTTTTCAGTTTCAATATCATCATTTTCAGTAACCCTCGTATAATGTAATGAGACATGGATCATGTTTCCTGAGTCACTTGACTTTTTACTTTTCAGTTTTATTTCTACATGATACCAAAACGAAGTATCATAGGCCTAATAGTTTTAGCAACTTATTTCCATGATGAAATAACATCATTCCCTGCTGCGATCCCTTTCTTGGTACGTTTATTAATAAGAAACATTGAGAAAAATTGCGTTTTACAAATGCTGAAATGAAGAAAGAGAACGTATTTGAACATCCAGATGCATTTTCTCTAGTTACCGGCGATGTCATATCTTGCCGTAGACGGAGAGGTAATGCACGGTGTAACGGCAATGATTTTGCCTTAGACTTCAGAAGTGATAAAATAATAATTTGTTTAGCGAACAAATGAGGAAAAGTCAATAGCAATGAAAATGTAAATTACGTTATTATGTAACCCAATGGTAGGGGTGACTGCTAGTGAAAATTAGGAATTCCGAATTCGAATCTCAATCTGACACGATTTTTCATTCGTCGAGAAAGAGGCCCTGCTGAAGTGATTATATTTCAATTGCCGTAAAGCTTTCGCTGTTTCTTCTGCGGGTACTGGTAACAAACTAAGATGAGAGCTTGTGTTACAGAGTCTAAAACCACGCGTTTAATACTCGAAAATATATGTGCGTCGTTTCGACGGTTCTGTCGGTTTAAGTGGCTGTTCCCAGACGGTGATGGACGCTGCGGGATATCGCTTAACGAAAGACGAATCACTAGCGCCATCTGCTTCGCGAGCTAACTTTATTGCCGCGTGCTTGATGAAGCTGCGGTAATTAACCGTAATTGGCCTCCCAAACCACGCTAGAAACTGAACTTAATGTTGTCTGCCGGATGAACTAACTTTAGCTCACCGTTTTCGTTTAAGAGTCCCTTAAAGGAGTACCCTTACACCTTAAGTGGCTATATCGAGTTGCTACATCATCTCGGGAATTCATGCTAAGTTTGCCATGTTACTCTCGGTTCTATAACTGAGTAAGTACCCATGAATGGTTAACGTTTGCAGCTAGTGGAATAGTTGGCTTTTTTTGTTGACAGATACTTTTTAGTGTAAAATTTAGTTTTCACTTTTAAATGCATTCAAACTAATATTTACTTTCTCTAACTACAAATATAAGTATTAGAGCGTACATAAACTTGCTGTCGGCTATGTTCAGTTTTCCAGAATCTGAACAGTATATATTTTACTTCCTCAACCGAAATACTTTTTAAAAACGCCACTGTTCCCTACCAGTCAATGTAAATTTTTCTATTTATTAATTTTGATTGTCCGTTTCAGCCTTTACGCCATCTTTAAACACATGGAATGCATCGCAAGGATCAAGCACAAACTAAGTGTCATATCGCCACTGTCTCCACTATTAGGCATCCTAGTACCCTTGAAATTCTCATAACCAAGTGTGAGCTGCTTATACAATCGCTGAGATCGATAGCCACATCAGAGCCGCCTACATCGCTTTCGCTTGGCGGCAAGAACGATGACATTAGGTGCCAACGTCCTGAGTGGGTATTCATTGAGTAGTATGTGACGTTGGATGTCTCACGCGACGAATCTGCGGAAGGAACCATGTCATGAAAAGATGTTATATTTGGGTTAAAAGGTGAGTACGGAAGCACATTCGTACGTACGTGTCACAATACTGATGGCGGTTCGTGGAATACGTAAGTTAATTGAATTGTGTGTTTTACGAGACCACGTCGGTATAGCCTACATCTCCCGCGCCATACGAACGAAGCTTTTGGGTTACTTAACATACCAACGAAAAGAGTTTCGGTGGATAGGAGTGAATGATTGTGAACAAGCCCTCAAGTGACGTATGATATGTGGTGTGTAAACAGTACCAAAGTCTTAACAGATTCACGTCATGCCATCTGGTAGTGCATCACCGACTAATTACATCCGTAGTATATTATGAATTTAGTAGGCAGTGCATTTTGGTTGCAGTGCAGTACTGCAAAGAAGAAAACAGGTTGAGATGGAAAGTGTAGGTGAGTGGGCTGGCATCACAGTCGTAAAATATTTCTTCTCACTCTGCCTCTCGCTACTTCTCTTAAAATGGAGTGAGACATTGTAATGACCAAGCGACCCACATCTCAGCTGCGGCTGTTAGCAGATTGTCTATGAACGCTGTAACGTTCTTTAAAAAAATGTGTAAAACTTTGTGTTATCCAAATTTACTGTGTGATGTGTTGTTGAGCAAATGGGTTACTTAATCAGTTTTACAGTTATCCAAAGAAAATTTAGATTAGATTAGATTAGATTAATACTTGTTCCATAGATCAGGAATACGACACTACGTAATGATGAGGAACGTGTCAGGTTAATAAAAGATGTATGTACAAGATATTACATTACACAAAATATTGCATGACACTAACAATTAAGTTTTTCCCCCCTTAATTTATATCTAAAAATTCAGCCAATGAGTAGAAGGAGTTATCATCTAGAAATTCTTTTAATTTATTTTAAATGTTAGTTGGCTATCTGTCAGGCTTTTGATGCTGTTTGGTAGGTGACCAAAGACTTTTGTGGCAGCATAATTTACCCCTTTCTGTGCCAAAGTCAGATTTAACCCTGCATAGTGAAGATCATCCTTTCTCCTGGTGTTATAGCTATGACCACTGCTATTACTTAGGAACTGGGTTGTATTATTAGCAACAAATTTCATAAGTGAATATAGTATACTGTGAGGTTACTGTGAGGATCCTTAGATCCTTAAATAGATGCCTGCAGGATGACCGTGGGTGGGCTCCAGAAATTATTCTGATTACACGTTTTTGAGCAATGAATACTTTTCTACTCAACGATGAATTACCCCAGAATATGATGCCATACGAAAGCAGTTAATGAAAGTAGGCATAGTAAGCTAATTTACCGAGATTTTTATCACCAAAATTTGCAATAACCCTAATAGCATGCATAGCTGAACTCAGACGTTTCAGCAGACCATCAATGTGTTGCTTCCAGTTTAAGCTCTCATCAATGGACGCACTTAAAAATTTTGAAAATGCTACCTTAGCTACAGACTTCTGTTGAAAGTCTATATTTATTACTGGAGTTGTGCCATTACTGTACGGAACTGTATATACTGTGTTTTATCAAAATTTAAAGAGAGTCCGTTTGCTGAGAACCACTTAATAATTTTGTGAAAAACATCATTACCTATACATCATTTAGTTCTTGGTTTTTGGATGTTATTACTATACTTGTATCATCAGCAAAAAGAACTAACTTTGCATCTTAATCAATGTGGAATGGTAAGTCATTAATGTATATCAAGAACAGTAAAGGACCTAAGACCGAACCCTGTGGGACCCCATACTTGATAGCCTCCCAGTTTGAGGAATCAGCTGTTGTTTTAACATTACATGAACCACTTATTTCAACTTTCTGCATTCTTCCAGTTAAGTATGAATTAAACCATTTGTGCTCTGCCCCACTCAAACCATAATGGTTTAGCTTATCTAAAAGAATTCCATAATTTACACAATCAAAGGCCTTTGAGAGATCACAAAAAATACCAATGTGTGATGTCCAGTTATTCAGAGCATTCAATATTTGATCAGTAAAAGGGTATATAGCATTTTCTGTTGAAAAGCCTTTCTGAAAACCAAACTGCGATTTTGTTAGTACTTTATTTTGACAAATATGGGAAGCTACTCTTGAATATTCTTGAATTTTTGATAGAGCTGTCAGAAGACAGATTGGGCGGTAGTTGTTGACATCTGATGTATCCGCCTTTTTATGCAATGGTTTTACAATGGCATATTTCAGTCTATCGGGGAAAACACCCTGCTCCAAAGAGCTATTACATACGTGGCTGAGAATCCTACTTGTCTGTGGGGAACAAGCTTTAAGTACCTTGCTAGAAATACCATCAATTCCGTAAGAGCTTTTACTTTTCAGTGAGTTTATTATTTTACTGATTTCAGAGGGAGAGGTTGGTGGAATTACAGTTGTTTCAAACTGCACAGGTATGGCCTCTTCTATTAGTAGCCTTGCCTTTTCTCGTGAAGATCTAGATCCTATTTTCTCCAAAACATTTAAAAAATGATTATTGAAAATGTTTTCAATTTCTGATTGTTTATTAGTACACTTGTCATTCAGTTTTATGGCACTAAAGTCTTCCTGTGCTCTTGGTTGCCCTGTTTCTCTTTCAATAATATTCCAAATTGCTTTAATTTTATTATCAGAGTTACTGATCTCAGACGTGATACACATGCTACTGGACTTTTCTTAGTACCGCACTATAGTTTTTATAATATTGAACCATTTCGGCGTCAGTACTCCCTTTTGCTGTTAGATACAGTTCTCTTTTACGGTTGCAGGATATTCTTATTCCTTTAGTGAGCCAAGGTTTTTTATATGTTGTCTTGGAATTATGTTTAACTATTTTCTTGGGAAAATAACTTTCAAGTACCCATAAACATGTATCGTGAAATAAGATATATGTAAAGTTTGCATCGGGTTCCTTATACACTTCATCCCAGTCTAGCTGCTGTAGGTTTTCCCTAAAGTTTGCAATATTTATATTGTTAATTGAACGCACTGCTTTGAAAGTCTGATTTGATATACTGCATGGAGATATGTCATGTACTGTAACTAGCTGTGCACCATGATCTGAAAGACTATTCTCAACAGGATAAGCATTTATGTCCTTAAACTTATCTTGGTCTATAAAAAAGTTATCAATCAATGTACTGCTGTTCTTTGTTATCCGAGTAGGAAAATCAATGACAGAGCTCAAACTGAAAGAACTGAGTGTGGTGTCACCGCCAGACACCACACTTGCTAGGTGGTAGCTTTTAAATCGGCCGCGGTCCGCTAGTATACGACGGACCCGCGTGTCGCCACTGTCAGTAATTGCAGACCGAGCGCCACCACACGGCAGGTCTAGAGAGACGTACTAGCACTCGCCCAGTTGTACAGCTGACTTTGCAAGGAACGGTTCACTGACAACTACGCTCTCATTTGCCGAGACGATAGTTAGCATAGCCTTCAGCTACATTTGCTACGACCTAGCAAGGCGCCGTATTCAATTGATATTGAGATTCTATTAATGTATCATCAAGAGCGATGTTCTACAAATGTGGATTAAAGTTAAGTATTCCAGAAGCTACGTACTTTTCTTTATAGCATTCATTTCGTATCCTGTTTCAGACCTCACGCCAGCCTGCGTGAGTTTAAGCGCGTGCCTTTCGGCTTCCTCTCATTGTGTCTAGGCTGTCTTGTCTAGACACAATATATTTGGCGACGAGGATCAAAAAGGATCTTGTTCTTTATACTTGTTTTGCCCTAATTTACTTGTGTAATGGCTTCGCCACAATCTCCAGATGTACTGTCCGAATTTTATCGCTTGCAGAATCAGCAGACGCAGGCCTTATTGGATGCCCTTGGACAGCTCGTCCAGGGTCAACGTGCAATGCAACACGATGCGGCCGCCGCCGCTCCACCGCTACAGCAGCCACAACACGCAGTTGCACCACCTTTTCGTAATTTTCATGCGGAAGTGGAAAGCTGGACGGAGTGGTCGCGCCAATTTGGATTCCATCTCGCCGCCTACAGAATTCAAGGTAACGAGCGGCAGCCTCACTTATTATCGTGTGTCGGCGTCCAGACGTACAGAGTGATAGTGAAATTGTTTCCACGACGCGACGTAGCAACTCTGTCCAACGAAGAAATTTTGTCTGCTTTAGATGCCTATTTCAAGGAATCAGTCAATGTAGTTGCAAAAAGGTATACTTTCTTTCGTACCAAATGTACGGCCGGTCAGACTAATCGGGAGTGGGTTGCAACTTTGCAAGGCCTTACAAGGGATTGTGCATTTGAGTGTGACTGTGGACTCCCTTATTCAGATACTATGGTGCGTGATGCAATTGCACAGAACGTTTCTGATGTTCGCATAAGGGAACAAATTTTGAAATTAGTCAATCCCTCCCTTCAACAAGTGATGGACATATTGGATAGGCAAGACACACTTGACTTTGCTCAGGAATCATTTGAACTTCGCCAGCAGTGTGTCACGTTAACCGGCCCGCCGGGCGTGCTGCACGGCCCCCTGGCCCTCCGCCACGTGTCCCGCGCCAGCATGCAAATGCAGTAAAATCATGCCCGCGATGTGCTACTAGACATTCGCGTGAGAATTGCCCGTCACGCCAGGCTATTTGCTTTTTCCGTAATAAAAAAGGACATGTTCAATGTGTTTGCTAGAAAAAGCTCAAAACGGACACTAACAACCATTCCAGGCCCTTTGCTTCGCGCTGGAATCGAACCAAGAATACTCGGGCTCGTGAACCTTCGCCCATGGACATGCATGTAGTTAATTCCACTCCGCCCAGTGCTTGTCTCTCTAACAGTGACTGTGTTCGTCCCACAAACAGTGTGCGTCGACATCAACGGAACTCCCATCAAGTCGCAAGTGATTCTGTATCAGTGTCAGTTCACGTTGCACGAGACAGTCGCTCTTGTCGTCAGCAGGACAATAAACTTTTTGTAGACTTGGACATTAATGGCAACATGATCCCATTCCAGCTCGATACCGGAGCTGCAGTTTCATTGCTCAATAAAGACACGTACAAACAACTGGGCACACCTCCGTTGCGTGCCGCCAATGTTAAGTTACATAGTTATTCAGGACAGCTTATTCCTGTGTTAGGACAGTGCAGCCTTCTTGCAACATACAAGGGACAAACAAAACTTGTGTCTTTTTACGTCCTTCGTTCTTCTTCTGCAGTGAACTTGTTTGGTTTAGATTTATTTCAGTTGTTTAACTTGTCTATAGTCAATCAGGTCCTATCAGTGAACCAGACTGTGCCTTCAGCCAGTGTTTCTCGTCTATGTGAAGAATTTGCAGACATTTTTGCACCGGGCCTTGGTTGCGCTAAGAACTATGAAGCACATTTGGAACTGAAAGTAAACGCGCAACCGAAATTTTTCAGAGCGTGCAATGTTCCTCACGCATTGTGTGATGAGGTCGCAAGAACATTCAATGATTTAGAATCACAAGGTGTAATTGAACATGTGCAGGCTTCTCTCTGGGCCTCACCCTTAGTAATTTTGCACAAACCTTCCGGAAAGTTGAGACTTTGCGTGGACTTCAAGGCAACAGTGAATCCACAACTAGTGACTGCTACTTTTCCCTTACCCCGCCCGGAAGATCTTTTTGACAAACTGTGCCCGGGTAAATATTTTTCGAAGTTGGACATAGCAGATGCGTACTTGCAAATACCGGTGGACGAAGAATCCCAGCGCGTATTGGTGGTTAACACGCGTCTTGGTTTGTATCGATTCAAAAGACTGCCGTTCGGGTGTGCATCCGCCCCTGCTTTGTTTCAGCAATATTTGCAAACTGTTTGTGCATCAGTCCCTACTGCGGCAAACTATCTGGACGATACTGTGATCTCCGGAAAGACGGAAGGCGAACATTTAGCCAATCTCAGAACATTATTTCAGGTCTTGCGACAAAATGGTCTTCGCTTGCGGAAGGAAAAATGTGTGTTTTTTGCTCGTGATTTGCCATATCTGGGACATGTACTCAATGCCCAAGGCATACATCCCAGTCCAGAGCACCTTCGTGCCATACAAGACTTGCCTTCGCCGCAGAATTTGAAGCAGCTACAGAGTGTGCTGGGTAAAATAAATTATTACCATCGCTATATCCCCCATGCATCTTCCATTTCAGCTCCGCTTCATCGCTTACGCCGTAAAGGTGTTCCGTTCGTCTGGTCGACGGAATGCGAACGCGCCTTTCGCCAGCTGAAATCGGCGTTGCTTTCTAATACTTGCCTTACGCCATTCGATCCCCAGAAACCCCTTTTGTTGATGGTAGATGCATCAGATTTCGGGATCGGTGCTGTGCTTGCGCACAAAGATGGTTCGCACGATCGCCCTATTGCCTTTACGTCCAAATTGCTGTCGTCTGCGCAAAGAAATTATTCACAGATCGAGAAAGAAGCATTGGCTCTCGTATTTGGTGTTACCAAGTTTCATGATTTCTTGTATGGTCGTCACTTTACCATCATCACAGACCACAAACCTTTGACATCGCTTTTTCATCCGAACAAGCCTGTACCTCCACGTACAACACAGAAATTCATTCGCTGGTCTATTTTCCTCTCGCAGTACCGCTACGATATCTTGTAGCGTTGTCCCGTTTGCCTGTTGCTGAGGATAGAGCATTCGATTCTTCCGAACCTGCTTGCCTGTTCATTGATGCGGAAACCGATGACGTGGTCGAATCGTTTCCGATTGATTTTCGTCGTGTAGCTACAGCCACAGCTCCAGACCCTGTCCTTGCTACCGTTTTGCGTTTTGTTGCTACGCAATGGCCCTTGTCAAAGTCACGGATCGAGGATCAGTTGGTTCGCAGATTTTTTGCTCACAAGGAGAGACTTTTTGTACGACGTGGTGTTTTGCTGTTGCGTTCTGATAATGATCAGTCCAGGGTCGTGGTCCCACGTTCGTTACAGTCCTCTGTCTTAAAGCTTCTCCAGCAAGGACATTGGGGTATAGTGCGCACGAAACAACTTGCTCGTCAGCACTGTACTTGGTTCGGAATCGACGCTGCGATTTCGAATATGTGCTCTTCTTGCATGGCGTGTGCCGAACAACAATCCGCGCCACCGCGGAAATTTTTTGCATGGCCAAAAGCCACTTCCCCTTGGCAACGCTTACACATCGATTTTGCTGTTGCGTTCTGATAATGATCAGTCCAGGGTCGTGGTCCCACGTTCGTTACAGTCCTCTGTCTTAAAGCTTCTCCAGCAAGGACATTGGGGTATAGTGCGCACGAAACAACTTGCTCGTCAGCACTGTACTTGGTTCGGAATCGACGCTGCGATTTCGAATATGTGCTCTTCTTGCATGGCGTGTGCCGAACAACAATCCGCGCCACCGCGGAAATTTTTTGCATGGCCAAAAGCCACTTCCCCTTGGCAACGCTTACACATCGATTTTGCTGGTCCATTCTGGAATGCTCTATGGTTGGTTGTGGTCAATTCATTCAGTAATTTCCCTTTTGTTGTCCGGATATCTTCCACGACGTCGTCTGCCACCATCCAAGCGTTATCCACTATCTTTTGCATTGAAGGTCTTCCGCAGACTATTGTTTCCGACAATGGCCCACAATTCATGTCCGCCGAATTTCAGTCATTCTGCAAGGCCAATGGTATTCAACATCTGACATCCGCGCCGTTTTCGCCACAGTCAAACGGTGCCGCTGAACGTTTGGTCCGGACTTTCAAGTCACAGATGTTGAAGTTGAAAGAGTCGCATTCTCGGGAGGACGCGTTATTGCTCTTTTTGTCCTCGTATCGCTCTCAGCCCCGAGATGGTCGCTCGCCGGCTCAGTTGCTTCATGGTCGTCCTCATCGAACCTTGATGTCTTTGCTGCATCCGCCGCATCAGGTTCCTGTGCAGCGGCAGCCACCTGCTTTTGCTCCTGGCAACGTTGTATACTATCGCAACTATCGGGGTTCACGGCGTTGGCTCGCAGGGCGCATTCTTCGCTGCCTCGGCCACGCTATGTATCTGGTTATGGGGGCCGCTGGTGAGGTGCGTCGGCATCTCAATCAGCTGCGCCTCAGTCGTCGCCTGGGTTCTGCCGCTCCTCGTCTGCTTTCAGCGACGGTGCCGTCCGGTCAGCGCCCTGGGGACCCATCTACTGGCTCGCCTCATCCCCAGGTGTTACCGACGCTGCCTTCCATTTTGCCCCATGGCGACGCGCCGCCGCCGCCGCCTGTTCTCCCGCCGGCGACGCCCGCAGTGGACGCGTCGCTGCAACAGCTGGGCGCCTCCCTGGGTCACGCGCCGCCGATAGCTTCCCGTGAACAGCTGTCCTCCGCCAAGGAACTCTTTCCCGCTCCGGACCATCTGTCGTCTTCGCCAGTCGGGTGCTCCGACTCGATGGAGGTCGACCCTTCGGCCCCTCCTGACTATCTACGGGCGCATGCACCGCATGTTGGCGTGCACCCTGGGCTAGGTTTTCAGGCGTTTCCTAGCTCCCCTCGGACCGAATGGCCGGGTGCGGGTGGCACAGCCTCGCCTGTTAGGCTCCCCACCTCGTCGCATACGTCAACATGGGGCCCTCCCCACGGCGGGCGGAAGCCTTATAACACAACCGTTCGCCGATTTGCGGGGGAGGAATGTGGTGTCACCGCCAGACACCACACTTGCTAGGTGGTAGCTTTTAAATCGGCCGCGGTCCGCTAGTATACGACGGACCCGCGTGTCGCCACTGTCAGTAATTGCAGACCGAGCGCCACCACACGGCAGGTCTAGAGAGACGTACTAGCACTCGCCCAGTTGTACAGCCGACTTTGCAAGGAACGGTTCACTGACAACTACGCTCTCATTTGCCGAGACGATAGTTAGCATAGCCTTCAGCTACATTTGCTACGACCTAGCAAGGCGCCGTATTCAGTTGATATTGAGATTCTATTAATGTATCATCAAGAGCGATGTTCTACAAATGTGGATTAAAGTTAAGTATTCCAGAAGCTACGTACTTTACTTTATAGCATTTATTACGTATCCTGTTTCAGACCTCACGCCAGCCTGCGTGAGTTTAAGCACGTGCCTTTCGGCTTCCTCTCATTGTGTCTAGGCTGTCTTGTCTAGACACAACACTGAGTAATACTACGAGGTCATTCTTCCTATTACACTCTTTCAGGGAATCAACATTGAAATCCTCACAAATGATAATTTGCTTCCCCCTGTCCGACAGATAGCACAACAAAGCATCCAAGTTTTCTAGAAATAGCTGGAAATTCCCTGAGGGGTTCCTATACACTGTTACAATTATGAAAGTGCCATCATTTAGTTTAAGTTCAGTGGCACATGCTTCCATATGTTGCTCTATACAAAATTTTTTAGTTTCTAAATTTTTTACACTGTGGAAGCTTTTGACATATATGGCTACTCCTCCACTCATCATATTTTCTCTACTTACATGTGCAGCTAATTTGTACCCATTGATGCTAACCTTTTGCATATCAGTGACAATGTGATGCTCAGACAGGCTTAGTACATCTATTACATTGTCAGTTTCTATATATTCTAAACAAATCAGAAGCTCATTAATTTTATTCTTCAATCCCCCAATATTTTGATGAAATATAGTGATATTATTTTTAACTTACTTTTGTGAGTCTCTTGAACTTTTTTAACATCTTTAGTACTTGCCTGCTTGAGTTTCCCACTGGACACTGATCTTACAGTAAAAAAGAGTTTCCACCATGAGATGTAGTTCCTCCCCCCTTTAAATTTCCTGCCTTCAGCCCAGCCAGTTTACCCTTCCATTTCTTGTTGAGGTGTAGGCCATGTCTAGTATAGTTCCACCTACAGAGTGAATCAACAGGAACCACACCAATGTGTGACCCTGTACCAGATCCAAGTACCCGTTCCAACTCCAAATTAACTCTCCTGACAGAAGAGCTCAAATGAGGTAGGTCGTGGCCAACACTGGTATGACTCGATGTTGATGCAATCTTTGCCAGGTTACACTCTATCCTGTACCCCGGATCTTTGTCAATACTGTTGCCCGGCCCACCCACAACAACCACGGTATCTTCCTTAGTAAAGCTTCTACATAATGAAACTAAATCCTCTGTAACCTGCCCCAGTCCAGCACTAGGTTTGAAAAAACTTGTGACCTGGTACTCTGACCCTAATTCATCCTGCAGAAGTTGGCCCACACCCCCAGCATGCGAACTACCTAGCAACAAGACTTTCTTTCTCTTTGCAGAATTCCCTACATTCTTATTCAATTTGCTGCTGAAAGCTTGTTGAGCCCTGTCTACATCTACTTCTGTGAGAGGTTCATCAGTTTCTGACTGAGGCAACAGGTCAAACCTATTTTGTACATTAATAATAAAAGCTGTCAGAAGAATTTATTGGCCTGTTCCTTATGCCTGTTGCCACTTCCCACCCCTGTTTACCCTTCTCCCCCCTTAACCTGCCCGATTCTCGCCTAGCCTCATCTAACTCAGCCTGAAGGGCAGCAATTCTCCCCTCCTGTTCCACAATCTTTCTATCTCTACTGCAGAGCCTACAGAACCATTGATGAGTCTAGCTCATTTTCCCAATTCCCACGCCACTACAATTGCCCCAATGAAAAAAGTTACTACAACCATCACACCAGACCCCGGACCTAACGATTCTACGGCACGTCAGGCACTTTACACTCTTGGTACAAATCGATTTTAGTGACAGAAAGACAATTAAGTTACCGGAAAACAATGAAAATACGTGTACGAAAAATTAGGCCTGCTCTCGACTATGTAAACAGTGGTTCAGAAGTTTTTCACTGGAAATTCTCTAAGAGATGACGATACTCTACAGATGTAAAGGGGCAGCAAACGTATTTAGCACACTAAACTATCAGTAAATGCACTTAAAATTGCGGTATGAAGTTTAATCTGAAAGCTCAAAAGTTCGGCCTGGCCGCGATATGTAAACAAAACGACCTTTAAGTGATTACTGTGACAATACGCGAGTAAGACAAAAACCTTTAATGGTACGCTTGGAGAGCACTATAATTAACGTAATAAATTAGTTAAAAGTGTTAAAAACAGTTTGTTACTACTTAAATTACTTATCTTGTACGAGAGCTGTGACCCAGACGTCCGTATAGCAGGCGCAGGGCTACCATAGGCGACGCAGTTAAACAACTCAATCTGGAAAAACAGCATATAATGCCTCTAATGATATCAATCCCTCTGAAATTTACTGTCTCGTGAGCACCGTACTCTACGGCCTTGTGCAATAAACTGATAAAATTTCCTATGCAAATAAGAAATTGAATACATTTTCTTAGCTTTGAGTCGCAACGGATGTAATCTTGGTATTCTGTTCTCTCCACAGTAGGCATACAAAATATCCAAACTTGGCTCAGCCCTGTGCAATGCTGCCGACATCAAAGCTGTTACAAACATAAATACTTTTCTGATTCTGGCACATTTTTTTACTCTGATTGAAAAATTATTTCTTTTAAAAAGTATTCGTTAGATTTAAATAAATACGATGTGGAGGAGGATGAGGTAGTGATAAATTCTTACAAAGGTCAGTACTGTAAAATTAGCAAAAGCCACAATGCGTTGCTGCGTACTTAGAACTAAATATACAAAATTTAATCACCTTACAAAACTGTATATGCTGCGTCCGTAGGCCAACAGCTAAATTCTCAGAGCTAGCCACTAGCCTTAAGTATTACATTCTACCTTAAACAGAGTGCAACAGCAACTACTACTGCGCTCCGCGTACCCCAACTTACAATCGATTCTGCCACTCAGGCAACATCTTTGGTTCAGCGGTGTCAAATATACAATCTCTACATGTGATAACCATTTCATGTCATCTTTCATGAAATATGTTAGAAAATCTGGCTCCACGTGCAAGTGGATCCCTCACAACGCTAATAGGTCATCTTCCGCCTAGCTTGAAATCCGCCTTGCTTGAAAACTGAGAGCCTAGGACAGAGGTATTAGAGTCTAGAATGGATACCGACATACTGGACTACGAATGAGCCCTCCTGTCATTCCACAATATGTCCAACTGCTTGTGGTGCTTCTTAATGTCTCCATGCATTTGCACCATCTGATTCAATAAATTACGAACCACCTCTCCACTGTTAACTTTCTCAATCTTTGCTTTGCTCCTTGCAAAGCCTCTATTCACAATGAAAGGAAAAACTGAATACGAAATGAATCAACATAATCTCCAGAGTCGTGTTTCCGCCACAGAACAGCAGAAATTTTTACGTCTGGTTCTTTATCACTGGCATTCCCTACGTTCCCCCGTTCAGTGTAATTCAGGCGTTCTGTGTCACCGTAGTGTTAAATAAAAAAAAAGGTTACCTGAAAGTAAATATATGAGCATACTCTGGGCTACGTTGACGAGATAAACAAGAATTGTATGACAGATATTATAGCTATTTTCGCCTTAGAGGCAAAATAATTCCGGAAATATTTACTTTTTATGTATTTCACATTCAGAGCAGCATGCACCTGTTCCTCTCTATTCCGGCGCCAGCTCCAGATGACGCACTACCTGCCTGCACGATTCATTTTATTACTCAGTTATTAAGAATAAAAATCAATAAAAAGAAATCCTTGTGTTTTTTCTTGAAAATATAAATATTTAAAATCAAACTCCATCAAGCGCATCGCTGTAAAATCTTAACTGCGTCCACTGTATTTTTTTAAAAAGTTACCTCAGTTCCAGAAGGACGTAGATATTTTAAAAATATTCGTGAAAAAAGTGTCGACAACTTCCTTGTCTAAAAGTTATTTTCATTAAATAAAAATAGAGAAAGTTAGTAAAAACACGCTCAAAAAAGTGTTAGTTTTTAGAAGTCATTCTTTGATCCTTACGATTAATAAAACCGTCAAAATGATATAACAGCATGCTAGCATAACTCTTTGCGAAGGGAATAAGCGTTAAACCGTTGCTGTAGAGCCATTCTCTGAGAAGCTGTAGCCAGTTATGGAGAGCGCCTTTTGTTTCAAAAATCGGTGTATCTTGAAATATAATGAACATTTCTTAATCTTTCGAAAAAGGTTTTCTTTGGCTTAGCGCGGGTTATACTTACAGTAAATAGCAATAATACGGATGTGAATGTTAACTAACTATGTAGAAACCAATTTTTAACTTTCTTTTTTTTTTTTTGATAGATCTCGAAACGAAGTAATGCAATCAAAATTTTTTTCTAGCAACTTCGCAAATTTTTTTGTCATGGTCGCAATCTTAGATCGAGTTTCGTAAAGATAAACGCTGTTTAAAATTGAATTTCCGATACGCTCATATTGTTTATTTCTAGGTAATAATTTTTGGAATCACTTCTCCATAGTGCTCCTATTCAGGCTATTACGCATTAGGTGCTTTACTTTGTAACATGCAAAGCTTCGTTGTCACTCACCATGTTGAAGCGAAGCCGCAGATCGACGCACTGCAAGGTCACTAACAGGACCAGGACCTCTGGAACCAGTGTACATCTGAGGGCAGTAGTCTTACAGGCTGATCACTTCTGCCTCCAAGGTGGTGTGCGAGGGAAAACCGTGGGATGGGACCTCTAGCACTACGGCGACACTGCGGCGAGTGCAGGATCAATAATGTTTATTTAACAGCACTTGTGCTACTAAGCAACTATTGTGGGACACGTAAACCAATCCGAGTTTCAGATTGCCTATCTAAAGGCTATCCGGGGCAGCGGAAATTCGCCTATCGATACTTCATATAAACTGACTGTATTTAAAAATATAGAATGCTAATATGAGCTACACATTAAGAGATATAACATTAACTGATAGATTCAAGAGAATAAAACAATAACGACATTTATAAACTGTGTACTGGTGCAGGGGTTACTTGGGCCGAGCGGTAAGGCTAACATTAAAACGACCACAGTTCAATCAAAATGCTAAATAAGAAACTAAAAGTATTTCTGTATGATATCTACTACACACTTTAAACAGTGACCCTAAGAAATAAGATGTAAAGGCGCACGGGCGAACACCAGATAAAAATTTGGAAAATTTGTCTTTTGGTTCGTTGTGCCCCAGGCCTGGGTCAGAGTTGAACCACATTCATAATTATAGTATAGTGTAAGTGCTGTTGCTAATTAATGTTTTCTTACAAGATTAACTTGAAAATCTACTCATATTTACTAAAATCCACAAAACCACCATGTTGTTGTTGTTGTGGTCTTCAGTCCTGAGACTGGTTTAATACAGCTCTCCATGCTACTCTATCCTGTGCAAGCATCTTCATCTCCCAGTACCTACTGCAACCTACATCCTTCTGAATCTGCTTAGTGTATTCATCTCTTGGTCTCCCTCTACGATTTTTACCCTTCACGCTACCCTCCAATACTAAATTGGTGATCCCTTGATGCCTCAGAACATGTCCTACCGACCGATCCCTTCTTTTGGTCAAGTTGTGCCACAAACTTCTCTTCTCCCCAATCCTATTCAATACTTCCTCATTAGTTATGTGATCTACCCATCTACTCTTCAGCATTCTTCTGTAGCACCACATTTCGAAAGCTTCTATTCTCTTCTTGTCCAAACTATTTATCGTCCATGTTTCACTACCATACATGGCTACACTCCATACAAATACGTTCAGAAATGACTTCTTGACACTTGAATCTATACTCGATGTTAACAAATTTCTCTTCTTCAGAAACGCTTTCCTCGCCATTGCCAGTCTACATTTTATATCCTCTCTACTTCGACCATCATCAGTTATTTTGCTCCCCAAATAGCAAAACTCCTTTACTACTTTAAGTGTCTCATTTCCTAATCTAATTCCCTCAGCATCACCTGACTTAATACGACTACATTCCATTATCCTCGTTTTGCTTTTGTTGATGTTCATCTTATAACCTCCTCTAAAGACGCTATCCATTCCGTTCAACTGCCCTTCCAAGTCCTTTGCTGTCTCTGACAGAATTACAATGTCATCGGCGAACCTCAAAGTTTTTATTTCTTCTCCATGGATTTTAATACCTACTCCGAATTTTTCTTTTGTTTCCTTTACTGTTTGCTCAATATACAGATTGAATAACATCGGGGAGAGGCTACAACCCTGTCTTACTCCCTTCCCAACAACTGCTTCCCTTTCATGTCCCTCGACTCTTATAACTGCCATCTGGTTTCTGTACAAATTGTAAATAGCCTTTCGCTCCCGGTATTTTACCCCTGCCACCTTCAGAATTTGAAAGAGAGTATTCCAGTCAACATTGTCAAAAGCTTTCTCTAAGTCTACAAATGCTAGAAACGTAGGTTTGCCTTTCCTTAATCTTTCTTCTAAGATAAGTCGTAAGGTCAGTATTGCCTCACGTGTTCCAGTATTTCTACGGAGCCCAAACTAATCTTCCCCGAGGTCGGCTTCTACTAGCTTTTCCATTCGTCTGTAAAGAATTCGTGTTACTATTTTGCAGCAGTGACTTATTAAACTGATAGTTCGGTAATTTTCACATCTGTCGACACCTGCTTTCTTTGGGATTGGAATTATTATATTCTTCTTGAAGTCTGAGGGTATTTCGCCTGTTTCATACATCTTGCTCACCAGATGGTAGAGTCTTGTCAGGACTGGCTCTCCCACGGCCGTCAGTAGTTCCAATGGAATGTTGTCTACTCCGGGGGCCTTGTTTCGACTCAGGTCTTTCAGTGCTCTGTCAAACTCTTCACGCAGTATCTTATCTCCCATTTCGTCTTCATCTACATCCTCTTCCATTTCCATAATATTGTCCTCAAGTACATCGCCCTTGTATAAACCCTCTATATACTCCTTCCACCTTTCTGCCTTCCCTTCTTTGCTTAGAACTGGGTTGCCATCTGAGCTCTTGATGTTCATACAAGTGGTTCTCTTCTCTCCAAAGGTCTCTTTAATTTTCCTGTAGGCAGTATCTATCTTACCCCTAGTGAGACAAACCTCTACATCCTTAAATTTGTCCTCTATCCATCCCTGCTTAGCCATTTTGAACTTCCTGTCGATCTCATTTTTGAGACGTTTGTATTCATTTTTGCCTGCTTCATTTACTGCATTTTTATATTTTATCCTTTCATCAATTAAAAATCAATATTTCTTCTGTTACCCAAGGATTTCTACTAGCCCTTGTCTTTTTACCTACTTGATCCTCTGCTACCTTCACTACTTCATCCCTAAGAGCTACCCATTCTTCTTCTACTGTATTTCTTTCCCCCATTCCTGTCAATTGTTCCCTTATGCTCTCCCTGAAACTCTCTACAACCTCTGGTTCTTTCAGTTTATCCAGGTCCCATCTCCTTAAATTCCCACCTCTTTGCAGTTTCCTCAGTTTCAATCTGCAGTTCATAACCAATAGACTGTGGTCAGAATCCACATCTGCCCCAGGAAATGTCTTACAATTTAAAACCTGGTTCCTAAATCTCTGTCTTACCATTATATAATCTATCTCATACCTACTAGTATCTCCAGGATTCTTCAAGGTATACAACCTTCTTTTATGATTCTTGAACCAAGTGTTGGCTATGATTAAGGTATGCTCTGTGCAAAATTCTACAAGGCGGCTTCCTCTTTCATTCCTTCCCCCCAATCCATATTCACCTACTATGTTTTCTTCTCTCCCTTTTCCTACTGACGAATTCCAGTCACCCATGACTATTAAATTTTCGTCTCCTTTCACTACCTGAATAATTTCTTTTATGTCGTCATACATTTCATCTATTTCGTCATCATCTGCAGAGGTAGTTGGCATATAAACTTGTACTACTGTAGTAGGCATGGGCTTTGTGTCTATCTTGGCCACAATAATGCGTTCACTATGCTGTTTGTAGTAGCTAACCCGCACTCCTATTTTTTATTCATTATTAAACCTACTCCTGCATTACCCCTATTCGATTTTGTATTTATAACCCTGTAATCACCCGACCAAAAGTCTTGTTCCTCCTGCCACCGAACTTCACTAATTCCCACTATATCTAACTTTAACCTATCCATTTCCCTTTTTAAATTTTCTAACCTACCTGCCCGATTAAGAGATCTTACATTCCACGCTCCGATCCGTAGAACGCCAGTTTTCTTTCTCCTGATAACGACGTCCTCCTGAGTAGTCCCCGCCCGGAGATCCGAATGGGGGACTATTTTACCTCCGGAATATTTTACCCAAGAGGACGCCATCATCATTTAATCATACAGTAGAGCTGCATGTCCTCGGGAAAAATTACGGCTGTAGTTTCCCCTTGCTCTGTCTTACCATTATATAATCTATCTGATACCTTTTAGTATCTCCAGGGTTCTTCCATGTATACAACCTTCTTTCATGATTCTTAAACCAAGCGTTAGCTATGATTAAGTTGTGCTCTGTACAAAATTCTACCAGACGGCTTCCTCTTTCATTTCTTAGCCCCAATCCATATTCACCCACTACGTTTCCTTCTCTCCCTTTTCCTACTCTCGAATTCCAGTCACCCATGACTATTAAATTTTCATCACCCTTCACTATCTGAATAATTTCTTTTATCTCATCATAAATTTCTTCAATTTCTTCGTCATCTGCAGAGCTAGTTGGCATATAAACTTGTACTACTGTAGTTGGTGTGGGCTTCGTATCTATCTTGGCCACAATAATGTGTTCACTATGCTGTTTGTAGTAGCTTACCCGCATTCCTATTTTCCTATTCATTATTAAACCTACTCCTGCATTACCCCTATTTGATTTTGTGTTTATAACCCTGTAGTCACCTGACCAGAAGTCTTGTTCCTTCTGACACCGAACTTCACTAATTCCCACTATATCTAACTTTAACCCATCCATTTCCCTTTTCACACTTTCTAACCTACCTGCCCGATTAAGTGATCTGACATTCCACGCTCCGATCCGTAGAACGCCAGTTTTCTTTCTCCTGATAACGACGTCCACTTGAGTAGTCCCCGCCCGGAGATCCGAATGGGGGACTATTTTACCTCCGGAATATTTTACCCAAGAGGACGCCATCATCATTTAATCACACAGTAAAGCTGCATGCCCTCGGGAAAAATTACGGCCGTAGTTTCCCCCTGCTTTCAGCCGTTCGCAGTACCAACACAGCAAGGCCGTTTTGGTTATTGTTACAAGGCCAGATCAGTCAATCATCCATACTGTTGCCCTTGCAACTACTGAAAAAGCTGCTGCCCCTCTTCAGGAACCACACGTTTGTCTGGCCTCTCAACAGATACCCCTCCGTTGTGGTCGCACATACGGTACGGCCGTCTGCATCGCTGAGGCACGCAAGCCTCCCCACCAACGCCAAGGTCCATGGTTCATGGGGGGAGGAAAACCACCATAGACATTCACAAAACCACCATAGACATATGAATCTACACGCGGCAGGATGTTAAATGCCTCGAATGAAATAGATTCATCTAGTCTTCACTCACCATTTGCAGTTGTTGAACGGGGCAAGCACAAACACATCACTGGCACAACAGCGCAGTAAGTACTGTGGCAACTTCAACTACCAACTGAAGACAACAACATGCATTTGACCAGTCATGTGTGTGTAGACAGCGTTCATAGTGGTCAAGCAGTCACAGTGTGTCAACAATGATGTCACAAATCGCCCTGGAGCCACAACTTTAAATCAACACATTCTCTGCAATGTTTCGAAGGACAGAAAAAGTATGTTCATAGTTTGTCCCACACAGCTTAACTCCCCCCACCCCACCCAAAAAAAAAAATCTACGCACTGACGTCAATAGCGTCTTCATTGAAATGCTAAATGTGGACAGTTCTTTTCTGGAGAAAAGATGATGTTACCAGCACGAGGCTACAACAAAAGACAAAGTGCGGGAATCAACACGAAGTGTCAACCCTTTGACGACTTAACCGACTTTCAAGCCAATGTTAAGGACTAGCTGAACAACACACGAGAGAAGCACTTTTCTGACAGTTTCACATGGAAGTATGAACGCCCTGTGCATTGTACCGAAGTGCGGATGAAACGAGGGCGGCGGATGGGGAGAGAGACTCAATGGAACGTCTGAAGCATTCACATCACCTTGTTTGCTTTGAGGTTTATTCTATCAATCCAACCTCGAAACCTTATGGACTGAGGGCGCGTTCCATGCTAATGACAGTTGAACATGTCAGCTTCGTTGCCAGAAATGAGTCTCAACATTGAAATACCAATTGGGATCTTGCTAGAGGTACCTGTGTAGATATAACTCCAAAACACGGCCGGCCGCCGTTTGCCAGACTGCACATGAGCACGACGTGTGGGCCACGTGCGGGCTGAGACTCCACCTGTCTTTGCTCAGTCCTTTTCGGAAGTACTCGGTACAGCACCAAATTTCATTGAACATGGTGGTGTAGCATTTCTCGGTCGGCACGTTTCTCTTCAGGTCAGCAGAATCGTGGTGTCAGCACTGTTTATTATTCGCTATTTGTTCGAGGCACAAAGGATATTCACATGTCCAGGGCTGCTTGCACAAAAAGTGGCAGTCTAGCGATCTGCGTCACAGGCTTTTAAGAAATTAACGGGAACAGGAGAGCAGAGGGAGAAGAATTCTCGATATTATTATGTGATATGCAGTCACATAATCGGCAAGTATGGGAAATTTGCTATGGAGAGACGTTACAAAGCCAAGCAGAAATAATTCTAAGATTTAGTTGATAATGAAAGAGCAAAACATTACAACGATGGACAGATGAGATTAATCAAGGAATTGAAAGATTCAGTTGACGATGAATGTGCAAAAAATTGCAACAGTGGATGGATGAGATTCATTGTTTTCTACATCAAGAAGCACTTTGTGCTAAATTTGCAGCCATGGAGCACCTCATGAAATCGGTGGTACGAATAGTTAATTTTTCCAAAGTAACGAGCCTTATTCCACTGTCAGCTGCAACAGTTTCCGATGGAATTGAACGGAGAGTATGGAGACTCTGCTTATTACTGCAAGATACTTTGGTTAAGTCTAGGGACCTGCATGGAATAATTGAGGAATTTATGAAGGAAAATCGAGAGCGGGAACGAAAATTAGAGCATCTGGAATTAATTTCAGTCCTCGCATTTTAAGTAGACTTGACTGCACACCGCCCGTAGCCAGACACTGCAAGGTGAGAAACAATGAATTGACGGGTATCCATTTAAAAAGAATATCGCATTGTGTAAGGGACAATTTCTGACAAAAGAAACGTCCATTCCACTGAGCTCACTAGCGTTAAAGGAAACAAGAGGTCTTAAGAAACTATTGTGGTCTTCAGAGAATACAAAGATAGTTTTCTAAACTGTTTGAGGACAATGGAATCTTTATATCTGTTCTAGAGCTGTTTGGAGACTGTTCGAAGTTTCAGTTGAAAACACCCCTATACATGTGCAGATGTAACTAGTTGATATGCCCTATAGTTCCCGTTTAAACGATAAATTATTTTACATTAAAACCATACAGGAAATCTACGTTGTTTTCCTCTGGAAGAGCTTACAAATCTAAATGAGATTGAATACGTGATAAAATATTTCGATTAATATATACAAGGTAGCCAGAAACAATCTGGGAAGCTTGTAAGAGTGTTTCTTGGTAAGCTGGGGTCAGAACTAACTGTTAAGAAAATAATTTGGTACGTTACGCCGTTTCCGATTTAATTATCATTGAATTCAACCAAGCACCCCGACAGAGATCGTGTCGCAAAACTTCGTCTTCGCTTGGTTTTCTAAAGCCTCACAAGAAAGCAATACAGAAATTGCAGATGGGACGGGTGCAAAGAAAGAACCCGAAACAAACACTGAGCAATCACATATGCTATCAGTAACACTATGAGGACATCTGGCACTAACTGTACCAGGCTAAATATATTCTAATTAACTCGGAAAAAAAACCTATCGTTTTTTTTTTGCTTAATAGTTATTTCCTAGCACAATCTATCCTTCAACACCTTTAGAAGCTTTTCGGCATGTTTCTGCCCACCTGGTATGTGCGAAAGGCTTTTTCCAGTTGTGAAACTGAATAAGACACGGTTTTGTGGCAGCCTAAGCGCTAAAATCTGTGACGTTGTCTATGTCTGTCCGCACAGTGGCAGTCTGTGACACATAAAAACTACACTATCTCTTCAGCACGTCAAAAGTAACTGAACAACACCGAAAATTTGTTTTGTTTGTTGTCTGTGTTAATGGGAAATATGAATTCGAGTCGTTTGGAGCGCAACAGCATTTCCATTTAAATGCGCCGTTTTCCGCCTCATCCCCTTCGCCACAGTCAGAGTGACTTAATGGTGGAGGAAGTGCCAGGCGATAGAGCTATGGCATGCGAGCCACAGCACTGCTCGGGTGTCGCATTCTTGGCTGCCCTACCCTAAGATGTTCATGGAAGATGGCGAGTGTTTGGTATGTCATGTTACAATTCGCCATTTCCATTACATATAGGGACTTTTCTAAACAAGGACCGATTACTTTAACAGTAAAATAGTGAGTAGTTGTAATTGAACTGCAGTACTCACTGCGGTCCACTGTGGGCTGCACTACCTTACGTCAGCGAAGCTTGGTAGGTATTTAATGCGTTAATGCGGAACCGATTCACGCGGAAAAAATTAGTTCCAATTTTGGCCACCAGGTACAAATGTGGGAATGAACAGGATCTTGCCATGGTCTCTGGTGCTCATATTGAACAAATTGGGTAAGCAGTGTGTAGCCACCCTTCGTCTATCTGCTGTCGTCGACTTCTCTGAAGTAAGATATTGATGTTGTTATCTATTGTATAACCCCTTCTTTTCGTTATATCTTGACATGAGATGCATCAGGCACAAACATCTTCACTGTTACAGACAAGATAGTCTTTGGATGTTAGTTGAACTTCCATTTCCGATATTACTACTTATCCGCACTGTTTCTGATTTTGTATTATTTTTGTCCGAAAAGAGATGAAATGTCAAATAGCTTTTAAGTCACAAATTACGCTTCGTAATATTTCATAATCGAGCCTTCCGTCATCCAGAGATACAGTTTGCAGCTTATCTATGTTTAACTAATACACGCGCAATTGTGGAAATCAATTTAGTTTTCTTTAATAAGAAAATTTAATAATAATTAAATTATCATGATTTATTGCGTTTTGTATATAGAGGAAGGGAGGGTTGATCCTACTAATACTCTCAGCAATCACGACAAGTAAAATGTCCATGATTTTTATAATTCGTCACTCAAAGATATTAGAGCAAGGATTATGGTCCCACTACTATAATTCAAATACAGTGTTTCAAACTTCGTACGCTTTTACTTTCACAAAGCTGACCGTCCAGGTCCGTTCTTATATTCAGTTTAACGTCCCTTCGTGTAGTCTAAAAATCCTAGTATCGGTTATTCGGTAAGTAAAAGAGTTTAATACTGAGCGCTACTTCCTCTCGCGCACAGCCGCGCACGGTAGCCGCGTGGTCCCGTCGGAGGTTCGAGTCTTCCCTCGGGCATGGGAGTGTGTGTTGTCCTTAGCGTAAGTTAGTTTAAGTTAGGTTAAGTAGTGTGTAAACCTAGGGACCGATGACGTCAGTAGTTTGGTCTCATAGTAACTTTTAATGTATTGTATTGTATTCTATTATATATTAACCGGGGACCTAGAAACGACGGAGAGGCTCCGTCCCCGCCGCAGCTGCAGTGGCCCACAATCCCACGACGACTACCACAGTCCACTTCACCCCTCCGACGTCTCACACCGAACCCAGTCTTCAAATGGTTCCAATGGGTCTGAGCATTATGGGACTTAACAACGTAGGTCATCAGTCCCCTATAACTTAGAACTACTTAAACGTAACTAACCTAAGGACCTTACACACATCCATGCCCGAGGCAGGATTCGCACCGTAGCGGTCGCGCGATTCCAGACTGAAGCACCTAGAACCGTTCGGCCACACCGGCCGGCCCGAACCCAGGGTTATTGTGCGGTTCGGCCCCCAGTGGACCCCCTTAGAGAACGTCTCACACCAGACGAGTGTAGTCCCTATGTTTGCGTGGTAGAGTAATGGTGGTGTACGCGTACGTGGAGAACTTGTTTGTGCAGCAATCTCCGACATAGTGTAGCTGAGGCGGAATAAGAGGAACCAGCCCGCATTCGCCGAGGCTGATGGAAAACCGCCTAAAGAACATCCACAGACTGGTCGGCTCACCGGACCTCAACACAAGTCCACCGCTCATAGGAACTTACCACCACCACTACTCCCTCGCGCTCACAATTCCTCATGTATTCTTAGTCTGTGACCTTACGGCAAAAATATACCTAGAAAGTATAAGTTTCAACGCGTTTCCCATATAAATAGTCACTTTCTTTCAGTTTAATAGAAGTGCCCTGATCCCTTCCGTAGCATATGGCACGGAAATGCTGGCTATATCGCACGCCCCAGCTACGTACATTTATTCAGAACGCAGAAAACAAAACAAGAGAGTTAACAACATCAGCGCATGATTTACATAGTAGTAGGCGCGTCGAAACCTCTTTGACTTCCGTTAGGCGCTACTTTACTGCGGGAGTTGTTCTGGTGTGATTATAAATCGATAATTTTAATTCAAACTTTTTCAATGCTATTAATTATTTCCGATGTCGTCGAACACCTCTCCCCTACATTAGAATAAGCCTGATAATACTGTTCTCAATTAATAATAAAGTCAATTAATAATAAAGTCAACATTTTGCCTTACTCAGTTGTTTGACCTTTATGCCCACGTCCCATTAATAATCCATTACACATGGAAACATTTCTATAAGTAGTTCTGCCGTTCACAGCGTCGGATTCGGATCTGCTGGCCAAAGCTGCAACTATTTTCATGCATGTGTACCAGGCTTTGCTGCCATACGATAATTACAGTCGGTACTGGACCTCTGTGCGTAACTGCACTTTCATTATAGCCACTTGGTACTTTCACCTATGAAATTAACAATTCTGTAGTAAAACGTAAACATAAAAAGGATTAAAAATATCAGTGTAACAGAGTAAATAGCAGAAACAGGTACTCAGACACAATTAAAATTATTTTCGGACCTCTTAGAAGTTATAAAAGTATTCTTAGGCCTACATTAAAGCACCTCAGTTGAAAAACTACTCACTATAAATTGAAAAGAAATTGGAATTTAAAAATATTTTCGGGCCGTTTGCTTTTTGGCGGGTGGGCAATTTTCAAATCACAAGGATATATTAGGTTCCGCCGTAGACGGTGTTTCTGAAGTGTGTCGCTACATTCTGAACTTGTCGTAGAGCCACCGGGTCCTTCCCCAACCTGTTCCACATCTGGCGGCTCGTGTGTGTAGTTGTCTGTGTAAGGAAATGGTGAGCAGTGCACTTTGTAACGAGACAAGCACGTGTCGCGGATGTTCCACAAGTCCCGTGGTTTGCTACTGAAATAACGTACCCCTACAAAGTGCTAAGCAAGGCTCACAGTGGCGTATTGTTCGAGAAATTGTCCTTGCTTCGCTGCAAGGGATGTGGCAGTCAAGTGCGTCCACTAAGGAGGATCGCACAAGCGCACAGAGTCGTGCGCTGCCGGTGACTCTCGTGTGAACCTCACCCCCCCCCGCCCTCTCCCCCCCCCCTTACCCTCCTGCCCCACTTTTGCCGTCGCTAATTGTTGTCGTCTCGTTAGCTACACGGCGCCGTCCCCGAGGGAGTCGGGGTTAATTGAAACTGCGCTTCCTCGCCTGTCCTGGCGCAGCCGTGCCGTGCCGGGACGGGACGGGCTCCCGCCGCCACCGCCGCCGCCACCGCCCCCACCGCCCCCACCGCCCCCACCGCCCCCACCGCCCCCACCGCCGCCGTAACTTTTAACTGTGCCGCTTGCCGAGTGCGTTGTTCTTGAGGTGAGGCATAAACCACCTACTCAGCCCGTGACACCTATTCCGTTTCTATCATTATTTTTATTCCTTACAGCGTTTCATTAACCTGCAGTCGTAGAGCTATACGCAGGAGCGCGCGCGCGCGTGCGCGCACGCGTGTGCGTGTGTGTGTGTGTGTGTGTGTGTGTGTGTACGCTCGCTAGTGCTCGTTTTCGGGCTGGGCAGTATTCCGGGCCGAAACGCCGGTGCTCGGCGGTTTCAGGCAGCATGGTGTTTGGAGTTTCTCGAGAGCCCTTAACTATATTGCGGCTGGCCGTTTACTGGCGGGGAGGGATTCCCGTTGATTGTGAGCAGCGGCCGTGCTTTGAGTGGGCCCCTCACCGAGGTTTAGTGCTCTATTGCGGCGCTAACGTCCGCACAACCGAGAGACTGTTCCCCGCTAGTGGCTAGTCGTCCCTAGCTCCGGGACTGCCTTCCGCGAAGCAGGAAAGTGAAAAGAAATGAGAAACTTCTGCTGCGGCTACGGATTAATGTACAGGGGGAGCTCTTTGATCTCAATGCTCTAGCTTATTACCCCGTCATTTTCATCTCGTGTATCACTGCGTTTATTTGAGTTTGCAAAATTAACATACGTTATTGCAATGAATATTCCCTAATAGCAGTGCTCTCCGTCAGACACACACGCGTACACATACTTGCACACACTCTCGAACTGTATATTCACTCACGCACAGCACTTACAAAGGTACATATGTAATCGTATCACCGAGCTTGATGGAACGCTGATTAAAACACAGGTTTAACGGACTAGACGAGCTGCTCTCAGAACACGTCCAGACGTCCAATATTACATTTCCAACTGTTTACTTAAGTTTGCGGTGAACGTTGGGGATGGCTTTTACGAACAGGCCAGAGTCGAAGCAATTCTCGGTTGTCGTCCTATCTCTGAGTTCCATTTGCTCTGACCTTATTGTAGATGGAACGTTAAACACATGCGTTAGTGATATTACGAATCAGTTACCAACAGCACATCATTTTACAGATGAGCATCCACGACACAATATTTCGACCAATCGACTTAGAACCCTGCCTTGTATAACGCGAGTAAGCTGCTTGTATTCCCTGGGTTGAAACATGACTATTCACACGCCGATATAGCGACATTGACACAAATCTGCACTGTGGAGGAAAATACGCGTGTGTCACTGATAACACAGTCGGCACATCTGCACGCTCATATTCTAAAAAATCAGAGGGAAGCTGGAAATCCACACTGTTTATCCAACAGAAACCATGAAAATTGGTGCCAGTTGTCGAACTGCTGTGCAGATGGAGGCTGGTGCCTAGCATTTCATTAGCCGCCAATTTCCATGGATCACTATCCATCTGATAAGTGATGACGACAACTTGGAGCTGCTCTTTGTTCGTCTACAATCCGAGTGCCATCTTTCACATATCTGTTTTAGCATCACTGCTGCTCTTGCCCCGATGATGATGATGATGATGTTTGGTTTGTGGGGCGCTCAACTGCGTGGTTATCAGCGCCCGTACAATTTCCCAACCTTTGCTCAGTCCAATTTCGCCACTTTCCTGGATGATGATGAAATGATGAGGACAACACAAACACCCAGTCATCTCGAGGCAGGTGAAAATCCCTGACCCCGCCGGGAATCGAACCCGGGACCCCGTGCTCGGGAAGCGAGAACGCTACCGCGAGACCACGAGCGGCGGACTTGTCCCGATGGACTTATTTGGGACACATATCTCTTACCAGTGGCATCACCAATGACATCACCACGTACATAATTGACATCATTACTCTTATCAGTGACGTCATCACTCTTTTATGTTATGTCATCAATCTTACCTTCACACATATCTGTGATGTAATCACTTATCAGTGATGCCATCATCATTATCAGTGATATCATGAGTGACACCATCAAACTTACCAGCAATGTCATCTCGAATCCAATCAGGAAAACAGAAATTGCGAATGCACACAAACCCAGGCATATGTAAAAGTTAATGTAAAAATAGTGAAAAGATTTGCATAAGTCAAACGGGACGAAATGTTGGCAGAAGGGATAAGGAAGACACTAGAGATTACGAGAGTAATGTTTAAACTTTTTTCAAACACTTAAAATACGAGAACCACGAAGGAGAACGTATAGTACAACCTATGAAAATTCTGCGCATAATACCAAAGGGCTTACCGATGAACGTTCTTGAACAAATGGAAATATATATGCACTCTTTAAGGTACCACAGATCATTCTAAACGAACAAAGGGACTTTAAACATAAAAAGTAGAAAATTTTAGTCAAGTCTTAAATTGCGATAACGGATGAACAGACATACATCAAAAAGCACTTCACAATCAAAGATAAAATCAGCAGCAAAGATCAGACTGTTGATCAACTGACTTCCTAGATCTTATAAACGAAATATGTAGCCTCATAGCATCGTTGGTGCAAGTGACAAATGTGCTGTCAGAAATTCGATACCACACAAAATAAGTGAACTAAAATACGTTGGATACGAAGAAGGACCAACAAGCTGTTACAAATTCTCTAAAATACAAACATAGCCACAGACAGCAGTTTAATAAGCGACAGTACCCACCAATTTGAAAAGGAAACAAACAACAACTAGACATAAGTGCCATTGTATACAAACACCATATAGTCGTAACATGTAAATACAAATAAGAAATTAGTAAATAATGATAAAATTCTCTGTATTATTCACAGATAATTTGGCAATAGTAATTTTAGCCAAAACAGTCCTATTGCCGCAAAGAAATTCAATTGAAGCAGCGGACTTGGATCTATAATGCCGTTACACGCTCCGAGCCCAGAAGAACCTAAATAACCTTATTCTGTAGAATTAGTAAAGTGTCTTATCCATTTTGCTTGCTATTTCCTTTATATGTTATCTTGTACTAGTCAGTCACATCAGTCTTGTGACAGTAGTGTACCCATTAAATCCATGTCATGCTGTTGTGAAGACTTGGTGCTGTCAACTGCTATATAGTATTCAAATTTTTTAAAAAATATGGATTCTGAGAGACAATGTCCACTGTTTCAGCATACATTTTAAATGACTGAAAGACGCACCAAATTCGTATTCGAGAGGACACTGATTAAGCTCTATGGCCAGAAAGGTTAAGGTTTTCTGTAATTTTCCTTAATTACAAAAGGCAAACGCCGCAATGTTTCCCTTGAAACAGACGTGATTTTGCAGTAGGTGGGACGTTAACCAGTAATCTTCCTTTTTTTATAATGAAATAAAAATAATAAAGCTCAGTTCCTAATTTACATCTCGAGAAAACTAAATTGCCATTATTTTCTTCGGAAACATCAAGAAATAACAGAATTCAATTCGAAATATCGCGTCTAAGGTGCCAGGATAATTTTTACCAACAACAATAATTTATGTCAGGAAATCGATTCTACTCTTCAAGCCGATGAATTGGATACCCCACAAGCCAGATTTTACTTAGAGTCGCATCATTTGCATAGTACGGAGAGTAATTAATTCATGCATGGCTCACATGAATATAGACAAGTAGCATTTCTGTAGCAATGCGCTGAAGTATAAGAGAGGCTTGCCAGCCGACCAGGGCACAGTAATAGGGTGTAAACTTAGGTAAGCCATAAACCAGTGAACCCTCACTGTGGGAGATCAGTGATAGATGCGATCCACTTTGGAGGAGATAACTCCACAACTATGAGTCACCGTTGGGCGAGTCTTCTAACTCACATCTGCCCTGGAGTAAACATCGTAACGCAGTGAGGGGTCCATTTTGGGTGCACTCAAAGGAGAACACAACCTTTCCATTTATGAGGAAATGTAAAAATGCACGAATTGCCTCATCAGCTTAACATAAACAAAATTTACGTAACAATCACATGCATTGTGAGAATCACACCTGCTCTGCGAAAGCCTTTTAACTTAATAAAGCACTCAGGAATGCAGAGGGGGGCCACTTTTGGGACGCATAAAGGAGTACAACTGTGGGAGTCAACAGGATTTTTGAACACATTCAAATATCACATGATAGGTGTGTGAACAATGCACGAAATTCGCGTCGACAGAGCTATTTTTGGTACAGGTGATTACTAAATGAAAGAATGGCGAACACTCACTGGACTGAGTAAAACTAGCGTATGCCCCAGTTTGCTTCCGAAACCTCATTGGGAAAAGAAACAATGTAAGTTGCAGCAAATGTTCTCACTGGCCGACACTAGTTGTGGCAAGAGGTGAATACACGCTATGGTGGGGAAGTCAGCAACAATACAGGCACTTGTTGTTGTTATGGTCTTCAGTCCTGAGACTGGTTTGATGCAGCTCTCCATGCTACTCTATCCTGTGCAAGCTTCTTCATCTCGCAGTACCTACTGCAACCTACATCCTCCTGAATCTGCTTCGTGTATTCATCTCTTGGTCTCCCCCTACGATTTTTACCCTCCACGCTGCCCTCCAATACTAAATTGGTGATTCCTTGATGCCTCAGAACATGTCCTACCAACCGATCCCTTCTTCTGGTCAAGTTGTGCCACAAACTTCTCTTCTCCCCAATCCTATTCAATACTTCCTCATTAGTTATGTGATCTACCCACATAATCTTCAGCATTCTTCTGTAGCACCACATTTCGAAAGCTTCTATTCTCTTCTTATCCAAACTATTTACCGTCCATGTCTCACTTCCATACATGGCTACACTCCATACAAATACTTTCAGAAATGACTTCCTGACACAAATCTATACTCTATGTTAACAAATTTCTCTTCTTCAGAAACGCTTTCCTTGCCATTGCCAGTCTACAATTTATATCCTCTCTACTTCGACCATCATCAGTTATTTTGCTCCCCAAATAGCAAAACTCCTTTACTACTTTAAGTGTCTCATTTCCTAATCCAATACCCTCAACATCACCCGAATTAATTCGACTACATTCCATTATCCTCGTTTTGTTTTTGTTGATGTTCATCTTATATCCTCCTCTAAAGACACCATCCATTCCGTTCAACTGCTCTTCCAAGTCCTTTGCTGTCTCTGACAGAATTACAATGTCATCGGCGAACCTCAACGTTTTTATTTCTTCTCCGTGGATTTTAATACCTACTCCGAATTTTTCTTTTGTTTCCTTTACTGCTTGCTCAATATACAGATTGAATAACATCGGGGAGAGGCTACAACCCTGTCTCACTCCCTTCTTAACCACTGCTTCCCTTTCATGTCCCTCGACTCTTATAACAGCCATCTGGTTTCTGTACAAATTATAAATAGCCTTTCGCTCCCTGTATTTTACCCCTGCCACCTTCAGAATTTGAAAGAGAGTATTCCAGTCAACATTGTCAAAGGCTTTCTCTAAGTCTACAAATGCTAGAAACGTAGGTTTGCCTTTCCTTAATCTTTCTTCTAAGATAAGTCGTAAGGTCAGTATTGCCTCACGTGTTCCAGTATTTCTACGGAATCCAAACTGATCTTCCCCGAGGTCGGCTTCTACTAGTTTTTCCATTCGTCTGTAAAGAATTCGCGTTAGTATTTTGCAGCTGTGGCTTATTAAACTGATTGTTCGGTAATTTTCACATCTGTCAATACCTGCTTTCTTTGGGATTGGAATTATTATATTCTTCTTGAAGTCTGAGGGTATTTCGCCTGTTTCATACATCTTGCTCACCAGATGGTAGAGTTTTGTCAGGACTGGCTCTCCCAAGGCCGTCAGTAGTTCCAATGGAATGTTGTCTACTCCGGGGGCCTTGTTTCGACTCAGGTCTTTCAGTGCTCTGCCAAACTCTTCACGCAGTATCGTATCTCCCATTTCATATTCATCTACAACCTCTTCCATTTCCATAATATTGTCCTCAAGTGCATCGCCCTTGTATAGACCCTCTATATACTCCTTCCACCTTTCTGCTTTCCCTTCTTTGCTTAGAACTGGGTTTCCATCTGAACTCTTGATGTTCATACAAGTGGTTCTCTTATCTCCAAAGGTCTCTTTAATTTTCCTGTAGGCAGTATCTATCTTACCCCTAGTGGGATAAGCCTCTACATCCTTATATTTGTCCTCTAGCCATCCCTGCTTAGCGATTTAGCACTTCCTGTCGATCTCATTTTTGAGACGTTTGTATTCCTTTTTGCCTGCTTCATTTACTGCATTTTTATATTTTTTCCTTTCATCAATTAAATTCAATATATCTTCTGTTACCCAAGGATTTCTACTAGCCCTCGTCTTTTTACCTACTTGATCCTCTGCTGCCTTCACTACTTCATCCCTCAAAGCTACCCATTCTTCTTCTACTGTATTTCTTTCTCCCATTCCTGTCAACTGTTCCCTTATGCTCTCCCTGAACCTCTGTACAACCTCTGGTTCTTTCAGTTTATCCAGGTCCCATCTCCTTAAGTTCCCACATTTTTGCAGTTTCTTCAGTTTTAATCTACAGGTCATAACCAATAGATTGTGGTCAGAGTCCACATCTGCCCCTGGAAATGTCTTACAATTTGAAACCTGGTTCCTAAATCTCTGTCTTACCATTATATAATCAATCTGATACCTTTTAGTATCTCCAGGGTTCTTCCCTGTATACAACCTTCTATCATGATTCTTAAACCAAGTGTTAGCTATGATTAAGTTGTGCTCTGTGCAAAATTCTACCAGGCGGCTTCCTCTTTCATTTCTTAGCCCCAATCCATATTCACCTACTACGTTTCCTTCTCTCCCTATTCCTACACTCGAATTCCAGTCACCCATGACTATTAAATTTTCGTCTCCCTTCACTGTCTGAATAATTTCTTTTATCTCATGATACATTTCTTCAATTTCTTCGTCATTTGCAGAGCTATTTGGCATATAAACTTGTACTACTGTAGTAGATGTGGGCTTATTATCTATCTTGGTCACAACAATGCGTTCACTATGCTGTTTGTAGTAGCTTACCCGCATTCCTATTTTCCTATTCATTATTAAACCTACTCCTGCATTACCCCTATTTGACTTTGTGTTTATAACCCTGTAGTCACCTGACCAGAAGTCTTGTTCCTCCTGCCACCGAACTTCACTAATTCCCACTATATCTAACTTTAACCTATCCATTTCCCTTTTTAAATTTTCTAACCTACCTGCCCGATTAAGGGATCTGACATTCCATGCTCCGATCCGTAGAACGCCAGTTTTCTTTCTCCTGTTAACGACATCCTCTTGAGTAGTCCCCGCCCGGAGATCCGAATGGGGGACTATTTTACCTCCGGAATATTTTACCCAAGAGGACACCATCATCATTTAATCATACAGTAAAGCTGCATGCCCTCGGGAAAAATTACGGGCGTAGTTTCCCCTTGCTTTCAGCCGTTCGCAGTACCAGCACAGCAAGGCCGTTTTGGTTATTGTTACAAGGCCAGATCAGTCAATCATCCAGACTGTTGCCCTTGCAACTACTGAAAAGGCTGCTGCCCCTCTTCAGGAACCACACGTTTGTCTGGCCTCTCAACAGATACCCCTCCGTTGTGGTTGTACCTACAGTACAGCTATCTGTATCGCTGAGGCACGCAAGCCTCCCCACCAACGGCAAGGTCCTTGGTTCATGGGGGGGGGGGGGAGACAGGCACTTGTGAGTGAGTAATACAGGTCACTGTCTTACTGGAAGTGTTCAAATTATTCAAATGGCTCTGAACACTATGAGACTTAATATCTGAGGTCATATGTCCCCTAGAACTTAGAACTACTTAAACCTAACAAAGGGCATAACACACATGCATGCCCGAGGCAGGATTCGAACCTGCGGCCGTAGCAGTCGCGCGGTTCCGGAATGAAGCGCCTAGAACCGCTCGGCCACCACGGCCGGCTCCTGGAAGGGCCATGTGCTGGACAGAGCGGATCCCGCTCTGTCATGGCTCTGGGAGAGACAATTTGAACACCTGTGTTTGTTCACGAGGCTCTAATACCACCCATATTTGGGTTAACAAGCTCGTAACAACTGCGGATTGCAGATTACGAGGTGCGAGCAGTCATAGTTAAGTTATGCGGAACATTCATAGCAAGAGTGTACACATCGCTCAGCCTTAGCGAGTGGACACAACCAGTTGATTTAGCCTCCACCTCACAAAAACTTTGGGCAGTTTATGACTGCGTATCTAGTCAAGGCCTGTGTCTGCAGATTCGCAGGGCGTCAACGCGTCCACCACTGACACATAACACAGCTTACCATGGCCGCCGTTGTGGCTGCAGTCTGCACAAGATAAATACCATGTCGCTCAGGCGCTAAGTCAATTATATGGGAGTCACTAGAGAGCATTCACTTCAGATCTGCTTCAATTGATTTGCGTAATTTTTTTCATTCCCTCATCTCAAAGTCAGCCACGTTTGCCACGTATCGCACGCGTGTTATTAGGGTTTAAATTTGAGAAAGGTATTCAGGAGATAGACGAGATTGACCACCCACAATAGAGTCGTCGGTATATGGTCAGTTGTGTGATTTTATAAGATTGTCAGTGCAATATTTTTGGAGTACATTTTTGTTTTCAGTGTTCTTGAAGTTCCGTTAGTATTTGTTTTTACCTTGCGATTACGGTAGTGTAAGAACTGTATTAGTAAACTTTAATGTGTTTATCTTGCTTGAAGTCAGTTTCATTACGATTTTCTTGTGTCAATTATATGCGATCTTCGTCAATAGATATGATTTTCCTTCATCGACAAATACGCTACCTGAACTCATTGTATATGGTCACTATTATAATAAAATATTTAGTATAGATAGCAGTTCCTTTGAAATTTCCTGACAGATTAAAACTGTGTGCCGGACTGAGACTCTAATTCGGGACCTTTACCTTTCGCAGGCAAGTGCTCTACCAATTGAGCTACCCAAGCACGACTCATGACCCGTCCTTTCAGCTTTATTTCCGCCAGTACCTCGTCTCCTACCTTCCAAACTTCACAGAAGCTCTCGGTCTGGCACACATTTTTAATCTGTCGGAAGTTTCATACCAACGCACGCTTCACTGTAGAGTGAAAATTTAATTCTGGAAACATCCCCCAGGCTGTGGCTAAGCCATGTCTCCGCAACACTCTTTCTTCCAGGAGTGCTAGTTCTGCAACGTATGCAGAAGAGCTTCTGTAAAATTTGGAAGGTAGGAGACGAGGTACTGGCGGAATTAAAGCTGTGAGGATGGGTCGTGAGTCATGCTTGGGTATCTCAGTTGGTAGAGCACTTGCCTGCGAAAGGCAAAGGTCCCGTGTTAGAGTGTCGGTCCGGCACAGAGTTTTAATCTGCCAGGAAGTTTCATACCAGCGCACACTCCGCTGCAGAGCGAAAATTTCATTCTGGGAACAGTCCCTTGGTTTTACCTAAAGTACTGATGTCTTTAAGTAAAGTAATACACTCAAGCATTGACGCTTTTTTTATGGTCGTGCATAACAGCTATTATTCTGATGACTAAACGTCACTCTGTCTAGCATGTCCTTACCTCCCAGGGCCTGGTGTACTGTTCCAAAGGCCTTCAATTCGAAAAAGCGCATTACTTGTTAATATCACCTCAACTTATCATCGACTTTCATGTTTTGAGTGAATGAAGAGATGGTTAAGAGGTTTGTAAAGTTTTCATATATTTTTTTGTGTGAAAATGTTGTAGGTATGTGACACCCAATGTTCGAGAAAAGCTGTGTCCCGTCAAGGTAGCGAGTTTGCGACGTCCAGCCGACTGCTAAATCGCGGTGTGCACCAAAGATGACAATTATGGAGCAGCAGGCCACCAGAAAACATTTTTCGGTGACTGCTAAGAAGAAAAAATTATTGTTAAAGAGAGAAGTAGAGTGATTCGTTTGTTCGCAGAGAATGGTTCTTGATTGCCCTTTTAGAATTTCCGCTGAGTACCAGAGTATTGCTCGAGCAGTGAGCCTCGAGAGGGATTATCTCAAGAGTGTACGACGCGTGAATTAGTCTGCAACAGGAATAGAATTGAAGTGTGTTCAAAGCAGTTGTAACTCGTTTCGGAAGATATTTTGAGACGACTATCGGCTTGTGTATAAAGTGATTATTTTGCCGATTTGGGTAGAGGATAGATTCGCCAGGTACGGCAAAACTCCCACTTACTGAAGCGTGAGATTAGATTTTTCTGTTTGTGATTAATGGTGTGTTGTACCGTTTAGTAACCACGCGCTTGTAGGCAAACCCAAACCGTTTTTCATTATTTTTGGGAGATTTTCCGTTTGAAGAGACGCCTTCAAACGAGGTCGTTTCGTTATTTTGTGGTTGAATATTAAAGCACGCACTAAGGGATAGCAGCGTTGAATTGCATTATTGTGATAGCATATGAGTACGCAAGCACTGAGGAATAGTAGTTACTTAGCGATATTTGGTTAGGATTTTTTGTGTGACTTCGGCGTAAGTGGCGTAATATAGTAAATTCTGGAAATCTCGTTGGACGCACTGAATGTGTAGTCTATATTAAAGAGAACGGTAGTCATACATAATAGTTATTTATTGAGGAAAAATCGGAAGTTTTTTTGGGAATTTAATAGCTTTTCCCCTTGTCCGAAAACGACAAGTCAAGAACCATTTGTTATAGAAGACGCTAATTCTTCATAACATAGATCATCGAGTGCTGTGTTTTGAGTTTTAAATATTAGTGGGTCGTGGAAGGCAATGCCTGAATTGGTTGGCTTTGTTTGATTATTTATAGTTCATATAGTAGCAAAGGCCGGTGACACTATGCTTTATTGTTTTACATTTTTAAATTACATTTGCGTTTAGTGGGGTTTTGAACAGAGAACCTTCACTCGTAAAGTAAAACTCTGACTTTTACCTGTAAAAGAACTAATGGCAGGAAATAATGAATTAACAGTTTTAAACTGAAAAAGTTAGTACCTGGCTTGTCCTTTATCCCTAAACTATTTAAAAGTTTACTTCAAAGGAGGCTGATATCTCTAATATATCTTTTCGTATCAAAGTAATAAAGTAAAAGACTGGCATATCGGTAAAGGAAAGTTCAAAGAAACTAAAACCCTAAGGAGAAGGAATAGTAATTTTCAATTAATAACTAGCAACGAAAATAAAAATAATTAATCTTTATTTATACAGAGAAAGCAAGTTTACGTTTTACTGAAAAGTAATCAATTATAAATAAAAAGTTATTGCATTTAATTCTGAAAGGTCGAGACTGAAGAGATAGTGTACAGCGATAAAATATCAATAGAGTCAAACATATTGTTGTAGTAAGGCGCTACTAATAGAGGTTGTCGTTGACTGACTATGGAAGATAAACAATATTAGATTATATGTTTGCATTGCGAACGTATTCTCCAACGTACGTAAAAACTGATGAGGTTCACACTGATTACTTACGTATGTGATTGTTCGCTGAAGCTTTAAGAGAGCAAAAAGTACAAGAGGCAACGAATCTATATGACGTATTCGTCAGGTATGAGCGAAAGATGTCACTTTTGGTACCTGCGTTGTTAGTGTTTAATTGTGTTGTCAGAGTACACAGAGTAAGCTTCGATACAGGTTGCTGTTATTGGTAAAGTAAATATATCATTCCTATTCCCCGTAGACTCTCGCATTTAGCGTATTTCTGGTGACTGATACTAGCTTTGGTGGTAGTTAATCTTTTGAATCTCTTGAATCCTGATAGAAGCTTTGGAATAACTAATATCCAGATAACTTCCACTGTCCCAATTATATCATGAAAAGGATTATTGTGTCCATATTTTTGTACATAGTGATGTCTCGGCGAGCTGTAGCGTGACAAGCTGAATATCAAATCTCACGTGACGTCGTTGTGTTAGTACAAACGATTATTTGAAGTCACACAGGTTACGTCAATGAGCGTAGGCAAGGTTTTGTCAGTACAACTTATTGTAGTATTACGAAAGTGAGCTACACCGTCCGACGTTGCTGTTCACCTGCATATTACAGTGCTGTTAGAGCCTGTTCGTAGACTATAACTCCTACAAGTCAGTGGTGTCTAAGGGGTGGCGCAATACGCTGAGTTCAGAAGCACTTGCAACTTGTCAGAGCTATCCTTGCATGGTAAGCGGTAGGGACAGGTCATACCAAAGTGGACGATTACTTGAGATGGGATACACATTTGTATGAAACTGTTAATCAGGAAAAATATTCATGAATGAAATATTCACTCTGCACCGGAGTGTGCACTAATATGAAACTTCCTGGCCCGATCGAGACTCTGACTCGTGACCCTTGACTTTCGCGTGCACGTCCTCTACCGACTGAGCTACTCAAGCACGACTCATGACGCTTCCTCACAGCTTCACTTCCACCACTATCTCGTCTACCACCTTCCGAAATTCACAGGTCACGTGTTCGAGTCCCGGTACAGCACGTAGTTCTAATCTGCCAGGAAGTTTCAGGACAAATAATAGTTTGTAAGATGGAAATCCTTTAATTATTGAAACAAACTGGTATGAGTCTGCTACTAGACCACTATTCTGAAAGATATGGAAGGATCAGGTATGTTCAGCGGCCAGGCAGAAGTACAGCTATACGGAAGCATGAGGACGTAATGCAAATGTGATTTACATTGACTGCTACAAGAATCGTAACTACTTCAGTCAACTGCTCGCTTATTCGGTGAAGGAGGTCAATCTCTCAACACAGTATTTATATGATCAGAAGTATCCAGATACTTATTAGTGAGGACTAATATGGGGTACATCTGTTCTTAGGCGTTATAGTGGCTTGAAACCTTCTGGCGACACTCTCAGTGAGATGTCTGAATGTCTGTGGGGGGCATGCCAGTCCATTCTTGCTTGACAGCGGAAACCAGAAGATAGTAATGTTGGACGCTGGTGTCTGCAGCGAAGTCGTCATACTAATCCGTCCTGAAGGAATTCCATTGGTTTCAGGTTGGGATTCTTCGCAGGCCACTTGATTTCAGGAATTTTATTATTATCTGGCTGATACAAGCACTCATGAGCTCTGTGCTCTCCCGCTGCTTTGAGTCAAGAGTCCTTTGACTGGTACTATGTGCATCAAATTGAATTTCTCTCGTGCTCCAGTGTGGTAATTTAAAAAAAAAAAAAGCAGTTCCACCCTACGTCCTCAATTACGTCTTGGGAATATTCCAATCTCTTTCTTCAGCTACAGTTTTTACCCTCTATAGCTCCCATTAATATCACGGACGTTATTCCGTGATGTCTTAACCACTTATGCGACGATACTGTCGCTTCTTCCTGCCATAGTTTCCCATGTCTTCCTTTCTTCACCGATTTTGCGGAGAAGCTACTCATTCTATGTACTATCAATTCACTGAATTTACAATATTTTTCCGTAGCATCACTTCTCAAACGCTTATATTCTCTTCTGATCTGATTTTCCCACAGAATGTGGTTCAGGAGTTGATAGGAAAGTGGTAGGTGACCCAGTATTAGAATGGGAATTCAGAAGAGCTTTGGATAATTTCATTTCAAATAAGGCGGATGGAACAGATAATATTCCATCGGAATATCTCAAATCATTTGAGGAAATGATAAAAAAACAACTATCCACCTGGTGTGTAAAATGTGTGACACCAGCTATATACCACCAGACTTTAGAAAAAACACCATCCTCCCAATTCCAAAGATTGAAAGAGGTGACAAGTGAGAGAATGATCGCGCAATGGGCTTGAACGGCTCATGCTTCCAATTGTTGACACGGCTAACAAGAATAATCTACATAAGAACAAAAAAATTGAGGATTTGTTAAATGACGATTACTTTGGCTTTGGGAAAGGTAAGGCACCAGGAGCCCGTGGTCTAGGGGTAGCGTCTTTGGTTCATAATCAAAACGTCTTCGGTCCCGGGTTCGATACCCGCCACTGCTTAAATTATGATAAATAATCAGCACTGGCGGCCGAAGACTTCCGGCATAAGAAGTCAGACTAATTCTGACAACGGCCTAGTCAAAGAGGGCGGAGGAGCGGATAGAGGTTCAGGGCACTCTCTTGTCCTAGGCGTGCGAAATTGCCCCTAAAGAATAAGCAATGAGGATTCAGAAGGCAATGGAAACCGCTGCATTAAAGACACGTAACGTGTATCCAGAGGACATGTGGCCTGTAATTGAAGAAGTGTGATGATGATCTCTCCATTGGCAAAAGATTCCGGAATAGTCCCCCGTTCGGATCTCCGGGAGGGGACTGCCAAGGGGGAGGTTACCATGAGAAAAAGATTGAATAATCTACGAAAGGATAACGAGTCGGGCGTGGAATGTCAGAAGCTTGAACGTGATAGGGAAACTAGAAAATCTGAAAAGGGAAATGCAATCTAGATATAGTAGGGGTCAGTGAAGTGAAGTGGAAGGAAGACAAGGATTTCTGGTCAGATGAGTATCGGGTAATATCAACAGCAGCAGAAAATGGTATAACAGGTGTAGGATTCGTTATGAATAGGAAGGTAGGGCAGAGGGTGTGTTACTGTGAACAGTTCAGTGACCGGGTTGTTCTAATCAGAATCGACAGCAGACCAAAACCGACAACGATAGTTCAGGTATACATGCCGACGTCACAAGCAAAGATGAACAGATAGAGAAAGTGTATGAGGATATTGAAAAGGTAATGCAGTATGTAAAGGGGGACGAAAATCTAATAGTCATGGGCGCGTGGAATGCAGTTGTAGGGGAAGGAGTAGAAGAAAAGGTTACAGGAGAATATGGGCTTGGGACTAGGAATGAAAGAGGAGAAAGACTAATTGAGTTCTGTAACAAGTTTCAGCTAGTAATAGCGAATACCCTGTTCAAGAATCACAAGACGAGGAGGTATCCTTGAAAAAGGGCGGGAGATACGGGAAGATTTCAATTAGATTACATCATGGTCAGACAGAGATTCCGAAATCAGATACTGGATAGCAAGGCGTACCCAGGAGCAGATATAGACTCAGATCACAATATAGTAGTGATGAAGAGTAGGCTGAAGTTCAAGACATTAGTCAGGAAGAATCAATACGCAAAGAAGTGGGATACGGAAGTACTAAGAAATGACGAGATACGTTTGAAGTTCTCTAACGCTATAGATATAGCAATAGGGAATAGCGCAGTAGGCAGTACAGCTGAAGAGGAATGGCCATCTCTAAAAAGGGCTATCATAAAAGTTGAGAAGGAAAACATAGGTACAAAGAAGGTAGCTGCGAAGAAACCATGGGTAACAGAAGAAATACTTCAGTTCATTGATGAAAGGAGGAAGTACAAACATGTTCCGGGAAAATCAGGAATACAGAAATACAGGTCGCTGAGGAATGAAATAAATAGGAAGTGCAGGGAAGCTAAGACGAAATGGCTGCAGGATAAATGTGAAGGCATAGAAAAAGATGTGATTGTCGGAAGGACAGACTCAGCATACAGGAAAGTCAAAACAACCTTTGGTGACATTAAAAGCAACGGTGGTAACATTAAGAGTGCAACGGGAATTCCACTGTTAAATGCAGAGGAGAGAGCAGATAGGTCGGAAGAATACATTGAAAGCCTCTATGAGGACGAAGATTTGTCTGATGTGATAGAAGAAGAAACAGGAGTCGATTTAGAAGAGATAAGGGATCCAGTATTAGAATCGGAATTTAAAAGAGCTTTGGAGGACTTATGGTCAAATAAGGCAGAAGGGATAGATAACATTCCATCAGAATTTCTAAAATCATTGGGGGAAGAGGCAACAAAACGACTATTCACGTTGGTGTGTAGAATATATGAGTCTGGCGATATACCATCTGACTTTCGGAAAAGCATCATCCACACAATTCCGAAGACGGCAAGAGCTGACAAGTGCGAGAATTATCACACAATCAGCTTAACAGCTCATGCATCGAAGCTGCTTACAAGAATAATATACAGAAGAATGGAAAAGAAAATTGAGAATGCGCTAGGTGACGATCAGTTTGGCTTTAGGAAAAGTAAAGAGACGAGAGAGGCAATGCTGACGTTACGGCTAATAATGGAAGCAAGGCTAAAGAAAAATCAAGACACTTTCATAGGATTTGTCGACCTGGAAAAAGCGTTCGACAATATAAAATGGTGCAAGCTGTTCGAGATTCTGAAAAAAGTAGGGGTAAGCTATAGGGAGAGACGGGTCATATACAATATGTACAACAACCAAGAGGGAATAATAAGTGGACGATCAAGAACGAAGTGGTCGTATTAAGAAGGGTGTAAGACAAGGCTGTAGCCTTTCGGCCCTACTCTTCAATCTGTACATCGACGAAGCAGTGATGGAAATAAAAGAAAGGTTCAGGAATGGAATTAAAATACAAGGTGAAAGGATATCAATGATACGATTCGCTGATGACATTGCTATCCTGAGTGAAAGTGAAGAAGAATTAAATGATGTGCTGAACGGAATGAACAGTCTAATGAGTGCACAGTATGGTTTGAAAGTAAATCGTAGAAAGACGAAGGTAATGAGAAGTAGTAGAAATGAGAACAGCGAGAAACTTAACATCAGGATTGATGGTCACGAAGTCAATGAAGTTAAGGAATTCTGCCACCTAGGCAGTAAAATAACCAATGACGGACGGAGCAAGGAGGACATCAAAAGCAGACTCGCTATGGCAAAAAAGGCATTTCTGGCCAAGAGAAGTCTACTAATATCAAATACCGGCCTTAATTTGAGGAAGAAATTTCTGAGGATGTACGTCTGGAGTACAGCATTGTATGGTAGTAAAACGTGGACTGTCGGTAAACCGGAACACAAGAGAATCGAAACATTTGAGATGTGGTGCTATAGACGAAGGTTGAAAATTAGGTGGACTGATAAGGTAAGGAATGAGGAGGTTCTACGCAGAATCGGAGAGGAAAGGAATATGTGGGAAACACTGATAAGGAGATGGGACAGGATGATAGGACATCTGCTAAGACACGAGGGAATGACTTCCACGGTACTAGAGGGAGCTGTAGAGGGGAAATACTGTAGAGGAAGACAGAGATTGGAATACGTCAAGCAAATAATTGAGGACGTAGGTTGCAAGTGCTACTCTGAGATGAAGAGGTTAGCACAGGAAAGGAATTCGTGGCGGGCCGCATCAAATCAGTCAGTAGACTGATGACCAAAAAGGGCACTAGAGAGGCCGTTATAACGTTGCGCTTGATAATGGAAGTTAGACTAAGAAAAAAGACACGTTCATAGGATTTGTCGACCTGAGAAAAACGTTCGACAATGAAAAATAATGCGAGATGTTCGAAATGCTGAAAAAGGAGGGGTAAACTGTAGGGGAGGCGAGTAATATACGATATGCACAAGAGTCAAGAGGGAACAGCAAGATGAAAAGACCAAAAACGAAGTGCACAGATTAAGAAGGGTGTAAGAAAGCAGTGCAGTCTTTTGAGCTTCCTGTTCAATCTGATTATCGAAGAAGCAATGACGCAAATAAAGGAAAGGTTCAAGACTGGAATTAAAATTCATGGTTAAAAGATATCAGTGATAAGATTCGCTGATGACATGGCTATCCTGAGTAAAACTGAAGGATAATTACATGATCTGATGAATGGAACGAACTGTCTTACGAATAAAGAATATGGATTGAGAGTAAATCGAAGAGATACGCAAGTTATGACAAACTGTAGAAATGAGAACAGCGAGAAACTTAACATGGGGATTGATGGTTACGAAGTAAATGAAGGTAAGGAATTTTGCTGCTTAGGCAGCAAAATAATCCAGTACGGACGGAGCAAGGAGGACATAAAAAGCAGACTAGCAATGGCGAAAATGGCATTCCAGGCCAAAAGAAGTCTACTGGTTTCACACATAGGTATTAATATGATGAAGAAATTTCTGCGAATGTACATTTGGTGCACAGCATTTTATGGCAATGAGACAGGAACTACGAGAAAAGCGGAACAGAAAATAGATGTATTTGAAACTAGGTGTTACAGAAGAACGTTGAAAATTAGATGGACTGATAAGGTGAGGCATGAGGTCATTCTCTGCTGAATCGATGAGGAAAGGAATATATGGAAAACTGTAACGAGAAGAAGAGACAGTACGACAGAACATCTGTTAAGACATCGGAGAATAACTTCCAAGGCAGTGGAGGGAGTAGTAGGGGGTAAAAACTGTTGAAGAAGACAGACACTGAAATACACCCGGCAAATAACTGAGCTAGTATGTTGCAAGTGCTACCCTGAGAAGAGAAGGCTTGTAAGTGCTACTCTCATAAGAGAAGGCTAGCACAGGAAGGAGAGTAATTCGTGGTGAGCAGCAGCAAAGCATTCGGAAGACAAATAATAATAATAATCCAGAATGAGATTTTCACTCTGCAGCGGAGTGTGCACTGATATGAAACTACCTGGCAGATTAAAACTGTGTGCCCGACCGAGACACGAACTTGGGATCTTTGCCTTTTGCCGTCAAGTGCTCTACCATCTGAGCTACCGAAGCACGACTCACGCCCGGTCCTCACAGCTTTACTTCTGCCAGTATCTCGTCTCCTACCTTCCAAACTTTACAGAAGCTCTCCTGCGAAACTTGCAGAACTAGCACTCCTGAAAGAAAGGATACTGTGGAGACATGGCTTAGCCACAGCCTGGCGGATGTTTCCAGAATGAGATTTTCACTCTGCAGCGGAGTGTGCGCTGATATGAAACTTCCTGGCAGATTAAAACTGTGTGCCCGACCGAGACTCGAACTCGGGACCTTTGCCTTTCGCGGGCAAGTGCTCTACCATCTGAGCTACCGAATAATAATAATAAAACCCGTGGAGGCTCGGGAAAAGAATAGGCCTTAGGTATGTTCTGCCAGTCGTAAAAGGCGACGAAAAGAACAAACCACTAATAGGGCTAACCCCCTTTTAGTGCGATTAGTTGGTTCAGGACAGAACTAATGAAGCCTCGGACAAGTGCTCTCATGTTCGGGGACGACGCTTGAACCCTATGCCCGTCCACAATGGTAACGACACTGCTAGCCGCACGTAAAATGATTTAAATCCAAATAGAGGTGTTTTGCAGGACATGTTTCCTGCAACCACCCTAGAAGGAAAACAAAGACAGAGGATGAGATAGTCAGATGAAGTTAACCGACACCTCATGTTCTGTTATTACCAAGCAGCAAACTTAGGAACCAACACAACTGGATACAGATCACAAGTATACAAAACATTTATTAGCAGATACCCAGAATTAAAATTTTTAACAGAACAACGACTGGCTGATTAGATTCGTGTAATAATAAAAAATAACAGGATACCACAGTCAGAATTAGAAAACGTCAAACAGTAAGTACAACAAATACTGGAACAACATAATGTGCAATCAGAAGAAGAAGAAAATACAGTAATGGACTCAAACATCCCACAGCAAACAAACAAAGAACAACACGCATCAATTAAACAATCAGAGGAAACTAAATCTTAAGACAGCCACCAGAACAAGCACAAATAGAGCATGAAGTGACTCACTTGTTAGATACAGAAGAAAAATTTCATTTGACATATATAGAATACAAAGACACAAATACAGACATTAGACCATATTTGTATAGACCACCAAATAACCCACAAGTCGAAACAACAATAACAACTATCAGCACAATCATACAAAACAAAATAAATGAAACTACAACTATGGAAGAGTTACAACTACAGGTTTATGTAGGAGCACTCACTACACTAAATATAAACACTAGGCAGAGATCAGAACCAACCAACACACAGAAGAAACCCACAAAACCAGCATGGCAACACAGGCTACAAATCAGAATAGAAAAACTGAGAAAAGACATCGGACAGCTAACACTATTTATAAGAAATGAAATATCAGACAAAAAACTAAAAAGGTTAGGTAAAATCTCACAACAAGAAGCGATAGAGCAATTAGATGAAATGAAGCAGAAATTACAAGCATTGGCCAAACGACTTAGAAGCTAAAAAAAGTGAAAATAGAAGGAAACAAAACCAAACATTCAACACAAGCCAAAAGAAATTTGGTAATTGATAACACACACATTAAAATAGACAAACACCAAACATAACAGACATGGAACACTTCTGGAGCAACAAATGGTCAAACCCAGTACAACATAACAGACACGCACGGTGGATACAAGCAGAAACAGACTCATACAAGATGATATCACAAATGCCTGAAGTGATAATTTTGCAACATGATGTGACCTGAACAATTAATTTATGCACAATTGGAAAACCCCTGGAAATGATAAAATAGCAAAATTCTGGCTAAAGAAGTTCACCTCAACACATTCACATCTAACTAAATTATTTAACAATTACATTGCAGACCCATACACAGTCCCTGATACACTTACGCAAGGAATAACTTATCTGAAACCTAAAGATCAAGCTGACACAGCAAACCCAGCAAAATATCGCCCCATAACATGCCTACCAACAATATACAAAATATTAGCTTCAGTCATTACACAGAAATTAATGACACATACAACACAGAACAAAATTATAAATGAAGAACAAAAAGGCTGCTGCAAAGGAGCACGAGGATGTAAAGAGCAAATGATAATAGATACAGAGGTGACATATCAAGCTAAAACTAAACAAACGTCGCTGTACTACGCATACCAAACAGCTTTTGATAGTGTACCCCACTCATAGTTACTACAGATATTGGAAATATACAAAGTAGATCCTAAATTAATACAGTTCCTAAACATAATAATGAAAAATCGAAAACCACACTTAATATCCAAACACATTCAAATAATATCACACCACAGCCAATACAGATTAAGCGTGGAATATACCAAGGAGACTCATTAAGTCCTTTCTGGTTCTGCCTTGCTCTGAACCCACTAGCCAACATGCTAAATAATACAAATTATGGATATAATATTACTGGAGCATACCCACACAAAATAACACATTTGCTATACACGGATGATCTAAAACTACTGGCAGCAACAAATCAACAACTCAACCAATTACTAAAGATAACAGAAGTATTCAGCAACGATATAAATATGGCTTTTGGGACAGACAAATGTAAGAAAAATAGCATAGTCAAGGGAAAACACACTAAACAAGAAGATTACATATTGGATAACCACAGCGACTGCATAGAAGGGATGGAAAAAACAGATGCCTATAAATATCTAGGATACAGAGAAGAAATAGGAATACATAATACAAATATTAAAGAAGTACTAAAAGAAAAATATAGACAGAGACTAACAAAAATACTGAAAACAGAATTGACAGCAAGAAACAAGACAAAAGCTATAAATACTTATGCTATACCAATATTGACCTACTCATTTGTAGTAGTGAAATGGGGTAACACAGACCTCGAAGCACTCAATACACATACACTACCACAATGCCACAAATATAGAATACATCATATACATTCAGTAACAGAAAGATTCACATTAAGCAGAAAGGAAGGAGGAAGGCGATTTATCGACATAAAAAACCTACATTACGGACAGGTAGACAATTTAAGAAAATTCTTTATAGAACGAACAGAAACTAGCAAAATACACAAAGCAATCACTCATATAAATACATCAGCTACACCATTACAATTTCATAGCCACTTCTACAACCCTTTAGATAACATAACCTCAACAGGTACGAAGAAAGTAAATTGGAAAAAGAAAACACTGCATGGCAAGCACCTGTATCACCTAACACAGCCACACATCGATCAAGACGCATCCATCACATGGCTAAGAAAAGGCAATATAAGCAGTGAGACGGAAAGATTCATGACTGCAATACAGGATCAAACAATAAACACCAGATATTACAGCAAGCATATTATTAAAGATCCAAATACCACAACAGATAAATGCAGACTTTGCAAACAACAAATAGAAACAGTAGATCACATCACAAGCGGATGTACAACACTAGCAAACACACAATACCCCAGAAGACATGACAATGTAGCAAAAATAATACATCAACAACATGCCATACAACATAAACTAATGAAACACGTTCCCACATACAAGTATGCACCACAAAATGTACTGGAGAATGATGAATACAAATTATACTGGCACAGAATCTTTACAACAGATCAAACAACACCACATAACAAACCTGACATCATACTCACCAATAAAAAAAGAAATTAACACAACTAATAGAAATATCCATACCCAATACAACAAATATACAGAAGAAAACAGGAGAAAAAAATTGAAAAATACACCTAACTGGCTGAGGAAGTCAAGGACATGTGGCATCAGGATCAAGCTGACATTATACCAATTATACTATCAACTACAGGAGTCATACCACACAGTATCCACCAGTACATCAACGCAATACAGCTACATCCAAACATATATATACAACTACAGAAATCTGTAATTATTGATACATGTTCAGTTACCCGAAAGTTCCTAAATGCAGTGTAGCATATACCGTACAGTTAGAAGGAAGTCACGCTTGATCAAGGTCAGCGTCACTTTCCATTTTTGACCAGACGTGGCGTCTGAGAGGGGAGAGAAATAATAATAATAATCACTACCATACAATGCAGTTCTCGAAACGTACATTCTCAGGAATTTATTCGTCAAATTAAGCCTTATGTTTGAAAACAGTTGACATCTCTCGGCCAGGAATGCCCTCTTTCCCTGTGCTAGTCTGTTTTTTATGTCCTCCTTGTTCCGTCCATGATGAGTTATTTTGTTGTAGCAGAACTTCTTCACTTCGTCTACTTCGTGATAATTAGTTTTGATGTTCATTTACTCGCTATTTTGATTTCTGCTCCCTCTCGTTACTTTTGTCATTGTTGAGTTTACTCTCAAACCTTATTATATACTCACTCTATTCGACAGATTCTGTAATTCCTCACTTTCAGTAGCACCACAAAAATTATCAGCGAATTTTATCACCGATATTCTTTCATCATGAAGCTTAATCCCATTTTGAATCTATCTTTCTTTTCCGTTATTGGTCGTTCCATGTGTAGACTGAACAGTAGGGGTAAAAGACTCTATATACGAGCGTTTCGTTCATACTGTATGTTGCGTGTCATTACCTATAGGTTTTTCCAATTATCGTCAGAATGTAGAAAACTTTGAGCTATTTTACACTTTTGTCGGTCGAAAAATTCCATGTAAATGTGTTGATTTTTCTTCAGTCTTGCTTCCATTATCAAATGCAATGACAGAGCTACCTCTCTGGTGCCTTTACTTTTGATAAAGCCGCACTGATCATCATCGTAAAGATCCTCAATACCATTTTCCATTCTTCTGTATATTGTTCTTGTCAGCAGCGTGGATGCATTAGCTGCTAGTCTGATCGTGAGATAGTCTTCGCACTTAACGTGCCCATGCTATCGACAGAAGTTTGTATGTGATATTTTTCCGAAAGTCTAATGGTCAGTCTTATAGATTCTGCTCACAAAGTAGAACGGTCGTTTGATTGCCTCCTCCATCAGCGATTTTAGAAATTTCAATGAAATATTATCTACCCCTGTTGCATCATTTGACATCAGTTCTTCCAGAGCCTTTTTAAAATTCTGACTGTAATACTGCATCGCCTTTGTTTTCTCCCAACACGTCTTCAGACAAGTCCTCCAACTCATAGAGGTCTTCAATGTCCTCTTTCCACCTCTCCTCTCTCTCCTTTACTTTTAGCAGAGAGACTACTATTGCATTTGTACTGCTGCCACTCTAGCTCTTAATTTTACCTATGGATCTTTTAAAATCTGTGTATACTGCGTCATTCCTCACGACGACCGTTTTCTTTCGGATTTCATCACATCTTTCATGCAGCCGTTTCGCCTTGGCTGCCGTACCATTCCTGTTTATTTAGTTCCTAAGTGATTTATACTATTGTGTTCCTGTCTTTCTCTGAACATTTTTCAATATCCTTCTTTCTGCAAGCAACTAAAGTATTTCTTCTGTTACACGTGGTTTTTTGGCAGTTGCCTTCTTAGTACCTAAGTATGTCCAACATCTGTGAAAACAGCTGTGATTGCTCTTTTTGGAAGTGTCTCTTCTCTTCTAGTTAACGCCCTCTTCTGATGTTGGTTAGTGCAGTATCCGCATCCTTAGAGAACTTCTAAAGCGTCTTGCCAATTGTCAGTACTTGATTCTCCCGAACGATCCTTTAAACTTCAGCCTAATCTGCATCATTACTCAGATGTGATCTGAGTCTATATTTGCACCTAGGCTCGCTTTACATTCCAGTATCTGATTTCAGAATCTCTATGTGATCTTGATATAATCGACCTGGAGTCTTGCCGTGTCTACAGGTTTTTCCCAAGTTTATCTCCTCCTCTAGTGGTTTTGAAGAGAGTAGTAGCTATTACCGTCTGGAATTTGTGCCAGAATTTAATTAGTCTTTCTCGTCTCTCACTGCTACTGTTAAGCGCGTATCTCCAATAACCCTTTCTATTACTCCTTCTCCCACATCCGCGTTTGAGTCGCCCATGATTATTTGATTTTTATCTTCCGTTACTTACTGAGTTATCGATTCTACATCCTCATATACGCTTTCTATCTCTTTATCTTCTAATTATGACGTTGGCATATGTAGATGAACTATTTTGCCAAGGTTGGTTTCTGATGAGAAAAACCCTGTCAGTGAACTGTTCACAGTGGCTCAATCTCTGCCATGCTTTCCTCCTCATAACGAATCCTGTTCCCGATACACCATTTTCTGCTTCTGTTGATATTACCCTACATCCGTCCCTCAGGAATTCTTAACTTATTTGCATTTAACTTCACTCACCTCCATTATTATTAGACTGGGCCTCTACGTTTCACTTTCCACATTTTCTAGCTTTCCTACTGTGTCCTAATTTCTCACATTTCATGCTCCGACTAGTAGAATCTTATTCCGTGGTCCCTAACTCCATCATTCTGTCATGGTCACTTCCCTATCGGCAGCTCCCTTGTTGAGTTACTGGCAGAGCGGTTCTAGGCGCTTCTGTCAGGAACCGCGCTGCTGCTACGATCGCAGGTTCGACTCCTGCCTCTGACATGAATGTGTGTGATGTCCTTAGGTTAGTTAGGTTTAAGTAGTTCTAAGTCTAGGGGACTGATAACCTCAGATGTTAAGTCCCATAGTGCTTAGAGCCATTTGAACCATTTGAATTTCCTGAGATTCGAATGGGGAGGGGAGGGGGGAGCTATCAGAAACATTTTGCTAATGGAGAAATTTTCATGACACTTTTTCATTTATAGGCCACGTGTCCTGTGGATACACAGTACTTGTCTCTAATCCCGTGGTTTGTAGTTTCCATTGTTTTCTGCATCCTGAAGCCGTTCATCATTCCTGATTCTTGGTCATTTAGGCACAGCAGAGTGCCCTGAACCTCTGGTCGCTCCTCCGTCCACTCTGGCAATACTGTTGGAAGGTCCGTGCTGACTTCTTATGACGAAAGTTCGCGACCGCCGTTTCTGATAATTGTTATTAAAATTTTAACCAGTGGTTAGATTAGAGCTCTGGACATTTTTTACTAGTCAAGGAGGCCACACCTACACGTGCTTTGACATTTAGCGCTTCCTAAATGCAATAAGGGGACGACAAGCTAACGCCGGAAAACACTGCCACACTGAAACATCCTCTCCCCCACACCGCATATTCTCGACACAGGTGATTGCAGGTAACGATAGCCGTGCATACGTCAACGCCAAGCCATTCCATCGGATTCTCTCAGAATGTAGAATGGTTCAACATTCCAAATCATCTACATTCATCCAGTGTGAAGCGGCGTCGCGCGTTACACGAACTCACGCATTGCTTTCCAGGAATGTGTGACTCATGAGGAGCAGCTCGACCGTTGTATCCCATTCTTTTTAACTCCCATCGCACTGTTATTATGCTAGCTGGAGTGGTGATAGTATACTTTGGAACTCACGAGTTATTTCTCCCGCTAATCTCATGCGACATCTGCCAACTACTTTTCGCAATGCTCGACCGTCCTTCCCTGTCAGTACATGAGGTTTGTCTAGTCTTCGTTTAGATGTGGTTGTTACTTCGCGTTTCTACTTCACAATCACATAGCCAACAGTCGACTTTGGCAGCTGTATAAGGAATGAATTATTATTGAAGAATTTATTATTCAGCTGACATCCAATGGATAGTCCAATGCGAAGTCACTGAGTTCTCCCATTATATCTTTGTGTCGCTGCTGACAACACAGTACTTCCCGCCTACTTTCGCACTCTAGTGTCATCTAGTGGTCATATCCACATTACGTAGGAGATACCGGATACATTCGATTAGACGGTGAACGAGCAAGTAAACTCAATAGAACGCCACTCCGGATATCGACTGGAACAGTAAATTCTGAATCAGAAATTACACCCGCTGCGACAAGTTGTATTTAGCATTTACATTCAACTCGACTCGTAGCCACTCCAAGCTTTCCGTCTCCTTCGTAACGGCTGCGGAACTGTAACGTTTTGAGAAGTATGAGCAGAATCCTTAATAGTAAACAGAAAATAATAATTCCAACTTATCTCAATAAAATTAAGGACTCTTGAAATAATTATATCATTAATTTAATTTATTACAGTGAAGGTACGCATCGTGAGTTAATTCGCTTTAATTGAAAGACATCATCAAAATGCACAAAAGTGCCTTTATATTTGAGGCAAAGTTTAATGATGTAAACAACATTTTAGAACTAGACGGCACTTGGTGGGTCATTTTCACTATCAGCGCGTGCTGAAAAGTAATGCCTCCGAATTTCTTATTTGAAAACACTTACGACGTTTTAAATAAAACAAACTTCATTAACATTCTATGTCGCTATTTTTCATGTCTACATATTTATTTCTCAACATAGTGAATTTGGCAACGGACACATTTCTCCCAACGAGAGAACAGTTTGTTGATACCCCCGCTGTAGAGAATTTCTGATATTGTTGACGGATCCCCAACTTCACCTCTGCTTCGACCGCTCCATCACTATGAAAACGAAGTCCTTTAACGTGCTTCTAAAGTTATGCGAGCAGATGGAAATCGGATTCGGGTAAAAGAAGTCGGGAATGTATAGAGGATGATCGATGACAGGCGTCGAATTGTTACAGTTATCGCATCTCTCGTGAGTGATTTCGAATTCTCACGCTGAAGTAGAGGGTGCTCCACACATGGACGACCTCTCCGAATTTGTGCCTTCAGTTTTCTGGGGGTATAGCAGTACGTCGCAGATTATACGTCTGCGGATTTAGGCGTGAATTCCAAATGCACCACACCTTGGATATTCCAGAACACCGCGAGCGTAACTGTGCCTGCTGGTGGCATGTACTTAATTTTTTTTTTGTAGGGAGGGGGGGGGGGGGCATCGGTGATCCTTTGTGTTGGAACTCCATTGATGCTCTACTGTAAACGTGGTCACAACGTTGAACCCAACTTCCATCACCTGTCACACTGTTGCTAAGCTACCCATCACCTTACACTTACATCTACATACATACTCCGCAAGCCACCTGACGGTGTGCGGCGGTGGGTAGCTTGAGTAGCTCTATCGGTTCTCCCTTCTATTCCAGTCCCGTATTGTTCGTGGAAAGAAGGATTGTCGGTATGCCTCTATGTGGGCTCTAGTCTCTCTGATTTTATCCTCATGGTCTCTTCGTGAGATATACGCAGGAGGGAGCAATATACTGCTTGACTCCTCGGTGAAGGTATGTTCTCGAAACTTCAACAAAATCCCGTACCGAGCTACTGAGCGTCTCTCCTGCAAAGTCTTCCACTGGAGTTTATCTATCATCTCCGTAAAGCTTTTGCGATTACTAAATGATCCTGTCTTGAAGCGCGTTGCTCTCCGTTGGATCTTCTCTATCTCTTCTATCAACCCTATCTGGTACGGATCCCACACTGCTGAGCAGTGTTCAAGCAGAGGGCGAACAAGCGTACTGTAACCTATTTCCTTTGTTTCCGGATTGCATTTCCTTAGGATTCTTCCAATGAATCTCAGTCTGGCATCTGCTCTACCGACGATCAACTTTATATCATCATTTCATTTTAAATCACCCGTAATGCATACTCCCAGATAATTTATGGAATTAACTGCTTCCAGTTGCTGACCTGCTATATTGCCATTCCCTGCACCATACGTCAATTCGCTGCAGATCCTCCTGCATTGCAGTGCAATTTTCCATTGTTACAACCTCTCGAATTACCACAGCATCATCTGCAAAAAGCCTCAGTGAACTTCCGATGTCATCCACAAGGTCATTTATGTATTTTGTGAATAGCAACGGTCCTACGACACTTCCCTGCGGCACTCCTGAAACCACTCTTACTTCGGAAGACTTCTCTCCATTGAGAATGACATGCTGCGTTCTGCTACCTAGGAACTCTTCAATCCAATCACACAATTGGTCTGATAGTCCATATGCTCTTACTTTGTTCATTAAACGACCGTGGGGAACTGTATCGAACGCCTTGCGGAAGTCAAGAAACACGGCATCTACCTGGGAACCCGTGTCTATGGCCCTCTGAGTCTCGTGGACGAATAGCGCGAGCTGGGTTTCACACGATCGTCTTTTTCGAAACCCATGCTGATTCCTACAGAGTAGATTTCTAGTCTCCAGAAAAGTCACTAGACTCGAACATAATACGTGTGCCAAAATTCTACAACTGATAGACGTTAGAGATATAGGTCTGTAGTTCTGCACATCTGTTCGACGTCCCTTCTTGAAAACGGGGATGACCTGTGCCCTTTTCCAATCCTTTGCAACGCTGCGCTCTTCTGGAGACCTACGGTACACTGCTGCAAGAAGGGGGGCAAGTTTCTTCGCGTACTCTGTGTAAAATCGAACTCACATCCTAATTTAATTGTTTCTCTATCCCTATGTCATCTTTTTCGATATCTACCATTTTGTCATCTGTGCGACAATCTAGAGAAGGAACTACAGTGCAGTCTTCCTCTGTGAAACAGCTTAGGAAAAAGACATTTAGTATTTCTGCCTTTAGTCTGTCATCCTCTGTTTCAGTACCATTCTGGTCACAGAGTGTCTGGACATTTTGTTTTGATCCACCTACCGCTTTGACACAAGACCAAAATTTCTTAGGATTTTCTGCCAAGTCAGTACATAGAACTTTACTTTAGAATTCATTGAACGCCTCTCGCATAGCCCTCCTCACACAACATTACGCTTCGCGTAATTTTTGTTTGTCTGCAAGGCTTTGGCTATGTTTATGTTTACGTTTGCTGTGAAGTTCCCTTTGCTTCCTCAGCAGTTTTCTAACTCGGCTGTTGTACCACGGTTGCTCTTTTCCATCTCTTACGCTCTTTCTTGGAACATACTCATCTAACACATATTGTACGATGGTTTTGAACTTTGTCCACTGATCCTCAACACTATCTGTACTTGAGACAAAACTTTTGTGTTGAGCCATCAGATACTCTGAAATCTGCTTTTTGTCACTTTTGCTTAACAGAAAAATCTTCCTACCTTTTTTAATATTTCTATTTACGGCTGAAATCATCGATGCAGTAACCGCTTTATGCTCGCTGATTCCCTGTTCTGCGTTAACTGTTTCAAATAGTTCGGGACTGTTTGTCACCAGAAGGTCTAAAAACGCAAAAGAAATTGTTGACATAAGTCCTGTCTCTTCCCTTTTCATGTCAAGCGCTATCATCGGGACACGCATTGTGTATACTGTCTTGTGTGCCGTAGATCAGCAATGATGGCATGCACACGATCTCGTGGTATGCTACACTTACCTGAGAGCTGTATCTGTGTTATGCGACGATTTTCACCGTCGTTTCATCAACCTGATTTCGGCGAGGCTCGTCGTTTTGTCGTAAGCGCTCGATATATGCACACAAGCCGATGTCAGCACCAGTGCTCCCTTCATTACCAGCAGGAGCAACCGAATGTCACATAAAAGTAGTGCCAATACAATCATCGTCGTGCACATCTTTCATTCTTCTATGGATTTCGGTTGGACGCACGTATTCTGCGGTTAGAAACTCTTTTATAGGACACTATTTCTCACGCATCGACATAATTACGTTACACTCCTCCATGTTACACGCAACAATTTGGGGCCGTTTAGCGGCAGAAAGTTGCAATTTGCTCCAGCGAAGTGGGAGAGTCGACCGAGTAATCTACGTATGGCATGCAATACCTCAATCGATGCATTACTAGTCAGCACGCCCTCATAAGACTTGACCGATTTCAGGCTTATATATCAGCCTTTTGTATTACGCCTTAAGATGCGTAAAATTAGCATTGGTAACGTTACCCAAATGCTCATTATGCATTTACTACACTCACCGATGAAGTAATTTGTAAGCTAAGTCATCCAATAGGTAACCCAAAAATGTACAAAACAAGGACATCAAGCAACTTTGAAGCCAACAGCATTCTAGCGTCACTTAGTCTCGGATTAATGAAGCAAACCTGTGACAGATTATAAATGACTGACTAGACAACCTGTTTCTGTAGGAGAGCGTTTCATTCCTCCCACTGAACATTCTGCCGCAAGTGGTGGCTTCACAGCCAGTTTCCTTCCCTTTCCTTCGATCAGTAATTGTATGTAATAACGTACCCATCTTAAATACTACTATATCAACAACATTACTGTACATTTTTCAGTGCTGGATTAATAACGAACAAATAGTGTTCTTCGTTTACATGCATAGTCTATTCAGCTGGAAACATTCAGTACTTCATAGACTATAACAGGAGATATACGTGCAGGTATCCGTGAAAGGCTTCCCATTATTCTGTTCCATTCTGTGTCTACTCCACATAAAGCAATGAAAATGAATACACACGGCCAAATTCTTTTTGCAAATTAAAACGGGAAAACTGATCACTGACGCATTATAATGTGCTGCTCCTCCCGATTATGTGACCCGGCTGCTGATAATTCAGTTTGAGTGCCCCTGTTCCCCTGTGGAATTCAAACCATTTCGCTCTCGTCGGCAGACAAAAGCGCCCTATATTCCGCGGACGAGTGCCCGTGTAGTAATTTTACCCTCAGTGGAAAATAAATTGAGGTTGTTTGTTTCTGCTGTAGTATTATTCTTTGTCCATGGTTTGTGTTTTAGCATGCATTCAATCGCATATTACTTTCTTCGATGAACCGGTTTTGTTACCAAAGTTAATTGCTTCTTTCACTGCACTCCTCTTTTTATCTTTCCTCTTCCTCCATTATCGAAAATTAAAAATTTAATCTATTTCTCTGTTTTCAAAAATGGCTCTGAGCACTATGGGATCTAACATCTATGGTCATCAGTCCCCTAGAACTTAGAACTACTTAAACCTAGCTAACCAAAGAACATCACACAACACCCAGTCATCACGAGGCAGAGAAAATCCCTGAACCCGCCGGGAATCGAACCCGGGAACACGGGCGTGGGAAGCGAGAACGCTACCGCACGACCACGAGCTGCGGACTCTCTGTTTTCATGTGTAGATATTTCAGTAATGTATCATAGTTTCTTTCTTGTCCATTGCAATACTCAAATCCGCAAGTTAACAGCGCTTGTGAGAACTGAATTCTTGCGTTCAAATTTCGGGCTGTGTACTGTCAGCCATCCACATCAAATAATAGTGACAGACTAAACACACTGTACAGCCAAGGCCAACTTGTATGAGGCTGTCAGGTGGATTAGTGGAAGGTGGAGTAAAGTGGACAGGTCGGGAAAAGTGTTCAAAAATGTTCAAATGTGTGTCAATTCCTAAGGGACCGAACTACTTAGGTCATCGGTCCCTAGACTTACACACTACTTAAACAAACTTAAACTAACTTATGCTGATAACAACACACACACCCATGCCCGAGGGAGGACTCGAACCTCCGGGAAAATGTGGCCATTGCATAATTTTTCATCCTGAGCAATACTGCTGCCTGCCAAGAGGTGGTCAGACTAGTTATAATATATACAATCACTGTCGTCAGTGAGTTCCACGGAGTACACTTTCTCCGTTTCTGTTTATAGTATCTTTTTTGGCTTTCAGTCGTCTGATGTAAGGTAAGTGACTTCTTATTCTTATTACATCACCTAAACGCAGAGTTATAATTTTTCATAGCATAAAGATTTAAACAACGTCTTTGGACTGACAAATGTCGTTCCTTCCTTTATCCTTTCGGTTTTATCTTTACATCACTGTACCATTAGCGCCAAAATGGCGCCGATCGGGAAAAGTGGTCACACCACACGTTGGAAAAAGTGGCTACCAATTTGTCATTGTTGGAATGAGTGGAGTAACGAGCGGTTACAGAGACAAAGGCAGACGTTATGTTGGTTTTATACATGATTTTGGTCTGATAGGAACTAGTGTTTGTTCTGTGTTGTTCTGACAAGAGCGATAAGGTCAGGGAGAGATATGGGGGACTCTGTATTAGGGTGAAACAGGCCAGGAGACACAGTACATGGAAATCTCTACAATTGTCTGCAAGTTGCCAGGATAGCTCAGGGTAAAATGTTGAAATATGATAAAAAATTCAGTCTTAGGTGATAGGTGAACCACAAGCTGGCGTTCATCAGCAATGCCATTCCCTGATTGATTTCCTGAGAAAGACCTTGTAACGTAATAGCGCTGAATTAACAATTGAAATTACAGGTCTTTGTGGAACTTTCTTCTTTAGAATTAAGGGTAAAACCCTTTCGTAGTTTTGCAGGGTTTGAGGAAATGTTGATGCCGTCTTGAACATTGTAGCTATGTTCTCAACCCATGTTTCCGGAATAAGAACAACAGCAACTGCCTGTGGATAACACTTTACTCGATGAACGTGCGGATTGTATCGTTATTGGGCGTTATGAATATTTTATACATAAGTTACTGCGCAGCTTGCACGAATGTTAATAGCCTCATTGTGACTAAAACTCGAAATCGACTGCTAATTATTTATTTTTAAAATTTTATAATGCTGGTATCTGACCACCTGCCCATTTTCAGCGACACAATGCCATGTCGCATTTCAGTCACTAACTTCCTGACGGCCGTTATGAACTTTCTGTTGCCTGAACTAATAACGTGATAATGGAATAACAATTGCGGCTAGATTTGAGTTATGCCCTTGATGAGCGCGTTTAGACTAACCTTCATGTCCATTTCTCTGTTGTTTTTTCTTTATATATATTCATAGTGTATTTATGTGCAAACAAAATGTGCTTATCGAGCATATTCTTCAACTGGTACATTATTAGAAGAGGAACTTTGCGTGGCTAATTCCGACTAATAGATGGTTATACCTCTCGAAATAGACTCTCATCAAATATTTGCCCCTAATTGGTTATTCCCAGATCTTCTCCCTCGCCTATACATCCTGAGGAGAACAATAGAAATAAACACATTATGTGTATTGACTAAATCTCATGAGGTCCTCATTTCATCTTTTGATAAATCAACTACGTTGCGAAAACTCGTCCCTACCGCTGCAAAACTTTTCCATCCCCCTGGAATGTAGAAAAATTTAAATTATCAATGAAATTCACTACAAAGTGTATTCACATACTCATTGTTACCCTGATTGACCTTGCTCTTACCGTTCCAGTTCGCTTACTGAAAGAAATAACAAAGTGTACACTCACTGTAGTGGAGAGTGGTTAACGGATTGTTATAATCCAATTTGAAATTAGTGACGAAAGAACTGCCCTTCGATGACGACATCAGTAAACGCTAGAGGTCTAATAAATGTACCTAGCTGACACTGAAGCGCAATTTACCACTTGTTAAAAGCTTCCTTGTGTTTATAATTCTGTTTATTTCCAAATAGTTCCAGAACGATTCACTTTTTTATTTGGCACGCTGTAAAACTCGTTTTATGGATAATAATTTTTGGAACAATTTTCTCACGCGAATACTTTTCATTATCGCAGTACATAAAGTTTTTCTTTCTTTTTCTCATTAATGCGTGGTCTTGTTTCTGCACCATTGCATCATCATCTATCGGTGCACTTATTGTGTTCTGTAAAATGCAAACATATTTCAAGTAACAATTACAGGAACGAAATAAGTCTTAGACACAGTTTATTTTTGTGATTCTTCCTTTGTTTTATAGAGGGATGGTTCAGTAAGACACTCTGTACGTTATTATACAATGTTAGCTTACCATCTGCAACTAACCAAAAATAGTGAATTTGATTCGCAAGATAAAAAATATCTAAGCCTATAAAGGTAATTTTATTGTTCGAAAATAATGGTTACTTTTTGCGAATGCTTTAAATTGTATTCGTACTCTCTCTCCTCATCTGAAAGTTAAGCCGTTACAGTAACACACACGTAAACACGATGTACGTTTCCACTAGCAGTTTACATATCTGAACCGTCATCACAAATCATCGCGTTTACGTCGACGCTGTGTGCTTCTTGTGAATTTTTACCTGTATTCACACCACGCCTAGCACGAGATTTAATTTTTCTTACTTGTTCTCTCCACGTGACTGTATTTGTGTGTGAGAGTGCTCCCACGCACGCGCACCTGTTCGTGTGTGTGAATAAGCAAAAGTCCTCAAAAATGTTTTTTCACTTTTTTGTCGTGTTACTTGTACAGTTCATAATACGTTAAGCAGAATGCCATCGTACAGCGTTGTATACGTCTTCGTAATCCATTTAACTTCTGCTATTACCATATGTACGTGGGAGGTCTTCTGTTGTTAGTTTCAGGTATACGATGTGGTTGGATTTCACTACTTTTAAATATGCGTGTATTTTTGTTGGGTATTGATTGTTAGCTGTTAAGTGGTCTGTTTGTAAACTGTAAACTTTCACGGCCGGAAATGTCACAGTTAATAAACACTCACCGTCTGTTATGAAGTGGACGAATGGATTTCATATTTATACCGAACGTTTCGTCCCCATCTGAAGGGGATATTTTGAAGATGAACCGTAGCTTCTTCTAGTATCCGATTCACTACATGACTCGTTGCTAACTGCAACAAAATTACGTCTTCGCTTGCTCCCGCGAAGTGGCCTGACGTCACATGTATTGAATATGTGAGCGTAATTGACCGTTGTCGACTGCCATAAGTCCTTGTCGCTATAATTTAATGGTGAAAGACTGGTTCACATCTTTCTCAGCACCCGGGATCCAAATGTTTTTAAATTTCACGCCCTCCTGCTTTCTATTGAACTTCCCGGTTAGTCTTACAGTCTCTAGGCCCTGTGGCTTCTCTCTATTGCCATTGAAAAAGAGCCGTCAAAGAACGACTAGAAGAGCACGAAAGTAGGGGGAAAACTGACAGATCAGCCGTGGTGGAACATGCTTTGCAGCCAGGAGACCACCACATTTATTTTTATAGGACTAAAATACTGACAATCACAAGCGGATGCCAGAAGCGCTATACGAAAAGGACAGAGAGATTGTAAAAGACACCAGGAATTTCAATAGAGGAGGGAGTGAAATTTAATGTAATTTTGATCGCGGTACTGAAGAACGTGGGAACCAGACTTCCACCACGGAGTGACAGCAACAGCGGGCGACGTAAATCGACAATGACCAATTGCGCTCGCGTATTAAAAATATTTAACGACATTGGACGAGATCTCACGTAAACGGAATATTTCTGCAGTCAGATCGGGCACTCGAATAAGTAGCGATCCCTCTTGAAAAGCATTATAGTCCGGAACATTCTATTAATTTAGTACTAAGTGGCCTGCAAATGTGCTATTGGAGCGATTACTTATTAAGGCTGTGAGGTGTTCTGAATATCTTGTTAAAGGATGTCAATAATCCTAATGGCTGGGCTACCAGGTGCATATTCCAGTGCTACAATTCAAGAGCTTACACTGGAGTTTGCGCAACTGACGACTTGAAGAATTGACGGATTCTTGAAAGCTTTGCCCGTTCCTCTGATCGCCACCCATATAGGATGTGTGGGCTGCGACAGGAAGACGTTTACCTTCATACCAGCTATCAGGTACCAACCTTCATCGAAAGAAGCATCATGTGCTTCAGGTATGGCAAGAAATTCCATAGGACATGATTTGGAGTCTAATGGTTCAAATGGCTCTGAGCACTATAGGACTTAACATCTGAGGTCATCAGTCCCCTAGAACATAGAACTACTTAAACCTAACTAACCTAAGGACATCACACACATCCATGTCCGAGGCAGGATTCGAACCTGCAACAGTAGCGGTCGCGTGGTTCCAGACTGAAGCGCCTAGAACCGCTCGGCCACACCGGCCGGCTGGAGTCTAATACATGACTTCATTCCAATGCGTAGGGATCACACACCATCAGTACCGAAGATGGAGTCCAGTTTCAAATAGCCCTGTAAAGTATATCGTCGACGACTCCGATGCCCATATTGAAAAAAAAAATTGTGTATGCTGCAGTTAATAATAAAATGAACATCATGGTTTTCTCATTTGTTTGAGCTTTACTGCGACGACTCGTTGCTAAGCCATTACATATGGAAACACTTCTATACGTCTGTCTTACACGCACGGCGCCAGATTTTCACCTGGTGACCAAAACTGGAACTAATATTTTTTCGGCATAAAGCGGTTCCGCATTAACGTATTACAATATCTACAAGCTTCGCTGTCATACGATAGTTACAGGCGACACTAGACCCTTGTGAGTACCTGCACTGTAATTGCAACCAACTGGTGCCAGCTATGGCGCGAGTAACACAGTGCTCTCGGGGGTCGGCGGCCGCAGTGAGCTGGCCGCGCAGTGAAGACGCCTTGGCAGCGCCTAAGGAGGAACGGCCGCGTAAAACTGCCCTATCTGGCGGCCGGCCCTCTAAATCAGAGATGAGAGAGCTGATAGCCGCCGGCGCAACGAGGCCCGCTAACTGCTTACGCCCACGCTTCCGGACCGTTTGTTATTTGCTTCATTGCGCTCAATCTGCGGCTTACTTTCCTCGCGTTGCCTGCGTAGCGGGGGGTCTGCGATCGCACTGCGGGTGGCGCGCGCTCTTCAGCACGTCGCGTTGGAGGAGGCGCTTTCAAGAGCCCAGTTGTCCTCACGCAATGCGCTCTGCCCACACAGCTGAGCAAGAGAGACGTACCGAATGCACCACGGTATTTGATTATGTACGAGAGGTTAGCAAGCCCTACGACGGCAAGAATAAATATGTGGGACTTCCTGACATATCTGCCTTACCTACACTGAGTCGATTTAAAATAGAAGATAGTAGATAAGAATAGGATTTCTCCCGGAAAACTGAAAAGAACACTCCACATGTTAATGGGTTAGGAAATAACTGATCTTCTCTTCCCGTATTCGTTTACCTTCCCTGATTCGGATCTTGTACTGCCAAGTTCCCACATCTTCTCAACTGTAACACCTTCACTACATCTCCCGGATAATCGAGTAGCTACACACCCGGTATCTCAGATCTTCAGGAGCTCTGGCCTTTTTCCGCGCCTCTGTCGCTACATCTCATTTTCGTTACTTTTCCTGACATTCTATGTCCTTTGCGAGAGTAATATCCATCGTCTGCTCCGCTCAGACCATGAAGTCATTCTTGAGATCGACTCATCCTGTCGAATGCAACATAACCTATCTCTTTTCTTTCTAAATGAGGGCTTCATCCTAACCTTCTGCTGAGTGACTGCAATCCTACCCTATTTCTACCACGTGTGTACCGTCTTTTGATCCTTCCCAATGCTCATTCCCCATCCCTATTCATGTTGCTTGTTTCCAAGTATTATCAACATCGAAATCTCTTACCGACGGTATGGCGGAAAATCTCAATAATCATCATGTCACCGAATGAAGGTAATCGTTTGTATTCCGGTCAATGTACTTTCATTTTTATTTTTATTTATTTTCATAAAAGGCTGAAGAGCGCCAACACTGTCACTTCCACCGTTCTGACACCTGTGAGGAAATGTGTATCGAAAGGATGTTCGAGTTACAGGAGAGTCAATAATGGATGATGAATACCTATGGATGGACCTATTTTGGATCTGTGGCTCTCTTCGACGTTCATCTGAACTCAATGCTATTTGTAAATTTAAGTCGAATACAATAACGTTTGTAAAAAATGCAGTAGCGAAGTAACTCTACGTCCGGACTGTACTCCAGCCCGAAATGTCTCATGCTCAGTATAGCCTTGTAAATGATTAAGACTACAGAGAGGTAATGTGAAAGTAACAGTAGCAGTGCTCTCTATTGAAGGACAGAATAAGTAACTGTTATGCCAAACTCCGTCGCCAAAGAGCTTCTCAGAGACGCGGCAAGGGGAGATTAAGTGCCAATACGCATTGACGATGCATGGCGCATTATGGAAATACGAACTAGTTCGAACGGAGAAGAATGAGCTGCCGTTGCAAAGTAGTTCTGACGTACCACGCCATTTCATTGGGTATGGAGCATACCGTAACGTCAGTGATGTACTTGAACAGACAGAAACACAAGAGGTTTGCAGCGAACCGAAAAGCTGATGCGTGTCCTGTGCAATATGAACAGAATGTGGAGTGACACCTTACTGGAATTTAAAATGTCATTAAAAATGAACGTAGTATTCTACAAGACACAGCGTCAAATAATTTGAAGTAGGTCAACAGTGCTGTAAACCTCTAAAAAAAACGCCTTCAAATATATGTCTAAGGAATTGCTCTTATTTGTACATCATTTTGAAGATTTTTTTTAAATACTAGACTGAATTAATGTAGACTTCATGTGATGTACGGTGTCAAGAAACATAGCATCGTCATGCAAACAATAGACTGAATATTTTTGGTTATGCATTTGCAAACCTATAGTATTTCAGAAACAACGGTCTGTTCCGCCTGGACTATGGCTGGAGTTCATCATTCCACAACCGCGATATCGGTGTGTGTGCCATTCTCAGGTGATAATTCACCATGACGTAAGTGATTGTATATTCTTCACAAGTTCCCGTTGTCTTCGTGTCAAGCTGTTTCTGTATGTATAAAATAATTATAATAGATAGCAAGGAATCATATTTTATCTTACAGATAAATAGAAACACGTCATAAGGCCTAGTGAGTCACGCGGCACCGTCCGGCCGCCGTGTCATCCCCTGTCACAGATCGTCATTAGCAAGCAGTAAGCAGAGCCATAGGATCAGCACACCTCTCTGTCAGAAGTTTTCAGCTTTCCAGGCATGGAAACCGCTGCTTCTCAATCAAATAGCTGCTAGATTGGACTCGAGAAGATGAGTACAGTGTATTTAACCTTATACCTATCAGGTGAAATATCTTAATATGGTTGGAGGCGACAACGATGTCCTCTTAACACAGAATTACACAATTATATTTATAGTTGCTTTTCACTGTTTGCTATCTGTGGGGGATGTCACACATGGAGAAATCACGATTTTTAAATATGTACATTAAAAGAAGCACCAAGGCAAGCCCAGGATGGCTTTCCATGAAGAGCAAGAGAACGGGGCGTAGAATATCGTCCACTCACCGCTGTACTGTGAAGGCGCCTAGGATGACAACCAAATGTGTCTTGCTAAGCAAAGAAATGACACTCCAGACCATCACTCTTGGTAGTTGGGCCGTACGGCATGCGACAGGCAGGTTGGTCCCACAACCAGCAGCCCTGGGGTGCCATTTGTTTTCATGGGAGAACCCCTTTGGTTGTCATCTTAGTAGTACGTTGACGATACTCTACGCCCCGTTTTGCTACTCTTCATGGTATGCCAGCCGGGGTTACATTTCAGCAAGATAATGTCCGCCCACATACAGTGTGAGTTGCTGCTGTTTGTATTCTTGTTTGCCAGACCCTACTATGGCCAGAAAAGTCACCAGACCTTTCCCTAATTGAGAACGTTTGGAGCATTATGGGCACGAACTTCTGACCATCTCGAGCTTTTGACGATCTGACGCGTGATTAGGACAGAAAATGTCACGATGTCCCTCAAGAGGACATACAATGACTCTATATATCAATGGGAAGGCGAATATTTGCTTGCATAAGAACCACAGGTAGACCAATGCATTACTGACTTCCTCAATTTGTAAAGCTCTTTCCCTTTAACAAATGACCCAATTTCTTCTGAAATTGTAATCATCAGTTTCTCTGTACATCAATATACCGATTTCCGTCCCATTAGAATACTGCTCCGCCGTGCCGTGGTGCGTCGTTTTTCTTTCTTCTTTTTCATTTGCTTGCAGTGTATGTCCAGTAGCAACACAGACAGAACATGTTGTCATTTTAGTAACACTGGACTTGCTTCCGTTGAACTGGAATTCAAATCTCCATCGGGCCGTCGTGACTTAGATTTCCGCTGCTTCCTTATTTCATTTTTGGTCAACACCGGAAGAGAACTTAAAACGGAATTCCCAGATTGTCTGTCACCGTATCAGCCGTTGTTACAACTCTTCCGGCGTCGATGTCAGCGTGACGTACTTTTCCTGTACGAGGTACAACCTACAATAAATGTTTTACTCTACCCGCCGGTATATCAACATCTGACACTGAGACAAAAGGTTGAAAGAATCCCTAAGACAACGGATGGAAAGCGCAAACACTGTGCATCTCGCCACTCCACTAGAAGTTCATTTCATTAAAGGGCACAATGCCTGGAGGAAACAAGGAACAATGGAACTTGTAACGATAACGTTAAGCTAACTGCACAAGTTAAGTTGCAGTATCTGCCTCGGAATGCACGCTTATTGCTGGCCATATAAGAAATGCACACACGCCGCAGTAGTGCTGGGAGTGCGCGCTATCTGCTCTTTCTCTGCGGCGCTGCGCTGCAGCAGCAGCAGCAGCAGCAGTTGGTTGTGTTGCGCCCGGGGCAGACACCGTTTGCCTCTCTGGAGCGGCCAGGCACGCTTCCGGCGAGACGGCACGCTGGCACGAGCTGTAGCCTAACCCTCCCCACACCCTCCATAAATCCGCCGCTAGGACATCATATACACCAATGACCGCCACAGTCCCTTGATTACAATTAAGCTGAACTCATTTTTCACCTTGAAGTCCTGCGCATTTTGGTCACAAAGCAAACGAAAAGGGCAGTACTGCTATAACAATAACGAAAATGAGCACGTACCTCAGCATCTTAGAAACTTGTCCGATAGAGCAGAAGTCCTTACCGCAACAGCGTGGACGCTGGTGGCAGGGCAGGACGTGTTTAGGTTGTAGTACCTGATCTATGGTCTTAGTTGGTTTCTTGTGTTGGTATAGATGTGTGTCAAACACCTGTTTGTTAAGGCTTTCGTGGCCACTTGTTTACAAACTGCCTATTGGCTTCTGTCTCAGGTTCTTCGGCCGACGTTCATCTAATGATTTTTCTGACGTTTCGCCAGCACGAGTGGCTGGCATTGTCAAAGCTTCACCCTCCATTGCCGGCAATGGAGGGTGAAGCTTTGACAATGCCAGCCACTCGTGCTGGCGAAACGTCAGAAAAATCATTAGATGAACGTCGGCCGAAGAACCCGAGACAGAAGCCAATAGGCAGTTTGTAAACACCTGTTTGATAAACTATTCGGAGAAAATACCATGATATTGTCGAAATACAAAGTGATGGTTCAAATGGCTCGGAGCACTATGGGACTCAACATCTTAGGTCATAAGTCCCCTAGAACTTAGAACTACTTAAACCTAACTAACCTAAGGACATCACACACACCCATGCCCGAGGCAGGATTCGAACCTGCGACCGTAGCAGTCCCGCGGTTCCGGACTGCAACGCCAGAACCGCTAGACCACCGCGGCCGGCAATACAAAGTGAATTTATGATGTGTACTGAAACGTCATCTACAGAATGTACAATTTTCATACTCCACTTCCTCTTCACTTGTTTGACGAGTGGTTTCTTCAGTAAATACCATCAATGATTTTTCGTTTATACGAGAGACAGTACGAAACCAGCTGTGACCCAGATAGGCAGTTGTGCACTGTCCGCCCGACGCTCCCATTGTACAAGAGAGATATCAAAAAGATAAACGCTCCTATCGTATCACAAGAAAGACGGATGTGTTCTGGGCAGAGTTAGGGATTCAGCTTTTTGGTACATTCAGAGACATTTAAATCAAAGCATGTTGATATATTGCTGGCTTTTAATATTTATTATTAACCCCTGTGTCATGTCATATAGTGCATCATGTCAAGTAAAGTAACACGGTACATGATGTCGTATCGTATAACATGGCATTTAATTTGTCGTACATTATGAAGCAACGTGTCATTAAGAAGCACGCATGGCCCCTCTGCGATATTTCCTACAATAAAATCAACTCCCCTCTCGGATAATTCATATTGCAAAAGCATCTCACTTTTTAGAAGCACATGAATTTGTGCCGATTTTTTCTTACATCCGACACCATTCATGTAACCCACCTGCCATACACGTAACAGTGGATGGGTGTAAGAGAGCTCATTGGGCTTGGGAAGTAAGGTTAATTCGTAAAAAACCGCGAATCTGTCAAGATGGTTTGATTCAAATGTCTTTGAAGTTGCCAGGTAAGTCGAAAAGCTAGTTCCCTTCTTTACATCCCTAACACTGATCAGGACATATTACACTTTTTGTGTTATGATACAAGGATTTTTCACACTGGTTCACAGCTTTTACTCTACCATAATTTCGACATTTGACCGCCATAGCTGGTCACCGATGTAGAGTTTTATTGAATAGAGCGACAGATTCGGTGTAGGATTCTTTATTGTCTTTGGAATCATGTTCTTTATGTCGTGGCAATGGACAAGGCTTTCGCAACAAAACAAGACAATTTTTAATTACATGTGTCTGTCCACCTTCTTACAAAATTACATGCGATTCGTCCAAGTCTGAAACACAGAAATGGCGAGCATAAAAGTTACACACAAAATGTGTTTCGTGCGCTTAAAATCCGAACGAAGCTAGATTTCTGTTTTATAATAATATTTTTTTTATTTATTTGATTCAGTTTAAATCATGTAAGAACGAATTTTATGGGCTTCATTTAGCTCGACTAAAGCATCGTATGGTGACAACGGTTAAAAATTACTGGATAAAAAAATTCGTTTTGTCTTTATCCATTTACCTACCTTTGTGCAAATTTTGAACAGATTCGTACAAATTTAAAGTGTAGAAATGAGCGCTTCAAAAACCTCCAAGGAAAACTTGTTTTTTGCACGTAAAATCCAAACTAATAAATATGTTTTTAAACTGTTCAAATGGTTCAAATGGCTCTGAGTACTATGCGACTTAACTTCTGAGGTCATCAGTCGCCTAGAACGTAGAACTAATTAAACCTAACTAACCTAAGGACGTCACACACATCCATGCCCGAGGCAGGATTCGAACCTGCGACCGTAGCGGTCGCTCGGCTCCAGACTGTAGCGCCCAGAACCGCATGGCCACTTCGGCCGGCTTTTAAACTGTGAAACATATCTTAGACCAAGGTCCAATATACAGGTGGACCAAATTTATATCATGAATCTCGCTTCAGTCCGCGGTTACTAAAAGGTGACTGTTTTTGCACGTGAAAAAGGGGAACGGTGCGGTGCCGTTAGCTGCGCATTAATTCCAGCCTAATTAAAGTCCTTTGTAAAAGAAATTAATCGAGTCCCAAAATTTGTCTGGATCTCAGATGCGGTTCGTCGTTCAAACTTTGCATAATGTACTGTGACCTAGCTATAGTAATACAGATGTTCGAATGACTATGCAAATGGCCGCCGATCCGGGCTAAACCAAAAACTTCTCACCCCATGTTCCTAGCTCAAATAGGAATCGAGCAACAAGACGCCCTCCACACCCCACCCTCCACTCTCCCCCAAACCGTAATTCTTCTCGCGGCCTCTTCGGACTCGTTTGTCACAGCTCGTGTGCTGCAACGATAGCACTGCTGGCCCAGCCCCCTGGCTCTGCAGACTTCTCAAAGTTTTTACTCTCTTCCGCTCGGTTTACAAATTGTACTTCCCGTGCATTTTGCGACCAATGTGCTTCGTTTAGACAGAGGAGGTCCATGAAACTATGATAATGTGACCATTTTAAATGTGAATTAATTACGTTTGTGTTCTTGGAACTCGTCATCTGAGAGCTACAGTAAAACAGCAATATCTTTTTATGAATTGGTTTGCGTGAACATTTCGTTTCGTTTCACTGTTATATGTACAACTTTTGGTTTTGGTTACTTATCGAAAGGTCATCCTTTGCAACACCAAATGTCAGTAAACAAAGTGTCACAAACAGTGTTGTGCCGCAAGCTTAAACCTCTGCCTTCTACAAAATCTTTATAAAGATACCTACCAGTCGGGCTTCCACTGGCGGCTTTTTAAGGAGATAGCGCTCATTCTCATCCCACACCGTTTTTATAATATAATTCTTACTATAGATTTCCCAGGGGTCCGCAGATAATAGCAGAATGTTCCAAGAATACGAACTTGTTATGCTTATAACATGTAATTTGACTTTTTACATATTTCTTCTCCAGATAATATGCACATCTGCTTTTCTTAGTTAAAGGTTTTGATATCCTCCCTGCATCCGGTGCTACTAATGAACTCACTGACATCTTTACACCTGCTAGGTGCTTTTCCAAACTGATGATGAAAGTCGGCCGTCTTAAGCATTTATTACACTTGTGTCGACAATGTTAAAGAAAATTACCAATGGCCAGGGCCTTGTTGTTCTCTTCACACTATGGCATCGCGTCTTTTGCTCCATATTGTCTACGCCGCCTGTTTTGGTATTGTATGTCATTCTAGCTCCAGGCTTCTTCACTTCTGATGATGATACCATTGGTTAGTCATGAAGAGAGCTAATGACGGTAATAACTTTCCTCTTCTGAGGTACGTAGGAGGCTATCATCACGTCTGGTTGAAAAACAAGTAATGTACAATGCACCTCACGTCCTTTAGGTGTAATAGTCGGATACTATCGACTAGTGTCAGATCTTTTGCTATATCTGCGACATGGAGTCATGAAGCAGATATTTGACAATGTTGAAAACAGTATTTGCAGTCTGCTGAATGCTGGATAGGCTGTTGAAGAGAATGTCACTGATGGGATGCAAGCTGACTTTATTATTCCAATATTACGAGTTGATGCCGTATCCGCACTGCTTAATATTTGAATAGTGGAGTCAGCTTGCATCCAGTCGATAAATTTTTCCTTAGCGTATTCTGCAGACTTCACAGATCTTTTGACGGAAATTAATCAGCTAAATCGAGAGATCTAAAAAAGATTGTCACAGGTGATATTAACGTCCAGACTTTTCGTGTACAATCACTAGGGCTCTCGCAACATTGTCTCCAAGCCGCACAACCCTAGTTTCTTTTCCCTTCCTTGAATACACTTTCATCTTCCAGCAGTAGCTTTATGCACTGTCACAAACTGCGCATGTTAATTCTCTTCTCCCTAACGTTTCCATCTTGTACAACAGACAACTGTCGTGAAATAATGCATCAAATGCACTCACTTGTGCTTATCACAAGGATTTTTGAACACTGAAAGAATAACAACGGATATCAACAATAGAAAATGACATAAAAGACGCTCCGCACACCTCTGGCCGCTTAAAAATTGCTTATAACCGCACAGGCTTGCGAATGGCATATGGGAGGTGACGTGAAACAACACTGTAACACAGAGGCACAGGTAAATTGTTGTAATTATTTTTCTAAATTATGACTAGCGTGACAAATTAGGAAAAGTGCTAAAGTTTCATTAAAATTAAATGTATAATTTTTGATAGAGAGGATAATGAAAATCACAGATAGGCCTCTGAGGACTGATGGTAGTTAAAGAGTTAAGTGTGGCTTTTAACATATTTTTTTCGACATTGAGATACCTTCTGCATATAAATCCATAGACCACTATAAAGTGCACGGTCATAGTTTACTTTTCAAAACATGGTGGCTCTTCTCGTTTTATCTTTGCATGGGATCAAGTTACACCCACCTAATTCTTTTTATTATGATCCATGTTTATCCCTTTATTGATTACGTCAGTAGCCTAATTACCTTTCTTTAGACACTGAAATAAATATTACACACATGAACAAACTTCAGGCCTAAAACAAGAAACAGATGATGAAACGCTTTCGACTGCGATGTATTAATGTGGGGCTTCACAATCGAGGATGTTAATTTTAGTAACTGCCGCTGGTATCTCTAGATTAAAGATTTTGTTCCACACAACATGGCGGGAGAGTGGAGGGCTGCGTTTTATTGACTGTTAGTCGATTGAGTTAAATGCTTCCGTTATTTAAATCTGTAACGGAAAATAAGGCAGCTTCTGTTTCCCAATGTCTGCTTCCTGGTGACTGAGGCCACTGACGGTGCAACTACAGAATGGTTGTAGATGTGAGACAACCAGACAAGACCAACGGTTTACTCTTGAAAATAACTGTGTAAATAAATATTCACTTTTCAAGTTGACACAATCCTTAAGGCAAAGTTGCAGTTTGGTAAGTGGAAATATTTTGAATATTCAGTGGAACCACAGAAAAGAAAGTGTCTGTCATTTGCAACGATTTAAATATCTAGTTAAAATTTTGTAATAGTCTTTAAAACTAGAATATTTTCTAAAGCCTCACGAATGTCTACCTTCAATAATGTAATCTAGTTTCTGATGGACAGTGTCCTTAAAGCTGTAACAACGATTTGAAAGTCTTCAAAAATTCGCCAGTCGACCCTCTGTTCCATACTCAAACACGCCAAAGCAAAACAAGACACCATAAATGGGCAAGTCACACATGTAACCATTGGTCAAAAACATCAATAACGTGGTTGGTTAGATAACACACAATAACTCTGCCATGTCTCCAGCCGGCCGCGGTGGTCTAGTGGTTCTAGGCGCGCAGTCCGGAACCGCGGGACTGCTACGGTCGCAGGTTCGAATCCTGCCTCGGGCATGGGTGTGTGTGATGTCCTTAGGTTAGTTAGGTTTAAGTAGTTCTAAGTTCTAGGGGACTGATGACCACAGAAGTTAAGTCCCATTGTGCTCAGAGCCATGTCTCCAGATAACAAAGTTACTGGTGACATAACATGTTCACCACAACCAACTGGTACATTGTGACACAACTAGTGCATTAACACCCATTAATACTAAGTATTAAATGAGTAATCGGGCACTAACCCCTTTAATGAGACAAGGTACTACCAGTGACACTATATGTAGCTTATTTAACTACAATGAGTAATCCATCTCTTCCCACACACTTATTAGTGTGAATCAATTAATTCAGAAGTAGAACCTTAATTTGGAACCAGACAGTGGTCATATTACTAACGCTATTTGTCACTGATAAACGATCTGAACTAAGGCACCTATTCGTTACGATCCACTTAAAATGGAACGCAGCGAATGTACAGTATCTCTGTAAATAATACAGTGCGTAACGGGTGTAAGTGCAGATATTTTTATATTTAGTACCTTATATGTACACGCATCAGTGTCTTGGTTGTTTTCTTTCTCTGCCTTGAACGCTATTGCTACAAACACGTCACAAACTTTACGATCTAATGTTACCTTGCACGGTCCTAACAGCACCACTGAGTGGGGTACGCCTCTCAATATATACTAACCGTTTGGCGCCTATACCATCCACGCTTCAACACTTGAGCTATTATGCAGGAGAAAATAATCATTAATGGCTTGATCTTGCCAGAAGTAACTTCATACGACTTGTAATTGCTGCACTTACCAGTTTACGAATTACGTGTATACTGATGTAATGTTATTCAGTGCACCGTCCAGCTCACCAACAGAAATATCAGCACTTATACCCGTTACGCCCTGTACGTCGTGCGCAACAACCAATCTCCGCCAAGAACGAAACTACTGCAACAGATAAAGCACTCTAGCCAGACAGACGACAGCAAATTTCTCACACGGACGTAAGCAATCGCTTTTTGAAGAATTCTCACCAAAGACGAAATTAAATTAAACAAAGTCGAATCAACAAACCATTATACATAAAACAGAACCTAAACAACTTTATGGCCCTCATACGTGGTTTTCACGAGGGATTTCGTCCTGACAACAGACAGAGGTGCCACTGACTGAACAACTGTTTGTGTTGTTACGTGATACTTACTGGAATTAAGGAAAGGAGGACACACCAATTTAACTTTCTTTTTACACAACCTGTTTATTTAACAATATATAACCATATAATTTTCTTTGACCAAATGAACAAATTTGCTAATTTCTTTTTACCTTAAATCTTAATCTGAATAAGCTTTACAAAAGAAATATGAAGTGCTGTATTGCAAAACAGCAAACAATATGACAATGATTATCAGGCGGCCGGACCTGCAGCCCACCCGTTATTGCGTGGAAGAGCGGTGTTTACTACCGCACTGGACACAGTCTGTCATATTAAATGTCCTTCTGCAACACGTGAAAACTATATAAGCACAATTGATGACGATAGTGATTCAGTTACTCAAAACAGATGATGTAACGTTTAATTTGAATGATGTATGTGGAAAGGTTCGTGGTTATGATGCTCACCTTTGCTTGAAGATGAATGGGAATGATAATGCTTGCTTCAGAGCAACCAACACTTAATTTCAATCGGAAATCAAGGTGCGACTGGGTCCTAACCCGGCCCTTGTGACAACTTTAGTTTGACTAAAGCCCTGGTGACAGCTGGCTGTTAATATTTCCAAAGTTAAACAGATTGTCAGTTACCAAAACCACTGTGAAGGAGCGTCTTAAAACATTACGTGTGAACATTTATTACAAGAGAACTCACTCGACGGAACCACAAGATCCAGCTAAAATACACTAATAATGACCCAGTATTTCAAACCCAGCAATGAACAGCTTAGTACTACGGGTTGTTCAGATTATAACTAATGACTGAGAAATGCAATTAAAACCAAAGAATTGAACTAGTTAACAGCTAAATCTAACCACAAGGTCCCTCTTTTGTTTAACGACAACCTATGCCTTAGTACAATTGTTCCGGCTGTATTTACGACCAGGAGCTGATTCATTATAACATTAATAATTAGGCACAAACCAGAAAGAAAAGGCAATATAACAGCGGGACAAATTTTCAAACGACAGCTAGTGTCTTCGTACAATACTACGGCCTATATTTAGGAACAAAAAGCATACCGAGTAAACCTCTGAGGGTCTGGTAAAAACCAGAAAAATAATAAGGAGAGCAGGCAGACAATAACACAAATCACCACGAGGATTTGAGAAAGTTAATCCCCTCTGTCAGCAAGCAGTTCCATGGATTCCCGACCCGTCGCAGCGGTTGCTGAGTGGTGCCTATGAAAGCCAGGTAGAAGAGGGCAACCAGACCAAGAGCGGTGGTCAGAAACGAATGTTGCCAACCAACCGACGGGATGTCGGCCTGCTGATTGTAATCCTCGCTGACCCCGGTGAAGTACTCGTGACAATTCTTGTCGCGACGCTACCGCCAATCCGCAAACTTCGTGCCCCACCCTCTCGGTACAGCGAACCCCGTAGATATATCGGGAAACAAAGACCCCATAAGGGCACAACCCACTCTTCCTCATAGATGTTGGCAATGGGGCCACAAGAGGGATAGTCGATACTACACCTCAGTGAGTGGCACCAGGCATAACAATCTACTAACCCAATGGTGCTACGTCTCGTAGGGAATGGTGGTTGACCAATCACCACGTCTTCAAGTTCTGAAGTAACAAACTACCAAATCAGTCATGATGTTCCCCTCCCTGACGTACAGAATAAATCTTCATCGATCCACAACCAGCAGAAACTAACAGCCATTGTAACTGAGGAATACTATCAACCTCTACTGCCAACGCCCATTATTCAACGGCGCTAACAAATAGCAGAAAGGTGGCGATAACCTACAAATGCAATGAGTGGCTAAGCACGAGGCAGCTCATATATGACAATAAATGTACGTGTCCGAAACGTCAATCTCAAATAATTGTAGAAACAACACCACTAAGCAAAATTCGATTCCTCAAGACGCGATTCGTCAGTACTCCGGAAAACGTAGTTACGACCACATTTGCGTGGATGTCACCTAGTTAGTTTGTAACACCATAGTTTAATACTTTAAATAATTTGTATTGACTTATTATGAGTAATGTGAAGCATATATTCTTTAATATGTAATATCTTTGATCTACTTTAAAGAAATGTAATGGTTTTGTTACGTGTTCACTCTTTGCAAGTCAAGTTCTTTGTGTTATTTGGAGGAGAGTAGCATTTAATTCTGTTTATTTGTGTTGACTTCTTAATAGGCTTAAATGATGAGATTTTTTAAAATATGTTTGTTGGCAACTACATTGTAACTGGTCCATACATAGGAACTTTGCATTATATAAAGAAAAGCCCAATGTAGTTCCCCTCTGCAACGGAAGCGAGTTGGCGCGCCAGGAAAAGGTGGATGTGGCAGTCGTCTGGGCACCGAACGAGACAGCACAGTAAGGCAGTCGACAGCAAGCAACTGACAAGCAAACAGCGCAGGTGCCGAGTGAGGCTTATAGTATTACAAGTGGATTGGAATGGCCTCGGATTTAATATGCGGCTGTAGAATGGTGCTCTCGATTTGGGAAAAGATCTAAAATTATTATTAACAACGCCAAGAAGAGGTAAATAGAGCTTATTATTGCCAATGGGAAGATCACCTAGCCGTCACATACTCGCCACCTCGACTGCGCAACCACTTCGTCTCACTCAAAAATGTACAAATGTATTAATGTGTAACCAGTTATGCTGTGTTTGGTTCTATGGAAATATGATACTAATGTTCAAAAATGTGAAGAAAGTGTCCAGCCTATGAACTTCTACAAGTAGCATCTTCTCCGTTAAGTAATGAAATCCGAGAAAGTCCTTTGCATAAAAAGCATTAACAATTCTATGGTGCATTTTTTTGATGTGTGGCGAAGTTTTATGCTAGAACACTTAATCTGCTGGGCAAGAATTACTTGTTTCTCATACATATAACAGTAACTGTCCATGTTTGAATGTTTTGAAACTTAACTAGAAAATGAACTTAAAAATCAGTTTAGGAAAGTGTATTACTTGGAAAAGAGAGTACTAATGTTTACTGATTTAAAATTGTTTTCAAAACTTACTTGTTTCCCAAGTGGTACTATAAACATTTTGTCTAGAGGTTGTTTGAAGTAAAATGGTACTGTAATTCGTCTCTGTTTGGTAGAGGTTATTGTCTGGGTAAAGAGCGTTAAAATAGTACAAACTTAATGATCTCAAGTTGAAAGAGTAATCCAATCCTATCTTGTTGTTGTTGTTGTTGTTGTTGTTGTCTTCAGTCCTGAGACTGGTTTGATGCAGCACTCCACGCTACTCTATCCTGTGCTAGCCTCTTCATCCCCCAGTACCTACTGCAACCTACTTCCTTCTGAATCTGCTTAGTGTATTCATCTCTTGGTCTCCCTCTACGATTTTTACCCTCTACGCTGCCCTCCAATACTAAATTCGTGATCCCTTGATGCCTCAGAAAATGTCCTACCAACCGATCCCTTCTTCTAGTCAAGTTGTGCCACAAACTCCTGTTCTCCCCAATCCTATTCAGTACCTCCTCATTCGTTATGCGATCTACCCATCTAATCTTCAGCATTCTTCTGTAGCACCACATTTCAAAAGCTTCTATTCTCTTCTTGTCCAAACTATTGATCGCCCATGTTTCACTTCCATACATGGCTACACTCCATACATATACTTTCAGAAACGACTTCTTGACACTTAAATCTATACCCGATGATAACAAATTTCTGTTCTTCAGAAACGCTTTCCTTGCCATTGCGTTCCCGGGTTCGACTCCCGGCGGGGTCAGGGATTTTCTCTGCCTCGTGATGGCTGGGTGTTGTGTGCTGTCCTTAGGTTAGTTAGGTTTAAGTAGTTCTAAGTTCTAGGGGACTGATGACCATAGATGTTAAGTCCCAAAGTGCTCAGAGCCATTTCAACCTTGCCATTGCCAGTCTACATTTTATATCCTCTCTACTTCGACCATCATCAGTTATTTTGCTCCCCAAATAGCAAAACTCCTTTACTGCTTTAAGTATCTCATTTCCTAATCTAATTCCCTCAGCAGCACCCGACTTAATTCGACTACATTCCATTATCCTCGTTTTGCTTAATGATACATAAATTTGAATGTGTATAAAATTTTTTTATTACAATGAAAGGTCTAGTTTGTGGGATGACATTTCCAGCATAACAAAAAGAATAAGTCAGCTTATTAGGTTTCTATCTAATGATTCTTGAAGTAATCACTGAGAAAAAAAGATAGAAGGTATGCACACTGTGTGTCCTATTCGATTCCGTTTACTGAATGTGTGTATTAAATGTACTTGACTGTTATTATGTCCTGTCTGGTCTTATGAGGTAAATGAAGGGCAGGTTTAAGCAATATTAGTTAAAGACGAAAGTGATGATTAAAGTAAACAAGAGAACAGCTCATTTGCAAATCTAGTGACTACTTAACTACTAAAGTGACAACCAGTGCTACCCACTGTGTAATTTGTCCATTTGGGTGTGTTCATTGCACTTCATAGAACAGTATTTAATGAAAGTTCGCTTTGAAGTAGTAAAAGCAGGTTCTTGATGAGTAATCCTTTTACATTATTATGCCTAATTATGCTGGCGACCGTGTGACTATTTCATTTAACAGTAATCAGTTACCGTTACTCCTTGCAAAATTACTTGTTTCTGTCATCTACTTACAGCTATTCTTACGAAATTAAGGTTCGATTCCAATTTTCCGTTAGGTAAACTCGGTCAAAATTCTAAATTCCTCTCAAAGGGTAACATTTACAGCACGTTTATGCCATATTTGGCAAATTTACTACCGCTGTAGTGTTATACGTGGCTGCTGTGTGACAAAAATAAACCTTGTCGTCACTAGGTAAATTGCATGTCAAGATAACGAGCGAAGCAGTAGTGTTATAAGTTCCTAATGCACGGAAGCTCTAATCAAATTGGCCAACTTTGCGTGACGCTTAGGACTCACGACAGTCCGCAACCACCAACGAACCATTAGGAACACAAGCCCCTTTGGCCTGGAGTTAACATCGTACTAAGTCGGCCAGTGCACTCTTCTACTTACGACAGCAGGAAAACAATCTGCCCAACATACATGTATACAACGGCTCACACTAGTGATTAAGTGCGAAAGTACACTTCTCCGCATACGTGGCTGGTGATACCGGCTGATGGTCATTCCTACACGTCAGAACTGTCAACAGCGCTGCGCACGAATTTCAGCGGCCGATCAAATTTCCACGGGCGATCAACACTTGCGTTAGTTTTGGTGGGGAAAAGAAGGGGAAGAGCCCACGCAATGGACGCTTTATGTGGTACATAGTTGTTAGAAAATGAGTAAATTTCCACTTAATCTGGTGGAAGACAGTTTTAAAATTTCATCAGAGAACAGTCTGATAGCACATCTGACAGCTTTTAGAGTGCCTACATTTTAGGAAAAATTTGTGGTAAGGACAATGGAACCAAACCGCTGAGGTAATCGGTCCCTAGGCTTACGCGCTACATGATCTAACTTAAACTGACTGATGCTAAGGACAACACACACGCCCATGCCCGAGGAAGGATTCGAACCTCCGACGGGGGGAACCGCGCGAACCATGACAAGGCGCCTGAGACCGCACGGCTATCCCGCTCGACTACATTTTAGGGACGATTGTATTGTTTGGGAGGGAAAAGCGATTAAAATTACCCTGACGAAGGATGTGTAGAGCTCTGGAGGCAATAGACTGTACTGATATAGGCGAGCAGCTGTCCTGTGTGATTATGGGGAACAGAAAGACGCTTTGCTGTTGCAGATGACAGAAATATAGGAACGCCTACCAGATGTTTGAGGCGACGTGAGAAATCATGAGTAGTTTCAGGAGACGGCTGGGAGAATGTTAAGGAACCAAGGCAGGATTCTTGTTCATAGACGATTTGAAGAAACAGTAAAACTTAAGGGAAGTGGGCGTCTGCACCATTTTCATTAGTAGAATGGGACGTATGAGGGTCTTGTGCGTACAGATAATAGTCGTCATATTAGCATTGTCACAAACGCCTCTGGCGAGAACAAGAAGCACTGGCCTCAGTCAGCATATTTAACTAACATGAAACCTTTGACAGTCAATAATAAATAGAAAACATGTGTACACACGGTGATAAACATAGTTACACTAAACCCAATCAATACCACAGACGATAGCGTGCATCACTGTCAAGATAACGATACAATTCACTTAAACAACCTCTTAACGTAGTTTGCAAAGAGTCCGTAACCAAATACACTTCCACACAATAGGCTAGGTTTCTAGGAACTTGCAGTAGATGGATTCTTTCTATATTATGAATTTCCCCTTCATATAAACAAATCTGAACCCATACCGACGCAAGGTAATGTGCTGATGGATAATCCAGTTTATGGATACAGTTTCTCGCCAGGTCGAGGAACACGTTTAATTAAACCCACGTGCTGCCGGTGTGACTGCAGATCATTTACCCTCGTTGATGACTCGATAGGGAAGGCTACGCTCGGACCAATGTGCAGGCGAATCCAGATCCGCAGCGCTCCCGACAGTAGCTGAAAGTGTGTAGAACGTTCCAGAGCCGTTCGCAAGGGGGGGGGGGGGGGAGAGGGAGGTGAACAAAACGGTTTCTTTATGTGAAGGTAATAAAATGTCACACGTCCCCCCCTCCCCTCAATGGCTCCCCCCTAGTCTCTAAGGATCTGGAGGAAGGCATTAACACGAACTCGCACATGCACACATCAGTAAACTGTTAGGGCACCATGACACCACATTACAATACACGCTTACGGAAAATATCGCAACACCAAACAATTATAGTTGTTACAGTAACGAAATTTCGGGAATACATTTTTGTAAGATAAAATATTCCAGCGATTAAGACTTCAAGAACACATGTTTAGGTCAGTGCGAGATAAGCTATTGCAAATGTGAAATGATGGTACATTAACAATCAGTTTGGCCACCAGAATGTTGAATGCAAGCATGCAAAGTACTTGCATTATGTTGTACAGGTACCGGCCGTCATTTTTTGTTACTGGAGTTTCATGCCTATTGCACATGCTTGGTCAATACGGGTGGATTGGTGCTGGTTGTGGACGAAGCTGAAGTTGTCGTCCGATATGTGCTCGATTGGAAACACATCTAGTGATTGACAAGGTAAAAGCAACATGTCGACACTCTGTATAGCATGTTAGTTTACAAATAGCGGTATGTGATATCATTACTCGTTGGGAAACAGCCACCTAGAATGCTGTTCATAAATGGCAGCACAACAGGTCGAATCGCCAAACTGCTATACATATTCGCTGTCAGTGTGTGACGGTTCACCACGAGAGTGCTCCTGCTGCCATGTGAAATCGCACCCCCGACCGTAAGTCCAAGTTTAGGCCCAATGTGTCTCTCATATAGTCAGGTTGGTTGCAGGCCCTCGACAGGCCTGCTTCTAACGAACATATGGCCGTAACTGGCACTGAGGGAGAACCAGCTATCATCAGAAAACACAACAGACCTGCACCCTCCCTTCAGTGAGTTCTCGCTTGACACCACTGAAGTCGCAAATGACGATGGCTTGGGGTTAGCAGGCCGCAAGCTACAGAGCGTCTGACTTGGAGCTGTTCTTGAAGTAACAGATTTGCAACAGTTTATTGTGTCGCTGTGGTCCAAACTGCTGTTCAGAGTGCTGCTGCAGGTACAGTACCATATGCCAGAACCATACGTCGAACACGATAGTCTTCCCTTTTATCAGTGCCACGTGGCCGTCCGGAGCGTTATCTTCCTGGGACCGTGAAATGTCGTGACCACCACTGCCAGCAATCATCATGACATTCCTGCTAAGTCTTTCTGTAATATCGCAGAAGGAACAACCAACTCCTCGTAGCCCTATTACACAATGTTGTTCAAACTCAGTGAGGTTCTGATAATGGTGTCTTTGTTGCCTTAGAGGAATTCTTGACTCTCATCAATTCACGATGTCCAATCCCAAAGGTAACTAACGCTCTCACAGAGTGTATTTAGAAGAAACCTGAAGGCATCCACATATTGGCGCTACCAGGGCCATTCTCATACGGCTGATGCGATATTTGAATAGATATCTTTTAGGTGTAGAAACACGCTTACCAACTTTCGTTTATGTCGCAAAAATACTTTTTTTAGTTGTAAGTCTTTTTTCGTCAGTGTAAGTACAACGATGATATTGATCAATTATTCCAGACTGGAGTCTCATTATATGCCAACGGAGTGCCCATAATTTGCTTTCATAGAGCGTTCAATACAGACTCAAAATACGCTATTTTCCAATGACTGCGCATGTAAGTTACTATCAATACGTGAAGGCGGCGTCTATCTAGTCTACAACCAAAGCTTTCTTAAGGACGCTGCCTAGTGGATAATTTAACAAACAACATGCTCACTGGGAAGCACCACGGTTTAGTCTGGATCAAAAAATTCAGATCTAAAAAATTTAGTCGAGAATTCCACAAAGGAAGGCAGCCCCTGTAGAGAACAGAAACTGGTCACAGTTATACTCACAACGATTCCAGTCCATGGCAAGAGGCGTGAAAGCCTTTGATTCTTCGGCTACTGGGAACTGGTAATACACCCGATGAAGGTCGAGGGTATTAAAAACTTTCCCCTTCTAAAATCAACCGAAACTCGTATGAAGGTCAGGCAGTATTCAAAGCTCAATATTCCGCAACAGGTCGCATTTTCTTCTGCCCGTTAGACACAACAAAGATGGGGGAGGAAACCCGGGTGATTTAGATGGCCTAGTAATTCCCTCTTTCAGCATCTCGTCAATAGTTGTCTTCAGCTACTTAGTGCGAGCTAGTGTCAGTCGATATGATGGATGCCTTACAAGCATATTGTCTGTAATCTCTATTTTATGTTCTTCCCCTCTCACTTCACCCACGCGATCGGACAATACACAGCTAAACTGGCCATACAGCTGGCAGAGCTGAACGTCCTGTCTCCCATCCTGTCTCCCTTAACAGCATTGGCTGTAATCTTTCTTGTTTGATTGGCGGCCTTTTTTCCTTACTGGTTGTTACAAAACCTGATGCTTGCATCCTATCAAATCTGAAAGAAAACTTACCTCGCTTCCAATCGAAAAGTAGACTCACAAGTCTGATAAAATCCACGTCCAAAATAGCGGGAAGCGACACACTCCGAAGCGCCTTAGCATTAATCACTCAGATAAAATGGGAAACTTCCCCTACAACTGCATTTTCCTGTAGTTTGCTGCCCTACCGGACTCAATTCCGCCAGCGAGAGCAAGATATTCGCAAACTGTGCATCATGTAAGATTCCAGTCTTCACTGGTTAAGTTCACGGAACTTCTGAAATCATGTCGCGCAAGCAGCGGTTCTTTGTTGACGTTTACAAACACGAATGGGATCCTTGAACTGGGCAGCATCAAGATCTGTTTACAGATTGAGATTCAAGGCGGAACGCCATTCACCTCTCGTCATGTACCACCGGTTCTTCAGCTGCGAGCACTTCCTCGTCAGGTGACCCTTATCCTGGCACCTGCACACCTGACATCCGATAATCATGATCTATTATTTCACGCCCCCCACTCTGAAGTCCGCGCTCTCGTACGGGCGCCGACTCCTTAACTCACCCCGAGTGCCATCGGAGTGGCGTACGGCGTCCACTACCGAGATCAATCATTTCAAGTGCTGCTAGGTCCTACACTGCTCGCTAAAAGCGATTCTAGACCAGCTGCTGGGGCACATTCCCCGCAACACATTTCAATTCATGTCTTACTATTAAAAACCTAAGCACGAACTTCCTGCAGTGTCCTTGTGTCCTTCAGGCTCTTGGTGTACTTCTCCGATAGCTCAACGTGCCGATGTACACTGAAGCAACGCATTTGTATCAACTAATGGCACACTCACGTGGACAAATAGTCCCTACATATTGACCTTCTAAATACCTAAAACGACTACTTATTCTCTATCGCCTCTTTCAAACACTTTTAGACACGTCCAGTAACTTGCTCATCACTCAGACCGAAGACTTCACCACGGTCCTGAAAATACAACTCGACGTCAGAGACAGTACCCCGCCTTAGCACAGCAATCTCGCTAGAGGGTTGGGCAATTTGGTGATAAGCCGAGAACAACCCACGTGGATCCTTAGATAAAGTTGCCCCCCCCCCCCCCTCCAAACAATCTGTGGTGCAAATAAAAAAATTTCGCATTCTCTCCAGCTGTTCGTCACCTTACTCTTGTAGCTGTTTACAGCGCAGATCTGTGCCGTTGGCGCTACGTAAATTTCGTATCCCATCTGCACAATGCACCACAAATGCCCTGATTATACTAATTTGCCGGCATCATGGCTCAGCTTCGAGAAATGATGCTAATTATACAAGCGCCCATACTGCACACGAACGGTGACGACAGCTTCACGTATCTCAGTCGTGTCCGAGTTCGACGGAGCCATGACACGGTCAGCAACCTTCCTCAGACAGCCGCGCCCCCGGAAACGTCGCAACCTTCCAACGGGCAGTTAATACAAACGCATCACATTAGTCGGGTGATGCGACGGCCCAGTGACCGCAAGCCAGTCAGAGACAGCTGAGGATAAGCGGGAGAGAAGTACGAATTATTGTACATGTTGACGACCCATTGCGGATATACCCAATCATTATTCACTTCCAAGGGAAGCTCGTAGTCGTAGCATACACAAGTCCTGCTTTCAGTTCGTATACAGAAAATTTTATTACTAGCATGTAATGGAAGTAAACTATAATCGCCTGCCCGGTTAGCCGTGCGGTCTAACGCACTGCTTTCCGGGCGGGAAGGCGTGCCGGTCCCCGGCAGGAATCCGCCCGGCGGATTAGTGTCGAGGTCTGGTGCGCTGGCCAGCCTGTGGATGGTTTTTAAGGCGGTTTTCCTTCTGCCTCGGCGAATGTGGGCTGGTTCCCTTTATTCCGCCTCAGTTACACTACGTCGGCGACTGCTGATGGTTCAAATGGCTCTAAGCACTATGGGACTTAACATCTGAGGTTATCAGTCCCCTAGACTTAGAACTACTTGAACCTAAATAACCTAAGGACATCACACACATCCATGCCCGAAGCAGCATTCGAACCTGCGACCGTAGCAGCAGCGCGGTTCCGGACTGAAGCGCCTAGAAACGCTCGGCCACAGCGGCCGGCGGCGATTCGTGAGCAAACACTTTCCCCACGTACGCGTACACCATAATTACTCTACCACGTAAACATTGGGGTTACACTCGTCTGGTATGAGACGTTCCCGGGGGGGGGGGGGGGGGGGGTCCACTGGGGGCCGAACCGGACAATAACACTGGGTTTGGTGTGGGGCGGCGGTGGGGTGAGTGGAGTGCTGTAGCCTGTTGTATGATTGTGTACCACTGAAGGCTACGTCGTTTCTAGGTCCCCAGTTCCATACAATACAATACCAAACAAACTATAATCTGTCGAACCAACAGTAATAGTTTTTCTATTACTGTTAACGGATGTGTGAATCAACTACGTATCAAAGTATGTATTTTGTGGGATGTGAAAATTTATTTGGAAAAGTAACAACTTCCGTCACCGTAGCTCAGAAATTGTATATTAAAATTAGCAGCTGCTGTCAAGTCTTAAAAAGGAAGTAACAGATGGCCCTAGTATGCCAGTATGGATAATTTTTGCGAGATGCATATGGGGCCTGAAGAAGCCATATTGAATTGTCCGAACTGACAGCGAAAATAAAATAAAATAACTTCTCAGTTTTCCCGGCTGTTTGTCGAATTTCTTTGTTAAATGTTTGACCAGCCAGTGTCCCACGTCCACAATGGATCATCACAGACTAAAATCAAAAGGTTTGTATTAGCAACTTCATACATATTGTGAAAACACATTTATTTCTAAATTTTGACGACATACCACATGTCATTGCTTTAAAGACTTGTTTTTGTTCAGTGAACTGTTGGGGAGTTCTCTAATGTCAATGCATTGATTCAATCACCAGTTACTTGAGAAAGAGAACTTCTGAGCACAGTCAGCCATTAAGAGACGAAAGTGAAATGAATATGAAAACCAACTATTCAGTAAATTACCTAGTAATGTACTTAAAAGATAAATTTTAAACACAAATGCATTTAAAAATAAAATAAAATAGAAATCCACCACTAATTCAATACTGATAATTTTACACATATTTAGGTCTTTTAAATTACTACGGGGAAAGCACAGGAAAAGTTGTCCACTCGCAATGAATGGCTTTTCTGTTAAGTCATAGTGGCATAAAATACGAGTCATTTTACAGATGCATGTGTTTTACTGAAAACATTTCGGGAAAACATCTCTTGTAATTACCTTGAAGACATAAGATATATGAGGCAATTACAATGATAGTTTTTGAATTAACTGTGAATTGTTTTCTCGAAGAACCATCTCATGGAGTACCTTTCCATGCTCCAAGGGAATTCATGATGTAATGGGGATGGCGAAAACAATTTATGTATTGATAAATTTTATGTTCGTTAAAGAAGTTGAATTGCGTATCTGTGTATCTCCAAGCATGATTCCGTACCGCTTCCGAAGCTAAATCTCCTTATTTTCATTTTAGAAAGCTTTCAAAACTTCATCTGTATACATCATCTTGTCGATGGTGATACCGCGTGAATGATTTTACAAAACCTGAAATATCGTTTATTCTTCCGGTCCCTTTTTCTGTCACCTTTATGTTCTGAATAAAAATTTAAACCAGCTACTACACTGGATCGCGAAGCAGAGCCAACATAGGAATTGAAGAAGATGCACATAATAATCAGTTATATCCGAAAGATTATGACTAAAGGGATTGAACGTCTTGTTTCTAACGTAATGAGATATATTTAAATATTTTGATTTGAGTTTCTTCAAACAGATTCTTCACAGAGGCATGTCAAATAAGATGGAAACGCTCTACACCTAGTTACTAAACGTTGTAAACTATCCTATTGAGACGAGCGTCAACTTCATGTAGCACCTTAATAAATAATTTATAAGAAAACGAAGAACAGAACCTGTGTATACCTCGGGTTGTGCTTGAATATCCCCGTTAGGTTCCAGGGATAAAAAGAAGTCACTTCATCGAAGAATATATATGTTTAGAAGAAAGCATGATTTTCCTGTCGTATTTGCCTCACGCGCTTAGTAAAAAGTAGATTTATAGGTTGTGTTAATAAAGTTAATGTAGCAGTACATTGTTAACAATTAAGTTTAAAGTAACAAAGATTTTAGCTTCTGAAAAATATTTTTTATATAGAAAGAAAATACGATTTGACGCCCTTCTACGAATTTTTAACGTTGAGCAGCAACCTGCCCTTCTTCTTGCTGAGCCCAAATCATGAACAACTCTTTTTTTGTACAAAGAAACAAAACTAGGGGGTAGTTCAAGGGAACAACCAAACACACTAAATATTAGCCTCTCTTAGTGTCACGTTTTATTTTTGGCTGGAATGCGAAAATCGCTAGTTTTATGTTAACTTTCTTTTACTACAATAAAAAATGATTAGAAGTTATCTTAAAAACCAGTCATTAAATCAAATAGGTGAAAACAGAAAATCTACAAATGAAAACAGACTTTGCGTAGTGGTAATTGTGTGTTCTACAATTGATCAAAACGACGATGAGAGAAGTAAATTTCTTTGTCTACTGTCTGAAAGAAATGTATGTATTGCATACAACTTAATTTTTCTACAAGTTGCATAATTATAAAAAAAGTTGAAATGTAAAGTAGAAGAAGTAACTTCCGGAAGAAAAGCGACACCGGAGGTGGTAATGAGAGCTGATGCAACTTTTCCTGGAACGAGGACCGACCATTCCTGTAACGGAAAAGACAGAATTCGATAGCTCCAGGAACAAGGACCGGGAGCGACCAAAGTGAATGGTGAACGACCGTTCCTTACTAGTTGTTCCCCGTCCTTCCTATCACTTCACTGAACAATTCCTTTGGACCCGTTCGCTAACGACGGACCTCTAACAAGAATTTCAGGTTTTGCAGCTACAGTGTTTTCAGTTCCATTCACTTTCATCAGAATATTCAGTAACTGCAATTTGTGTTCCAGTTCTAAAGGTTTAAACAGTTTATGACAGTTCGGCTGCTAATATTTTGGGATACTGGGATAAATGACTGAGCTCCCCGCACCCCCACATTATCTACATCCCTGCCCTATAGATACATTGGGCCTGCCATAAACAAGCGTTAATCAATACATGAGCAGTAAATAGGCTACGAATTATTGGAATCATCCCTGGTGAACACAAGAAGCACTGGTATTCAGTTGGCAACGTTATCGAACATGGAGCCCACGACTACAAACCAATAATAAACAGACACATGGGTACAGTTTGAAAAAAATCTCAGCTGCAGCTGAGAAGCTCATTTCAATCAACTTTTCATCCAGTTTACAAAATGTTATACAGAAATACCACTGCCACACCACAGGTTAGGTTCCTAGGACCTTGGAACGGATGCATCTGCTCTGTATCTATGTATAATGAATCTCTTCCCCATACAAGCTAAACTGAACCGATGTTGACTCAAAGTAATATGGCGACGGCGAATCCAGCTAATAAATTCAATTTCTCGCCACGCCACTCACATAGCCCACTGAATCCACGTGCTAGTGGTGTGATGGCAGATCTTGTTTCCTCGTTGATGGGTGGAGAGAGAACTTCACATTCAGATGACAGTGGCGCCAAAATCAGGCCCGCAACGCTCCAGTCATTTGCGGCGATTTCTCCGACGGCACATGTTGGATGCACTATAGCCGTTCGGCGGGTGCTCAAAACGGCGTGGTAACGCGACAAAATAGAACCTTCACAGTTTGAGCACATTGTTAGCTTATCTTTTTGATGGCTAGTAAGTTCATTGGAACGAATGAAGCACCCAGTGAGAGATAAGAAAATCACGATGGCCTGAAGAGCAAGTTGCCTGCAGAGGAACACTACATAATATTTTGCACCGATCTGAGATACAACATACCAGTAATAGTTGTTCCTTAACTAAGTGGAATAATCATCCCATTTTCCGGTTTTCAATTGAATATAACTAAAGAATAGTGTCAAATTCCAGATTGCACAAGCATGATATGTATGTTGTCGATTGGCGCTGATTTCTAACAATGCGTTTTCGAGAGCTTCTATTCTCAGATGAATTGATACAGTATATATTCATATCACGTACTCTATAATGAAAACAAAACAAAAAATCGGAGTTTAATTACATACAATATGGTGATTATTAAGTTCTGCTTGTAACGTAAAAACGTTGACGTATCTAACGGGCCACGTTCCCTTCCACGAGGCAAAAGTCTGGCAGACCATGTTCTACAGTTCACGCTCCGCGGTGTAGTGGAACGCGGAATTTTGCGTTGTGACGTCACCGGCTCCTTCTTCAAGTGTGTCTTCACCTCCAGTAAAAGGACGGTTTAACATTTTGTTCCAGTGGGACTGAATGTTATTACAATTTATAACGGATAACATCTTCGTCTACCTAATATTTATAATATGGGCAGCGAGAACGGAGACGGCTATCCTTATCTAAGAGATGGAACAGCAGTTGTACATCCACGGAATGAGGAGACAAACAGAGGCAACCCTAGTCAGCAGAAGAAGAAGAAGAAGAAGAAGAAGAAGAAGATTATCTTCGTCAGCTTCGAAATTTCTATCACTACGGTTAGTGAAAGAAGCTGAGTCATTAAGGTGAACACTAATGAAAATTTCAAATCCCCCTTCCTAATAACTTCCTCGTGGGAAGATCATAAATTACTTTCAATGGATATAGAATATCTTACTGCGTTCTACTTTTCAAGAAGATTTCATTGGCATCCCAGACATATTTTCTTAGCTTTTGTGGTACTGGTCTGAAGTTTCATTGTAGGGTTGCATTTTCTTATTTCTTGTGTCGACTATACTGCGCGATATGATACTGAGCGATGCTGATCATAAAACCACGGAGGCATCCCCTTGTCAGCCGTATTGTAGTCTCCATAGATGCTTCACGACAAATGGATATATACTCTGAAAAAGGTTACATATGAAGGAAAGGTTCTGGGTTTTCTCTGTCTCATATGAAACGTACCGCTGAGAAAGAAATATGACTTGAAATAAACATTAAAAGAATACAAATCATCTGAACTAACACGACGTAAACAGTAAACACGTCGAATAAGATTACCTGTTATTTGCAGAGGTTCTCCCCACAGTTACCATAACTAAAATAAATGCAATAATATAAGTGAATAACGAAAAGAATAGATTTAAGTGTCCCTGAAAGGCAAATAATTCTGTTGGATAATAGTTACGAGAAACTATATTGAAAACGAGATTTGGAAACTATTTTATTTTTTTCAGTTTCTGTCTCAGTTGGATTAAACATTTTTACACTCCTGGAAATTGAAATAAGAACACCGTGAATTCTTTGTCCCAGGAAGGGGAAACTTTATTGACACATTCCTGGGGTCAGATACATCACATGATCACACTGACAGAACCACAGGCACATAGACACAGGCAACAGAGCATGCACAATGTCGGCACTAGTACAGTGTATATCCACCTTTCGCAGCAATGCAGGCTGCTATTCTCCCATGGAGACGATCGTAGAGATGCTGGATGTAGTCCTTTGGAACGGCTTGCCATGCCATTTCCACCTGGCGCCTCAGTTGGACCAGCGTTCGTGCTGGACGTGCAGACCGCGTGAGACGACGCTTCATCCAGTCCCAAACATGCTCAATGGGGGACAGATCCGGAGATCTTGCTGGCCAGGGTAGTTGACTTACACCTTCTAGAGCACGTTGGGTGGCACAGGATACATGCGGACGTGCATTGTCCTGTTGGAACAGCAAGTTCCCTTGGCGGTCTAGGAATGGTAGAACGATGGGTTCGATGACGGTTTGGATGTACCGTGAACTATTCAGTGTCCCTCGACGATCACCAGTGGTGTACGGCCAGTGTAGGAGATCGCTCCCCACACCATGATGCCGGGTGTTGGCCCTGTGTGCCTCGGTCGTATGCAGTCCTGATTGTGGCGCTCACTTGCACGGCGCCAAACACGCATACGACCATCATTGGCACCAAGGCAGAAGCGACTCTCATCGCTGAAGACGACACGTCTCCATTCGTCCCTCCATTCACGCCTGTCGCGACACCACTGGAGGCGGGCTGCACGATGTTGGGGCGTGAGCGGAAGACGGCCTAACGGTGTGCGGGACCGTAGCCCAGCTTCATGGAGACGGTTGCGAATGGTCCTCGCCGATACCCCAGGAGCAACAGTGTCCCTAATTTGCTGGGAAGTGGCGGTGCGGTCCCCTACGGCACTGCGTAGGATCCTACGGTCTTGGCGTGCATCCGTGCGTCGCTGCGGTCCGGTCCCAGGTCGACGGGCACGTGCACCTTCCGCCGACCACTGGCGACAACATCGATGTACTGTGGAGACCTCACGCCCCACGTGTTGAGCAATTCGGCGGTACGTCCACCCGGCCTCCCGCATGCCCACTATACGCCCTCGCTCAAAGTCCGTCAACTGCACATACGGTTCACGTCCACGCTGTCGCGGCATGCTACCAGTGTTAAAGACTGCGATGGAGCTCCGTATGCCACGGCAAACTGGCTGACACTGACGGCGGCGGTGCACAAATGCTGCGCAGCTAGCGCCATTCGACGGCCAACACCGCGGTTCCTGGTGTGTCCGCTGTGCCGTGCGTGTGATCATTGCTTGTACAGCCCTCTCGCAGTGTCCGGAGCAAGTATGGTGGGTCTGACACACCGGTGTCAATGTGTTCTTTTTTCCATTTCCAGGAGTGTATTTGTGATGACTAGTTTCGGTCTACATTGTCCATTCTCAAACCATTACTCTCCGTCCGAACAGACCTTGGAAGGCCCAACGGAACCGACCGACCGCCGTTCCGTCCACACAGGCCAAGGGCGTCACTGGATGCGGATATGGAGGGGCATGTGGCCAGCACACCGCTCTCCCAGCCGCATGTCTAATTTCGTGACCGGAGCCGCTACTTCTCAGTCGAGTAGCTCCTCATTTTGCCTCACAAGGGCTGAGTGCACCCCGCTGGCCAACAGCGCTCGGCAGACCGGATGGTCACCCATCCAAGTGCTAGCCCAGCCCGACAGCGCTTAACCTCAGTGATCGGACGGAAACCGGTGTTACCACTGCGGCAGGACCGTTGGCATTCGCAAACCATAGCCGCAACAAATATATACTTGTTAATATAATCTTATAAAAAAATCTAAAATTAACCAACCCTCGTTAGTGTAATTAGCACCACATGCCTTTGTTGTTAATGTTTAAAAACAATTTCTAGTAGTGCATGCACATGCGGCAGCCATATCTGTTATTCACATGTTAAATTTGAATGTTTGTAAGAGATGCATCGACTTCACAAAGCCAAGAAAAGGCAGCTCACTCAAATCGTACTTGGTATACTGTTGGCCCATGTTATGACCGCGCCCAAGTGAACAGGGTAGAGGTCGCTAGCGCCTGCAAGCGATGTTCTTCCGTACTGGGATGTCCTCGATGCTTCTGTGCTTCTACAGTGGTAATCATCCGTTGAATCAAATACTACCAATCCAAGTACTAATTTCACGGCATCTAATGCAATCTGATAATCATTTAACGTAGCATTAAAACTGTTCAAAGTCAGGAAGTATTAAAATTGCATCGCCATAATCATATGTACTCGAACATTTACAGCGGCTATCATCTATTGTCAAAACTTAACTTTCAAAATAAAAAAACCACAGATATAAAATAGCACATAATCGGCAATGGATAACTTGCCTTGCTATTGGCACGTTACCCTTGTGTACGGGATAACAGATTTGTAATCAGCAAATGTTTTTTGTTGTTTAAAATTACAATGGTATAATATAAATATGATGTAAAAGTGCGGAGTCTGATTCCCGTATACAAAGCCAATAGTTAACCGTAAGTGAATCATACGCATCCACAAATTGTAGGTTAGATCAAAGTTATCTTTTGAAAAGAGCAAAGTGACCACTGTCTTTAAATTAAGACTGCTCATTTAATATTTTATTAGGTTCGTTAACTTTACCCTTTTAAATTTCTAATTCCTCCACAAGAAAAAGCTTCAATTCTTCGAGAGTTAACTGCAATATTTTTATAGATCTTTCGATGCTGCCGGCAACACGATTCGTGTTACGTTAGTACTGAACAAAAGCTGCTCGTTTGTTGGGGTCAACATGCTCCATAAACTTTGCCACAAAGTCATTCCCTGTTTGGCCAATACAGAAACGATTACGTGAACTACATCTCAGTTTGTGCACACCTGACGCGTCGTATTTCTTGCCGTTATTTGTTTTATCTTTTTTACTAATAGTATGTTTCAGGTTGAAATGGATACGGGTTGAAACGGATACAAGTTGAAAGGAACAGTGGTTCAAACTTAATATGACTACAAAGGATTAAGCACATAACGTTAAGAAATGTGATGCTTCGGGGGTGTATATGCTGTAATGTTGTTTATGTGTTCGGTTGTATATTGGCGAAACATGGCGTAGCTTTGCAAGGTTTAAGGAACATATTGGCCCTACTAACAAAACAGCTGTCGTTCAGTACTCACGTAACAAGAATGAAGCGTTCGGGAGCATCGAAAAATCTGTAAGAATACTGCAGTCAGCTCCGAAAGGATTTAAGCTTGTCATTCTGAAGAAATTACAAGTTTATAAGAGTAGAGTTAAGGAACCTGATAAAGTATCTAACCTACATTATTTTGATGCAGTTATTAACTCTTTATTCAGTAAACAGACTGTGCATTTTTACTTCGTAATTATTTTATTTCAATGTAATTTTAAAGAAAAAGTTATTAGTGCTTGTAGATACGTTACATGTGCACAAGAGTAATACGCCCTCAGCACTTTATACTAAAACGTGTCATTACTCACTACTGATTATATGCCATTTTATACTTGTTGTTTAGCATTTTCAGAGAAATATTTTGAGCGCGGCTTGTAGTCAACGTAAATGTTGAATACTTATGGTCATGGAATTGTCATTTTAATGCTTCGTGACTTAAGTAGATTTAATGTTACATTAACTGTTCAGTGGATTGTAATAGACGCTGTAAAATTTGTAGCTCGGCTGGTAATAGTGATTCAGTGGGTGTTTGCCAATGTAGAAGCACTAAAATATAAGGCTTCGCATTACGATTAGTATCACTTGTAGCCGCTAGCGACCTCTGTCTAGTTCCCTTCGACATGGTATGACCATGGTATGACAAGGGCCGTCAGCATACCGATTACGGTTGAAGCGAGTTGTCATTTCTTGTCTTTGTGAAGTCAGTGTATCTTGTTTATCAATTACTATTTTATATATACATAAAAATACCAGGTGTGCGGCTAATGCATATGTGTTCACTTTTGGAGATGTATGTTAACAGTTACGACGAAAATATGTAATGTTAATTACACTAATAACAGTTGCTTAATTTTCAAGAATGATATACGTTTTTAAGAACATCTTTTTAAAAATATGTTGACAACTACACGGTTTGTAGGCTAAGGTTTGAGAATGGACAATGTATTCCTAAATCAGTTATTGCAAACAAACATTTTTGGATGCAACTGTGGCAGAAACTGAAAAAAATAAAATTTTGTAATCCAAGTTGCTGGTCCTCGCTCCTACATTACATTGGAACTTCATAAATATGAGCCTTGTCCGGTGATACAGGATGATCGTGCCTGCCTTAAGTTTAACCCAAGGTGTTTACATTACAGTGTGACACCGCTGTATACACCAACTAATATTCATAACATGCCGAGAAATACAGAAAATTTAAAGCGCAAAGCAAGTAGAAAGGGTGAAATGCGATACAAAGGATGCATATGGACTCAAGGACAGGCTTTATCCGTATATACACAAGCTCTATTAGGACTGCTTAGTATTATGACCATCCTACAGTTTTGCATTTTTAGTGAAAAGGTGGTGGAAGTTGTCGTTGCTTCACGTAATGAGTTACACAAGGAACTTGACAATAAAGTTAAACCATCTATCTAGCGAAAATAATATTGAAAAATCTGACGGATTTGCTGGTAAAAATGTAAATTTAAAACACAACTTTCAGATTAGGATACGGCGTTACTGAACAAATGTTTAAAATATATCCCTGCAGTCGCAATATCAGCTAGCAATGCAACGAACGTAGTGGCCTAAGACAAAACTTTTTGTATGTGAGTAAAATTGAGTAGCATAAAAGAAGACAGGGTTGTTGTTAAGATACATAGATTGCTGATTAGTGAAAGACGGGAAGACGGGATTTTCAGTAATGATAATAGTCACTTAAGACTTACTGCTAATGATAACAGAAATTTACATGAAAATGAAGCTTTGACGATGAGACTGGATAAGGGAAATACTTCGGTGCAATACACTGCAAAGGTTTTGAGATTTTCTGGTGAAAATAACACAATCGAGGTTGGTAAGTATGCAACAAAATTATTTCGGACATTTCTCAAAAAGAAAATTGAAAACGCTCAGGTTTTGCTTGTCTCTTATTGAAAACGTAAACTAGTAAACATGGGCTCTACGTGGCCATCTTTGAATGAAACTTCAAGAAAAAACCAAAAGTATGCCCATAATTGTAAATGGGAGGAATGACCCTATGGCTCATTTGACTAGGCTGTTGTATGAAAACCTAAACAATGAATATAGATTTCCTGTTAACTACAGTGTGTCAAGGAGTATAGTTTCTGCCCATAAGATTAAAGAAATTTCGATCACTGATTAGATGATCTTAGTGAAATTATAAACGAATGTGGCATTTGCTGATACTTTAAAAATTGCGTAGTAAGCATAATCTGATATACAACAGTACAATGGGAAAGGGTGAGCTGGTTGTATTTCTAGAATCTTTAAATTTTGTTTGGTTTTTAACTTATTTGAGTTCGAACGTAAGGTTTAGCCTCAAAAACAACGCCTCGCGATGGGCAACTGTCTGTCAGGGCTAGTTGTAGATATTTTCATAAACAACTTAGAATTAAATGTGCTTATAACTAACCAAAAGTTGTGGTTTATAAATGATATTTCGATGATACGTTTTGGTACTCAAGGGAGGATAGACAGGTTTAGCAGCCCACCAACCTGTATATATTCAGCAACAAGAGAATATAATGAATACATGAGAAAGGAAATTTATTGAATGCAATGATAATTACAGAATAGTGTAAAGTAGTTTTCTAGTACACCGTAAACCAACAAAGTCAGATAAGATTATAAGGGCACGCACCAATCAACTTTCTCCGTATAAAAAGCATTTCTCCGTGTGATTGTAGCACGTCCTAGAAAATTGTCGCTGGAAGACACACAGTCGTCGCGGGAACATAGTATCCTCAAACTGTAGGCGGTAGCTAATGGTTGTAAGAGTAAAATGGCTACAAAAGCACTTCAAGAACACGAACGTACAAAAAAAAATTACTTTGCAATATCATGGTCCACTTACCGAGATATTAATACTTAACTTCCGAAGTGTCCTACAGATTTCACGGCATTTAGAAGGCGGGTTGAATCATAGTACTTATGAGAAAGATAAAGTAAGTAACGTTTCGAAATACGACGCGTCAGGTGTGTGTAAAGTAAAATGTGGTTCATGACATCGCTTCTATAATGGCCAAACACGGTGTAACTTTGCGACAAGGTTTAAGGAGCATGTTGGCCATAACAACCGAGCAGCTTTTTCTCAGTATTCACGTAACACGAATCATGTTGCCGGCAGCATCGAAAGATCCGCAAAAGCTTGATATTCTGAAGGAATTAGAAATTTATAAGAATTTGCCCTTTTCAAAAAAGAATTTTGATCTACACTATATTTTGAGGGTGCATATGATTTTACTTAGGATGAAAGATAGCGTTTGTATACAGGAAGAAGACTGTGCATTTTTACATCATAATTATTTCATATAATTAAAAAGAAATTTAGCGATTACAAATCTGTTATCCCTTTCAAAAGTGCCTACAGTACGGCGTCCTGCAACGTGTCAGTTACTCTTTACCGATTATGCCCTGTCTGTTGTTTTGCAGTTTTAGAGTTATATTTTGATAACGGCTGATATACACTGCAAATGTTCGATTGTCCCCTGATTACGGCGTTGAAATTTTAATACTTTAGTAGTTGGCATTAGATGCTGCGAAATTTATACGTTGATTCGTAATTTTTGAGTCAGTGGATGATTACTACTGTAGAAGCATCAAGCACGTATGCTCGCACAGCGAACAAACAGCTCTTGTAGCCGATAGTGATCTTTACCGAATTGACTTGGACACGATCATAGAGTAGGCCGTCACTATACCAAATATGGCTGGAGTTAGTTGTCATTTCTTGTCTTTGTAAAGTCATTGGTCCTTGTTCAGCATTTCTATAGTTACATTTTGATACATTTTATTTTTCTGCTTATTTTTAAAAGTTTGTTAAAATTGTATTAACAACTACGAATTGTTTGTAGGCTATAGTTCGAGAATGTACGATGTAGTTCAAAATTAGTCACCACATATCAAATTGGGAAAAGTGAAATTGAGTTTTACCAGTTGCATGTCGTTGGCCCTACATTATTTTGTAACTTCGTAAAGTAAGATATTTCGGTAACAGTTCCCTACATGACACCATTTTACCGTATCATAATCTCATAAGATAGAAGGAAAGCATACTGAAAGGTATGATGGAAATGGATGAACCAACAAAGGATTTAGTTATGACATTTGGATATGATTCTAAAGGGTTTTTCTCGTAATGTTTTAGAGCATTTGTTTGTATCTGTAGTCAAGATTAGGCACAATCTGCTTAAATTCTGTCACTGCATGGTAGCATCAGTTAATGTATTTTGAACTGTTTTTCTTATAGACTACGTTGTTAATCCCGTGGTTCTGCTTACTTTCTCACTATATCGAGTGTGAACAATTATGCTTCTAGTTCATTTCACCAAGCTTCATAGCACTTAATACTTTACCATAAATGGTGGTAATGCTGCTGAAAATTATTAGATACTTTTGAGCTGCTTGTGCTGTAATAAATCAGTAATAAATTGTCAGTATTAAATTAAATGCGGATCTAATTAAATCATAGCGTGTTTTAAAATGTATATTCCGGTAGCTTATTAGCGCACATTAACAACTGTTTGTTCCCCAATTCCGTAATGTTAAAGAGGAATACTGGTAAGATGAAATGGAGCAGTCACTGTAAATGACCGACCAGGTATTTCGCCGAACAGTGGTTGTGCTATACGTATAGGAAAGGAGAATATGGGAAAGGAGAACTACCAGGTACGAGTAGGCGTATGATCGAAAGGTAACGAAAAGCCGTTCGTTTGACTCACTGTCTCAGTCCTGTGTATACCTTCATCTTAAGTGTAATGTAGCTGTAATTGAAATTTATAGAGCAAAGGCAGTATAGGTATCACTTCGGCCCTGTTTAGAGTGGTAGATCTCTGATACAATGAAGGATCAGCATCACAATTCTGCGATAAGCCACGAAATTTTGTTTCGGCTCGGAGACACAGGTAATAGTTGTGGATACCATTAAAGGTTCTACCAACAGTTACCATTGCCGAAAAGTACAGAGCTTGCGTACTGAAGTATCAGAATAATTTGCCTGCGTATAAGAACTTCTGCAGTGCTTGCGTGGTTGACAACAAGCCAGAGATGGTCTGGATGGACTGCTGTTTGTGGAGATGTCATCAAAGACTGGTCCACGAGTGTAAAAGAGACGTGCTCTTCATAGGTCAAGCGCATTTTAGTTACAGAACTATCCCCACGAACACTTGCCCGAAGGTACATCCGTTGATGTTTCGTCGATGTTACATAAAAACATAGTACAAGATTCTGGGGTTTGTAGAGAGAACGTATTACATAAAGTTTTCTTTAGGAATCCTTGTCTGAAACTTAACATTTGGATGTAAAATATGTTTGAAAATCGAATCATTTTCGAATCTCCCGCTTCACGGTACCCACACAGCGGAGGCAATGACCTCTGTTGTGTGTGTCTATGCCTTCGGCATGGACAGTAATTCCAGCACATATCGTCCGGTTAACGTCTACGTGACAACGAGCGTCCTCTTCAAAGTCGATAGTGCGGGGTATCCTAGGGGCATCTCAGTCAACCCTCCAAGATGCGAACATTACAGTTTATCGCAGCAGTTTTTGTGGTCGAAAGAAAATGGTACGTGATGTAATTACAACAGGGACTGGCGAAGGCATCCTCTTCTCAGCTTGTTTGCGTACCTTGAAACGGGAGTTTTGAAATTGGTCTGACTTCACATATAGTTTTCATCCCAATGGAAATTTGTGGACTTGGTTCCTTGTGGCGGAAACTTCTTGTACGAAGTCCCGCTTATAGCCCCTACACCTGCAATAAGACTGTAACACCCTGTGTATAGGACCATGTTTAAAAAGATTCGTTTTGTTGGCTATGGTGTCCTAATCGGAGGAGACAACATAAAAAGTTGAGCGAGAAATTTAGTATATAAAAGTACCTGAATCTTTGACAATCATGCGTTTTTCTAACGCTGTATTAGAAGAAAGAATAGAAGTCCGTGTTGATGAAAATAGGGCTCAACAAATGATCAGAGTGATAAAAACTCTTTGTGTAACACTAATATTGATATAACGTATGTAATGATGATGATAAACAGAAGACCGAAATTCTAAACCTAGCTTTCAAAAACTCGTTTACGATAGAGGACTGCAGCATCATACCCCCTTTTAATGATCGAACAAACGAAAGGATGGCTAACATAGTTTTTAGTGTATCTGTGATAGTAAAACAGTTAAGATCCTTAGACGTCAGAAAGGCATCAGGCCCAGACGGTATCCCCGTAAGATTTTATGTTGACTATGCTACAAATAAAGCACCATTCTTATCCGTCATCTATCACAGATCATTGGAACGGCGGAAAGTTCCACGGGACTGGAAGAAGGCCAAGGTCATAGCAATCTATAAAAAGGGTAGAAAATCGGATGCACATAATTACCGGCCAATTTCACTGACATCGATTTGTTGTAGAACCACGGAACATATTTTGTGTTCAGACATAATGACCTTTCTAGACTCTGAGAAGCTCATCTGCAGAAACCAGCATGATTTTAGGAAACAGCCGTCATGCGAGACACAGCTGGCCCTCTTTGTGCATGATATACTACAGTCTCTACATACCGGCTCCCAAGTTGATGCCATAATTCTCTACTTTCGAAAGGCGTTCGACTCAGTTCCGCACTGTCGCTTGCTACAAAAAGTGCGCGCTTACGGTCTATCCAATGACATATGCGGTTGGATAGTAAGTTTTCTAACAGACAGGGAGCAGTATGTCGTCCTGAACGGGGTAACATCACCAGAAACAGTAGTAACTTCAGATGTGTCGCAGGGCAGCGTAATAGGTCCTCTGCTTTTTACGACTTACATAAACGATCTGGTTGATGGTATTGACAGCGGCCTTAGACTGTTTGCCGATGATGCTGTAGTCTACAGGAAAGTAGTATCACACGAAAGTTGTGAACAGATCAATGAGGATTTGCAGAAAATGAATGCGTGGTGTAATGACAGGCAATTATCTCTCAGTATTAGTAAGTGCAACCTACTGCGTATAACAAGGCGAAAATCCCCATAAGTGTATGGCTACAAAATAAATGATCAGTCTTTGGAAGCGATAACATCAGTCAGGTATCTGGGTGTGACTATTCGAAATGATCTCAAATGGAATGATCGGAGTACAGAAGTAACGGGTAAGGCGAACTCTATACTGCGATTTATTGATAGAATCTTGAAGCGTGCAGTCCTTCAACAAAGGCAATAGCTTACAATACGTTAGTTTGTCCAGTCTTAGAGTATTGTTCGTCTGTATGGGACCCTTACCAGTTGGGTCTGATTCAAGAGGTTGATAAGGTCCAAAGAAGAGCGGCAAGATTCGTGACTGGTACATTTAGCCATCGCAAGAGCGTTACAAATCTCATAGAAAGTCTGAAGTGGGACACACTTCCAGATAGACGACGCGCTAAACAGAAGGGGCTGCTCACTAAATTCCGAAATTCAATCTTCACCCAGGATGTAGAGCATATATTATTACCACCAACTTTCTAATCGCGTAATGATAATCATTCAAAGATAAGGGAAATAAGAGTTCGTACTGAGGCGTTCAGACAGTCGTTTTTCCCTAGCGCGATCCGCGAGTGGAACAGAGGGGCGGAAATATGACTTTGGCATGAATTGTGCCCTCCGCCGCACTCCGCTTGGTGGCTAGCGAGCGGAGTATATAAGTAGATGTAGATCTAACTTCTTTGTCTCTTTATACTTAATAATATCCTTAAATAACCATTCTCTTTGATGTAACATATATGTAAATATTTTATTCCAATGGTTCCAATGGCTCTGAGCACTATGGGACTTAATATCTGAGCTCATCAGTCCTCTAGCACTTAGAACTACTTAAACCTAACTAACCTAAGGACATCACACACATCCATGCCCGAGGCAGGATTAGAACCTGCCACCGTAGCAGTCTCGCGGTTCCGGACTGCAGCGCCTAGAACCGCATGGCCACCGCGGCCGGCGACAATATTTATTAATAGCTTATTATGAACTGGCTTTCGGTTTCTTAGGCCATCGTCAGATAATACTAAACAGATAGCACATGCAACTTCAATGAGAAATCACAGCTACACGGATACTCTGCAAATCACATTTAAGTACCTGGCAGAGGGTTTATCGAACTACCTTCACAATTCTCTGTTATTCCAATCTCGTAAAGCGTGCGGAAAGAACGAACACCTATATCTTTCCGTATGAGCTCTGATTTCCCTTATTTTATCGTGGTGATCGTTTCTCCCTATGTAAGTCGGTGTCAACAAAACATTTTCGCATTCGGAGGAGAAAGTTGGTGATTGGAATTTCGTGAGAAGGTTCCATGGCAACGAAAAACACCTTTCATTTAATTATGTCCAGCCCAAATCCTCTATCATTTCTGTGACATTCTCTTCCATATTTCGCGATAATAAAAAACGTGCTACCCTTCTTTAAACTTTTTCAATGTACTCCGTCGGTCCTATCTGAGAAGGATCCCACACCGCGCAGCAGTATTCTAAAAGCGGACGGACAAGCGTAGTGTAGGCAGTGTCCTTAGTAGATTTGTTATATTTTCTAAGTGTCCAGCCAATAAAACGCTGTCTTTGGATAGGCATCCAATCTAAGTTGCTCGTAATTGTTATTCCTAGGTATTTAGTAGAAATTGTGACCTTTATATTTGACTGGTTTATCGTGTAACTGAAGTTTAATGAATTCCTTTTAGCAGTCATGTGGATGACGTCACACGTTTCGTTATTTAGGATTAACTGCCAATTTTCGCACCATTCAGATATCTTTTCTAAATCGTTTTGCAGTATTTGATCTTAAGATGACTTTATTAGTCGATAAATGACAGCGTCATCTGCAAACAACCTAAGACGGCTGCTCAGATTGTCTCCCAAATGGTTTATATACATAAGGAATAGCAAAGTGCCTATAACACTACCTCGTCGACTTTCCGTCAATTACTACGAAATGAGACCTCAATGACAGGAAATCACAAATTCAGTCACATAACTGAGATGATATTCTATAAGCACGGAATTTCACTACGAGCCGCTTGTGTGGTACAGTGTCAAAAGCCTTCTGGAAATCCAGATATACGGAATCGATCTGAAATCCCTTGTCAATAGCACTCAACACTTCATGCGAATAAAGAGGTAGTCGGGTTCTCCAGGAATGATGTTTTCTAAACCCATGTTGGTTGTGTGTCAATAGACAGTTTTCTTCGAGGTAATTCATAACATTCAAACGTAATATATGTTCCATAATCCTGCCGCATATCGACGTAAATGATATGGGACTGTAATTAAGTGGATTACTCTTGAATATTTGTGTGACCTGTGCAACTTGCCAGTCTTTGGGTACAGATCTCTTGTCGAGTGAACAGTTGTATATGATTGTCAAGTATGGAGCTAATGCATCAGCATACTCTGAAAGGAACCTAATTGGTATACAGTCTTGACCAGAAGATTTGCTTTTATTAAGTGATGTAAGTTGCTTCACTACTCAAAAAATGGCTCTGAGAACTATGGGACTTAACGTCTGAGGTCATCAGTCCCCTAGAACTTAGAACTACTTAAACCTAACTAACCTAAGGACAGCACACACATCCATGCCCGAGGCAGGATTCGAACCTGCGACCGTAGCGGTCGCGCGGTTCCAGACTGAAGCGCCTAGAACTGCTCGGCCACTCCGGCCGGCTGCTTCACTACTCTGAGGATAAATAAAAGATTCACTCTTGACCTGAGTCTAAAGATAGATTGGTTCTTGCTACTACTGTTCAAACTGTACCATATCCAGGTACCACATGTTCCAATTACGCTACGTGTTATAAGGAAGTGAATGTTCCTTGAGGATGCAAATAATAATAGGAATAGAGAATGTAATTACCTAAAAACCAAGGACAGTATTTTCTAAAAATTAAGCTGATAACAGAACCTCTTGTCCCAATTTATATTGCTCCACCATTTGTAATTATTTACGTATAATAATCATTAGCTTACTGTTTCAATATACAGATAGTGTTATGGAGAGCCAGTTGTTGCAAAAGCTGATACTATTACTTCTGTGTTGACCATGGCAAACTACTGTTACATTGCTTAATAAATTGCACTACTTTTTGGTATCATATTTGCAAAACGTAAGTTCAGTATCAAGTAAAGTCAATCACAATAGTCAACTTTCTCTATGAATCGTACCTGTACTTGGTACAACTATGCCTACTTAGTCTGGCTACCGTTTCCTTTAGCATAATTACAGTTAAATTTATTGCTAATAGATGCTTCCTTCCATACCTGTTTGTTCTGCTACTCCTTCCCTTCAACAGAAATCTTTAGAGGAACACAAACAGTTCGATATCTTTAGTCACGATCAAATAAGTATCATTTCTCAGCAGTAGCATTATCGGTGTACTGCTGATTTAGTTGTAACTGCTAGCGTTAGTTTTGATCTGCAATGAATTTAAATTAGTCATAGCATCTACTAGTAACATCAAATACGCCATTCAAAAATCACAGGAGAAGTAACGATGCGTAGAAAATGTCAGAAGCCACAGGAAGATACGAAACGGATTACAACACTGTGAGACAGTGTCCGAAATCAGATACTGGATTATTAGGCATACCCAGAAGTATGGACGACGACCAGGGTGAGGTTTAAGGGAATTTTAAGAAAAAAGCAATGTGTAATGAAGTTTGATGCTCAAGTATTGCGGAATTATGATGCGCATTCCAGTAGCTCTGAGGCTGTAGGTACCGCGATAATGATTACAATGGTAGGTATCCGAAATGAACGGGTATGCTCTAGCGAGCTTTGTAACAGAAGTGTACTGTAGTTTCTTATTCTGTTTTTAAATGTCGGCATTAACTTTTATGTGCTGAAGCCTTTTCCACAAATGACAAAAAATTTTCCTGGAATTAAGGTTTATTTAAAACTGACAATCTGTTACAAAGTACAACATGGTCACTTGTCTAGGACAAGACATGCTATTCAAATTCAAACGCATTCCAGACATTCTTGTCAGTATTGTATTTAATCGTCTATCTGTTTAGTTAAAACTCTACAATACACCAACAATCAGTAAGTCAAATGAAATTAAGCAGAAGTGTTACAAAAATTAAGTTCCAAGTTAAAAGCCTTTTGAAATTGAAGTTGTTGGAAACCAACACAAATATCCATTTTGTATACAGGTAAAATTATTAAGATATTAAAAATACTTAATTCATTTGCCAGTATCGTATGCTCCATGGTGAAAAACCTTCTTCTCTTTCGACGTACAAGGTGGTGAATGACGAAGTAGGCTTAACTGTTCACATATTACAAATACAGTTCTGAAAATGTATAGCTTTTAATCATCATACAGTTCTGTACATGAATAATTAATCATGTTTTCCAAATACCTTTAATATACGTTACCTCACTAAAACGTGTAAAATGCAAAGTATTTACGTATGCTACACAAAACACAGTCTCCTGCCTACCAGTAACTAAAACTGTAGAAAAAGGCGGGAACTGCTTATAGCGGTATATTGTGCGCATCCCTTCATTTGGTTCTAAAGTCGGTCGCTAGACTATAGTATCGACCAAAAATCATCATGTGTTTCTAGGTACACAGTCCTCTAGATACAACACTCTCCCCTACTGTTTTTTTATGTCCTTGCACCTACTGTATTTCTATTTCAGTTAGATGTTGCAGTTAATAAAAATATTATATACCGACCAAGAAATCTTCCTTTAATCTGATGTACCTTAATAATTTGACTGTACTACGTACATCTTACGTACTTCTACTAACACGTAGGTGATTTGAAGACGACGGGGTGACCGAAACTGGGTGCCGGTAAATGAATACACGTTATAGAAGCTTTTGCAGGTTCCCTGGTGCCGCTCTTTACGTACACTAAAGATATGAAGCACTGTTTTAGAGACAGTGTCGTTTAAGGAAGTATTAGGTGTCACTGTGTAACATATTCATCTGTTTTCTGCCATTCTTACTCTTAACTCTTTCAGCCTTACTGTATCGGAACAAAGATGGGCTTTACGAGTAGTAGATAAGATACTTTTGTGCTTAATGTAAACTGTGGCGGGCTTGGTCATCAGCCATTTGTACAGCGTTAAGACATTTTTTTATTAGAGGCACATAGGCGAGCAGTTGAGTCTCAGAGAAGAATGTTCATGATTTGTGTTAATTTCATCAGTTTGTTGTCATTGTGTTACAAATAACTCAACTGGTTTGAAAGTCTGTAGTTTTTGTGATGAGTAAATTTTGTAATGCAAAAAATGGTACAAATGCCTCTGAGCACTATGGGACTTAACATCTATGGTCATCAGTCCCTAGAACTTAGAACTACTTAAACCTAACTAACCTAAGGACAGCACACAACACCCAGTCATCACGAGGCAGAGAAAATCCGTGACCCCGCCGGGAATCGGAATTTTGTAATAAGCAGAGTCTTATTCTGCTCTACAGTCTTTTTTTAAAAATAATCAGAGTTTAATTTTCAAGACACTTTTTGTAAAGTAAAACTCTCCTCCATCATTCATTAAAATCCTAATTATTTTTCGTGCATGCATTGCACCTTACGCGACACGCAGCCACAGATTGCGTCTGACAAGCAAAGAAAAATTTAGTAGTAAGTAGATAATTTTTCTTTAGCTGCTGCATTCGCTAATTTCAGTTTCCTGTGTAGGACGTCAGTACAGCAGACACAAAAGATCAAGCTGAGGGAGGTAATTCACTTTTCTTTAGGGGCAGATCTCACTTAGCATTCTTGTGAGCAAACAGTAACGTAGTCAGAATTGTCAGGGTGGTGTGCTAAGTAAGCAGATTAATTTACAGTGAACGACCTAGTAACCTTAAAGAGTTATTTTCTTCCGAGCTGAGCAGCATTTCATTTTGTGCCTATTTCAAGTCAAACATTGCACTGGATGGTACGTTACTTTTATTACGTACTTCAGTAATAACTTTCGGTAAAGTAGTTTTCAATAAGTACGCAGTTAGTTGGTTTTGGGATTTAATGTTACTAATTTCATTATTTCAGATTCAGCACATCACTAAGACTTAAGTTTTGTATCAGGACACTGTTCACAAACGAAGTACAGGACCAACCCACAGTGAGTATTTCTCAGCAGTTGATACGGTAACTACGGGGTACATTACACAAGCAGAAAATTTTTCGAAAAATAATATTCGGTGTTTCTTATACAAATAAATTAGAAATCTTATAGTTGTTAACAATGTTTTCCTCACAGGAGACATGTGGTACTTTGCATCTGTAATTCCGCTGAAAACAAGCGTTTTGACATCTCTTAAAAGAGAAATGTGGAAGTAGTTCTGCATGTGCAATTACGTACAAGACAGTACAGGGTGGCAGCCAGTCAAGGAATATTTTAGGAAATTTGTTTAAAAAATCTATTTCAAACACCCAGTGAAATCTTTACAAGTTCTCTTCCAGAGTATCTTACGCTGTACCTATGTGACACAAGTCGCCTGTCTTGTAAAACCGAGGCAGTTCTGTCCAGTTAAAGCTGTTAACAAGAGACGCCATTGATTTAAGCCAATAGCGTGCGTGGGGAACAGGTCACGTGTGTGGACGCTGGAGTGTTCTGTGGTGCGGAACACGGTTGCCTCTCTCTCTCTCTCTCCTGTAATCCAGACCTCGAGCAGAACAGACGTCTTCTCGGAAGGCAGAGCCTCTGTCTGTGCTTTTCACGACCGGCCACCAACATAAGTTAACATGAACCGCTTCCCCTTCCGTTGCCGATTTCAATTAATTATTCGACCTCCTAGACTGGCCTAAACCTGGTAGCTTCCGACCCTAGGCGCGCCCCTTGTACACCGTACATTGAAACATATTCCCTTTATTGTACTTAATTTCCTGTTTTGTCATTTAACGGCAGCCCTGGATGCCCATTCTCAAGTTCTGACCGCTCGACCTCCTGCACACCAGAAGTGGGATTATATACATTAACAAAGGTGTCAAAATTGGTATACATTAACAAGACCGAGCGGCGTCCTTGCTTGAATTAAAACTGCTAACAGGTACCGCTATAAGGGGGGATGTTATTTTCATCGTTCTGCTGGGCAATGTTCATAATTCAATCGTGCCGGCGTGCTTGGCTGGTAATTACGCGGAACTTGTGTTTAATGTACACGCTCCCTCCCAGTTTCGGGCGCCGCACGCGAACCCTGCGAAGTCGCGCAAGTTTGTTTTAAAGCGGCGGTCGCGCGTTCGTGGTGCTGGCTCTCACCACTTTTGTGGCTGAAGTGAATACGCAACAGGCATTCCGGCTAATCTATCCCATTTTCTTCACTTTATTCATTCCCTTTAAAACCTTGGACGCTGTGCTATTCTTTTCGACTAAAGCCGGATTACATGTTTCACTCACTGATTCACGTTAAATACAATGTTTCGCTGCACTGAAGAAATTGTAGTTCCTAAAATATTATATACTATATGAATATGTACGGCGGGATTGCTAGCGTCCCCTCGGACGCCTCCGCAAGTGATGGATAGGGGAAAGCCTTCCAGATATGGGTGGCACCGGTAAAAAGCAACAGCTGGGGTGGACTCTAACTAGCATCACTCGCGGAGTCTGTCATTCAGAGGACGCCAAAGGCATCTGTACTCCACGTTAGGGGCGGCCTTCAAAATCAGATCGCCAATCCTTTTTGAAGCCAGCGTGGTGATTATGCTTCCCACATCTGAGTCAAGGTCTGTGACAGTAAGGTAAATTGCTCCTTTGTGAAATTGGCCCCATATTCGGATATCCGGGTGAGAGCTGCTTTAGTGTCACAAATTCCTGTACAAAACGAGAGGAATATTGCATTCAAATATTCCCATATAATTGTCGTTCGCTAATGGGAGACGACAGATTGACAGAAATAGAACAGAAATTAGAAACAATTAACTGGAGTGTTCTTGGTTTGAGTAAAGTACGTTGTACAGGTAAAAATTGTCTTCGAGTAAATTCGCGAAATCTCTTCCATTAATTTGGTGAACCAAATGGAAAACTTAATGGAGGCGGGTTTTTACTAAACAAAACCATAGCATGCAATATGGCAATATTAGAAGGAATTTCAAGCAGAATTGCACGTTTGGTCCTAAAAGTATCCGAAAGGTATAAAATTCAAATACTTCAAGTATATGCGCCTGCTTACAGTCACTCGGACGAAGAGATACAATCCTTCTATGAGTGCTTGAAAGAAACTTGTGGAAAATGGCGAGATCTTTTTGCTAAATTTATAATTGGGGACTTAACTGCCAAAGTAGGAATGTACAAGGAAGGTGATTCAGTTGTTGTCAAACATGGAAAAGATGAAAAAATTACAGAGGTGAGAGACTGTTTCAGTTTCTAGAATGCATGAAAATACATCTTGTGAATGAGTTCTTCAAGATGCATCCTAGTAGCATATAGACTTGGAGGGGTGCTAACTTTAAAACGAAAAATGAAATAGACTTCATTCTTTCCAAAAGGTCTCAAAACGTTAAAGATGTCTCTGTACTGACCAAGTTCAATAGAAACAGTCATCATCGATTAATGAGATCAAGATCTAAACTGAAGGCAAAAGATGAAAAAGTGACACTAATTAAAGGAAAAAGAAAAAAATTTAAATTTAGAAGTATGGAAAGAGGAATTTTAAGAAAAAACTGAGCGGAAATGAAAATAATGTGAAGCGGAGACAGTACCAAAGATACTAATTACAACAGCTGAAGAGGCACGTGGCTTGCGCAAATCTCCATAAGTTTGATGGACGAATGAAGAAAAAGGAAAGTAGAAACAGACAAAGATAGGACAGAATACACACAACTGTGCAAGGCTGTGATAAAGAGAAAGAAAATGACATCGAGAAGTATGAAGAAGCTACGCTGCGAGCCAGTGTTCAGAAGATGTATCCATTTTTAAGACAGCCAAACACAAACTAATGATTGGAAAGAATCAGCTAATAACGTTAGACACAAACCAAGGCAGAATTACGGATATGAAAGAAATAATCGACCATACTGAGATCTTTCATACTAAACTATATAGTCGAGTCAGTGATGATACCGTGATCTTGGACGAATTCGATGCTTGTTTCCCAAATCGAAAAACGGTACCCCCAGAAGTCAAACATGCTCCAGACAAGGTGAAATGAGGAATGGCTCCAGGTGGTAATGAACTGTCAGTCGATGTTTTAAATCTAATAGATGACGAACCTATAAAGCTTTTAGCTAAAATATTTTCGAAATCTTTGTACAGTATAAAATGTAGTAAGAATTGGTAGGAATGTAGTCAGTGTACATGGTTACTGGCAGCGGTGGTCACGACAATGCACGACCGCAAGGTCAGCTTTCGGACAGCCACGAGGTACTACAGACAGCGAAGACCTTCGTGGTCGGCGTTTGGCTCTGACACAACGCGCTACATCCGCAGCAGTAGTTACGGCAGCAGTTGGCGCCACAGTGACACATAGAACGACTACTGATCTGGATGGCACTATCATAGCGTAGGCCTACATTGATGTTTTAAGCACCTTCTTGCTTCCCAAAGTTGAAGAGCAATTCGGGGATGGCGATTGCATGTTTCAACACGATAGAGCACATGTTCATAATGTACGGCCTGTGGCAGAGTGGTTACACGACAGTAACATCCCTGTAATGGACTGGCCTGCACAGAGTCCTGATCTGAATCCTACAGAACACCTGTGGAATGTTTTGGAACGCCTACTTCGTGCCAGGCCTCAACGACCGACATTGATACCTCTCCTCAGTGCAGCACTCCTTGAAGAATGGGCTGCCATTCCCATGCACCTGATTGAACGTATGCCCGCGAGAGTGGAAACTGTCATCAAGGCTAAGGGTGCGCCAACACCATATTGAGTTCCAGCATTACTGATGGGGGTTGCCACGAACTAGTGAGTCATTTTCAGCCAGGTGTCCGTAAACTTTTGATTTATATCATTTTCACGGAAAGTTCGGCGATGATACTACACTGAAAGAGGTTAGTTTGACTGTTCTTAGTGTTTATTATTATTCATAATTATTAAACTTATTCATGCTTCCTGATCAATCTCTGAAACTGAGATGTAAAGTAATTATCCCTCCTATTCGACAATAAACATATTCATGCTCACTGAGTAAGCACACTGCCTGATTTGTGAGATGGGTGACGCTAATGCAGCCCATGAACCTTGCATCCAAATGAAGCCCTTGTTGGTACTGGTTTTGAATGTGCTGTGTGGTGTGACCCTAAATAATCAAAACTGAAGGGTCATGCAGATGAGTAATAAAAGGAATCCGTTAAATTTTGGATACATGACAAATCGCACAAATCTGAAAGTTATCAAGTCAATGAAACACTTAGAACAAACACCGACCGACCGCCCTGTTATCTTCAGCCCTTAGGCGTCACCAGATGCAGATACGAAGGGTCACGTGGTCATCACAGCGCCGGCTGTTGTCAGTTTTCGTGACCGGTGACGCTACTTCTGAATCAAGTAGCTGCTCAATTGGCCTCACAAGGGCTGATTGCACCCTACTCACCAACAGCACTCGACAGACCCTGACGGTAACCCATCCAAGTGCTAGCCAAGCCTGACAGTGAAGTAAATACCCAAGTATGAAAATTACGATCAGCTTACGTTAGGAGTATGACATGAGTAAATGTGCGGGTAAGGCGAATCAGAGACTGTGTCTTATTGACAGAACACTTAGAACATGCAACAGATCCACTAAAGAGACTGCACACATTAGGCTTTTACGACTTCTGCTCTTATTGCTCTGTGGCATGGGACTCATGACCAAACAGAATTGACAGAGGGCATCGAAAGTATCACGAAACAGTGGACAGAGAGACATGAGACCGGAGTTGGGATGAGAATAATTAAAACAAAGGCTGTTTGCAAACCCACCCCACATTTGATAAGAATGTAAAATTTAACAATCGGAAGAAAAGCATGAAGTAGATATTTTAGGAACAGTCGCGGTGGGGGGTGGGGGGGGGTGGGGGTGGGCGTGGGCTTGGATGCTTTGTTCATAGGACAAATCAAGCAATGGTAAACATCGCGGTGCACATTGATCCCAAAAGCGGCCCTCCAGCATGACGTCTTGTCTGATCTAGGAATAGTGGCAAAAGTCTTAGTCCATCACGCTAGAGCCAGTCCTTCACTGTCAAAAGGAACCCTGCTGCGCGAGTACCAACCTCTAAACTGTAGTTAAGCTGCTTCTCATGGAAAAAATATCGCAGGCTAGGTGTACCGGGTTATCAAATACGAACTGTTTAATATCCCACACATCTGTCTAATTACGTAAACTGAACGCTACGGGATGCCTAATTTCTTTTGATTTAGTGAATCTTTCACGTGTAACACTGAAAATCCAGATATAACACCATCTGTACCACAAAAATATTTCCACCGTTCAATATCCGTCGATAACTTCAACTGTACTTGTAATTCTGAATTCCGTAACCTTTATTAACAGAAACTCTATTTAATATGTAATAGACGTAATAGTGTATTTATTTGTGAAGGTATATAATTGATTGTAGTAATAGTATAAATATTGTAAGTTGCTGGATAACAGCCAACGGAACTTTATTTATTGCTGAGCCACTGTTTATCTTTTCACATGGAGAGTCTCTGTCCCAATGCGAGCAGAGGAGGCGTAACAGCTTGAGTCATGGAAGAGTGCAGAAGTATTTATTGGGCACTCCCGCAGGTGAGGTGTGCAGCCATGATCGCACCAGTGTTTGCGCCCCTACTTCGTTAAGCAGTGAGTATTGAGAGCAAAGCCAGAGTGGAGTCTGGAGATGACTCGTGGTTCACAGCCAGCAGCAGCTGCAACAGCAGAAGCTCTGTACTGTCGTCGGCTACATTCTTCGTCGTCAGCACAGCTACAACATCATAACACTGTTAGCTGACAGACTATAATTAATATTGTACAGGCATTGTTTTTTCACAATGTTTGACTAACTTTTATGAATAATAACCTGCAACACTTACAAATTGTGGGGCACCTGTGTTGTCATTGTACTAAGACATTAGTAGCAAATTGGGTCACTTTCTTTTCCTTGCAATCACCGAGTGTCGTAAAAATATGAAAGTTGATTTACTATTTCTGACAGTTTCGTTTGTTTGCTAATGATAAATTTCAGTCTAAATTTTGATACCTCAACAACTGTTCATTTTTGTTTGCATAACATAAACTTACTACTTTGCGGCCTTAACTTCACTCACTTAAAGTAACGTAAAAGTTCACTGGCAAAACTGGTAACTAAAGATACAGCACCAATTGAGAATGCACAATTTCATTGATTCTGTATTTAGCTTAGAGCAGAGCTTCACAACATACGTGCTCGTGGAGCAAGCTGTGAGCAGCAAGGCGTGAGCACGGAGCAGCGTGAGCACGCAACCCCCACTATCGGACCAGAGCGGAGAGTGGGGAAAGTCACGTGGGGCACACAACAGCTGCCGCCAGTCAATGTAAATCCGCGGCCACCTGCAGGGCTATCACTCACGAATTATTACTGCGACAAATGAAACACATAAAGGAGAACGTACACATGCCACATAATTTTATTAGCTTAGTGTGTGCCTCTACATTCGCATTAATTTGTGAACTGTTACACAATAAAAGGTGTCACTGAAGTGTGGGATTCTCTATTATCTTGTACTTTTTGCCCTTTACAATTGCGTCTATGTTCGGAGTAAGTGTTCTTGTGCATTTTAGGCACAGCGTGCAGTTTAAATTTCGATCAGACAATGCGTTTCTCAGGCGCGTCTTCTTACATTTCATTGCAGAGGACAGTTGTTCACAAACATACGTGGAACCGAACATCGATATTATTGTAGCCGCCAGTTTGTGCAAACGAGGAATTCCAAAATGTTTTTCTTGTTCTGAAATTTGTCTCTGTATTCTCTGTCACACTGCAGGTCAATAATTTCTTGCTGCAGCTCAGGACGAATCTCTTAAATATTCGCTGAATATGGAGAGAACAGATCAAAATCACTGTCTAGTGCTGTCAGATCTTGAAAGCGCTGGTCAACTAAACTATGTGAATAACATTCACAGTCTTTGTGAACATCTTGCATGGATGATAATTTAGGAAAATGAGCTAGGTTTCCTGTTTCCAGCTGACTCACCCAAAGTGTCAATTTCATTTTAAAAGCTCGTATTCGATCTATGAAATGAGTAATTAGCAGATCTTTACCTTGTAGTGAAATGTTCAAAGCATTCAGATGGCTAGTTAAATCTGCTAAGAACGTGAGATCACATTCAAACGTGCGCGCGCATTTCCCCTCCCTCCCTACTCCGCGACCTTGCACCTGCTCGTGAGCACGTGCCTGATCAGACGCGAGTACTCGCGCTCAAAACCGGCCAGTTGTTAAGCCCTGGCTTAGAGAGTGATTTCTGCAGGCGTCGTACGAATCTCATTGTTCTTATGTTAAGAGTAAATCAGTTACCCGTTCGCTGAAAGTGAATTCACTTCGATCTTTCGGTATTTAAAAGTAAATTGCTTGCCTTCTTCCAAATTTTTGGATTACGTTACGCTGAGATTACTGAAAGCCATTTCTTTTTTTCGTAACAAAGTTTCAGTTACAGTCAATTATTTACTTAACCAGAAACTTCTTTTAACTTTGATTTCAAAATTTCATATTTCAGAATAAGTAACTGCAAAGAGAGAGGTTACATATGGAAAATTCTTAAAGAACACGTTTCATGGAACCAAAATTCATTTGGTTTAGAGGATATTTCATGGAACTCTCCGAATAGACACATGTCAACATTACTGCGAAAACTGACGTTTATGGATTCACTTAATGTCCTCAACGTACCAAAATTACGAAAGTACGTCTGTTAGATACCGTATTGGTAAGTTAACTTCTTCACATTCTAATCAAACTGGTGAATTTGATTATGTACAGATGGCATGCTAACGATCCAGGGCGATTTGTCCAGTGGTGACTACAGATCAGAAGATGATAGCAGCTGAAACAGAGCGGACAGAGTATTTTTACAATACAAAAGAGTTACAGAAGACAGTGATCCACTTATCATATAACACACGTGGCTCGCGACACCTCCTACCTGCAATGTATCCCAAGCGTTACGTCAGCCTGTGGCAAGATTCTGTTCGAAGTTGCACTGTTTCAGTCGGCGGTGCATGCAAACACCACCACACTACAAAACCTTACGAACGCATCCACAAAGACCCCAGAATATATTATAATGGTAAAATTAAAAGTATTATCAAACTGTTCCAATCCCAAAGAAAGCAGGTGTTGGCAGATGTGAAAATTACCGAACTATCAGTTTAATAAGCCACAGCTGCAAAATACTAACGGGAATTATTTACAGACGAATGGATAAACTGGTAGAAGCCGACCTCGGGGAGGATCAGTTGGGATTCCGCAGAAATGTTGGAACACGTGAGGCAATACCGATCTTACGACTTACCTTAGAAGAAAGATTAAGGAAAGGCAAACCTACGTTTCTAGCGTTTGTAGACTTAGAGAAAACTTTTGACAATGGTGACTGGAATACTCTCTTTCACATTCTAAAGGTGGCAGGGGTAGAATACAGGAAGCGAAAGGCTATTTACAATTTGTACGGAAACCAGATGGCAGTTACAATAGTCGAGGGGCATGAAAGGGAAGCAGTGGTTGGGAAAGGAGTGAGACAGGGTTGTAGCCTCTCTCCGGTGTTATTCAATCTGTATATTGAGCAAGCAGTAAAGGAAACAAAAGAAAAATTCGGAGTAGGTATTGAAATCCATGGAGAAGAAATAAAAACTTTGAAGTTCGCCGATAACATTGAAATTCTGTCAGAGACAGCAAAGGACTTGGAAGAGCAGTTGAACGGAATGGACAGTATCTTGAAATGAGGATATAAGATGAACATCAACAAAAGTAAAGCGAGGATAATGGGATGTAGTCGAATTTAGTCGGGTGATGCTGCGGGAATTAGATTAGGAAATGAGACACTTAAAGTAGTAAAGGAGTTTTGGTATTTGGGGAGCAAAATAACTGATGATGGTCGAAATAGAGAGGATATAAAATGTAGACTGGCAATGGCAAGGAAAGCGTTTGTGAAGAAGAGAAATTTGTTAACATCGAGTATAGATTTAAGTGTCAGGAAATCGTTTCTGAAAGTATTTGTATGGAGTGTAGCCATGTGTAGAAGTGAAACATGGACAATAAATAGTTTGGACAAGAAGAGAATAGAAGCTTTCGAAATGTGGTGCTACTGAAGAATGTTGAAGATTAGGTGGGTAGATCACGTAACTAATGAGGAGGTGTTGAATAGGATTGGGGAGAAGAGAAGTTTGTGGCACAACTTGACTAGAAGAAGGGATCGGTTGGTAGGACATGTCCTGAGGCATCAACGGATCACCAATTTAGCATTGGAGGGCAGCGTGGAGGGTAAAAATCGTAGAGGGAGACCAAGAGATGAATACACTAAACAGATTCAGAAGGATGTAGGTTGCAGTAGGTACTGGGAGATGAAGGAGCTTGCACAGGATAGATTAGCATGGAGAGCTGCATCAAACCAGTCTCAGGACTGAAGACCACAACAACAACAACATGTAAAGTTGTGTAAAAGTGCAATATTAAATTGATGCCTACATTCTTCCAAACATGGATGCTATAACTCGCAGAATGTATGGCCTCCGTAAACTCCGTTTTGTCTTTTAGCTAGAGTGTTAATGACCTTATCCAGATCAAAACCAAATTTAAATCTGGTCATGGTATTCTTAATTCAGTCACCAGGTTGTATCTTCTGATGTCAGCAAACTGCTAATATACCTGTAGAGGAGTACTTAAACTTTCTCACTGAATAAATCAGGAGCTATCCTAGTTGTCACAGATGATATAAGATTAGGTACAAACACTTGTTTAACACAAAATTATTTCCATTTCAGTGGCAAGATTTATAGAGTGTTGGGTGTTCTAGTATGGGATCCCCCAAACCTCTCAGTCCAGTCCTTGTTGGATTCTTCATGGACAATTTTGAAAAACAGTTTTTGAAAATAACCCACCCTCTTCCAAGTTTGGACACTGGTTTAGGTATGTAGACGGTGTATTGTGCTTCTGGGTGGCTTCCCTGTTCTAGACAGACCGCCTCAAGGACGCAATTCCTTGTGCACAATTCCACATTTAAGAGAAGTCTCACTGAGTGTAACTAGAAATCTTAAATCCAGGACTTCAAAACATCTTTTTCGACTACAACAGTATTGGTCTCATTTTTCCCAGAGGTACGAACAACACTGCAGCTCTGTAGGAGAGTGGAATATAAAAATCAATTGTAATTCTTACAAATTCTGTTTAGTTCTTATAGCCAGCCAATATGGACTCGCGAATGGAACACTATAGAAAATCAGGAAAGGAGACTCTAGTTTTGCAAACCACCTGTTTAAAGAAGGCTGTAGTCACGAAGTGCAACGTGAAGTATTATGTCACATCCATAAAGGAAGGACGGTGACCTACCTTGAAGGAGTGGAAATTGATAAACATAGGCTATATCCATGTCCGCAAGCATAGTAATGAATGACCACACATAGTTCCCTTACTTGCCACTTTTAACGGCAGATACTACTCATAATCCCATTCAAGCCATGTGAATTACCCCTCTAACTCACATACCATATTTTTTCCCTTACTGCTATTACTGTAATTACACTTGCCTTGATAAAAATTTACTTTTTATAATCACAAATGCTTCACTTGCCTTCTTAGTCTCACGAATATATACCAGGCTGTTTGGAAATTAGAGTGTGTTTTTTTTTTTTTTTCGGTGTCTCCATCGGAACATGTCACCAAAGTTTATTAATCAGTTTTTTTCTGAAAACCATTGTCGTAACTTTTTATACCGTTCATTAGCTAAAGTGTTATTCATTTTATCTTTGTTAAATAATTTTACATCGTATTTCTACCGATATAAGTCATCTTATTTTAGTCCTAAGGCTAACGTAAACAATTTTCTTCTTTGGAAATCATGATACTCTGTAGATTCACTACTTTAAAGTCTTAGACCCTACAATACTTTCACTGCGCGAGATACTTGTCTTTGTACCTGATGACGGCGTCACAGCCGAAAGCCGGTTTACGAACCAAAGAACGAAAACTGTAGAATATTACACTAGTGTTGTGTGTTTTTTCATTCATAACGTCGAATTCTACCAAGGACCGAAGGAACAGTCAATCATTGCTGAGATTGTAAGGTTGATTGCGGCTTTATCTCTTGATTGTTTTTTAAAATGATTGCTTCTGTGCTGATGATAAAAAACTGATTTGTTTCGGAATGTTGTTGTACACACCTCTCAATCTGGCACCACTACTCGCAACTACAGTCACTTCATCCTGATCCCTAGGATCTATTCAGAGTGGATTTCAAATGTATACGGTTTCCCATCAGCTCGAGCTTCGCCGTGATGATAAATATATTACAAGAACAGACATTCAAGACAGTGGAAGCTGACAATTCTTCACACGATCAATTAGTTTTATGTGTCGCGCTGATATGTATTTTCACCTCACAGTCTGCCGTTTCGGCACTTCACTCTAAAATATGCGTATTCAACATTTATCAGCCACGATCACGTATTATAGCTAACGCACGAGGGTTTTCCAAATGAAAGTTCCGTTCAGTCTCGAAATGGAGATCACAGAGACAATCAAAATATATTATTTTCACCATTTAATTACACCTTCTAGATATTTCCGTACGTGAGTTGCCTCTCCGACAGTAACGTTGTACCAATTTTTCAATCCGATCATCATAGGAGGCAACGACCTGTGCTTTTCTCCAATTCTCTGTCCTGGCCTGAAGCTCGTGTTGTCTGTGACAAAATATTGTCTTCCTAGGCAGTTGTTCACGTGAGAAGAGATGAAAATGAGAGGGAGCCACGTCAGGGCAGCATGACGAATGATCAAACACTTCCTATAGAAAATGTTGCAGGAGTGTCTTTATTGTCCCTTCAATAGCCGCCCAAGAATTGTCATGAAGAAGGAAATGAATGACATTAAGTTCATGTGGGGTAGCGTGAAATCGGGCGAAGTCTCTGGGCAGACATCCATCCTTGGCGGGAGACACTACTTTCTTGGCATTTTTACGTGCTTACTGTGCCCTCAGAGCTGCAAAGTGTAACGAGACGCGATCGACGGTCATGCTAGAGACACTGCCTAACACATCAGTGCAGAGCTTCGTCGGATTTTCATTGTCGCTGCCATCAACTTCTACGCGAGTGTCGTACTGACTAAAGATCGTTATTACATACTGAGATCTTCTGAACCTACGACCGCCAGAGAATTGGTAATACCTGCACACGCCATCCTGGCATTAATAGTGTCTACTCACGATCTCATTATGGCTGGTGTCAAAAGAAAGCAAACGCAAAAGACCGCCGTCGTGGGACACCATTTAGCATCATCATCTGACGTGGTAAGCGGCAGCAATCTATATCTGACTGTTACCATGTGATTGTGTTGACAGTGTCTAATCGTTTAAGTGGTTGGGTTGGTTGGAAGGTATGTCTGGGGCAGATAGATTCTGTGATTTGAATTAATTTAAAGGAAACACTAGAGAAACGGCTGGTCGTTTGCACCCATTTAGGTGTATGTAGTATAATTTTTTGTGGCATAGTGCTCCATGCAAGCAGTCTTCAGCAGTGAACTTTTTTAAACGTAGAAGGCATAAAGATTACACCAGAGAGAGTAAGGAATGCGCAAGACTAGCCGCTCATGCCCAAGAACTTGGGGTATTTGTAGTAGAGTGTGCAACAACGATTTTAGTATGAAGTCCTTTCCTGTGGTAGTCTTCCTGTTGTATTTATATTGTTGTTATAGACACAGGCTGTATGAGTAACTGATGAGAAAAAGAGGTTGCCGCTATAGTGGTAGTACTGGCTGTTTCCCGAAGAGATGGCACGATTATGGGCAGATGTCGTGGACTTGCAGAAGCAGGCAGATGCATTAAGGGGGGTTAGATCCTCCTCCAGTATGAATAGCACCCAACCTAAATGCCTGTATCGGAACCTTAGTTTCTACCTTTCTTGGTAGAGAAGGAGAAGATTTCTTAGCATTTCTGGACAGTCTGCTGATAGCCACAAACATGGTCCAGAGGGACAATTGTTTAATAAGGCCAAGTTAAGTTACGGTTGATGGGATATGGAGAAACGTACCGGGTGTATCCCGATGAGATAATAAACGCTCAGACGTTTGAACCTCTGAGTCGGAAGATTATAGATGTTACAAGGAAGAAGTAGAAAGTGATTCACTAATACAGGGTGAATCCAGACAATTTCATATACCGGATAAGGAAGCTTAATGTGAATTCAAAAAGTTGATGGGGCGTTAATACTAATTAGATTCTTCTGCAAGGAGCAGAACAGAGAGCGTTAGACGCATGTTTTCGCGGACTACCATCCGATGTATCGAGAAAGGAATGAGTTTCCTAAAGACTTATTTGAAAACACTGGAATGGTGACACCATTGGAGGGGATAGACTTAGTGACCCGAGTTCGTAATAAGAGGTCGATTTTTCCCAGTGAGAGCTTTATGAGTGAGGTCGATCAGGACCACATAAAGCGCGGTAGAAACGTGAAAGAGTGGCTATCGGAAAAGTGAGTGGGTATTGCAAATGTGATGGAGGGCAGAATAGAAAGCATGATAGAAAGGCACGGAATGGAAATGGTTGCCTGCTAGCCTGCCATTAAACGACAATGGCAGCCCCAGAGCCGACGACTGGGACTTCCAGTAAAATTTAGATAACTAAAACTTGTCTAGAAGCGGAGATACGCTTAACTACACTTGTTGTAGCTGCGATTCTCAGTCATAAAAATTGTTTTGAATGATATCATCTTTACGCCAGTGACTGTGATAAGTTTTTATTACACTATTGCAATTTTGGCCTTAGGCCATTATCAAGTGCTGATATTATGGCTTTAAGCCCTGTCAGCTTACATTACGCTGACGTGGCTTAAAGCCATAATATCATCACTTGATAATAGACTATGGTCGAATTTTCATTAGTGTAATAAAAACTTACAACAGTCACTTGCGTAAAGATGATGTCCTTCAAAAAACGCTTAACTAGTTTATTGGATGGAACATATGTTTTTATTGGATACAGACCCACAAATATCCGTGGCAAGTTTGGATCTCATAAGAAAGAGGTGGCTAGACACACTATGGTCTAAGTTATGAGCAGTGGAGGGTGCTGGCGCGAGTTCGCTGGGATCGGCGATATTGTATTTTCAGGTACGGGCAAGGCATTTCCGTGATTGTGTGAAAGATTAGCCTCTCATAGCTGGCGGCTACTGAGCAATCTTAGGGGTAGATTTCCTACATGAGCACCACACTAAAACTGATCTTTGATAGCATATAGTCGAACTCGATCGGACATCGTGTTACCTGAGCGAAAACGTCAGCAACACACTGTCACAAGTTTTTTCACATGCACAAGGGGACCGATTAAACTGCATACAAGACCACAAGGGATTTATTCACGTGGTAAGGTACCGCAGGGCACAGGGAAGCTACTGTGGGTGAGCCTAGGTACGTATTAGCTAACAGATAATTTATGTTTCATTGAGCCACTGAACGAAAATGACGTGTGAGACAAGGCAGGACGTTTTGCATGTAGGAGCGTTGTACGCAACAGGAGATAGATGGTGAGCAGGTAGTGTCCGTTAGAATACAGATATGTGGGACCTAAAACATGGGCTTGTCTAAAGGATTGGTGGTCGACAATTTGGAAATTTAGAAGGGAGATGATTAAAATAAACGTTACGAAGGAATGGAAAAATTAGGTATGGAGGAGCTGTCGCTACAAGTTGAGAATCAGTGACATCTTCGTGGGTATTTTCTACAAGGTGCATTCAAGTTCTAAGGGCTCAGAGTTATTTTCTCCGGACTGGAAAGAGATAGAAACATGCGCATTGTTTTAAAATGAGGCCGCGTTCATTGTCAATACGTCCCAGAGATGGCGGCACCGTACGACAGATGGAATTTTGCCACCAGCGGCGAGAATGAGAACTGTTTTACATACTTAAAATGGCGACGTTTTTCTTACTTGAACAGCGTGCAATCATTCGTTTTCTGAATTTGCGTGGTGTGAAACCAATTGAAATTCATCGACAGTTAAAGGAGACATGTGATGATGGAGTTATGGATGTGTCGAAAGTGCGTTCATGGGTGCGACAGTTTTATGAAGGCAGAACATCGTGTGACAACAAACGGTAACAACCTCGGGCTCGCACAAGCCGGTCTGACGACATGATCGAGAAAGTGGAGAGAATTGTTTTGGGGGATCGCCGAATGGCTGTTGAACAGATCTCCTCCAGAGTTGGCATTTATGTGGGTTCTGTGCACACAATCCTGCATGACGACCTGAAAATGCGAAAAGTGTCATCCAGGTGGGTACCACGGATGCTGACGGACGAGCACATGGCTGCCCAAGTGGCATGTTTCCAAGCAATGTTGACGCGCAATGACAACATGAATGGGACTTTCTTTTCGTCGGTTGTGATAATGGATGAGATGTGGATGCCATTTTTCAATCCAGAAACAAAGCACCAGTCAGCTCAATGGAAGCACACAGATTCACCGCCACCTAAAAAATTTCGGGTAACCGCCAGTGCTGAAAAAATGATGGTGTCCATGTTCTGGGACAGCGAGGGCGTAATCCTTAGCCATTGCGTTCCAAAGGGCACTATGGTAACAGGTGCATCCTACGAAAATGTTTTGAAGAACAAATTCCTTCCTGTACTGCAACAAAAACCTCTGGGAAGGGCTGCGCGTGTGCTGTTTCACCAAGACAACGCACCCGCACATCGAGCTAACGTTACGCAACAGTTTCTTCGTGATAACAACTTTGAAGTGATTCCTCATGCTCCCTACTCACCTGACCTGGCTCCTAGTGACTTTTGGCTTTTTCCAGCAATGAAAGACACTCTCCGTGGCCGCTTATTCACCAGCCGTGCTGCTATTGCCTCAGCGATTTTCCAGTGGTTAAAACAGACTCCTAAAGAAGCCTTCGCAACTGCCATGAAATCATGGCGTCAGCGTTGTGAAAAATGTGTACGTCTGCAGGGCGATTACGTCGAGAAGTAACGCCAGTTTCATCGATCTCGGGTGAGTAGTTAATTAGAAAAAAAATCGGAGGCCTTAGAACTTGAATGCTCCTCGTAGCGACTTGGAACGACATAGCTATGTCAGAAGTGTAACCACACTTAAAGTCATTCACTTCTGAAACACAAAAGCACAACATAAATTTTATTTGTGAGTTAACTAATTTCAGTTCATAAAACGATCGGAAATATTCCAAAGTATGCTCCACTGATATGAGAATGTAAATAGTATCACCATCTGTTAGTGGTGTAAGGAAGATTTTCCATAAATATCGTAACTTCAATGTGAGAATTTCGGTATTTGCTGACAATGCTATTTGCGTAATCAAATATTTCAAAAGTTAAAATGTACTGACAGACAGGATGTGTATTAAAGAGAAACAAAATATGTATAAAATTTACTGTTCTTGTACGAGAACTGCCCTCGTTTGGCAGAGACTTTCTCCGTCGTAATAACTCTGAGCAGTAATCTGTGGTACTTATTCGTCGTTGTATTGGCGTGTGGTCAGTTTACCTCTGTGAACAGCCTGTGACAATAGATGAAATACACATCGAGAAAATTTATAAAGTGGCTATACATGGAGGTACTACAAGTGCATCTACATCTACATTTATACTCCGCAAGCCACACAACGGTGTGCACTTTACGTGCCAATGTCATTACCTCCCTTTTCTGTAACAGTCGCGTATGGTTCGCGGGAAGAACGACTGTCTGAAAGCCTCCGTGCGCGCTCGAATCTCTCTAATTTTACATTCGTGATCTCCTCGGGAGGTATAAGTAGGGGGAAGCAATATATTCGATACCTCATCTAGAAACGCACCCTCTCGAAACCTGGCAAGCAAGCTACACCGCGATGCAGAGCGCCTCTCTTGCAGAGTCTGCCACTTGAGTTTGCTAAACATCTCCGTAACGCTATCACGGTTACCAAATAACCCTGTGACAAACGCGCCGCTCTTCTCTGGGTCTTCTCTATCTCGTCCGTCAACCTGCTCTGGTACGGATCCCACACTGTTGAGCAAACCTCAAGTATAGGTCGAACGAGTGTATTGTAAGCCACCTCCTTTGTTGATGGACTACATTTTCTAAGGACTCTCCCAATGAATCACAACCTGGTACCCGCCTTACCAACAGTTAATTTTATATGATCATTCCACTTCAAATCGTTCCGCACGCATACTCCCAGATATTTTACAGAAGTAACTGCTACCAATGTTTGTTCCGCTATCATGTAATCATACAATAAAGGATCCTTCTTTCTATGTATTCGCAATACATTACATTTGTCTATGTTAAGGGTCAGTTGCCACTCCCTGCACCAAGTGCCTATCCGCTGCAGATCTTCCTTCATTTCGCTACAATTTTCTAATGCTGCAACTTCTCTGTATACTACAGCATCATCCGCGAAAAGCCGCATGGAACTTCCGACACTATCTATTAGGTCATTTATATATATTGAGAAAAGTAATGGTCCCATTACACCCCCTGTGGCACGCCGAGTTTACTTTAACGTCTGTAGACGTCGCTCCATTGATAACAACATGCTGTGGTCTGTTTGCTAAAAATTCTTCAATCCAGCCACACAGCTGCTCTGATATTCCGTAGGCTCCTACTTTGCTTATCAGGCGACAGTATGGAACTGTATCGAACACCTTCCGGAAGTCAAGGAAAACAGCATCTACCTGGGAGCCTGTATCTAATATTTTCTGGGTCTCATGAACAAATAAAGCGAGTTGGGTCTCACACGATCGCTGTTTCCGGAATCCATGCTGAATCCTACAGAGTAGATTCTGGGTTCCCAAAAACGACATGACACTCGAGCAAAAAACATGTTCTAAAATTCTACAACAGATCGATGTCAGAGATATAGGTCTATAGTTTTGCGCATCTGCTCGACGACCCTTCTTGAAGACTGGGACTACCTGTGCTCTTTTCCAATCATTTGGAACCTTCCGTTCCTTTAGAGACTTGCGGTACACGGCTGTTAGAAGGAGGGCAAGTTTTTTCGCGTACTCTGTGTAAAATCGAATTGGTATCCCGTCAGGTCCAGTGGACTTTCCTCTGTTGAGTGATTCCAGTTGCTTTTCTATTCCTTGGGCACTTATTTCGATGTCAGCCATTTTTTGATTTGTGCGAGGATTTAGAGAAGGAACTGCAGTGCGGTCTTCCTCTGTGAAACAGCTTTGGAAAAAGGTGTTTAGTATTTCAGCTTTACGCGTGTCATCCTCTGTTTCAATGCCATTCTCATCCCGGAGTATCTGGATATGCTGTTTCGAGCCACTTACTGATTTAACGTGTGACCAGAACTTCCTAGGATTTTCTGTCGATTCGGTACAGAGAATTTTACTTTCGAATTCACTGAACGCTTCACGCATAGCCCTCGTTACGCTAACTTTGACATCATTTAGCTCCTGTTTATCTGAGAGGTTTTGGCTGCGTTTAAACTTGCAGTGGAGCTCTCTTTCCTTTCGCAGTAGTTTCCTAACTTTGTTGTTGAACCACAGTGGGTTTTTCCCGCCCCACACAGTTTTACTCGGCACGTACCTGTCTAAAACGCATTTTACGATTGCCTTGAACTTTTTCCATAAACACTCAACATTGTCAGTGTCGGAACAGAAATTTTCGTTTTGATCTGTTAGGTAGTCTGAAATCTGCCTTCTATTACTCTTGCTAAACAGATAAACCTTCCTCCCTTTTTTTTATATTCCTATTAACTTCCATATTCAGAGATGCTGCAATGGCCTTATGATCACTGATTCCCTGCTTTACACTTACAGAGTAGAAAAGTTCGGGTCTGTTTGTTATCAGTAGGTCCAAGATGTTATCTCCACGAGTCGGTACTCTGTTTAATTGCTCGAGGTAATTTTCGGATAGTGCACTCAGTATAATGTCACTCGATGCTCTGTCCCTATCACCCGTCCTAAACATCTGAGTGTCCCAGTCTATATCTGGTAAATTGAAATCTCCACCTAAGACTATAACATGCTGAGAAAATCTATGTGAAATGTATCCCAAATTTTCTCTCAGTTGTTCTGCCACTAATGCTGCTGAGTCGGGAGGTCGGTAAAAGGAGCCAATTATTAACCTACCTCGGTTGTTGAGTGTAACCTCCACCCATAATAATTCACAGGAACCATCCACTTCTACTTCACTACAGGATAAACTACTACTAACAGCGACGAACACTCCACCACCGGTTGCATGCAATCTATCCTTTCTAAACACCGTCTGTACCTTTGTAAAAATTTCGGCAGAATTTATCTCTGGCTTGAGCCAGCTTACTGTACCTATAACGATTTCAGCTTCGGTGCTTTCTATCAGCGCTTGAAGTTCCGGTACTTTACCAACGCAGCTTCGACAGTTTACAATTACAATACCGATTGCTGCTTGGTCCCCGCATGTCCTGACTTCGCCCCGCACCCGTTGAGGCTGTTGCCCTTTCTGTACTTGCCCAAGGCCATCTAAACTAAAAAACCGCCCAGCCCACGCCACACAACCCCTGCTACCCGTGTAGCCGCTTGCTGCGTGTAGTGGACTCCTGACCTATCCAGCGGAACCCGAAACCCCACCACCCTATGGCGCAAGTCGAGGAATCTGCAGCCCACACGGTCGCAGAACCGTCTCAGTCTCTGATTCAGACCCTCCACTCGGCTCTGTACTAAAGGTCCGCCGTCAGTCCTGTCGACGATGCTGCAGATGGTGAGCTCTGCTTTCATCCCGCTAGCAAGACTGGCAGTCTTCACCAAATCAGATAGTCGTCGGAAGCCAGAGAGGATTTCCTCCGATCCATAGCGACACACATGATTGGTGCCGACATGAGCGACCAACTGCAGATGGGTGCACCCTGTACCCTTCATGGCATCCAGAAGGATCCTTTCCACATCTGGAATCACTCGCCCCGGTATGCACACGGAGTGCACATTGGTTTTCTTCCCCTCTCTTGCTCTCATATCCCTAAGGGGCCCCATTACGCGCCTGACGTTGGAGCTCCCAACTACCGGTAAACCCACCCTCTGCGACCGCCCGGATCTTGCAGACTGAGGGGCAACCTCTGGAACAGGACAAGCAGCCAAGTCTGGCCGAAGATCAGTATCAGCCTGAGACAGTGCCTGAAACCGGTCCGTCAGACAAACTGGAGAGGCCTTCCGCTCAGCCCTCCGGAATGTCTTTCGCCCCCTGCCACACCTCGAGACGACCTCCCACTCTACCACAGGTGAGGGATCAGCCTCAATGTGGGCAGTATCCCCGGCAGCCACAGTCGTAGCCCGATCGGGGGATTCGTGGGACAAGCTGGCCGTCCCCGACAAACCCCCATCCGGACCCCCACAGTGATGCCCATTGGCAACAGCCTCAAGCTGTGTGACCGAAGCCAACACTGCCTGAAGCTGGGAGCGAAGGGATGCCAACTCAGCCTGCATCCGAACACAGCAGTTGCAGTCCCTATCCATGCTAAAAACTGTTGTGCAAAGAACGTCTGAACTAATGTACAGAGAGTACAAACAAATCGACACAAAATTTAAACGGTTATTAAAATACAAGATTGCCTAGTGCATGCAGTAATGCTGCTACTTGCGCACTGCTGACACACTGCTCGGCGGCGGAAGGAGACTACGCGATTTTACACTATTCAGGTACTAAAACGTGATGCTACAACTCTCAAATACTATAATACGCCCGAAATTTATGAATTAAACAATGCAAGGACTAAAAACACGCAAAGAAATTAATTAAACTATGTAACAAATAAGTGAGCTAGGAGTATACGACTTTCTGCTGGCAGCTGCTCATCTAACGGCGTCAGAGAGCACACTGGCTGTGACCAACCGACACTGGCCGTTCAAAACAAAAACAGAAGACAGGTGACTACGCGAATTTACACTATTCAGGTACTAAAACGCGATGCCTCAACTCTCAAAATTAATGAATTAAAGAATGCAAGTACCAAAAAAAAAAGCTAAGAAATTAGTTAAACTATGTAACAAATAAGTGACCTAGGAGTATACGACTTTCTGCTGTCAGCTGCTTCTCCAACGGCGGCAGAGAGCACACTGTAGATAGTACAACCATTGATAATTAACTTAAAATGGTAGCGAACGGAACAAGGAAGGAATAGGAAATTATTTATCTGCCGCTGAACCTCTGCGTCACAGCAACGATCCAGTAAAGTGATATTTACTTGTAAAGTGCAGTTTATCACTAACAGTTCGCGTTCGCATTCTGTAACTTAAAAATGGAAGACAGTGTACACAACTGATTTCTTTTATTAACTATTTTCACAACCTTTCATTACAAAATATTTTGGGACTAATGTATAAAATTTCATTACGAGCGGGTTGTCTCCGCCATTTGAGCACATTATTCCATTTTAGTAACTGCACTATGTTACCTATTTAAATAGTTATGTTAATTAATCGATGAATAGTATGTCCGCCGCCGTAGCGTAGCGGTAGGGTTAACACCTATTACACAGGGTACCAGGCAGAGGACTGGGTGTTGTGTGCCGATCATCGTCATTTTCATCATTATTGACTTTCATGTCACCGAAGTGGCGTCAACTAAAAAGGACTTGCAATATGGCGGCCGAACTCCCCTGAATGGAGCCTCCCGGCCAACAATGCCCCACGATCATTTCATTTCGGTATTTTAATGTCCATGTATGAATCTGTAACTGATTGTTGTGGTTCCGTGATGCAACACGACTCGTTGTCATCTGTTCCACGTCGCTTTCCATCTGTCGTTGCTGTTTGTTTCATTTTAATTACAGGTTTTCAGTGGACGAGCTAAAAGGTGGAATAGTACTACCACACGAGCCGAAATTTCGTGATACACAGGAATCTCGTTTATCTGGACAAGGGGGTCCGAATACACTCCGGATTACCGAAAATAACCGAAGATATTCCACTAAATGCAAACTCAAATATGAACTATAACAGACAAACGTGTCGTTTGGACAATAATAACAAAAATTTCTTTGGCACTTAAGCTCTATGGTTACTGTACTGTGGTCAACTATATTTACCGAAACAGTGTGTAAGACTCAGATTCGTGTGACGTTTGGAAGCAGCACTAGCGCTTAGAGGCCTCACTAGCATCGGTTCGGCTGGAGTTGTTTCTGGCTGACGCTCTAGGTAAATAATTAGTTTTCGTAACTGTCCGGTTGCCACTATGCACAAAATATCACGAAACCAGTCTTTTAAAATTGCCACTGTCGATCATTTCATTAGTATGCTATTTGTAGACTACTGGCAAATAGCACTGATTGACACGTTTCAATGAACGCGGATGACAAGCGACTAATGCTTCGTCCAGTGTTTATTTCTTGCTTTTCTTGTTGTACCACGTTTTCGCAAAAGATATTTAGCTATCATTTTGAAGCAGCAGTCTTAAATTTCTTTCCGTTTCTTCTTTCAATCTGATACAGTTGATAACCCTACATCTTATACTGCAGCTATGTTTCTCAGAAGTTCTTCATGTCTGTTTTGTGTAGCGCTTTCAGCAGTTTATCCCTCGGAATAACCACTTTCTGACGCTTCAAAGGAATTTCACTCACGCGGACTCAAAATACTGACACAAAAGAGTAGCTTCTTCACTCTGAAAGGAACAGACCCCTTCTGACCACAGTAACTGGTGACCGACATGCTATTTGCAGTACAAAATAACAAGCGTATACATAATGTAGACTACCATCTGTGCACTCTACCAAGTGTATACCACACATTTTCGCGTTAAAAATGCCGGATAAACGATGTTCTTGAATAAAACGGCGCTGGATGGTCCTATGTCTTCACGATCATATTTTCAAATAATTAACATTTTATATACGCTGACAGAACACCAATAAGGCCTTGTGTGCCACATACGAAAGTTAGCAGGCGTTTTTCTCCATTTCAGTGACGATATCTACACTCCTGGAAATGGAAAAAAGAACACATTGACACCTGTGTGTCAGACCCACCATACTTGCTCCGGACACTACGAGAGGGCTGTACAAGCAATGATCACACGCACGGCACAGCGGACACACCAGGAACCGCGGTGTTGGCCGTCGAATGGCGCTAGCTGCGCATCATTTGTGCACCGCCGCCGTCAGTGTCAGCCAGTTTGCCGTGGCATACGGAGCTCCATCGCAGTCTTTAACACTGGTAGCATGCCGCGACAGCGTGGACGTGAACCGTATGTGCAGTTGACGGACTTTGAGCGAGGGCGTATAGTGGGCATGCGGGAGGCCGGGTGGACGTACCGCCGAATTGCTCAACACGTGGGGCGTGAGGTCTCCACAGTACATCGATGTTGTCGCCAGTGGTCGGCGGAAGGTGCACGTGCCCGTCGACCTGGGACCGGACCGCAGCGACGCACGGATGCACGCCAAGACCGTAGAATCCTACGCAGTGCCGTAGGGGACCGCACCGCCACTTCCCAGCAAATTAGGGACACTGTTGCTCCTGGGGTATCGGCGAGGACCATTCGCAACCGTCTCCATGAAGTTGGGCTACGGTCCCGCACACCGTTAGGCCGTCTTCCGCTCACGCCCCAACATCGTGCAGCCCGCCTCCAGTGGTGTCGCGACAGGCGTGAATGGAGGGACGAATGGAGACGTGTCGTCTTCAGCGATGAAAGTCGCTTCTGCCTTGGTGCCAATGATGGTCGTATGCGTGTTTGGCGCCGTGCAGGTGAGCGCCACAATCAGGACGGCATACGACCGAGGCACACAGGGCCAACACCCGGCATCATGGTCTGGGGAGCGATCTCCTACACTGGCCGTACACCACTGGTGATCGTCGAGGGGACACTGAATAGTGCACGGTACATCCAAACCGTCATCGAACCCATCGTTCTACCATTCCTAGACCGGCAAGGGAACTTGCTGTTCCAACAGGACAATGCACGTCCGCATGTATCCCGTGCCACCCAACGTGCTCTAGAAGGTGTAAGTCAACTACCCTGGCCAGCAAGATCTCCGGATCTGTCCCCCATTGAGCACGTTTGGGACTGGATGAAGCGTCGTCTCACGCGGTCTGCACGTCCAGCACGAACGCTGGTCCAACTGAGGCGCCAGGTGGAAATGGCATGGCAAGCCGTTCCACAGGACTACATCCAGCATCTCTACGATCGTCTCCATGGGAGAATAGCAGCCTGCATTGCTGCGAAAGGTGGATATACACTGTACTAGTGCCGACATTGTGCATGCTCTGTTGCCTGTGTCTATGTGCCTGTGGTTCTGTCAGTGTGATCATGTGATGTATCTGACCCCAGGAATGTGTCAATAAAGTTTCCCCTTCCTGGGACAATGAATTCACGGTGTTCTTATTTCAATTTCCAGGAGTGTATGATGCTTCTAGCATATGGAGGCTGCGCTCTGGAATTATGCTACGTTGATATAAAGTTGAATTTCAACCGCGTTCGGTGGTCGCGGCTCGGGATTGTGACGGATCGCGGTCTTGGACGGACGCATGTGTGTGCTTTGACCGCTGGCGAGCGCGTTGACCGCGCCGACTCACGCTTGCGGAAACCGAGCAGGGGCTGTGTGAGGTCTGAAATCACACGCATGGGTGATTCACGTTCCTGTGGGCAGGGTGCGGAGCGGGGCGTACCTGCACACGTCTGCTGAGTTATTTTGTGAGCGGATCTGCAGGCTCTGCTATGTGTTATTAGGATAATTTACGAGTACTGAGCGAATCTACACATCTGTGTGAGGAATTATTTAGTAGCAGTTTCCTATAATGTGTACTGAAATTATGATTGGGTGCGTGTCTGTGGGCTGTGCAACATGGCCCAGGGCACATCTGGGTTGGTGTTTTGTGATAGCGTCAAAAGTGTTGCACTGTGTTCTCGCTCGCACAAGGACACATGGTGTATGGTGAGCGGTCGGCAGTGACAGGTTTGAACGTACCCAGGAAAACAACTTTGGCGCCAAAAGTGTGGCAGGGAACGGCCGATCGTTGTGTGATTCAGCTCAGAGTCAAACAATTTTGGCGGGAAACGTGCGGAGGTGACGAATACACGTGGTGAGTGGACAAGGGACCGCTGTGCCGTCAAACTCGGCAAGTTCCAGCCTGTCCAGCGAAAACATGTTTACGACGTGGGAGCGATCGCTGGGCTCGCCCCCAGCGTACCGGCAGTCCAGCGCGAGTGGCCGGCCGCCTCACGTGACAGGCATCGGCAATGTCTCCGTGCACTGCCCAGGGGGTGGCGAGGATTTGAACTAATTCAGTTGGAGCGAGGACGTCGTGGCGACTGCACTGCGATATCAAAGATGTGTGTGCTGACTGTGTTGGAGAACAAGTACTGCTTGAAATAAAGTCTTCAGTCCCTCCCCCCTGCAAAATCAAAGGACGTGACTTACGTTAGTATAAGTGCAATTTATTATTTGACGCGATTCTGATAGTCTACCAGTGAAAACAGATAAGTGACGGAGAAAGTTCCTACGTGTGATCGATTATGGTGTTGGGATTTGAACTTGTGATACATTTTTGTTATGGATGTAAGGAGAATGGCTTTCTCGCCGAGAAAATTGGACATCTTGAATAAATAATAAATGATAATAATAAATAGAAGTACAGTTTTTGAGACATTATCATGTTGGAATTTGGCGCAATTTTCTAGTGGAGGTAGGCCTATAATAATAAATAATAATAATTATTATTGATAATGTTTGATAATAAATGATAATGGATGATAATAAATGACAATGAACGATAATGAATGTTAATAAATGATAATGATTAATTAAAAAAGTAAGGTTTTGCAGCCATTATCGTGTTGGAATTTGAATTTGGAGGTAATTTTCTAGTGTAGGCAGGTCAATAACAATAAATAATAATAAATGATAACAAATAATAATAAATGATAGTAAATAACAATAAATGGTAATGAATGTTAATAAATGATAATGAATAGTAATGAATAATAATATGAGAAGCATGCATTATCCTGTTGTAATTCAAACTTTCCGCCATTTTTTCTTCTGAAGGCCTAGGTTTGTGGACTTAGCCCAATTGGCCTATTGTCCCGCCAAAATTCGAACTTCACGCAATTTTTCTTTAGGGTTAGGTTAGTGGACATAGCACAATTGGCCTTTTTTCTCGCCAGAATCCGCCATCTTGGATGACGTCATCGCCGCCATTTTGAATAAATTTGGCAACAATACAGCGTGTCGTGACACGAACCTTGCGCTACCACTCTCAGCCACTGTCTGTACCAGTACCTTTGCATCCTCCCACAGTGATATTAGGAGCTCCTTTTACTTAAGCCAGTCCACTGTATTCACCTTCTCACAGACAGAGACAAGAGCACCGTGATCTAGATAGAATCTCCTGAATTTCGGTCCTGGACCAACGTTCCCCTTCTCCCTCCCCCCCCCCCCAACAATCTTCTCAAAGAGAACCATCTGCACGAACTCCTCCTGCTGCTAGGTGATCTTGACCAATGGATAGCCTTGCTGTATGACCGCCATCCTGGTCTTTTTCTCTATTTCTTGCCCCGGCTTTTTTTTTTTTTTTTTTTTTTTGGATACGCTTATCCTGAGAAGTGGGAGTCCTAGATTCCTCCCTTGTTCTCTTACAGTCTGCCCTCAATGTCGAAGGGGTTTGTACACAGCCCTCTTGGTTCCCACCAATTTTGTTTAGGAAGCCTCTCTTTTTTTTATTTTTACTTTAGCTTTTATCCTCTAAGAAATTGCCTCCTCTGAGCCCCAGATAAGTCTTTGATCTTAATCTGGTCCAACTTCTTAGTAACCATTCCCACTTCTTGAAAAGGTCTCTCCCTCTCTTGAACTGAGGGGGTGCTTTCCATTGGTTGCAGCCCCGATATTTTGGCGTCTGAGGTCTCAAATTGCAATCGGTATTGCTATTTTCTTTCGGGTCTATTTCAGTCCCACGAGAGTTAGGGATCTAGTCGGTCCACACCACGGAAACCCCACGCAGTGCAAGGCTAATTACTCAGGGATGTCGCCCGGTATCTCTGAGACTCTGTTCGCTACACATCTTCCCATGTGCCACACACCCACCAGCATGGATCATTTCACACCTTGGATTGGGTATTGAGCAGCTGAGAAACGACAAGGAATGGGTGTGTGTTGACAGGTAGTTGTGAGACACACTTGGTCCAGTCCGTCGACCAAGATCTTACTAACCGTAGATCCCACAGCTGGCATAACCCTCCACTTCACCCGAACACACATGCCTGTCCACCTGCACAGACAGTGCTACTTCAAGGTGGTGTCCTCCAGGCAAGTGACAAAGATATAGACGTAATCACTTGCTGCGAACAGGGACTTTACAAATTGAACTGACACTAGAATCACGGGATAGAGCTCTAAACCGAACGTATCCATTTTTGTATTTGCCTGATAATCCTCTAGGAATACTGCCAGCTGGGAACCTGAGCTATAGCAATGCTACCTTGGATCTCGCCATACACTGGTCCTTTGACGAGCGCATGGTTGCCCAGAAATGAACGATTAGTGGTCCTCTTTTGCATAGCCTGTTCTATCAACAGCGGACAAAAACCTGCCTTTCTAAACTTCCAGTCCGATATGTAATTGAGCAAGCTGTGTCACCCAAAAAGTTTTGAGAAGTTCTGAGTGCACCAGTCCCTATTAACCAAGTGACAGATTGAGCAAAGAAGAGTACACAGTCAGTGTGTGAACTATAAATACGAGTGGACCAGATCGTCCAAAGGGGGAAGGATTGTTGCAACAGTACCCTTCTACGTAAGCTTCACAACCAGTGACTAGGCAAGCAGGTCAACTGACTATGAATTAATGCTGCCAGTGCTATGGTACTGGTAAAGCAGCATGATGCAAAATCCGAGTTAAGGCAGTGATCTGCTAAATTTCTTCACGCTGTTACCAAACATCGTGCTCCCTTGTCAAAATCAAGCTGAGCATTCTTCTAGCTCAGATCTTAGCAGTATCTTGTCTTCAACTGCAGCCAAAGCCATGAAATACTGCACGCCAGCTCTCAGTCCCATGTGAGCCAATCAGGTTTGCCTATGTGTAGCTCCTGGTGTAAGAGCCGCTGCTAGTCATACGTGGCCTCGACCTTGCTACCATGATGATACGCCTTTCAGGTTGCCTTGGTTCAGTCCTTGGACGTGTCCAAGGAATCCTCGATTCAGGACCTGCGTGCCAACGCAACAGGTGCCTGATAAACCACTGGAACATCCAGCTGGCCAGCACACAACTCTGGTGATTGCCAAATGCTTGATGTCAGTCTCTTGTGTTCAAGCGTCATTGTGATTCCGTGGCATATTACGCTGCTGTGTGCTCTGCTGAGACAGTAGGTACTGGTAAAGGTTGGGGGGGAGGGGGGGAGAGAGACTTTAAAATATCGCCTAGCAGCTGCCATAAACTACTGTATGATCGTCTTACTCTTCTTTTTCAAAGCGTTTACTGTGACAATATTACTTAGCCAAAGAGATTTTGAAGTGGTTCCTCGTCGTTAATTCTGAGGATGATGCAGTCTTGGCCTAATATTGATCACATTGTAAAATGATAATAAAATAATAAACATGCCTCTGCTGTATTAATCAGGTAAACAAATAACTTATGAGGGATATAGGTGCAGCCATTCTTAAATAATGTAAACCAACGAAAGTTGTTTGCCTTGTAGAAGACCACTGCATAGTCGGTCGAAACGTCACCAATTAAGTTGATTTAGAGTTTAGTAATGAGATGGAACTAACAGCAAAAATTACTTTATTTCAAATGACACTGTCTGCGGAAGCCTAAGAGCTTATATCTTTAATTAATAAAGATTATTGTACATAAATTCACATAATAATTCATACTCGGGATTAGCTAAGGCGTGGCGAAAGGAATTGAAATTACGGTTAGCGGACACACTAATAAATTAAATTAATGAAATAGCTTGAAAACACATACAGCGTTTACAGCCAAAATTAATTCAAGATAAACCGCAAATTAACACACATAAATTGGAATGTAATGTACAAGCAACGTATTAAATCTAAGTGTCGATCAATAACAGAAAACACTTAAAACAGGTTCGTGGCCCCTACGAGAATAATTCTGTGTCCCCAATCAATTTACGTGAAATATTTCAAAGTGTCGTGACAGACGATGAGAAAATTTCTGTAACCGAGAACCGTGTTACTAGCTCTCCTTTCAAGCCAACTCAGGACATACCAAGTACAATCCAACGCAAATAATAAGAAAGAGGATGACGGCCACCCCATTTTCAGGCCTAGACACACACCTCCATGAGAACACACTGCTTCTACGTCCCTGTATGACTTCATGTTATCACCAGCCTGATTAGGAACTTAATACACATAAATGACATCAAAAATATGGACATACCATTAGCGATATAATTCTGAATAGACCTGACACCTCATACTTAATTTTTCCTTCGAAATTTAATGTTAAAGAATTGCAAAGTCTGGTTGCAGTGTTAACTATCAGATCGTTGTCTCTATGCCATCAATGATAACAATTAACATGAATATAGCACCAATTCTTTATAGGAATCTTCCTGCTCGTTCCATTTCTGTTCTCAGAAATAATGTAGCTTTAACAGCTTCTTAAGCTATGTGCGAAACTAGGCAAATAAATAAACATTTAATTACAGATTTTATAAAATTATAAATATTGCAAGTGTGTAGTTACGTCTGCCAACACATAACGCCTTGCTAATTGTATGGGTGTCTTACATCACGTAATTCGTTGATTTTTAACTAAAGTTCAGTTGAATAGAGTCTCACAAGTTAATTAATTACGATGTGACACATGCGAGTAGTTCAGTCAATGTGCATTAATGAATGCTACAATTTATTGGTTTGATCTCTTTTGTACCGTAAATATTATAAAAGCTATTAATGTTTAATTGAATTTCAGTTACATGAATATCCTTGGTGCTATAACTTCCCATGCACATTAATTACAGAGCTTATCTGCCTACTGATAGACTCGTATTCATCTTCTTTTAATGAGACATATCGTCCTCCTCTGGACCTATCACAATTTGCGCAGCAGGTGTGCTAACGCGAAGGATATGAATCACGTTCTATGAGCTCTGATTATGTAACTGACGCCACGTTCTGCACATTTCCATTTGGCAGGAAAGGCTCATTGTAGCCCAGGCTGAAGATGTGTCGCCTGGCTTCCACATCACAGTGCACGCAAACCGAACACTACTTGCAACCGGAACCAATCATCCGTATTCAAATATGGCACGTCATGTAACATTGCCAATCTTGTAACTAAAGTGATACATTGTTACCAGCGCAGTATTCACATTGTGGGATGTGGAAAAACACCTAATAACAACATGTACTCTCACCCTCATTGTTAATCCACCGGGCAGATTTTCGATCCGTGGCTTGTGCGCCTTCATAAATCTTGCAATCGGCCTGTTAATGCACACAGTTGTCGAAGTAGATCTTACTGAATGCAGAATATGGAACTGATCCATGAGATCCATTTCATATAACTAAGCTTCGGTCTCATTTGTTTCCGTTTTTTCGCCTCTAGCTGCCTGTACCCAACTGTAGCAATCCTCAAGAAAGGAAAATAGTTATTGTTCACAGTTATTGCACCTATGTCTTGTGTGCACTGATTTTTCCCATATCCTAGTCCTATGATTAAACCCTGAGTGTGTTTCACCTGAATTTGAATTTCTCACGGATGACGTAAATCTATAGTATTCTAATGCCTGTGCCTTTCTCTACATGTGCTGCAATATAAGGACCACATCTCAACTACAGATTTTTTGCATATCCCAGTCGCTCCCCAGAGATAACGAAGCTATAGGTTGTTATTATCTAGATGCCAATATTTATGAACTGTTTTTAGGAGATCCAAGTGACTCTATTCGTGAAAGATCTATAACTTCTCCTTGGTTTACAGGTTTGCCAACTTAGGAATGTAAGTAGAAAGACAGAGGGTTATAAGTGTACCAGGAGGACAGGTTGGTAGTCGGGGACTTGCTGTTGGATTAGCGAATTGTAGTTCCCCCACTACACTTTCGAAGCAAGACTGCTAATCATTACCCATTGTCCGGCAATCTTTCGGTGGAACTATCTAGCTAGGTACGGACTGTCGTGTTTTGTTAGACATAATGTCACGGAATGCCTACAGACATTGAACTAAGTTCAACAGTTTTGATACACGTTCCTTATAATTATGGGAACATATGGTAGTAATTTTGGGTGTAATTTTACTTATGTCCGAATAATTGTGACTACTGTGGGAATTACCTTGTGTGCGGATTGAATTTCTTCGACGTGTGATTGTAGTAAGAAAGAGCTATGTCCATTCGATAGATTGATAACGTAAATTCACCGGCAATGTATCGGATAAATTCAAGGAGATATTTGCTCCGTACATGATATTAAATTTATTATTTTTAAAGATTTTTGAGAATTGATAGTTTGTGCATTTGTGCAGCCATAGTTCCTCATGAGAAAGTGTTAGAGATGACGCGTCTTGCTTTTAGATCAATAACAAATACTATCGTTTTTAGCGCCTGTTCAGTTCGTGTGAATTTACGAATTAAAGTTTCTTTTGTGGTGAAACAGAGTTTTCATATTCACGTGACTGCTATGGGAATCCACGTGCCTCTCGGGCTGTACAGGGGCTCGTGTTCTAATTAATTAACGTATAGTTATAAATTTCCTGCGTCGAAAGACTATCTATATATGTGTACAAATCTTATCTGCTTTTTATAGTATACATTTTCATTTATTTTTCGTGGTTTGTCATCTGTACTTGACAGAGGTCCCTCTTCTGTGATAATCACACATTCGTTAGTGTATACTGTCCCCATGTGTTCCCACGTGCATTTTCTAAACCTTCTTAATGCAATGCAGTATTGCAAACTAAGAAGAATGAAGCTTCTTTGTGCTAAGATGCTGCTGTTTTATTTTGAGTGGGAACAATATTATTTGCCATGTAGTATACGCATTGTGTCCACAAAAAACTGCTTTGCTTGCTAATAAATCTATTTACTGGAAAATTTAAGAACTGAAGATGGTTCAAACGGTTCTGAGCACTACGGGACTTAACATCTGAGGTAATCAGTCCCCTAGAACTTAGAACTACTTAAACCTAACTAACCTAAGGACATCACACACACCCATGCCCGAGGCAGGATTCGATCCTGCAACCGTAATAGTCGCGCGGTTCCAGACTGTAGCGCCTAGAGCCGCTCGGCCATCCCGGCCGGAAGAACTGAAGATGTTTTATCTTACAGACCTTCAGCAGATTCTTATCTGAAGTCGGGAATTAAACGTTGATTGCGTTATCTTTTGTTTAAAACTTGGATTTTGATTAATTATTTCACATAGGAGACCTTTCTTATATTATTTAACCTTCCACAGTAAAGTAGGAACCATTTACATAGTTGGCCTTACAAGGATGTCATATATACAGCTTACTCCGTGTGGAATAAACCATTTAAATATTGTTGCTAATTGAGCCCGGGAGATTCTGCGCAGTCTGGGAAGCTGGTGATACGCGACATTTCAACCTGCACACGCTATCCTGAGATAACCATCTTGGCTATAATGGTGTCTGCATCCGCTGCTCCATTATTCAAGTACACCCATACTGACATGATTCCTTGAAGCGGTATTAGACCTAAGCATTGATTGTGTTAATCTTGATCTTCTTTCCCTCACGAGCAGTAAGAACTTCCTCCGACATCAGTACGTTCATTTATTTCAATTATATCGATAAACACCTACGACAACCCGATTAAATTTTCGATATACATTAAAGTAACGTAAGTAATACTTGATCATATACCGTAATCTATATTAGTGGCACTAAGATCGAAAGGGTATTAGAACCCAACGAAATGTGCCGAACTGCAAAACGCATCCCGCTCTCGGAAACAAATAGCGAAATTAAACCTTCTAATGGCCTTCGATTGCGAATAGTCCTCGGTACCAATGAAAACATTGCTTTAATTAACTCGAATACCGCTCGCGAAAACCTCGGCGCTCTCGTCCGAAAGCATCCAGTTTAATTTACCTCCACCCCCTCTCCCCTGTCATGCCACATATAGCAGAACAGTGCTTTAATTACGGACGTGTGGCGTCAAAGCTCCTTCGGACGGCGGACGGCGCACTCGCTGCCTTGCACGGTTGAAGCGTTTTAATTAAGTCTCGCGCAGCCACGCACTAATCTGCGCCGCCGGCTCCCAACACCCTGTGAGCCACAGGCGCACATTACATTGTTTACACTAGATTTGTCTCCATACCACACTACACAGCAGCACACAAATGTATGATACAAAAGATTTGCGGGACGTCGGATGTCTTTTTTGTGACTTTCTATCTCCAAATGGTAGATATTTTGTGGTTTTCACTCGATCCACCGCAAAATCGTCTTTGATGATTTGATTGCGTGGAATGTCATACAGGGTGTCTCAGACACATCCCAGGTGTGTTCGATCCGGTTCAGATCTGGCGAGTTGGGAGAGCAGCAGCGTCTGAATTGGAAGTCGCCACTGTGTTTCTCGGACCACTCCATCACACTCGTGGCCTTGTGGTACGACACATTATCTTGTTGAAAAATGCCACCGCCGTACGGAAACATGATCACCATGAAAGGGTGAAAGTTGTCTGCAACCAGTGGGCGATACTCCTTTGCCGTCATGGTGCCTTGCACGAGCTCCACTGGACCCTTGGATGCCGACGTGAATGTTGCGTAGAGCATGATAGAGACGCCGCCAGCTTGTTTCCGTCCTCAGTACAGGTGTTAAGGAGCTGTTAATCTGGAAGAGGACGGATCTGCGACCTCACATTGGCATGACGAAGAAGATATCGCTATTTATCAGGCTATGCAGCAGGCTCTGCTACTGCAACAATGTCCAGTGACGATGGTTACGCGCCCATTTCAGTCGTAGTCGCCATATCGCATAGGTTGTCATCTCCGGAGGCATCGTTAAAGTGTTAAGGACACTATGTGTTCAGACACACTTGTACTCCGCCCAGCCTTTACGTCTGATGTTAGTTGCGCCACAATTCACCGCCCGTCGTGTTTTACCAGTATTCTCAGTCTACGACGTTCGACATCTGAATGAGGGTTGGCCGCCCAACCGCACGTCTTCTGGACTTGGTTTCGCCACATGTTGAGGACACTCATCATAGCACTCCTGTAACACCCGACAACCCATGTAGATTCCAAATGCTCGTAACCATCCTCAAGGCCATCGCTATTTTCCCTTGGTCAGACTCGGATAGATGGCGCCTTCCTCATTCTACACAAGAACAGCACACTCACTGATACACGCACTCTTTGTGTGTCTGACTTGCATTCATTCCTCACCAGGTGACGCTGCTATCGCCAGGAAGGGTTATATCGATAGTACGTCAGTGGTCGTAATTTTCTAATCAGTGTACAGAGCATACATTGCATAACAACAGCACAGATCACAGTAATTGTTCAGAGCGACGACCGCCACTCTCACTGCATGCGTGGCAACGTCGCATGAAGTTCTGCCACGCTCTTTCAAGTATCCCTGGTGTTCCAGGAGTCAAGCAGCTTGGACCCTAGCAAACAGGTCTTCATGCGTTTCTACGGAGGTTTTATACACGAACGTCTTGACGTAACTCTAGAAAGAAGAGTGAGGTGTGAGACACGGAGAAAGTGCTGTGCGTGGGACAGCGCCTCACCTGCCATTCATTCCAACGATGAGCGTATGTGTTCTTGGGTAGGTCGTGCGCACTACTGTCGAAGTGGGCTGGCGCACCGTTGTGTTGAAACCACATTCTTCCGAGTACAAAAAGGGGTACAGTCTACTACCTGTAGCAGCACATCTCACTGGAACAGCAAACAATGTGGACTAGTCAAACGGGGAGACAACAAATAAGCTCTTATTAGATGATCTGGGACAATATCCGCACATACGCTGACACAGAATCGTTGCTGTGTGTGGTGTGAGAATTGTCCTTACTCCAGACATGGCTGTTGCGGCTGATAAAAACACCATCAAGGCTGAATGAGGGTCTCATCCGTGGACAATAAATACTGCACGAATTTCGGCACCACAGCACTACGATGTATAATCTACTGACAAAAGTAAACGCGTGGCTCAGAATACGTTGGTCCCAGTGCTTGCATTGTTACGTGGCCGGCCACACTATCTCCTCGAAATCCAATGGTCAGACATGTCTTTTAGCGGAAACCTTGTCCGTCTTTCTGTGGCGCGAACGACTCCGTCTCTCGTTAGTTGGTATCCGTGGAGCTAAGCTTCTTCCAGTTAGAATGATGCCTGTTGGGGAAGCGCCCTCTGTACGTTCGTGCTACTTTACGAGCAATACATCCTGTCGTACCGTATATCAAATGCATGCCTGCGAAACTGTACACAGTAACACATCTCACCATGGATATATCACAAGTTGTCTGCTTCAAAGGAAACCTGACACCAGGGATAGTGATGTGCACGCGTCACAGGCTAACGCGCCGGTGTGATGCGTGCGTCGTCACGTGACACACGAGCTGAGTTGTATGTCTGCCTGTTGATCAGGAGTGTACACTGTTTATCGCCCGCTCCGGTGAACAACGGACACCCGGTACCTTAGCGACAGTGCGACAGAAATGCTTGCCCCGTTGCAGTACAACCATTGTGAATGGCGCTTGTCGCTTTGAACAGTTATCACGTGCCTTAGCGTTCTCGCTTCCCGCGCCCGGGTTCCCGGGTTCGATTCCCGGCGGGGTCAGGGATTTTCTCTGCCTCGTGATGACTGGGTCTTGTGTGATGTCCTTAGGTTAGTTAGGTATAAGTAGTTCAAAGTTCTAGGGGACTGATGACCATAGATGTTAATTCCCATAGTGCTCAGAGCCATTTGAACAGTTATCACTAGCTACGCTGTTCTTGGACGGCGTACGCTATGTATGTCCACAATACATTAAATATAGATTTCCGACTGTCGGCTCCCTACGTCAGTATACTCAATTGTAGATCATCTATGAAATGAAGTGTCCGTGCGTCAATTTTCCACAAAGGTTTGAAAAACATTTTATGTATACAGAATACATTTAGACACCAAAAAATAGCTATGTACGACAAATAAGAGTCGAGAGCGCCAGTGTTACTGCCGTGGCGTTCCTGCTCGCTCGTTTTCCTATTTTTAACTCTGTCCTTAGCTGTAACACTTTTCAGTTTGCTCGATAACCTCACTAGCAATGCATCGGTAACCTGCTAAAGATGTGCTGTGTTCGACTAGAAGATATAAATAACTATATTTGTGAACAACATCACAGTAACAGACAAGCAGAAATTTTTCTAGGAGTTAAAGGAGCAAATGAGATGCATGTGTACTCAAACAGGGTGCACTTTGAACGTGTCGATCGTCGGCTGCTGAACCTTGTGCAGTGGCTTTGTTTCCATACAACCCACGCATAAATGGGTTTTTCACACTATGCACTAAAATCGGAGGTCATCTGGAACGCAGGAGATCGGTGATCGTCCGTTAGTTAGTTAGCTAGTTAAGTGTCCCATAGCTTATCTAAAAGATTCTTTGATCGAATTGGTGTATATCTATACATGATAAGTGTTAACAATACTGAATACACATTTAGTTCTACTCATGAAACATTTCTTTACTGGTTACCAGTTTTTAAGTACAAATTCGTCAATGGATAACAAGGAGTTCAAACAATCAAATGGCTCTGAGGACTATGTGACTTAACATCTGAGGTCATCAGACACCTAGAACTTAGAACTACTTAAACCTAACTAACCTAAGGACATCACACACATCCATACCCGAGGTAGGATTCGAACCTGCGACGGTGGCAGCAGCGCGGTTCCGGACTGAAGCACCTATACGGTTGTAGGTGCTTCAGTCTGGAACCGCGCTGCTGCTACCGTTATCCAGGAGACAAGATTTTAAATCAGATTAAACATTACTTAGCTAGCTGTCAGATATTTTATGATTTTCGGCAAACGAACATAAATGTTCATTGCCACATACTGGACTCCTCTCTGAGCCACTGACAGATTTAACAGTGTGACATAAAGGTCATCCTTCCTTCTAGTGTTGTAGGTATGTACGTCACTATTCTTCTCAAATTGTGATGGATTATTAATGAAGAATTTCATTAACTAATACATGTATTATGATGGTGCAGTTAAAATGTCTAGCTCCCTGAAGAGGCACCAACATGACTTCCAAGGGTTAACACTAACTATTATTTTTAATGCTCGCTTTTGTGCAATCAGTACTTTGTTTCTAAGTGATGAGTTACCGCAGAAAATTATTCCGTACAACAGCAATGAGTGGAAATGTGCAGAATTTGTTAAGAGGTTGATATGTTTGTCTCCAAGATTAGCAGTTATACGAGGAGCAAACGTAGCTGAACTCCATTGTTTGAGAAGCTCAGTGATATGGTTCTTCTAGTTCTGGTATTCATCAATACGTAACCTGAAAAATTTGGAGTATTCTACCCTACTTTCTGACTCCTCCTCTATTTGTGGTATATAACTGAGTGTCGTGTGTGTTTCGTTATTTTTTTTTTTTTTTATTTTCAAAATTCAGGGAGAGTCTGTTTTAGAGAACCACTTAGTGATTGTTTGGAAAATATGATTTACCAATTCTGTTGCTGTCTCTCTAATGAGATTTGTTATAAAATGTCCATCGTCTGCAAAAAGTAACAATATTGCTTGTTGAATGTCAAGTGGAACGTCATTCACATATATAATGATTAGGAGTGAACCCAAAATTAAACCCTGTAAAACTCCGTTTATGGCATTTTTCCCCAGTCACTAGAATTTTCTATTTCCTCTTGACATTGTCTCGAGTTATTCAGCACAACTTTTTGCGTTCTGTTTGACATGTGTGATTCATTCTAGCTGTGCTTGAAGTCACCAGTATCATAAGCTAGAGTTTTTCTAAGAGAGTATTATGATCCATACAATTAAACACCTTGGAAAGATCACAGAAAGTACCAATTGGGGATATATTATTACACTGCTGGCCATTATAATTGCTATACCAAGAAGAAATGCAGATGATAAACGGGTATTCATTGGACAAATATATTATACTAAAACTGACATGTGATTACATTCTCACGCAATTTGGGTGCATAGATCCTGAGAAATCAGTACCCAGAACCACCACCTCTGGCCGTAATAACGGGCATTGAGTCAAACAGAGCGTGGATGGCGTGTACAGGTACAGCTGCCCATGCAGCTTCAACACGATACCACAGTTCATCATGAGTAGTGACTGGCGTATTGTGATGAGCCAGTTGCTCGGCCACCATTGACCAGACGTTTTCAGTTGGTGACAGATCTGGAGAATGTGCTGGCCAGGGCAGCAGTCGAACATTTTCTGTATCCAGAAAGGCCCGTACAGGACCTGCAACATGCGGTCGTGCATTATTCTGCTGAAATGTAGGGTTTCGCAGGGATCGAATGAAGGATAGAGCCACGGGTCGTAACATATCTGAAATGTAACGTCCATTGTTCAAATTGCCGTCAGTGCGAACAAGAGGTGACCGAGACGTGTAAGCAGTGGCACCCCATACCATCGCGCCGGTTGATACGAAAGTATGGCGATGACGAATACACGCTTCTAATGTGCGTTCACCTCGATGTCACCAAACACGGATGCGACCATCATGATGCTGTAAACAGAACCTGGAGTCATCGGAAAAAATGACGTTTCGCCATTCGTGCTCCCGGATTCGTCGTTGAGCACACCATCGCAGGCGCTCCTGCCTATGATGCAGCGTCAAGGGTAACCGCAGCCATGGTCTCCGAGCTGATAGTCCATGCTGCTGCAAACGTCGTCGAACTGTTCGCGCAGATAGCTGTTGTCTTGCAAACGACCCCATCTGTTGACTCGGATAGAGACGTGGCTGCACGATCCGTTACAGCCATGCGGATAAGATGCCTGTCATCTTGACTGCTAGTGATACGAGGCCGTTGTGATCCAGCACGGCGTTCCGTATTACCCTCCTGAACCCACCGATTCCATATTCTGCTAACAGTCATTGGATCTCGACCAGCGCGATCAGCAATGTTGCGATACGATAAACCGCAATTGCGATAGGCTACAGTCCGACCTTTATCAAAGTCGGAAATGTGATGGTACGCATTTCTCCTCCTTACACGAGGCATCAAAACAACGTTTCACCAGGCAATGCCGGTCAACTGCTGTTTGTGTATGAGAAAACGGTAGGAAACTTTCGTCATGTCGGCACGTTCTAGGTGTCGATACCGGCTCCAACCTTGTTTGAATGCTCTGAAAAGCTAATCATTTGCATATCATACCATCTTCTTGCTGTCGGTTAAATTTCGCGTCTGTAGCACGTCATTTTCGTCGTGTAGCAATTTTAATGGCCAGTAGTGTATTTTGGGCTTGTACTATTTCGCTCATTAAACTGTAGCGCACATTACGTATGGGCGTCTTAGTGTGAGCATCAGCCCTGTATTTCAGGAGCGCTGACAGGTGGCGAGTGCGAGACGTCGTTACTGTAATAATTCAACAAGTCCGTCGCTGTGTGGCGACGCAGATAGCGTGCTGAAACAGTGGGCTCAGCGTTACTGCACAAAATCGTGCAGCAAGGGGCAAGGCTGATTTCCACACCGGTAGTGGCAGTGGTATTTTAGGATGGGTCTGGTAACGGCGCATATGCAAACCAAGCTTCACACTTCTGACTGTAAGTTCTGGATATTATTCTTCTTTCGCTTACGCCATAGTCCCGCAGCGATCGCAGGGTCGGCGCGGTTAGGACGGATTTGGCAAGGTTAGTTTTAGGGGTGGCCTGATGACCTTCCTGCCGCCACCCTCGTACCCCCAGGGATAGGATCAGGGTACCCTAGCTGTCTGTATCTAGAGTAAATCGTGAAATAGTGCGAACTTGTTTCAAATGTCTGCGACGCGTGTAACTGAGGCGGAAAGTGGGGACCAGCCCGGTATTCACCTATCGGGATGTGGAAAACCGCCTAAAAACCATATCCATGCTGACCGTCACACCGGCTCTCGTCGGTAATCCGCCGGGCGGAGTCCAGGAAGCAGCGCGATAGCGCTCTCAGCTACCCTGGCGGGTGCTGTAGGTACTGGACATTATGTGACGAAATTATTCTCAGCCTCGCAGCTGCCCCAGGACGAAGAGGCTGTGCCCATAGAGGAGGAACTGCTACGAGAAGTCACTGGTACTAGTTGCTTTCAGACGTAAGGCAGTGGTGCAGTACTCCATCCAAAGTCTGCTCCAACAACACGTTCAACTCCTGCCCGAAGGACAGTGTGAGTCGCTCCTAGTGCACACCAGCCGTCTCCCTCCATCGCATAACAGTGGGCTTACCCGTCTGTGACGCAGCCGAGGAGCTGCCGGGACCCGTGGCAGACACGGCAGTGTCGAGTGTACAACCCGCTGACGCAGAAGCCTCGCTGCTGCATACGTAACGAGGCCGCTGGCGTGTGGCGGAGACTTCGCATCAGCGTCGTCGGGCGTGGGGTGGGTGTTGGGGATGTTGGGGGGGGGGGGGTGCAACCAGGCAGCCAAGCAGATCAGTGCCGCCAGTCATCCCGGACTATTAGGCAACGCAGCAGCATCAATAAAGTTAACGTTGAGGCCACCTTTCGCTGGAGCCTCCTGCAGCCTTCTACCACTCTAGGGATGATAAATTAAAAGCGATACCGGCATTTTGGTTGTGAATAACCAATATCTGTTTGGTAACGTTTATAATAGGTATTTTTTAAATTTTTACAAATAAACGAATAAAACAACCGATACATCAATTGTTGTTGTTGTTGTGGCTTTCAGTCCAGAGACTGCTTTGATGCAGCTCTCCATGCTACTCTATCTTGTGCAAGCTTCTTCATCTCTCAGTACTTACTGCAACCTACATTTTTGTGAATCTGTTTGGTGTACTCATCTCTTGATCTCCCTGTATATCAATAAGCTATAACATAAGTAATAAAATTTTTGTTTTTAAATAAACCATTTTTAAAAAAAGAAGTTATTTCTTATCGTAAAATCTGTATAGCTTTGAGCCCTCATTACAGAAAAGTAGAAAAGCGACGAAAGCTATCTTAATAACAAGATCGACAGAAACGAGCATCATACACATGGCGTAGGAACTGGTCTAGCATTGCTGAGACAATAATGTCCTTGTTCCTGTGTGTCGTGGCTTAAGGTTCCCGCGTACGTGAGGTGTGCAAGATTTGTCCCCATCTCCCTTCCCCCCCTCACCTGTTAGATACGGCAGTTTGTCGTTGTCGTTGCCAGACATCTTCTGGTTTTCAGAATGGCACCAACCCTAGTCTAGAAATATTTTTACGAAGTGACGTAGAAATGAAGTACAATGTTCCATTTAATTAAAACGATAAAGATTTGTCTGCCATTTCAGTGAAATAATAAAAGAGAAAGGAAATTGTGGTAACATAAATGAGTTATAGATATTATCAACAATTCCTTCACAGCATAAAATAAAACTAGAAATTAGCTGATCTGCTGCGTGTGTTTACGTAATACTCCTGTATCAGCTTGTAGCCCTTGGAAACGGATAAACTAAAAAGAAAAATAGAGTTCCGGAACCTCCGTTTTCATCTTTTAGCACAAGCTATTCGTAATGTCCAAATAGCCGTAAGACAGAAAATTACAACACTATTTTTGAGCAGATGTTCAAAAAATTAGAATCAGTAGGTGAATACTAATCATTTTTTGTAGTATTTAGTCACTTAACACTTTTCGAGAAGAGACGCGAACGGTGGACGGACTAAGTTTACTTAGTGCCTACTTAATTTAGTATTTTGTATCTACGTATGTTGAAACTGAGAGAGTCACAATTTTCCACGCTTTGTAGCGTGTGGAAACAAAACTGACGATATATCCTAGGTATTGTTGACACTGAAAACCTGAATTATGGTGCAATCTCACATATATACAATGACCCAGGCGTCTCGCACAGATTATTGCCCCATGTGGAAATTTGGTTGAGAGACGATATGGTGTCACGTTCACTGCTGAGCTTTCCATATCTGGCTTCTCAGGTGCTGTCTCTAGAGTCGCGCCACACGCGACTTTATGGAGTAGTATGCATGAATTTTTCAAATGGGCAACTCTTCCACAGATACAGAGATTGGACAAAAATATTGAAACAACGCATTGTTGAACACAACTGCAGATGCTAGCCGATCCTGCGGGTTTCGCTGTTGAATTTAAACACGAATAGCACTAATGCAATGTCCTCAACATGTGGCAAGTAGCAGGCGTGGTCCTAATAGTGCTCTGTGTAATCTGAGTGCACTATTTCGGAGCTACATCACTTCAAGTGCGGGAATAATTTTGGTGCCTATATGATAGCCGAAGTGTTTGCCGTATCAAGAGACAATGTGTCGAGGACTTATACCGCATATAGGGATAGCGGAAAATCATCATTTGCTAGGTCCCAATGCAAAGTTCGTGTCAAGTAATCGCGACGGAAGGTGATTGAAGAGGATTGTGACGAAAAGCATGAGAACGACAGCTGCAAAAGTCACTGCAGAACATGGAATTGCACTCGCAAATCAAAATTACGCTAAGAGTGCTTTCTGTTTTGGCAATTGCTAGCCGAACTGGAATTCTAAAACCACTCATCAGCGATGCAAATGCTCGTAATGGGAAAACTTCGAGCTAAAGCCCTAAAATCTGGACTATGGAGAAATCCAAAACTCTCATTTAACTGTATGAGTCCTACTTCAAATTTTTTCAACTTTTAGCAAAGGTATGTCCCAAGTGTGAAACATGGGGTTGTATTCACGGGTCCCCCATCTCACTCTGCAGTGTTGCATTACTGACGGTATTATTATGTGACCATTCTGGCTGAACGTGATGCAATGTTGGAAGAGGACACAGCCCTTTTCAAATAGTTCACCTCGTCCAGAATTCATTTTGTGAGCACACGAGAATGGATCTCCCCTGTCCACCAGAGTCACCAGATCTCAATGTTACTGAGTTTTGTGGTCCACATTGGAGAGGAGGCGTGATCGCTATCCACTTTCATCAACATTACCTGAACTTGCCAATATTTTGCATGAAGTATAGTATAAGAATTTCTTGAAAACCATACAGAATCTGTTTATCCATTACGAGGCGATTGGAAGCAGTTTTGAATGCCAAAGAGTTTCCTAAACCGTATTAGGCATTCTTATGTCTTGTGTTTGTGCTGTTTCCTTATTTTTGTCCGTCCCTACTCTGTGCCAGGAAGGGCTCTCAACAAGGGAAGTGTCCAGGCGTCTCGGAGTGTACCTGAGCGATGTTGTTCGGACATGGAGGAGCTACAGAGAGACAGGAACTGTCGATGACATGCCTCGCTCAGGCAGCCCAAGGGCTACAACTGCAGTGGATGACCGCTACCTACGAATTATGGCTCGGAGGAACCCTGACAGCGACGCCACCATGTTGAATAAGGCTTTTCGTGCAGCCACAGGACGTCGTGTTAAGACTCAAACTGTGGGCAATAGGCTGATTGATGCGCAGCTTCACTCCCGGCGTCCATAGCGAGGTCCATCTTTGCACCCACAACACCATACAGCTTGGTACAGATGGTCCCAATAACATGGCGAATGGACCGCTCAGGACTGGCATCACGTTCTCTTCACCGATGAGTGTCTCATTTGCCTTCAACCAGGCAATTGTTCAGAAATGGTTCAAATGGCTCTGAGCACTATGGGACTTAACATCTAAGGTCATCAGTCCCCTAGAGCTTAGAACTAGTTAAACCTAACTAACCTAAGGCAACTGTCGGAAACGTGTTTGGAGGCAACACTGTGAACTCCTTAGACACACTGTCCAGCGAATGCAGCAAGGTAGAGGTTCCCTGGTGTTTTGGGGTGGCATTATGGGGGCCGAGGTGTCGCTGGTGATTATGGAAGGTGCCGTTATGGTTGTACAACACGTGAATGCTATCCTCCGACCGACAGTGCAACCATATCGGCATCATATTGATGAGGTATTCGTCTTCATGGACGACAATTCCCCCCCCCCCCCCCCCATCGTGCACATCTTGTGAATGACTTCCTTCAGGATAACGACAACGCTCGACTAAAGTGGCTAGCATGTTCACCAGACATGAACCGTATCAAGCATCAATCCACCAACCACTCTGAGGAATCTACACTGAATTTCCATTGAGGAGTGTGGCAATCTGGACCAGGTGCCTTGATGAACTTGTGGATAGTATGCCACGACGAATGCATTAATGCAAGAGGACGTGCTGCTGGGTATTAGAGGTACTAATGCGTACGCAATCTGGACCAACACCTTTGAAGATCTCGCTGTATGGTGGTAGAACATGCAATGTGTGGTTTTGAATAGCAATAAAAGGACGATAATGATGTTTGTGTTGATCTCTACTTCAATTTTCTGTACAGGCTCTGAAACTCTTGGAACCGAAGTGACGCAAAACTTTTTTTTCATTTATGTACATACAAAAATAAAAACACAGGAGTGAACAGAGCACTCCCAATTTTTTAACTCTCACTGCGCATGCTCAAAATTGGCATCGTTAGTGACGTCGTAAGTGTCAAGCGAAAGTGAAAGTCTTGCAACACTCGTCGTGGTCGATATAGCGATCGCATTTATTGCCCTCCCTTCCAGATCTTCCTAATGAAGTAGTGGTAGAGGGAGGAAATCACGAACATTGACAAAATTCCACGCGGTGTTAAGTCAGGTGAGAAGGGGGGTTAACTGATGAAGAAGGTTGTCGTGATGAGAAGCACGTTCATTCCAACGTTGAGGCAATTCGGAATTAAGGTAATCACAAACGTGGTATGGTTTTACACCCAGAAGTTTGCGTAGAATGCACTAAACTGTTGACTGTGGCATCTGCAGCTCTCTGCTGGCACGTGTCTTTGATTTATTTTTGCTCCTGACGAAATATACCTGTACGCTGCCCACTCTCTGTAACGCCGGAAATGCATATCCTCCTATTTCCATCTATTGTACTATAAATTTGTTTTCCTTATTTTTGTTACCTGAATATATGACATTTCTGTGTCTTTACATATTGTAATTGTTTTACTATTTGTATATATATATATATATTTATGCATTTATGTCTATGTGTAATTGGTTTGTTTCGTAAATATTATTTGTATTTTTACGCTGGCTCTTGCCTAGGGAAAACTGCTAACGAACGATTACATCGATAGGTCGTGTGAAGAATCAAAGTGTGTAGGATCTTTGGTAGTGTTAACTCTGCCGCGTGGAGCGCGGGCTGAGCAGAGAGTGTCTGGCTGGAGTAGCGAGTGGAGCAGGTGTGTTGTGTAAAGCTCCCGCGAGTTGCCGCGCTTTCAGGGTTTGGCAGCATGTAATTGCGCTCGACTTGCGATGATAGTTTCTGACATGGTGTCGCGGACGGGAAGCATTAGCTGGCGCACATCAAGAGCCCGTTTCGCCTGGTGACCGTGTCGAGAAGAAGGCGCGCCAACATCCAGCTTCTGCAACAGCGACGGGCGACAATGAGTGACTGTCGCCACCTCCTCGATCGACGGCTTCAAACCTTCAATCAACCAACAAGGAAGACTGGAAGCACGTAAAGTTTTAGAACTGTATGGCAGACCTCAGCTTTTCAAACTGTACCATTTTCGTAACTATAATTACAGCAACTTAGCATGAACATTTGTTGCTCATTGTCCCAATTGCATTACCAAGCAGGGTCCCTTTCTTTTCCGGAATGAACCCGAGTGTCGTTGAAATTCAAACGCCAGCATTAAAATAATAATATAGCATTTCACTGCTTTAATTTCAAAGTTCAGTTAAAGTATTCATAGCTGGCTACAATATTTAGATTACACAAGCACGAATTAAGAGTGCGAGTTTTGTTACCGTATTTTAGCTTACCTGTGACTGCAGCTCAGCTTGGTACGTATTAAATTTTACTATTGTTAATTGTTCAGATTCCTTTAATTCAAGTTCAAGGTTAAATCTCTTCTTTCTAAATTGCGTAGATTCAAGTAGCTTTTGAAATGATTGTTGAGGTAGTCCAAGACTAACCGTACTTTACTGAATTTCGATGTGCTTCAGAAAGAAAGCTCACTATTAACTTCAGTCACTAAATTAACTTTCGATTTTCCGGTTTTATTAATTCTTTCGCTAAATTAAGTCAGGGTGTAGCGAAATTTATTACTTCTGACAAACTTTCAGTTTTCACACTACACGTGTCAACCTTCAGTTGCCACGCTTCTAGTGCTAATTATATGTGTAATAATCTTTCTTTTTCAGTTACTATAGTAATTGTCCTTAGGACTGGCGACCGTAATTTCCCCAAATCTCAAATATATAATTACCGCTAGTTATTTGTTAACGTAACGGCTGCACATTTACTTTCTTTATTAACTTTACCCCTTTTCAAAATTAATTTCCACCAGTTTCATTAGCACTTTTCCTTTCATTTAGATGTAACCCTTTCCTCCCTCTTTACCGACAGATTAACTTCGGTGGCGATTGCTTTTCCCAAATTTCCATTAGGTACACGCGGTTTAATTTTTCACTGTCATTAAGGTCGATAAGTGAGGGGGAAGTTACACGGGTATGGTTTTACACCCGGAAGTTTGCGTAGAATGCACTAGACTGTTGACTGTGGCATCTGCAGCTCTCTGCTGGTACGTGTCTTTGATTTATTTTTGCTCCTGACGAAATATACCTGTACGCTGCCCACTCTCTCTACTGACGGTCCCTGTAGCATGCTTTCTTTAAACCACATCAGCAACCCGAGTCATGAAGTGTATTGTACCAATCATGAATTGAATTGTGTATGGGCGCTTTTATCTGATGTTAGATACGAATAGCCGCTGAACAGTCAAAATCGATTCACATTTTGCGAATTAAAGGACACAATATACATGTGTGACTCCATTATACATCACGATCAGACACGTCTCGGCAACTACGCCACAGCGCGTATCATGAATCGGATTCTGGAGAGATGTTCTATCCACTCACCTGTGTCACTCTTATTAATGTCTTGCAGCTTTCAAACAGTCGTCTTCTATAATCTCGGACCTAATCACGAACAATCCTTTTCACTTGTTGAAACTAAGCTTATAGTTATGTGGATAAACGTCATAAGTGCCAGGAGTATATTAGTTGAATAATTACATTAGTTTACCCATAATAATAAATTAATTAATTAGGTTGGAGGTGGACACCTCTTCACTTTGTAGGGCCCTAGAGGCGGGATGCTGGCTCAGTTGCACGAAATTGATAGAAGAAGTCGGCCATGAACTTTCCAAATGAGTCATTTATTCACATGTCTCGAACTATTTGTGGAATCTATGGAAATAAATTGTGTGGAGATGACGAAGAAACATGTCTACATCTACATCTACGTGATTACTCTGTTATTCACAATAAGGTGCCTGGCAGAGGGTTCAATGAACCACCTTCAAGCTGTCTCTCTACCGTTCCACTCTCGAACGCGTAATCGAAATTTAGCTGATTTCTTTTATTACTCATGTGAATAACATCACACTTTTCCTTATTCATGGTCAATTGCCACTTTTCGCACCATACTGATATCTTTTCTTAATCATTTTGCAAGTCGTTTTGACCATCTGATGGCGTTATAAGTCGGTAAATGACAGCAACATCTGCAAACAATCTAAGACGGCTACTCAGATTGTCTCTTATGTCGTTAATTAAGGAACAATAGAGGTCCTATAACATTTCCTTGGGAAACGCCGGATATTACTTCTGTTTTACTCGTTGCCTTTCTGTCTATTACTACGAACTGTGACCTTTCTGACAGGAAATCACGAATCCAATCGCACAACTGAGGCGATACTCCGTAGACACGCAGTTTGGTTAGAAGACGCTTGTGAGTAACGGTGTCGAAAGCCTTCTGAAAATCTAAAAGATATGGAATCAATTTGACATCCAATGACGATAGTACTTATTAGTTCATGAGTATAAAGAGCTAGTTGTGTTTCACAAGAACGATATTTTCTGAAACCGTGCTGACTATGTGTGAATAAATCGTTTTCTTCGAGGTACTTCGAAATGTTCGAATACAGTATATGTTCCAAAACCGTACTGCAAATCGACGTTAGTGATATAGGCCTGTAATTCAGCGGATTCCTCCTACTTCCCTTTTTGGGTATTACTGTGACTCGAGAAATTTTCCAGTCTTTAGGTACTGATCTTTCTGTGAGCGAGTGTTTCTATATAACTGATAAATATGGAGCTATTTTATCAGCATACTCTGAGAGGAAACTGACTGGTATACTATCTGGACCGGAGGCCTTGCCTTTATTAAGTGATTTAAGCTGCTTCGTTACTCCGAGTATATCTACTTGTATGTTTCTCATCTTTGCAGTTGTTCTTGATTGGCATTCAGGAATATTTAGTTCGTCTTCCTTGGTGAACGAGTTTCGGAAAACTGTGGTGTGCTTTATGTATGACCAGAATCTTCATGGGTTTTCTGCCAGATTTCGAAACAGAATTTAGTTGTAGTAATTATTAAAAGCATCTCGCATTGAAGTACGCGCCATATTTCGAACTTCTGTAAAACCTTGCCAATCTTGGTAATTTTGTGTTCTTTTAAATTTGGCATGCTTTTTTCGCTGCTTCTGCAACAGCGATCTGACCCGTTTTGTGTACCATTGGGGATCAGTACCATCACTTATTAATTTATGTGGTATACAGGGTGCGTCACCTAACATTACCGCTGGATATATTTCGTAAACCACATCAAATACTGACGAATCGATTCCAGACCCAACATGAGGAGAGGGGCTAGTGTAATTGGTTACTACAAACCATAAAAAAATGCACGGAAGTATGTTTTTTAACACAAACCTACGTTTTTTTAAATGGAACCCCGTTAGTTTTGTTAGCACATCTGAACATATAGACAAATACGTAATCAGTGCCGTTTGTTGCATTGTAAAATGTTAATTACATCCGGAGATATTGTAACCTAAAGTTGACGCTTGAGTACCACTCCTCCGCTGTTCGGTCGTGTGTATCGGAGAGCACCGAATTACGTAGGGATCCAAAGGGAACGGTGATGGTCCTTAGGTACAGAAGAGACTGGAACAGCACATTACGTCCACATGCTAACACCTTTTTATTGGTCTTTTTCACTGACGCACATGTACATTACCATGAGGGGTGAGGTACACGTACACTCGTGGTTTCCGTTTTCAATTACGGAGTGGAATGGAGCGTGTCCTGACATGTCAGGCCAGTAGATGTTCAATGTGGTGGCCATCATTTGCTGCACACAATTGCAATCTCTGGAGTAATGAATGTCGTACACGCCGCAGTACATCAGGTGTAATGTCGCCGCAGGCTGCCACAATACGTGGTTTCATATCCTCTGGGGTTGTAGGCACATCTCCGGATGTAATTAACATCTTACAATGCAACAAACGGCACTGATTACGTATTTGTTTATATGTTCAGATGTGCTAACAAAACTAACGTGGTACCATTTAAAAAAACGTAGATTTGTGTTAAAAAACATACTTCCGAGCATTTTTTTATGGTTTGTGTTAAACAATTACACTAGCCCCTCTCCTCATGTTCGGTCTGTGGAATCGGTTCGTCAGTATTTGATGTGGTTTACGAAATATATCCAGCGGTAACGTTAGGTGACTTACCATGTATATCTCTCAACTGCTGTCGATAATATCTCTTTGAAAACATTTTACAGCTTTTCTACAGTTACATGATCAGATCGGAAGGAGTGAAGACTGTCTCTTAAAAATGCATTAAGAGCATTTTTATCAGCTTTTTTAAATAGATATATTTTGGGTTTCTTTTTGATGGTTGTAGGTGTTACGGTATTCATCCTAGCATCAACTGTGTTGTGGTCGATAATCCCTGTATTCGTCACAATACTCACTATTTGTCGAGGATAACTTGTTGCTAAAAGGTCAAGTATGCTTTCGCAACCATTTGTGCTTCGAGTTGGCTCATGAACTTATTGTTCAAAATAATTTTCTGTGAAAGCATTCTGTACAATTTCGGATGACGTTTTATGCCTGCCGCCGGCTTTAAACGTATATATTTTCCAGCGTATCGAGGGTAGCTTAAAGTCACCACCGACTATAATTGTATGAATGGGGTACTTATTTGAAATAAGACTCAAGTTTTCTTTGAACTGTTCATCAACTATATCTTCTGAGTAGGGGGGACGGTAAAACGATCCGATTAATAGTTTGGTCTGATTGTCAGATATAACCTCTACCCATACTATTTCACATGAACTATCTACTTCAGTTTCGCTACAAGGCAAACTACTTCTGACAGCAATAAATACCCCACCACCAACTGTATTTAATCTATCCTTTCCGAACACTGTTAGATCGCTTGAAAAAATTTCGGCTGATCTTATTTCCGGCTTTAGCCAGCTCTCTTTTCCTACAACTATTTGAGCCTCAGTGCTTTCTAGTAGGGCGTGGAGCCCTGATTCTTTCCCAATACAGCTACGACAATTTACAACTACAATACCAATCGTTTCTACAACTACGTTACTGTTTTTACCGGCCCACTTTTAGACGGACGTCCCTTCTGTGGTTCCCTGAGACCCTCTAACCAAAAAAAAAACGCCCAGTCCCTTCCACACAGCCCCCCTACCCGTATAGCCGCCTTCTGTGTGTAGTGGACTCCTGACCTATTAAGCGGAACCCGGAAACCCACCACCCGATGGCGCCAGTCAAGGAACCTGCAGCCTACACGGTCACAGAACCGTCTGAGCCTCTGATTCAGACCCTCCAGTCGGCTCTGCACCAAGGGACCACAGTCGGTTCTATCGACAATGCTGCAGATGGTGAGCTCCGCCTTAATTTCGCAAGCCATTCTGGCAGTCTTTACCATTTCCGCTAGCCACCCGAAACCAGACAGAATATGCTCCGATCCAAAGAGACACACGTCAGTGGTACCAACATGAGCCACTACCTGCAGTTAGCTGCACCCTGTGCTCTTCATGACATCTGGAAGCACCCTTTCCACATCCGGAATGACTCCCCCCGGAATGCACACGGAGTGCATACTGGCTTCCTTGCCCTAAAGAGGGAAAGCAGCTGTTTCAGTGGTTGCTGATTCAACAGTCTCGATCACTGACTGATCTGGCCTTCCTGTGGGAATGCTGCGAACGGCTGAAAGCAAGGGGAAACTACAGACAGCCTATACTTTTCCCGCGGGCACGCAGCTCTGTTGTATGGTTAACAGATTATGGCACCATCTTGGGTAAAATATCACGTAGGTAAAATAGTCACCCATTCGCATTTCCCAGTAGCGACTGCTCAGGAGGATGCCGACCTTAGGATAAACTGAAGTGGCATTTTATGGGTCCGAGCATGGAATGATAGACCTCTTAATCATGCAGGTAGGTTAGGAAATCTTAAAAGGGAAATGGTTAGGTGGAATTGAGATATAGTGGGGATTAGTTAAGTCCGCTGACAGGATGAAAGAGACTACTGATCAGACGGGTACAGTGTTATTGATACAAAATTAAATAGGGTAATTGAGGAGTCGATCTAAAACGAATAAGAAAGTAGTAATGCGGAGGAGCTATTGAGAGCAGCAGAGTGAACACATTGTCATAGCCAAGATATACACCAAGCCAACAATCCACATAGTTGTATAATCTAGCGTGCCATCTAGCTTCGCAGATGACGAAAAAACTGAAAGAATGCACAATGAGATAAAATAGTTAAGGGTGAGGCAAAGTTGTGATGGCTGACTGGAAGAATATGTGCTGGAGGAAATGACCAAAAGAGGGAATCACCTTACAGAAATTTTCAGAGAGCTAAATTTAATCATCATTAACATGTGGTGTAAGGAACTCTGTAGAAGAGTGTACACGTGGAAGAGACCTGAAGACACTGGGAGGTTTGTGAATTATTGTTTGATGGTAAGAAAGAGATTTCAGAACCAGATTCAGCGGCAGGAGTGGATTCTGGCCCGTAATTTAATGACTATAAATTGTAGGTTGAAAACGAAGACTATGATATAAGGTAGGAAATGAGTTAGATGGAACTTGGATAAGTTGAAAGAACCATAGGTTCTTGAGAGTTTCAAGCATTGGGCAACAACTGACTGAATAAGCGGAAAGGGATACAGTAGACGACGAATGGGAAGCTCTGAGGGATCTAACAGTGACGGCAGCTATCAAATAGACAACAACACACAGCCTAGCAGAAATTCTTGGATATTACAGGATGTATTGAACTGAATTTATGAAAGGAGAAAATATAAAAATGCAGCAAATGAAGCAGTCGAAACGTCTAAGAAACAGGGTGGAATTTAATTTAAAAATGAGATTGAATTTAATTGATGGAAGGAGGAAATATAAAAATGCAGCAAATGAAGCATACGTAAAGCAGTACAAACGTCTGAAACGTTAGACTGAGAAGAAGTGAAAAATACCTTAATAGGAAAGGCTAGGGGACAAATGTGAGGATGTAGAAGCGTGTATAACTAAGGTAAGATAGAATAGGGAAGATACAGAAATATTAAAGATATTTTTAGTGAAAAAAGAAGGAATTGTATGAAAATCAAGAGCTCAACTAGAAAACAGTGCAGAGCAAAAAAGAGAAAACTGATAGGTGGAAGGTATATATAGAGGGCCTATACAAGGTAAGTGAAAAAATATGATAGAAGAAGGAGGACATAGATGAAGATGACATACGATTCTGCTACAAGAATTTGACAGAGCACTGAAAAACTTAAGCCGAAACAAGGTCGTTGGAGCAGACGGAGAGCTGACTTCTTTGGGACAGCCAGCAATGGCAGAGTTACTCTACCTGGCATGGAAGATATATGAGACGGGGAAAATACCCACAAACTTTAAGAACGATATAATAATTGCATTTCAAAGAAAGCAGATACTGAGAGGTGTGAATACTATCTATCAGGACGGATAAATACATGGTTGCAAAATAATGATACGAATTCCTAACGGAAGAATGAAAAATTGGTAGCAGCTTTCCTCAGGAAAGATTACTTTGAAATCGGGAGAAATGTTGAAAATATCAGTTGGGATCCCGAAGAAATGTAGGAATACGCGGGGCTATACATACGCTATGAGTTATCTTAGAAGGAAGGTTAAGGAAAGACGTACGGTTATTGCATTTGTAGACTTTCTGTAAGTCTTTGATAATGTTCACAGGAATACTTTCCTTGAAATCCTGAACGGGGTCTGCATATCACTTTTCTGTAGAATTCACATGATGCCGTCAGTACCTCTTGATGCTACGCTAACCTAACGGAGCGAGAACGCGATTCTTCGTCCTCCTTAATATTATTTCATTCGAGAATCCTGTCTGTGGACAATCCACAGTTTTCATTAAGATATTTAAATCCGATTTCAAGCTCCTGTTGTTACTGACACTGAAAACGTATGAAGACCGATTGTTTAACACAGCATGCTTCTGAGCTGGGTGGTGGTACGAAGCTTTATATACCTATTTGTATTAGTAGGTTCTCTATACACTCCGTGTTCTGGAATGCTGTCAGATTTCCTACAGCCGAAAACATGTAGGAAAGGGTGACCGACCGATTTCTCCTCAGCTTCCAAGGTGAAATTGCTTTTCTGATGCATCTCATTTGAGAAACTGCGAAACTTGTGAAGTTCCTCTTTACTACCGTGACCACATAACAAATGTGTCATCCAGGTATCGGAGCCAACAAGAAAGCCTCACTGTCCCATTACTTACTGCCTGTTTTTCAAAATGTTCAGTAATAGGAACACTGACAAATTCTTCATAGGATTTATAAAAAATATATCAAATAGCTCGAACATAGACATAATTAGAACAGTTCACACACATCTGGGGCAATTTTATGAATACACACAGACACAGACACAAACACACACATACACATGCACACGCACACACACACATACACACACTCACACACACACACACACACACACACACACACACACACACACACACACACACACACACACATATATATATATATATATATATATATATATGTGTGTGTGTGTGTGTGTGTGTGTGTGTGTGTGTGTGTGTGTGTATACGAGGTGCGACAATAAAGTAATGAGACTGATTTTCTATGCAAAATGTGGCATCCCTGCAGGCTTGTGTAGGAACAATATATGTGAACAATATATGTGACCTTGGTCCAAGCAGCACATCAATGCAACTGCTCAGTCATGAGTCATACTGCAATAAGTTAACAAGTGTTTGTGTCTCTCGTCACGGAAATGGAACCTCATAATATTGCACAACAACATGCCATTTTTTTCCTTAAATGGGGTGTAAACGCGACGACAACTTACGGTAAGCTTCAGAAGGCTTTTGGAGAAGAGGTTATGTCAAGAGCACAAGTTTTTTGTCGGCATAAAATGTTTATTGAAGGCAGAACGAATGTTGAAGATGAAGACCGCAATGGACGACCATCAACCTCACGGATGGATGTTAACTTAGCCAAGGTGCGTGAACTCGTACGATCTGATCGAAGATTAACCGTAAAAATGATTGCAGAAGAGCTGAACATCATTCGAGAAACGGTTCTTCTAATAATAACTGAAGATCTTGGTATGAGAAAGATTTGTGCAAAAATGGTCCCCAAAAATGTCACACCTCAACAGCAAGAAACACGGAAAAATTTGGCAGCCGATCTGTTAGAGCAAACGGAAATATATCCAGAATTTTTGAGCCGTGTTACCACTGCTGATGAAAGTGGTTTTTTTTCAGTACGATCCAGAGACAAAACGGCAAAGTTCGCAATGGTGCTCAAAGAATCACCCAGACCAAAAAAAAAAAAAAAAACTCACATGTCAAAGTCAAAAGTGAAATGCATGCTTCTGTGCTTCTTTGATACCAAGAGAATTGTTCATAAAGAGTGAGTACCTCCTGGACAAACTGTTAACCAATATTACTGCAAAGAAATTTTAGAAAGACTTCGTAAAATAGTTCTTCCTGTCCGTGCCAGCATTGTTGATAATTGGATTCTGCATCACGATAATACGCCATCCCATACTGCTCCGTCAGTACAGCAATTTTTAACCTCTAAACAAATTTCAGTACTACCGCAGCCTTTCCGGGCGGGAAGGAGCGCCGGTACCCGGCACGAATTCGTCCGGCGGATTTCTGTCGAGTTCCGGTGAGCCGGCCAGTCTGTGGATGGTTTTTAGGTGGTTTTCCATCTGTCTCGGTGAATGCAGGCCGGGTCCCCTTATTCTGCCTCAGCTACACTATGTCGGCAATTGCTGCGCAAACAAGTTCTCCATGTACGCGTACACCACCATTACTCTACCACGCAAACGTAGTTGTTACACTCGTTTGGTGTGAGACATTCCATGGGGTGGGAGGGGGGAGGGGGGGGCACCGGGGTCAGAACCGAACAATAACCCTGGGTTCGGTGTGGGGCGGCGGAGGGGGTGAAGTGGACTGCGGTAGTCGTACTGGGGTTGCGGACCAGGTGCGGCTGCGGCGGGGACGGAGCCTCTCCGTCGTTTGTAGGACCCCGATTAACATAACATAACTGTTACAGCCACCTTGTCCAAAAAGCTGTGATGAGGGTGATGGAAGATACTACAGAAGATGAGTTCGGGAAATGTTAGCATCAATGGCAGAAGCAATGGAGAAAGTGTGTGCCATCAGAAGGGAACTGCTCTGAAGGAGACAACATTAAAGTTGACTAAAAAGGTAAGCAACTTTTTTTTCACATCAGTCTCATTACTTTATTGTCACACCTCGTATGTGTGTGTGTGTGTGTGTGTGTGGGTGGGTGTGTGTGCGTTTGAATGTGTGTGTTTGTGTATGGGTCTGTTCATAAAAATGCCCCAGGTAACAGAAATCATGTGAATGGACAGAACGTTTCAATATTTTCCGCTTAAAAATGTACTATAAATGTAAAACCACACCACAGCAAAAGATTGAAATTATGAAACACGGAACATGCAAATAACTAAATAGAGTTAATTGACCGAAATTGAAAATTTACTTTCCGTCTCACGAGCTGTTCTACTTCATAATACAGTTAGTTGCGAGAATGGAGACATACTGAGTGCTCCCCTTTCCAGAGAAAGATGTTCTGGGTATTATACTACTGGCCATTAAAATTGCTACACCAAGAAGAAATGCAGATGATAAACCGGTATCCATTGGACAGATATATTATACTATAACTGACATGTGAGTACATTTTCACGCAATTTGGGTGCATAGATCCCAAGAAATCAGTACCCAAAACAACCACCTCTGGCCGTAATAACGGCCTTGATACGCCTGGGCATTGAGTCAAATAGAGCTTGGACTGCGTGTACAGGTACAGCAGCCCATGCAGCTTCAACACGATACAACAGTTCATCAAGAGTAGTGACTGGCGAATTGTGAGGAGCCAGTTGCTCGGCCACCATTGACCAGACGTTTCCAATTGGTGAGAGATTTGGAGAATGTGTTGACCAGGGCAGCAGTTAAACATTTTCCATATCCAGAAAGGCCCGTACAGGACCTGCAACATGCGGTAGAGCATTATGCTGCTGAAATGTAGGGTTTCGCCGGGATCGAATGAAGGGCAGAGCCACGGGTCGTAACACATCTTAAATGTAACATCCACTGTTCAAAGTTCGGTCAATGCGAACAAGAGGTGACCGAGACGCGTAACCAATGCCACCCCATACCATCACGCCAGTATGGCGATGACGAATACACGCTTCCAATGTGCGCTTATCGCGATACCACCAGACACGGATGCGACCATCATGATGCTGTAAACAGAACCTGGATTCTTCCGAAAAACTGACGATTTGCCATTCGTGCACCCAGGTTCGTCGTTGAGTACACCATCGCAGGCGTTCCTGTCTTTGATGCAGCGTCAAGGGTAACCGCAGCATGGTCTCCGAGCTGATAGTCCATGCTGCTGCAAACGTCGTTTGTCTTGCAAACGTCCCCATCTGTTGACTCAGGGATAGAGACGTGGCTGCACGATCCGTTACAGCCATGCGGATAAGATGCTTGTCATCTCGACCGCTAGTGATACGAGGCTGTTGGGATCCAGCACGGCGTTCCGTATTACCGTCCTGAACCCACCGATTCCATATCCTGCTAACAGTCATTGGCTCTCGACCAACGTGAGCAGCAATGCCGCGATACGATAAACAACAATCATGATAGGCTACAATCCGACCTTTATCAAAGTCGGAAATGCGATGGTACGCATTTCTGCTCCTTACACGAGGCAACTGCTGTTTGTGTATGACAAATCGGTTGGCAACTTTTCTCATGTCAGCACGTTGTAGGTGTGCCGCCGGCGCCAGCCTTGTGTGAATGCTCTGAAATGCTAATCATTTGCATATCACAGCATCTTGTTCCTGTCGGTTAAATTTCCCGTCTGTAGCACGTCGTCTTCGTGGTTTAGGAATTTTAATAGCCAGTAGTGTAATTTCTGTTTAAGGCATCCATACTGCTAACAAAGTTAATTCCTATGATTGTGACTGGGACCGTTAGAAAAAGGAACTAAGTTTCTGAACTACCTATTTCACTTGTGAAAACGCATTATTTCTTCGCGGTTACACGTACCGATTTATTTTCTAAATCGCAAATGCTACTTTCTTTTACCAATTCTGAGACGGCTGTCTTTACTCTTGTAGATAAACAAATTTCCATAGTTTCTCTTTTGAAATCGTTTGGTTTATATTTACACAATTGATATTTAGTTCTACGCAAATCGAAAGTGCATGTACTAGAGATGTCTAAAGCTATGTTATTAATCACACTAAAACTCATCTCAGATTTCGGTTACAGGCAACGCATCAAGTGACTCGTAGTGAACTAATACAAAATTTGAGAAATATCTAGTGTCTTGTCCCTGTGACTTTTTCTCTGAGACCCGATTTCGTACGCTTCTTTCCTTTAATCGTCATCGGTTGCGCTGTAGCATTCTCTTCCTTTCAGACAATGTTTATTATATATCCAGTACAGCTTTTCTTTAGACAATTAGGTATCCGCACGCCAATCCACCTGTTAAATGAAGTCTTCCTCAATATCTTGTCTCATCGTTTTGTCTAGTGACTGCCTAGGCAAATTTTACGTTGGTTAACGTCAGTTGGTTTGGTAGCAGTGCTACAGTGCCATAATTTATCTCTAACACAATGCTATTGAAGTTACGTGTCACGAGCTAAGCCTGGTCTCATTCTGAGTTGCTACAATCCTATTACAACCTACTACTAGAACGTTTCGTTATTCACACAGATGATCTGACCGGAGTTGATGTGATCCGTTATGGTGCACTATTTCAATGTGTAATGTATCTTGAGCTTGTGGCCTTCTTGTAGTAAAATATAAAATAATACTGTTTGAAGTTCATCTGTTATAGTTCATTGATTAGTTGAGGCTTCATACTTCAATTCAATATGAATGATACGTGTATTGAAATATAACTGAAATTCGGACTGTACTTACCGTTGGAGATAAGTTGAACTCCTTAACAAGCAATGCAGTCTGTGATGCCAAAAAAGTATATCAGTTCGATCTTAAAAATCCAATAAATCAGTTGACATGCATTCCATAAATATAATGCGTAATTCAGAAGAGTATTCAGAATTACTGTGTCCATCTCTGTAATGATGGTTGCGGGACTTGGCTGTTCGACAGAGGATGTCAAATTAAACGCCTTTCAACCATCACTTTTCAACCTTATTGTATTGGGCAACCAGTTTATGCGTTTCACTACGCCATCTTCAGGCCCCTGACCGACGTGTAGGACTAATCTACCTCGCTTGTGATCAAAACAGGGGCCAGCAATACTGGTATTAGCAGATATCTACTTGTTGCAGTGACCACTTTAACCATCACTTGCCGGCAGGTGATGTCTACTAATACCAGTACTTATAGCTACTGTTTTGATCACAGGCGAGGCACATTGTTCCTACACGCCCATCAGGGGCCTGAAGATGGCGTAGTAAAACGCTGAAACTGGTTGCCCAATAAAATAAGGTTAAAATGTGACGGCTGAAAGGCTTTTAATTTGACATCCTCATTCAGAATTACGTCCCGACCGTAGCAGTGTGAACGCTGGATAGCGTGAAGACAGAAGACTCAATACTCGGACATCGTGAAAGGGAAATGATACATGAAATTCAGTCAATAAAGTAGTCAAAAAAGTTCTAGCAGCTTCCTTGCTTCAAAGATTAATTGCAGGGTAAAAAATCGTCAGTACTGAAGAAAAATTGTAAATTGTGCTTTGATATTACATGATTCTGAAGAAACCCTGAGCTCCATCCCCGACAGATACTTTCTCGTGTCAGTTATGGTTCTTGATTGCTGAAGGGATGTGTTGAACCGATGTCTCCTATGGACGCATTTACCGTATGAGTCTCGCAATTCCTCCAAGGGCAGAGGTCTGTCCTACTACGGCAGTCCTTTAGTGACTACAGCAGTGCAGGATCTGACAAGTTTATGAAGGTTATAGCCTTACCATAAGTATCAGTAATGACTAACAGCACCATCCAGCCGCTGCTTAGAGCTGTGATTGTTCTCTGCAGCACCACTGAGTTAGACATGTGATAGCTAGAAAGTCTGACAACAACATCAACGGTCAAGTCACATTAATGTGACCACAACTTATTTTCGATTTTGACGTGCAATAAGTTCTCACAGATGGCAGGTGGCAGCACAAGCAGTTGAGAGTATGAAAAGCGTGTCGGGGGATGCGCAGTCGTTGTCGTTATGCGGAAACGGAGCGATTTATTTGACGTCCAAAAGGCTATGATCATTAGGTAATAGGTCGAGGGTGGGAACTACTAACTTTCAAAACATTTCGCGTACCGCTGTTGTTAAAGTACGCTGTGCGTGGCAGAACGGCGTTATCCAAAACTGGCACCGAGGCAACAGTAACGCACCACGGGACACAAATAACAGACCTTCAGTCAGAAGGACTGACATACAAAAAATTAATAAGAGCGGTGAAAGATGCCTGCGGAGATGTGTACTTGCGAATGCTCTTGCAACCGTTGAGCAACTGACCACCCATATGAACCAAGGGGCTACCAACAGTGTGTCCTCAACGGCCGTTCAAAAAACTTTGCTGTATATGGGTCTCCGCAGCAAGCGCTTGTTTCATGCACCCATTCGAAAATTGCCCACCAATACCACCGCTGGACATCGACTGAGGGTCTTCAGGTAGCCTTTTCAGATGAATCACGTTTTATGCTCTGTCGTCAAAGGGCTTTTGCTGGTATGGCCCCGTAACTATCTTCGCGACGATTCACGCCTGAGAAATGTGATCTTGTCACTTTGAAATGTACAACGGATCAACACAAGTACGATTTTAACCTTGTGGATCATGTCCGTCTCTGCAAGTAGTTTGTTTCTCCTCGGCACGGTGGAATCTACTAGCTGGACAACACGATGTGTCACACAATTCACGATGCATGTGCGTGGTTCGAAGAGCACCAGGATGAGTTTACCGTACTCTCCTGGCCACCAGACGCCGCAGATTAGAACCCAGTCGAGAATCTGTGGGCTCATTTCGATCTGGCTGTTCTAGCCATGGCTCCTCAACCGTGAAACGTAGCGCAGTTGGCCACGGCCATGGAGTTGGCGAAGTTTCACGTCCCTGTCGGTATCTCCCCGGAACCGTATTGAATCTTCCTGCGCATCTTGCAGCGGTCCGTGGTGCAAAAGGTGGTTATTCAGTCTTCTGGCAGGTGGTCACATCGATGTGAGTGGACCGTATACAATGCAGCCGCCGATAGCCCCAGTACCGTTACACGTACAAAGGCTCCGAAGTGTAGCCATTTGGGTCGGTACAACACGTGACCTAACCTGAGATAATTTCGTTTTTCTTTACTCTGAATCTTCGTACATTTTCGAATTAGGTCTTCCAACACCCAAGTGAAGAAGCGGAGGAAATTCATTACCCTACCTGATATCAAGATTGAGTTCATTCACTTAATCTTCGACATTAGAATTATGCGAATATGTTATGTCTACAAATTTGACGTTAAAACTCTTCGATACTCTTAAATAATTATTCTAGGTCATCTGAGTATACAGATTCTTACAAACGACTAAAATGATCTCGTTGTTATTACGTCCTACTAACTTCGTTTGTAATGAGGTTCTTCAAATTGAAAATCTGTATTGAAGTAGTCCGCCTTGTGTTGAATCCCGCCTTGTGTGATGGCGATATGATTTGATGATACTAGATTGTGTTCTAGACAGCTTTGAAAACAACCCTGAAACGAACTATAGGAAATTGGCTCTATAATTCTTTACATCTTGCTAATCTCTCTCGTAGATTCTGTTTGTCGTTATTTGTCTAACACTATTTGCTTTGAAAGAGTTGCAGTTGGAGTTAAGAGAGGTCGTTGAACCACTGTAATTGATACAAATGAAATACGAGTTTGAGAGTGTTCTTGGTCAGGAAAAATTTCTATGGAACGCTTTAGGTACACAGTGGAAACCAAATTAAGTTTCCACGATGCAGCATTGCTAATCTAATTTCATAAAGCAGCCGGTAAAATGTCCACTGGAGTAGTGGTAGGAGAGCTGAGAGGCCAGGTGAGTCTCGTACAATTTATGTGCATTTAACTAAGGTGTGAATGGGGTATACAATCAGTCGTTACTCTAAATAAACGATATATCAATAGCTAGAAACAATAGCGCCCGCCTACAGTTAATTAGTTATGTAATGGGCGGTCAATGACGCTAATTGGCGAATGTGTTACGTAAATTTTAGAGCTTCCAACACTTACGCCGATATAACAACAAATGCAACAGGCCACTTGTTCAATTACGTTACACCACGGTTATATTAGTCACTATAGAGAGTTTTTACGCACAGAAACGTTCGCGGCCCTATCCTAGATGGCTGACACGGATATATTGGATTAGAACGGGATGTTTGACTCCATGTGTTACTCAATAATTACTGGTCACGCGGAAGTCCAGCCTGCTCGGCAGTGGGCTTAATTAATCCAATTATCCCTGTGGATGGGACACAGCGCGAGGTAAACACTGCTAATGAAAACGCCTTTGTGCTTGCCAACCGAAACGAGCACAGAAAATCTGTATCGATACTGGACCCGCAGAAGCCGGCAAAGCCAGATCGCGTTTCCTACGTGCCAGCACTGAGGACATTCGCTGCACCAGACTATGAAGACTACGGACTATGAAGCAGTAGACTGCTGGGCTGCTGCGACACCTTCTCTTACAACATGGAGCGTGTTTCGAAGTTTATTAACTCTTTGCTGAGACGTTGTTCGCAGAAGAAAGTTTGTCACGGGTATGTCATGACAAATGACAATCTAAAAAAAAAAGACAGCTACTAATGACAGAAATTTCATGACCTATGTATGTCATAATGTTACCTTGCGGTACCAGAACGGCGTATTAAAATACGAACAAGACAATTACAAACACTTCGATTTGTCACTAATCGACCGCATGAAATACGGTGCAAGAAAACTTTTATGTCGTCTAACGAGGTATGAATTCTATCTAGTCTGAGATATCTTGCAACGCGCTGCAATATCACGTCTAGAAATAACGTTTATTGACATGCATGAATCTTTATATTTAGGATATATTATGAAGAGATTGTAGACGTTAGACGGTATTTAATGTAGGTTGTCCCATCCACGGGCTGTCATTCTTTGGTCGGGTTTGGAGAATTGTTCCCTTTAACAATTTATTCCCATGTTGTACTTTATTCGCCTGTCTGTTTACTGAAAAAAATTATGTATACTGCCCTATACTTTTGGGAGCGTAATCTATTTGTTGGCAGGATTAGTGCATTCTTAGTTGAACCTTCCGCAAAGACACTGTCACGCTGTAGTAAAGCATCTAGTGTACAACACCTACACAAGCCAAGGTAGCACAGCAGCGCTCAAAAGCAGACACAGGAAATCATTAGAATTCTGAGAGGTAGTCCAACATAGTAGTAAGACCGTTAAAAATTAACATCAAAACAGGACAACGACAAATCAGCAGACCTCCGCAGACCCTCTGAAGTTTCAGTTTCCATGAAATAATTAGTCTGGAACACAGGAGGATAACAGATATAAGATCTACAGAACTGGGAACGTCAATATGTTTTTAGCTATGACGATAGAAGCATTTTTGTGTACCTTCGCCTATGGGACTGTTTGGAGTTATACAGATACTAGAGTCGATAATTAAAATTCTCTCAGCGTAAGATAAATAAAAATACTTTAGTAAAGCATGTATTTCCTTCGGTGCTACGTGAGGACTTCGGCACGACACACTTTTACACTCTGCTAAATGAAACAATGTTTCAATTTTCTGTCTATATGTGTAATCCAGGTGACCAAATACCTTAGTACAATGGCAGTGTATTCCAGGTGACCAAATACCTTAGTACAATAGCATTCCTTACTGAGTATCCGGTTCGAGTGCAGTTTGTAGGTCAAATTCTTTTATGGACTGCACTTAGTCGACACGGAAATGAAAAGTGGTGGCAAGTAGCTGGATACCGCATTACCTGTCTCCTGGTCTCTTTCACGTATACGACCTTCTTTTATGATTGTTAAACCGTACCGATAATTAAATTATACTCTGCGCAAAATTGTATCAGGTGACTTCGTCTTTCTTTCCCACAATCGGCCGGCCAGAGTCACCGAGCGGTTCTAGGCGCTACAGTCTGGAACCGAGCGACCGCTACGGTCGCAGGTTCGAATTCTGCCTCCGGCATGAATGTGTGTGATGTCCTTAGGTTAGTTAGGTTTAAGTAGTTCTAAGTTCTAGGGGACTGATGACCTTAGAAGTTAAGTCCCATAGTGTTCAGAGCCATTTGAACCATTTCCCACAGTCCATATTCAACTACAATTTTTTGTTCTCTTCCTTTACCCACTACAGAATTGCAGTCCCCCATCGCAATTAAATTGTAGTCTGCTATAACCATCTGGGTTCTTTAATGTCATCATACATTTCTTCAGTCTCTTCATCTGCGAAGCTGGTTGACATACAAACCTCCACTGCTGTGTTGGGTAGTGGCTTTGTGTCTATTTTTGCTACGATAATATGTCCATTACGCTTACCAGCATTCCTATTTCCTTCGTTATCCCTATTTGATATTGTGTTTAAAATTTTATCCATACTTTCAATTAGCAGCTGTGAAGCACGTTTTAAAATCAGAAATAATGAGCCGTGAGCTGCACAAATGTTTATTAAATTAACTTGTTGCCTAGTCTTCAAGCAAACTCTGGACGATGTAAGCTTAGTTGTATGATCTTCTAAAAATGGCAAATTAATTAACCAAAACTAGTTAAAAAGTGATTTGAACAAGAATTTGTGCAACTGATGAATGATTATTTCTATTCTTATAAAATGGTTTGGTATTTATAACCATGTATTCTCCTGAACAGAAGTGCTATTCCTCCTGCCAACGGACTTGACTAACTTCCACTATATCTATCTTCATCCTATCCATTCCTCTTTTCAAATTTTCTAATGTACCTGTCCGACTAAGGGAACGAACATTCTACATCAGGAACGCCAGTTTTGTTGCTCCTGATGACGGCATCCGAATGATGTTACAGGGACAGATTTGTCAACCATACGGACTAGTGTCCTTGCAGCCACTGAAAAGGCCGCTGCCAACCTTCAGCAACCACGCGTTAGCCTGGCGTCTCAGCAGACACCGCTCCGTTCTGGCTGTTCCTACGACACGGCTATATGTATCACTGAGGCAAAAATTGCGCCGAAATCAGGTCTTTGGTTCGTGGTCCTCTTTTTAGTCAGAACTAAGTATAACACGCAAAACGGATGCACGTAATTTCTCGACGTATGGGTGTGGGAAACTGTAATAGACTCATGGGAAGGACAGTGGAAGAGCACGGACGCCAGATGCGGTTAAAAGAAACTATAAGATCTGCCGCAACAGATCATCAGGAGAACTGTAACAAAGATACTGATTCCAAAAACGTACGTGTGCTAACCAAAGAAAAAGAAAAAAGCCCGAGAAGCGGTTGAGATTTCCAAGAATGAATGTAACTTCAACAGAGATGACGACCGCAGGCTTGAAGCATCGTAGCAAATCGCCATCAAGGAACTAAATGCGCAGCCACTGTCAGTGAGGAGTATAATCAATGACCTGCAAACCATCACTGCGACACGAAAATAATATTTTCATAACGGTTCCCGGTACCCTACTCTCCTTGTGGTCCACCAATAATTCCCCGAAGAATATTACCCAACAATATCGATTTTTCGGATTAAGCGCCGGAAAACTCCATTTTAAAATTAAACGGCAGTGGTACACTACTGGCCATTAAAATTGCTACACCAAGAAGAAATGTAGATGATAAACGGGTATTCATTGGAAAAATATATTATACTAGAACTGGCATGTGGTTACATTTTCAAGCATTTTGGATGCATAGATCCTGAGAAATCCGTACCCATAACAACCACCTGTGGCCGTGATAACGGCCTTGATACGCCTGGGCATTGAGTCAAACAGAACTTGGATGGCATGTACAGATACAGCTGCCCATGCACCTTCAACACGATTCGACAGTTCATCAAGAGTAATGACTGGCGTATTGTGACGAGCCAGTTGCTCGGCCACCTTTGACCAGACGTGTTCAGTTGCCGAGAGATCTAGAGAATGTGCTGGCCAGGGCAGCAGTCGAACATTTTCTGTTTCCAGAAAGGCCCGTATAGGACCTGCAAGATGCGGTCGTGCATTATTCTGCTGAAATGTAGGGTTTCGCAGGGATCGAATGAAGGGAAGAGCCACGGGTCGTAACACATCTGAAATGTAACATCCACTGTTCAAAGTACCGTCAATGTGAACTAGAGGTGACCGAGACGCGTAACCAATGCCACCCCATACCATCACTCCAGGTGATATACCAGTATCACGATGACGAATACACGCTTCCAATGTGTGTTCACCTCGATGTCGCCAAACACGGATGCGACCATCATGATGATGTAAACAGAACCTGGATTCATCCGAAAAACTGACATTTTGCCATTCGTGCATCCAGGTTCGTCGTTGAGTACACCATCGCAGGCGCTCCTGTCTGTGATGCAGCGTCAAGGGTAACCGCAGCTTGGTCTCCGAGCTGATAGTCCATGCTGCTGCAAACGTCGTCGAACTGTTCGTGCAGATGGTTGTTGTCTTGCAAACGTCCCCACCTGTTTACTCAGGGATTCACACGTGGCTGCGCGATCCATTACATCCATGCGGATAAGATGCCTGTCATCTCGACTGCTAGTGATATGAGGCCGTTGGGATCCAGCACGGCGATCCGTATTACCCTCCTGAACCCACCGATTCTATATTCTGCTAACAGTCATTGGATCGCGACGAACGCGTCAGCAATGTCGCGATACGATTAACCGCAATCACGATAGGCTACAATCCGACATTTATCAAACTCGGAAACGTGATGGTACGCATTTCTTCTCATCACAACAACGTTTCACCAGGCAACGCCGGTCTACTGCTGTTTGTGTATGAGAAATCGGTTGGAAACTTTCCTCATGTCAGCTCGTTGTAGGTGTCGCCACCGGCGCCAACCTTGTGTGAATGCTCTGAAAAGCTAATCATTTGTATATCACAGCACCTTTTTGTCGGTTAAATTTGGTGTCTGTAGCATGTCATCTCCGCGGTGTAGCAATTTTAATGGCCAGTAGCGTATTAGACAGTGTCCACCTACTAACGTATTCAGCCCGCAGATTTTACTTTCAAGACATACACTCCTGGAAATTGAAATAAGAACACCGTGAATTCATTGTACCAGGAAGGGGAAACTTTATTGACACATTCCTGGGGTCAGATACATCACATGATCACACTGACAGAACCACAGGCACATAGACACAGGCAACAGAGCATGCACAATGTCGGCACTAGTACAGTGTATATCCACCTTTCGCAGCAATGCAGGCTGCTATTCTCCCATGGAGACGATCGTAGAGATGCTGGATGTAGTCCTGTGGAACGGCTTGCCATGCCATTTCCACCTGGCGCCTCAGTTGGACCAGCGTTCGTGCTGGACGTGCAGACCACGTGAGACGACGCTTCATCCAGTCCCAAACATACTCAATGGGGGACAGATCTGGAGATCTTGCTGGCCAGGGTAGTTGACTTACACCTTCTAGAGCACGTTAGGTGGCACGGGATACATGCGGACGTGCATTGTCCTGTTGGAACAGCAAGTTCCCTTGCCGGTCTAGGAATGGTAGAACGATGGGTTCGATGACGGTTTGGATGTACCGTGCACTATTCAGTGTCCCCTCGACGATCACCAGTGGTGTACGGCCAGTGTAGGAGATCGCTCCCCACACCATGATGCCGGGTGTTGGCCCTGTGTGCCTCGGTCGTATGCAGTCCTGATTGTGGCGCTCACCTGCACGGCGCCAAACACGCATACGACCATCATTGGCACCAAGGCAGAAGCGACTCTCATCGCTGAAGACGACACGTCTCCATTCGTCCCTCCATTCACGCCTGTCGCGACACCACTGGAGGCGGGCTGCACGATGTTGGGGCGTGAGCGGAAGACGGCCTAACGGTGTGCGGGACCGTAGCCCAGCTTCATGGAGACGGTTGCGAATGGTCCTCGCCGATACCCCAGGAGCAACAGTGTCCCTAATTTGCTGGGAAGTGGCGGTGCGGTCCCCTACGGCACTGCGTAGGAGCCTACGGTCTTGGCGTGCATCCGTGCGTCGCTGCGGTCCGGTCCCAGGTCGACGGGCACGTGCACCTTCCGCCGACCACTGGCGACAACATCGATGTACTGTGGAGACCTCACGCCCCACGTGTTGAGCAATTCGGCGGTACGTCCATCCGGCCTCCCGCATGGCCACTATACGCCCTCGCTCAACGTCCGTCAACTGCACATACGGTTCACGTCCACGCTGTCGCGGCATGCTACCAGTGTTAAAGACTGCGATGGAGCTCCGTATGCCACGGCAAACTGGCTGACACTGACGGCGGCGGTGCACAAATGCTGCGCAGCTAGCGCCATTCGACGGCCAACACCGCGGTTCCTGGTGTGTCCGCTGTGTCGTGCGTGTGATCATTGCTTGTACAGCCCTCTCGCAGTGTCCGGAGCACGTATTTCCAGGAGTGTATATTCTCTAGAGGGGCCAGAAGCGGTTGGTTCTTCAGTAAACAGCAGGCAAACGAGACGATTCTTAAATGAATATTTGAGTGTCAAATACGTCTACTTTAACTCCGTAACAGTGTGAGAAGAGACAAGAATGTTAATTAAGTTACCTGACCAGTCACAGAAAATTACTAATATGTTGAAGATCATTAAAGAGACTTCTCAGTTCCAGTTCCCAACTTTGACGGCACACTATGGCAATTATGAAGCTTCTCAGACTTCAGTCTTCTGATCCTGTGCCAACACCTCCCTCAGAGTAGCAGAGCAGCCTACTTCCTCAATTATTTGCTGGATTCACTCCTGTCTCTATCTTCGTCTACAGTTTTTGCCAACTACTGCTCCCTCTGGTACCATGGAAGTCATTCCCTCATGTCTTAACAGTTGTCCTTGTCAGTGTCTTCCACATGTTCCTTTCCACTCCGATTCTGCGCAGAACCTCCTCATTACTTACCTTATCAGTTCATCTAATTTCCAACATTCGTCTGGAGCACCACATCTCAAATGTTTCAAATCTCTTCTTTCCTGTTTTCCCACAGTCCACGTTTCACTAGTATGCAGTGCTGCGCTCCAAACGCACATTGCCCGCATCTCGTGGTCGTGCGGTAGCGTTCTCGCTTCCCACGCCCGGGTTCCCGGGTTCGATTCCCGGCGGGGTCAGGGATTTTCTCTGCCTCGTGATGGCTGGGTGTTGTGTGCTGTCCTTAGGTTAGTTAGGTTTAAGTAGTTCTAAGTTCTAGGGGACTGATGACCATAGCTGTTAAGTCCCATAGTGCTCAGAGCCAAACGCACATTCTCTGGAATTTCTTCCTTAAATTAAGGCCTATGTTTGATGCTACTAGACTTCTCTTGGCCAGGATTGCCGTTTTTACCAGTGCTAGTCTGCTTTTGATATTTCCTTGCTCCGTCTGTTATTCGTCATTTTGCTGCCTTGGTAACAGAATTCCTTAACCTGATCTGCTTCGCGATTAACAATTCCGATGTAAAATTTCTCGCTATTCTCACTTCTGATATTTCTCATTACTTTCATCTATCTTCGATTTACTCTCATTCTATATTCTGTACATATTGGAATATTTATTCCATTCAGCAGAGCTTGTAATTGTTCTAAGCTTTCACTGAGTATAGCAATGTCACCAGCGAACTGGACCTGTGTCTTATTTACATCATTGCTTCTTCGATGTACAGATTGAACAGTAGGGGTGAAAGATTAAATCCCTGTCTTACACCCTTTTTAAACCGAGTACCTCGTTCTTGGTCGTCCACAGTTCTCTCTCGGCTCTTGTACATATTGTGTATTACGCGTCTTTCCCTATAGCTTACCCCCGTTTTGCTCAGAATGTCTAACATCTTGCACCATTTTACATAGTCGAACGCTTTTTACAGGTCGACAAATCCTATGAACGCTTCTTGATTTTTTTTTTTTTTAGTCTTGCTTCCATTATCAACCGCGACGCCAGAAGTAATTGACTCTCTCTTTTCTGTATATTATTTATGTCAGCAACTTGGACGCATGAGCTGTTGCGCTAACCGTGCGATAATTCTCGCACTTGTCGTCTCTTGGTGTCTTCGAAATTGTGTGGATTATATTTCTCCGTAAGTCAGATGGTATATTGTCAGTCTCATACATTCGACACACCGACGTGATTAGTTGTCTTGGTGTCACTTGCCCCCAAAGGTTTTAGAAATTCTGATACAGTATTATCTATCCCTTCTGCCTTATTTGATCATAAGTCCTCCAAAGCTCTTTTAAATTTTAATTCTAATACGGAATCCCCTATTTTCTAAATCGACACATGTTTCTTATTCTGTCACATTACACGAACTTCCCTTCATAGAGGCTTTCAATGAACTCTTTCCACCTACCCGCTCCCTCCTCGTATTTAACAATGGAATTCCCTTTGCACTCTTAATGTTATCACCCTTGCATTTAATTTCACCAAAGGTTGTTTTAACTTTCCTATATGCTGAGATAGTTCTTCTGACAATCATTCCTTCTTCGATTTCTTCACGCTTTTTTGCAGCCATTTCGCCTGAGCTTTCCTTCACTTCCTATTTATTTCATTCCTCAGTGACTTGTATTTCTGCATTCATGAACATTTTGTACTTCCTTCTTACGACGATCAACTGAAGTAGTTCTTCTGTTATCCATGGTTTCTTCGCAGTTACCTTTTTGGACCTATGTTTTTCTTTCCAAATTGATATTACCCCTTTCTAGAGATGTCCATTCCTCTTCAACTGTACTCCCTACTGAGCTCTTCCTTGTTGCTGTATCTATATCCTCAGAAAAGTTAGAGCGTATCTCGTCATTCCTTAGTACTTCCATACCCCACTTTTTTGCATACTGATTCTTCCTGACTAATCTCTTAAACTTCAACCTACTCTTCATGACTACTACATTGTGATCTGAGTCTGTATCTGCTCCTGGGCACGCCTTACGAACCAAGATCTGATATCGGAATCTCTGTCTGAAGATGATATAATCTAAGTGAAATCTTTCCGTATTATCCGGCCTTTTCCAAGTATATCTCCTCCTCTCTTGGTTCTTGAACAAAGTATTGGCTAATACTAGCTGAAATTTATTACAGAACTCGGTTTTTCTCCTCTCTCATTACTTGTTGTCAGCTCATATTCCCCTGTAATCATTTCTTCTACTTCTTACCCTACAACCGCATTCCAGTCTCCAATGACTATTAGATTTTCATCTCACTTTAAGTAATGTATTACCCTTTCAGTATCCTCATATACCCTTTTTCCATCTTCAGCTTGAGACGTCGCATGTTTACCTGAAGTATCGTTGTCGGTGTTGGTTTTCTGTCGATTCTGATGAGAGCAACTCTATCGCTGAACTTTCCACAGTAACACACTCTCTGTCCCGCCTTCCTATTCATAACGCATCCTATTCACGTTATGCCTTTTTCTGCTTCTGTTGATACTACCCTGCACTTATCTAACCAGAAATCCTTGTCATCTTTCCATTTCACTTCAATGACGCCTACTATATCTAGACTGAGCGTTTGCATTTCGCTTTCATACTTTCTAGCTTCCGTACTACGTTCAAGCTTCTTACGTTTCACGCTTCGACTCGCAGAATGTTATCCTTTCGTTGATTATTCGATCTTTTTTCTCATTATCACCTCATCCTTCGCCGTCCCCACACGTATATCCGAATGGGGGACTATTCCTGAATCTTTTACCAATGGAGAGATCATCATGACATTTTCTCAGTTTCAAGCTACATTTCCTGTGGATACACGTTATGCTTCTTTAATGCAGTGGTTTTCATTGCTTTCTGCATCCTCCTGCCGTTCATCATTCCTGATTCTTCCGCCTTTAGGGCAGTTTCCCACCCCATGGACAAGCGAGTGCCCTGAACCTCTTTCCATTCCTCTGATCTCTTTGATAAGGCCGTTTTCAGAATGAGGATAACATCCTATGTCGAAAGCCTTCAGCCACCAGTGCTGAGTATTAATCAAAATTTAAGCGATGGCGTGTTTCGAATGCAATACTTTTTTCTTTACATGTCAGTTTGGTTTATTTGTAACCACAGAGAACAAAATAATACAACGTATTACAAAATTTCCAATAGTTCAAAACATATACCCAGTGTGGTCCATTGATAGTGCCCGGGCCAAATATCTCACGAAATAAGCATCAAACAAAAAAATTACAAAGAACGAAACTTGTCTAGCTTGAAGGGGGAAACCAGATGGCGCTATGGTTGGCCCGCTAGATGGCCCTGCCATAGGTTAAACGGATATCAATTGCGTTTTTTTAAAATAGTAATATCCATTTTATTACATATTCGTGTAGTACACAAATAAATATGAATGTTTTAGTTGGACCACTTTATTCGCTTTGTGATAGATGGCGCTGTAATAGTCACAAACTTATGGCTCACAATCTTAGACGAACAGTTGGTAACAGGTAGGTTTTTTAAATTAAAATAGAGAACACAGGTAGGTTTGAATCCCCCCCCCCTTCGCATTTCTTCTCCTTCCCCCGTTTTTTATTTTCCCATCATCGATCCAGTTTCCCCCCACCTGCTCTCGGCTGTGGTATGTCACATTTGCCAACTTTTTAGTGCAGTGCTCCAGTGAATGTTCAGTGTTGTTCGTCTTTCTAGTGTTGCGAACAGAAACCATGCTGTCGCTGGGTGTGAATTTTATGTCTTTTGCGAACAGAAACCAGACTGTCGCCGCGTTTTTTAATTGCCTGTCTATTATTTTACCTGTCTGCTTCGTATGTATTTTATTAGCATCTTCATACCATTGTTCTATGTTTTAAGTTACACGATTTTTCGCCAAGTTACTATTTAAGTCTTCGATTTTAGCGCCTGTTTTTATTATTTATTCTCCTCATCTTTTTAACAAAGTCTGTAGGCTGAAGAGCGGCATACTAAGCTTCTGCCCTTCGGGGGGAATCGAAATTCACAAAGAAAAAAAATTAAGGTACGTTTGAACATTTTATTTCGGTCGTTCCAGTGTGATACATGTACCTTTGTGAACTTATCATTTCGGAGAACGCATGCTGTTAATGCTTGATTACCTGTAAATACCACATTAATGCAATAAATGCTCAAAATTATGTCCGTCAACCTCAATGCATTTGGTAATACTTGTAACGACATACCTCTCAACAGCGAGTAGTTCGCCTTCCGCAATGTTCGCACATGCATTGACAACGCGCTGACGCATGTTGTCAGGCGTGATCGGTGGATCACGATAGCAAATATCCTTCAACTTTCTTCACAGAAAGAAGTCCAGGGACGTCAGATTCGGGGCACGTGCTGGCCGTGGTATTGTGCTTCGACCACCATTCCACCTGTCATGAAATATGCTATTCAATACCGCTTCAACCGCACGCGATCTATGTGCTGGACATCCATCATGTTAGAAGTACATGGCCGTTCTGTCATGCAGTGAAACATCTTGTAGTAACATCGGTAGAACATTACGTAGGAAATCAGCATACATTGCACCATTTAGATCGCCATCGATAAAATGGGGACCAATTATCCTTCCTCCCACAATGCCTCACCATACATTAACCCACCAAGGTCGCTGATGTTCCACATGGCCAGACATCGTGGATTTTCCGTTGCACAAGAGATTATTATGCCGGTTAACGTTACCGCGGTTGGTGAATGACGCTTCGTCGCTAAATTGAACGCGTGCAAAAAATCTGTCATTGTTCCGTAATTTCTCTTGTGCCCAGTGGCAGAATTGTACAAGACGTTCAAAGTTGTCGCCGTACAATTCCTGGTGCATAGAAATGTGGTATGGGTGCAATCGATGTTGATGTAGCGTCCTCAACACCGCCGTTTTTGAGATTCCCGATTCTCGCAATTTGCCTCCTACTGATGTGTGGATTAGACGCGACAGCAGTTAAAACACCTACTTGGGCATCATCATTTGTTGCAGGTTGTGTTTGATGTTTCACATGTGGCTGAACACTTCCTGTTTCCTTGAATAACGTAACTATCCGGCGAACGGTCCGGACACTTGGATGATGTCGTCCAGTATACCGACCAGCATACATAGCACACACCCGTGGACATTTTGATCACAATAACTATACACCAACACGATATCGACATTTGCGCAATTGGTAAACGATCCATTTTAACACGCGTAATGTATCACGAAGCAAATATCGTCCGCACTGGCGGAATGTTACGTGATACCACGTATTTATACGTTTGTGACTATTACAGTGCCATCTATCACAAAGCGAAAAGAGTGGTCCAACTTAATGTGGTATTTACAGGTAATCACGCTGTAACAGCATGCATTCTCAGAAATGATAAGTTCACAAAGGTACATGTATCACACTTGAACAACCGAAATAAAATGTTCAAACGTATCTATGTTCTGTTTTTTTATTTCAAAAAACCTACCTGTTACCAACCGTTCGTCTAAAATTGTGACCCATAAGTTTGTGACAATTACAGCGCCATCTATCACAAAGCGAAAAAAGTGGCCCAACTAAAACATTCATATTTCTTTACTTACAACACGAATATGTAATAAAAAATGGCGGTTCCTATAAAAAAAACGCAGTTGATATCCGTTTGACCTATGGTAGGGCCATCTAGCAGCCCAACCATAGAGCCATCTGGTTTCCCCCTTCAAGCTAGACGAGTTTCGTTCTTTGTAGTTTTTTCGTTTGATGCTTATTTCGTGAGATATTTGACTCGGTCACGATCAATGAACCGCCCTGTATATATATAGACTATACAACATAACTGATTACAGTATTAACATTCAATCATTCATATATTACTCATTTTGTCCCTATGAATAATCATAATATCTTCATGGCAAGTCAAGGCGTTGGGCTCCTCCCTGCGATAATGATCGTCGCCCAAGTGAAGATTCAACCCGGCGAAGGAGAATTGCCATACGGCGAGAAGAACAACCGTCAGCTTTTGTGTCAATTGAACTGCTTCCGTAAAAATGTTTCCTCTGGACCAGATTCGAATTGTCGATCTATGGAGTTCTGCTTACAGAATCGCTGCAGTCCATCTAAATTCTTCAACTCTTCAGTTCGAGTTTTTATTCCTTTCTGAATATGTTGTCATTTTCGTTCGTAATTACTTGCAGTGTCACCTCACCAAAGTGTGAGTGATGACGTATCAGGGTTCTGCTGAGGCCTACACGAATGCCGTAGTGGCCTCGGGGCTACGAAGTCCCCACCGTACTTCGACTCAGCAGTTACCCTCTGTTTGTTGCCATCACCCCTACACGCTTTGCAACAATAAATTGAGCCGGTGTATGATTCTTATCTTCAGCCGACTTTTGGAAATGGATTCTTTTGCATATCTCACAAATTGTACTTTGTGATCTTTTAATGAGAGTGAGATATGTCCGGAATTCCAACACTCTGTCATCTCCTTTCTTCGTAAAAATGTAATTGACATAATTGCCGAAAACCCACGCTACGGCGCTCCCTTTCATGTACGGATAAGCTATCTGATCTAGAACCTAGAAGTCGGAGATTTCTACATACACTACAGGCCATTAAAACTGCTACACCACGAAGATGTCCTGCTACAGATGCCAAATTTAACTAACAGGAATAAGATGCTGTGATATGCAAATGATTAGCTTTACAGAGCATTCAAACAACGTGCTGACATGAGGAAGGTTTCCAACCGATTTCTCATACACAAACAGCAGTTGACCGGCGTTGTCTGGTGAAACGTTGTGATGCCTCGTGTAAGGAGGAGAAATGCGTACCATCAGGTTTCCGACTTTGATAAAGGTCGGATTGTAGCCTATCGTGATTGCGGTTTATCGTATCGCGACATTGCTGCTCGCGTTGGTCGAGATCCAATGACTGTTAGCAGAATATGGAATCGGTGGGTTCAGGAGGGTAATACGGAACGCCGTGCTGGATCCCAACGGCCTCGTATCACTAGCAGTCGAGATGATAGGCATCTTATCCGCATGGCTGTAATGGATCGTGCAGCCACGTGTGTAATGGATCGTGCAGCCACGTGTCGATCCCTGAGTCAACAGATGGGGACGTTTGCAAGACAACAACCATCTGCACGAACAGTTCGACGACGTTTGCAGCAGCATGGACTATCGGCTCGGAGACCTTGGCTGCGGTTTCCCTTGACGGTGAATCACAGACAGGAGAGCCTGTGTTGGTGTATTCAACGACGTACCTAGGTGCACGAATGGCAAATCGTCATTTTTCGGATGAATCCAGGTTCTGTTTACAGCATCATGATGGCCGCATCCGTGTTTGGCGACATCGCGGTGAAAACACATTGGAAGCGCGTATTCACCATCGCCATTCTGGCCTATTACCCAGCGTGATGGTATGGGGTGCCATTGGTTACACGTCTCCGTCACCTCTTGTTCGCATGGACGGCGCTTTGAACAGTGGACGCTACATTTCAGATGTGTTAGGACCCGTGGCTCTATCCTTCATTCGATCCCTCCGAAACACTACATTTCAGCAGAATAATGCACGACCGCATCTTGCAGTTCCTGTACGGGCCTTTCTGGACACAGAAAATATTCGACTGCTGCCCTGGCCAGCACATTCTCCAGATCTCTCAACAACTGAAAACGTCTGGTTAATGGTGGCCGAGCAACTGGCTCATCACAATACGCCAGTCACTGCTCTTGATGAACTGTGGTATTGTGTTGAAGCTGCATGGGCAGCTGTATCTGTACACGCCATCCAAGCTGTGTTTGACTCAATGCCCAGGCGTATCAAGGTCGTTATTATGGCCAGAGGTGGTTGTTCTGGGTCCTGATTTCTCAGGATCTATGCACCCAAATTGCGTGAAAATGTAATCACATGTCAGTTCTAGTATAATATATTTGTCCAATGAATACCCGTTTATTATCTGCATATCTTCTTTGTGTAGCAATTTTAATGGCCATTAGTGTATTTAGAATTATATTTTTCTTTTGATGTCGTTTCATATATCTTAATAGCGACAACATGTAAATCTGTTGAAGAACGTGTCAACAGGAAGGCATATTTGACACAGATTTGTGTCGCATAATACAATAGCATGAAGTCTCTCATTTGTACTTGCACCGTTATTGACGACTCTGCACCTGGCGTCCTTCACTTCACGTGATCAAACATTTGTGGTGAGACTTTTTCAGACTCTTACAATTCTTAGCTGGATATTTCCGTTCAGTTTTGTTCTGTTTCATATTTTGCATTATCACTTCTACGATCGAAGATTATTTGCGTTTGACTGCTTTTTTCGCTGGATTATGATGTAAAATGGTCGTAAATGTTTTAAATTACTATTCATCGGTGCGACATTTTTAGACGGACTGAGGCTCTTGGGGTCTGTCGCTTTCGGCTGTGCAGCAGTGACGGTGTCCGGATGGTTTCCAGTGGACTACAAATTTCTCTTTAGGTACAATGCTGTTACTTTTTGTGAATATGTAAAAGACCCAGGCCTCTTTCACCGATCTTAAGGTTAAAGCACTAGATGCGACGCTGATTAGGGGCCCTTGCCGTATATAAAAACATACTTCAGTCATTATCGACTTCGCTATTCCTTTTTGGTTCAAATGGTTCAAATGGCTCTGAACACTATAGGACTTAACTTCTTAGGTCATCAGTCCCCTATAACTTAGAACTACTTAAACCTAACTAACCTAAGGACATCACACACATCCATGCCCGAGGCAGGATTCGAACCATGCGACCGCAGCGCTCGCGCGGTTCCAGACTGTAGCGTCTAGAACCGCTCTGCCAACCCGGTCGGTTATCCCTTTTTGGTATTGACTAAAATTGTCCTAAGTAAGGCGCTGTTGCCAGTAATTGTACACACATCAAAAAATGTTTTGCCTCGACCTTATTCCCAGAACTCCTGAAGATAGACGTTGACTGTGGATATTATATCACAGACGCAGTCCCTTTGACTGTTCAGAGACGTCAGTAAACCCGCCCAAACATGTAAACAACCATGTATGAGCAGTGCCTGTTAGACGGAGGGGGTCCGATAGCCGATCAGTTCCAGTCATTCCGTCAGGAAGGAGGTACACGGATCGTGTTATCTGTAGTTCAACCATGCCTACACCGTCAATTCCACGGTTCGATCACGTCGACATTGTTACCTTGTGCCAGGAAGGCCTCTCAACAAGGGAAGTGTCCAGGCGTCTCGGAGTGAAACACAACGATGTTGTTCGGACATGGAGGAGATACAGAGAGACAGGAAATTTCGATGACATGCCTCGCTCAGGCTGCCCAAGGGCTGCTACTGCAGTGGATGACCGCTACCTACGGATTATGGTTCGGAGGAACCCTGACAGCAACTCCACCATGTTGAATGATGCTTTTCATGCAGCCACAGAACGTCGTGTTGCGACTCAAACTGTGTGCAATATCGTGCATCATGCACAACTTCACTTCCGACGTCCATGGTGAGGTCCATCTTTGCAACCACGATACCATGCAGCGCGGTACAGATGGGCCCAACAACATGACGAATGGACCGCGCAGGATTGGCATCACGTTCCCTCCATCGATGAGTGTCGCATATGCCTTCAACCAGACAATCTTCGGAGACGTGTTTGGAGGCAACCCGGTCAGGCTGAACGCCTTAGACACACTGTCCAGCAAGGTCAGCAAGCTGGAGTTTCCCTGCTGTTTTGGAGTGGCATTATGTGGGGCCGACGGACGCAGTTGGTGGTCATGGAAGACGCCGTAATGGCTGTACGATACATGAATGCCATCCTGCGACCGATAGTGCAACCATATCGGCAGCATATTGGCGATACATTCGTCTTCATGGACGACAGTTCGCGTCCCCATCGTACACATCTTTTGAATGACTTCCTTCAGGATAACGACATCGCTCGCCTAGCGTGGTCAGCATGTTCTCCAGAGATGGACCCTATCGGACATGCCTGGTATCGATTGAAAAGGGCTGTTTATGGAAGACTTGACCCACCAACTACTCTGAGGTATCTACACCGAATCGCCGTTCAGGAGTGGGACAATCTGGACCAACAGTGCCGTGATGATGTGGATAGTATGCCACGAGAATATAGGCATGGATCAATGCAAGAGGACGTGCTACTGGCTATGAGAGGTACCGATGTGTACATCAATCTGGACCACAACATCTGAAGGTCTCACTGTATGGTGGTACAACATGCAACGAGTGGTTTTCATGAGCAATAAAAGGGCGGGAATGATTTTTATGTTGATCTCTATTCCAGTTTTCTGTACAGGTTCCGGAATTTCGGAATAAGTTGGATCTTCTGCAATACGCTCAGGTCTCTGCATTTCTTTTCTCTTGTGGCTGGCCTAATATTACGCAACACTGCCTTCCAATTTATGACATTCATTTCAAGAGGGCACATACCCTGGAAGACGAAGCCTATGGATGTATTACTCAGAGTTTTTTGCCCAGCCTAATTTCGTCAGTGAAGATCCTCTCAAGTTTAGCACGAATTTTTTGGTCTCACTGATCATTGATCCTGAGGCTTGACTGTACTGGTAAAGTGCGGTTTTCAAAACACTCAGATCTTCTGTGCTCCTGATTAACACACTTATGTCATCAGTATAGGCATTTGTAATATTTTGGTGCCCATAACGGTGATGCCTTCCAACTCACTGTGTAACGTCATTAACAATAGGTCTAACGCTATCAGAAGGAGTAAAATTACTAGGGCTCCTCATAAGTTGATCGTAGGGAAAATGGTGATAATATCTCTGTACTCGCTTACGCTTGCAGTGATACTGTTGCTTAGTAGGCAGGTTTGGTCTGTACTTACTATGCACTTCAGAACGTTTGCTTCGCCTGATTTTGATGTCACGGTCTATCAGTTTGTAGACGGTATCAGGCAGGCATACTGAGCGTGTTTTATTGATGTCTGTAGTACCTTCCCCTTTATGATTAACGACTGTAAGACTTTCTTAATATGTCTGGGAATTGGCTATCCATTTAATATTTCATCTACAATATCTGTAAATTTGCCACCTACAATATGCCCGAATTTTCTAAAAAATTCAACAGGCAAACCGTCGGGATCAGGTGTTTTTTTTCAAAGCCATAGCAATTACTGTATCGAAAAGATCATTACTTGCGAAGCGCGTCACAAGGTCCGGGTTTTCTTCTGGTGACACGCTCTCACTGATCCCGTCAGGCAGTTCGTATACAGTGTGCTCATTGTAAGCAGTTTCACTGTATAGTTCTGTGAAGAAACGATGCGTCCTATTGATTGTTATTTTGCTATTCCAGCAACGCATTATCTCCAAAGATCATTTTGTCGATGAAGGACTTCCGCTTATTACGCGCCAGCCTCAACACGTGGTATAACGAGGCGCTCTCTTCGTGAAGGGTCGTTCTGAGCTTAGGTAGTATTTTTAGACCTTCGAGCTGTTTTCATTTTAAAGCCTTCAGTTTCGCTTTGATCTTTTTAATTTCCATGCAGTGCACAGTGAAGTCCGAAGGTTGATTGTAGAGCTCCCTGAGACACTTATAGTAAAATTCTATCGCGTTTTAAAATTGAGCTCTCTATCACTAAATCACTGCAGATCTTAACTTCTTCCTCGCACACGACACCCACCAGGCAATATGAGAGTTGTACCTAGGACAGGCTCTGAGACATGCACCCCAAATGACTCCTATGCATTCTTCTAACTCGTTGACGTCGAGTATACTTGCTTTCAGCTACCAATTACTACCCCGCCAGCATGTTTTCTTTTTGCTAGACCACGGACTGCTACTCAGAAAAAAAGAAATGTAATGCAAGATATTATCGATTGGTTCTTCAGAAGCCTGATGCCTATCGTTACTAAAACACGGATGTGGCAGTATTTCCACAATTGCAAACCCTAATGGAATGACTCGTAGCAAGTACTGTATATGCACAGTGACGGTAATGCTGCAGATGGCATCTATGGTGCGAGTAGCACGAGCGGCATCAGTCGTGGAATGAACACCAAATGAGAGCTGAACGAGACAGAAAAGAGAACATTTCGATGTACGCTGAGCAGTTTAGCTCGCAATTTAAAAGACTGCTCAAGGCTACTCCATTTCAGTAGGAATCGTAACTGGGTACACAAGGTACAGATTTCACTCCACCATATGAAAAGCTGTAAAAAATATAATGCAATTAATGTACCTTTTAATGAGAGATATTGCTTTAAATACGTCTATTGTGTAATGTTATCTTGGACGTTGGTGACTACCAAGAGAAAACTCCTAACTTGATAGCAGGAAAAAAGAGATTTCCCCACTGAAATACATATTTCATGCTTCAAAAGACGGTCTCGATCTGTTATTGGTGTGCAAATTAAGCATTATGTTGGCTTGCAAATCTGTTTTTATAGGCCAGGGATGCAATGAACAGTCCCGGAGGCCGCAAGCGACTTACCTTTTATGTGATGGCGACCCACGCTTTACGTTTAGTTCTAGCGATTATCATTTTAGTCACAGAACTCAACGGCATGTTAAATAATGAGATATTGTAAAGCAAATTCGATGAAACACATGTGATGAATGTTTTTCGTTCTGACTACAGAAAGAACTGTAAGTTATCGGTAGATAATGCATTAAAATACGATAGCTTTCTTTGGTCACTTTATACGTGTGAACAAATTTTTCTGTACTGAACATTATCAAATCACAAAAACAAGAAAATCTCTACGTCTGACAAACTTGTCATTTTTGCGCTTGTCTACTACAAGAAACATCAAACCAATTTTGCAATCAATAAAGTGTAATGTTTCAAATGAAACTGTGTGAACGTTTCGTAAAAATTCATTGTTATAATTTTATTTGTTAAATAAAACGAATGTTTGTGACATAGATGATAGGAATTAATTATTTTCTTTCCTATGCGGCCTTTATGTAGTCACACGGCAGAATTTGCGTATTAGCAAGACTGTTAACCTGTTGTTTAGGCCAAATTTAAAATATAACTTAAAATCATCCATCTGAAAAAAAATCTACCTTTTCAAGATGAAGTATAGAACGTGAATGACTGACTTCCAAGTATGCAGAAATCAAACAGCAACTCCAGTTGAATATCTACTTATACAGTAGCTAATTCCGGTTTCAAACAGTAAATTATATCTTCAGGTTTCCACAAAAAGTTAGACTTTTCGAGAGATATCTCCTTTGGAACTGCGAGAAAAGGAAACTGTGAGCTATGTTTTCAGTGTTATTGTCATTACAACACTTATTTCTTTTTAAGAAAAGTCTAGTTTGTCTCAGTCTTAGAATAGTCAACACATTTGTTAGCTAATATGTCGGTTAATATTAAACATCTGCTCGCTCATTTATAACGGAACAAAATTACGGTTCTTTTTCGTAAAGTAGCTCGAGGTGTTGTTAGACAACAAAATTCAATAAAACCCCAATGAAGAATTCATTAATCGAACATATATGAGCTAAGGGTAAATAATTCAGTGCTATCTTGCACGGAAAAGAGTTTATGTAGCAATACATTACCGCAACTAGACTATACTTTAACAGAAGTAAAAAGGGGGGATGGTGTAGATAATATTCACGGGTGGCATACATTGCATGTAGTTTTGTAAGGAAATTATTTTACCTGACACTATTGACTATCCAGAGATCGCTAAGAAGCGTAGAGATGCAATATCCTTCCTCTCATGGAAAACAAAGACAGTGCTCATATCCTCAACGAATTGTCTTTCAATCCCTGCTACGTACAAGCGTCCGTATCTCAGAATGTAACCGTCTCTGTACGCATGTTTAATGCACTAGTTTTTCTCATTCGACGAACGCTGCCACGTCTTAGAATATTCAACAATTTTTCAACACCCAGCAGCAAAGACTTCAGCCCCTTAATACGATGAGTGAACACAATCAACAGTAGATACTGTTTACCACCAATGTGAAATAAGGCAAATCACTTTAATGGGAAATTCGCCAAAACATTCCTCTATAAACATGGTGGGAGATGACGGATTTCTAGTACTTCTTACAAGCGAGTCAAAGTCATGTTCACTAGAACTATATTCCGGGGCATTAACGTGATGTACTAAGTTCTTAGTATGTCTTACTTCTTCTTAACTGTATGAGACTAATTATATCGTGCGTAAGAAGATATAAAATATCAATGATACCAACTAATGACACAATACTCATGAGGATTACGTTCCCATGTTAGCCAGGTCAATCCTGATAGCCGCCAACACAATTCATCTCCACTTTGATATCCCTTTCGTTTTTCATTGTTCAATGATCTGTTCCGAGGTCTCGATCTTGCACAAAGCAATATTGTTTTCTTAATATGATGTCAAAATATAAAAATAAAAATAAAAACAAGTATCAAAAGGAACAACTACTTTCACACCTTACATGAATATGCTTATGATTCTGGGAATTACTAAGAAGTGGATACCGTTATAAACGTCATTTTAAGGGAAGTCTAATAAGTTCACTGTGCTTCTGATGATCGGTATACAGCATCCGTAACAGTTCAGCAAAAACCAACTTGTCATAAAATTCCATGTATGAGGCTGGCCCACGTTTCTTGGTAAGCATCATAACATCTTTGGAACTTCTCAGTTTTGGCTGGAAGAGGCACTTCATAAACTTTCTCCGTCAGTGTAACTCAGGCTTTTCGAATGACTAAACGTGTGTCTGTGTGATTTACTAAGGGACTAAACTGCTGAGTTCATCGGTCCCTAGACTTACACACTACTTAAACTTAACTTTTGCTAAGAACAACGCACACACCCATGCCCGAGAGAGGATTCTAAACTCCAGGTGGGACGTGCCTCGCAATCCGTGACATTGCGCCTCAAACCGCGCGGTCATTCAGCGCGGCAATGGCGAAATCATTACAGATAGGTTGTGATAATGATGCACTTCAGCGAGCTACATGCTTGTGTGCAGTGGAATGTTCAAAGAACCTGTGCTTGAAAACAGTAAACTTCTCATTATCAGCACACAGACGTAAATAGATTTTTTTGGATATGACAAGCAGTCTAAAAATAGATGTCATTTCACTTAAGCTACAGTTAACTTCTTGGCAGTATTTTACATGCCAGAATACGATTACTGTTTGGTACAATGACAAAGCAAGCCCTGGACAGGTCAATATCTTGACCCAAATGCCTGACACTGACGAGAGTTGGTGTCATTGTTAGGTCTCATTCTTGCACAACATAATACAGCAGTTTTCAAACTGTGCAGTGGTAATAAAGTGGCCATATTTCATTATTGCACCAATTCCTTCAACTGTTTTAAGTATTTACAATTAGTGTCCTGTCAGTTATCATTATCCGTTGCAGCATGGCATCATATTAACATATAATATTTATGCGCATTACTACTTGAGGAGTTTTCCAAAGGTCGATTCAGTTTGGAGCAACGAGATCGAGAAACTAGATCCTACAGAGACTGACCTTGCTTTCCGTAGCATACTGTAGACTACACCGTCAATCTATGTGCTATCAAATAATTTTGATAAACAAATTACTCAGCACAATTGGTGCCAGAAAGGGTAAATATTTCATGCTCCTGATTACGCTAACTTCAATTAACTTTCCCAAACTTGTGAGAAATGAGCCTCCATTACTTGTTTCATTTAGAAAATGTAGCATCTTCGCATTTCATTTCTTCTAGCGTTTTTAATTTAGTGTACATGTAGACGACAAGTCACGTTGTTACAAGGTTTTAAACATGTGAATCGAGCTTAATTAAGCATTGTTTACGAAACAAGAGCAAATTTAGCGTCGCCGTGTCACTTCCACTTCCAAGACGGGAAATGGACTTTTGTTTTCTCTCTGTGCATTCTGCAAGAAATTTAATTAAACGAAGAGAGTTACATGAGCGCTCTGTTTGCCAATTTTCTGAAAAACTGGAGACGACAGTGAGAGCCCGAACCTAGCAGCTAGAAATTAATCTACTGCGAGAAGGATGGAAGGATGTTGTTTTTCTCAGAGATGTGGAACCATACTATATTTTTAGGAGCTTTGTGTTAAGACTTTTGCAATACTGAAATAAACCTTAATTTCTCTTATATCAATTACGATCCTCCAACTTATTGAAAATATAATTTGATTGGTAAACCACAGTAGAAACTTAGCGCCAGAAAGAAAGACCATATACTTTCTATATTTTACGTTTAAAGGGACGTACGTTTTAGTGACATGTTCACCAAGAAACCACAACTACACAAACTGAAATGGTTCATTATCAATTTATTTGTGATTATATACCTGGGAGTTACAGTATTCTCTGAAAGATATTAATCACATACTGATCATACATTGAGGTCACGGCGATCCTATTCGGGAGTTTACGGTTTATTACGTCTACATATTTCCCATATTAGATCCATCTCTTACTCTAGCACATGCCTTCCTAAGATACTGTTACAATAATTAATGTGAAGGATTTATGAAATGAAAATATTAATTAAAATACTTCGATTTGTTTTATAGAGATTATATAGAATTATGGCAGTGAAAATTTCTCTCCGAAGAGATAACTACTAGCACTGTAAACTCCGTTCAGTTTTAACAGAAAGGTACATTGTAGTACTCGTTATTAAATAGTACGTGCATCATGTTTAGGGTTAAGTACAAGCCGACGTCCAAGGAGAATCTCTTCTGGATTTCGTCCTTAGGACAGGTCTTCAATACAGCTTACATGTAATAATTAAAGAGCAAAGAATTCTCTAAGAGCATTCACAACGGTCAACTTATTGTTCAATCGCTGATAGTCCGACCGAAGTGTTGATCGTTGAAAAATACACTGAGGTGACAAAGTTCATGGCACAGTGATTAAGCCCACACTACGCTTGTCCGTCCTTTTTTAGAGTAGTGCGGCAAGGTGTGGGATCTTTATCAGATAGGATTGACGGAGTACATCGAAAATGTTCAAAGAAGGACAGCACGTTTTGTATTATCGCGAAGTAGGGGAGAGAGTGTCACTGAAATGATACAGGATTTGTGGTGGACATCATTAAAACAAAGGCGTTTTTCGTTGCGGAGCAATCTTCTCATGAAATTCCCATCACCAACTTTCTCCTCACAATGCGAAAGTTCTTTGTTGACGCAAACCTACAGAGGGAGAAACGATCACCATGGTAAAGTAAGGGAAACCAGAGCTCGTACGGAAAGATATAGGGGTTCGTTCTTTCCGCGCGCTATACGAGATTGGAAACACAGAGAACTGGGAAGGTGGTTTGATGAACCCTCCGCCAGACACTTAAATATGATTTGCAGAGAATTAATGTAGGTGTAGATGCACATATGCACATATACAGATGGCGGTAGTGTCGCGCATACAAGATATAAAAGAGCAGTGCATTCCCAGAGCTGTCATTTGTACGGTACACAGGTGGTTCATGTGAAAATGTTTCCAATGTTAACGGAAATTAACAGACTTTGAACGCGGAATGTTAGGATCTAGAGGCATGAGACATCCCATTTCTAAAATCGTTATGGAATTCAATATTCAGAGTGCCACAGCACTAAGAGTGTGTTGTTTATAATACCGTATTTCAGGCATTACCTCTCAACACGGAAAATGCAGTGGCCGACGGCCTTCACTCAACTATAGACAGCGACAGCGTTTGCTTACGGTTGTCAGCGCTGACATACAGGCAACCCTGCGCGTAATAGCCGCAGAAATTAATGTGGGACATAGGACGAACCTATCCGTTACGACCCTGTGACAAAGCATAGCGTTAATGGGCTATGTTAGTAGACGACCGACGCGAGTGCTTTTGCTAACAGCAAGATATCGCCTGCAATACGTCTCCTCGGCATGTTAACGTATTGGTTGGATGCTGGACGACTGGAAAACCGTGGCCTGGCCAGTTGCGTCCCGATTTCAGTTGGTAAAAGCTGATGGTAGGGTTCGAACGAGGCGTAGATCCCACGAAGCTATGGACGCAAGTTGTCAAGAAAGCACTGTCTAAGCTAGTAACGCCTCCGTGATGATACGGGTTGTGTTTACAGGGAATGAACTGGGTATTTTGCTCCAACTGAACCGACCGTTGACCTTAAATTTTTATGGTCAGCTACATGGCGACCACTTTCAGCCATTCATGGTCGTCAGGTTCCAAAACAAGGATGCAGTGTTTATGGATGGCAATGAAGCATGTCATCGGGCCACAACCTTTTCCGTTTGTTTTGAAGAACATTCTGGACAGTCAGAGAGAATGATTTGGCCACCCAAAAATGGTTCAAATGGCTCTGAGCACTATGGGACTTAACTTCTGAGGTCATCAGTCCCCTAGAACTTAGAACTACTTAAACCTAACTGACCTAAGGAAATCACACACATCCATGCCCGAGGCAGGATTCGAACCTGCGACCGTAGTGGTCGCGCGGTTCCAGAGTGTAGCGCCTAGAACCGCTCGGCCACCGGGACCGGCCTGGCCACCCAGATTACTCGACATCAATCCGATGGAATATTCAACGGACATAATGGAGAGTTCAGTTCACGCACAAAATTTTGCCCCGGAAACACTTTCTCTGTTATGGACTACTATAGAGCCATCCCGAGTTACTGCACCATGCCGGGAAACAGGAGGCCCTATACCATATTAGGAGGTATCCCAGGACTTTTATCATCTCGATACGTTCTGCATATTGCATTCTAGAATCCGATGTGGACAGAAGACGGTATAAAATAGCAGTCTAATCTTAAACATAGAGCAAAAAAAAAAAAAAAAAAAAAAAAAAAAATTGCTCACCTCCAGGAGACATCACACGGGCCTTGGTAATGGCCTCGACTCAGTGAGGAAGAAAAGCAACCATTTTTTATTTATATCATGCTGACCTCAAGCCACTAACAGAAAGTTAGATCCTATAGAGCCACCAAATGGCGGGAACGTCGATTGGTGTTTTTCGCCTGCCAGTCCAATTGCAATAGGCTGCCAGAGTTTTCAGCAAACCAGCATCATCAACGTGTAACCTTGTGAATAAGGCTGTTATCGTCTTGAAAAACAGTGTGCCCACAGCATGCTCAGCGTGGATTAACAGTAGTATGGGCGGCACGTGTTCATATAAAATGTTGAAATAAACATCCTCGCTCGATTTCAAGGTGGGAAAACACACCAACAAAATATTATAGAATTCCCTCCGGCTTCAACTAAAGCCCTATACAAACTGCAGGATAAATATGCCACAAGGCCTTCGATAGCTTCAGTAAGCAATGGTACAGTATTTGTGCTTTTTTGGTCCCTCCAAGACGTGCAACGTTACACTGAGGTGACAAAACTCTGGGGATACCATCTAATGTCGTGTCGGATCTCCTTTTGCCTGGCGTAGTTCAGGAACTCGACGTGGCATTGATTCAACAAGTCGTTGCAAGTTCCCTGCAGAAGTAGAGCCATGCTGCCTCTACAGTCTTCTATAACTGCGAAAATGTTGCTGGTGCAGGATTTTGTGCACGACATGACCTCTACATTATGTTTCATAAATGTTCAACGGGTTTCAGGTTGAGTGATCTGGGTGGTCAAATCATTCCATTGTACTGTCCTATTTATGTTCTTAAAACAAATCGCTGACAAATGTCAGCTCCCTGCCGCCGTTGGATAAGCAGCTCCAGCAGCAAGTCGTATACCCCTAGCTTACGTATTTGTTACATAGTTTAAATCTTAATTTCTTTGCGTGTTTTTGGGTACTTGCATTGTATAATTCATAAATTTCGGGCGTATTATAGTATTTGAGAGTTGTAGCATCGCGCTTTAGTGTTTACTTCGTAGATTATTACAGAATTGCGTGTGAGTTTCGTATAGGAGGTGTAATTTCGAGTTTTAGCTACTGTAATCGTAAATTCAGGCAGATTGTAGGACAGTCGTTAGGCCTTTGGTACAGGTTAGTTAATACATTCTTTGCGTGTTTCCCTTGCGTTATCTAGACACTGACCCGTGTTTCAGTAACTGTTCAAAATCGATTAGAATGGACAGGGACTGTGATTGCTGTGTTCGGATGAGGGCTGAGTTGGCTACCCTTCGCTCACAGCTGCAAGCGGCGCTGACTCAGGAAATTCTCTCTGGATTCCAGCGGCTATCTGATTTGGTGAAGGCTGCCGGTCTTGCTTACGAGATGAAGGCAGAGCTCACCATCTGCAGCATCGTTGACAGAACCGACTGCGGACCTTGGGTGCAGAGCCGGGTGGAGGGTCTGAATCAGAGGCTCAGACGGTTTTGCGACTGTGTTGGCTGCAGATTCCTTGACTTGCGCCATAGGGTGGTGGGTTTTCGGGTTCCGCTGAATAGGTTAGGAGTTCACTACACTCAGCTGGCGGCTACATGGGTAGCGGAGGCTGTGTGGCGTGGACTGGGCGGTTTTTAGGTTAGAAGGCCTCGGGAAAGTACGGGGTGGGCTGCAATCTCAAAGGGTGCATGGAAAATACAGGACGTGCTTGGATCAAGGAACAGTCGGAATTGTAGTTGTAAATTGTTGTAGTTGTGCTGGGAAAGTCCCTGAGCTTCAAGCGCTTATAGAAAGCACAGAAGCTGAAATCGTTATAGGTACAGGAAGCTGGCTAAAGCCTGAAATATGTTCTGCAGACATTTTTACGAAGTCTCAGACGGTATTCAGGAAAGATAGATTAGGCAGAATTGGTGGTGGAGTGTTTGTGTCTGTCAGTAATGGTTCATCTTGTAGTGAAGTCGAAGTAGATACTCCGTGCGAACTGGTATGGGTGGAGGTTATACTTAACAGCCGAACTAAGTTAATAATTGGCTCCTTCTGCCGACCCCCAGACTCCAATGATATAGTTGCGGAACAGTTCAGAGAAAATTTGAGTCTCGTAACAAATAAATACCCCACTCATACGGTTATAGTTCGTGGGGACTTCAACCTTCCCTCGATATGTTGGCAAAAATACTTGTTCAAACCGGTGGTAGGCAGAAAAGATCTTCCGAGATTGTCCTAAACGCTTCCTCCGAAAATTATTTCGAGCAGTTGGTCCACGAACCCACGCGAATTGTAAATGGTTGCGAAAACACACTTGACCTCTTAGCCACAAACAATCCAGAGCTGATAGAGAGCATCATGACTGATACAGGGATTAGTGATCACAAGGTCGTTGTAGCTAGGCTCAATCCCGTTTCCTCCAAATCCACCAGAAACAAACGCAAAATAATTTTATTTAAAAAAGCGGATAAAGTGTCACTAGAAGCCTTCCTAAGAGACAATCTCCATTCCTTCCGAACTGACTATGCAAATGTAGACGAGATGTGGCTCAAATTCAAAGATATAGTAGCAACAGCAATTGAGAGATTCATACCTCATAAATTGGTAAGAGATGGAACTGATCTCCCGTGGTACACAAAACAGGTCCGAACTCTGTTGCAGAGGCAACGGAAAAAGCATGCGAAGTTCAAACGCGAAATCCCGAAGATTGGCTAAAATTTACAGACGCGCGAAATTTGGCACGGATTTCAGTGCGAGATGCCTTTAATAGGTTCCATAACGAAACTTTGTCTCGAAATTTGGTAGAAAATCCGAAGTAATTCTGGTCGTATGTAAAGTACACAAGCGGCAAGACGCAGTCAATACCTTCGCTGCGCAGTGCCGATGGTACTGTTACCGACGACTGTGCCGCTAAAGCGGAGTTATTGAACGCAGTTTTCCGAAATTCCTTCACCAGGGAAGATGAATGGAATATTCCAGAATTTGAAACACGAACAGCTGCTAGCATGAGTTTCTTAGAAGTAGATACCTTATGGGTTGCGAAGAAACTCAAATCGTTTGGTACGGGCAAGTCTTCAGGTCCAGATTGTATACCGATTAGGTTCCTTTCAGATTACGCTGATACAATAGCTCCCTGCTTAGCACTTATATACAACCGCTCGCTCACCGATAGATCTGTACCTACAGATTGGAAAATTGCGCAGGTCGCACCAGTGTTTAAGAAGGGTAGTAGGAGTAATCCATCTAACTACAGACCTGTATCATTGACGTCGGTTTGCAGTAGGGTTTTGGAGCATATACTGTATTCAAACATTATGCATCACCCCGAAGGGAACGGTCTATTGATACGTAATCAGCATGGTTTGAGAAAACATCGTTCTTGTGCAACGCAGCTAGCTCTTTATTCGCACGAAGTAATGGCCCCTATCGACAGGGGATCTCAAGTTGATTCCGTATTTCTAGATTTCCGGAAAGCTTTTGACACCGTTCCTCACAAGCGACTTCTAATCAAGCTGCGGGCCTATGGGGTATCGTCTCAGTTGTGTGACTGGAATCGTGATTTCCTGTCAGGAAGGTCAGGAAGTTCGTAGTAATAGACGGCAAATCATCGAGTAAAAGTGAAGTGATATCAGGTGTTCCCCAGGGAAGCGTCCTGGGAACTCTGCTGTTCCTGATCTATATAAATGACCTGGGTGACAATCTGAGCAGTTCTCGTAGGTTGTTCGCAGATGATGCTGTAATTTACCGTCTAGTAAGGTCATCCGAAGACCAGTATCAGTTGCAAAGCGATTTAGAAGATATTGCTGTATGGTGTGGCAGGTGGCAGTTGACGCTAAATAACGAAAAGTGTGAGGTGATCCACATGAGTTCCAAAAGAAATCCGTTGGAATTCGATTACTCGATAAATAGTACAATTCTCAAGGCTGTCAATTCAGCTAAGTACCTGGGTGTTAAAATTACGAACAACTTCAGTTGGAAAGACCACATAGATAATATTGTGGGGAAGGCGAGCCAAAGGTTGAGTTTCATTGGCAGGACACGTAGAAGATCCAAGAAGTCCACTAAAGAGACAGCTTACACTGCACTCGTTCGCCCTCTGTTAGAATATTGCTGCGCGGTGTGGGATCCTTACCAGGTGGGATTGACGGAGGACATCGAAAGGGTGCAAAAAGGGCAGCTCGTTTTGTATTATCACGTAGTAGGGGAAAGTGTGTGGCAGATATGATACGCGAATTGGGATGGAAGTCATTACAGCAAAAACGTTTTTCGCCTCGGCGAGATCTATTTACGAAATTTCAGTCACCAACTTTCTCTTCTGAATGCGAAAATATATTGTTGAGCTCAACCTACATATGTAGGAATGATAATCAAAATAAAATAAGAGAAATCAGAGCTCGAACAGAAAGGTTTAGGTGTTCGTTTTTCCTGCGCGCTGTTCGGGAGTGGAATGATAGAGAGATAGTATGATTGTGGTTCGGCGAACCCTCTGCCAAGCACTTAAATGTGAATTGCAGAGTAGTCATGTAGATGTAGATGAAATGTGGCCCAGTAGTATAGCACATTGTAATATATAAAGACCGATCAGTTTTTTGGGAACATAAAGTTCATGAATAACTGCAAATGGTTTCCAATTAGCCGAACATAATCATTCCTAGTCAATGACCAGTTCAGCTGGCCCAGAGCACCAAGTCCATTCCATTATAGAGCCGCCACCAGTTTGCACAATGTCTGTTTGACAAATTTGGCCCATGACTTCGTCGGGTCTTTGCAACACTCGAACATTTCCATCACCTCTTAGCAACTGAAATCGCAACTTATCTGACCACGCCACGCTTTTCCAGTCGTCTAACCGAAATGATCACTAGGCCAGGGGACGTGCTGCAGGCGATGTCTTACTATTAGCAAAAGCGCTCGCGTCGATTATCTGCTGCCATAACCCATTAATGCCAAATGTCGCCGCTCTGTCCTAATGGATACGTTCTTCGTATTCTCTTATTGATTTATACTGTTATTTCACGCAGTGTTGCTTGCCTGTTGACACCAACAAGTCTACGCAAAGTCACTGCTCTCTATCGTTGAGAGAAGGCCACTGCGTTGTCTGTCGTGAGAGGTAAAGCCTGAAATGTAGCTTTCTCGCCAGACTACTGACATTGAGGACCTCGGAATACTGAATTGCCTAACGATGTCCGAAATGGTATGTCCCATGCGTTTAACTCCAACTATCATCCCGCCTCTGTTAATTTCTGACATGCGGCCATAAGCACGTCGGATAAATTTTCACAAGAATCACATGAGTACAAATGACAGATCCGATAGTGCACTGCTGTTTTATACCTTGTGTACGCGATACTACCGCCATCTGTACATATGCACATCGCTAGCCAAATATGTCTCCGCAGTGTCTGTGCCGCGGTGGGTAATGTCCTTTTGCGAGATATCTAACTACAAACACCCATTTCATACAGGTTCTTTCACAATATTCGTTCGGAAGAGTATGCTGATAAAAAAAGCTTCATAGTTAGCAATCATTTACAACCCCTCATTAGTCGTAAGATCCGTACATGAAGAATGGGAAGTTGCACAAGTCTCATCAGTACCAAGCGAGGTGGCGCAGCGGTTAGCACACTTGACTCGCATTCGGGAAGATGACGGTACAAACCCGCGTCCAGCCATCCTGATTTAGGTTCCTCCGTGATTTCTCTAAGCCCCTTCAGGCAAATACCAGGATGGTTCGTTTGAAAGGGCACGGCCGACTTCCTTCCCCATCCTTCCCTAATACGCTGAGACCGATGACCTAGCTGTCTGGCCCCCTTCTCCCAACCAACATACCAACCAACCTCAACATAACGCAAAAAAGGAAACTGCAATACGAGTAACTGAAAGAATTTCTGACCCATCGCTAACTTTGATTTGCTGTAGGATTTTGCAACATATACTGTGTTCGAACATACTGAACTAGCTCGATACAGTCGATTCACTGACAAATAATCATCACGGATTCATTAAGTATCATTCTTTTGAAACACGACTAACGCTTTATTCACAGGAGCCGACGAGTGCTGTCGACAGGGGATGAGCATTTTTATCCCACATTGTTAGAATTCCATATTGCTTTCGAAACTGTTCTTTGCAAGCGACTTATGATCAATTTGCGTGCCTACAAACTATCGTATAAGTTGTGCGACTGGATTCGTGATTTCCTCTCAGAAAGGTCGAAGTTGGCAGTAACATCCTGAAAGTCAACGAGCAAAACACAAGAAATATCTGACCCGTGGTCTAGGGGTAGTGTCTTTGATTAGTAATCAAACCATCCTTGGGCCCGAGTTCGAAACCCGCCATAGCGTAAGCTTGATTACTGATCATCATTGGTAACCGAAGACTTGCGGCAATTCGGCAATTCCGATACCCGGGTGGGGAATGTTCTATGAGTCGGGGCGTGGAATGTCAGAAGCTTGAACGTGGTAGGGAAGTTACAAAAAGTAAAGGCGAAATGCAAAGGCTCATCTAAATACAGTAGAGGTCGGTGAAGTGAAATGGAAAGAAGACAAGGATTTATCAACAGGTGAATATATAGGGGTATCAACAGCAGCAGAAAACACAAGCTGAAGATGAAGAGATAGAGAATCTATGAGTATAGTGAAAGGGTAATACAGTACCTAAAGGAACATGAAAATCTGATAGTCATGGGGGACTGGAATGCGGTTGCAGGGAAGGATTAGAAGAAAAGGCTACGGGGGACTATGGGCTTGGAACAAGGAACCAGAGAGGAGAAAGACTAAGTGAGTTCTGTAACAAATTACAGCTCATAATAGCGGATACTCTGTTCAAGAACCACACTCGGAAAGCACCTGGTGATGCGGGAAGATTTTAGTTAGATTACATCATGGTCAGACAGAGGTTTCGAAATCAGTTACCGGATTGTAAGGCGTACCCGGAATCAGATAGAGTCAGATCACAATGCAGTAGCGATGAAGAGTAGGTTGAAGTTTGAGATTAGTCAGGAAGACTCAGTATGCAAAGAAATGGTTACAGAATTACTAAGGAATGACGAGATGCGCTTGAAGTTCTCTAAGGCTGTAGATACAAAATTAAGGAATAGCTCAGTAGGCAGTACAGTTGAAGAGGAATGGACATCTGTGAAAAGGATAATCACAGAAGTTGGAAAGAAAAACATATGTGCAAAGAAGGTAACTGCCAAGAAACCATGAGTATCAAAAGCAATAAACAGTTCAGCTGATCGATGAAAGAAGGAAGTACAAAAATGTTCAGGAAAATTAAAGAATACAGAAATACAAGTCGGTGAGGAATGAAGTAAGGAGTAAGTGCAGGGCAGGGAAGCAAGGCGAAATGGTTGCATGTAAAATGTGAAGAAACCGAAAAAGAACTGATTGTTGGAAGGACTTTCGGTAAAACTGAAAGCAAGGGTGGTAACATTAAGAGTGCAACGGGAATTCCACTGTTAAATAGCAGAGAAGAGAGCGGTTAGGTGGAAAAAGTACACTGGACGAATGTATGGGAGAAGATTTGTGTGATGGGATAGAAGAAGAAACAGGAGGAAATTAAGGAAAGATAGAAAGATAGGGACCCAGTATTAGAATCAGAATTTAAAAGAGCTTTGAAGGACGTACGATCATATAAGACACGAGGGATACTTCACATTCAACCCGAATTTTTAAAATCATTGCGGGAAGTGGCAACAGAACGACTATTCATGTTGGTGTGAAGAACGTATGCGTCTGACGACGTACCACTTGACTGTCGGAAAAATATCAGCTACACAATTTCGAAGACTGCAAGAGCTGACAAGTGCAAGAATTATCGCACAATCAGCTTAACAGCTCATGCACCCAAGTCGTTGCCCAGAATAAAACACAGATCAATGCTTTCTAGTACAATCCCTATCACAAATCACGAAAATCAATCCCAGTATTATCTACAAGAATTTTCATTAGATTTATTATCACAATAATTGTTTAAAATAAAACTGAGGATGTGTTAGAAGACGATAAGTTTGGCATTACGGAAGGTAAATGCACCAGAGAGGCCATTCTGGCGTTGCGGTTGATAATGGAAGCAAGACTAAAGAAAAATCAAGGAACGTTCAGGATTTGACCTAGAAAAAGCGCACGAGAATGTAAAATGGTGCCAGATGTTCGAATTTGTGAAAAATAGTGGTAAGCTTTAGGGAGAGACGCGTGATATACAATATGTTAAAGAGCGAAGAGGGAATAATGTGAATGGACGACCAAGAACGAAGTGCTCGGATTAAAAAGGGGCTAAGTCTTTCGCCCCTACTGTTCAATCTGTACATCGGAGAAACAGTGATGGAAATAAAAGAGAGGTTCAGTAGTGGAATCAAAATTCAAGGTGAAATGATATCAATGATACGATCGCTGATGACATTGCTATCCTGATTTAAAGTGGAGAAGAATTACATGATCCGCTTAATGAAATGAATAGTCCAATCAGTACAGAATACAGATTGAGAAAAAATCGAAGAAAGACGAAAGTAATGAGAAATAGCGGAAACGAAAACAGCGAGAAATTTAACATTGGGAAAATTTGGAAATTTGTGGTAAGGTCTTTTGGGATAAAACTGCTGAGGTCATCGATTCCTAGGCCTATACACTACTTAAGCTAACAAACCAACTTACGCTATGGACAACACACGCACCAATGCCCGAGGGAGGACTCGAACCTCTGATGAGGGAGCCGCATGGACCATGACAGACGCCCCTGACCGCGCGGCTACTCTGTGCGGCTTAACATCAGGATTGATAGTCATGAAGTAATGAAGTTAAGGAATTCTGCTACCTAGGTAGCAAAATAACCAATGACGGATGGAGCAAGGGCATCATAAGGAGACTAGCAACGGCAAAAAAGGGCACTCCTGTGCAAGAGGAGTTGACTAGAATTAAACATAGGTCTTAATATGAGGAAGAAATAACTGGGAATGTAACTTTGGAGCACAGCATTGTATGGTATTGAAACATGGACTGTTGGAAAATGGGAAAGAAGAGAATAGTAACATTTAAGATATGACCTACAGGCGAATGTTGAAAATTTGGTGAACTGATAACGTAAGGAATGAGGAGGTTCTGCTCAGAATCGGAGAAGAAAGGAATATGTGGAAAACAGTCACAAGTACAAGGGACGGAATGATGGGATATCTGTTAAGACATCAGGGAATGACTTTCATGACGCTGGAGAGAGCTTTATAGGGCAAAAGCCGTAGAGGAAGACAGAGACTGGAATAAATCCAGCAAATAATTGAGGACGAAGGTTGCAAGTGCTACTCTGAAATGAAGAGAGGTTTGCACAGGTGAGGAATCTAACCAAAGACAAAAGAAAGGTCTGGTGTTCCCAAGGAAACATAACAGGCTCTCTGCTATTCCTGAGTGGTACGTAAACAATTTAGGAGGTAATCTGAGCATCCCTCTTAGATAGCTTTCTGTCTCCATGATCAAAACCAATCGCAGAATGATTTAGTCAACATATCTGTATAGCGCGAAAAGTGGCGACCCCGAATAATGAAAAGTGTGAAGTCATTCACATCAATATTAAAAGTAGTCCGATAAATCACACATTCCTGTTGCCTATAAATTCAACTAAATGTCCGCCCCGATAGCTGAGTGGTCAGTGTGACGGATTGCCGTCCTATGCGCACGGGTTCGATTCCCGGCTGCGTAGGGAATTTTCTCCGATAAGGGACTGGATGTTGTCTTCATCATCATTTCATCCCCATCCGGCGCGTGGGTCGCCACTGTGGCGTCGAATGTAATGAGACGTGCACCAGGGCGGCGAGACTTGCCCCGCAAGGGGCCTTACGGCCTGTGACGCCAAACGCTCATTTCCATTTCCATTCAACTAAATGCTTGTCATTGCGGTAGGATCTTCTCATGTAATTTCAATCAACAAGTTTTCCCTCAGGGTGTTAAAACGTTTTCTTGGAGCTCACGTACTTCGGGAGAAATGATAATCTTCATTACAAAATGAGAAAAATCAGAGCTCACGCGGAAGGATTCAAGTGTTCGGATTCCCCTGTGTTGTTCGAAGTCGGCACAGCTGAGAAACAGCTTGAAAGTGGTTCGAAAAGCCCTCTTCAATTACTTAACGGTAAAATCCAGAGTAATCATGTTGTTGTAGATGTAGAAACTGGTGAGACAGACCCGCATTCAGTGACAGCAGCAGTTTCTGTCCAATTTGAAACAGAATATCAATGACAAGACGTCACTTTCACCTCCGTTCCAGACCAGATAGAATGCTTTTACGACTAGAATTCTCACGCTGTTTTACGTTACGAATGGTGCATTAATCCTTGTGGATACACTAGATATTCCGCGTTGCTATACCAATAAATCGGACAGGTTTATTCACTCTCTGTTGATCCATTGTGGACGCGAGACAGCGGCTGGTCAAATATTCACCAAGGAACACCGCCAAACAGTCGTCCGTGTCGAGAGGTACTTTTATTCTATTTTGACACCCCAGTTTCGGCATTTCAATATGTCATCTTCAGCCCCTCCATGCTAAAATGAGTATAAATATATTGTATATCGAGGTATAGCACAACTGACTTTTCAGAAATGGAAGCGTCATAGTAAAAGTCCATAAGACCTAAAAAATCTAATTGGCAACGTTAAGAAAAATACCTGCACACATACAACACAACTGAGTTGATTATGTAGACATACTGATTAGCACTGGAACTATTTTGAAATCACAGAGTTATAAGAGAATCACAGAACATGCCAAACATTGAAAAAGACCAAAACTTGACAACATACAATCAAAAATACAAACGAACAAAGCTTGTCTAGTTTTATTTCTTATTTTTTAAATAAAAAGCCTACTAAATTCTTACAGATGAGAAACACCCTGGTTCATATTAAGACCTATTCCCATTTAAAGAGAAACGTCGCGACATAATCTACGAAGTACACAGTATTGTGCATACCTATCGCCTAAGTGTTATCACTATTGGTGATGTATCACAATTAGTTGTCACAGTTTCAAAACGCAAGCAGACTCATAAATCAACGGCAGACAACATATTAAGTGAATAACGTATAAAAATAACATGTGAGGAATACTCGTAAAGTACCTCGTGAGCGTATGTTGTATGCCAAATCGAAATAAAGATATATGACTCGGCGTCCCTTATTTAAATATGAAAAGTGTGACATCACCCACATGAGTACTAAAAGAGTCCAATAAACCACACAAACTTGAAGCCTTAAATTCAACTAAACGCTGGAACAAACAAGGACCTCAAATTCATATTAAATAAGGTGAGTCCTCGAAAATCTCGACTGGCAATGCAATACTATTTCCTGGGAATACAAGGTGTCCCACTATCGTCCTTTCTATAAAATGACGAACCCATCCAAATAGGAACATAGCAAGCTGTATCGCGATAGGTAGCGCGTGGATGGAACAAGGTAAAAGTAAGGTAAGTGTACGAAGAACTACAAGACATCAGACCCACTAATCAAGGGAAATACTGGCACAAAAATGAAGGTGAGGTCTTCTTAATATTCGGGAAGTGAAGTTACTGCTTCCTTATGGTGTGATTTGTTGTAATCAATTCGTTTGTATACCATTTTAAGCTGCATACATTTTTAGACCCAAACGGACATATTGCTCAGGTCACATATGGATATTCGGTCCCTCTTTACTATATCTCACGAGGAGTGTTTGTTTAATTCAGCATAGTTCCAGCCATGTGACCTTTAATTCACAATATACCAAATGAGGAACGTCATGATGTTCTAACTATATACGTGTTTTAAATGGTGTTTGTGGATTTTTGATTGATGTCGACCTGATGATAGCTGTGAGTTTTATTTGTTATGTGCTACTGTTGTGGGTCACAAGCTTTACTGTGTGGCTTGAGACTCCTGGTATATTTAGGCTGATGCCAATACATTGTTCGTTTTATTGCCTTGGTTCTCCCTGTCATTTGCTAGGTTCTGATTTAGTATTGTTTGCGCCAGTATGTTTCTTAATTAGTGGGCTTACACTCTTTTGCCTTGTTAGTTTTCACACACTTACCTTACATTTAGCTTGTTCTTACTTTTAGCTTGTTCCGTCTCCACACTACCTATTACGATAGAGCTTCCTATGTGTCAGTGCCTATTTGGTTGGGTTCGTTATTTTATAGATAGTGAGCTAGTGGGATACTTTATATTTCCAGGGAAACAGTATTATATTGTCAGTTGAGGTTCTCGAGGGATCCCCTTACTTAAAATGGATTTCAGGTCCTTGTTTGCTACACTCTTGTTTTAGCCCGATTATTAATTAAGGGACACATTCGTATCTTTTTACTTTGGTTTAGTACAAAACTTATGATCTCAAGGTATTTTATGAATATTCATTGCACGTTCTTTGCGTACCGTTATTCACTTACTACGTTGTCTGCAGTTGCGTCTGGTTGCGTTTTCGTTGTTGTGACAACTAATTCACATATATCACCAGCACTGACAATATTTAGGCGATATATGTGCACACTATTGTGTACTTCATAGATTATACTGCTATTTTTTACTTTGAATCAGAATCGGTCATCATGTGAATTAGGGTGTGTCTGATCTATGAGAACTGTGTAGGCATTTATTGCGTATTGTCTATTTTTGGTCTTTTGTAATATTTGCTAGACAATATATTTACTTACTCCACTTTGCTGTAGTGAATGTGCGCAGGTACTTGTCTTAATGGTGCTAATTGCATTTTTTAGGTTTTAAGAATATTTAGTATTACGCTTCATTTTCTGTTAAGTCAAATGTGTTATACCTTGATATAAATTATATTTATACTCGCTTTAATATGCAGGGCCCTGAAGATGGCATATTAAAATGCCGAAACTGGTTGTGAAAATAAAATAAAATAACTTTTTAAAACGTACCGCTATTTGGTGGTTTTCCTTCGTAAAAAGTTTATTCGCTGTGTACCACAGCACCCTAGGTAGATATTAGTCCAAGCATTTAGCGGCATGCCGGCAGCTGTGTGCATCGAGTTCTGTTGTTTTGCAACTTTAGTAGTGTTCATGAGTTACTGTATACGTTCTGTGCGATATACCTCGCTCATCCTGAATGGGTAACTACCTAGTAGCGAATGACAGTACCTGGTAGAAGTTCAGCAATACTCTGAGCACTATCATCGAGAAAAATATGAAAAATATGTTACGTATGTTGCAGGCGAAAGTACGAAAATGATGCGCAGGCAGGAGAAGCGCATACTGGGTTCTAATTGCTGTCTGTACCAGGCATTATTCTCTTACGTGTTTTTTTCCAGTTGCTACTGTGACTGTGCTGTTTGGGCTCCAAAAGAAATATCATTGACAAAATATTTCAGTAAATTTTGTGCATTGCTTCATTATCGCCAATGTAATTAAATTAGTACTAGACAATTTTCCACGATAGACTGAAACTATTTAACAGGCCGAACAAGAGCTTTGAAGATATATTGTAAGTTGTCCCTGGACAGCTTATTCTGAATAAGGGCTACCCGCGTTAGACAAGTGTCCAGGTTCATGACCCGACGTGCACATTCAGAATACATGTATCTGATTAAACATTGCCGAAACAAAAGTACAGAAGTCATTATCAATATCCTTCGCTAAGACTAGGAAAACACGGAAAGGGAGACAGTGCTAAAGTTCCGTACATTTTGATACACTTTGTTAAAGAAACCAAGAGTTTCAACTTTCAACGTACCACAGCCTTCGAACTTCGATCGAGAGTGCGATGTACCGGTTAACTCACGGTACCGATTTTTGGATAGGTTAAAATCCCGTACGGCCGTTCAGATCAACCCTCGCAATATTGAGGGGAGGGGTACTTCGTGCCCACATTTTGAATACATTGTAATCTAGTCTTGTACTTCATATTTTCAAATATTTAAAAACAGATTCAATAACTGTTTTAAAATTTTCAGTAAACCTTCACCGAATAATTTATGTCTTACTAGTGAATGTAACTTCTCGCTACGAATGTCATATTCATATTTTCAGGTACAGGACCCTAATTAAGCATCAATACAACTTCAAAAAGCTATGCTGCGGATGAAAATCAACGATAATCAACGAAATTTGAATACTTAATTTTTTTAATGTTAATGATGTATACCTCTCCTCTCGGTGCAAACACTACGGAAAATGCATTGCTATTGGCTCTAAGCACTATGGGACTTAACATCTGAGGTCATCAGTCCCCTATACTTAGAACTACGTAAACCTAACTAACCTAAGTACAGCACACATATCCATGCCCGAGGCAGGATTCGAACCTGCGACCGCAGCAGCAGCGCGATTCCGGACTGAAGCGCCTAAAACCGCGAGGCCACAACGGCATTGGTATTGCTAAGATTGCGGTAAAAGATATTTTCATGGTCTGTACCCTACTTATAAATCAATACCTGTTTAAAACTATGTTGTTAAAGAACTTAAACACATTAAACGAAATTTCGCTCTTTAATTTTTATTTGATGTGGCTACGAAGTACCATCCCCGTCCCTTCAATCCCCTCAGTATTACACGTTACGGAAAATGGAGTGATACAGCCAAGATGAACGTTTCCCTGGTTTCCACAAATCATTTAGAGCGAGCACCGCAGTGGTTCCTTTCACAGTACGTTTTCTCCCCATCCTCCTTCTCCTCCTGTCAGAGATTCTGGTTGTGACTAAGACCTCGTCGTCAATGGGACGTTAAAACGTGACTGTTAATCTGTAAGTTCGTGGAGGTGCAGATGAACAGTATTTCCGTACTGTTGTCCTCTGTTAAGTCAATAAGTTACAAACGGGTATGAGGGTGTCCAATCTGGGTTATGGCAAAAAACTTCAAATGACTTCCATATTTTTCCACTTGGGAATGAGCATCATGATACTGAAGAACAATAACAAATATCTGAGGAAAAGTCACTCTCCTCGGATTTGTAAGCAACAATTGTCAAAACACAATACAGTTATTACTGGTTACTTTTCATTTGATTTTTACCGTGTTTCTTGACGTCACTTTCTTATCTATCTGTCGGTCTGATCGGAGCAGATTTTGCAATTGATTTACACTAACCTCCCAATGAGCTGAAGCCTTGAAATTTTAATCTAAGAACTGGACGACAAGGCAATATTAACTCACTCGCCTGTACGGTGAGTGGTGGAGGATACTTTTTGCACCACAGCTATTTCCTCATTTTTCCTGTCGCAGTTGTGAATCGTTCGTAGCATGGATGACTGCTGGTAATCCTGCACGTGAGCTCGACTCTCTCTAACTTTCACCTTCACGGTCGTTTCACGGCATATTTGAAGGAGAAAGTGATACACTGTGTACGTCAGGTGAAGAAAGACTGAAATAAACCTGATGTTTACCATCTGGACCTGTTATAATCTCATCAAGATGTTTTACTTGACTGAAAAACTTCACAGAGATAGGAATAAAGAGGAGGAAATACTGATGTTATTTAAAAAGAAGTTTTGATATCCAAAGTTTTCAAATTGGACTAAAATGTATAAAATAATATCAAATAATTTCCTACAGGTTAGTAACCCCATACAGATACTGCTGAAAATTCGTGGTTGTCAGTTTTTAATTACTATGAGAAACTTTTAAGATTAAAAAGAAATAACGTTGAACGCCTGAAATACGTAACTGACGCATGGACAACTCACCTCCTTATTACAGTATTTACTGATTCATGAATAATTCACCTTCTTAAGTTACATATTTCATGCGACCCATGTTTATCGTTTTAAATCCTACGAGTACTTTCAAAGCCATAGATTTTCACCATCACAAATTTTCAGGACTGCCTGCATAGGATTAAAAATCTGTATTGTGCTAGGAGAAATTATTTTATATCTTTTAGGGCAATTTAAAAATAAGCTATATGAAAAATTCCTTTTTATTCAAATAATTATTTAAAAATTACTTGAGGTGAACAACGGAATGCTATTAAAAAGCCCACGATCAATTGCTTACCACGTCGAAGCTAAAGAAACTAGAAAAGGACTACTTGAAAATTCTATTCCTTCCATTTTTGAAAAACTTTATCCATCTTCCTACCACACGTGCTGTCATGGATACATCGGTAAACACATTGTGGGATTAACAGTAAACACCAGCTATGAACTATTCTTTGGAATTAATTCACTGTATGAAGTCTAAACGGAATTCAGCAATCGTCTTACCACTATGTCTGTTCATGGTGAACGTCGAAACCAACTTCTAGAGCTAAACGCACTAGGCTGACGCTTTTGTACCTAGGCAAACACAGCGACCGTGTGAACTCGGGCCACTGTGCGATGGAGAAAGCATGAAACATCAAGTTTTGTTGTAGTTGTGGGAATCTCGACAAAGGTATGTGCAAAACTGGTGATATTTATGACTCTTTCCTAAGCTCTCTGGACATATAGCGAACAACTGATAATTCGCTCGACCGGATTAAAGCACAATTGTGGAAATAATGGTTGACGTCATGGTTGACAATGTACAGCAGATACCAACGTAAAATTAGAAACATTCTGTGAGATCAGAATCGAATGAATTGTAAATTAGCAAGGGCTTTGTTAGCAATTGAGATTTACACAATTTTAAGTGAAGAGGTAGTTTGCGCCGCATTTTCGTCAGAAAAAAATGACTGAGAAAAGGAAAGCGATATCAATGAACAGCTCAGTCGGTAAAAACACTGCCTTCCGATGGCAGATTTAAAAGGAAGAATCTTAATCGGACACAGACAGTTTTAAATCACCAACAAGTTCCCACAGCAATGAGACTTTCTGATGATTCATTTGACGCAGCGTATCCGAGCTTTTAATTATCTGTATGACAGAAAATGGGACTTGTGGTACTGTGCAAGACCGATGGTCTACAATAACAAAACGTTCATCAAGAAAGCTATGAGAGAATTGGCGTTTGGTAGAACTGTTAAACAATTACAAAAAGCATACTTAAAAGCCGAACTGAGAGCAGTTATCATTTATTTAATATCCTACAAAGCAGCCGGCCGCGGTGACCGAGCGGTTCTAGATGCTTCAGTCCGGAACCACGTGGCTGCTACGGTCGCAAGTTCGAATCCTGCCTCGGGAATGGATGCGTGTGATGTCCTTAGGTTAGTTGGGTTTAAGTAGTTCTATGTCTAGGGGATTGATGACCTCACATGTTATGTCCCATAGTGCTTAGAGCCATTTCAATCTACAAAGCAGTACAGTTGAGGTTGAAGGTGGAGGACGGTGTGAACTACTCTTTAAATAAATATCAAGTGAGGTAACAAAATACAGCAAACGTCCTCCTTGGGTTAATGGCAACATTAGCAGGATGTTGTGAAGCAAGAAACTACTTCACTGCTGGTATGACAGATACTATAGGGAAAAGAAGTAATAAAACTTAATAACAGTTCGTACATCATTATGACGGGCTGTGCGGCAAATCGACAATAATTTTCAATCTCAGATTCTGACAGAATTTCAATAAGGTTTTATATTACCCTTTTCGTGGTTGATATCTAGAATCTCTTGCGCAGCGATTTGTCTGGAGTGGTAAGTTATTGCTCCTTGCAAAAGAAGTGAAAGGTCGAATGCACAAAATCAGTGAACAATAACGGTGGCGTCCATTTCTTTCAGAATTTTAGAGAATGTACTGTGAAAGATCCATGACGCACAAGAAACACTCGACGCACAAGAAACACTCGATTGCCTTCGTCGCACATGATAATCGTAACCAGGATATGAAGGTGAGCAAGTAGAATACAGCTACCAAGATTTCCGAAAAAGAAAATATATGATCATACGACCACTATTTGACCAACATACGTAAGTTAAAACTGACGGCGAATCTTTAAAAGAAACGAAAGTTGTAGCAATTTCATTGTTCTCAGTATTCATAAGAGAATGGATCAGACAGCAGCACTATTACTTCGTTCGTTGAGAATGCAATTATCTTCAGGAAATTATCCACGTTGGCTGGTACTAAGGGTTTGCAGAAAATTCATAAAAGAATGGATCATAAGCAGTGCTATTACTTCGTTCGTTGAGAATCCAAATGTCTTCAGGAAGTTATCCACGTTGGCAGGTAGTAAGGATTTACAGAAAGACTTGGACATAATTTTCGCTTAATGTAATGAACAGGAGATATCTATAGTTGTAAGGCAATGTCTATAACAAAAGAGAAACTGCCAGAGACTCTCTGAGAACAAGATCTGTGACGAAAGTTTTGAACTCACCACTTCAGATATTTATTCAGTCTGTATATTGAGCAAGTAGTGAAGGAAACAAAAGAAAACTTTGGAGTAGGAATTAAAATCTATGGAGAAGAAATAAAAACTTTGAAGTTCGCCGATGACATTGTAATCCTGTCAGAGACAGCAAAGGACTTGGAAGAGCAGTTGAACGGAATGGATAATGTCTTGAAGGGAGGATATAAGATGAACATCACCAAAAGCAAAACGAGGATAATGGAATGTAGTCGAATTAAGTCGGATGATGCTGAGGGAATTAGATTAGGAAATGAGACACTTAAAGTAGTAAAGGAGGTTTGCTATTTGGGGAGCAAAATAACTGATGATGGTCGAAGTAGAAAGGATATAAAAAGTAGACTGGCAATGGCAATGACAGCCTTTCTGAAGAAGAGAAATTTGTTAACATCGAGTATAGATTAAAGTGTCAGGAAATCGTTTCTGGAAGTATTTGTATGGAGTTTAGCCTTGTATGAAAGTGAAACATGGACGATAAATAGTTTGGACAAGAAGAGAATAGAAGCTTTCGAAAGGTGGTGCTACAGAAGAATGCTGAAGATTAGATGGGTAGATCACATAACTAATGAAGAGGTATTGAATAGAATTGGGGAGAAGAGGAGTTTGTGGCACAACTTGACTAGAAGAAGGGATTGGTTGGTAGGGCATGTTCTGAGGAATCAAGAAACCACCAATTTAGTATTGGAGGGCAGCGTGGAGGCTAAAAATCGTAGAGAGAGACCGAGAGATGAATACACGAAGCAGATTCAGAAGGATGTATGTTGCAGTAGGTACTGGGAGATGAAGAAGCTTGCACAGGATAGAGTAGCATGGAGAGCTGCATCAAACCAGTCTCAGGACTGAAGACCACAACAACAACAACAACAACTAAGCAACGATGTGCCATGGGCGAACACATAAAACCTGTATTAAGGACGCCTTATGAAAGAAGTAGGTTCATTGAAAGTGTTCTGGAAAGGCGCAGTGTGCCTGCGAAGTAAATTAAACGCAAGAGACCAATGGACCCAATCCCAGAGTATTGTTTCAGTACTAGGAGTCCTTCTCCAGCAGACATAAAAACAGAAATCGAAGGAACTCACAGATGACTCGCTAGGCTTTGCAGATTAAAACTGGGGTGTAACGGGAACGTAAAGAAGCAAATTTGCATCTCACATGCAAGTACTCTATCGACTGAGCTATCTAGGCGTGACTAACGGCAAGCACTCACGGCTTTACACTGGACAGTCACATTGTGATCACCGGCTAGAAACCTGGCCGGCCGCGGTGGCCGATAGGTTCTAGGCGCTTCATTCCGGAACCGCACTGCTGCTACGGTCGAAGGTTCGAATGCTGCCTCTGGCATGGATGTGTGTGATGCCCTTAGATTAGTTAGGTTTAGGTACTTCTAAGTTCTAGGGGACTGATGACCTCAGATGTTAAGTCCCATAGTGCTCACAGCCATTCGAACCATTTTTTTTAAGCAGAAGTGAATAACGACTTTTAGCAGCCTGGACTGGTCCGTGATCTACAGGGAGAGAGTCAGTGAGGTTCTGGAAGATACCGACAGGGATGTGGTGCATGCCGCTGCGCTCAGTCTCTCGGATGAGGAACCACGGCGCGGCCAGCCCCCTCGAGGTGATCCCTTAGATTCTCGCGTGGATTAAAATTCAGAGAGCTTTTGGTCAGTGGAGTACAGTCGTACATCGTGGTGCTCTGCGGAACTGTGCGACACGTTGCATTGTCTTGTTGGTAGATACCACCGTGCCAAGGATAAACGAAGTACATATAGGTGTGGGCATGATCCCTAAAGACAGATTCATATTTGTTTTGGTCCATGGTGCCTCCAAGAAAACAATATCGCCCAGGGAATGCCACGAAGATATTCCGCAGACCACAACGCACCCTCTTCCAGCTTGGACCCTTCCAATTTTTGTTGAAAGATCGGTTTTCAGACGTTTCACTCCCTACACGCCGGCAGCAATCCCTCCGATAGAGCATGTGATTCATCTGTAAAGCAGCGGTACTGGTTAGCAAATTCCAGCCTTCGTCGCCGATAGACAGCAGTCAGCGTGAGTGCCTGAAACAGTCGTCTGCTGCAGAGATCCATACCAAGCAAAGTTCGCGGAACGGTCGTTCAGGGGCTCTGTTGGTAGCCCCTAGTTCATCCGACCCGTCAGTTCCTCATTAGTTACATGTCTCTTCTGCCCTACACATAACCGCAACCGTCGTTCACCTGTGTAATCTATGATACGTGGTGCACCACACCTGCCTCGACAAATTAGCGTGCACGGTATAATTTAAACAGAGCGGCATGCATATAGTCTGCAAATTTAGCCGTTTCGGAAATGCTTCCACCTTTGGCCCGAAAGACAATGACGATGCCCTTATGGTCGTCAGATAAACCACGCCGTTTCCGTATTACGAGACGACGACTGTGTCCCCACAGCACCCATTATAAACTGTCTACTTCTATTACTGCCAGCTACCGTCTGTGAGTGTTATTCCACGATCACATCGAACTTAGACCGTGGTCACATTAATGCAACTCACCGTGTATTTCCGCCGTTACCTCTCCCTTACCTTCCATAGAAATGCTCCTGACTTTGCTTTGTACGAAACTGTAAAGTACAGTCCACTGTGATATAATGTTAAAATTTTTGATAACTACTGTATAGCTGTGCGAAGGATTTGCCACCCAGCTTTAAACTTGAGACATGTCCATAACGAAGTGAGTGTTCCAGAACATATACATCCAGACAAAAACGTGAATCAGTTAGAAGGGATGAGGAAACGGAACTTCACGAGTTGAGTGGTATGTGATGTTTTCTTCGTAATTTTAAAATCGAGTCAAATTTACTGTAGACTTTGCAGTGTTAGCCGACTTCCCCGTATGACGCTGCATCCCCTGTGGCCTACGTGCATGCACTGATTCTGTTGAGAACATCTTGTTCTCCGGTAGACTCTGGCAGTTTCTATTTTGTTGTAGACATTGCCTTACATCTACAGATATCTCCTCTCAAGACTCGAGCTTTAACTGTTCGTTGATATCTTGAATATTGGCACTGGGACGCAGTTGATGTCCGAACGTGTCCCACACATATGTGGGGTCTTGCTGCCCACAGGAGTACCAGAAAATCACGTATTCAGTTCGTAGAGATACATGCCTTGTGTGGCCGAGTATTGTCTTGTTGAAAAATGACTCCACGATACAGTCACATGAGAGGTGAAACGTGAGAAATCAGGATGCCAGTGACGTATCGTTGTGCTGTCACAGATCTCTTAGTCACTAAGAAGCGTGATCTGAAGTCATACACGATGGCTCCCCATATCATAACGCCTAGAGTAACGCCGCTGTGCCTCTCCAAAACAGTGGAAAAGCTCCCCGCCACAATAGGCGATGATGGCCATCCGGTGTAGTGCAGAAGCGCATTTCTTCGCTGGAGACAATGCGATGTCATTAATCAGCTGTCCATACTTACCGATCACTAAATCATTCCAAAGGTCACCGTTCGTGTTGTGCTGTTACCGTTAATCTACGCAAGGGACGGTAATAATTACTACCATTGTCACATCTTCGCAAAAGATCTGGCAGAGAAGCGGAGGAAATTATATAACACCACTAAGCAAGTCAAAGGCTTCCACCCAGTCACTCGTTGACCAGTCTGATGTGACAGTATAAGATGGTAAATGCGAAACCGATGTTATAAATTTCGCGTATAAGAAATTATTCACGCAGGAAAAGCGTACAAACATACCGCCATTTGACCTCTCACAGACTGCCCTAAGGAGGACATACTAATAGGGATCCGTCGCGTAGAGATACAGCTGACAGAGTTGAAAATATTAAGTCGTCAGGTAAGGATGGAATCAGAATTTGGTTTTAGAAGAGTACTTTGCGACACTGACCCCTTAGCTTGAATTTATCGCGAATATCTGGTCCAGCGCAAAGTCCCAAGCGACTGGAAAAAAGTGCAGGTGATTCCTATGCATAAGAATGGTAAAAGAACGGCCCCGAAAAATTACTGACCAATACCTTTAAAATCGGTTTACTGCAGATTTCTTACATTTTCCTAGTTCGAATACAATAAATTTCCTTGAGACGGAAAAACTGCTGTCCGCGAATCAGTACAGTTTTACAAATCATCGCTCGTGCGAAACTCACCAAGACCTTTTCTCACATGATATCCTGCGAACCATGGATGAAAGACAAGTGGCAGATTCCGTATTCCTGGATTTCCGAAAAGCGTTTGAGACGGTAAACCCCATTGCTGACCGTTAACGAAGGTACGAACATACGGAATACGATAGTTTTCAGATGTGTGAGATGCTCGAACACTTCTTGTGTAACAGAAGTCAGAACGTTGTCCTCGGTTCCTTGGTGCCATGTGTACATCAGAGACAAGAGTGTCGTCAAGAGTACCCCAGGGAAATGTAGTATAACAGCTGTTACTTTCTGTATATATAAATGACGTGTAGGAGGATACAAGATGACTTAGACAAAATTTCTAGTTGTTAGTGTGATGAACTGGAGCTAGATTTAAATGTAATTGAACATAAGATAATGCGGATGAGTAGGAATAATAAACCCATAATGTTCGAAAACAGCACCACTAGTGTACTCTTTGACAGTCATGTCGATTTAATATCTAGGTGTTAAGTTGCAAACCGATATGAAACGGAACGAGCATGTAGGAATTGTAGGAGGGAAGGTGAGTAGTCGACTCCAGTTTACTGACAAAATTTTAGAAGTATGGCTCATCTGCAAAAGACACCGCATACAAGACACTACACGACTCATTCTTGAGTACTGTTGTAGTGTTTGTGATCTGCACCAGGTCGGATTAAAGGTAGACATAGGAGCAATTCACTGGCGGGCTGCTAAGTTTGCTACCGGTCCGGTAGGTTTGAACAACAGGCAAGCATTGCGGAGATGCTTCGGGAAATCAAATGCGAGTCCCCGGATAGAAGGTGACATTCTTTTCGAAGAACAATAACGAGAAAATGGTATTTAAAACTGACTGCAAAACGATTCTGCTGCAGCCAACGTACATTTCGCGTTAGGACCACAAAGATGAGAGAAATTAGGGCTAATCAGGCCTTATACGAAGGCAGCAGACAGTCATGTTCCTCTCGCTCTATTTCCAAGTGGAACAGGAAATGAAATGTATTGTACCCTCCGCCATGCACCGTACGGTGGTGTGCGAAGTATGTATGTACATGTGAATGTACGTACAATTTCCTAGTCCGGCAGCTGCTTTCCTCCGATAAATGGTGCGGGAAGACAGAATGTTCCATTACTTATTGGCGTATGGAAAGCAGAAATATGAAGATGTTACAATGTGTTTGGTGCACGACATAGCGATCTTACCTTGTGGTAGTCAGGGGTCGTTGATCAGAACCAAGACGATGAGTGTGCCTGACATTGCTTTCCCATGCAGTCAGCATGGGGCCAGCGTCACATTCGTATGCACCGTAAATCTGGATATTGCACGTTCCTACCAGCCTGCCAGTAAGGGACCCACAATTCGGCCCCACCCGAACTCTGTCACATTCTGACGAGGCAAATGAGTACGCGTCATCTCCATGTGCCTCACGGTGATCACTCAACATCCGACGCTGTTCATGCCCCGTATACTGCCGTACCATATCCGGCAACAATACTTAACGCGAACAGCACCGTCACAGACAACTGCAGCTCTCATCACTCTCATACGCCCGATGGTGTGTACGTGTACGAAAATACACTGAAATCCCACTACGTATTTTGAATGCTTCACTTTTTTTGTCGGCAATGTACATGTCGTCTCTCAACTTCCTGCAGACAATGCTGGCAGAAATACTGGTCCCATCGTATACGGAAATGTTAAATAGTTTAGTATCGGGCTGCAGATCTGGGAGGTTGGGCGCAGATGGAGCGAAACGATAGACATTTTGTGGGGAAGGCGACTCAAAACGCGGAATACTGGCTGTGGTTACATTAATAATTTTGAACGTAAAACGCGTTGCTATCACCATTTATTTGGTGTGGAGTAAAGTTGGTAGCAAAAATCTTGAAAAGTTTATGATAGAAGTATATCAAATTGTTAAAAAAATGTTTACCGAGCCGTAATGTTTAAAGTCTCTTAAAATCTGGCAGACTCGGCAATATTCGAAACAACGAAGAGAAGCCTGGTGGAATCATTGGTGTTTCCTGTGTTCTTGTACGGCTGCGGGCCCTGGACCGCGGAAGCCAGCGACAAGGGCCGAATTCATGCCACCAAGACGTGGTATTAGTGGACGGTGTTACGTGGACCACGGAGAGAAAGAAGAACCAATGCTGCCATTATGCAAGAACTTAGCATCGCAAGAAGTTTATCTCTGTCGTGTCGGCCAAAGATGCTTCCAGTTCCGTTAGCACATTTTGAGATGATAACGAAATAATTCAAATTAAAAAAAAATTGCAGTCAAAATCACAGGCAGATGACCACGAGCAGGAGTAGCAAGCAGACGGTTTGATCAAGGAAGAGAATTATCAGCCTATGTCTTCACATTCTTTTTGAAGGAGTGAAAAATAACTGGGAAGGCAGACACGTACACGAAGATTCATTTAGTTAACAAATGAATTAAGGAATGAGCTGACGAAAATTTCTGTGAAATTAGAATTATATTAATACCGTCAGCTGCGCATGGGTGTTGATATAGATCAACGGGGACAGGTGAAAATGTGTGCCCCGACCGGGCTCGAACCTGGGATCTCCTGCTTACATGACAGACGCTCTATCTATCTGAGCCACCGAGGGCACATATGATAGCGCGACTTCAGGGACTATCTCGCGCACGCCTCCCGCGAGACACTCATTCTCACCTTGAATGTCCACACACTACATTCGTAGTGTCCCACTCCAACACACTCATTACTCGTGGAAGACATTCTTCCAAGTCCCGTAAGAGTTCGGGGAATTTGTGTGCATCCACACAGAGGAGGAAGGTTATGGCTGGTATCGCCAGAATGATAATGGATATGGTGTCTGTTCTTTCGGACATGTCCCAGTTCTAAGCAAAGAATGGAAAGCAGAAAGGTGGAAGGAGTATATAGAGGGTCTATACAAGGGCGTTGTACTTGAGGACAATATTATGGAAATGGAAGAGGATGTAGATGAAGATGAAATGGGAGATACGATACTGCGTGAAGAGTTTGACAGAGCACTGAAAGACCTGAGTCAAAACAAGGCCCCGGGAGTAGACAACATTCCATTAGAACCACTGACGGCCTTGGGAGAGCCAGTTCTGACAAAACTCTACCATCTGGTGAGCAACATGTATGAGACATGCGATGTACCTTCAGACTTCAAGAAGAATATAATAATTCCAATCCCAAAGAAAGCAGATGTTGACAGATGTGAAAATTACTGAACTATCTGTTTAATGAGTCACAGCTGCAAAATACTAACACGAATTCTTTATAGACGAACCTCGGGGAAGATCAGTTTGGATTCCGTAGAAATACTGGAACACGTGAGGCAATACTGACGTTACCACTTATCTTAGAAGAAAGATTAAGGAAAGGCAAACCTACGTTTCTAGCATTGGTATACTTAGAGAAAGCTTTTGACAATGTTGCCTGGAATATTCTCTTTCAAATTCTAAAGGTGGCAGGGGTAGAATACAGGGAGCGAAAGGCTATTTACAATTTGTACAGAAACCAGATGGCAGTTGTAAGAGTCGAGGGGCATGAAAGGGAAGCAGTGGTTGGGAAGGGGGTGAGACAGGTTTGTAGCCTATCCCCGATGTTATTCAATCTGTGTAATGATCAAGCAGTAAAGGAAACAAAAGAAAAATTTGGAGTAGGAATTAAAATCCATGGAGAAGAAATAAAAACTTTGAGGTTCGCCGATGACACTGTAATTCTGTCAGACACAGCAAAAGGCTTGGAAGAGCAGCTGAACGGAATGGAGTGTCTTGAAAGGAGGATATAAGATGAACATCAACAAAAGAAAAACGAGGATAATGGAATGTAGTCGAGTTAAGTCGGGTGATGCTAAGGGAATTAGATTAGGAAATGAGACACTTACAGTAGTATAGGAGTTTTGCTATTTGGAGAGAAAAATAACTGATGATGGTCGAAGTAGGGAAGATATAAAATGTAGACTGGCAATGGCAAGGACAGCCTTTCTGAAGAAGAGAAATTTGTTAACATCGAGTATACATATAAGTGTCAGACAGTCGTTTCTGAAAGTATTTGTATGGAGTGTAGCCTTGTATGTAAGTGAAACGTGGACGATAAATGGTTTGGACAAGAAGAGAATTGAAGCTTTCTAAATGTGGTGCTACAGAAGAATGCTGAAGATTAGATGGGTAGATCACATAACTAATGAGGAGGTATTGAATAGAATCGGGGCACAACTTGATGAGAAGAAAGGAGCAGTTGGTAGGACGTATTCTGCGGCATCAAGGGATCACAAATTTAGCATTGGAGGGCAGCGTGGAGGGTAAAAATCGTAGAGGGAGACCAAGCAGATTCAGAAGGATGTAGGTTGTATTAAGTACTGGGAGATGAAGAAGCTTCCACAGGATGGGTAGCATGGAGAGTTGCATCAAACCAGTCTGAGGACTGAAGACCACATCAACAAACATGGTATCGATACTATACCGCATACATCTGAATATTTACATTAGTTAGAGGTTTATATAAGAGATACTTACCTTTACTCTATGGAGGTAATAAAGCAAATTAAGGTGATTCGAAGACACATGGCAATAACTGATTTTGCCTATTTTATGATTCATAAACGAAGAAATTTATTTTGTGACGTGTTTTTCTGAAAGTTTGATTAATTAAATCAATCTATAGAAAGAAGTATTTCGTTTGTGATCATTAGAGACAGTGGGAAGGAACGTCTCTGATTTTAAAATCATTCGCAGAAATATGTTCCCAAAACAGTATTTTACGGTCATTAAGATAGAGTGTACTAGTAATGAAATATAAACGAAAAGTAATACGGCTTAGCTTTCACCAGTACCTCTTCTCCTGCCTTCCAAGCTTTACAGAAGCTCTCATGCAAATCTTGCCACCTAGCACTCCTGGAAGAAAGTATATTGCGGACCCATGGCTTAGTCTCAGCTTGGTGGATGTTTAAACCTGTGTGCCAGACCAGGACTCTAACTTCGACCTTGTCGCAGGCACAGGTTCAACTAACTTTTTCTAACATCATTTTGAACCAGCAGCCACTATGAATCCAGACACAGAGAAATTACAGACGTTGGCTGCAGTGGCCATTGCCACCAAGGTTGTATGGTTTACCAATGATTAACTAGCAGAGCACATCACTGAAACAGATTGTTAGAGCTACTGATGGTCCGACCAATGGGATTGCCAAATACTTAGCCGCTCACCGAAAACCATTTAGAGGAAAAATTGACACCTATGTTAGTGATTCTGTTTAAAATCTTTCAGGTTGAGTCCAAGTGATGTTGTGGTCGGGTTTGATGTTGTGTGATTGTTTACCACGGCTCCTCTTAATGAGGTTATGTCACAGTTGCACATGTCTTTAAACATTGTCCCACATCAACTTTCTTTCGGTGGGACTACATGTCCTATGAGCAAACTGATGGTGTGGACACCGGAAATCCACTCGGCGTACTTGTAATGAATGTTTACATGGAAACATTTGACGGAGCAGTCTTACAGACGACGACCCTCGAGTTGGCTTCGGTATGTGGATGGAGCTTCCGTTATATGTCCTCATGAGGATCAAGAACTCTCCGAATTTCTAGATTTTCTGAATGTTATTAATCTGTTATACGTAACGTATGTGTGTATGTCTGGGATTTCCTCCCAAGTCTCTGGTACTTGAAGCAGAAACTAAAGGCCTCGCAAATGTCAGCACTCAAGTGTTTATAGCCTCCTAGCTCCAATAGGAGTGGAGATGCAGAAATGTGTTTTTTCCCGCCTTTGGCTTATAGTCCGCTTACGCAACAGGCAATTCGTGTAGGAACAGTAGCAGTCTCCCAAATGAACGTGCTTTGCAGGGCTGCCTGCACATCAGAGGGAAGGCACGGTTTTCTGCACCCCAACATGCAATCTGCTCTGCTTGAGAGGCATGTTTTGTTGCTTTAGTGTCGGCCTGCTTTATCGATCCGCTTTGCATTGTGCATTGCAACCTTTACTTCAGGGGCAAATAAGTGATTTTCAGGCCACTGTTGTGTAGCTTACCCTGCGTGACAGGTGTGTTGTGGTCTGCTTTCCTGAACAGTATTGCAGGGGCTATATCTAACGATATGCGTGGCAGGGGACAGGTTGAGATGTATAGAGGGGATCGCCAGAGCGAGGGGGAGAAGAAAATCAACTTAGGGAGTGGAAGAAGAGGAGATGTATGAGGCAGGTGGGACGTATATACGGGTTTTGTATAGGAGTAGATGTTTTCGGAATATGTGTCAGATGCATATATGTGTGAAGTTCTTGGGAAAAGGCTATTTCTAAAATAATGTTTACTATGGAAAAAGAGATATGGTAAAAAGAGAATGATGGTCAAACTTCAGTTTTAGATGTACATGACATCAGAAAACCGGATGGAACTGTATGGCGTAAAGTACGCAGAAGGCACACTCCAATCACCATATCAAGCAGAAAGAGAAACGATGAAGATATTAATTGACTGGGTTGAAGGAATATCTTCACACAATACTTGGAGGACGTGACCAATTATTTAAGAACTCCCTTAGAAGAAACGGCTGCTCCGACAAAGACATAAATGGGGTGCTACATTCTAAAAGGTCTAGAGTTTCTAATGAAAAACATACAACTTAGGGGAAAGTTTTCCTTCACTTAGTAAAAACTACCAGGAATCGCTTCAGAAAAGTGCTTAGAAAACGCGGTGTTGATGTGATGAGAAGGATTCGCGAATAGTGGGACAGTGTAAAGGACCTACACCCGCCTTTTACCACAGCAGGATTATCTAAAATCCCTTGCTCTTGCTGCGAAGTGCATGTAGGTACTGTAACAAGAATCATTAAAACTCCCTTCAGGAACAGAACAGCAATGGTCACCTGAGTGAGATGGATAAATCAGCAATAACAGATCATGCACTAGGACAAGGAAACCACCAAATTCGTTCTCTGCCACCGTTAATAATTACTACGCTATGATGAAGAGAGAGACCATGTGTATTCAAAATCAAAAAATTAATTTCAACAAGAGCGAAGACGGATTGACATTAGACAAATTTTGATTCCTAGTGCTAAATAAAAAAAACGCCGGCTCTTATCTCTACAAGCTCCACAGCACATGCAGGCGCAATTACATGTTCTAGGGCAGCTATCGGACCCCACGAGAAATGAGGGCTGAGAAACGAGCTTGTGACGCCACACTAGGTGCCTTGCCCGGCATATATTGTGAAGGCTACGCCCCGCCCAGGGCCCAAGGGAAATTAGTATACCAACGAAAAGGCACCCATTAAACGTCTGAACTTTGCAATGTGTCCTCGAGAGCTAGTATGTCCCCACACTGGAGACGGCCGCTGTCACTCGTTACAGAAGTGTCACGTGGTGTAACGCACGTTGCAGGACGCGTATATCTCGTCGGCACCTGGCAGCGGTCTGATGACGTCACGAACGTAAAAGCAGTTGTGCTTGCTAAGCTTGTTTTGAGTCTGTAACAGTTTAGCCTCCAGTAGTGGAAGACGAAACGTTAGGCGGAGTATTATGCCTTGGACTACTGTCTTATATCCATAAAAACATCAGCAACATCGCTAATACCAGGCGTGAAAGCCTACACCAAATGCCTTTTGTTTTGGTTTGCGAGTAGGTTTTGGCGTGGCCTTATGCCATCGGCACACGGACGGTGCTTCCGAACATCACGATGAGCGTGCCGAGTTCAACGCGCTGCTGAATGCTCAGAAAGGAAGCGACATGCGCATGCGGTACGTGTTGTCAACATGGTAGACGCGACAGCAGCTCGCTCCAGCGGTAGTTGTCGACCGTATCTGGCTCACATATCATTCTGTTTACAAAATGGCTGGAACAAATGGCTCTAAGCACTATGGGACTTAACATCTGAGGTCAATAGTCCCCTAGACTTATAACTACTTAAACGTAACTAACCTAAGGTAATCATACATATCCATGTCCGAGGCAGGATTCGAACCTGCGACCGTAGCAGCAGTGCGGTTCCGGACTGAAGGGCATAGAACCGATCCGCCACAGCAGTCGGCTACTATGTAAATGGACAGGCGTACAATTCCTACGTTAGCTCTACTGAAACGCATATTTGCTCCCTTGTCAATAGGCTAGTCATGAAGTTCTGCCTGTTGTATACATAAATAGAAACTTCAAAATCCATAGACATGTTGTGAGGCAAAAAGGAAAGTACCATGTCCATTCAGTAAGGACACCGGCTTATAAAAGTTCCTTTACAAAGAGTGTGATACAAATATACAATAGATATAGAAGATAAAAATTATTTCAGCATTCTCTCTTTTTAGTAAAATTCTTAGATCTTTCTTACTTGGTCACTGTTTCTATTCAGCAGCATAACCTCTACAACATACGAAATACAATAAACGCGGAAGTGAAAACATGTTACTGCACATAGTGCAAGCTATCTTGTAGTTAAAGCCAATCGAAAAGCTCACCACTCAGAAAGAGGGCACTTCTATTCACATATCATCGAATATGATAGAATTTACCTTTATTATCCTAATAAGGAAGTATCAGAATATATTAGAAAACGCGAAGGCTAGTAAAAACACTTCTTGATGCAGCGAGACGCGAATCAGCAACACATTATCCGTTCACTTTAAGTTCTGCGACTCTCCTCATTGCGTTGCTGGAACTATGAGAGTTACTGCATTATAATTTGCCTCTTACCGTCTCCTGCAAGCTTTCATCGTAGAAATGTCATTGAATGACATTTAATTATAACAAATTGTGCCAAGAACATTGCATTTCTTAGCATTTGCAGTGAGCCGTTGCCTTGAAACGTCATACGTCCATTATATGCAAATTACGATAATTGTTTAACCATCAGTAAGACGTTTCCCGTCATTTTACTACAACAAATCATATAATTTACGACGAGTTTTCGAGAGAGCCTCAATTTGGTCATGCTTAGAAATAACATTTGCGCGTATGGACTTCAACCGAAAGCCAATACGGCATCTCGCGACTCTGTACTGAAGAGAGATGTTGTGCATGCGATGTAGGTGGCGTTCTTCCATCCCATTGGTCAACGTACAGCCGCACGTTCAGAATATCTGTCATGCTAGATATTGCTCTGCAAGTTCGGAAAGACTCTCCAACGTACTTCTTCCACGCTATGACGTGAAAAAGTCGGCACGCTCAACGTTCAGCTTCGAATGCACGGTCCGTATGCCGACGACTTTACTGAGGCCTCCGTAACTTACGTACTTTTCACGGTTCATCTGATACGATTTTTGGAGAAGGTTGTTCTAGAGCTCGTTTCCTTAAAAGGGGAGCATCAACTGTTGGCAACGGTGTGTTATTGTGAACGCCAGGCGAGGTATTAGCCTTATCGCCATGAATTGCGACATGCATTTGTCGGGTAGGGATTGTAGGCGCGATCCCATCGGACACAACAGTCTATATGAATGTTCGAATTTCCTGTCGCGGAGTCATATTCAGCACGGAGATAACCAGCGGAGTTACACACATAACACGCTCGAGGTTGCCCTTCATTAATAACCGGACTTTCTGAACGTCGTTGCGTTAATGTTGGAGGGAGCGTGAGTGCAAAGTTCTAAGCGTGCCGTTCTAGGCCCGTTATTAACTTGTAAATGCATATTTCCGCCCCAAAACTCGGCAGTAACTCTACAAACAATTGAATAACTAGACAATACATACTTGATACAGTTGAGTTGTATCTGCAGTGGGAACTTATGAACTTTCACTGTACGAATTCCAAGCCAAGTATAAGTAATGTTTTCAGTGCCCACCTCATTTGTATTGTGACGATAGTCAACAGATCCACTGGCGACGTCATAGTCCGGTTACACACCGCTTCATTAATAAATTTCAATTATAATTCGTTGCTGCTGAAGTAGTGTGCAGTTCCAGCGACGTTGTGAATAAGAAAATAAATTCTTGAAAGGTTGCTTTACGAGGGCGCTATTCTATTTCCGTTATTCATTATGTCAATAAAAATAAGGAAGTGTTGATGCAGACACTAGTGTTCTAGACACATCTGAATGCCATGAAGGCCGCGACATCTTTACTGACTTACCGAAGCACAACTCGCAACCTCCTTCTACCTTTCAAACTTCACAGAAGTTCACCTGCGTATCTTGCTAGATTAGCGCTCCTGGAAGACAGGAAATTTCGGAAACGTGGCTTGGCCATAGTCTGGGTGACTGTTGCCGGAATCGATTTACAAAAACTTTCAAGCGAATATCTAACAAGAGGTCTTAGTGCGTTAGCGACACTATTCCACCCAAAGAAAACGAAACTGCAATCTAATAAATAATTAGTAAATGTAAAGAAATAGTGATATATGCGTGGCTACGCTGAAGAGCCAAAGATACTAGTATACCTGCCTAATAGACTGTAGGGCCCCCGCGAGAATGCAAAAGTGCCGCAAAACGACGTGGCATGGAGTCTACTAATGTCTGAAGTAGTGCTGGAGGGAACTGACAAGATGGATGCTGCAGGGCTGTACATAAATCTGTACGAGAACTAGGGGGTGAAGATCTCTTCTGAACAGCACGTTGCAAGGCATCCCAGATATGCTCAATAATCTTAATGTCTGGGAGTCTGGTGGCCAGCGGAAGTGTTTAAACTCAGAAGAGTGTTCCTCGAGACAGTGTGTAGCACGGGTGGTGTGTCGCATTCTCCTGCTGGAATTGCCCAAGTCCGTCGGAATGCGCCAATGGACATGAATGGATGCAGGTGATCAAACAGGATGCTTACGTACATGTCATCTGTTATCGTCGTATCTAGACGTATCAGGCGTCCCTTATCAATCCAACTGCACACGCCCCACTCAGTTACAGAGCCTCCACCAGCTTAAACAGCACCCTACTGACATGCAGGGTCCATGGATTCAAGAGGATGTATCCATAACCGTACACGTCCAACCACCCGATACAATTTGAAACGAGACTCGTCAGACCACATGTTTTCAGTCTTGTCGGTATTGACGGGCCCAGGCGAGACGTAAGGCTTTGTGTCGTGTAGTCATCAAGGGTACACGAGAGAGCCTTCGGCTCTAAAAGGCCATATCGATGATATTTCGCACGCTAACACTTGTTGATGGCGCAGCATTGAAACCTGCAGCAATTTGTGGAAGGGTTGAACTTCTGTCACGTTGAACGATTCTCCTCAGTCGTCGATGCTACCGTTCGTGCAGTATCCTTTTCCGGACGCAGTGATGTCGGAGATTTGATGTTTTACCTGTTTCCTGACAGTCACGGTACGTGGTTGAATGGTCGTACGGGAAAATCCTCACTGCATCGCTGCCTAGGGGATGCTGTGTCCCATTGCTCGTGCGCCGTCTGTAACACCATGTTCAAACTCACATAAATCTTGGTAACGTGCCACTGTAGCGGCAGTAAGTGATCTAACGACTGCGAAAGATACTTGTCTTATGTAGGCGTTGCCGACCGCAGAGCCGTGTTCTGACTGTATACGTATCTCTGAATACGCATGTGTGTAACAGATTCTTTGGCGATTCAGCATATACACGGTCAGGAATAAAATTACAAAATACTCGCTACGTGTCATAGGACAATAAACGGTCCACCTCGTAGTTGTCAATTGCGTGAATCAGCACAGTTATCTGCCGTAAAATTGATGGGTCTTAAATGAACATAATATCACAGGGTAAGGTTAATACTTCCATTGTGTCTAAAACTAGATATCGAAGCCACTTCCTGGCAGCATTATAGGCGTTGCCAAAAATGTCGTTAAATATTACATGGTAGGTTAAGAAAGATATTTTTTTATTTTCATCTGATTTCTTTTTTTATGATAGTATTCAAGTATTCAACAGACGATTTCTGCATAGATTGCTATCCGTTTATAATTTTCCTCCAACTCAATGGGAAGTTACCCCATGGTAATGCTGGTAATGTAAAGGTTTGTTTGGTTCATGTTGGAAGTGTCAGAGTTCACTGCTGACAACATTAAGTGTGTGTGTGTGTTACTGAATATTGATTTCTGCAACTAAATTAATATTTATTTGCTACTTATATGGAGATCGAGAACTATGTAGCGGCCACTGTTTATGACATTTCTGGATCTACGATGAACCTGAGGAAAACAAGGTACTGAATTTGTTATGCTCAGTTAAAAATAAATGGTTTGTAGAGAATAACATAGATTTACGAATGCTGAGAACGTGAAATCAAGAGGAAATAAGGCGTTTCAATATATTACCTTCCTACAAGCAGGAGTCAGAGATTTGTTTACTTCTGCTCTTTCTCAACATTACAGCTTGACACAGGTACGGGTATCAGACAACTATGAACAAAAATTATGTCTAGACAGGTGTAGAAGGGGATTCAAGGGCATCATACAACACACGTCATTTAGTGACATAAATAATGATCAAAACCTTGGAGGAATCTTATAAATCGAAATCTATTGAAAATGTAAATGTGGTAGGAGGGCCAACATGAAACGCTAGACGTTAACAAATGGGAGTTCAAGGTAAGTTGTATCTCCAGGAAAGCGAAAAAAAAAGCGTAGGAAACTTCAAAACAGTAGAACATGTATAAAATTCATATAATTGTTTTGCTATCACTGATCGCTGAGCGAGAAATGCAGTGTATTTACAAATTCAGTGCACGTGAGTGTAGCCTCTCCTCATGTGTGTTCCTCGTTTCGCTTGCCCAACATTTTGCGTAGGTATTTACTTTCACGATTCAGTTACAGGACAGCACCGTCTTGAGGACAGGAGAATGGTCTTACGAACAGTGCCAGTTACTTTCTTAAGTCTCCAATCGTCTTTAAGAGAATTATCCAGGCTCTATAAGCCGTATTACTTTTCATAATGTGGTTCCATCCTATAAATCGCCGATGAGAAATTACTCGATATCCTATTACAGCATGTCAAAGTTTCAAAACCACGACACCACTAATTGTTTCAGTTAACTGCCGGAAATTCAAATTGCAACACCAAGAACGCGTCATATTACTAACGTCGAACTGTCGTGAAGTGTGTCACATGCTTGGATGTTATAATAATTAGTAATTTCGGCGTAACCATGCAAGGTGCGTACGAATAACACCATTTACATTCAACACTGCTCAAAAGAATTCAGGGAAGGTGTGTATCAATGTCGAATATGTTAAATCTAATTTAATACAGGCGGTACATATGGTCTTACTGCATGACCTGAGATCTTCTCTTTCTATTTATGCAACAGCTAATATCATTTGCCATTGATCGGTTGTGTTGTCTATTATAGTCTCATATGACCGCAAAGTTTTCTAACAAGGTACATGAACGGAGCTTGCCATTTGTGGACATTGTATTCAACCAAGCACGTGTAATGCGACATCTGAATGCAGAGCAAGTTGCGAGGGTCGTCTGTTTGATCCAAAAAGGGTGGCCCTGCAATTGTGCTGTTAAGCTGCCTGGAGGGAGTCTGTGTGCGCTACTTGACAACTGCTAATGAACAGAGTAATTCTGGACAAGAATAAAGAAAGGCAATGATGTCCGAATAAGACACAGTATATAGGTAATAGCGTAGAAGCGGTACATTTATAATGAAAAATGGTGTGGAGTTTACAATATGGGAAAGCATGATAAGTTACAAAAGTAACATTCGTGTTTTACACTGGCAAGACTCACATCATAAAGGTTCAAAAGGTTCAAATGGCTCGAAGCACTAAGGGACTTAACATCCAAGGTTGTAACCTCCCCCTCACTTATCGACCTTAATGACAGTGAAAAATTAAACCGCGTGTACCTAATGGAAATTTGGGAAAAGCAATCGTCACCGAAGTCAATCTGTCGGTAAAGAGAGAGGAAAGGGTTACATCTAAATGAAAGAAAAACTGCAAATGAAACTGGTGGAAATTAATTTTGAAAAGGGGTAAAGCTAATAAAAAAAGTAAATGTGCGGCCGTTACATTGACAATTAACTAGCAGTAATTAGATATTTGAGATTTGGGGAAAATTACGGTCGCCAGTCCTAAGGACAATTACTATAGTAACTGAAAAAGAAAGGTTATTACACATATAATTAGCACTAGAAGCGTGGCAACTGAAGGTTGACACGTGTAGTGTGAAAACTGAAAGTTTGTCAGAAGTAATAAATTTCGCTTCACTCTGACTTAATAAAGCAAAAAAATTAATAAAACTGGAAAATCTAAAGTTAATTTAGTGACTGAAGTTAATAGTGAGCTTTCTTTCTGAAGCACATCGAAATTCAGTAAAATACGGTTAGTCTTGGACTACCTCAACAATCATTTCAAAAGCTACTTGAATCTATGCAATTTAGAAATAAGAGATTTAACTTTGAACTCAAATTAAATGATTCTGAACAATTAACAATAGTAAAATTTAGTACATACCAAGCTGAGCTGCAGTCACAGGTAAGCTAAAATACGATATCAAAACTCGCACTCTTAATTCGTGCTTGTGTAATCTAAATATTGTAGCCAGCTATGAATACCTTAACTGAACTTTGAAATTAAAGCAGTGAAATCGAATTATATTACTTTAATGCTGGCATTTGAATTTCAATTACACTCGGGTTCACTCCGGAAAAGGAAGGGACCCTGCTTGGTAATGCAATTGGGACAATGAGCAACAAACGTTCATGCTAAGTTGCTGTAATTATGTGATGCAACAATTTTAAAAGTTTGAAAAGCTGTGGTCTGCCATACAGTTCTAAAACTTTACGTGCTTCCAGTCTTCCTTGTTGATTCATTGAAGGTTTGAAGCCGTCGATAGAGGAGGTGGCGACAGTCACTCATTGTCGGCCGTCGCTGTTGCAGAAGCTGGATGTTGGCGCGCCTTCTTCTCGACATGGTCACTAGACGAAACGGGCTCTTGATGTGCGCCAGCTAATGCTTCCCGTCCGCGACACCATGTCACAAACTATCATCGCAAATCAAGCGCAATGACATGCTGCCATACCCCGAAAGCGTGGAACTCACGGGAGCTTCACACAACACACCTGCTCCACTGCACCACCCCAGCCAGACTGTCTCTGCTCAGCCCGCGCTCCACGCGGCGGAGTTAACACTACCAAAGATCCTAAGCACTTTCGTTCTCCACACGACCTATCGATGTATTCGTTCGATAGCATAGTTTTCCCTAGGCCAGACCCAGCATATAAATACAAATAATATTCACAAAACAAACCAATCATAAATCGACATAAATGCATATATATACAAATAGTAAAACAATTACAATATACAAAGACACAGAAATGTTATATCTTCAGGTAACAAAAATAAGGAAAAAATGTATAGTACAATAGATGGAAATAGGATGATACGCATTTCCGGTGTTACAAGGTCTTCATCCCCTAGACTTAGAACTGCCTAAACCTAACTAACCTAAGGACATCACACAAATCCACGCCCGAGGCAAGATTCGAACCTGCGACCGTAGCAGCAGCGCGGTTCCGGACTAAAGCGCCTAGAACCACTCAGCCACAGCGGCTGGCTTCATAAAGGTCGACGTCGAACTTTCGGCAGGGAATATGCACTCTTTGGGATCTAATCAACAATTTACGTAGTTTATTCAGGGTGGCTACCAAACTGCCAAATCCTTGGGGGTATTGTACCACTCCTTTCTCAAGGTGATTTTCAGTATTTGCATGGTTCGGAGAGGGGGTGTTCGCTAGGAAACAGGTCCAATCTGAAGATGGTCATTACAAACCGAAACCGGTAATCTGATGACAGCCGGCCGGAGTGGCCGTGCGGTTCTGGGCACTACAGTCTGGAACCGAGCGACCGCTACGCTCGCAGGTTCGAATCCTGCCTCGAGCATGGATGTGTGTGATGTCCTTAGGTTAGTTAGGTTTAATTAGTTCTAAGTTCTAGGCGACTGATGACCTCAGAAGTTAAGTCGCATAGTACTCAGAGCCATTTGAAGCAATCTCATGACATAAAAAATTGTGACCGTAGACGTGAAGTAAAGGAAATTTACGTCAGCTCAGAGCATGCCGGGCATGCTGTTGAGTATTTAGGTCCGGTGAATAGGCTGGCCATTACATACGTTCTGTACGTTTCCAGTGCGTCTGACGCCTCAGCGGTCCTTTGTAGGAGAGCAATGTCGTCCATAAACAGAAATTTGGGACCCACCGTGCCCCTAAACAGCGGACATGATCCAGAGTAGTCTCCCTGCAATATCGCTGAATACAGCGGTGTTCGGCCATTATGCATATTTCTTGACCACATCGTAGGGCCTAGGCCACGCCGCTGACGTCATGAAAATTCTGTGGTGTGTAACGAGTTCCCTCCTCTCTCCACACTCACTGGTGACGAGAATAACCTGCCACAGTGAAGCGGGGTTCGTGGGAGTATATCACTCTGGACCACTGTTGCTGACAACCAGTATGATCCTGCACCAATAGACTCCTTCTCGTCGATGGCGCGGTTAAAGTGGCATGCATTTAACAGGGTTCCGAGCATAGACACCAGACTGATTTAATCGGTGCGAAATGATTCTCGCAGAGACACATAGAGATTGCAACGTTTCCAGTGACCTGCCCAGAACTGTCTGTGCGATTATCTTAGCTAGACTAGCTTTTGCGGCGTGATGGTCTGTTTACGACCACCGGAATGTTATCGCATAGTATTTCCACATTTAGATGATACTTCCGGACAGACCCATTACGGTGGCCACATTACTGACATTTTCACCGACTCGAGCAGTCCAACTGCTCGCTCACGATCATAAGCACTCAAATGATGTCTTGCAGACATGTTGCGGTACCACGCGGAATGTCGCATTAATCAGTTCCACAACATTCGTTCAAAATTGTTCAAATGGCTCTGATGACTATGGGACTTAACTGCTGAGATCATCAGTCCCCTAGAACTTAGAATTACTTGAACCTAACTAACCTCAGGACATCACACACATCCATGCCCGAGGCAGGGCCCGAACCTGCGACCGTAGCGGCCTCGCGGTTCCAGACTTTAGTCCCTTGAACCACTCGGCCACTCAGGCCGGTCCGCAACATTCGTCAAACACCGTACAGCATAGACTGAGCAAAGAGTGCCTGTATACAGGATTCGTTACATTTGACACGTCACGCTCGCTAAATTTAAATTTCATTTTACTATCACTGGTCGGGTGTTCCGTAGCAATGACGGTTGTTCCGTAGCAACTTTCAGTCCTTCCTTAGCAAATGTCAGTTATTCCTTAGCAACTGCCAAGTATTCGACGGCGCTTCGGTGACGTCCGGGGTGTCGATGAAGATGAGATGAAATAATTAGGACACCACGCAGTCCTCGAGCAAATGAAATCACCAAGCGGGCTGGGAATCGAATCGAGACCCGCGATCTAGAGACAAAGCGGTAGACCGCTTGCTGCAAACGCTCGACCCTATAAATGCCGTACAGCGACGCTGGAGCAAAATGTCTGGAACTGTACTCTTTCGAACATATACAGTGGCGCCAGACGACAGAGACGCCGTCGTTCGCTCATCTACGACGGGATGAACGGCAAATTGGCGTGCCGGGGCGGTCACCCGGCGCGCCATTACGTCGGCATATTTCCTTTTTGTTTCGCGGGCTGCTTTAAAGAAGCGTCAGCAACTAGGGCAAGCGGCCCGTCCCGCCCCGGCCCCATCCGTCGCGAGCAGCAGCAGACGCCCGACGCCCCACCCCTAATGGCGGCGCGCATTTGAATGTGGGGAGGGGAGACAGGGGCGGGGGGCGGTAATTTGCGCGTGACAAACCGCAGTGCGGGAGCGGGAGGCGCATTATGCCGTGCCAAGAACTGGCGGCAGCCGCCCCCGCGTCTGGCCGGCGCTGGCGGCCCCAGCGCCAAGGCGCGTCACCCACCAACAGCTCGCCCGATACAGACGAGCGCTCGTATCTGACAGTCGCAGGCGCCACCAATAGCAGAGGCTTCCAAGTAGCTTATATTCCGGCCCCTATGCACCCTGCGGCTTCTTGACTATTCCAAAGAATCGACCACTCTGTTAACAGACATACCGTTCTGAATTATCTCTCAGTTCCTTGTTTTCATCTTTAACCACATACATACTCCACAAGCCACAGTGAAGTGCAGGTCGCCGGGTAGCTCGTATTACTGTTGGTCGTTGCCTCTCCTGTCCCACCTGCAAATGGAGCGAGGGAAAAACCAAAGGTCCCGGCGGAGGTTCGAGTCCTCCGTTCGGCATGGGTGTGTGTGTTTGTCCTTAGGATAATTTAGGTTAAGTGGTGTGTAAGCTTATTTTAAGCTTTGACAGTGTGGTTTGGGACGAGCTGGCGACTATAAATGAGGAGAGTGGACTGGAAAACCAGAAGACTTATAAACTCTTTATATCTTAATCCAAAAGTTTCAGTTAAAGTGATAGGGGAAAGTACAACCTGGATCAGACTAGGAAAAGGAGTAAGACAAGGATGCTGTTTATCACTTACTCTTTTCAACTTCTACTTGGAAAATATGATTGACCAATGCTCATTAGATGACAAAGAAGCAGAAATTGGAGGAAGAAGAGTAGGGTGTTTGAGATTTGCTGATGACATGGTCCTTCTAGCCACAGGGGAAAAAGAATTACAGGATTTGGTGGACACAATTGCAACTAACGGAAAAAAATATGGAATAAAAATTAACAAAAATAAACCAAAAGTATTGACACTAGTAGGAAATAAGGAAATAAAAATTATGCTGAATGGAGAAATACTAGAACAGGTGCAAAATTTTAAGTAATTTGGAAGCAGGATAGACACCGACTGTAAGTGCACCACAGAAATCAAAACAAGGATAGCAATGGCAAAAGAGGCGTTTTATAAGAAAAGGAGAATTTTCTGCAGCGGTTTGGACAGAGAGCTCAGAAAGAAACTCATAAAATGTCTCGTATGGAGTGTTCTTCTACATAGCGCTGAAACATGGACTATGAGGAAAAAAGACAGAGAAAAGCTGGAGGCTTTTGAGATCTGGACATGGCGGAAGATGGAAAGAATAAGTTGGATGGACAGAGTAAAAAATGAAGAGGTACTGGGAAGAGTGGGAGAGAAAAGACAGTTACTACATGTAATAAAGAGAAGAAAAATAAATTGAATTGGGCATCTATTAAGAAAGAATGAGGGACTGATAAAAACAGTTTTAGAAGGTTATGTAGAAGGGAAAAGGAAGCGAGGAAGGAAGAGATTCCAGATACTGGATGACATGATGGACGGTACGACATACAGAAGCCTTAAGAAGGAAGCAATGGATCGCAGGAAATGGAGAGGCAAAGGACCTGCTAATGTAGCAGATAAGTGGTGATGATGATTGTGTAAGCTGATGACCTTAGCAGTTAAGTCCCATAAGATTTCACACACATTTGAACATTTGAAAAACCAAGCCGTGATTTCTTCTGGCTTGTCGTCGCTTTCCTTACGCGGGATATATAATTGCTATAAAATTTATGAGGATCTTCGCGTCTTAGGAACGACACAGGTAATGAAGGAAAGTTGTTTGGGATTTGTCGCTGCCCAATGTTTTATTTTTCAGTAGTTCAAAAATGGTTCAAATGGCTCTGAGCACTGTGGAACTTAACTTATGATGTCATCAGTCCCCTAGAACTTAGAACTACTTAAACCTAACTAACCTAAGGACATCGCACATGTCCATGCCCGAGGCAGTTGGAATGTTGGCTCGGAGCAGTAAGCGATCGGAGGAAGGACCGCGGCGTGAAGGATGTGGCCACGTACCGCCCTACTGTTAGTTTGACAAGCTGTACGCCTGCTGGGACAGGCGGGTGTTTTAGACGGCCAGAGGCTTGTTTGCAAGGAACGAGACGGTGACTCAGCCGCGTTCTCTGTTAGTGCCTGTCTGGCTATGTCTCGGGAAGTTATGAGCGACAGACTGAAACGTGGAATTTCGGCCATGCCCTGCCAGATGCCGAAAAAACCCTGGTGAGGAACTTGAGACCCCGTTTTACACTTTGGACTCTTGGTGCGTTGAAACGGGGGAACCGTCTGAACTTTGCCTCAGTAAATTAAAACTTTGACCTGTTATATGAACCTTGCAGTCGTTAAATTGTGTGCAGTTATGAGTTGTGCCACGTAAGGCGTTGTACCAGGGCATATCACAGGCTGTGCCTATTCTAAATTCTACCACTCCCGAGTGAATTACGGAGTGATATAGCGCAGTGGTTGACACACTGTACTCGCATACGTGAGGGCGACGGCTCAAACCCGCGTCCGACAGTCCTGATTTAGGTTTTCCCTGATTTCCCTAAACCACTTCAGGCAAATGCGGGCATTGTTCCTTTGAAAGGGCACGGCCAACTTCCTTCTCCGTCATTCCCTAATCCTATGGGATGGATGACCTTTCTGTTTGGTCCCCTTCCCTGAATAAACCAACTGACCGGAGTGAATTAATGAGTTTAAATTATTATTCTGATTTTTTAATTGGTATTGCGGTACAGGCCGTAGAAGGGTCTTATTGTGAGTTATTTTTAACATTGTTAATTGTATAAGCAGCTTTAAGTAAGAATGCTGATTAAGCGTCCTGACCGTTTGTTATATCATGGCTTCGTGGTTGTCAGTATACCACGTCCTAAGTATGAGTACGGTGTTAAGTTGGATTCTGGGGGATACTGTTTACCCATACCTAATGGCCGTAAGATGCAGGCTGAATTATTCTGATCCCTTCTTAGTAGTATCTGTTTCCTGAAAATTCGCCGAAGCTGTAATTTTAATTTTGGTGCTAATTGGCGAAATATTTATACCACTGATTTAAGGGCATCACAGTCTGGCGTGTAATGAAATGATCTCTTAAATTTTTGTATTAATACTAAAGTGAGTTTTATTGTGGTTGCTGAAAGTTCTTAACAGGCCCTCTGTAGGAATAGGCACTGTCATCTCAGCCTGGCCATTTCACTATCACGATGCTCTAATCCCCCTTCTACAGATGTATCGCTTTGAGTGTTAACGGGCCTGTAATCGTGTAATCTACTTTATTTTTTTATTTTGACAGATTTAGATACCGCTCAACCTGGCCTAGCAGATTATTAACTCGTTTTGCCCAGAAGGCCCGGCCGTTGTTTCCCGGGCACTTGGTCAACTAAGCCATTTCCTCAAACGTTCTATTATTGTTGTATCTAATACAACGTTTTCAACTTAAATAAACGATATGTTTGCTAAGTCGCTTTATTTAGCAGTTTTTTAGGCGTTAAACTTGTCATTGGTTGATAAGCTATCAACAGATTTAAACCCAAGTTTTTAAGATTCTGAATTTTGTTGGCTTTTACATTTGTTAATTTCATTAATGTAACAGCTGTAAATGATTTCTAATTTCAGGTGGAAGCTTCTACCATTTATGAGAAATCATCCAAACAATTTTACTAAGACTTTCTGGCAACGATTCACCGCCGTCACCTCACTGACTCACTAAGCCGCAATGAATTAATGTCTTGCCTCAATTTGTTTCATATTTTTAAGCAAAATCTTGTATTTGTTTCTACTGTGAATGATGCAGCTGTTGTTACCCTCTTGGATCTGCCGTCCCACCCCACAGAGAAGAGTGCTGATTTCTAATGTAGTTTGTTAAGGGAATGCAATGAATTACCAGTATGCTCCTACAGCCATTAAACTACGATACGTTAGAGTAGACTACAGAAAACAGTTCTTAAGCAAATAGCTATAATCTCTGAAAGTTATGCTGCTGTAGCAGAATGCAGCAGTAGCTGTGATTGAAGGATCACATAAAACTCACTGTAGTAAAAGTAGATGCCCAGCTGAGAGTCATTGGAAGAATATGAGAGAATGTACTGGGTGATTATAATTAAACAGAAGGTATTTCGAGCCGCCAGTACGTTATTTGTACGTGGCAGGACACTGAAACATCGTAGGTGTGTTCATTAACCGTTGCGCTCGTAGAGTATGCTGGAAAAAGTAATAGTTCCACTTTCCACCACCAGGTAAAATTATAGCGTTGTAAGCTGTGATTATGTGGTGAGGGTGCAAATAAAGGGGAGGGCTGATCAAACTCGTGATGACGGTGGCTCCAACATGTTTGTTAGTATGTGGTCACAAGCTACAACCTATGCTCTATATGGTCTCCCAATGCAACAACGTGCTGCATCCATAAAAACACATGATGTAGATTTGCTCGCAGCATATCCGGTATAATCAGAGCGATATGTCATCATGTGGTATCCTTCAGATCAGGAATAGTCCGGATACACGTAACGTTTATTATGTATCGACTTGACAGATTATCCTAGCAAGTTCTGGTCTTACGTTAAATCAGTAAGTGGCTCGAAACACCATATCCAGACACTCCTGGATGATGATGCCGTGGAAACAGAGGATGACAGGCGTAAAGCTGAAATACTAAACACCTTTTTTCAAAGCTGTTTCACAGAGGAAGACCGCACTGCAGTTCCTTCTCTAAATCCTCGCAGAAACGAGAAAATGGCTGACATCAAAATAAGTGTCCAAGGAATATAAAAGGAACTGAAATCACTCAACAGCGGAAAGTCCACTGGACCTGACTGGATACCAATTCGATTCTACACAGATACGCAAAAGAACTTGCCCCCCTTCTAACAGCCGTGTACCGCAAGTCTCTAGAGGAACAGAAGGTTCCAAATGAATGGAAAAGAGCACAGGTTGTCCCAGTCTTCAAGAAGGGTCGTCGCGCAGATGCGCAAAACTATAGACCTATATCTCTGACATCGATTTGTTGTAGAATTTTAGAACATGTTTTTTTGCTCGCGTATCGTGTCATTTCTGGAAACCCAGACTCTACTCTGTAGGAATCAACATGGATTCCGGAAACAGCGATCGTGTGAGACCCAACTCGCTTTATTTGTTCACGACACCCAGAAAATATTAGATACAGGCTCCCAGGTAGATGCCATTTACCTTGACTTCTGGAAGGCGTTCGATACATGTCCGCATTGTCGCCTGATAAACAAAGTAAGAGCCTACGGAATATCAGACCAGCTGTGTGGCTGGATTGAAGAGTTTTTAGCAAATAGAACACAGGATGTTGTTCTCGATGGAGAGACGTCTACAGACGTTAAAGTAACCTCTGGCGTGCCACAGGGGAGTGTTATGGGACCATTGCTTTTCACAATATATATAAATGACCTAGTAGATAGTGTCGGAAGTTCCATGCGGGTTTTCGCGGATGATGCTGTAGTATACAGAGAAGTTGCAGCATTAGAAAATCGCAGCGAAATGCAGGAAGATCTGCAGCGGATAGGCACTTGCTGCAGCGAGTGGCAACTGACCCTTAACACAGACAAATGTAATGTATTGCGAATATATAGAAAGAAGGATCCTTTATTGTATGATCATATGATAGCGGAACAAACACTGGTAGCATTTACTTCTGTAAAATATCTGGGAGTATGCGTGGGGAACGATTTGAAGTGGAATGATCATATAAAATAAATTGTTGGTAAGGCGGGTACCAGGTTGAGATTCATTGGGAGAGTCCTTAGAAAATGTAGTCCATCAACAAAGGAGGTGGCTTACAAAACACTATACTCGAGTATTGCTCATCAGTGTGGGATCCGTACCAGGTCGGGTTGACGGAGGAGATAGAGAAGATCCAAAGAAGAGCGGCGCGTTTCGTCACAGGGTTATTTGGTAACCGTGATAGCGTTACGGAGATGTTTAACAAACTCCAGTGGCAGACTCTGCAAGAGAGGCGCTCTGCATCGCGGTGTAGCTTGCTGTCCAGGTTTCGAGCGGGTGTGTTTCTGGATGAGGTATCGAATATATTGCTTCCCTCTACTTATACCTCCCGAGGAGATCAGGAATGTAAAATCAGAGAGATTCGAGCGTCCACGGAGGCTTTCCGGCGGTCGTTCTTCCCGCGAACCATGCGCGACTGGAACAGAAAGGGAGGTAATGACAGTGACACGTAAAGTGCCCTCCGCCACCCACCGTTGGGTGGCTTGCGGAGTATAAATACAGATGTAGATGTAGATAGGCAGGATCTCTCAATCATATCCAAAGACATATAGATTTAGGTCGAATGATCTGCCATGATCTGCCATGAAATGGCCTATAGGCGAAGCGATCGTTACCGAAGGTTTCTCTAAGAAAATCTTTCACCTAGCAAGCGACATGTGGTACCGCCTCATCTTGCATGAAAATAGTGCTGTGAACATCGTTGCGTTCTTGTAAAGCTGGAATCACTTATTATACAGGGGGTTCTTATAACTTGTAGATCTCACTGTACACCTAAAAATTCAGCGAGGTGTCGTCTCCCCGAGGAAAACCGGATCGAGAATGTAGGAGCTTGTGAAACAACACCACACAAACACATAAACTGAGTGGAATGGATGTTCCTGCACAAAATGTGGCGTAATAGAACCTTAAATGCGACATTTCTGAGGATTCACGTCTTCGTGCAGAGTAAAATGTACCTCGGCCTTACAAAGAACATTCCCTGACGACATTTCATTCATTCCCATGTGTACCAAAAAACGAATGGTGAAGTCTCGTCACTGTAGTCTATCTTTTCGCTTCATTTAGTGCACATTCTGAAACTTGTATGGGTGTCAGTGTAAAATGCGACACAAAATCTTTTGACTGTTACCAGGCGAGACACAATTCCCATGACAGCTCGAGCACTGGCTGCAGCACTTGAGACATGGGCTGCACGGTCGGCAACAGCTACAGAAACTTCGTCAACGACTGCCGTGAGAATTGGCCACCTCCCTCTACCTGTTGCATTACGTAATTCAAATGGCTCTGAGCACTATGGGACTCAACATCTGAGGCCATCAGTCCCCTAGACTTAGAACTACTTAAACCCAACTATCCTAAGGACATCACACACATCCATGCTCGAGGCAGGATTCGAACCTGCGACCGTAGCAGCAGTGCGGTTCCGGACTGAAGCGCCTAGAACCGCTTGGCCACAACGGCCGGCACTACGTAATTCACCTGTGTCTTGATATTCTTTTGCCCTTTTATTGGCATCGGATCTCTTCGCAGCTATTTCTGTGTTAGACATTCCCGCAATGGACCTTTACTACTGCTGTCGTACTTTATAACATTACCAGCAGTGCACGGTCTTTCTTCTAATAGCCACTGCTGCGTTGGTTACGGAAAACTTAAACCTTTTTAATCCTTTACAACAGCTGTCACTTCATTAAAGAATCAACATATGTTGCCAGGCGTCAAACAACATACTGATATCAAAACAGGAAACATTTCACATTCTGACTGCTTAAAGTACCATATTTTCACCTGGTGGCAGAGATTGGAATTATTAATTTTTTCACCATATTTCATGAGCACATTAGGTAATGAAAATAACTTCGATGTTGCAGCATCCTGCGATGTACACAGTCCGCACTGCAGCACTCGAAACACTTCCAGTTTAGTTACACTGAAGCGCCAGAGAGACTGGTGTAGGCATGCGTATTCAAACACAGAGATATGTAAAGAGGCATAATGTAGCACTGCGGTCGGCGACGCCTATTTACGACAAGTATCTGGCGCAATTGTTAGATCGGTTACTGCTCCTACGGTGGCAGGTTATCAAGATTTAAGTGAGGCTGAACGTGGTGTTACAGCGGAGCAAGAGCGATGGGACGCAGCGTGTTCCAGGTAGCGATGAAGTGGGGACTTTCCCGTACGACCATTTCACAAGTGTATCGTGAATATTATGAATCCGGTAAAACAGCAAATCTCCGACATGGCTCCAACCGGAAAAAGATCCTGCAACAACGGGACCAACGACGAATGAAGAGAATCGTTCAGCGTGACAGCAGTGCAACCCTTCCGCAAATTGCTGCAGATTTCAGTGCTGGGCCATCAACGAGCGTCAGCGTGCGAACCATTCAACGAAACATCATCGATACGGGCTCTTGTACCTTTGATGACTGCCCGACACAAAGCTTTACACCTTGCCTGGACCCATCAACACCAACATTGGACTGTTGATGACTGGAAACATATTGCTGGTAGGTCAAGTCTCGTTTCAAACTGTATCTATCGGATGTATGTCTACGGGTATGGAGACAACCTCATGAATCCATGACAGCAGGGGCCTGTTCAAAGTGATGGAAGGTCTGTAATGGTGTGGGGCGTATGCAGTTGGAGTGATAGAGGACCCCTGATACGTCTAGATACGACTCTGAAAGATGGCACGTACGTAAGCAGCCTGTCTGATCACCTGTATCCATCCATGTCCATTGTGTATTCCGACGGACTTGGGCACTTCCAGCAGGACAATGCTACACTCTACATATCCAGAAATGCTAGAGAGTGGCTCCAGGAACACTTTCCTGAGTTGAAACACTTCTGCTGACCACGAATCTCAGATGTGAACATCGTTGAGCTTATCTGAGATGCCTTGGAACGTGCTGTTCAGAAGAGATCTCCACCCCCTCGTATTGTTATGGATTTATGGGCAGCACTACAGGATTCATTGTGTCAGTTCCCTGCAGCACTACTTCAGACATTAGTCGAGTCCATGCCACGTCGTGTTACGGCACTTATGCGAGCTCGAGGGAGCCTTACACAATATTAGGAAGGTGTACCTGTTTTTTTGGGTTTTCAGCGTATAACCAACCAGTATTTCATCAAAGAAAGAAGTGAATTACTGAACACTTGGATACCGGTTGATCGTGTCTCCAGGATCCTAAGCAGGTTGAATTAAAAGTAGATCTAACCGCTGTAACACGTGTTTCTTCAGCTTGCAACGGCCCACGCAATGACTCCCCACACCATCAATGGTGATATTACTGATCTGAAGATGGTCTGTTTACGACTGCAACTGGTTACCATACCATAAAAATAAACAGTTGTTCCGATCTGGAGTGATATTTTTCTTTAACATTACCGCACAATATCGCTGATAGAGTATTTTCACAATAAACCTGGAAAGTAACAACTTTTAAACGTGTCTTTCGATTTTAACAAAAAATAACATCTTAGACGTTAGCAAAACGCTATAGCTATCATCCATGTAGCTACACATTTGCATCTATTTTATTGATTTAGTACATTTTTATATGTTTTTCATTATGCAAATGTCTGTCAGAACATCAAATTCTGCACAACACCACAAAAACTGAATGCAGCATGAATACCTCATATTAAGTCATACTTGTGTAGTTTTTAATGAATATTTTACTACTTTTACTAGAAACTTTATTTAAACGTTGATGAGAGTTGATACTGAAAATATTTTAATTCAAAAGTAGTCAACTGCATGCCTTAGCTGACACCACCATTGAAAAAACTGCCAAAATACGTGTCCGTCAAGCAAGCCTATGTGACTGTTTAACGAATATTTAACAACATTTGCTGTTATTTAAAGTGAGCGCAAATGCACAAGAGCTATTATTTATACTTATTGTAAACCTGAGTGTGACCGAGTTATTTTGATTATTCTTTTGTTAAATATTATTATAGTTTATTAGTTTAGAGGGGAGAGTGGTCTAGTCGAGCCAAATCATGTCTGTATCATAAGAATGACCTATGTTTGGTGGGGATGGCCTTCCGTCAATGAGAATTAGGCAGTGACACTGCTGGAGTCAAGCGAAGACAGACAATGTTTGAATGGTGTGCTCCAGGGAGCTGTTCAGATCACTGGAGTCAGTGGACGACAAACACTTTTCGAATGGTGCTCCAGGGAATTATTCAGATCACACATTTATGCTGGAAGAAAGCGGGCCTGCCTGTGGTAACGTTCGGTATTCGGTTCTGAAGGTGACAGATTCTGGCAGGTGAATGGCTTGTTGATTACTTTAAATTTTCAAGACTCTTTAACTTTCGTAATGTCTGAAGTCCTCCAGTGCAAAACTTTAACTTTATCCGCTTGCATTACAGAATTAAAACTAGACAGAGTTCCTTCTCTTTGTCCCTCACGGTCGATGTGGAAACCGCTGTATTGAACTATGAATTATTTTGACCTAGTGAATACTTCGTTTACTGTGATCACAAAATGCACCAAAGTTTTTGCACTTCCTGGAAGACTATTTAACTCAGTCATTTTGCTGCTATTCTTGTAACGCCCTTAACGCAACATTATTGCTTTTTAATAATGTTACATTTCTCTCCGTTTTATAATTGTTAATTGGAGGATCATTTTCGGTTTATTTAAGACTAACTTAAGACCCGCTGATTCGCCTCTGTTGATTGTATGGTGTACACAGAATTATGTTTTTATTTAATCGAATTTGTATGTTGCTACGCCAATTTTTCGTGTGTTAATCTACTCAATGTGAAAAAAGTTTATCTAGTCGACCCAAACTAAGTTTCAGATAGGGTATTAAGATTTAACAAAGTAATTATTCTTACAGAATTTGCACTCTTTTATAAACATTTAATCTAGGGAGGTGAAATAAATGCTGTCATAATGACAAAAATGCCACAAAATGTTTATCACTGTTAGAGGCTGAATTTTTAAAAATATTAAACAAGTATTTTCTCAATTCTATCCGATAACCCAAATACAAAATTTCATAGGTTCTTATGGAAATGTTCATTCCTCATTTCACTACTTTAGGGGTTGAATTCCCAGGAACATTGAAGCACGTATTTTTTTTTATATTTCTGACCGAGTAGTAAAATACCAATTTTTGTAGTACTATCTTCAAAACTGTCTTAATAGCTACATTTTTAAACAGCCCTTCATCCCCTATTGCACTCCATTGTGGGTTGAATTACCGAAAATACTTGAACAAGTATTTTTGTGTTTGTAACTGAGACGCCAAATACAAATTTCGATAGACTTACCCTTGAAATTGCTTTCGTAATGAAAGATTTTCGTAATACTTGTCATTCTCTATTGAACCCCCTTAGTGGTTGAATTTCCAAAAACACTGAAGCAGGTGTTTTTTTTCTGACTGAAAAGCCAAATACCAATTTTCGTAATTCTAGCTTCAAAATTGTCTTAATCGCAACGTATTTTCAAAAAACTTTTCATGCCCCATTTCACTATTTAAGGATTGAGTTTCCAATAATTCCAAAATACACCTTTTTTATTGCTGAGCAAAAATTTAATTTCGTAGTTGAAACTGCGAAATTGACTTAATAGAAACATATTTTTACAAAGCTTTTCATCCCTTACTTCACCCCTTTATGGATGGAATATCAAGAAATCTCTTATTAAGTGCTGCTTTAAGTGTAAGACCAATGTCCTCTGCCAATTTCACGATTCTATCCTTAGTCGTCTGGGCTGGGCGGTGAACAGTCAGTGATATATATATATATAGATTTTGCATGTCATGAGTAATGCGTCTGTGTGCTAGGTGGCTGCACCAGCAGTAACGTTTATTACTTATAGAAGGCCCAGTTGTTTGCATTGTTAATGGCAAGCTGTTTCGAGTTAGTTATTGTAGGATTTCTTGCGCTGTTTATTTACTTGTGGACTGACGTTCCAGGACCATGGTCGGTGTGTTCTCACTGGAAACATCGGAGCTCCTGCCAAGGGAAGCTTCCTTCCCAGTTTTAATTGGTTTATTGTACACAGAGTGAATATTGGTGTATTGCACTCAGTGTTGTGCGTACTTGCTCCACCGGATAGTGTGCTATGTTATCAAATTGAACTGGGTGCTAAAGTTTAATTAATCATTTCCTTAAACGTGTTGTTATCTTTTGATTGTGGAGTTATGTTGTTCATTAATTTTATTGTTCGCCACACAGATTGATTAGCTCATGATATGATATGGGACACCAGAGCTAATTTTTAAATAAAATATTGTCGTTTGGTTATTATGATCATGTCTCGACTATATTAATACGTTTAACTCACAGTTCCGACCAGACTAAATGTGTAGTGTTATCAGTAAACTAGTCATTGTTGTACAGCGATATTAGTCAATAGATTCCACCCTTTTACATCTCCTATGGGCTGCCATGCTTGCACTTATTGTATGCTGTTTTTCCGTTTTCTGTTGCAACTCCTTATTCACTATTTTGACAATATTGTTAGGCACTTTTAATGTTCATTGCTACATATTGGCGCTCCTACCATTACATTAGTTACGATTTGCCTCTTCAACTCGTTAATGCACACGTACCAAGTAGAAACGTTCTGCATCTGCATTGAAGTGCTGGAAAGAGCTGGGCGGTTATTAGTAATATACTCGACTAAGGTGATGCAGTTTTGTGCTTTTCCATACTGTTGTGGCAGAGTTAACATTTGCACAAATTTCAACAAGTTGGTTATAGTGAACCTGTTACCAACACTAAATATTAGTCTGATGGGATATGCGCCAGTTGCTATTCAGGAAAGCCATAGACATATTCTTAGACAAGTGATCAGCATTGTCCTTAGCGCGTTTGATGGCAGCTGACGTAAACGAGTTCACCTGAGACTAGTAGCTCTGCGCATGAATTTAAAAGATCAGCCCTGTATCGGTGTGATTTCAATCACCGCGGAAACAACAGAAGATTACTAATTTTGGATCAAAAACCAAATTAGCGGCACTTCAAAATTATGATCAAATTATTCACCGCCCTTTTAGTCCTGATGCTCTCGCACTGTGTCTCTTGCAGCTCCCAGATCACCTGCACTTTGAGTTCACAGTACGGGCATTCTACGATACCCCATCATGTACGCTACGTCGGTTCCTCTTGTGTCTAGCACGGCTGTCTCATATAGAAGACTGATATATAACACCATGACAGGTACTGCCGCCAGCCCTGCATTCCGGTCAAAGTGATACGTCAAACTCGTGACCTATCTGCTGCGAAATGAATGCGTTCCATCAGAGGAAACACGATCCCCCGAGAAATTATACACCTGCGCTGCAGACCGGGTTAGAAGCCGTAATGATTCGCCATTGGCCCCGGAATGCCTCCAACAGCAGATGGTTATGAAATCCACAGTCTCTGCGCAGTGCAGAGCAGTGTATCCACACGGGACATGTCAGTGGAGACATGCAGTGCCTCATATAACGCACGAGGGCGTACTAACCAGCAGTGTTATTCGAATATCTGTGCGGTTGTACTGGCGCAGCGTTATCGTACCGTGTGGCACACATGCGTGTAATGGTGAAACACGTAACTGAGTATCACGTCGCCATCTCATCCATGAGCGATCTGCGGCTAATCCTTTACTGCTGATATACAAATTTGCAGGCAACGTGTACCATCATCGTAACACACGAAATCGACTTTTTTAAAATAAAACACGGCGGCTTAAACCTCTGTCCTATACTCCATCCCGTAAAGAAAGTACGAAGATGTTTCCATCGAAAGGGCACGGGCAAATTACTTTCAAAATACGTCTAGTACTAGGTTTCTGATTGCTTCATCGTCGACGGGACGTTTGTCACAAATGTTGTTAACAGTTTAAGCAAGTGCGCTATAGTTAAAGCCATGTGGCATTAACGTGCTCACCTGCGGGGAAACAAGTCAACTACGTGTTAATTATAGTCTCCGGTCACATTAATATGACTACATGATAAAAGCCTGAATAACCACCTTAAAAGCAGCGCGTACTGCTGCAAGACGTACAGGAAAAGAGACAATGAAGCTCTGGAAGATACCGACAAGCATGTGGAGCTATGCCATTCGGTGTCCATCTGTGCTAGGTTACTCGGTTGAGGATCCATGAGGCGAATAACCCTATCCCAGTGGTAACACAAATTTTCGGTTGGGATTAAATCCAGTGAGTTGGCTGGCCAGGGTGCTATGATAAACTAATTTGTGCCTTTCAAACCACGCATGTACGTTGAGAGCTGCGTGACACATTACATTGCAATTCTGTATTTGTGGGGATCTGCAGCCTACAGAATCTTAGTAAACGCAAAAATGGTGTACTGCTTGCCCCCAGGAGCCGACACTTGAGCGATAAACTTTCGTGAAAGTGAACTCTATTTACTATGAATAACTTCGTTACGAGTTATAAAGTGTCAAAAACTGATAATGACGAACTTTTTTTACAAAAATATTAATTATTTATTTATAAATTTATCTATAAATATTATTATAAATATAATTATATATTTAATTATAATGATAATTGTAAATAAATATAAATATAAATAAATAAATATAAATAATTATAATATAATACAATATATTAATATATATAAAATATATTGTATATTATAATATTACAATATATATATATATATATATATATATATATATATATATATATATATATATATATATATATATATATATAATTAAATATAATCATAAATATAATTATAAATTAAATAAATAAATATTAATTATAAATGTTATTCATAAATATTAATTAAACATGTCATGACCTACAAAGAACTGTTATATGGGAGAAACTAATGCCTATAATCATTGTCAGTCTTAGAACAAATGCTCTGACGATTTTTTTGTTCTCATTTCTTCTTCCTCGATTTCTGATATTGTATCTAGAGCTTGCTGGAGGCCAGACGCGATTTCTCTAAGTGTAATTTGTTAATTTCAAGCAATAGATGAAATTTCACCTGATTTATTGTGGTATTTGCTAAGCTAACCCCACGAGCCTACGCCTTAAGAAGTGTCCGTGAATAGGTTAAATAACGCGCGGGAGGCGCAGATGCTATTCATATTGTTGTCGGCCATCTTAAAACCGATAACGTTATTTCACTGTATTTCTGGACTGATTACTAATATACAACTCAGAATTGTTTCAAAAAATAAATAAATAATATTAATAATACTCCTTCAGAGTGGATAGGTATTTCGCTTAATTTCAAGGAATTTTATCTAAAAACTGTTAAATCCTGACTAATCGTCAAATGTGGGGTGTCTAGGAAAACTGCTTTCTCGGATCGTTAGACAACATTTAAATAAGTCGTATTGACAATATTTAACTTTGAGAATTACATAGGTGTGTCGCAAGCAAAGAGCGACACATCCGAAATAAACAAGCTTCTTCAGTATAACAATTCTAATACAAGCTAAATAATGAGCTTTGACTCTTCTACTCCTGTCGCAAGCCTTGAAGCTTCTCTTCATCTGGGCCGCGGCCAGTCGGGCACGACACTTATGTCCTCTTCGTGTAGAGCCCGCCGCTGTTGCGTTGTCGTCCTGGAGAGGGGTCCGTCAGCGTGCAATTGGCTGACGTCTTCTTCACAGCCCTCTCTGCTCTCTCGTCACCGACTAGTGTACCGACGCTTGACTTTACGCCCTAATATTCCTCCCATCCCCCGAAAAGCGACGGACTGTCGTGGTGTAGAGCGCACGACAAACGGCGAGGAAGGTAGGAGCGTGGTTGCTGTGGCTGCTGTGATCGCGCTGTCCTGGGATTACGTGAATCTGGGGGATGATATACAGAAGAATCACAGTGCATATGACAATGACGAATTTGATTTTGATGTCGGTGCTGCAATTAGTCTCAAGTGAGATCTACGCACGCGCCAAGTCGACGAAAGATCTTGCCTCGCGCCGACCGTCTGCTGCCGCTAAAAAACATGAATAACACAATATCATGTGGAGCTAAGTGATACTTGCCGCATTCCTTCGGTGCAGGATGCTGAAGAGGGCGGAGCAGGTGGAGCAGTGTCCGATGGCTGCGGCCGTGAAGCAATTCCGCCGGCGTTGCTTCATCTCGTGGATGCGAACGATGGGAGGTGAGAAACAGCAGCAGTACCTGATCCCTGGTGTGTGCGGTGCGAAAACGTTACGCTTCACTGTTTGACTGTGGATGGAACGGTGCACTAGTTAGGTGCTGTATGCCATTGCGTTCACAGAATGATTCAAATTCATTTAACGTGAACTGAGGGCAGTTGTCCGACACTATGACTTCAGGCAAACCTTCGAGACAAAAAGATGAGGATAACACCTGAATTGTGCAACGTGAAGTTGGTGAGTTTATGGACACAGCAAAAGCAAATTTGCTAAAAGAGTCTGCCACATTCAACCAACGTGTGTTCAAAAAAAGTTCCGCAAAGTCTATGTGCACATGGTGCCAGGTGATTGCGACTTAGACCAAGCCGAGAACAAAACTGTGAGCAGGTACTGAGGCACTGAGGTCCACTAAGTGTTCTGTTCCACTTGCAAACCAGTATTTTATTTTTGTGCTGTATGCTGAACACTGTGTGTGTTGTATTAATTACTTCTGAATGTAATGTTTCTATGCAAAAAATGTGTTAGAAAAGTAAGCCGTACACGCAGGGTTCGCAGCCAGAGCAGTGTATCTTCGTCATCGATGGTAGTCCATAGTTTCGACTCCAGAGACGCTGGTCCGAGGGTTTTTGACTGGAAGACTAATAAGGGCGCGCGACGATGGACGCCAGAATTTATTAAAATGAAAAAGAGAATTACCTGGGTCTTGGCTGTGTGCCAAAAGTATACTAAAATGGAAACGGGAATGTCGTGTAATGAGAATGGGTAGAATGGCCTCACACTGGGCACCAGACGTATTAAATTCAGAAATGGAGGAAAATTAGCATTTGTTACATTATGCAGAAATCATTAATGCAAGCCACCCCAGTCTGATTTGCCTACCGTACTAGAATTATACACAATTCAGTGACTATCCACCCAGCTGATCTTTATGTAACGGTTCAGGAAAAGGAACTTCGGTTAAAGCAGAAGGTATCTGAAGTACGGTTAAATAACAACAACAACAGCACATAGTTCTTTAAATATGAACACCGTACTGAACTACAGCCAACTGAAGTTAAGACATTTCTTAACGAGCGAAAGGAACTTGAACACTAAAACGTGGGCAAATTACTAATAGCAAATCACTTAGATCAACCAACTGTTTCATAACATCGGTGTTCCGACGGCTTTGCAAGTTACATTCAAAAATGGTTCAAATGGCTCTGAGCACTATGGGACTTAACATCTGTGGTCATCAGTCCCCTAGAACTTAGAACTACTTAAACCTAACTAACCTAAGGACATCACACGCATCCATGCCCGAGGCAGGATTCGAACCTTCGACCGTAGCAGTCGCGCGGTTCCGGACTGCGCGCCTAGAACCGCTTGACCACCGCGGCCGGCCAAGTTACATTCAGTGTAGCTTAACGATGCCTTGTTACTTGCTTTCTCCCTAATTGGTCTCCAGGTAACCCTGCTACGCATCAATCGCCACAGCTTTATTATACAAGCTGGAGGAATCTCTTGTCGACTCCCATTCCACATGCAGTAATTAGACGGCAGAGGTAGTGTCCAAGTTGTATTTCGAGGAAGGGTTCTAAGAGGGCAGCACAGTCGAATGCTTATATTTGATGCATTATGTCGACAGAAAGACCATTTCTCAGGCAACAGAAATGGGTTATGAACAGTGTGCCAATAGACAACGGAATGAGTGCAGTTATCAGACTCGAAGCCTGAAAACTGACTGACATGTTTCCAGATGAAAATTCAGTAATGCCCATGACAAATAACATGCCATTCACCATGACAAGGTATGAATAACTCCCCGCTGGGTCTCCGATGTGGCTCTCAAAAATGATAACAGGAGCAATCAGATAAGGTCCAACTGGTTCTCAGTGCCTCAGTCCATGCTCACAGTTTTGTTCTTTCACCGCTCTTGTCCTTAAGGATGCCCATAACCTGTCAAGTACGGTGCCGTCGCGCTAACCGTTTCGTACAAACAATCCCCCAGTGTCCTTGGTGAAATAACTGCAACATTTCTTTTTTGCTAAGCTTTGGGGTTCAACACAAGTGACTGTCCACAGTCATTTTGTACAAGAAGCACACCTTGCTGTATAGCGAGCAAAGTAACTGCCCACTGCATAGCTCTGTATGCTATGCAATGAGCAAGGCCATGCTTTGACCGGGTTGCGCTACTGAGCGTATATGTTATGAAACAGTTGGTTGGTCTAAGTGATTTGCTGTTAGTAATTTGCCCGCGTTTTAGTTTTCAAGTTCCTTTCGCACGTTAAGAAATGTCTAAACTTCAGTTGGCTGTAATTCAGTACGGTGTTCATATATAAAGAACTATGTGCTGTCGTTGTTGTTTTACCGTAGTTCACATACCTTGTGCTTTAAGGGAAGTTCCTTTTACTGAACCGTTACATAAAAATCAACTGGGTGGACAGTCACTGAATTGTGCATAATACTAGTACGGTTTAGTGGCCTCGGTCTGATACTTCTCGTAAACCGAGGATGTGTTTGTGAACTGGCTGTTGACTTACTGAGTGCGAGTGTTTCCACAGCTGTTGATATGAAATTGTTTCATAAAGTCAGGAGCTCTTCCTTGTGTTGGTTAAATAATTATTTCTTACGTGAAGTGTCCGGAAGTAGCTCAAATTATTGATTTCTTAAGCTCGTGAGTGAGAGCAATCATCTATAGGCGTAAAAGGTTAAAATTAAACTGGTGTGTGGCGTTTAATGCCAAGGGATAATTATAATACTTGTAATTGCTTTTATTGAAAATTCTCTCTCTCTCTCTCTCTCTCTCTCTCTCTCTCTCTCTCTCTCTGTGTGTGTGTGTGTGTGTGTGTGTGTGTGTGTGTGTGTGTGTGTTCAAAAAATGGTTCAAATGGCTCTGAGCACTATGGGACTAAACATCTGTGGTCATCAGTCCCCTAGAACTTAGAACTACTTAAACCTAACTAACCTAAGGACATCACACACATCCATGCCCGAGGCAGGATTCTAACCTGCGACCGTAGCAGTCGCGCGGTTCCGGACAGAGCGCCTAGAACCGCTAGACCACCGCGGCCGGCTGTGTGTGTGTTTGTGTGTGTGTGTGTGTGTGTGTGTGTGTGTGGGTGGGTGATGGGCGGGTTGTTACGTAGGTTCGTTGTCGTCACTATACATCTTAATTAAGCGCTGTGACTTCTTGTCTATGCCTGTTACTAACAGGTTTATGTTATAGGTATTATAAGTTATTGTAAGCATGAGCGCCAAGAGGCGGACTGCTGTAAAGAGAAAGGTCAGCAAGTGCATTTGTAAAACTAATACCTAAAGTTTGGCGCATAAACCCCTCCCTCCAGCCCCACAAATTAAGTACTGGTGTTTATTCCTTATTTGTCAATGGATTCGCAAGGACTGTACCTGTCGTTTAATTGATTTTCTTGAGCGGTTTCTCGAGTCAGCCGTTTGTTAAACTGGGAGTTGTAATTATTTGTTTTAAGGAGAAAAGTTCATACCAGAAACTTCTTGGAATTGTCTACACATATTGTTTACTATTAATATTATTTTACTGTCAGCAGTAGGTGTCAAGTCAATAATGTTCTTTAATGCTCGTTATCTGTGTTCAGGGGTTTAAGGGTTTTGAAGAGACTGACAATAAATTTGTTTTTAAGGCATGATTGCAAAGTGGTTTGATGCCTTATCACACCCCTCCCGTTCCTACGAGTTCATTGGTAACCGAGCATGGTCCTAAGAGATTAGTGCTATGATAGGACAAAGTTGCGACTGATATTTGCTCTTAGTATCTCTCGAGTATGTTCCAGGTGTTTTCTGGGTGTAATATTCGGGGGCGGAATGTGTCAATTCCAGCGGGGTAGAAGAGTCAGTGAATAAGCGACCTGTTCATAAAACCAGTCTTGCAAGCAATCCGATCTGTTTCCGATGTAATAAAGAAGGGCTTATCATGCAAAATTGGGACAAAGTGCCGGGTAAGAGGGGAAAAAGGTCTGGGAACTATTACAGATGCTGTAATAGGTAGAAGGTCATTTCGCGCCCGAACGCAGAAAGGGACGGAATGAAGCTAGTGGAATTTTCTGCCAGAGGAAAGGGGAGTGGTGTAATAACATTAAGGCTATAAGCATAAAAACGCGTAAAGTGAGACCAGGTTTGTAAACCACTCTGCCTTTTTATTTGTGCCACTATTCATGGCAAGCTCGCTTGTCCGCTGCTAGACTCTGGAAGTACTCTTTCTCTGATTGACGACAAGTGATGTCAACATCTTGTGCTCGTATTCAAGGCTCCACAAGTTCAGAGGTCAGTATTACTTTGTCGTAGTGTGAGTGTGGAAGTTATCCCAGAGGTACGAAGAATTGTTCTTTGTGTTAAGATTCATGAACTGAGTTGTCCTACTGACTTTACTATTGTAAAGGGGCTGGCTATGCATGCCTTTCTCGGCGGTGATTTCATTAAGAAAACCGGCTGTCTGTTAAGTTGTGCAATGCTGCTATTTAGTTTCAGTTTCGTCCAGTGGTTAAGTTATTGTGGTGACAACATCACAGGGGACAGGGGTTGTGTAATTTTCTGGCTAGCAGTCCCATGTTTGCAACATCACATTTGGATCCGGAGCAAAGTAATGCTTTATTAAGGGTATTAGAAAATTTTCTGTGGTACTTACGGACAAGTTGGGGCTACGGACCGTACTGAATATACCATTCAGCTACTGATAAGATTCCTCTACGTTAGTACCCGTATCCGCTGTCTGCTCCTAAGATGCGGGAATTAAGGAAATTGATTGTTAATATGATTGCTGAATGGTAATGAGACCGTCTGTATCGCCGTATGCTTCACCTATGTTTTTAGTAAAGAAACCCCAGGGACAAGGCTATCGGCCACTAGTGGACTGCAAGGCGCTCAATCACAAGGTTGTACTCTAGTCGGCTCAACTGCCTGATCTACATAGTTGTTTTGCAAGTTTTTCTGATGCTAAGTATTTTTGTGTACTTGATTTGAATCAAGCATATTATCAGATATCTTTAGCTGAAGAAACCAAAGCCGGACTGAAACTCATTCGAGTACAACCGGTGGCTTTTGTCTTGCTACGGGAGCTGCGGTGTTGAGTTGTTAATGGATGTTGTGTTGGGCGATCTGAAGTACAAATATGGGTACAACTGTTTAACGAAGTGGTTGTTTGTAGTGGAAATTTTGAGGATCATTTGCGACATATTGCTCAGGTACTTGAACGATTGAATGTGGCGATACTTACGGTGAAGCAATCCAAAGTTATTTTGGTGCGTAAGGAATGTTCATTTTTGGGTTACATAGTTTCTGCTCAGGTAGTCCGTATGAACCAGCAACGAACTATAGCTGTGCTTAGGTTTTCTATGCCGAAGAGTAAGAAAGAAATCGCGACGTTCGTTAGAATGGCGAATTTCTTTCGAAAATTCGTTTCGAATTTTGCGCAACTTGCTGCTCCACTTAATCATTTATGGCGTAAGGACGAACCTTTACTCTGGGGGCCGTCGCAGCAGGCGTGCTTTGAGCCTTTGGAAACAGGATTGGGTAACGCTCCAGTGTTGGGCGTTCTAAATTTTGATGCGTAATTTATATTGCAGACGGACGCATCGAACGGTGGGACTGCTGCCGTTTTATTACAAGAGGAAGAGGAGGAAAGAAACCCCATAGCTTATGCCAGCCGAGCTCTATCTGAGATTCAAAGAAATTACTGTGTGTACGAGTAGGAAGGTTTAGCAATCTTCTTCGGTCTTGAAAATTTCAGATTTTATTTAGAACATAGGCCGTTTTTATTAGAAACGGATAATCAACCGTTATCCTGGGTGTTGGCACGTCCTCGAAAGACAGGGAAGCTGGCGAGAATATCTGTATTCCGTTTTGCGGCATGACACATTAGGGGATGCCAATGTCCTAAGCCGCATGTTTTAGCCTGAGGAGGAAGCCGAGGAAACAGTTTTTGCTCCTGGTAGTAGGCCGTTCGTCGGAGTTGTCCATGGCAAACTACCTGAATTGTTTCCTAATTTGGGAGATGAGCGAAAGAAAGACCCGAAGTTACGGCTAGTTAAGAGCAGTGTTGAAGCGGGCGAGATAGTTCCAGGGTACTCAGTGAGTAGAGGACTCTTTTGTTACAAAACTAAAAATGATGGCAAACATAAGATCTGCTTGCCCAGCCAATTAGTCCCAGCGATCTTCAAGGACTTACATGAATCCACACTACCGGCCACCTGGACTCGTCTAAAACAATCATGAAGATTAAGGGAAACTTGACTTGGCCTAACCTGACTCAGGATGTCAGGCGTTTAGTAAGCCAGTGTCAGGTCCGAGAGACCCTCATGGAGAAGGTGTTTATAAACTATGATGGACTCCTCCCGCGCAATACGCAAGAAAACAGGTATTTGTAGGTCGTTGTTGTCGCGTTTTCTCGGTTTATGTGATTGTTTACGAGTAAAGCTAGGACCTCCAAGTTTCAATAAGCAACATCTGTCTAATGACTTCATTATTTTTGGTGCATCTAGGGGGTTGGTGAGTGATAATTCTCAGGCTTCTTACCCAGAGAATTTGAAAGGTTTTGTGTTTGGCGTGCCATCTACCATGTGACAACCACACCGTATTGTCCACAGCCGACCTTCGCCGAACATGTCAACCGCAACTTCAAGTTTGCTCTCATCACATTTTATTAAAAGAGTCGAACTAGATGGAGCCAAAGAATTGGATGGCTCACGTTTGCGATGAATACTGCGCATCACGAATCAAGTGATGCAACACTTGTCAGTCTTATGTTTGCCTTCCTTGCTAATTCACCGCTATCCAATGCTTGGTCAGTTAATGACACCTTGCCGAGGCTATTAAAAGAAACTGGAAGACGGCTGGGAACAATGCAACAACATGCTGCTTGCGCACAGGAAGGAGGCTGCCCAATGCAACTAGGATAGGCGTCCCATCATTATGCACGTTGGTAGTATAATATATTTGAAAAATATTGGGCCCAGAGTAAAGGCGCCGACAAGGTGACGTCCAAGATAATGCAACGTTTTTTGGGAACATATGAGGTCATCGTGATGCTGTCTCCAGTCACATTCCCAGCAAATCAATGGTGGTAAGGAGTGAGAGCACATATTAGCCCGATTAAATTTATCTTAACCTGGGTATGAGAAAGCACCTGAATAATAGTTCAGTTGCACCACCAGCTCCCGCTAGGGGGGAATGGAGAGGGACTGGCTTCGTTGTCAGATTACCGCCTGTCTGGTTATCGATGGTCGTCCATGGTTCAATATTTCGAAGGAAGATGCTAGTCTCAGGGTCTTCGACTGGAAGACTAAGCTCGAGCGGCGTGTCGTTTGCTGTCAAGTTCTTCAAGTTTGGTTCCGCGGTGGTGCTATGAAACTCCATGAGGTGGCGGATCACGTGGCTGCTGGCAGGTGAGAGAGCGAGCGGACGGTGCAGTGAGGGGCGTGCCGTCCGCTGTGATTGTGCGGATCCGGCGTGGTGTCTGGGAACGAGTCCTACGAGAGTACTGTACTCGAGTCTGAGGGGTCAGTTTGCACTGGTGTTCACAAACAGCTGTGAGTGTTTGTTAGTTTGGTTGGTTTGGTGGCTTAAATGCTGTTTAAAGCGGCTGGTTCCGGCGGAGGTTCGAGTCCTCCCTCGGGCATGGGTGTGTGTGTTTGTTCTTAGGATAATTTGGGTTAAGTAGTGTGTAAGCTTAGGGACTGATGACCTTAGCAGTCAAGTCCCATACGATTTCACACACATTTGAAAATCTTTTGTTTAAAGAGTTAGTGTGTCTCACAGTGTGGTTACAGCAGAAGTGCGAGTACAGTGACGGTATATTGTACTATCCTGCGACTGGATTGCACTACTGACCGTATATGTGAAACAGTTGGTTGGTCTAGGTGATGATGATAGTATTTTGCCCACATTTTGGCTGTTATTTAGTACGGTGTTCATGTTTAAGAAATTATCAAGTTGTGTTGTTGTTCTTTCGCCTTTCTTCAGATATTTCGTCCTTAAAGGGAGATCTTTCCACTCAAACATTACGTTAATACTATCTGGGTGGATGATCACTGAAGTGTGTATAATTCTAGCACGGTTAAATGAGCTGAGCCCGTTGCTGATAGTAAACGGAGGATGTGTTTGTGAACTAACTGTTAACTTACTGGTATCTGTACGGGAGCAGTAATGTCTGCAACACACAAAATAATCTCTTAGAAATATACACAACGATTAAATACTATTGCAAGGCTCCGACCGCAATCTCGGCTTTGAGTTCAGCTTAGGATAGATCGATGAAACAAAATCTTCATGCGAACGAACTAGGAACGCAACGAATAAGTATTGCTAATATGTTATCTGCCTCTTATACCACTGGAATTATTAATGACTCGTGAGGAGCTCTAGACATGGGTCAGGTTAGACTAATCACAAAATTCAACACAGGAGAAGAGAGCACACAAAAGTAACAGAAAATAAAGTAGGCTTACACACACTGCTTTTAAAATTGAACATTCACACAAGGATGAATGCGTTACTATTACACCGACTAATCTGCACTTTAAACTTTCCGCGAAATGGGAACAGGTTACACAATAGAGCGGCCACAAGCAAGCAGGTCTACTCGATTTCATAGTTTAAGACGCACAACTACGACATTACATTCAATATCCGCAATACTAATGTCATACACGCAAAAAAATAATCAGCGGAGTTAACATTGACGGGATCGGCTGGTTAACGGCCAGGTAAGCTCAGGAATTATGTTCCAGCATACACAGAATACCTCATAGTCGACATAAGTACCACAAATCCGGGGACATTTATAATACATGGAGGCTGAGCAGAACCATTCTTGAGAACTTGGTAAAATACCGACTACCGCCAGCAGAACTAGTGACCGTTACGATTCTTTCGGGAAGAGTTGCTGGAGAGCCATGAGCTAGCCGTCGAATTAGCCTGCATTACGTCGAATTAAATTGACTGCATCGGCCACCATGAAAACGCACCACAGAAACCGAATCGTAGAATAATTCCACACCAAGTATGTCACTACCGGACTCTTAGCCGCTGTTGAAGACAGCTAATCTGGCTGGCGGCGGCGGCAGGAATGTCAGCGGACGTAATTCCAACAGGTCACACCTCCAACAGCCGATCCTACTGCAGACAGACCAGACCCTTCGGACCTCTCTGCTTCGTTCCAAGTAGACGTCCCAACGAGCGCCCCACTCTCCACCTCTGCGTCGTATGTGAGGACGATGTCTTCTACCGGACCCAGGAGCCTTGGAAGCCTGAAGGCCACGGGCTAACACCGCACCGCTTCAGTCCGCAACCACCACTCAGCGCCCTCTGCCACGTCTCGCACCATACTGTCAAATCCTTTTCCAGCAAACATGTACTCTTTCGCTGACCTGTTCCGCGAACCAGAATCTTTGCCTCAGAGACGTGCTACGATTTATCGTTAGATCGTGGCACTGCCCAACTTTGCCTACCATTTTAATAAATTTGTAATACGACGAGGTAACAAAAGTCACGGTATGGCTCCTAATATCGTGTCGGACTTTCTTTTACCTGGAGTAGTGCAGCAACTCGATGTGGCGTGGACTCAAGAAGTCGTTGGGTTGGAAGTCCCCTGCGGAAATAATCAGCCATGCTGCCTCTACAGCTGTCGGTAATTGCGGAAGTGTTGAGTATTGCCGGTACCGGATGTTTCCACTAAAGGGCGTGTGAGAGGTGGTTGACTTCACATTTTTCTACAGTCAAATACAGGACAGTATACTGTTTTGTTACAACTCCTCAAAAAATCCTTTATTTCGTTTTAGCACCTTTCAGCCTTGGAATTTACGTTAACTTATCACGAAAGAATTTTCAAAATAGCGTAAATTAGACAAGACGAAGGAGAGTTGAAGATAATATTTCATCGAAGGAGTTGGAAATGCATCCCACTCTCGAAATAGGCGAACAAGGAGAAAGAAGTAGTATTGAATGAGCCACCAGGGCATTCGCTTTAAGTGACTGCCAGAAACTGATTGAAACTGAAAGAGGATATCTGCAAGAGATCTGAACCTGTCGTTCTACAATTCTCTCAGTAACGCATGTAGAACATTTGTGCAGGCAACACATTCGTCGCAATAATTTGGTTCTGAGGTCACATGGAATGTCACAAATCTGTCAAGTGGGTGCAGAAATGCTATGATGTGTCTGTCAGCCACTTAACTGTGAATTGCAGAGTAGTGACGCGATGTAGTAACTCTTGCTCATACTTTTGGCCGGTTTAGTGATCTGGATATTGTTAATTTTATTAAGTTTAAGAAAAGTCTATAGACACGAGAACATAGATTTTTAGTGAACAACAAATAAAAATTTGGAAAACGTATTACAATTCAGGGAAAATCAATAAAATGAAAACTTCGAGATTTGCCGATGTTATTGTAATTCTGTCAAACTCATCAAGGGTTTCGGAAGGACAGCTGCCTGAAATGGACAGTGCTTTGAAAGCAGTATATAGGAAGAACACAGAGAAAAGCAAAACAAGGATAATGGAATGTTATCAAATTAATTCAGGCAATTCTGAAGAAGTTAGGAAACAACATATACTAAAATGGTAGATGAGTTTTGCTATTTGGACAGTAAAACTACTGATTATGGCCGAAGTAGAGAGGATATCAGATGTATACTGGCAATGCCAAGAAAAGCTTTTTTTTCTGAAATTTCTAACATGAAAGCCTTCCTTAATATTACCATTATATACCATTTTTTTGCGACGTGTGTTTGTGTGAACTTTTATAAAACAAAGCAACATTTCAACACTGCAGAATTTATGGAAAAATAATCATTGCTGATAATTTATAAACACACCGCGGGATGTTCTCTAGAAAGATGAATAATGATCTGTAGCACACCTATGCAACGCAAAAAACTTTTAAATGGCGAGGCAACATCTAATTTCAATGTCACTGTGAATTCGTCGTCGCTATTATGAATTTGGATGAGGGGTAGTCATGCAAGCATTCTTTAGTGGTCAAGGTTGCAGAGAGACATGCTAGCCACGGTCAGGCGGTGAGAGGTGAAATGAGTGCCGGTGCTCACTCACTAGGAGAAGTTCTGCTAGATTGTTAAACTGTCGAACTCAGAAATATTGTGGGTATTGTTGGACTTCAAAATATTTTCGACAGATTCTGGGTGTTGTCGGACTTTGAAATAATTTCTTCAGTTGTTGGATTCATACGAAAGCTCGTTCAGACTTAAATTGTATGTAGGTAGCTATGGGCGTTGAAATATTTTTGACGAAATTGGGTTTCTGAATATTTTGAGTGAGACTGGAACACTGTCACGTCGTAACCACAATCAAGTCTAAATTCGAAAGTAGAGGCGTCAGCGCAATGAAAAGTACGTTTATTACTAACACCAACATACAGATAGAACAGAACTGAAGTCCAAGACGGGCAGTTCTGATATTTTAACATCGAGTATTCCATAATACGCAAACAATACAAATGTAAGAAATGATAAATATTAATAATGAACAATTGGTGGTGGTTGGGTTTGAATTGGGGACCAGCAGCACTGCCCACTGCCGTTAAAAATTATGTCAAGCTGCACGCAGCACAGCTGCTGGCAATATGACACAAAGTTTAACATTCTCTCGTTGATCAGTATCCATTTAAACAACGTGCAATTCGCAATGTTGTTGTATTTGAAAAATTAGTAAATGCTCTGAATTTAATAATCCCGTTCGTTTAAAGAATAGCACTACCACTGTACTCGGTTAAGAAAAAGCTCGGCCGTTCCGAGACTTTTTGACTTAATTATATTTCTCTAAGTATGAAAGTAAAAAAAGGTCACCTCCTCTCTGGACCTCCTACACTCCCATGTTTATTACAGCCATAAACAGTAATTTTATAAAGTCCCATGGGAGCAGTAGTGTCGCAGTGTTTTTATTTGCAGAGACAAACAGGAAACTTCGTGTACCAGTGTGTGGAAATTCTTACGTTTAGTGTCAGCGACTAACGCCCATCTTTCCGAGACAAAAGTAGCGAATAGCAGAAAACCAGTTTTGAAAATTGTAATCCTGAAGCTGAAACTCTAAATGATGTCCATCACATATGTTTCACTTGTAGTTTGTCTGGAGGTATTATCAATACAGTATGTATTGTGTATTGTAGTAACAAGTGTTTTATTTTATTGTAAATTACATTTTTCCTTTACCTGCTACTTTATCTCTGAGACTTACAGACAGTCGAGTTGTTTAACATCAGTTTTTGTCTTAGTTTCCCTACGTCTCACCGTTTGACCAAAAAGTGAACTTGTCGCACTTCATGCTGTGTTGAATAACTCCCGGGCTCCTTCATACCAATGTTAGCTGCCCACCTGCCGTTATATTGCTGCCCCTTTTCATTACCTTTCCGTCTTACACCTACATCGCTTCCAAAGATGGTATTAAGGTGCTAGATTGCATGAGGTGGCCGGGTGCATTACGATCGACGTAGGTTTCCTACTGGGTTCAAGAGTTCTCGACTATTTTGCAAATTCTGCATTAATAAATGCACGTTTATGTGTGTTTTACCTTTTATTTTTATTTGGCGTTATGTAGGTTAATTACATAGCCACCAAATTCTCATAGCGGTCGTATACGGTACCATAAAACGCAAGTACGTGAAACTGTGCGATGTATAGCCTTTTTACGAGGCCACTCTGTTCAGCTGCAAACTTACGCAGCCAACAGAACAGAAACACATAGCGATATTTTCCAGACCTAATGAGAAGGAAATTAAGACCAGATACAGATGAACCAAATCACCTATAATTTCGAAATTGCCAAAGTCATAAGCTAATTCATGATTCAAAGAAAATATTTACTGAGCGAAAAATATACGTAGCTGATGTCCAAAGTCAATTTTTGTCACAGGCGGAGACGCGGTACCAAACTGGCGATTTCTTTCGGATTCCAGAGTGAATCGATCAGCTCTGTGCGCTACCAAGCTTCATTGCACCCTGCACATCAAATATTCTGCTTACGACCAAAGAAATACTTGTATGAATATGCATTGCATGAAGTGCAGATCAGTTTTCCACACTAGATAATTTAGGTGTCAACGTGTCACTGATGACAAATTTTAATTCCACGCAAAGATAGTATGAAAGTATTTAGTATTGAAAATTATCTAGGAAAGAATATTCTACAATGTAGCTCTCTGTTCGTATGAGTTTATTTTCGACACCAGTACATGAAAACCAAACTTCGATGATTCCTATAGAAAAAAAAGGAACGTCAAGTGGGCTTTTAGAAACCAGTGGAAATAGTATCCTTCAGGTAGGCAGGCGGCAGTAATGAGTGTGAGTGTATCTATCTAGGATACGTATCAACACACACACACACACACACACACACACACACACACACACACACACACACACACACGCACACAATAAAACGAATCCATAGCATATGGCTACGAAATCTGCTACTTAATTTCTTGATTTCCGAACTTCTTCAATGAGATGTGTATCTCTTTGCTGCAGTAGTCTCTACCCGTAAGAATATCAGAGCTCTTCGTATGTCAGGAGCTGAATGTCAAGTTAATCATATTAAAATGATGTAGCCGAAACTGTAAAATACACTCCTGGAAATGGAAAAAAGAACACATTGACACCGGTGTGTCAGACCCACCATACTTGCTCCGGACACTGCGAGAGGGCTGTACAAGCAATGATCACACGCACGGCACAGTGGACACACCAGGAACCGCGGTGTTGACCGTCGAATGGCGCTAGCTGCGCAGCATTTGTGCACCGCCGCCGTCAGTGTCAGCCAGTTTGCCGTGGCATACGGAGCTCCATCGCAGTCTTTAACACTGGTAGCATGCCGCGACAGCGTGGACGTGAACCGTATGTGCAGTTGACGGACTTTGAGCGAGGGCGTATAGTGGGCATGCGGGAGGCCGGGTGGACGTACCGCCGAATTGCTCAACACGTGGGGCGTGAGGTCTCCACAGTACATCGATGTTGTCGCCAGTGGTCGGCGGAAGGTGCACGTGCCCGTCGACCTGGGACCGGACCGCAGCGACGCACGGATGCACGCCAAGACCGTAGGATCCTACGCAGTGCCGTAGGGGACCGCACCGCCACTTCCCAGCAAATTAGGGACACTGTTGCTCCTGGGGTATCGGCGAGGACCATTCGCAACCGTCTCCATGAAGCTGGGCTACGGTCCCGCACACCGTTAGGCCGTCTTCCGCTCACGCCCCAACATCGTGCAGCCCGCCTCCAGTGGTGTCGCGACAGGCGTGAATGGAGGGACGAATGGAGACGTGTCGTCTTCAGCGATGAGAGTCGCTTCTGCCTTGGTGCCAATGATGGTCGTATGCGTGTTTGGCGCCGTGCAGGTGAGCGCCACAATCAGGACTGCATACGACCGAGGCACACAGGGTGTGGGGAGCGATCTCCTTACACCACTGGTGATCGTCGAGGGGACACTGAATAGTGCACGGTACATCCAAACCGTCATCGAACCCATCGTTCTACCATTCCTAGACCGGCAAGGGAACTTGCTGTTCCAACAGGACAATGCACGTCCGCATGTATCCCGTGCCACCCAACGTGCTCTAGAAGGTGTAAGTCAACTACCCTGGCCAGCAAGATCTCCGGATCTGTCCCCCATTGAGCATGTTTGGGACTGGATGAAGCGTCGTCTCACGCGGTCTACACGTCCAGCACGAACGCTGGTCCAACTGAGGCGCCAGGTGGAAATGGCATGGCAAGCCGTTCCACAGGACTACATCCAGCATCTCTACGATCGTCTCCATGGGCGAATAGCAGCATGCATTGCTGCGAAAGGTGGATATACACTGTACTAGTGCCGACATTGTGCATGCTCTGTTGCCTGTGTCTATGAGCCTGTGGTTCTGTCAGTGTGATCATGTGCTGTATCTGACCCCAGGAATGTGTCAATAAAGTTTCCCCTTCCTGGGACAATGAATTCACGGTGTTCTTATTTCAATTTCCAGGAGTGTACTTTAAAAATCTTCTTTATAGTACCACAAACTGACAGAAGTTTAGTTCTTAAAATATAACGTAACACTAACTTGCAAAACTGAGACAATGCTAACTCTGCGCGGCTACTGCCTCTGGTCTGTGGCCAAATTACATGAAACGAATTTTTGCAATAATATTTCAATTATTTTTCTTAATAACTTTGTAAACACGGATTAGACTTTGATACCAACTGGATCCTGTGTCTTTACGATTAGCCAATAATAATTATTATCACTTATCTAAGTACGAATTTTGTAGATCATACTATGGGGTTCTGTTTACAGTGGTTCCTGCATATTTCAGTTATTGATTAGATACCGTGACATATTAATTATACTTCACATTTATTACGGTTCAGGTGCCTCACTTTCATCAATTCAGTAAATTAACCAGAGTACAAAACATGGTTATAGGAGTACTTGAGAAAATGGTTATAGCTGTACATAACTTCGCATTAAGCTCGTAATGTAGTATCGGATATCTGAAGACGGACGGAATTGTAGTTTATGTCAAATGTCTCACCGTTCTAGTATTTTACAAAACACACACACACACACACACACACACACACACACACACACACACACACACACACACGCAAGCACGCACGTCGTTTAGACCGTCAAGTATGAAGCCTGTACAGGCTACAAACTAAAAAAAATAGTCGTCCAGTACTGTGACAGATGCTAAAGTATTTGTTCGTGGTTTACGGTATTGGATTAGAGGCTATCCGGCTTAATTAAAAAAAAAAAAAAAAACAGCTTAACGCTAGTGACAAAGTACGTGACGTGTGTCGGATGGCCGCCAAAATAATTAAAGGAATCAAATTTTCAGACAACATTTCTGTACATTTAGCAAGAACATTTATTGATGAAGCATTTGGTCGCTTAAATTATAAGAAAATATATTAATGTAGGAAAAATTACAACATTCTTCGGCAACATTGTATTGAAAAATAGAACTTCCAGCAAACACATATAATACGGGACTGTTATTTGAATCTCTGCTGCCTTCGCTACCTTGGAAAACACACATGATACAAAATTTAATTGAGGAAAGGGAAAGTTTTAAAATTTCAACAAATTGAACAGAAAAAATGAAACGCAGACGTCTAAAAACTGCAACTGAGAGAAAGTGGAAAATGTCAAACCAGGAATAAAGAGAGGAGAAATACGAAACAGTAAAACGTAGCATGTTTATGGGGAGGAAGGTTGCCGCCTACAGGAGAAATAGGGGGCTCTTAGAAAAGAGAGGCTATTGTGCGAATATTAGGAGCTCAGCTGGAAAGCCGGACTATGTGAAGATGGTAAGGCCGAACTGTGGAAGGAATTATACTATGGCTACACGTATGAAACGAACTTGAAGACAAAGTTATAGAAACGGAGGAGGAAGTATTTGAAGAAGATGTGGGGTATGATATGGGAGAAGAATTTGACAGAACATTGAAAGACCTTAGACGTAACAAGGCACCTGCAGCAGAGGATATTCACTCAGAATTAATTACTATTCCACAACAATTCCAACTGGTATGCAGAATATATGAGCCAGGTGAACACAGTTGAAATACGCTGAGTCTTCAAGAACAACGTAATAATGCTCATTCCAAAGAAGGCTGGTGGTGAAAACTGTTAGTATTGCCGAATCATGAGTTTAATAAGTCACGGTTGCAAAATACTGGGACGAATTATTTACAAAATATTGGGAAAATTGGTTGAAATTGATCTCAGGAAAGATCGATACTGGTTTCAGATAAACGAAGAGCTATGTGAGGCAATATTTATCTTACGACTTAGAAGATTAAAAGAAGGAAAACCTATATAAAATTTAAAGATTTACAGTATTCTGACAGTCTTGACTCAAACTCACACTGTTAAAAACCAAAAGTGGCTGAGATAAAGTAAAGGGACCCAACAGTTTTCTGTTGTATAGAAATTAGGCTGTAGAAAAACAAGAAAGGAAAGCAGTAGTTGAAAAGGGAGTGGGACGGTGTTATTCACTTTCTACATGGATAAAGCAACAAATAAAACAATGGAGATATTTTTAAATGGAGATAAAGTACAGGTAGAAGGCATAAATATTGTAAGGTTTCTTGGTGACATTGTAATTCCGTCAGAAAATGGGTAGGATTTTGATGATCCATTGAAGTGAATTGAAAGTAACTTAAGCAAGACTTATTACATGAAAATCAACAAAAATAAAGCAAAGAAGAATGGCATATGGCCGAATTAAATCAGGAAATACTTAGGAAAGTTGATTAGATAATGAGACATGTACATAGTGACGTCTCCGGCAAGACATTTGGAAAATCTATGTAATATATGCAGTCAACATTTATCTGTGTTCTTATATTTCATTTGTGTATGAACAGTTACGGATTATGTGGATAGTGTGTAAAAGAAATTTTTATTTAGTATTTTTATGTTTTTTATAATATTATGTATGTCAATTTTGCAACTAACGTCTGTGGTCGGCGAATGTGGAAACCGACGTAGACATTGATAATTAAAAATATAACAAAGATATATAGTAGCGTATTAAATTGTTTATAAATAGTGGAGGCTTGGAAATTACTGTCCCTGTCGCCTCGTAGCCGTGAATGTTGTAAGAGCCGGTGACGCTCTCTCGTACGCTTAACTCGTTTTCATTTGTTCTTTTATCGAGAAAGACGCAAAGAGCACTGAGGTATAAAAAAGGTGTGTACTTTGAAATTTATGTTAACTGTGAATATAGACATTGTTAAAAATACTTGTACTAATTTGTAGCTAGCTTGCCCAGGACTTCATCTTACATTTTGAGCCTTTTTCAACGAGTTTAGTATTTTCTATGACGTAGTGCTGCACCACGATCGCGGGAGCCACTGCCGCGGCAAATTTAAACTATAATTGAATGAAAGCAGTTTTCCCGCAACTAAGCGGCCCGGTAATTGTACATTAAAATTATTTCTTTCAGCTTCCCAGAGACGACAGAGGAGAATTGCAGATTTTATTATGTCATTTTCAGATTTACATGGGTAACGTCTAGTACAATATTAGTGATGTAAGTAATTTACGTAAATCAGAGAGTTAAAACTTTACTTGTCTGAGATCAAAGACTGATGTGTTGAAATCTGGTCTGGCTAACAATATTAAAATCATTTTCATTTTTAGTTTCATGCTCTCGTGTTAGCCGTGGCAACCAATAGTGTTCAAATATTAAAAAAACCACTGCAGTTTTTATGTTTGGCAAACATTGCATACTGTAACTTCTGTGCCGGTAAGAAGAGTAATTTCCAGTGCATCTCAGAGGCCAAAGTAGAGGAAGACATGTTTACTTTCGCAATCAGTTACAGTAATGATACAGTGTTTAGTTTATAACAAGCCAGATCAGAGTTATGATAACATAGTTTTGCAAATTAGAGATCATACATTCACAGAAGGAAATCTTTTAGTGTTGTGCGTATCCCCACATGATAGATCAGAGTGCACAAAGTTAAACTTTCAACTACAGAAACCAGTAATGAGAACTGCATTTTACCTTTTCTGTTTGCAACGATAGACAACATTTGGTTTACTTAAAGTGCTATGCAATATAAACTGTATTATAGCTAAAAGTTGAATCCATGATTTTATTACTACCAAGCAAATGAATAACATTCTTTTACATTCAATCAAACTGTATGTAAAATCAAAGTCCACGAGAATACGTAACAATAAGAAGATGTTTTTTTTTTATTTGAGCAGCAAGATAACTTAATTTGATGTAAAAAGCACACTGGTGTTAATGGCTAAAGCGTTTCTCAAAAAATGAAATTCTTTAGTGTTGAATATAAATTTAACTCTTAGGAAGTCTTTTCTGAATGTATTCGTTTGGAATGTAGCCTAGTACAGAAGTGGCAAGTAGCTCTGAGCACTATGGAACTTAAATTCTGAGGTCATCAGTCCCCTAGAACTTAGAACTACTTAAACCTAACTAACCTAAGGACATCACACACATCCATGGCCGAGACAGGATTCGAACCTGCGACCGTAGCGGTGGCGCGGTTCCAGACTGTAGCGCCTACAACCGCTCGGCCACTCCGGCCGGCCTTGTACAGAAATGGAATATAGGTGATAAACGGTTATGACCTTAGCAATGAGACTCACAATATTGTGGATGTTCCACAACACATGGTGTTTATAAATGAATGTCTGGGTTTTAACGTTTTATAATATTTATTATATTAAACTTACAGTTATAAATGATATGTCAACTGAAAGAGCAACTCAAACAGTTTTTCCAAGAACCTGATAAATGTTCAATGTTAGCACTATTTGTTACACGGCACACATCATGTCTATAGCCGAGTTCTTCCCAAACGTTGAGAAGTGTGTCTTCAGTGATTGTAGCAACAGCTACTTCAATCCGGTTTCATAATTCAGGGAGGTCTGCTGGTAGGGGAGGCACGTACACACGATGCTTGATGAAGCACCAAAGGAAAAACTCGTATGGCGTTAGGTCGGGTGAACGTGAATATGCAAAGCAAGCCCTGTCATTGGGCCCCTTGCGGCCTATCTACCGCTTTCTAGCGGACTGCAGCGGAAACATTGCGTGCTACGCATGCGCACTGGTGCCAAACACAACTGTTTGAGTTGTTCTTTCATTTGACATATCATTTATAACTGTACGTTTAATGTAATTAATATTATAATGCGTTCAAACCCCGATATTCATTTATAAACACGCTGTATTTATCAATATGAAGTTCCTCTATCAGAGGCAACTGAGTGTGAGTTAACGAGAATTGCGATCTCGTTTAAATATATGGCCGAAAGAGTCAGCCTACGGGAACTGTGAAACGAACCCTATCGTCCAAGACCGTATGCCAAAAAGGGCGCAGATCCACCACAAGATGGGGAAACACACAGGCGTCTATGGTCTATTGAGGCCTAAGTGCTGTAGTGTGCGAGTGAGACAGACGAGAACCTATGTCATAGGGAAACTCAGTAGAAGCCGTTTGTGACCAAGGAAACATACAGTAGCAGTGTTAAATGTGGCTGACCTAAGATGAGCCATAAAGGGAAACATTTATGAAAACTATTTAATTCTGTGGTAGTGCAGGAAATGAAGCCACAGTAATTTTAATCTGCCATCCTGCATAAATTTTCAAGGTGATCCCAATTAAATTCGAATTTTGATCATATCTATAATAGTTTAGGATTTGCTGTCTAAGTGAAATTAACAATTTTTGTAACGAAGACCTGAATGCTAAAACCTGAACGCTTCGGTCGATCTTAACGCTCAACATTTCATAGAGAAGCACATCATTAAAATGACAAAAGTTGTAAATACCAACTCTGTGGCTTTATTTGTTTAAAAGACATAGTAAATTTAAATTATCAGTATTTACGGTTAAGCATCAAATCATCATTTCCTCCACCTAACACACATTGAACGATGACAGCAGTTTAGTGCATAACAGCTACTTTTGTTCCTTATTTATTTATCAGAAAGCTCATTGGTGCAGGGCGACTGGCTGTGATATTCAATGCTAAGAAGGAAATTGTATTGGTTTTATGTAAAAGAATTTAACGTTTATTATGTAATGGATATTATTGTTTCTTTATTTAGAACGTGAAAATGGTCAAGCTTTGATTATTTAAATATGTTAAAATGTAAGATATTGTAGAATAAGCTGTAGCCAATCAGGTGGATGGCTTCAGGAAAGGGAACTGCCCTAGTCAGTTGAGCGAGGATGTTGGGCGCGCAGCTGTGTGCCCTACATCATTTATGGGTCGTTAATTTAGTTCCAGACATTATTATTACTGTTATTATATGTTATGTTAACTTCGTATTTCGCAGCCTTCCTATCAGCCAGACAATTTAAGCAAAGGGTCACAAGTGTCTAATGCGACATGTGTGGTTCAAGCCTAGACGGGTTTGAGCCAAGACATTTCGAAGGAAAGGAACTATATGTGAGCCCGAACATCTTTGGGATGTTAGCTCGCAGGAGGAGTCAATTTGCTTTGGCAGAAAATTTTCGTTTCTTGCTTGGTAGATCTGTTTGTACCTAAATTGTGCCCTGCACGCAACAGCAGACACTCTACGAGGGTAACTTGGTTGAAAATATGACAGTCATGTTAAAATTTATGTCCGGGCGCCAGGAGTGTGAACAACCTGACAAAACAAGTAATTAAACACATTATACATCAATTTGTTCATTGCCAACGCTTTTAGAAGAACATTGGCATAGCATAACAAACAAAAATTCTCGTTAGAGGAAGTAAAAGACCTAAGAAGTGCTGATGTAAGACATGTTCTGGTTGCTCTCTCGAAAATTCTCCTTTTAATTTTCTCACGAGATAAATTTTAGTTTTCTGTTTCAGTGATTCTCCGAACATCAACAGTTTTCTAACATGAAACAACAAAGAAAATAAATATTAGTCAGCACGTCGCTAACAAAGGTTAAGTTATTCGTGAACTGAAATATTCATATTACAGGTCTGAGTTGCGGTTTTTCAAATAGAATTTAAATTTTAATATTAGTGTACCTTTACTTGACTTTTACGGAGATTTTCTTTTCAGTGACTTTTGCAAAGCCTCGAAGGAGTAATGGCTCTCGTAATGAAAACAATTAAAATGTAATTTTCTAACTTACAGTCGCTGGACAAAGAAACATCAGCCTTCGACATTTAAAAAATACAGGTTGCTGGTCTGAAAGGACACATATTATGATACGAGACCGCTAATAAAATATTAGTTAACGGCCATTATGTTTCATCAATTACCTTCGCTCTGATTGCTGCAGATATTACCACACAAATACAAATTGTTGTGACAGAAGCACGTAGACTCAGTATTCTGTCATTTATAAAATACATCGAGACTTCTGATGACTTACTTTATCAGCTAAATAATTGTGCAGAGTCTGGTAGATTAAGCTAAGGCGTTCCTCTCAAAATTCTAACAAACAGAACAGAATAATAATAATAACAATAATAATTGAATGTTTTCGTCCCCTGTTTTAGAAAGAAGTTACCTACAATGTTATCTGTTATGCCTATCACATGTATATAAATTAATTCTTTTTCCCGCTACTCGGCATATTTATTCCATACGTAATTTTTCTTTTCCCTTGAAAGATGTGGCAACGGCCTTGCTGCAGTGACTACACCGGTTCCCGTGAGATCACCGAAGTTAAGGGCTGTTGGGCGTGGTCGGCACTTGGATGGGTGACCATCCAGCCGCCGTGCGCTGTTGCCATTTTTCGGGGTGCACTCAGCCTCGTGATGCCAATTGAGGAGCTACTCGACCGAACAGTAGCGGCTTCGGTCAAGAATACCATCATATCGACCGGGAGAGCTGTGTGCTGACCCCACACCCCTCCTATCAGCATCCTTCTCGGAGGATGACACGGCAGTCGAATGATCCCGGTAGGCCACTCGTGGCCTGAAGACGGAGTGCCATGAAAGATGCATTACAAGAGGCAACTAAAGAATCAGTTAACACAGTGTAAAACTACTTTCCTTCTGCAGAAAATTCCCCTTTCCTGCTTGGCACATCTGTTTGTACCTAAATTGTCGACCGTTGTTAGTCGAGCTGCGGTTACGTGTCAAATAGTTTTATCTTGTGACTACGGTTTTATGGAATATAATGAACATGAGAGCAGTTGTTTTTTAATTTTTTAATTTTCATTACTGCGACAGTGATTTTATATCAATTGGTCTGTCTCATGTACCGTTATATCCAAATGATTTATACATGTTAAGCTACATTCAGATCCGATGATGGCACCTTTAGTGTGTTGAAACCGGTCATCTAGTAAACAGTAGTTAAGCGATCTTGGCATTTGAATTTTTCCTCCTAGAAACATAGAAACACGCGGTATCAGACAGTTCACAACATAGCACCGCGGGTAATAGCCGCTGGAGCACTAAACGCAAAACAACCCGACTGGAACTCCCGAATACGTACCTCCAACGGCAAGAAACTACACGAACTTGCACTAGGCCGAAACTACATTATACTTGGGCCGGACGTTCCCACGTACGTGGCTGCACAGACCCGACACAGGCCAGACGTGTTAGACATAGCCCTTATCAAGGGCATCACACGCACTCTCAACCTTATGTTTGAAAACGATCTGGACTCAGACCACATGCCTGTAACACTACACACGGAAGGAACACTGCAGGACACAGAATCACGCAGAATACTGAACTACAAGTGCGCGACTTGGGCCCCGTTCAAGGAAACGCTTGATACTCGTATTCCGGACATCCACAAAATTAACAACACGCAACAAATTGATGGGGCGGTGGAGGCTCTTGCTATTACTGTCCTAGACGCGATGACTGGCGCCATTCCACGTAGAACACCAAAACAAACCTCGATGGCCCTGCCCCAGGAATTCCTGATCCTTATCTCAATGAGAAACAGCCTCAGGAGATACTGGCAGCGTACCAAGCGCCCGTTCTATAAACTGCACGTCAACAAACTCCAGGTTATAATACGGGACAAAATACAAACAATTTGAAACAGAAAATGGGGGCAGAAACTCGCAGGGTTAGACACCACACGTCCTGGCGTGTGGAAGCTAGCCAGAGACTTCACCAGGGAGAAACATTCCCACGCTACAAGGAGCAGACGGCCCAGCTAACTCCACGACAGAGAAGGCAGAGCTTATGGCCACAACACAGCGTCTTGCATGCAGAACCTGGCTCCTTCAGATCCAATATTCGCACTTGAAACGGCCCAGGAAGTTATACGATTTGTAGCCCAGCCCTCGCGCGACGAAATCAGACGGACTAGCACAAACGAAATAACTTGGACTATCAAGTATACCAATGCTAGGAAAGCCCCTCGGCCTAATGTAATTTAAAACCGTGTCATCCAGGAGTTCACGGATGGAGCCGTAGAATACCTTCCACACATAACGAATGCCGTCTTAAAACATCAACACTTCCCTGACGTTCAAAAGGCGGCCAAGGTCCTGATGTTCAGGAAGCAAGGGAAAAACCACTTCCTCCCACAAAATTACCGACCGATCAGTCAGCTGTACTCGCTCAGCAAGATTGTTGAGAAGGTAATACTAAAACACATCACTAGGCACCGCATCGCCGACACACTAAGACCGGAGCAGTTCGGCTTTAGGAATCACCACTCAACAACACAACTCCTCCGCGTAGTCGAGCATATAACACAGCGCTACAACACGAACAAAGCCACAGGGGCCGTGCTCCCGGCCATCTAAAAGGCTTTCGACCGTCCTCTGGCACAACGGCTTTATACGCATACTAAGCGAAGCTTGTTTCCCAGATGGACTCGTACGCCTCATATATCTCACGAACAGATGTTTTAACACTGATGCGCAGGACAAACAATCGACACAATACGGTATCCAAGAAGGAGTACCCGAGAGAAGCATCCTGGGGCCCATCTTGTTCAAACTGAAACACTCAAGGAAGTATTCAAAAAACACACCACACGACTATACAGGAACTCGAGACACTCGAACAATTCTTTCATCTTTACTGTGGGAAACTATGATCACAACCATAGGTGGAAGTATAAGCGGCCAAAGACACTACTAGCTAGCGCATAGCCACCTATGGCAAGCTAACATACAGCCACAAGCGACAAACTTCGTCAAGTCCCTGCATATCAGTAGCGTTGACTGGATATTGCTTCAAATGGCTCTGAGCACTATGGGACTTAACATCTGAGGTCATCAGTCCTCTAGAACTTAGAACTACTTAAACCTAACTAACCTAAGGACAACCCACACATCCATGCCCGAGGCAGGATTCGAACCTGCGACCGTAGCGGTCTTGCGGTTCCAGACTGTAGCGCCTAGGACCGCTTGGCCACACCGGCCGGCTGACTGGATATGCCAGCTGTTATTAAAGCCGAACAAACGGCTACAGCAGGGAAACTAACAAGCTCGCACACTGACGCACAACCAAATCGCCAACATTACCCTTTACTGTCAATCTGATATATGACCTGTCAGACACAAAACGATGATGAACCTTTTACAGGTACGCTGACGCTGAACGAGAAATAAACGACGGCACCCAGCGACAGCCGCCGAGGAACAGCACCGCCCAACGTCAAAGGTATCTACCTGCATGATACCCACTACTAAGAAAGCCTACCCTTGCATGACCTGTCACAGGCAGCAAGAAAATCGCCACTGTTCCTACAACCCTTCCCAACTATCTCTGCGTCCTGCAAACCGCTAGTCTTCGTACAACTTTCGACCCAATCTACGTCCAGATGAGCGCGTATTAATGGTGAACCTTAACCAGAAGAAACCAAGAGACTGTGTAAAGCAAATGGTTTCAGGGACTCTATTATGAAAGAGGAAGTGGAGATACGGTTCAGTGATAACGTGGTCAACCGGGACAGTGGCATCCAACTCAGCACCGCGTGGGACACAACGTTATCAAGAATAAGAAGAGAGCGCACCGATGGAGGCAGGTCGGTGGCTGCGGATGGAATAAACAGGCCGCATTGAGACGAGACGCCAGGACCCGGAGCCCCGTGGTCCCTCCCCCCCCCCCCACCCTCCACCATCGACCCCCGCCCACACCCCCCACAACGCGCCACTGCGCCGATTTCGCTCGCACCTGATTAGCTCGACCGGCGCCGAGGATGCAGAGACGCCCGTGGTCCAGCAGCTATAAAGATCCAGACGAGACGTGAACCCGACACTTCGCCTGAAGATAGCAAGTAAGAAACTAGCTGAAACGTTGGCGGAGAACAAAGCATCAACTCGGCTGTCTACCCGAGGAGATTTTACCTTCGGGATTCACCGAGAAAGTTTGCATTCCCAGCTCCTAGTGCAAACCCTACTCCACCCAAACCCCGCGTTACAATAATACTCTGAATCCAGTATCTTACGAGAGTATTCGTCCAGGCAAGCAACAGGAAACTGCTCAATATTGTACAGATGCTCTCAGCAAAGGTATCAAAGACAAGGAAAATTTAGGTATTGTAACTACAGACAATGCTCGAAACATGATGGCTTCAGGCAGTGTTTTTCACCAACGATACACGTATATCACCAGCATATGATGCACAATACACAGCACCAACCAACCAATAAAAGGCTTTAACGCTCTATAAGTGCTTCATGAACTTAAAAATGTAGCCAAAAATAATGAAATTATTAAAGTTCAGCCATGTTCTCAAAGAAGTATTGGAGCCTAACAGAAAAGAGAATCACGTCAAGTAACATGTCGCACCATCATCCGGAGCGCGACAGGCTGCTGCAGCAACATCCGTACGTATTCTAAAATTTGAGATACGTATGTATTTATGTCTATATGTGCGGATGTATGTTCCATGTCTTTCTCTAAATAACTGCATCGATTCCAACCAAACGTAGCACACGTATCACTTACTGTCTAGAAAGAATCGATGTGGGGGTAAGAACAACCGCCCTATGAAAGCGGTGGGGGTGAAAAAGCAGTGTAGTCCACGACGCGTCAATACCCTTACTTCACCAAATATTTGAGAACGAGAGCACTTAGAGACTTCAACAAACCTTGCACATAATTTGAAACCTTTGCGATACTTTTTCTCGCTGACAACCTCCACAAAATAATGAAAGGAAAAAAGAAATCGTCCCTTATTACATTTTTTCGGTAGGCAGTAAAAGTGACGGATGAACCATGGTATTTTAATTTAATACTGTTTTACTGCTAACTGTATTCGCGACACATTTTGCAGCCAGTGTCTAAACATGCCACCGAGTGCACCGAGAAAAATATTCATTGTCGACGCTTACTTCAGGAGATACGACATCAGAGAGATTGGAGAGATTGAGATGAATGAAAAACTGCCGCATCAAGCATGATATTCAGATCTGTTACTTTTTTCTCACTAACTCTGTTCACAATACATTTCGAAGACAAAAGCCACCTATACCACAGGATGTAGCTGCAAAATTATATCATTGTGCTACAGTAGTTCCGAAGATATGCTGTCATAAACATTGAGATGCGTCAAAATGAAACTGCAGAGCAATATCAGCCTAAGATACAGGTGAAATATGTGTATAAATACGTATGAAAAATGTTAAATATATGTGAAATATATTTTATAAGAGTGCAAATGGTCAAAAGACCAGGTAATTCCTAATCCCAAACCACAGGAAAGATTTCAACCAAATTTGGTACACGTATTAGATCTCGAGAGAAATACTGTGGGTATAAGAACTACCAGCCTCCTATTGGGGTGGGGGATAGCATGGAAAAAGAAGGAGGCAGAAGGAGATGAGCAGACAGTGAGGGGGAGGGAGGAGATAGACAGGCAGGGAGGAGTAGATGGACAGAGAGAGAGGACGATGGGAAAATAGGCAGATAGAGGGGAGAGGTGGACATGGACAGATAAAGGATAGAGGAGGAGGTTGACAGAGAGAGGTGGGAGCAGAGAGTTAGGAGTGGAGGAATGATGGACAGTGGGTGGGGGGGGGGGGTGAAGAGGTAATGGATAGAGAGAGGGGAAGAGTAGGTAGGCAGAGAGTTGGGTAGGAGGAGATGGACATGGGGGGGGGGGGAGGAGAAGATGGACTGATAGAAGCCTGGAATAAATACGTAAACGGACAATGCTGAGTGTATTGTGTATTGTATTGCGTATTGAACTGGGTACCTAGAAACGATGGAGAGGCTTCGTCCCGGGCCGGCCGTGGTGGTCTAGCGGTTCTCGGCGCTCAGTCTGGAACCGCGCGACTGCTACGGTCGCAGGTTCGAATCCTGCCTCGGGCATGGATGTGTGTGGTGTCCTTAGGTTAGTTAGGTTTAAGTAGTTCTAAGTGCTACGGGACTGATGACCACAGATGTTAAGTCCCATAGTGCTCAGAGCCATTTGAACCATTTGAGCTTCGTCCCGCCGTAGCCCTCAGTGGTTGACAACCCCAAAACAGGTCACAACAGTCCCCCCACCCCAGACCTAACCCATGGTTCCTGTGCGGTTCGGCCACCAGTTAACCCCCCCCCCCCTCCCTGTTTAGTCTGTTTACGGTGTACGCGCTCCTGGAGACAGTGTTTGCGCAGCAATCGCCGACGTAGAGTAACTGAGGCAGAATAAGGGGAACCAGGACGCATTCGCCGGCGCAGATGGAGAACCACCTTAAAAACCATCCACAGGCTAGCCAGAACATCGGACCTCGAGAGTAATGCGCCGGGGGGATTCGTGCCAGGGACGGGCACGGCTTCCTGCTCGAGATGCAGGTCGTTAGACCGCCCGGCTAGCCGGGCGGGCTGCAATGCTGGGTATTGAGCTACTATTTCGATTGGGAAATTTTGTTTTCCTCAATGCGCGGTGTGGCATGCCTATAAAACCGAACTACTAGAGGATGAAACATGTCAGAAATTACTACTGAAACCTATGCATGCAACTATAACGCCAGCAAAATTAGATAACACGGTTTTTGTCGGAAGCACATGAGCATTTTACTGTGACTGTAGCGTAGAAGCAGTTCTGAAACAACAAAAAAAGGCCAATTTATACATTTTAAAAGTTGCACCCGGATGCGTTTTTCTGTTTGTACGTGACGGCTAATCTCAGGAACTACTGCAGGGATTTTGATACGGTTTTCGTTAACAGACTACTGATTCGAGAAGTATACTGAAATTGTGAGGATGCGGGGATCCGTAATTGGTAAGCTGCCAAACTAAAGAAAATAAAATTTCTCACTAACAGTTTCTCAAAAGCACACGCTGGTAACCTGAGCGCGCTTACTTATTAAGTTAAACACAGTAACTACTGAATTGTTTAAAATCACCAACAAGACAAAAGCATCAAAATATCTTTCCTAAAAGGATCTCTGTGGTTCAGCGTTCCATTAATTCAAAATTAGTAACTGACTGAAATCCAGCAGCAAGAGTTAACATACAATCCACAATCTTATTACAATAGCAACACGCATGTCAGTATCCGACGAAAAAGTTCAAAAACCAATTCTGAAAAACTTCCTTCAGAAGCTGGTACGAGAATTATTTACGTTAGATACAAGTCTCAGCAGGCCTTCCCGCCATATTTAGACAGTTATAAAGAAATAAATAGGCTTTAGAGTTATAAAATAAGGAAAACAATATTACCACACATAGCATAGCTTCTTAAATCAATGATTTATAACTTAACCGAATTTACCAGTGTTGCACCTTTTCCACAAATAAACAGCATAAATCAGTTTAGCATATGAGTGTCCAAGTAACTCGGTTGACTACACAGCCCTTTCGGTCCAGTTGCTCACATTGAAACCGAGCATCAGCTAATACCTCGGGAACTACACCTTGCGAATTTACATGTAACTAGTGTCCTTAAACTATGTAATTAAATATTTTACATTATTATAATTGGTTATAAAATATATAACTATTTTATTTAATATGGTATATCAATATAATCATATATTTTAATTATAAATATAAAATTAAATAATTATTGAACATAGATTATTTAATTTTTATATATTTAAGTTTCATGATGATGATGACCGCCACGATTTCGCAGCATGTACATCTCGTTGAACTACTTTTATGACAGAACCAGAACCTTGTATCCGCCGCATGAAAATGTTTGAGCTAGAATGGAAATGCCGCGAAACAAACGAAGAATATATATGTGGCTATCAGTCACATAATCAGCTCCAAACTGAATAAAAAAACCTAGTGACAAACCATACCAACAAAAAACTCTGCAGTTAGAAAAAAAGAAACAAAATTAACCATAGTCAACGGCCACCTCCGCTAGTTCGAAACAAATCGAAGGTTGCGGCTAGAAACCAACCACGGATACAATATTTACGGATTAAATTAAGTCACAGGAGCGACCAAGTTACAGTTGCCTCTCCCTCTGGATTCTTAAATAAAGGAAACACGTAAATACTGTACCACAATAGTTGGCACCCGTTTTCTAAACGTCAAGCACAGAATCAATTTTTGTCAACATATGAATCATGGGGCAGCAGACCTCGTATGAGCACTATTAGGATTTACCCACGCAAGTAGAATGTTCGTTAAATTTGGTACAACTACGCCAATTTGACTTGTAACTCAGCAGACAGAAGCTCACGATCAACTTCTGTTACATGATGATTGTGTCCGCAGCTCGTGGTCGTGCGGTAGCGTTCTTGCTTCCCACGCCCGGGTACCCGGGTTCGATTCCCGGCGGGGCAGGGATTTTCTCTGCCTCGTGATGACTGGGTGTTGTGTGCTGTCCTTAGGTTAGTTAGGTTTAAGTAGTTCTAAGTTCTAGGGGACTGATGACCATAGATGTTAAGTCCCATAGTGCTCAGAGCCATTTGAGCCATTTGAACCATGATGATGGTGACTGCCACGATCGCAAAAGATGTACATCTCACTGAACTACTTTTATGACGGAAGCAGAACCTTGGATCAACCGCTTGTAAATGCTTGAGACTAGAATGGAAACGCCACGAAACAAATCTATATGTGGCTACCAGACAGCTCCAAACTGAATTAGAAAACGCCGCCTTACCAATCTGACAATCTTAACATGCATTGGCAACATTGACGTGATCGCCGCTGCCAGCAGACTCGGTGGTCAACGTATTTTCAAAGTACAACTGTACTGTGAGTGCGCACGGTCTTAAAGTACGCACCTGCTAAACTCATGCCCTCCTGCGACGCCGCAAGTAAACGCCAGACACCACAGATCAAGGCATTGAAGCTAGCTTACAACACATTGATACGAAAGTATCAGTTTGTGCATACCACTACATATTATCAATTGGTCCGGCAGTAGATGATGCAACCCATGCGAAGCCTGGGAGGGCCACTATTCAGTTAAAAATGTTTCGAAAATCACAGGAACGAGTTTACGTGCAAAAGTATTTACCCTGTAGTAAACCCATAAAGGAGGAAATCTTCCTGCAACTTGGAAAGTCAACGAACGATGTAGCAAGTCGAAGTAGTTTACTTGAACCTGATGCCCGAGTTTCTGAGGAAAATCTATCCACCCTGGTGTCAGGTTCAAGTGAATTACTTCTTGTTGTTATACCGATGAGTTTCCCTCCTGTGGAAAGAGTTTATCCCTCTGTTCATCATCATCATCATCATCATCATCATTTAAGACTGATTATACCTTTCAGCGTTCAGTCTGGAGCATAGCCCCCCTTATACAGTTCCTCCATGATCCCCTATTCAGTGCTAACATTGGTGCCTCTTCTGATGTTAAACCTATCTTTGGAGTCCCTGGTTTGTCAGTTAGAGGTGGGACTCCGTCACCTCCAAAGGTCCGAGGCATTTTGCTCTGATTGTTGCCAGCATCATATTTAAAGTAACAGGGAAGAAGGTTGCTAGCCTTACTTGCCCCGAGCCCCATTGGGTTTTACCCCTAACGGCTGTGGGACTAACCGGTGGATTTGGTAGTCTTTGCCGTATGAGCACAAAGGTGACCACGACTCAGAATATGTCCGAGATGCCCAGCCTTATTCCAAAGTAACTGATATCCCGACTGTCGGGACCACTTACTTGGCCACTCATACGTTGCCCGTGGTTCATGAACTAGGACATGACTACAGGAACCCACACCATGAAAAAAGTTTGGGCAGCTGTCAATCACGTGTCTTCTTCGAGCAGTTGGTGAGGTATGTGCTCCAACCAACATCTGTGCAGTTTGCCATCAACGATTTTAAATGTATAAACTGCGACAGAACTCACTTGGTTTCATATGGAAGGATGAAATCAGTTGGGTCCATTGCAGACTCAAAAATATCAGTGCATTGGAACTTCATATACAAGTGTGATAGAGTTAATATACGAGATCCTCCAAAAATACGTTTCCTTTTTCGCGTGTGGACTCAATGTAATAGCCGTATACATATATTGCAAAGTAAGTCAGTAACTTCGTAAATTTATTTTACACATCATGTGTTATCTCTTTTCAAGCTCTTAGGAAGTGTTTTTTTCTTTTCATTGCTGCAGTTATGTTTACTAGTCCAAGTGTAAAATACTGTTCTCTAGAACGAGGATAAACCACTTAAATAACTCTTTTGAATTACAAAAAAAAATTTAAAAAAAATATACACTACCATTGGAAATTCTGAGCCTGAATGACTGAATATAAACTGGATAAATAGTTTCTGTACAATGTTACACTTTCCCAAATCAGTGCAGATGCACCATTTAAATCCATTATCAAACTATTTTGAGTGAAATTTTTTTTAAACTGATCTTATTGGACTGTTTAAAGCACCGACCGACTCCTAGATGACACTAAAGGACAGAGTTTTACACTTCCTTTTCTGATGTTGTTTCCTCTATAGTTTTTGTTATTTTCCTTCGGTGTACTTCTACGTACTCTACATAATTGACCCAATCCACAATGAGATCCACTCTGTAGCAGAGCGCTGATATGAAAATTCCTCGTAGATTAAAACTGCGTGTCGTATCGAGAGTCAAACTCGGGGCCTTTTCCTTTGGCGGACAAGTTATCTACAGACTGAGTTACCCAAGCACTTCTCACGACCTGTCTTCAAAGCTTTACTTCCACCAGTACCTCATTTCCTACTTTCCAAACTTTACAAACTTGCGGGACTAGTACTTCTAGAGGAATGGATATTACTGGATCATGGCTTAGCCACAGCCTGAGAGATGTTTCTAGAATGAATTTTTCACTCTACAGGTGAGTGTAACCCGGTATGAATCTCCATGGCAGATTAAAACTGTGTTCTCGTTCGAGACTCGAAATCGGGACCATTGCCTTGGCGGAAGTATAGTTGTGAGGACGGACGGTCAGTGGTGATTAGGTAGCTCACACGGTAGAGCACTTGCGCGTGAATCGAGCGTCCATAAATGAGTGGTTTAAGATGAGCTGCTCTCTCATTGTAACTCACTCTTTTTAACAACTTACGCCCAATCATTGCGCTGGATGCATTGTTTGTGTTGTAGATGTGGTCTTTAGTCCAGAGACTGGTTTGATGCCGCTCTCCATGCTACTCTATCCTGTGCAAGCTTCTTCATCTACCAGACGTTTTCAAATGGTGAGAGATATGGAGAATGTGCTGACCAGGGCAGCAGTCAAACATTTTCTGTATCCAGAAAGGCCCGTACAGGACCTGCAACATGCGGTCGTGCATTATCCTGCTGAAATGTAGGGTTTCGCAGGGATCTAATGAAGGGTAGAGCCACCGGTCGTAACACATCTGAAATGTAGCGTCCAGTGTTCAAAGTGCCGTCAATGCGAACAAGAGGTGACCGACACGTGTAACCAATGGCACTCCATACCATCACGCCGTGTGATACGCCATTATGGTGATGACGAATACACGCTTCCAATGTGCGTTCACTGCGATGTCGCCAAACACGGCGACCATCATGATGCTGTAAACAGAACCTGGATTCATCCGAAAAAATGACGTTTTTCCATTCGTGTACCCAGGTTCGTCGTTGAGTACACCATCGCAGGCTTTCCTGTCTGTGATGCAGCGTCAGGGATAACCGCAGCCATGGTCTCCGAGCTGATAGTCCATGCTGCTGAAAACGACGTCGAACTGTTCGTGCAGGTGGTTGTTGTCTGCAAACGTCCCTATCTGTTGACTCAGGGATCGAGACGTGGCTGCACGATCCGTTACAGCCATGCGGGTAAGATGCCTGTCGTCACGGCTGCTAGTGACATGAGGCCGTTGGGATCCAGCACGGCGTTCCATATTACACTCCTGTACCCACCGATTCCATATTCTGCTAACAGCCTTCGATCTCGACCAACGCGGTCAGCAATGTCGCGATACGATAAACCGCAATCGCGATAGGCTACAATCCGACCTTTATCAAAGTCGGAAACGTGATGGTACGCATTTCTCCTCCTTACACGAGGCATCACAACAACGTTTCACCAGGCAACGACGGTCATCTGCTGTTTGTGTATGAAAAATCGGTGGGAAACTTTCCTCATGTCAGCACGTTGTAGTTACCGCCACCGGCTTCAACCTTGTGTGACTGCTCTGAAAAGCTAACCATTTGCATATCACAGCATCATCTTCCTGTCGGTTAAATTTCGCGTCTGTAGCACGTCATATTCATAGAGTAGCAATTTTAATGGCCAGCAGTATATTACCCGACTTAATTCGCCTACATTCCATTATCCTCATTTTCCTTTTGTTGATGTTCACCTTATATCCACCTTTCAAGACACTATCCATTCCGTTCACCTGTTCTTTCACGTCCTTTGGTGTCTCTGATAGAATTACAGTGTCATCGGCGAACCTCAAAGTTTTTTTTCCCTCCTCCATGGATTTTAATTCCTACTCCGAATTTGTCTTTTGTTTCCTTTACTGCTTGCTCAATATACAGATTGAATAACATTGGGGATAGGCTACAACTGTGTCTCACTCCCTTCCCAATCACTGCTTCCCTTTCATGCTCTTCGACTGTTATAACTGCCATGCGATTTGTGTACAAATTGTGAATAGCCTTTCGCTCCCTGTATTTTACCTCTGCCACCTTGAAAATTTGAAAGAGAGTATTCCAGTCAACATTTTCAAAAGCTTTCTGTAAGTCTACAAACGCTAGAAACGTAGGTTTGACTTTCCTTAATCTATCTTCTAAGACAAGTCGTAGGGTCAGTATTGCCTCACGTGTTCCTACATTTCTAAGGAATCCAAACTGATCTTCCCCGAGGTCGGCTTCTACCAGTTTATCCATTTGTCTGTAAAGAATTCGCGTTAGTGTTTTTTTGCAGCCGTGACTTATTAAACTGATAGTTCGGTAATTTTCACATCTGTCAACACCTGCTTTCTTTGGTATTGGAACTACTATATTCTTTTTGAAGTCTGAAGGTACTTCGAATGTCTCATACATCTTGCTCACTAGATGGTAGAGTTTTGTCAGTGCTGGCTCTACCAAGGCTGACAGTAGTTCTAATGGAACTACTATCGGCTCCTTGTTTCGACTTAGGTCTTTCAGTGCTCTTTCAAACTGTTCACGCAGTATCATACCTCCCATTTCATCTTCATCTACACCATTTTCCATTTCCATAATGTTGTCGTCGTGTACGGCGCCCTTGTATAGACCCTCTATATACTCCTTTTACCTTTCTGGTTTCTCTTCTTTGCTTAGAACTGGATTTCCATCTGAGCTCTTGATATACATGCAAGTGGTTCTCTTTTCTTCAAAGGTCTCTTTAATTTTCCTGTAGGCAGTATCCATCTTACACCTAGAGGGATATGTCTCTACATCCTGACATTTGTCCCCTAGCCATCCCTACTTAGCCATTTTGCTTTTCATGTTGATCTCATTTTTGAGACTTTTGTATTCTTTTTTGCCTGCTTCATTTACTGCATTTTTATGCTTTCTCCTTTCATCAGTTAAATTCAATATATCTTCTGTTACCCAAGATTTTCTACTAGCCCTCGTCTTTTTACCTACTTCATCCTTTGTCGCCTTCACAAGTTCATCCCTCAAAGCTACCCATTCTTCTTCTGCTGTATTTCTTTCCCCCTTTCCTGTCGATCGTTCCCTAATGCTCTCCCTGAAACTCTCTACAACCTCTGGTTCTGTCAGTTTATCCAGGTCACAACTCCTTAAATTCCCACCTTTTTGCAGTTTCTTCAGTTTCTACAGTTCATAACCAATATACTCTAGTCAGAGTCCACGTCTGCCCTGGAAATGTGTTACAATTTAAAACCTGGTTCCTAAATCTCTGTCTTACCATTATATATCTGAAACATTCCAGTATGTCCAGGCCTCTTCGATATATACAACATTCTTTTACTTGTGATTCCATGCACTTATTTCATCTGATTTTTTTACAGTCGTTCTTTCATTTTTACGCTACAGAATAACGTCTCCAACAGAGCACTTGGGCAGCTTTAGAGGGGCCGAAATGTCCCTTACGGATCTGTTACTCTGGTGATACCCATTTTCTAGTCCACGGTCGGTCTGCTGACAACACAATACCCCCGACAGCACATAACTCCTCACTTCCTTTCGTAGTCGCGAGTCCACACACTCTTAGCAACTAGTGTACAGTTCCGCATTACGTAGGGCTATTCAGCTGCTTTTGATCAATTGGTGTAATTACGCACAGTGTAATATATATGAATCCACGTTCCATCTGAATAAGTCACCTACCACCACTATTCTGATAACTTATTTTGTGGAATAAACAGAACATTTTACGCTGTTTAGCTACCATGTCATCTCAGTCGTACAATTTAGTCCCTTCAGTGTGACGCATCTGAAAACAAAACTCGAAAGGAAAAATTTTTTCCCCTTTTGCTGTCGTATAAGTCAAACTGTATTTGATAAAAGCTGTGAAGGTTGTGGAAACTTGGTATTTCCTTGGGTGGTTGATATATCACAGAAATAGCTGCCCAATATTACATTTATTCACATCTTTAAGGATTTGTTCTGTATCTTGTCCCACCTCCTATAATTTGCATACCAATGAGTTGCTGAAGTTTAAACTTTCACTTGCACGTTTGTCACATTGTTGACTGCCTTGTGACGCCGTCCTATTTCTTATCGTTAATGAATTTGATGACTTATCAGCAAGTTACCTCGACTGCTCATGGAGTCATCTTTTACGATCGTTTTATCTTCCTGGCATGCGAAATAACGACGTGCCTTACTTTGAGCTGGAAGTGGACTTTATCGTGTCATGTGACCAACCTAGTTCCGGCTATGGCCGGGTCTACGGTTCAGTTTGTTGATTAACACAGTGTGTGGGCTCCCGAGTAGCACTTTTTGGTATTATAAGTTTAACAAGCGCGCCTTGATCGTTATGGTTGTACTCCTCCGTTAAGCTTGCTTTAAGCGAAAGGCCTTTGAAATTTCTGTCGCGGCTATAGAGTCAACCACGGCTTCTATGTAGGTCATTGGCAACCATCTGTGATCATATCCCACGCACCACAATGGCTCGCTGTTCACATCAGATGGCCGTATCTGGTGTTCGGAGCAATTTCACCACACGCGGGGCCCTGGAAACACGTCCCGTTAACGGTCGATACACATAGCACTAGGCCTTTCTAATTAAAGCGTGTAAAATATAATGATTATTAAAATTCCAATCCAGTTTCGAAACGATACTGCTGTTTGCTTTGCACACCAAGTGCGTTTTATTTTTAAGATAGCCTCCAACGAGCTTTTATGGGTGCGATGTACTGCTTGCTAAACCGCAGTTTTTTTCCGTGGCTTGTAATCAGCGAAAGAGCCGCTTTCTGCGTTGCGGGGAGTGGAGAGTGTTCGTAGCCCTTCGTAAATGGTGCGTCTAGGACAGACTTCAAACGAGAAGTATATCTTTAGAATAATGTGAGTTTAAATTTTTTTCCAAGTTACCATTACTCGTACGTTAACAACTGATTCATGCAGACTTATTTGATCACTTAATCTCTTATAAGAATAATAATTAATCATCTGTAGCTTTTACTTTAGTGCAATATTTAATGAAATGATTTAACCAGCTCACTTGTTAGAGATTCATTTTTATATTTGTGGCTCTGGCTCTGAGCACTATGGGACTCAACATCTCAGGTCATAAGTCCCCTAGAACTTAGAACTACTTAAACCTAACTAACCTAAGGACACCACACACACCCATACCCGAGGCAGGATTCGAACCAGCGACCGTAGCAGTCCCGCGGTTCCGGACTGCAGCGCCAGAACCGCTAGACCACCGCGGCCGGCTTTATATTTGTGTTTATATAAGTAATTCACATAATATCCACTATTTTTATTTTATTCTAAGTACATAAATACTTGATATTGATAGCACAAAGAAATAATACCTATTGCATCATATGAAGAATGCTCAACTAACTTTTCCCGGAGATGTCAGATGTGATTTAAATTTTGTTATGCCTCTGAGAAGCGCAGACCATAGGCGCACTATGGCTTCAGTATGCAAAGTGTGTTGCCTGTAATCCATTCAATTGCTCTGCGTGAAAGACAATAGAACGGTCTCCAAAAACAGATTTCCATTTCTCCGCTTAAAGACACTCATTCCTAAAGTTATATTGCTGAGAACCACACTATCAGTTTCTTGGTGTAGGTTGTAAGCAGGTAAACCTAACCCGGATAGTAGACACTGCTAAACAGGTAAACCTCGTAGTCCCAGGGCCTGAGAACATATGAGTTCGTGATCAAAAGTAATGCCTACTAATTTTTACCTTGTCAACATCGGTTGAGGTATTAGATGTCATGGATATTACTCGGGCGACTTTCCCGCAACGCTGATGGAAGTTACAAACCTCTAGCGCTTGAGGGCTCCAAATTGTATCGTGTAACATGGCGGTAAGTAACGTAACAACGTATGTCGCTGTACTGCAAGCCCTCATAAACTGAAGGCACCAATTTAAAGAGTTCGCCCGCACATAGAACACTGTCTCCTTCAGCATGGCAGTGCCAGACAGCACTGTGGCATCTGCAACATTTCGATGATCTGGGTGCACAGTCCTCTATCATCCTCCTCACAGTCCCGACTTGGCACCATCTCATTTTCATCTGTTTCAGAAACTTAAGGACCTCCTTCGAGAACTTTACTTCGATAGTGATGAGGTGCTGCAAGTAGAGGTGAGACTGTGGCCCTGTCAAGAATGTCAGACGTGTTACAGTGACAGTATCACCAAAGTCATCTCTCATTGGGAGAAATGTGTTTGTCGCCAGGATGGCTATTGAGCCGTGGCTGGCTCGCACCGTACCTTGTTTTTCATCATTGGTTGCAGTGCAGTGGTGCCTTATTTCTTCTTCAGTTACCACCATAACATTGCTGTCTTCTCTCTGTGTGTGGCAGCAGCAACGTGTATCGATTCTAGTACTGCTGTAGTATCTCTGGTCTGGCGGCTTGTGGCAATCGGTCGATTAGGGCAGAGGAGCGAGAGGGTCTCCGCAGCACGCGGTCAGGCCGGAGCCGCTGGCGGCGTGCACACGCAGTTGGATTTGTGAGGCACTTCTTGCGAGGGTTACGAAGTTCGTCGCCCACCGATCCTGGACTCTAAAGTTGAGTGCTCACTCAACCTACTATCAAGCCTCAACTGCTATCACATCTCTTCGTTTGATCCTGGTTGTCGCTTTCTGGGACGTTCCGGCGAGCAACAATGTGTTTGCATTGGAGTCGAACTGAGTTGTAACCGTTTTCCTGTGTGGTGTTTAACTTAATTTAATTCATTCCTTCATTATTGAAGTGCACCAGCGGCTTCTTCTGCCTTGTGGTCGTTGATGTTCCGCTTACCTACCCTGGGGGTTGACGTAATTTTCATCAGTGTATTTTCCTCTTCGTGTTGATGCTGTCCAGCATGGCGTGTAGTTCGCCAGCTGAGGTGTTGTTGGTAGTTTTGGGTATTTATTCTGACTTGACTGGATTGGACACCATGATTCAGAACGTTGTGCTATTGACATCTTGTTGTCGTTTTGCTGGTCTTGCGGAGCAGAACTAATCTTTTTGGTTGGTACGTCAGCTAGCGCTCGGTTGGATTGCCTTCCGAGTAAGAGGTTGTCGGTCTGGCTGCCTGTCTCACCTAAACGTGCATTACTGTTACCTTCCCAGGCCAACCCTTGGAACCTTCTGAGCGCTGCTCCGTGTGTTTTACATTGCGATTTCCCTTTTCTTCTTAAGTACTGTCTGTGGCACTCAGCCGAGTTTTAGCTTATAAAAATTGCAAGGCTTTTCTTCCTAGGCCTTCAGCAGTAAAAAAAAAAAAATCATTTCTTGTTTGGAATGTGGCCTTCAGCCGAGTTTCAGCCTTTCAAAATTAAAACTGGAAATTCCTGGTGACTAGGCCTTAAGCAGTAAATTCGTTTCAAGTTGGTATGTGGTCTTCAGCCTAGTTCTCAGCCTTTTCAAATCAAAAGTTGAAAAATTTTGTCTAGGCCTTAAGCCGTAAGAAATATTTTGTAGTTTATATGTGACCTTCAGCAGTTTTTTCCAGCTTAAATTAAAAATTGGAAATCTCTTTGTATGGGCTCTAAGCCGTGAAAATGTTTGGGTTTCATATGTGGCCTTCAGCCGAGTTTTAATCCCTCTTAAATTAAAAATTCAAAATCCTTGTCTTTCACTTAAGTCATAAGATTGTTATTCCTTAGTATGAGGTCTTCAGCCGAGTTTTACACGAAATATTTTAAGGTACGGCCTTCAGCCTTTTAAAATTGAAACCTCTTCTTGTTATGCCTTAAGCCGTTAAATTGATTCGTTGATATGTGGCCTTCACCCGAGTTTTCAGCCTGTGTAGATTAACATTGAAAATCTTTGTCTCGGCCTTAAGCCGTAACACTGTTCTCGATTAATCTGTGGCCTTCAGCCGAGTTCAATGGGAAAAATTTAAGCTAAGATTTCAGCCTATTTATATTGAAAATAAAAAAAATTCAAAAAAGTTAAACCTCTAGATGAACTTCTGTACCTCAATTCCTTCCTAAGGTCTTGTGCCTCGGATTTTCGATGTGGCCTTCACCCGATCTAAATTAAATCAAAGAAAATGTTTCGTTAAAATCTTGAGAGTTTGATTCTTGCTTGTGTGATTGTGTGTTTTAACAAATAAAGTTTGCATGTTGATTGCAACTGACAGTAACATATTTTGGCCCGTTTCCACAAATATAACCTCATCCGCTCTGTTCTGCTAGCCCAGGGATTTCAGCTATGTTGTATTTTATTATGTATGTAGACCTAATGACTAAAGATGTAGAATAATAACGTTTCCTTTATTGAGAAAAATTTAAGAGTTTTTACACAAAAAAAAATCAGAGACATTACTTTCCAGCACACCTTCTTACATTTGACGTTGCATAATTCAGTGATCAGAATATTAAGCTGATTACCTATCTTGCATTCTGATATATTGTAGTGTCTCCTACATGATGTGTTTTATGATCACTAACTTTACGAATAAAAGACTGTGACTCGTTTTGCGTAAGCGACGAAGTTCTATTACCAATGCATGCCACTATTGTACTGTATTTCGAAAGAATCACAGGGTGCTTTAAAGTCTTTGCGACGAACGTCTCGAGTGAAAAATCGCGCCATGTCGAAAAGCCCCAGCTAGACACAAAATGTGCGATTACTGTTCGAGACAATGTGAAGTGTCTGCCCATGAGACGCACTCTGCGGCGTTGGTATGCAACGTATGTTGCCTATAATTCAGTCATCAGCGCTATGTGAAAAGTGGTAGGCCGAGTTCATAAAACATCTTTCTTCGCCTGCAGGCAGTCATTCATAAGATTGAAAATCCCTATCAATTTACTGGGGTAAGTAGTATTCAGATAATGCACACATAGTTAGTAGGCCCTGCTAGTTCTATGAAATCTCGTCGTTGCAGGGACAACGAATTCAATAAAACGGTCACTAAGTAGCCAGGAAGCGAACGTTGTGTTTTCAACAAAAACTGTTCCCTACGAGGTGCTCTATCACCTCTAGACGTTTGTCACAAAGACTTTGAAACACATTGTGTAATACATGTGATGCCAGTGATTTGGCGATCGAAATGCATAGTAAAGGGAATGAATATAGAACTAACACAGAGTTTTATATGACAATTTTTAAACATTTTCGTACTTCGCCCAGAAGACCATTACAGGCATGGTGATGTAGTTCAGTATTTCCGAGAACAATTCCACATAGTATGGATCTTAGATTCCTATATTTACAGTGAAATGTATGTTGCAGAAATATTCCCGCTGTCATCATTGATAACACGCAAACTGATGCTGTTATTTGGAGGTTTCCTATAGAAAACTAGTATTTTCCGTCTTCGGTATGAAGTGATAGCGAGGCCCTGTCCTCTTGGGTGTGGGGGGGGGGGGGGGGACTTCCCTATATGAAAGTAAAGGCTTCAATATTGTTTATACGGCGGAAAGTCTTAACAGTTACTGGAGCTACTCATTTCATTAAATCTCGCGTATTTACGTCTCTTCGACCAGTCTGTATGTTGTCCGGATCAACTCTAAATTGTGGCAAATACGAGAATTTTATATTTTGATAAGCTTTCTGGGAGCCGACATCTTATCAGTATACAACTTACCACCAGACATTTGCTTTCTCGCTGGGATTATAATCTTTCCTCTTCCCTGTTGATATTGCCGCGCCATTGGTGTCCTCGGAAACATTGTCGTTTCACATTAGTCTTCCTCTTCCCCCGACCAGTGAACGCATCCATCGCAATTGCTTTCGTCCCGTCTGATCTTTGCGACCTATGTCAACAACCTGATACATTACGACACAGGCTTATCTCTTGCGGACGAGAACACTGATGCTGGATTGGTCGCCAAATGACTTTCCTTCCCCGATCGGCTGTAGCTGCTTTCTGGATTGAACCTCTTCTCTGTCGTAACTTCTCCGCTTTCCCTCGAGCACTAGGCTCACTATGTAGTTGTTTGTGACAACAATTCGACCCTCGAGTTTTTCGCCGGTATATATTGAACGAGCAATGGCAATGGCAGAAGCTTCCACGTTTTCGTGCCTTATTTGTTGCACCTTGTCTTTCATCGTCAAGGTATTGGATAGTTTTTGCCTATGGTTTTGTTGTGGAACGTTCGTTCATTGCATTCTTTTCTAGAGATAAAAAGTTGCTTTCTTTTGACTGCCTGCATTGTGGAATTTATGTCCACCAAGTTTTATTTTCCAAAAACTAAAAAAAAAAAGAAGATACCAGTACAATGAAGGGACCATCACACTGACGGGCGGGGAGATGCATCACGGTCAGATCTCGGGATTCGACCCCATGCCCAGTTTGTCTCCACCCAGCCTAAGGCTGACCTCGTCCGGTCTTTGCTGATTTCCTGTTTCCTAAATATATATAAAATGAGACGAGGTAATGCCTTGGGGAAAGATATGCAGACTCGCTGACGTTTGAGTCACGTTCATGCCGAACATTCTTTTTTCTTAAGCTAAAGCATCAAATTGTATCCAGTTTACAGATGCACAGTGCTATCTCTTGTGTATTTGTTTCTCTTACTGTTAGCTTTATTTAAACACTAAGACATAACATGAACTTCTTACAGACGTAAACACCATTTTCATTTGTCCATGACACAACTGAAGTCAATAGAAAATAACAGTGGATAGTCCATCATCGTCTGTATCCAATAAGGCGAGAAAAGCACAGTGGATATGGTACACAAGATTACACGTCATTACGCACATTAATTACATGCTGTACGTTCGACGTTTAGGCTTCACTTCACGGAACCGATACGTACTCGTACGAGCAACGTTTACATTAGAGAAGATAAAAAAAACTGGTTAGTGTTCTAGCTCTGTAAGTGCTAGATCGCTGAATCGAGTCCTGTCATTTTTTTTGGTTTTTAAATGCGTATATTTAACAATGGTCATACAATTTCACATATGTGACATTTGAAAGTTAATGTAATGAAAAAACATGTATTTGCATGAAATTTGATTAAATTTCTATTGGTATACCCATGCTTGCTAAAATTAATGATTACAACAAATTTTATATTTATGATTAGCGACAAATAAATAACCAAATGTATAAAGTTTTCCTAGAAATGTCTGCCTATCGTGAGTTACAAAATTTCTTATACATGCAATCGGTTAAGCTATCCACAACTGCTTTGCGCCTGGACACAGGTTTTAGTGACTAGAGACATGCTTGGAAAACCAAGAAAAACGTAGATAAATAAAGGTGTAGAGAAGTATAATCAATAATACAATGAGTTACAATATGCCGAAACATAAGGGCAATGTACAAATGAATAATCTTAGGATGTGCTTTCGAGAACAAATAGTGAATGTGCGAATTTTTTGAAAATCTCGAAATCTATATTTTCACTTCGTTTACTACTTTCTTATTCTTCGACTACTGCAGATGATGAATGTCATTATCAGTTAAAAGACGAGTTCACGTTCTGTGACGATCTTCTTCAGTAAACGGACATCATTCGCAAATCACGATAGGCATCAATTTGCAGAAAAATTTTGTGCGTTTTTTCGTTTACTTGTCGATCGTTATAATATTCGTTGCAATATGTTAGTGAATAAATGTTCGAGCAAGTACACATGTTATTTCGCTATTTTGTGCGTTTTGTCGTTTACTTGTCGATCGTTATAGTATTCGTTGTAATAATTACTGTCAGTGACTAAACGTTCGAGCACATACACATGTTATTTCGTTATATTACGTTTCAAATGACATGAATGTGAAATAATATGACCAGCGTCGAAAGAAATATGCATTAAAATACATAGAACGGGACTGTAATTACCGAATTGGAGCTTGAGCGCTAACCACATGACCGTCACCATCTTGAGCTCACAGCCCGGTAAATATTAGATGTGTAAAACTTCTCTTGCAATTTTCTCGAAATTATCTGTTACTCCTTGCCGCGCGGGATTAGCCAAGCGGTTTAAGGCGCTGCAGTCATGGACTGCGCGGCTGGTCCCGGCGGAGTTTCGAGTCCTCCCTCGGGCATGGATGTTTGTGTTTGTCTTTAGGATAATTTAGGTTAAGTTGTGAGTAAGCTTAGGGACTGATGACCTTAGCAGTTAAGTCCCATAAGATTTCACACACATTTGAACATTTTTTTGTTACTCATTACTACTTGACTTTTATATGGTCCTGATAGAATACTAAAGGTGTACAAAACCTGATATAGGTCCATCATTCACATGTCATCGTCCCCACACATTGGCTAGGAACACTGGCTGTGAAAAATATGTGTTGCAAGGACTCAATCAAAAACTCGAAACACACGCACAAAACAAACACATCACACCAAGAGTGCAGGGATCTCTGAGCCAAGAAACTGATAATAGTTTACCTTTTCTTTATTTCCAGTGATCCATATCCATATGCCCATCCAAGGCTGATGTTAAATTTTTGTTGGAATACTGGCCCTCTGTCATTTCCAAATTATGAGGTAAATTATTGTGATATGTTTGTATATTGAAAATGAATATTATTTTTTTGAAGTCATGAAAATTCTCAAATTCTGCAAAAGATACTGGGCAACAAACTAAATGTTGGCTGTTAATTCGTTACCTTTAGTGCTCAATTTCTCTTTTCCTCTATTTCATTATTTCGTGAAATAGTTATTGCAACATTTTGGCAAAGATGATTCTGAACTCAGCATCAACTAGTATGTTTAAAGTATTTCTCTGTGAATTGTGCAAAAGACGTAGTCAGGAACTTTTGGGCGTCCGAGCCAATGAGATCACTGGCCACTCACAAAGAAAGCTGCAACACAGCTTCTCATACTACTTTCCTCGGATCTGTGGTCCCGAGATCAAAACGTCGCTGGGGTTGAAGTGGCGGTTGTTAAGTAGTTGTTTGGTGAAATTAGTATTTAAGTTGTGCATAAGTTGCACATCTACAACGTTATTTTGTAAAGTCATTCGAGAGTGACTCACATTTCCTGGTTAAATGTTCGTTAATTCATGTAGTGAAACTGCTATGAACCGTGTGGGTCTACTTATGTTCGGTGTTTCGTTACTTTCTCTTTCATTGTAAGGTCAATGTTGGTCAGTTTATACAACGAGTATTCTTCTTGTCAATTGAATTGAATTACTTTTTCGTGGTGATTTGCTGGTGGAAAAAGCACTACTGCGTATTCAGATATTTTGTCAGTTATAAATTTGAAATCATACTAATGAGAAGCTATTTTACGGAATATAAGAAATCATAATGTGCAGATGAGCTAAGTAAAATGCAGAATAGCAACCACAGGGATCTTTATGAAGGAGTAGTAGGAGATAAACGCCGCTTTAAGAGAGAACTGCAACTGAAGTTTTTCCCTCCTACATGAGAATTTGGTGAGACAATGTAGTATGAGTTATTAAAATAAGTGAAACATTTTAGATTACATTTGTTTGAAATTAAGATTCTTAGGTATTTTTCTGTGACAAAATGAGTGTACGTTGCAAATCAGGTGATGAAAGGGCTTTTGTACTTTTTCAGCAATTTTTCTACTTCTTTTCTTCTTTCCGTGGTGTGTAAAGTGGTGAAATATGAGTTGATGACCCACCATGCCAGCCTACGTATGAATGTCATGTGTTTCAATCGTAGGACGAATGCTTCTATGTAATTCACCTACTAAAGTTTTGATGATGGAGTTTACCGTCTTATTTATTCTCCTTCTTATTTATTATCTTATATCCTTGGGATTGGCCTAATCTTTACTTGTGGCAAATGATGGACGGACTCAGAGATTCTTTCGCGTGTGATCATTTTCAGAATTTCTCTTGTATTTTTGCTTGTTACGATTACGTGAACTATATGGAAATCTCCTTGCTTCGGGTGTTTCCCATATTGTGAGTTTCTGTTTTTGATTTTGAAATGGCGTTCTAATAATTTTTAAATCAAAATTTTGACGGTAAAGTATGGAATCCAAAGTGAGATTTTCACTCTGCAGCGGAATGTGCGCTGATATGAAACTTTCTGACAGATTAAAACTGTGTGCTTGACCAAGACTGTCAGCTTCAGAGTGAGTATCTCATTCCGGACGCATCCCCCACACTGTGGCTAAGCCATGTCTCCACAATATCCTTTCTTTCAGGAGCGCTAGTTCTGCAAGGTTCGCAGAAGATCTTCTGTGAAGACTGAAAGGATGGATACGAGGTGCTGGTACTATTGAAGCAGTGAGTCGTGGTTGGGGAGGTCAGTCGATAGAGCATTTTCCTCCGAAAGCCAAAAGCCCAAAGTTCGAGTCTTGGTCCAGCACACACTTTTAATCTGCCGGGAAGTTTCAATGTATAAGATGTTACGCATTCTTGTTCGTGCTTTCGTGTACTATGTATGAGCCTGTAATTTGTTTGTACGTCTTTTCTTTGCCTAGTTACGCACTGAATCTAATACAGATCTGATATATCTTTTTGGTATTTTGTTATTTCTTCCACGTCTTCGCAGAATTCTTACACTTCTTGTGGTTTCTTCCTGTTGTGATCGTTTGTCGGTGCATGTGGGTTCAAGAGTGTAAAACATTTGTTTTCTGATTTGTATGTTATTGTGGAGATTCTTTTTGATTCTGACTTGGAATATAACGTGTAGTCTATAATTGATTAACGTGCCAGAAATCCTGTGGCACACGTAGTCTTTGTTCCTCTACTGACAGCAGATATTTCTTTGTATGTCCTGCAGTTTTCTCGGTTGAAATTATTTCTCTCTGTGAAATAGGTCTCCTGTGTTGTGAAGGTTTTGAAGTGAAACGTTTCTAGTACATCCGCTGGCTGTTTAAATTTTCCAGTTTTGGTCAGCGTTTTCATGTAGTGTGCCAATCTACTAATGGCGAAGAGTTTTCTAGAAGCTCCAACGCTTGTCCTTTTTATCATGTTCCTCTTCCCCAAATGTTCTATGACTGAGCAACTCCAAAACATTTACTCTGACCTGGGATAGTGGATTATTTTTTGTGTTGATCCAGCATGATTGTTTTCAAGTTGAAGGTGGTTGTGATGAACTGTGTTGGAGAGACTTGATTATTGAAATCTAGACATATATGCAGAAGCAACACCAGTTTGGAGGAATTCTAGAAATTTAATTTAGAAGTTTTCCCAGATTACAAATGAAGTATCTATTTAAGTCGAAAATGTAGCGAAGAGTCTGGACAGTTATATTCGGCTAAGTTTGCACGTAAATGTCATCGGGACTGTCATTCTTGCAATTCCCAATATATGTGTTGGACAGTAATATTGATCTTTTCCAATTATTTTCAAATATTACCCGTTCCCGTCCTCTTCACCCCCACTACCCCTATGGCAGCAACAAAGGATAATTTTTCTCGTACCGCTCCCAGGACCGCCCCCCCCCCCTCTCCGACACAACTCCAAGGGAGGTGGGGATGTCTTATCCTTACAGTATATGTATCCTCATTTATTCAGGAATGCACATAACTGAAGAGATTGTACTGAGCCAAGATACACGTTATATGAAATTATTATCTGAACTGTTCTGTTATTAAAATTCTGGTATTTTCTTTTGGTGAACGCGCAGTAGAAGTCCTATCTGACAGCATGTCTGGACGACTCCTACCTTCCAGTCGATATTCTTCGTCGACAATTTGTTTCACTAACTTTATGTACTGTTGTAAAGTCCTTAGAAATTCTTTAAGAACGTGGCGCTCTACTGCTTTTCAGTCGAACCACTTCGTTTTCACGGTATTGCTGGTTAATACAAGGACATCCACTGCCGCAGAACGTTTGATTATCTAATTTTCGTTTGAAGCTACATGATACCCCATAAATGATAATTTGAGAAATAAATATGACGTTCGTGTTGTCATTTGTTGGTCACTGGCGTCATCAGCACAGTGGTCGAAGACACACGGGGTTGAAGCTTACACCTTACCTGAAGGTGATGTAAATGTGATTATAATTCTTTTGGTTCACTATAAACTGTCTTTTTCTGGCACTCATAAGAAAAGTTACAGTAGGCGTCAAATATATGTCTTCGAGGTCATGAGTGGATTTCTGTCTTCTTTTATTTGTAGTTATAAGTTGAAGTGCCTCAGTCAATGATCGGTGCTAAAGTAACGTTGAAAAATAAAGAGTCACATCACGCGATAGTTGTGATTGTTCTCCAAGAAATAGGCGGTGCTATATTTTTACGCACACCTCTCAGGAAATTAATATCAGGCAACGAGAGAAACTACGTTTGTTCCCTGCTACTGGAACAAGATGTTTTCGACGAGCTTAAATGTACGTAACAACACTGCAGTATACAGACCACTAAAAAAAGACTCCTTGTAGAGTAGTTTCAGATTAGTATCTGCACGACACAGGTGATTTTTATGTCGCCGTCGGTGTAATTACGCGTTGTCCTTGCATGTGATGCTGCTTTTACTGTGGTAGCGACAATATTCTCCTAACACATTAAAATGATAACCGGCGGTAATGTGTCATCATGCCGCACAGCAAGTCCAACGAAGCATGGCAGCAGATAAGCGATAATCTATGGCGTCCCGTTGTGTAACAGTAGATTTGTGGCTCTATCGCCACCGCTGATAACCGACAGATTTAACGGGTCATAGGCTAGTCACGCAATAAAACGACTATGAGGAAAGCTTTTGTTATTAGTGATGGTAACCCTTAAGAGCAAATAAAAGATTATAAACAGCATGCGCAGTATGTGGAGCAGTAGGCATAACTCATGTTGTGTATTAATAACCGCGACTCATAGAATGTCTATTTTGGAATGGATGCTATTCTGCACACAGTTTGGTATGTACATGGACTGTTTACTGTGTTCAAGTACTGCTCCTTGAGTCAGTGTTTTACATTTATGGATTGTGTAGACTTTCGAAGTGACAAATAGCCTACCTATGCTCTTGAAACACAACTGCTTTAACAGGACAAATAAATTAATTCTCGGAGAAAAGTATAAATTAAACGATCATAGCTTGATTTGAACTTGAGAAATATAGTGGCAGAGTTGTGCTATTAGGCAATATTCTTGTTTGTCGTACTGACGCATCAATTCTACTTTAACTAAGGTTCTCTCGTAACTTTGTTTCACCATTATAGTGTGTGGTGTTATGCCACATCTGTGCCTAAATTTAATTACTTTTTTTTGTTAATCTTAAACGTACAGTATTGAAAGATTCATGTCGGTGTTAGGTAGCGAAATGCGTATACGTCACATCAAGTGACGATGAGCTCAGAGCATGAGAACGGTGGCATTGGTAAGAGCCGTATTGTGCTGGAACCACCACAGACACCAGGTGGTCACCTGCGAGGCTTGGCGTGAAGAAGCGTAACATTCATTATTTGTATTTACTGCTAGAATGTTGATGTACATCTTCAAAAATGCTGCTGACGTTAGCTGCACTGACATATTGTTATCAATGATTTCTATAACTTTCAGTCGGCATGATGACACTAATTACAAAGTTCAGTTAGTACTGATGTCACTGTCAGAACCAATCACAATCGTGCCGTAAACGGACTGGTGGCAAAATGTTAAGACAGCTCACTACCAGTCTGCAAACTTTTTTCGGGAATGTAATACATGAATGCGTGTGTAAAACGTGAGCTCGCGTAAAAACGGAATAGTATTTTAAAACAGACGCATTTGTGCAATCTTGTGTTGGTCTAACTAGTCGATTATGAGTTTCCGGCGAGACAATAAGTGATTTGTTGTGTGAAGTGTGATTTCGCGTAAAGACGGACCGAATTGTTAAGAATCGCTTCAAAAACAAGTATATGCCATCTCGTTTGAATTTTAAAATCGTCTAAAGCATTTTCTTGTGACGTTTTACGGTGCTCTCGAAATAATGAGTATCTGAAAAATTCGCTGTAAACAGTAATTGTAGACTGGCTCTAGCAATCCTTTATTTTCTTTTTGATTGTATTAATAAAACGAAATTAGGTGGCATACCAATATTTCATAATTTCATTTTCGAATAGCACTGAGATCTTTCGCATTTGCCGGTCCCTGTGCCCGAGCGGTTCTAGGCGCTACAGTTTGGAAACGCGTGACCGCTACGGTCGCAGTCTCGAATCCTGCCTCGGGCAAGGATGTGTGTGATGTCCTTAGGTTAGTTAGGTTTAAGTAGTTCTAAGTTCTGGGGGACTGATGACCTCAGAAGTTAAGTCCCATAGTGCTCAGAGCCATTTTGTTTCGCATTTGTCACTTCGTTAAGCACCACTCATCGCACGCACTTCATCTTCTGCAGTCCGTGGAGCAGAAACTGATAGGGACGACGGCTACGAGTCATTTTTGCAAGACAAGAGCTAAGCATTTTGCCTCCAGTTGTGCTAGAAAAAGTGTGCGTGGACATTAAATTCAGAAATCCACTGTGTTTGTCGCATCTGGAGTATCTATCTGGTGGGCTTCATTACATTTAGAAACACACCGCGTAGCACATGTGGGTTACAGTTCGCATTTGCCAGGAAACAGCTAACAGCAGGGGCCTTGCCGCAATTTGAACACCGTTTTCCGTCAGAACTCCGAAGTTAAGCGCTGTCCGTCTTGGCTGACACTTGAATGGGTCACCATCCAGGTATGCAGAGTTCTGTTGGCAAGTAGGGTGCACTCAGCCATTGTGAGACCAACTGAGGCGATACTTGATTGAGGAGTAGCGGCACCGGTCACCGAAACTGACAACGGCCGGAATAGCATTGTGCTGACCACATGCTCCTCCGTATCCGCAACTGGTGAAGTGTAAGGGCTGAAAAGAACATGGCGGCCGGCCGGTACCGTTAGGGCATCAAGGCCTGTTCGAATGGTGTTGTTTGTTAAGAAACTGCTAATGATTCAATTGGCTCTGAACACTATGGGACTTTACTTCTGAGGTCATCAGTCCCCTACTACTTAGAACTACTTAAACCTAACTAACCTAAGGAAAACTTACATGATGTGAACATTGATAACAGCATTAGCTTCACCAATTTTGCAACTGTAAAAGGTGTACTCATAAGTATCACTGACCTCGACAGGAAAAAAAAAAATGTATAAAGTATCTTGTGTATCTATGATGGGAAGACAGTGAACCGAATCGACGATGTATTGATGTTTTTGTTGTGGTCGTCAATCCAAAAATGCAGCCCTTCATGCTACTCTATCCTGTTGAAGTCTCTTCATTTCTGAATAACTACTCAACGTACATCCTTCCGAATCCGCTTGCTGTATTCGCCTCTTCGTCTACTGTTTTTATGCCCCACACTTCCCTCTAGTACTAAACTGATGATATCTTATCGTCTCAGAATGTGTCCTTCAAGCAGGCCCTTCTTCCAGTCTGGTTTGCCACAAATTTCTTTTCTCCCCAATTCTATTCAGTTTCACATCAGCTGCATGATCGACCCATCTGACCTTCAACATTCTTCTACAGCATCACATTTCCAGATCTTCAGTTCTTTTCCACTAAACTGTTTATCATCCAAGTTTCAATTCCATGAATTCTTTCACTCCAGACAAATACCTTCGAAATAGACTTCTTAAAACTTAAATGTGTGTATTCGGTATTGACAGACTTTCTCCTTCAGAATTGCTTTTCTTCCCATTACCATTGTAAATTTTATATCATCTCTACTTCAGCCTTCATCAGCTTTTTGCTGCCCTTGTAACAAAACTCAGTCTAATTCCCTCCGCATCGGCTCATTTAATTCGACTACGTTCCACGCTTCTTGTTTTGCTTTTGCTGGCGGTCATTTTATATCCTTCTTTCAAGGCACGGTCCATTCTGTTCAGCTGTTCTTCCAAGTCCTTTGGTGACTGACAGAATTACAAAGTCGTTGACAAACCTCGAAGTTTTTAATTCTTCTCCCTAGACTTTATGTCATACATCAAACTTTTCTTCGGTTTCCTCTACTTCTTGCCCAGTGGACAAATAGAATAACATCTTGGGTAGGCTACAACCCTGCTTCAGTCCCTTCTGAAGCACTGCTTTCTTTACATGCCCCCCAACTCTTATAACTGCCGTCTGGTTTCTGTACGAGTTGTAATTAGCCTATCGCTTTCTATATTTTGGTCCTGCCACCTCAGAATTTCAAAGACAATATTCCAGCCAGCACTATAAAAAGCTTTTCTAAGTCTATAAATGAAAGCTTTGGGCTACCCGTACCTTAATCTGTCTTCTAAGATAAGTCTAGGGGTCAGTACTGCCTCGCGTGTTTTTAGACTTCTCCGAAATCCAAACGATTCTTCCTCGAGGTCGTTTTATCAGGTTTCTGATTCGTGTTATTATTTTGCAAATATGACTTATTAAACTGATAGTTCGATAACATTCAGACTTGTCAGTAACTACTTCCATTGGAGTTGGAATTATTACGTTCTCATACATCTTGCACACCAGAAGTAAGAGGTAGTTCATTCCTGCCTCTTCCAAGACTATCAGTAATTCTGGCGGGATATCACCCACTCCCGGGACCTTGTTCGCCTTAGATCTTTATGTACTCTGTCAGATTCTTCTCACGATACCATATCTCTCATCCCGTCCGAGCCGTGGCGCAATTGAGTTCTGAGGGTTGGGTACAAACCAGAAAATAATAAGGAGGGCAGGTAGACCATGAAAAAAATCAGCACGAGGATTACAGAATGTTACTCCCCTTTATCGGCAAGCAGTTCCATGGATCCACGGTCCGCCGCAGCTGTTACTCACTGGTGCCGATGAAAGCCATGTAGAAGAGCGCAGCCAGGCCACTGGCGGTCGTCCGACACGAATGTTACCAACTTACCGACGCGATGTCGGCCTGCTGTTGTAGTCGACGCTGACCCCGTAGAAGTACTCCGGTATCTTCGCTCGGCGCAGGCCCTCCTTGGGCAGCTCGTGAACCCACAGATACCAACTCTTCCGGCTGCTTATTGGCAATGGGGCCGCAAGAGGGATAGTCGATACTACACCCGAGGCAATGGCGCCAGAAGGAACAGTCTACTAACTCAATGGCGCTACGGCTCACCATTCTCATCTATGCCCCTCTTCCGTTTCTATAATATTTATTTCAAGCTCATCTCCCTTTTATAGACGATCTATGTACTACTTCCACCTTCCAGCTCTGTTTGCTGAGTGGTTTTCGCTCTAAGTGCTTGATATTTAGTCAGATGCTTCTTTTTTCTCCAAAAGTCTCTAGTTTTTCTTAATTTTCGTGTAGGCGGTATCTGTCTTTCCCCTAGCGATATTTTTATTATGCTTCTAAATTCTGACATTAGTCCTCCAGGCATTCCTTCTTAGCCATATAGCTCTTCCTGCCGATTTCAGTTTTTAGACGTTTGTGTTCTTCTTGCATGTTTCATGTACCTCATTTTTAAATTTTCTCTTCATCAACTGAAACCATTATCTTCTGTTTCATCCAAGGAGCTATATTAGGTCTTGTATTTTTACCTGTTTGATCTTCTGCTGCGTTAACTATTTCATCTCCGAAAGCTTCCCATTCGTCCTCTACTGTACTCCTTTCCTCTCTGTTGGTCAATCATTACCTACGGCTCCTTCGGAAGCTCTCAACAACCTCTGACACTTTCAGCTTATACAGATCCCGTCTCCTCAATTTCCTACCTTCTTGTAATTTCTACAGTTTTAATCTACAGTTCATGATCAATAAATAGTGGTCACTCCACGTGTGCCCTAGGAGATAAGTGTCAGTAACGATTAAATTATGCTGTATGCAAAATTCTACGAGGCAGCTTCCTCTTTCGTTCCTTACCCTCATTGCATATTCAGTTACTATTTTCCTTTTTCTTCCTTTCCTGCTCCTGCGTTTTGCCTATTTGATTTTTGATTTATAACCTTGTATTCACCTGACCAGAAGTCCTGTTCCTCCCGTTGCTGAACATGACTAATTCCTATCTATGCATATCCCTTTTTAAATTTTCTAACTTACCTGTCCGATTGAGGATCTATCAGTTTCCGCTACGATCCGTAGAATCCCAGTTTTGTTTCTCCTGGGTAGTTCCCGCCCAGAGTTCCGAGTGGGGTATTGCTTTACTTCCGGAATATTTTACCCAAGAGGATGCTATCATCGTTTAACCATACAGTAAAGCTGATTGCCTTAGGGATAAATTACGGCTGTAGTTTCTCCTTGCTTTTAGCTGTTCGCAGTAGCAGTAGAGCAAGACCGTTTTGGCTGATGTTGCAAAGCCAGATCAGACCAGTCAACTATCCAAACTGTAGCCCTGCAACTACTGAAAAGACTGCTGTCCCTCTTCAGAAAACACAAGTTTGTCTGGCCTCTCAACACACACCTCTCCATCGTGGAGAGCTGTATCTTTGAGACACGCAAGGCTGCCTGCCAATGGCAAGATCCATAGTTCATGTAAAGCATGTATGGATGAATAAAGAAGTGTATAGAAAATGTCAAGGCTGCAAGAATGTGAAGCGGACCTCTACCTCGTCAGAGTACTTAGGCAGGCAACCGAGAGACCCATGAAGTATTTTAAGATAAGTATTATCTAAAAAGCTGGTGTATGCGTGAAGCTCTGGTCGGACGCAAGAGAGGACCTGTTACTCCTGATCATATCAGGCTGAAGCAGGAAAATGCGTTGAAAGGGAAGTAGTTTTGGTACTGTGCAAGTTACACAGAAACTAGGTCTATCGAAAAGGAAGTCTGCGTCATGTTCCCAGGGGGCTTAGAATCATTCACTAGGTGCTTGTTTCGTGGTGAAGAGAGCGCTATGTATCTATCTTGCAGATTTTAAATGAATGAACACCTGATTTTCACCTATAACAATGGACACAAATAAACACAGTCAAACGTATAAATTGTTTTGCCCTTACCAAAGAGAGACGGTCTTGGACAAAGGTACCAAATGTCCACTATGAAATCATCTTTAGAGATCGTAATGCAAAAATAGGCCAAGAAGCAGTCTTCAAATGAACCGCCGGTAAGCACACCTTATATAACGTGAACAACGATAACAGCATCTAGTCTGACTAACTGTGCGACTGCAAAAGGCGTGTTTGTAAATAGTACTGACTTCGAAGGGAAAGGAATATATAAACGAACTTGGATATCTCCGAAATGGAAGACAGTAAACCAAATCGACCGCATGTTGTTAGAGACAAGAACAGGGAAGCGAATACCAAATGTCAAGGTGTCAAGACGTTCTGTATGTCGATCGGACCACATAGTAGTAATGTAGGCAACATGGAGACCCAGGAAGTGCAAAGGAATGCAAAAAGTCGCTTGATATTGCCAGGAATCCTTGAACAGTAATAATGCAGGAGGCACCAGATAGATCAAACTGACTGACCGTTTTGAAGTAATGGACCATGAGGAAGAGAGATATACCGAGATAGAGCAGTACTGGAAGATAATTGCAGATTCTGTTACAGAAACAGCCCAAGGATTAGTTGCAAAATGAATTATAGAAAACGAGAGATGTTTGATGAGTAATGTGAGGAAGCCATCCGAGAGAGACAGCGGACAAAATTACTATGGTCACAACGTAACATGCAGGAACAAGGAAAGTCAGAGATGGAAGAGTACGACGGGGAGCACAGGTCACACCAAAGAATGAAAAGACAACGTATGTAAGAAGAATCATTGAGGAAGCTCAACAAGGCTTTTGTGGTAATAAGTGTAAAGAACTATATTGAAAAACGAAGACTTTTAAGAAGGATCAAATCGGTAACACAAATTCACACAAAATATGAATGCAAGGGTGCTAACGGAAGGTGAAAATATAGGAAGAAGATGGATGTAGTACTTGAGGGGCCTACTAAATTGTGAAAAGCAAGTAAATTTTTCGAGTATAGTGAACCAGTGACAATGGATCAAAAATATTGTCCACCAGTCATCAGGTAGTCAAGAAAGATTAAAAACCATAAGAATGGCAACGAGACTATAAATTAGTAGTGTAGAGACTGTGTACATGACCATAGAAAGAAAGCACCATAATCTCCAAGAGCTACCAGCGATTTGCTTCAGGTATAATGATACGAAACAATTGAAGTTTCTGGGTTAAATTTTTTTTCTGAAGTAACATCAACTGCAGCAAAGTTTAAGGAAATACTGCAGAAGGGCCAGAGATGTTATTACTCTCTAAACACTGTGTTAAAATCTATCAACACATTTTGGCAACGAAAACTAATTCTACATAGAGCATTAACAAATGCTAGTGTCTCTCAAACATGAGGTATTCGAAAACAATGCCTTACTCCCCGTCTTGCATGTGAGAGAAAGGTGTTCTGCAAAATATGTGATCCAGTCTGGTATCCTATTACTGGTAATGGAGACGTCGCCACAATGCCGAGCTAGAAGAACTATGCAAGAAACGTAACATCACTGGAGTGATAAAAGGAAAAGACTCCAGCGGGATAGACATGAAATCTGAGTATAAGAAACAAGATTCGCCAAATTTGTATTAAGTGAATCCCATCATGCCCAATTCACACAGAAATGGCGTGTCGCGGACGTATGATGTGGGCGTGGCGCTGTTTCACACCTCCATTTTAACAAATGAAGCAATTCACACAGAGATCGTGTGGCGGCAACACGTCGCTTCGCGGAGCACCAGAGGGAGGCCGGGATGAGACGTGCAAGTGGCGCGCTGTTACTTGCATTAATTTGATTTCACCCAATATGTGTAAAAAAAGTGTTGTATGCACATGGTGCAAAGCTTCATCTGTCTCCGTAGATAGTTTCCCAGTAACACTTTTTACGTAAAAAATTAAACACCTCTTTTTTAAGATTCGTGCGTGTTCTCCACCTTGCAGTCTTCCTCATTCAATTTTGAGGAAAATATTTGGAAAAAAATAGAGAAAGGTTTTTTTCAACTCCTTGTAGTCTGATCTCGGTTTACAGTGAGCTGGTTGTTTTTTCGTTGTTGCCCTTAGTTATTGCAATTCATCTCAAATAAGTAAACAACCTGACATTGTTTGAAAAGTTAGCAGTGAAGAACGCAGTCGCTGGCCAGCTACCGATTGATGGTTCTTAGGTCATAAATTCCTGCATACGAAATACAGCTAACATATCGGAATTGTTTTTAACGATGGAATGAGATCGATAACTCTTTCCAGTCCCGAGTAGAAATGTGATGTATTTTGACGTTTGGTCATGAGCTACGACCAGCAACGTTCGACGTAATGGCTGCGCATTATGCGAATTTGAGATTTGTGTTTCTCTTTCGTATGTGGCTTAATAAGACATTTACAAACACATTTTAAGTTAATATTGCATTAAGAGTTGTTTTTATTCTAAAACTGGAGGTAAACAATTGCAGACTCAGAGGCAGAGTTAGTTACATGCTACATAAGTAAATTTTTCTTGTCTGCACCAACACTTTCGTTCACGAAACATTCAATAACTACTTTTGTTCACATGTTGTCGGACAAATGGCTTGTGTTCCAGAGAGCAGTGAATGAGAAATGAGATTTTGCTATTGATATAACTAAAGTGTTATGGGTTTTTGGGTCCTTCATACTTACCTATTTGGGCTTTCTTTGTGCACGCAGTCTATGCGAGGTAAAACGCAATATTGCATATTTTTGTGAAACTTACTACACAGTTACTTGTGCTACGTTTAAAAAAGGGTATCTTTCTATTTTTCTGAACGAAAAAAGTTGTACCTGTCCAGTAGCAACGTTGTGCTTCTGAAACCCTGGTTTTCTGTGTTGTTTATTGAGAAAGCATAACAACTCAGCTCAAAGCACATGTTGCAACACAAATCGGCATAAAAGGTACGGAAAAATTTAACACTGTTCCTGCTGCAGTTACACTAAACAAGAACAGCCAGCATTTATGTCCTCAATCAATGGATTTTGTCTGACAGATATGCGAATCCATTGTTCACTTTGTACCAGTTAAAAGAAATTCCGTTTTTCAACTGGGATATACTCTCAAATGTCAAGTTGGCACTGTTTACTAACAGAAATTTATCACACAATACAGGGAAGCAGTTATCTTTTCCAGCGTTAGATTTTTTTCGCAGCACCTGTTGGGTTCTTAGCAATTCTTTAACAAATCGACGGTTCCTGGATGTGCTGACGTTTCCTTCTCCTTAGTGTATTAGGGTTGATAGATGAACCGAGCGAGGTGGCGCAGTGGTTAGCACACTGGACTCGCATTCGGGAGGACGGCGGTTCACTCCCGTCTCCAGCCATCCTGATTTAGGTTTTCCGTGATTTCCCTAAATCGTTTCAGGCAAATGCCGGGATGGTTCCTTTGAAAGGGCACGGCCGATTTCCTTCCCCATCCTTCCCTAACCCGAGCTTGCGCTCCGTCTCCAATGACCTCGTTGTCGACGGGACGTTAAACACTAACCTTCTCCTCCCTCCTTGATAGATGAAATGTGTAACCAGACGTACTGAGTTATTTTGGTTGAGACTCCGTGCAACACGTGGCCTAGTGTACTAAGATCTCTGAAATAATTGTGCCCCATAGCGAGCAATTTCTCGTTTACAGTAGCGCAGTATTTACGGATGACAGGGTTTAGGTAGAGTGCCTTAATACTTTGAAGATTTCTCACAAAATCAGCAATGTTTAGGCTTACGTTCAAACTAAAATCATTTTAAAAATGGATGATGAAATCATTCCAGTATCGTTTCTTTTCTCTGAATGATGTCCTTCACTTTGTCTAACACAATGTAGAAACACTTTGGAGACTTTCTGTAAAAATGCTGAAAATGTTCGGGATAAATGTTCAGTTCTTTCATTACGTCGAATGTACCACATCTCCTCCCTTTTTTAATCGTAAAGGACGTACCCAACATCATCTTCGCTGCTCAACAACGAAAATCATTTTAAAAATGGACGATGAAATCATTCCAGTATAGTTTCTTTTCTCTGAATGATGTCCTTCACTTTGTCTAACACAATGTAGAAACACTTTGGAGACTTTTTGTAAAAATGCTGAAAATGTTCGGGATAAATGTTCAGTTCTTTCATTACGTCGAATGTGCCACATCTCCTCCCTTTTTTAATCGTATAGGACGTACCCAACATCATCTTCGCTGCTCAACATTTACAAGTTACAAAATATACAGATGAAAGTAATATACCTTCGTCTCATGAAGACGACACATTCTGATCCATTTATAGTACGACCGTCCCTCGTCTCTCTGACTGCGGCTATTCAGTGTGAATTGCTCACATCCCGTGCGCGTTACGTCCATGACTCGCCGCCGCCAGGCGTCCACGACACGCTATGTCTGTGTGAGTTGGGTCTTTGGGGACATATAGGAATGGCGGGTGGATATAGTACGATAAAACTAGCTACAGGGGAACGTCAGGGAACTGGAGACAGATAGCGGAATTCTAAAGTGGATGGAGAGCCTTAACTGTGGAGTCACGAGGTCCTCTCGGCCTGATCGCGTAAAGTGTAAAAAGTTACGGCATTAACCGAGCTTGAGAAAGCAAGTAATAAATAGAATTAAATATCAACTAAATTAGAATTCTAAAATAAAATCACAGCTCCAGTTGTTGTTTTATCTGCATTTAAAAAACTCAATCAGTTTCAGACCACGGGGCTACTATGTAGCTTCCGTTGGAGTTCGTTGCTGGAGCGTATACCGAACACAGTGCCATTCTGATGCAGATATATTAGCAGCAACATGTAGACAACGGATTAGTAGGGCAATCGTGCCTTCCCATCTGTCCGCGGTAAACGCTGAAACGCAAACTATGGCGACATTATTAACAAATGCGTCGGAATAGGACCAACGTGCTGCTGTTCTTTTCTTGGTTTCGAAGGAGAAACATCGGCAGGCATCCATCGCAGAATAAATAATGTGTTTGGGGCAGCATGACGGTCGAAAACCACCGCTGTGGAATGGTCTGCGACGAAGGATGCTGTTGCTTCATGATAAATACTCATTGTCGTAATATCCTGAATGTCGTAAAGCAGAAGTTATGCCAATTCAAGTGGGAGACACTCGAGTACTCGCCTATAGGCCTCATCTGTCACCGCGTGATTATCACGCCTTCCGCCCGTTCAGTAAGGCCTCGAAGCGTCGGCGACTCCTGTCGGACGAAGACATGGAGTAGGCAGTTACGGACTTCTTCACTCAGCAGGACACTATATTTTACCAAACATGCATTTCCAGCCCGGTGCGTCAGTGGGATGTCTGCATCAGTGATCGTGGCGGTTTTGCCTGATTAGCATACCGATTCTGGGCTGTGCGGTTTTCGAACGGAAACACGTTGATCGACCCTTACATGTATGAAGTTCACAGAATGAAAACTGTTGATGAACAAGACCAGTACTTACAACAAATGATGTCAACCATGCTATCAACACTCGCACAGAGCAAATTGTGTGTGGTGGCAGAGAAAGATATTAAAAGCCTCAAGCGAAAAGCATTTCCATGAACGAATCCGTGTGTGGACGCCATGAGGAAAATGAATTATGCCTGATGGTAATGATTTCCCGATGGTTGCAGCACCGTCGTAATGGTTAGGGGTGTCATTGAATACACAGCACGATCACCTCTGGTTCGTACATCCGGAAATTTGAACAGCAGACGTTGGATTTGTGATATGCTGTGCAGTATCGTCGAGGTCTCCACAACGTTACAATTCAACAAGATAACGCAAGACCTCGCTTTGCCCGTGCTGTCCTGACCTACCACTATTCGGAGGGTGTTCGACTGCTGTCTTGGTCACCATGTTCTTCCGATACCTCACCCACTGAAGACATCTGGTTCTGGAACAGTGGGGGCTCGTACGCAACCACTCGCCAGTCACTTCGTTTGGTGAACTCTGGCACAGAGTTGAAGCGCCATGGAATAACATGCCCGTTTCGAACAGACAAGCTCAGTCGATTCCATGCGCAGCCGCGTTGGAGCCATTACTACTACTGGCCGAGATGGTGGATCTGAGAAAAAATTTATCACCTCGCATAGCCTCAAATTAATTAAAGATTTTGTGTATCCTTCCTACTGGGTTGTACATGCACAATGACCAAAATTTCGTTATTTTCGATCCGGGATGGTGTTGCAGTTTCAGTGAGCGTTGGTGTATGTACGAGGTGTGGTCATAAAATAACGGGACTGATGCTGTAACGGAGCAAGTACGTATGCACCTAAAATGAACGGTCAATAGCTGTGAAGTATGAAGCCTTGTCATTCGAATGCGACATCTGTGGTGTCTATAGACGGAGCAGTGCAGCCGTGTACTTCGCCTATCTAAGAGCTATTATTTTGTCTTACCGGAAAAACGATAGGTGTAATAATAGAGCCGCGAATTGTCATGAAGTTTCACATGAAATGGAGAAATTGCTACCGAAAAGTGTCTTTCACTAAAATAAGTGTGTGGCGAAGACTATTTATCATGCAGGTGAGTTTATGACGTACTGAAGTGTTCAAAGACGGCCGAGAAGATGTTAAAGATGAATCCCGCCCGATACAGACTTCAACATCAAAAACTGATGAAAATATCGAAAAATTTGGTAATGATTCCATCTGACTATACGATCGATTGCTGAAACTGTAGGAACTGACAAAGAATGTGTGAGGCAAATTGTACATGACAAAGTGTGTGCAAAACTGGTGCCGAAAGTTCTCACGAGCGAACTACAAGAAGTTCGTGAAAATGTTCGCGCTGACCGATTACCACCATATTGATCTTACTGTTGGAAATAATAACAGGGGACTAATCTTGGTTTTTCATCTATAATTCAGAAACTAAGGGGATATTCATGTATTGGAAGGGTCCAGCTTCACCAAGAGCACAAACCGCTCGAATGAACAAATCGAGATTCAAAGCAATGATGATCTTTATTGATATTCATGGAATCTTACATCTTCGCTGGTTTCCTAAAGGTCAAACTACTAATCAACACTAGTGCCTTAAGGTTCTTGCTTAGCTTCGTGAGAAAACAATGGGAAAAAAGCAGCATTGTGCAAGAAGAAGTCATGGGTTCTGCATCAGTACAACGCATCGGTTCATGCCACTTTGTCTGTTAACAGGTTTCTAACGAAGCACAGCATCCCAATGTCAAACCACCCTCCTTATTCACCAGACGTAGCACCATGGGTCTCCTATATATCCCCCAGTTTCAAATCTGCATTGAAAGGAACAAGATTCCAGTCTTCCTAGGCAGTGAAAGAAAAAAGCAAGCTCGCATCATAAAAGAGCTCACAGAGGAAGACTTCTAGCGCTGTTTCTGTCAATGGAAAACTCTCATGCAGCGTTGTAGTTATAGAGTATCCGGTATTCAGGGTGACAATAACTAGTTATGGATGTTTTTGGAACAAAATGTTTGGCGCTATAGTACCATTATTTTACAGCTAAACGTCGAATGTTTTGGGGTGGTTAAACCTACACTTGAACACAGCTGCCGCCATTACACAAATCAGAGTTTTCGTCTTCATAAGACTGGATTTAGAGATGGCCTCTGTGTTTCATAGCAAACGTAAATGTCGTCACGTTAAGTGGAGAACTACACAAACCACGTGACTAAGAGGTTATCCCACGTGCTACTGGCACTCGACGTGACAATGGTCAAAGGGGCATATCAGCACACATTACTACCATACCGAAGCTTCCCTGTACAGGGAATTCTCCGAAATCGTTGAGACACTGACCGCCTTTAGCAAGAGCGTATCTTAAGTGCCTGCATTTTAGGAAAACCGCCGCCGCCAGAATGAACTACTATAGGGAGGAACATGATAAAGACGGAATACAATGAAGTAGCTCAATTGCTAATTCAGTGCTGGAAACCATAACCATAACCATTAGGAGTGATTTAAAATGGAATGATCATATAATGTTGAGCGTCGGTAAAGCAGATGCCAGACTGAGATTCATTGGAAGAATCCTAAGGAAATGCAATCCGAAAACAAAGGAAGTAGGTTACAGTACGCTTGTTCGCCCACTGCTTGAATACTGCTCAGCATTGTGGGATCCGTACCAGATAGGGTTGATAGAAGATATAGAGAAGATCCAACGGAGAGCAGCGCGCTTCGTTACAGGATCATTCAGTAATCGCGAAAGCGTTACGGAGATGATAGATAAACTCCAGTGGAAGACTCTGCAGGAGAGACGCTCAGCAGCTCGGTACGGGCTTTTGTCAAAGTTTCGAGAACATACCTTCACCGAAGAGTCAAGCAGTATATTGCTCCCTCCTACGTATATCTCGCGAAGAGACCATGAGGGTAAAATCAGAGAGATTAGAGCCCACACAGAGGCATACCGACAATCCTTCTTTCCACGAACAATACGAGACTGGAATAGAAGGGAGAACCGATAGAGGTACTCAAGGTACCCTCCGCCACACACCGTCAGGTGGCTTGCGGAGTATGGATGTAGATGTAGATGTAGATGTAGATGTAGAAGACAGCCACACCGTCCAAAACCACGTCCTCGCTATACATAAACCACCATCGCAGACGCGTACTTCCACTCGAGGCCATTGCAGAAATTAGCATGGGCACACGAACATCACCATTTCATTCTTACAGCATTAGTGAATGTCACGGGTGTGGAGGTACACATAAGTAACGTTAACGACAGGACATCAATACGTCGAAGTGTGTGAGGCTATTACAAGACCTCACTATTCTATAAGTCACCCACTGTTATTGTACTAAATTTTACTGTGATCATGTCATTAATAGCATGTTTAGGCAGTAAGACTCAAATTCATTTATTCTTCACCGGAACACGCCGTAAACAGCGAACAAAGAAGTGCGGATTGTGAGACGTTTCTAATAGGTTATATGTCTGTAGCTCAGCGTGTTCGGTCAGAGAGCTGGTGGGCCTCTGCAATAAAAAAAAAAAACAAAAACTGAGTGCAACGATCAACAAACGAACTTGAACGGATGTCAGGTGACGTCCGCAACTTCCTAACTCAACGATAAAAAAAAAAGAAAAGTCTGGAATCACGTGACCGCTGCGGTCGCAGGTTCGAATCCTCCCTCGGGCATGGAATTGTGTGATGGCCTTGGGTTAGTTAGAGTTAAGTAGTTTTAAGTTCTCTGGGACTGATGACCTCAGATGTTAAGTCCCAAAGTACTCAGAGCCATTTGAACCATTTTTTAACGAAACTTCAGATCTAAAAATCGGTAAGGAAATTAAAGTTTTTCATTACTTGTTAGGTAAGAGTAATATTTCATGCTACAAAATATAAAAATCTTATTTTAAATGACAAACTTGCTGGAAGATTTAAATGTTAGTCAGTATCGAGCAGTAGCCTACTTGACACCTTTTTACCTTTGTTTAACCAGTAAATTATTTGTCAAGCACTTATTAATTTCTGCCAATCTCTGTTAAGATTAATAAGAATTTTTCATTTTAATCATAAACATAAGATATATTTCATGAACCGAACTAGGATCCTGTCACAGATAACATAACTTGGTTCAACAACTGTCGTCCTACAAATGTTTGTTTAACTTTTCCATTTATTCGAAAAAGAACGCACACTAAATGCAAGCCAGAGTGTTTTTACAGTACTAAAAGAAGAATACATGGCGTGTATGCGACGACACCAAGCGCCGCTTCGGCGTTGGCGAGTGTTAAATAACCATATCCTCAGTACTTACGTAATTAGCTCCTGTTTTATTTTTTTTTAATATTTACCAATTGCTATAGAACATCATATAAGCAAACCATATTTTACGTGCAAGACCGATAATCGTCGAGGTTCTAAATCCTTCAAACTGTACGTATTTTAGCACCACGTCCGTGCTATGATATGCGTATTTGTTCTCTGTTGATGCACTCTCTTCGCTACCTCCATCTTTCCCTCTGGCGTACTTTTTGGCTTCCTAATATGGACCTCCACCTTTTCCTATTATATAGCTACAATTCTATTTACTCTCTACATGGACCAATAAATTATATAATATTTTACAGTTTACATTGCACGTATGGGTAGTGTCCATATTCAGTACAAAATCATAAACAAACGTAAGTAGTAACCAGTACACACAAAATACGCATAATACGTTATTTATAAAACATCAGAAATTACGAATGATATGTATCGTTTGTTTTACAATGCTATGGTTTGCGCCAGCCAATACGGCACCGTCCAATTTTACTGTGGAAGAAAGTTTACATGGGTCATTACTATATCTTGTCCAAGTGCGCCTATACGATAGTTCGTAGAAGAGGGTGGGGAGGTCTGCCCTATGGTGTGGAGTATTTGTAATATTTTGAAGACGGATGGTGACTTGTAAGCAACTATAAAAAAGTTCCAATTCCGCTCCTGTTAAAAACCTGTGTAATACGGAATTTTAAATCATTCAATTGAAAGAGAAAAGCCTGAATATATGTTTTCCTGTCCTGAGAGATTCACGGGTGGGGGGGGGGGGGAGGGGGCAGATATAAGAACAGGGTTTCGGCCCTTGACCTTGTATTATCTAATCGGTGAATATCATAAAAATGAGCCGACTAATATGCACAACTTTGTTCGCCTACAATAGGCTGCAGGTTCTTTGTATCGCATTTAATGGTGTTACGTGAGAGGAAAAATGCAGAAGACCAATAGGCATTCAATATTGGAGGTATTAGCTGTTGGCCGTACTGAGAAACCGTAAGAAGAAAAGAATACATTTAATGGTATCTGTTGTGTTCGCAGTTGTCCCTAGCCATGAGGGATTCAAGTCAGAAAATCGACTCCTGTCATCTGCAATTGTTAATTGTTGTCAAAGTGTCCGCCTTACGAGGCACGAAGTTGAATAGCGGGGGAGAGAGAAACCGACAGAGGCAATAACTGGCGACTGGAAGCGGCTCCTTGTGCAGCTGGTCAAATTTTTCAAATTATTCGAGAAAAATATTTAAATGTGGCTTTCATATGCAAGTTCACGTCCACACTTATCCCTCACCCGTCAGGATTTCCCCCTACCACTGTACAAAAATATCCGACTTCCCGAACTTTTCTCGCTATTTAATCTTTTTAGACCTCTATTGACTGGCTATTTCGCCACCAGCATAGTGAGCTGTTTCGTTAGCATTAGTATCTTGAACGTGCCCCTTGAGAGCAATGAAAGGAAAACGATTGTTTTGGACGTCACACTAAAACTAATTACGTTGACAGATCTATCCAAACCTAACCGTCACATGCAAAGTTGTTTCGCAGACTGATGACATGACGAACACAACGTTGTTATTGTTTCTGATGATAAAATTCACAAAATTAAGTAAAATTTACACAAACGTCAGTTCTACAATTGGTTGACTAAACCAGTGGCGTAATAAAACCAGTCAATTAAGACTAAAAAGAGTCGAGTGTAGGAAATAATTCATGCAGTCACAAATTTTTGTGCAATAATAGGAGTGAGCGCCACGAACATCACACTAGAAATCCTGACCGTCGGGGTGACTGTGGTACACGGGGTGTGTCTGAAGCTCACTTTTGTACGTTTGTCTTTAATAACTCGGAAAATACGGCATGTGTCGAAAATGTATAGCAGTAAAAAATTTAACTACATTAAATTTCCTACAAAAGGACCATGTTCAGTTTTTCTGCAGGAGTAATGATTCACGCGTAGCGAGTGAGAGAATACGAATATCTTGCGCGTGTTTTATGAAGACAAAACATAACTTTCCGCATTACATAAAACGACTTCGACAGCAGCTGATAAGGATCACTAATTCATTAGTGTGTGAAAATGTTTCGACTAACTATTCTCATTAACCCCAATAGAATTTAGGTTATGAATTATGAAATACACTTTGCATCGCATTTAACAGTGTCATGTGAAGGAGAAAAAAAAGCATTAGGACGGTATGTATAATATACCGTAGCTTTTCTCTGCTGGGCTTACTGAGAAAAAAAAAACTATTTAATGGTTTCTGAGAAGTCCGCAGCCATCCCTAGCCATCAGGGAATCACGCCAGAAAATCAACGCCGGTGGTTTGTACTTGTTAATTGATGGCAAAGCGTCCCCCTTGCGAGGTACGAAGTTGAGACAAATAGCGGAGGAGTGGGAGGCGGGTGGAGCCAGTAATTGGCGCCTGCGAGGCGCTTCTCGTGCGACTGTGTGCTTCCACAGAAGGGGGACTGTGTCCCTCCGGACTGCACGCCTTCGGTAAAGGGGCCGCCAGTCGATTTGCCAAATATTTGAGAGCGGGCCGATTGCGCTTCCTCCAATTACCGGTTCCTTCAGGGCAGATCCGTTTCACGACCGCGCCTTGTGTAAATGAGGAAGCGAGAGAGAGGGTATTGTGCTTATTGGGCGTCGACATGGCTTGCTTTTGTGCCCGAGTACATTAAAGGGGTACCTCCGTATGGTTCCAGAACGAACATCAGTATTTCCCTCAAATTTATCGTTTGTGCTGTGTTACCACACTTTACTGATCCTCTGTCTCTTAGCTCTAATTTTAGAAGTACTAGCACAACTAATCATTTACCTAGTCTGATACTTGAATATTTAAATTTTACAGCACACGAGGCATATTGATACAGAGAATAGACTAAACAAAATAACCGGGGACCAAGTTCCCTTCTGGCTGTCTGTATTGTCCTGGAGCATACAGCTACAGAATTTTACTTGAAGGTACAACCTCGACTACAAAACATTTATAGTTCTGTAGAGCAGTGTGTTAGCTTAAGCACCTGCGAGAAAAAGGCACCATTGTTTCAGTCAATAAGAACGAAATGATAATTTCTTTCTGTGACATCTAACTGATAAACAGCTGCAGCGTCAAAAACAAAAAAAATGCTGTACTTGAGGGAAGTATACTCTCACGTTTCAAAGAAGTGATAGACTGGCAGCAAGAGGGCATTCATTGAAATCAATGGGAAAAGGTGGAAATCTGTTCCCGAGCGGGTTCGAAACCGTGTCTCCTGCTTACAAGGCAGATGCTCCAACCACTGATCCATTCGGGCACACTGGTCATATCAACTGCACGGACAACCTAGCAGGCCTTCCATCAAACTCAAATTCTTGACGTATCCACACACTGTTAATGTTGTGCCCCTAGCCCATTATCTTCATTATTCACGGGATTTCACTGATTTCCATAAGCGTTGGAGCCTGTGCTTGGTGGGCATCTGTACTGAAGAGATCATTCAGATTGTTGAGATGTGTGTGTGTGTGTGTGTGTGTGAGTGTGTGTGTGTATGTGTTCTTTCGGAAATGTCCAGAAGGAAGAACAGACACCATTATTTGATCCAGAAGCCATTAAGAACTAAGACACAGACGCTGGCTGCGATTGCCTGTGCACTGAAATAAGTATTCTCGTATAAACACACTCTTCTACCAGAGATGTGACAACAAAATGTGATCAGTCCCGAAAGAGTCCTATCCGCTTCCTTAAGAAGTGAGCAACCTCTTCTCCAGTATTAAGTCGTTACTCGCAGATGGAGATGAACAGACAAGGGAATAGTGGCGTAGACAAATGCAAGTTCAGTGAATTATGAAATCCAGGACGGTTATACAGTAGTTGAATGTTCTGAGCATGACAGAGCGAGTTCCGCTGCAGAAAGACGAAATATGGTTGATGCTAAAATCTTCTGAGCTAGGCAGCATCACAAAGTGGCAGAGGACACAAGAGAAGTTGTGGCACGTTATTTAACGCTTCCTGTAATGTCACGCTCTTGTATTAATCATCATGTTTTGTATAGTTATACTGCGGTCTACAGGAGGTATATAAACACACCAAAATAGGTTTTGCATTACCCCTGTTCCCTGAACTACTGAAGATAAACATTGATGGTGCATATTGTATCACAGACACAGTCTCTTTGACTGTTCTGAGATATCACTAAACCCTCCCTAAGATGTAAACAACCAAACATGAGCAGCGTCTATAAGACGGAGGGTGTCCGACAGCCGAACAGTTCCAGTCATTCCACCAGGAAGGTGTTACACGTCTCGTGTTGTCTGCAGTTCAACCATGCCTAGACGGTCAGTGCCGCTGTTCTATCGCGTCTGCATTGTTACTTTGCGCCAGGAAGGGCCCTCAACAAGGGAAGTGTCCAGGCGTCTCGAAGGGAATCAAAGCAATGTTGTTCAGACATGGAGGAGATACACAGAGACATGCCTCGCTCAGGCCGCCCAAGGGCTACTACTACAGTGGATCACCGTTACCGGCAGATTATAGCACACAAAAACATTGACAGCAACGCCACCATGTTGAATAATGCTTTTCGTGCAGCCACGGGACGTCGTGTTACGACTCAAACTGTACGCAATAGGCTGCATGATGCGTAACTTCACTCCCTGCGTCCATGGTGAGGTCCATCTTTGCAACCACGACACCATGCAGCGCGGTACATATGGGCCTAACAACATGCCGAAAGGACCGCTCAGAGCTGGCATCACGTTCTCTTCACTGATGAGTGTCGCATTTACCTTCAACCAGACAATCGTCGGAAACGTGTTTGGAGGCAACCCGGTCAGGCTTGACGCCCTAGACACACCGTCCAGCGAGTGCATCAGGGTGGAGGTTCGCTACCATTTTGCGGTGGCACTATGTGGGGACGACGTATGCCGCTGGTGGTCATGGAAGGCGCCGTGACGGCTGCACGATACGTGAATGCGATCCTCCGACCTATAATGCAACCACATCGGCAGCATATTGGCGAGGCATTCGTCTTCATAGACGACAATTAGTGTCCCAGCGTGCACATCTTGTGAATGACTTCCTTCAGGATAACAACATCAAAAATGGTTCAAATCGCTCTGAGCACTATGGGACTTAATTGCTGAGGGCATCAATCCTCTAGAACTTAGAACTACTTAAACCTAACTAACGTAAGGACATCACACACAGCCATGCCCGAGGCAGGATTCGAACCTGCGACCGTAGCGGTCGCGCGGTTCCAGACCGTAGCGCCTAGAACTGCTCGGCCACTCTGGCCGGCATAACGACATCGCTTGACTAGAGTGGACAGGATGTACTCCAGACATAAACATGCCTGAGATAGAGTGAAAATGGCTGTTTATGGACGACGTGACCCCCCAACAACCCTTTTGGGATCTACGCCCTATCGCCGTTGAGGAGTGGGACAATCAGGACCAACAATGCCTTGATAAATTTGTGGATAGTGTGCGACGAATACACGCATGCAATGCAAGAGGGCGTTCTACTGGGTATCAGAAGTGCTTGTGTGTACAGCAGTCTGGGCCACCACTGCTGAAGGTCTCACTGTATGGTGGTACAACATGCAATGTGTGGGTTTCATGAGCAGTGAAAATGGCAGAAATGGTATTTACGTTGATCTCTATTCCAATTTTCTGTACTGGTTCCGGAACTCTCGGAACCGAGCTGATGCAAAACTATTTTTGATATGTGTATAAAGCCTTAGTGCGCTATCCTCAGATGTAATATTGTTCCTACCTATAATTGCTAAAGGCTTAAAAGTTATTTCCTAATGTCTATGTACATCATTATGTACCATGTCAAATTTTTGTTTTTTGGCCTACACAGATGGTTAGGTTAGGTTAGTGTTGTTTAACGTCCCGTCGACAACGAGGTCATTAGAGACGGAGCACAAGCTCGGGTTAGGGAAGGATGGGGAAGGAAATCGGCCGTGCCCTTTCAAATGAACCATCCCGGCATTTGCCTGAAACGGTTTAGGGAAATCACGGAAAACCTAAATCAGAATTGCTGGAGACGGGATTGAACCGTCGTCCTCCCGAATGCGAGTCCAGTGTGATAACCACTGCGCCACCAGGCCTACACAGAACCTGACGCTGAGTTGTTCAGTTTGTCGCTGCACCAGTCTATGCTAATCTATAATGCATCCCATTCCTTTTCGGCAGGACTCGAAGTTTCTATCCCGCTGCTGGTATCTTCTTCAGGGTTTCACTGGTGACCCTCAGTGTTTGGTAAATTTTGTAAGACAGGGACGCTTTCATTTACAAAAGGCTGTTGTACTGTTCCTTTCCGTAGAAGTGGAATTAGAGCGTAAAAATTTTCGATCTTCCTTGTGACCGGGGACTGTCATCATTGGATAAATACTGAAATGAAACGAAATGTCGTGTGGCTAGGGCCACCCGTCGGGTAGACCGTTCGCCTCGTGCAGGATTTTCGATTTGACGCCACTTCGGCGACCTGCGCGTCGATGGGGATGAAATGATGATGATTAGGACAACACAACACCCAGCCCCTGAGCGGAGAAAATCTCCGACCCAGCCGGGAATCGAACCCGTGCCCTTAGGATTGACAGTCTGCCAATCTGACCATTCAGCTAACGGGGCCGGACATTGGACAAATACTGAAAGCAGATAATGCAAGAGAGTGCAATCCAGAATCTTACAGTGTTGCTTCCAGGTACGTGTTTACGGTCCTCGCTCGGCGTGGCTGTTTACTTCCCCTCAGTCACAAAGACAGAAGCTTGTAGCCTGCTGCCGGCCGGAGTGGCCGTGCGGTTCTAGGCGGTACAGTCTGGAACCGAGCTACCGCTACGGTCGCAGGTTCCAATCCTGCATCGGGCATGGATGTGTGTGATGTCCTTAGGTTAGTTAGGTTTAATTAGTTCTAAGTTCTAGGTGACTGATGACCTCAGAAGTTAAGTCGCATAGTGCTCAGAGCCATTTGAACCATTGTAGCCTGCTTCTCTGTTAAAATTGTGCTAAAATTGTACTCATTCGTCGACATTTCAACAGATTCGAGGAGTTCTATAAACACTGATATCTCTGGGTTGTTTTTAATATCCGTAACCCGGTTACGTTTGTCTTGAGTATTGCTGTCATTGACTATACATTTTTTCTTTAACATACTGGGTGTTCGTTTTCATTAACATGATCTGTAATTGTCCCTCCAGTTTCACCGACATACAATGTGGAGCACCTGAAACTTACTCCGCACACATTGCGGAAATGGAAAATGCTATGGAGGTGCGGTTACCACAGAAAAGAATTCGTAACCATATTGTTAGCAAAGCAGCAGTCGTTCCATAGGTGAATTGAAGTATGTGTGACCTCTAACGGTGTTCATTTTGAACACAACCTGAGATGGTCAGTTGTCTCATTACTCGTCATAATCCACATACCCAGCGCATGCACTTGCTCTTCTGTGTGTGGTGCAACAGGTGTTGTACAAGTGGCGGTGTGGGAACTTTTCAAAATACGATACTACGTAAGCGAGTTGCGTTAGAGTCCTTCAACCAATACGAGTGACATTCGCATTTGTACTACTTTTAGTTTATTAATGTCAATGGACATTATTCCATTTAAAAAAGTGTATGTTTTCTCAAAAATACACTTTCTGTGTATTATAACGAGTACAATATGTCTACTGGCTCACAGTGCAAACCTCTTCCTACCAATCCATTCTGTAAAGACCGCACATCAGTAGCACTTTCCATTTCCGCAATATTTGCGGTGCAATTTAACATGATCCACCCTGTATGGTTCATCACAACCACACGTGACTTCATCAACTCCTGCAGTGTGCAGGTCATTGCATATATATAAATTGCTACGCCATGAAGATGAAGTGCTACAGATGCGAAATTTAACCGACGGGAAGAAGATGCTGTGATAAGCAAATGATTAGCTTTTCTGAGCATTCACATAAGGTTGGCGCCTGTGGCGACACCTACAACGTGCTAACATGAGGAAAGTTTCCAACCGATTTCTCATACACAAACAGCAGTTGACCACCGTTGCCTGGTGAAACGTTATTGTGATGCCTCGTGTAACGAGGAGAAATGCATACCATCACGTTTCCGACTTTGATAAAGTTCGGATCGTAGCCTATCGCGATTGCGGTTTATCTTATCGCGACATTGCTGCCCGCGTTGGTTGAGATCCAATGACTGTTAGCAATATACAGAATCGGTGGGTTCAGGAGGGTAATAGGGAACGCCGTGCTGGATCCCAACGGCCTCGTATCACTAGCAGTCGAGATGACCGGCTTCTTATCCACATGGCTGTAACGGATCGTGCAGCCACGTCTCGATCCCTGAGTCAACAGAGGGGGACGTTTGCAAGACAACAACCATCTGCACGAACATTCGATGACGTTTGCAGCAGCATGGACTATCAGCTCGGAGACCATGGCTGCGGTTACCCTTGACGCTGCATCACAGACAGGAGCGCCTGCGATGGTGTACTCAACGACGAACCTGGGTGCACCAATGGCAAAACGTCATTTTTTCAGATGCATCCGAGTTTTGTTTACAGCATCATGATGGTCGCATCCGTGTTTGGTGACATGGCGGTGGACGCACATTGGAAGCGTGTATTCGTCATCGCCATACTGGCGTATCACCCGGCGTGATAGTACGGGGTGCCATTGGTTACACGTCTCGGTCACCTTTTGTTCGCATTGACGGCACTTTGAACATTGGACGTTAGATTTCAGATATGTTACGACCCGTGGCTGTACCCTTTATTCGATCCCTGCGAAACCCTACATTTCAGCAGGATAATGCACGACCGCATGTTGCAGGTCCTGTACGGGCCTTTCTGGATACAGAAAATGTTCGATGCTGCCTGGCCAGAAAATTCTCCAGATCTATCACCAATTGAAAACGTCTGGTCAATGGTGGCCGAGCAAGTGGCTCGTCACAATAACCCAGTCACTACTCTTGATGAACTGTGGTATCGTGTTGAAGCTGCATGGACAACTGTACCTGTACACGCCGTCCAAGCTCTGTTCGACTCAATGCCCAGGCGTATCAAGGCCGTTATTACGGCCAGAGGTGGTTGTTCTGGATACTGATTTCTCACGATCTATGCACCCAATTGCGTGAAAATGAAATCACATGTCAGTTCTAGTATAATATATTTGTCCAATGAATACCTGTTTATCATCTGCATTTCTTCTTGGTGTAGCAATTTTAATGGCCAGTAGTGTATATATATTTAAGAAGTGCTATAAACTGTGTCTTGCTTAGTAAAACCGGATCTTCTGTGGCATCCAAGAACAGAAGGCCGACCTCATCGACCATCTTCATTGCAAAACTGATTTTCTGGAGAATGTAGTTTCCGAAATCGTGGAATTTGTTGTATAGTCATATGTCGACCACATAGTGGACCCAAGGAGATACTTTTAGTTCAGCGTTACTTAGCAACACTTTGGTCCATGAAACTGTCAGCCTGTGCAAGTGACAAAGGTGACTGCATAGCAAATAGAGGTGACACTGCATTACGACACTATGTAGCCAACAAGGGACACTAATGGGATCCTGAAGGAGGACGGAAACGTGGAGCATTGCAGGAGTCTGAAGAGGATGACGACACGGCCTAACTACTTATGTACCTGTTATCACTAACTACACAGATTTAGACAAAATCCAGTTGGTTTCGTCTTTTATGTAGGTAAGAACACCTAATTGTATTCTGGAGTGACGGCGAAATTTTAATTTGGCTACAATGATTTTCTTCTATTTTTTTGTACCTGACATACATGTGGAGTAGGAATATTCCTTAACGACTTAATACGGGATTGAAAGGACGCTCTTCTATAATTATGATAGGAAATTCTCCGCGATTTTTGATCTCCAGAATACCTGCAAAAACCCTCGGTCACTTACTCGTGGCAATTGTCGTGGCATAATATATAATAATTTATGTAAATAAAACAAGATACACTTAATGGGCGAAAGTTGGAATTCCTTCCTGAATAAGATTACGAACCATAATCACAGGAATATACAGGGTAATTTCGTGATGAAGTTGTAAACTCTCATGGACGATGGAGAAGGGTAAATGCATCAATTAAACATAAGAAATCCTGGTGTGGAAACAACAGAGTCGAAAGCTCAAGCGAAAATAGTCTAATACCTCTGACAGTGGACCTGTTCTCCCCCAAGCTCTTTGCTTTACATATTTTGGGAGGAGGTAGTATGAAGAAAAACAAGAACACGTTGTCTGGCAAACGTGGTCTCTACAGCGGATACCTTAAGGGCTCATATCACTTGTTCAGTAGGCCGGCCGCGGTGGCCGTGCGGTTCTGGGCGCTGCAGTCCGGAACCGAGGGACTGCTACGGTCGCAGGTTCGAATCCTGCCTCGGGCATGGATGTGTGTGATGTTCTTAGGTTAGTTAGGTTTAAGTAGTTCTAAGTTCTAGGGGACTGATGACCTAAGATGTTAAGTCCCATAGTGCTCAGAGCCATTTGAACTTGTTCAGTAGATGAACATGACATTTGACATAGCAAGGATCAACAAGTATTCTACGAGTGTGAGAATGTTAACGTAACCACCGATACCAGCATCGTTGCACAACCGACGCAGTGTGTCCAACTTTGTGACAATTCTCAGAAAGTATTATCCCGCCATTCCGAAGGCCACAATTTGACTCCTGTGAGACTCGCTCAGTCGGCTGTAGGAAGTACGAGTGCTTCTCCGTGGCATGATTGCCTGCTGCTTCACACGTTTTCAGATCACTGAGGCTTCAAGCTGTGAGCATTTCCTGATAAAGGGAAGACGCAGATGGTACTCTGGTAGCTAAGCCACTACGCTATGTGTTGGCGAACGACGAGGAAACCATTATCAGTTCATCTTTTATTCTCAGATGGCATATCCGTTATCGATCTTTTCAGGTGTACTAATTTTTTTTTTTCTGAAGCGTATGAGGGGCGATCAAAAAGTTTCCGTTTGAGGGTGTTGCAGCAGTGTGTACGTAACGGAGCCCGACTCCAATGAAGTTCCGAGAGAGAGAATTAGTATGGCAGTCGTGTCTTTCCAATGTGTGTGCGGTAAATGCGAAACCGCGGCCAGTCACGATTACCTCCTTGTTTCCCTTCGGTTTCTGTTCTCTTTTCCTTGTGTTTCCTTTCCTTTTTAGTGTGTCCCTTCTCCTCTCGTTTTGCCTCTGTGTGTGAGGATTTGGAACTGCGTCAGGTCTGTGTGTTTTAGCCGTTCTCCTTGTTCGCTGTTTGTCTTAGTCCCTTCACTGCATGTGTTCCTGTTTTTATGCGTTTGGGCGCTGATGACCACGTTGTTTAGCGCCCGTAACCTTCAAACACACACACACAAACACACACACACGAAACTGCGAAGTATGACGACATTGTTACCAAATGCATCCTAACAGGATGCACGTGCTGTTCTCCATTTTTGGCTGCCGGAGGATAAACATCGGAGAATGAAGAATGTGTATGGGTCAGCATGTCTGTCGAAAACTACCGTTGTAGAATCGCCCGCCAAGTTTCGTGATGGTCGCTTCATGATAATGCACGTCCAGATATCGCAAGTGTCACAACGCCAACCCCAGTTGGAGACAATAGAGTACCAGCTATGTAGTCCTGATTCTTCCCCATGCGATTACCTAGTCTTCGTCCCTTCAAAAATGTTTGAATGCGTGTGAAATCTTATGGGACTTAACTGCTAAGGTCATCAGTCTCTAATCTTACACACTACTTAACCTAAATTATCCTAAGGACAAACACACACACACACCCATGCCCGAGGGAGGACTCGAACCTCCGCCGGAACCAGCCGCACAGTCCACGACTGCAGCGCCCTAGACCACTTGGCTAATCCCGCGCGGCCTTCGGTCCCTTAAAAAGTCCCTTTATATGTTTGCGATTACTGTCGCACGTGGATGTGCATCAGGCAGTTAAGGACCTCTTCACGCAGCAGGACACAGTGTTTTACCAAAATGGTATCTTCAACCTTGTGCGTCGGTTGGATGATTGCCTCAGTACTCAGGGCGATTTTGCCTGATGTATACCGATTATGGACTGTTCAGCCTTGGAACGGGAACATTTTGATTGCCCCTTACAGTTCATGTTGAACTCATTTTCTAAAGTACAGAGGTATTCAGCAGCAAGTGCTTAATTACGACACATTTAGTTTCCAGTGGTTTCAGAACACGCAAATTCAGAGTACAGTTGTCCAAAAAATTTCAAACTGCGTTGTGCCGCATTTCTAAGAATCGATCCATCTACATCGTTTAAATCATCACGAAACAACAAACTGGCCTAGTCAAACTTGACAGAGTGCATTAGGGCACCATTAATTGTTTGACGCCTCTCCGCATCATTCCCTACAATAATACAAAACAAGTAATAATTATGTTTAATAGCTGGTTAAACCTGGTAGCACAAATTAACCTTTTAGTTTCTTATTTGACAAAGACTTGCCTTCAGACCTACTCTTCTTGTTTCTGCATTGTTTTTAAAGTTTAAAGTACTGAAAATTGATGCTTAAAATATAAGATTTAGTGAGTTAGCAGTCATTATTATGTTTCTGGCTCAACGCTGTACATAGAACAGTCACAACCTTCTGAATATCCACCTTATAGTGTCACTGTTTGCCTTTGGTTGTCATAACGGCTCCTTAGATCTCGGTGTGAATTGTATAACGGTGGCGTAAGTTGATGAAGATAGGTTACACCGAGTGTTACATCCATTTATCGCAATTTCTGTGGATTACTATCTTGTAGTTCACAACGACGGTGCTCGCGTCCACTACCATTCTTGAAGTTTCCGAGAGCGGAGATACTGAGCAAACTACGAATACAGAACACAAACCTTTATGGCAGAAACGTTAAAATTACCAAAATGCTCCTGACCGAAAGAACAGAGTTCAGTGAGTTACAAATATTAACATCCATCATTACGACGCGTAAAAGGTGAAGCGCCTAAATTTTTGAGCGCAAGTAACCTCTCAGTCGTTAAATAAAATTGTAATCTGCTTTCCTTTGAAAGGGCACGGCCGATTTCCTTCCCCATACTTCCCTCACCCGAGCTTGCGCTCCGTCTCTAATGAACTCGTTGTCGACGGGACGTTAAACACTAATCTCCTCCTCCTCCTCCATTTCATTCATAAACAAGAATCTTTTAATTCGCACTTGGACAGTGTGCATTTATTCACCAACAAATGGAGTAACTCCATTCACCATCCCATGTAAACACATCCTATACCGTTATGAGCCACCACCAGCTTGCATAGCACCTTGTTGAAAACTTGGGTACACGGTTTCGTGGGTTCTACGCCACATTCAGACCCTACCATCAGCTCTTACCAACTGAAGCCGTAACTCATCTGACCAAATCCGAGTTTTCCAGTCGTGTAGGTTCCAAGCAACTAGGTCACGAGTACAGGAGAGTCTCTGTAGGCGATGTCGTGCTGTTAGCAAAGGCACTCGCGTCGGACGTCTACTGCCATAGCCCATTAACGCTAGATCTGGCCTCAGTGTCCCAACGTATACGTTCGTCCTTCGTGCCACATGGTTTTCTGTGATTATTTCACGCAGTGAGCATTGTTTGTTAACACTAACTACTATAAGCAAGCGCCGCTGCTCTCTGTCGTTGAGTGAAGGCCATCGGGCACAGCGTTGTCCATGGTGAGAGGTAATACCTGAAATCTGGTATTCTCGGCACACTATTGACACTACAGTATTGCTCTCGGAATACTTAGATCCCTAACGATTTCCACAACGGGATGTTCTATACGTCTAGCTCTGCGTTCAAAGTCTTTTAATTCCGGTCGTGCGGTCATTATCTCGTGGAAGCCTTTTCAAATGAAGCACCTGAGTACAAACGACAGCTCCGCCCTTTATAACTGGTGCATGTGATACTACAGCCATCCGTATATGTGCTACCCCATGACTTTTGTCATGTGGGTATATATCATTCCTTTTTAGAAAAACCTCACTAGCTTCAATACCTCACTTGGTACAAGGACTAACTGTATTAAATATGCGACGAAAAAAGGAGCCGTTCTGCGTGCTATTACATGACAAAATTTGTTTCAAGTTTTTGTGAATAAAACTGTCTACATCGCTTAATAAATTCCTTTATTTATTACGCCGTTTGGGCTAATGCCACCATCAAGTACCTGAAATTAAGGTTGAAGGAGTGTAAAGAGTGTTTTATTTTGTTATACAATATCAAGCTACAAACGATGATAAAAACGTAAGAAATATGAACAGTTCTTTTTTATTTCAGTCACCAGGAACTTACAACTTGCAAAACAGGTTCATCAGTATTAAAAATCTATGCCTAATCCAGGCCTCAGCTAACAACTTTTTTCCGAAATATAATACTAATCCATTGAAAATAACCTACCGGTGGCGCTAGTGTTGGGGATGTAACCTCTCAGTTTTTTAATTTTATTTTTTGCTCCTTCATACCTATAAAATGGCGTGGCGGACGATATGTCCCGGGGTGGGGGAGTGGGGGGGGGGGGGGAGCAGTTACTTGTTCGTCCACAAGATGGAGATGTTTTTCAAAATATTTTAATTTAATAATCGAAGCATTTAATTAGTTATATTCTGCTTAACAAGTCTAGATATTTTAGTACAGTATTCGATTAATGTTTTAATTCACGGGCAGGTCATTGTCGGACGCTTGTAATATTAGCACCAAGTAATTCATTTATAATCACATCATATTATGAACAATGTACTTAATTCAAAAGTTCATACTGATATTGTACAGATATTATTGTGTAGCAAATTTAGATAGTACTTGTGATCAGATTTGGGTGAAGTCCACAGAGGTCTTATTTTATGAGTAGACGGCTGTAATCATTTAACTGTCCGGCCCCGGTAGCTGAGTGGTTTCCATCTTGCGAAAGAGAAACGCCACGCAAGACAGAAATTGATTCACAGATTAAAAACAGAAGAGGGCAGTGTCACCACAACCCAGAATGAGATAAAGGAATATATAACCGACTATTACCGACTTCTGTACATGTCAGAGCCTACGAATGACGAGGCAATTACGACCATGAAAAACTTCCTTACAGCGACCCTCGACGAGACGGAGAGACAACTATTACTAAGTGATGTCACTGAGGAAGAACTTCGGGAGGCTTTGAGGAAGGCTCAGGGTAATAAATCGCCCGGGGAAGATGGACTACCCACTGGATTCTACAAACAGTTCTGGTACTTCCTCGAACATTCCTTTCTGAACATATGTAATGAAATTAAAGCAGGTCGGCAACTACTAGCAGGATTCAGTGATAGTCTAATTGTACTCGTCCCCAAAGAATATGCACCAGATGATGTCAGTAAATTTCGTCCTCTTTCCCTCCTCAACTCCGATTGCAAAATTGTGGCCCGCGTTCTAGCAGCGAGAATTAAATATGTTTTACATAAAATCATACATGATAGCCAGACAGCAGCCGTCCCTGGTCGAACGATCTTTAAAAGTCACGCAGATTATAGGATGATCATCTCCTTTAGTGCTATTACCCAACCGGAGGCTGCAATTTTAGCTCTAGATCAATGAAAAGCCTTTGACAGGATCTCGCACAGCTACCTTTTTCAAATTATGAACCATTTAGGTTTTGGTGACGGTTTTATTACGATGGTCAAAATATGTGCACCTCTGCTTGCTCTAGGATCGTCATCAATGGGCAACTCTCCCGGCAGATAACTATTGAGCGATCTGTATGACAAGGGTGCCCCATTTCAATGCCTCTTTTTGTCGTTGCCATTGAGCCACTGTGGCATACGCGGATGACATAAGTATCATCGTACGTTCGGAGCGAGATCTACAAGAAGTCACTAATAGCGTACGGGAGTATGAACGAGCCTCATGCTCAAAGCTCAACTATCGAAATACTAAACTAATGCCGATCGGCAGAGGTTTAGAATCGATCATAACTGCCCATATGTAGTACACGAGAGTATCAAGCGGTTGGGAATACGAGTGAGTCGCTGCCCTCTGAAAACTACTACGGACAACTGGCAAGAACTTCTGGCTATGACGAGAGGTTGTCTCCAGCAAAATAAAGGCAGAGAACAGGACCTCATACAAAGATTACAGTTTATCAATAAAATGATACTTTCGAAAATATGGTATGTAGGGCAGAAAATCCCTGTGGTCAACAGCATTTCCAAGCAAATAATGACGGCAATTGGTTGGTATATTTGGAGGGGCGAAATACTCAAAGTGGGAATTTATGTTATTACTCTCCCACCAGAGAAAGGGGGCCTAGGGCTAATATATGTTGAAATTAAATGCAAGGCTCTTATTATACGGAGAACTGTTCAGCTGTTTCAAGACTAACCAGACAGCGCGCTCCATATGGCCCTACGGATGTTTACACCTACTAATATGGCAATACCGATAAACGCGGGGGAAACCCACTACAAAGCCAACCACATCAGGATGTTTCTTCTCAAAGTTAGTTACCTTCTAGCGAAACTGAGCGCACCACTACAGGAACTTACAACCGCCCAACTATACCGGATAATGAATACTAGTGGAAGAGTAAACCGCATGGAAACGAAATATCTCCAATGGGATTGGGCTCAGATCTGGAAGAACATCCACAACAAAGTGCTCGGAACAAATTTCAGATCAACGTGGCATAAAGTAGTTAATGAGACCATACCTACGAAAGAAAAATTACACAAAATACGATTGTCGGCAACTGACAGATGTGGGGAGTGTGCCCTCATAGACAACTTGCAACACAGATGTGTCTGCGGAGAAAATAAATTGGTCTGGGAATGGTGCAGAATGAACCTTGCATCTATCTGCAGGACAGCTAGACAGACAATCTCCATCACATCGGCGTTAGAAGCTGATGGCACTTACTACCACATCACGAAGAAAAATATATGGACATGGCTGACAGGACGTACTCTGCATTACCTAATTCAAGCCGAAGATGCGCCATCTTACCAGGGCTACAGAGTATATCTAGCCACACAAGCACAACTGCTGATGAAGGATGACACATACAGACAAAAGTTCGCGAACTATATACCAGCATTGAGAATAACGACACTATGAACGACAAAGACGATGAAAAAAAAAAAAAACGAAAAAGGAACGATGAAGTAGATGTATGCACTGCGTCCGACTGTTAATAACGTTGATGGCAGTGCTTTTTTTTTCCACGTCCATATACTCCACATCACAACCAGTGTGTGGCGTCCGGCAATTGGGCACTCACTGCTAAGAGAAGACAGCAGCCGACATAGGAGATCACATACAAACGGGGAAAAAGAAACGAGACCAAGCTATATGCTTGGGGTATACCATAATAGGCTACCCTCGAGAAGACGAGCGTTGAGTTCCGTCAAAAAGCCGAGATGTCTCACAAAAATAATAGTGGGAACAAACAATTAAAAATACCTTTTTGTATATTATAAAAGTTAAAAAAACAAAAAACAAAAAAAAACAAGATGAAAATAAAAGTTTTGCAGCAAAGAGTCATCAACAGGAATGAAACGTTTCCTTTGCTGCAGAAGCAACGCACCTTGAACTTTCCACTGCAGTGACAACACGTTTTCTTTTCTTGATGCAGAAGAAGCATCCTTTGTGTTAAACGTTCTTTTAATGGCATAGAAGCCAGGCCGAGAAGGCAGAAATTGGAGAGCGCAGGGATGGGTTGAAGAGGAGGAAGGAGACCAAAGAAAAAGTGGTCAGCGTGACGTAATGTCAATCATAAGGGCCCGGATTCGATCACCGGCTGGGTCGGAGATATTCTCCTCTCAGGGACTGGGTGTTGTGTTGTCTCTATCATCATCATCTAATCCCCATCGCCGCGCAAGTCACGGAAGTGGCGCCAAATCGAAAGACTTTCACCCGGCGAACGGTCTACGCGACGGGAGGGCCATTTTTATCATTTAAATCTTTTTCAGTTACTTCAGGTTCAATGTTCGTAACGAAAAGACTGCCGGTCTTTTTGTAAGTATGAAACGAAGAAAATAAAATTTGTTAAATTTCAGTGCAGCGTCATCTACATTAGAGCCTCCTGTTGGCTGGAAGTTGCATCATTGTATAATGTTTCGAATCAGATTCTCACTTTACGTTCCGATTCAGCATAGTTTTATAATACCCACACTGAACTTCCTTTTGCATTTTCTTGGTTTTTGCTGATTGAACATTTTTTTTTAACTTCGTAATTTTTTACATTTTGTAGCTTGTTGTATATGAACACCTGGGAAGTCCCTATACTTTGAAAAAAATAAAAATAAAACCACACCCCTTATGAAATCATATATTTTCAGTTACATGAAATTGAAATTTTTCAACAAGTGAGTACAAATATTCTTTTTTGAAATAATCTCTCAGGGCGAATTTATTGTATAGCTGCACAAATTTTATACACCATTATTACAAATATGGAGCAAAATGTTGGAAACTTCTTGAGCTAGATTTTTACAGCTCTCCAAATTTATTAAAATTTATCTTAGGGCTTTTCTATTACATAAATGCCTTACTATTGTAGTAAATAAAGATTCCTTCAACATGATGTTTGACTGTAGTACTGACTAATTGCATGTCAAATTTGTAAACTAGTGTAAACCACAAGCATTCTCCTATTCATCCTCAAGCAGTCTTTCCTTTGCTTGTTCTCATATATTAAGGTGATTTTCTGTGAGAGTAACAACAATGTCAGCAGCATCAATTGTCCTGCTATCGATTTACTTCAATATCGACAGTGTGTAAGGTCCTGGATCAAATCATAGCCTGTGTAGAGTTCGTAGTCTGCCAAGAATAGCACAGTTAAAAACTAAACAAGCATCATACGCTGCAACTTCATCAGCGTTTACAGAAACAAATCATGTCTTTCGGCATGGTTTGTCCATGCCCACACTTTTGTAGAAATTCTGGATCTGCTAAACACCGAAGTATACCCCCATATTGTGACTGTATAATACTGGCAGAAAACACCACAAGATAAATAATTTGAGGAGATACAAAACAGATAAGAGTCATGGCACCATGCAAGGTTTTGTCAGTTATTATTTTTATCACACTTAGGAGCGAAACTGGAAAGTAATATTCTCGAATGGAAATTTCAAAACTGTTTAGTAATTGAAGATTCAATAAAATTTTTTTCACAGTTTTGGTAGCTTTCTTTTAAGTTCCCCCTTAATCTTAACTGCAGGTATCTGAAATTGGCAGTTTTGGTGTTAATTAGGGACTTTTCTATGTAACTAGCTATCGAGTCATAGTACTGAGAACATACGACTATTCCTATTCAACACATTCATTTATTTATCATAAACTCCTTAATAAGTAAATAACTTTTTTCGGACATCTGGACGGTGTCATTCACAAAATACTCACAATGTTAGGGGACTCAAACAAGGATTTTTGTTTCCTTTATGAATAATCTGAAGATCCAAACAAAAGGGCGGCAGGTTTTGGGGATTAGCCCATGAGAAACTTACTAGCAAGTATTAACCTTTGAGGTGTGAAATTTGATGATTGTAAGATAGCCATAGTGTAACAAAGCTGCGGCCCTCCTACGGCCAAGTAGCGACAGTTTTAGTGGAGGCGTGGGCTCTCCCTGCGCTGCTGATAAGCGACGCGTCGCAGCCACAGCTACGCACTGCGTGCCGTGCGGCTGACTGCGGTGCGGCTTAATCTGGAGGCGAGGGGCGTGGCCGGCGCCGGTCGCAATATTTCCCGGCCGGAAATGAACGCCGTTTATCAGAGTCGCATCGGCGCGACGCGGCCGCCTTCCTGCATCCATCAATTACCGCGGCGCACTCGTTAGCGGCCGCCTGGCGCGCCTGTCTGCCTCGCTAACACAGGCAGCCGCTGCACCGCCTCCACTCTGCAGGCGCGCCGTCGACAGACAGCTGGGCGAGCAGCTGCAGGCGGCGGTGTGCGCGGTGGACCGGACCCAGTCTGTTCCAGCCGTGCTTCTGATTTACGATATTTTACCCAGTGTTGAGTCAGAACAAATAATAAGGTAATAATAGGGTAGCTCTTGCTGACTACGTGATGTCGATGAGAACCCCTACGATAATATTAATAAACGTAAACGTAAATACCATTTGCGCAATACACATTAGGCCTATTGCGACTGGCTGAAAACCATCTACAAGATAGCACTCGGAGCGATCTACGATCGTGGGAAATGAGATCATTATGTCACCCAACCCTCCAACAGTTATTTCCGCAAGATAATTCATCGTGATGCCATTACTTGTTTACTGAAGCAGCTCCTCAGGTGGTCTGAGTGGTCCCTGTTCCAGATGTCACTACCTCATAAAACTCTGAAGGGGTACCGTAAACGATCTCAGGTTCTACATCATTGAAGACAGTTACGCTAACTCGAAGGGTACATAGGCGGTCCACAACTTTAGTTTTGTTGGAAATCTCAGGCATTGTGTGAGCTTGAAAAAACTGGCCACCTTGAGGCGTTGCGCCGATTTCTGCAGTGCATACATAGTTGTTTTATTTTATTAACAACAGGGCAGGAAGAACAATTTACTTTAGTACAGATGATGTGTAGTTTAGCACTTTCATTCAAACTATATATATATATATAGCGTGTGTGTGTAATCTCCTCTCAAATTCCCAGATTGGGTTCAACCAACAGAAACAGCAGGTCTCATGAGTATCAGCACTGTGTGGTTTATAACCTTCTAGCTCCAATGGCATGAGTGGAGATCAAAACAAAAACATGTTTTTTTTTTCTAGCCCCTGGTGTACAGGCTGTCCTGCATGGTAGGCTTATTGTGTAGGAGCAGCAGTAGTTGCCTGATCAACCTGCTCTGCTGGGCAGCTGACGTATCAGGGGGCAAGCAATGATTTCCCAGTGCCCAACATGTAGGCACACGACAGGTGTGCTGTGATGGAGTAGTATCAGCCTGTCTTGCCAACCTGTTTTCATGGCAGCCTATACATCAGGGGCAATAGATAGTTTTCCAGACACTGGCTTGTAGGCTGTCATGTATGACAGGTCTGCTCCATTGGAGCAGTATCAGTCTGGATCGACAAATGGATAGACAGAGGGGAAGGTAGTAGGGAATAGACAGAGTGAAAGAGGACGAACAGAAGCGACAGAGATCAGAATTGGAGGACAAGGATAGGAAGTGAGGGAGAAGTATAAGAAGGTAGATAATGTGGTGATTGGGTGAAGAAGATGGCAGATAGACAGGTGAAAAGGGGTGCACAGAGACAGGGGGAGGGCGAAATGGGAAGAATGAGGGGAGATAGAGGGAAGAGGAGGAGATGAAGAGACAGAGTGGACAGGAAGAGACAGAAATGAGAGAATGACGTGGTCAGAGACAGAGCAAGAGGTGCAGACAGGGAGGGGGGGGGGGGGAGGTCTGTGTAGTATAGTGTCAGACACCTATGAGAGCAGAGCCAAGAAGAAAAGGCTAGGTATTATATATTGTTAAGCCAGGTAATTATAATGTGAACTTTGTCTTCTTCTTCAATTCTGGAGATTAATAACGCTACAAATAAGCATTTGAGATTTTGTGCTATAGGATGATATTGATAATTAGAGGATTGATAAGGAATGATGGGGATCTCCACAGAATCAGTGAGGAAAGGGAAACAAGGAAAACACAGAAACAGAATGAATAGTGTCGTAGGACATGTCTTGCGAAATGAGTGAATGAGTGCAATGTTACTGGAGGTAGCTCTAAAATACTTAGGAGATGACAGAGATTGCAATATAACACCGATTGAGGACAAAGAGTGTAAGTGATACTCTGAGATGTAGAAATGGACACAACATGCGAATTCTTGGTGGGCCAGCAGGCTATACTGAGCCACTTAGAAGGATATGCAAAAAATTGAAAATAAATAAAAAACACCTCATTGTTCCAGCACAAAAGAACGGAGTACAAAATAACACATGCCACTGTTGTTGTTTCATTGCTGATGCGATCGCCAGATAGGCTGGTCAGCTGCAACATGGTAGCCTTGCAGTAATAATGCGCGATGCAGGGTGGTGTCGAGTCAGCATTGTGGCAATATCACAATGTGACGCTACCATCGTTAGCAACCAATTTACAAGTGCCCAGCCAGCCACGAGCATGTTCATGCCAGTGGTTTTAACTAGCCAGCTCCCATGCTCCTGACATCCACCATCCACTGGCTAGCTGTCGTCCCTCTTGAGCTCGCCACACATACGTCGAAGTACAGAGTTTGAGATCGCCTGTTTCCCCTTGTCACCGAGTCACTCTTAGTGCTGTGACTGGATGTTGGAGATGTCGATGAATAGAGGCCATAACTAGTTGGCCACAGCCAGTCGGCTGCATCAGCTATGCGATGCCACCAGGCTGCTGTACAGGCCACACGATGTTGTGCAGCTCTATTTCGGGAAACTCCGAATGTGACACTTGAATCTGCCAGATGGATGGCCTATAATTCGTCAGACTATTGAAAACTTTGGTGTTCAACAATGAGTATTACTCAGCTGCTGGTGCCTTGCTGACTGGTTCCCAACCTCCTCAGAACCCCGAAAGCTTAGGTATAGAGCAGTCACACTCCCCTGAGAATAGTAAGAATGACTCGCTGCCGTCCTTAATAAGTGTGACGATACAGATTCTCTCATTCCAATATTCCTTCGTTATAGCTGAGATATGTATCTTAAATCGTTTCCTGTCGGTGAAGCTCAGTCGTCTGAGTGAAACTATCTATGTGTGCTAAGACTAAGGACTTATTAGCATCCAAGTATTCAGTGAACCTATTGATACCAACTGCTGGCATCTGCAGCTAGGACTATTTTCTTTTCTTCGTCGGTGTGGCAATAGACATATTGTTGTACAGCTATTAACAGAGACCAAAGTTGCAGTGCTGAGGCTGTAATAAAATGGGTACAATAAATATTGAAACAGTAAGATTACATTCAAAAATCCTTCCAGTTAATGACAATATAGATGAGAGTAGAATGAATTGGAAGGATCATGTTACTAAAATTATAGAAAACAGATTGCTAAAAAAAATCGTAATGAATTGTCAGTTATCTGGAAAGAGAGAACTAGGTAGGGCTCATAACAGATAGACCGATGTATGAAAGAGACCGGAACAGGTGATTACAACACCTGAGCCTTTGGAGGAGATGATGATGATGATGATGATGATGACATTTTCGAATCTGAACTTATAACAGTTTTTGTATTTACACAAGACTTTTATGGTATTAATAAGGCGTTTAAGAAAGCTTTTTATTTCCAGTATTTAGCACAAAGAGATCTTTTTACCTTATCAAAAGACTTTCTCAAAATCAATAAATGTCAAATGCATTTCTACGCCTAATTATTTGTCTTGTTATAAAAACATTACATTACATGAATGTCCCATTCCGAGCCGTAATTATCCTTCTTAGATTATTACATCAACGATAGTCTGTAGGCTTTGATTAACAATTTTCCCATAATTTGAAATCCTGCATTTATTAAACTTATTTCTCTATAATTTCCTGTGTATTTCGTATTCCCTTTCCTAAATATGGAGATAACTTTATCCGTGTTCCAGACTTCAGGTACTTCTTCCTGATACATGTTTAAAAAATGGAGGAAGCAAAACTTTAAAATGATACCTCCATATCTGAGTAATTCAGCTTCTATCCCATCTCTGCCAGTACCTTTCCTATCTTTTGTTACATTTAAGACTGCTTTTAATTATTTTATGACTGTTTGGTATATAGAGTTATTATCAGTTCTTATAAAATAACTGTCTTCATAATCTCCCTCATACCATAAATTTCTGTAATTCTGTATCCAGTGTTTTTCTGTTATTATAATAATGACTTCAGTATCTTTATCAGTTTTTCTCATATGCTTCATAAGCTTAAATACTATATTCTGTCTTCTGTGAATGCCATGTTCAACATTATCAACGAAACATTCCCAGGATTCACTATGGTATCTTTCACTAAGTTCTTCGTTTAGTTTATTTCCGTTTATTCATTTGCCAGGCTTCAAAGTTTGTGTTCGTAAAAAAAGCATTATAAGCATTTTTATTTTATTTAATATTGTTAACTATTACAGTATTCTATATTTTCAGACCCCTTTTCCGGTCTGATGCTTCACTTTTCCCTTGTAGCTCACGGGCTATTTCCGACTCTTCGGTTTTAAATGATTTCCATTCGTCTTCAATATTGTCTTTAGTTTCAACAGTGTGCTGTTCCTGTGTGAGGCTTTGTTGATATAAGTTCCTTATGCTTTCTTCCTGTGGAAGATGAACATTAAATTTCATGTTTTGACTTCGGTTTTCCTTTACATTTTATTTTCTTCAGTTTGGCCACATTTCAATCCTCGAAGTAACTGTGATTGGAGACTGTGTCATTATCTCTCAACACATCTCGAATTTGACAGCTTAATTTTCTTTTAGCTCTTGCAAAGTCAATTATTGAGAGAAAACCTCTTGCAGTGCAGGTGTACTTACTTATGTCTTTCTTTCTGAAGAAGGTTTTTAATTATTTTTAACTGATTAAATGCAGCAAAGACTCTTGAATTCTTACCACTTTCATTTAAAGCTATTTCATCAAATGTGCCTACTGTATCTTCTATTGGTACCTTTCAAATTCTTGCATTTAAGTCACCTAATGTTAAAAAATGACCAGCTTCATTATATTTATTTCCTTGGTTTTGCAGCTCTTCATAAAATATTTCAGAATCTTCGTGTTTTCCTTCTTCAGGTCCATGTACTCATATGACACACAAGTCTAACTCCCTAGAACGACTCGAAGAACGGAAGCGGTTACCCTGTCTGTTGGAGTTTAATTAACAGAGAAGAGAAGGGGAAACAGATTTCTCAAGCACTTGTCGGTGCTCTACCTAGAATAAGGTACTCTGATTCAAAACGAGACCCCCAGGGTGAGGGTTGTGCGATGGGCTAGTTACCTGTTCGTCATACCTCGTAAGTCCCTAAGGAATAAGACAGATATTTCTCAAAGTTGACAATGGCATTTATTTACTTAAAAACGTCTTTAAAATTTATCCACTGAAGTTACATACGTGACACTAATATCGCTCGGAGAGCTGGCGCAGTCGGCGTAGGATCAGTATTCCATGAGAGCTGAAAATTATTGGCAGCTGATTAACGGATCGAGACGGGCGCGATAGTGTCACACAGGGTGATTTTAATTGAACGATTGCTATTTGAGAAGATCGCAACAAAAACGAAAACTAGTAGCACAATGAAACTTCGTGGAAACTTTTATAGGGACATGCAAAAGAGAAATAAAAAATACATCACTGAAATAAACAAACTTTAATTTCCATATGAGAGGGCAACATTTGTCAGCTGCCTACTGCGTTCACGTTCCTGGTTGCAAAAATGTGGTTCAAATGGCTCTGAGTACTATGGGACTTAACATCTGTGGTCATCAGTCCCCTAGAACTTAGAACGACTTAAACCTAACTAACCTAAGGACATCACACACATCCATGCCCGAGGAAGGATTCGAACCTGCGACCGTAGCTGTCACGCGGTTCCAGACTGAAGCGCCTAGAACCGCACGGCCACACCGGCCGGCTCTTGGTTGCAAATGTTGCTCATTGCGACGACCATTTGCCTCCACGACACCCTGGAATTGCACTAGAGATACCATTTCACACATCTTCACAGTAAATTTCGTACGGTAGACCATGGAAGGTAAATCTGTCGTGACAAATATCGTGAAGTACTTGAAGACGGCACATTACGTCCATCGTTCTCAGTCATGGCACAGCTGCTCCTCCCTCAACAATTTGTGGCTCAGTTGGCCTTCAGCCTCCCCAAGGAGCAATTCCCAAATCGTCAGTTATTTCGAACTTCCGAATCTTGGTCTTCAACGCCAGTGCAGGAGAAAGACCTCTCCGTATTGGTTCAAATGGCTCTGAGCACTATGCGACTTAACTTCTGAGGTCATCAGTCGCCTAGAACTTAGAACTAATTAAACCTAACTAACCTAAGGACATCACACACATCAATGCCCGAGGCAGGATTCGAACCTGCGACCGTAGCGCCTCTCCGTATTCCTTTAGTGCGTCAATACTCGCGAAGAGCAGCATCGCTATCTGTTCATTAGATAAAACAGCTTTACAAGTTGCAGTTCTCCTCGCCTTGTGCAGACCCATGTTGACAGTCTGCAACTGTAACGCAGGTTGACGCTTGTGTTTCAACCGTACATCGACATACCAGTACCGCTGCCTAAGGGCAAGCCATGACATTAAGCGCACAGTCTTAGAATCACTTCTATGAAGATGGATACCTACATGATAAAAACTTCTCCGTCTACAGTGGCCCATGTAGTGAATGTTTAACTATAATCAACAGAAGATTGAAAACAGAACAAATGAAGGAACAGAAATTGAGCTGTGAACACTAAATACAAGAGTACAATCCTTTTTATACATTTATTTAACATATAAAATTATCAACGGCATTTTGGACTCTACGAAGTTTTGTTGTAAAAGAGTTTATTTTAGCTGTATGTCTTAGCCACAGTGTTCGAGGAAAGGGATTGTTTCTTTTGTTGTACTCACGTTGCTGTTCGGTTTACTGCTTATTGATGTGTAATGATGACAGTCTCAAATCCAGTACGAAATTCTTCAGATCAATCTCAAGTTTTGTTCTGTTACGTCTATGTGTATGGGCTTGCGGATTCACTGACCTCAAAAGTATTTACAGCGTTAGCGAACACGGAGTGTGGACGATCGTGATGATGATGGGAGATAAACACCGAAAGTAGAAAATCCTACCGTGTTTAGAACCGATGGCTGGATCACAGAACAAGTTGCATTTGAATGTTAAGAAATTAGGTTTCTGGGTGAGCGACTAAAACCGAAAACCAGTGTAGCAGACTCGACATATGTTCTGTTGTGCATCGTCTGTGTTTGGAGTGGCAGAAGACAATACAATAAAAGTGATACATATTTTCAATAAGAATCCAGATACGAAAACTCGAAGCCGGCCAGGGTGGCCGAGCGGTTCTAGGCACTACAGTCTGGAACCGCACGACCGCTACGGTCGCAGGTTAGAATCCTGCCTCGGGCATGGTTGTGTATGATGTCCTTAGGTTAGTTAGGTTGAAGTAGTTCTAAGTTCTGGGGGACTGATGACCTCAGAAGTTGAGTCCCATAGTGCTCAGAACCAGTTTTTGAAAACCCGAAACAACTCGACTAGCGTGATTTAGCACTAAGCATATCAAATCTTGCAATATGGGGGCTGTGAGGGGAGTTAGTAAATTAAAAAAAAATAAGGAAAACATGTGATCCGAAGATCAGGCCCAGAAGACTCTACGATAGTTACATGCGCCGTGTAAATCTCTCCCATTTACCGTCATCTGAATGCGGCATGGAAGGGCATCGTGTCGGCACACACCTCCTCCAGCCGTTGTTAGTTTTTCATACCTGGAAGCCGCTACTTCTCAATGTAGTAGCCCCTCAGTTGACCTTGAGGAGATGAGTTCCCGTCCTTCACAAAGCAAAGATACCTGGCAGTAACGTGAATTCAACTCGAGACCGCCATGTGGCACTCAGACATAATGATTTGTTAACTAAGGAGGTGGACTGTATTTAGTACAGAACTTTCCTTAAATTTGGGGGAAGACCAAAAAAAACGTCATTAGTAGGGTAAAAATGAAGCAGTAGAGAGGATAGTGGAATATTTCCACACAGAAGCGAAGCACAAGACTATCGCATGCGATCTAGTATAACTGCAACCTGCTTGTTTTGTCTGTAAACAGCAAACAACTGAGTGTCCGGAGTGTTCAGAGAAAACACCAGCAGCTAGAGTCGCCACAATGAAAGGTCACGTCTAGAATGGCATCAAGCGTTAAATCGTGTCGATGTGCCATTTACCACATAAACTACTGTAGGTAGTAATTTGCTAGATGGAGACAGGTCAAACACAAAGGTGGCTAATCAGTATACTGTTCATCTTTCTGATGTTCATAGTCCACGGAAAGAATTTCTGACCACAAGTTTGGCATACGCGTATTTCATCCGAAAGCAAACAAGAGCCATGTGGTAGTATGTGATACCTTAACTAAGGTCTGTACCAGGTGCAGGCACAAGTATAGTGATCACCTCTTTTCAGAGAAGCAAGAATCTGCGGTTGGTGGGTCATATATGAAAGGAGAACCTAAAAGTAATCCTTCCCCGGACAAAGAGACATTTACAGTTCTGTTTTGAATAGCACTACCGCCTTTTTCGAAACCAGCTGACCAACTTTCAGCCGTGGGGTACCATCATTTAGATCAGCGTCCTCGTCTCTACAAATGCTGCTCTACGTATCCGACGGTTTATGCTTCATGATTTTGATACCCTGCAAAAATTCCGTTTTAAGATACTTTCTATTCCAAGGAACAGGAGCAAATCACATGCGCCACACTTCCCGTGGCTCTTGTGGGCATGAAACCCACTCATTGTGAGTATAGCCACAGTCTACTGCTCTACAGCGTACGGATGGAAGTGATGCCCTGAGGATAAAAGCAATACTCTCATAGTGACAGTGCAGTCCATCTTTTATTTCAATGACTCACCCAAACAATTTAGCATTTAAAGGTAGTAATGTGATACCTCTGGGAACAAAATCAGGCTGAAGCGCTCCCTTCATAAAGTAGAAACTAATTATTACTCTCACATTATTTGTCGCCTGGTTTGTTTTCGTCGACCCTAGAGATGAAGCAGCACTCCAATGGCTCGATTGTAGTATACTTCCTGAGTCGTATTCATGGTGTCATGCCTCCCCACGTGTTTATTGATTTATGAGTAAATTTTTGAGAAAATAGAAGCGTAACTTCATAACTTGAACTTCGGAAGAAAAATGAAAATCGATAATTCAAACTATAGCAACTTGAGTACCAACTCGTGAAATGAAAACATACAACCAGCTGTACCTCGGTAACCAATGAAAATTGGGCACATATAGTGTGGAAATGGAAATAGTCTGTATTACTATTACCTCAAGTATTTTTTATTATAAAAGAAACTTAACTCTATACTAACGAAGACGTATACATTCACTGAAAGCTACTCAGTAAACAACAGTCAGAAACTAACAGAAGAAATTACAAACATCATCATCCCCCTTTCAGAGAAATTAATATCATGTATCTCAGACTCAATCAATATCATCACGTTGAACTTCATAAGACACAGAGAACCATCACTGCTTGAAACTGTTGAAATCATGGACATACTTGAACTAGCGTTGACCTAATCGGAGTATACCAAGTTTAGCTATCAATGTATGTATTAACCACTTGTAGAAAAGGAAGCATTGCTCTAAAATGAACCATTAAAGATAAAGTTTTTTACTACAAGCTTTATGTTGATGATTCACTGCTCTTCGTGGATAGTGACATAAGTGATATTAACAACATATTCCATACACTCAGTAAAAATAGTAGAAATATAGAATTAGGAAACACTGTCACTATAAATTTCCTAGAGTGAACATCAGTAATGAAAAGAATTAACGTACTTCCAAAGGCTACAAAAAATAAGACGCCATCGTACACAGCTCATCATATCAACCTACGACACACAAACATGCTGCCTGCAGAACACTGGTTAACAGAGCCGGTAATATATCGATGGAAAGATATGCGAAGTAAGATGAACTCAACATGGTCAAAAAAGTAGTTGCGGCAAATGACTATTGTGACACAGTTATTGACAGTCTAGCCCAGATAAGGAAAGAAAAACAATAATAAACGAAATGCTACACAGAAAAGAAAGTAAACCATTGCTTGCATGCCATTCAAAGTTTCGTACAGAACAGCCAACATTTTAAGATTTCGCAACTTTAACACTGCCTTCACAAAAAATGACAAACTACCATACATAACATACATAATCAGGCGTTTGCAAAATAGTATGTAATACTACCAAACCCTCTACTTAGGCCGAGCTGAGAGAGACTTACAACAAAGATACAACGAAAACATAAACCCCCACCACCCTAATATTTATACTAAATCAGCAATAGCCACCCACATAAAGGATATTGGCCACCTGATCCACGGTATCGCGAATGATCCATATCTATCGCATAAAATGGACAAGGAATACCAAAAGAGCAACTAAAGATTCTCATTCCTGGCTCAGTACAGGTTGCTAAATCATAAGATAGAAAGTAACAATATCGATTTATTCAGAAACTTCTCCACTGTACAATGGTAATATTATTAATGGACCAATCTTCTTAACATTACTATATAACCAAGACATTCCAAACAGTCGTTCTATTTAGTATGCTTGTACAGAAAAAAATTCATGTTCATAGTTTGTCCTGTCTTACCAATTGAGATTAGTTTATCTTTACAGTTAAGAGTTTCTGTAATGATGTAAATATCTGAATGTGAAAGCGTTTTGTAATGAAGGGTCTGTTGTTGGTCAAATAAATTTCCACAAAAATTTAAGTGAATACACCAATTAAATCACGTGAACGTGCAACTCACTTACGCTATACATTAAAACAAATATATCCTTCTGTACGGGGCTAACCGAAATTTCGGTGGTTTGAAGTGAAGGGCTGGGCTTTTATAATATCAGATAGAACAACCAGTGAACCCTGATCACCAATCACCAGCATACACAACACACTTAACATAGACCATCTTGTGCACAATGCACCAGCTTACTTGTGAAGTGTTACGCGCTAGCCTCTCTACAAGCCTAAGCATCAACATCCGAAGCAATTCAGGCGAAGCAATTCATTTCTCGCCCAGATGCGGAACACCGACCCTAGCCCCGGCGCCAGCGAGCAGACACTCGAATTCCAGTCGCCGGAACAATAGACATCCGGCACAAGGGTTCTATTACAAAACTTAACTTTCGCGTCCTGCAAGTGAACCTCATCACACTTCATTGAAATGCCCCTGATGATGGCTGCATGCTGCAGATGCGCTTGGCGCAGATAAAGATGAAAAAATGTGATTGTAGCCATAGAAATGAAATAAGTCTTACCTCATCTGTAGGTCATACTTTTTCCCTGGAACCAGCTTTTACGCCTTTTCATTACTTCTCAATTTTGTCTACATTTTATGACAATGGACCCACAATGACTCAATTTAACTTTACATTTCCTTTGTGTATGAGAAACTATGTAGCAATGAATAGTCCATTCACCAAGTTCAACAAAAGTTTTCAACAATCAGGTAGTTCTGTTCTGACCTTCAATTTCCAATCTCGTAGGGTCAAGTAAAGGCTACTGCTGCGTCCTTCACTGTTATGTAGACAGTGGTAGAAACGTTTTAATGATATAACCTTACAATTCCCAAACTTTAGGAATGCTCTTACTGCTCACCTTTTACAAGCCAGAGGCAATTTATTCGTCCCTACGTGTGGAAGATATTCCGCACCACTGTCTTTCACACCAATGTATCTAACACTTACATACATGGATTTAGAAATTGTGAGGAAATGCTTGTAGCACTTTGATATTTCGTGCATTGTTAATCCATATCCGACAACAGTAATTTCCTGGTGCTTCATTCAGCAACAGAATGAATAGTGCAGAATTAGCATATAGAAAACCGGTGACCTTATAAACGCAGCTAATGAGTGCATTTTCAACATGAATTAAATGTCTGTTGGTTAAGAAAACAGTTACTGAAATAAGCAAAAACACAGTAATTGCATTACATACTGCACGTAATATGGGCGGTTTTTGTTCTTAACAACAAGTCAGTTATGGTTTTTAATTAACGTGTTCTAATTTAAAGCGTTACGTTAAAAACGAAGCGCATGCTTTGGACAGAAAGCAGTGAAATAATAATCCTAAGCAGCGCAGCAAGCCGGGGCACCAAAAGGTAGTTATACGCTAGGAAAAGTGCGGAAAAGGGCGAAGCAGTTTTGGTTATTATCGTTTTTGGGCCCAGGTATTTCACACTAATTAATTTCACCTTGCAATGTGCGGCACATCATGGTGTGATGTGGTATGTTATTATGTGGTCTTAACTGATATGCTAATGTTATGAAAGCTGTGTATTTGAATGCGTAATTGTAGCTTTACTTGCTGGATATTAAGCTGGGAAAGAATGTCCCTCACGAAATGGTTCTCGCAGAAAATTGTGCAAAAATTCCGCTGCTGATGGGATTTTTTGGCATTTATACACATTAAAGTTCCCTAAAAAATACTCGTAATGCATTCAGTTGCAATATTCAGAATAATGTTGCAACAATAATTAACAAAGAATGCAAACAGATAACGTAAGAGAAGGTCCAGTAACGTTAAGTCATAAGCGTCATGGAAGTCTGGAAACACCACATACTGAAGAATCTTCAAAAGATACAGAAACTTGAAAAAAAAGTTGCCAGCCTGCGTCATGGTCGTGAAAGAACGTAGTATTAGCACGTGACTAGCCTTATGGATGACAACGGTGGATTTCATCGAAATATCTCTCTCCTACTGTATCTCTTCGTAACGAATAGAAAACACTGTTGCACGAGTGAAGATTGTGTAGGATCATTAAGACAGCAGTGCGTAAACGCAGCGGCGTGTGCTAGTACAGATGCCGACAACATACACTTGTGCAAATAGAAATTGTTATACCATGAAGGATCAGTCCAATAACTGTCAGCCTTTGTGGGGTCACTCATCGTATAATGGGTATTAAGCTGCTGTACTGTAATGCCATTCACAATTGAACACACACTCAACAAAACTGTGAGATATGAGGCCGATAGCCTAAATACAGTCTTGTATTCGTTGTGTCATGGAAGCAAAAACAATCAATTGCTTGTTGTGTCTCAAACAAATATCAGTTCATGAAAATTTCTTCGAGGTGGCTAGTATAAAAGTATACGTTTCTCCATCGCTTTCCTGGAATGGTGTATCTGTGATTATTCAGGGGTCCAGGCAGGACAGTCAGGGGTTTGTATGTTCCTGAAAGCGTTCATGGTGTGAAATGCAGTTTGTACAATCATCCAGCTGGCATATGCCTTTCGGTACCCTGACCGGGGAGGGAATGACAACAGCGTTGAGCATTCTCACCACATACATGCGAGCATTCAAACTTGCCTCAGCTGCCATCCACTCATTTGTGTTTTTATATCTAATAGATCGGCCAAACCAACGTTTGCAGGAGTTGGTTAGGTAGGGGTACCGAGAATCGCTGCTTCCTGACGTTGCCTACAGACACGTCGACGCTGTTCTGGCCACCACAAACAAAAGCGAGACTCATAGCTGAAGACGACAGCTGGAACGGCAGGGGTGACAATAGGTGGCTGCCAGCAGGCCGTTGGACTACTTTTCAGGTTGTGTCTGTACACTTGCATTTTTGAAATTCTCAGTGCAGACGGAAGGGTGTCAAAGAGAACCGAGAGCTTTGCCGAACGGGAGGGTCTCAGAGATTACGCCACACAAGTATGGGAAATAGAAAGACTGGAAAATGATGAGCCCCCTTTGCTGCTTCGGATCATATTCAAATTTCATCGAGTGGTTTTGAATGGTCCTTAGTGGTTCCAACCCATCCTCAAGACCAAAAATTGCAGTAGTGCTTCTCTCCAATGAGTCAGATTACATATAATGGGGAGACCCAGCCATCCCTCCAGTGTCCTTAAAGAAGGGTTGAAACATACGGGTGTCACCAGTGTCGAAGATTGTCAAGTACATCTTCTTGTTGTCTATCGCAATGCAAAATGTCGTTTCCGACCGCGTAACGTGTGGATAGGAACTCCTTGAGGAAAGGCCTGGTTTCATCAGCCCTTAACGACATCACCTGGTGCCTTTTCGTGCCGATTCTGCTCGTCGATGTGTCTAGAATGTTTTCTTCGGGCAATGGTAAGAAAATCAAGTGATTTCAACGCCGGGCGTCGGGTTCTGACCACCATTGCAGACGCATCAAAAGAAACGGTCGAATGTAAGAGGGGCTGTGG